>NC_057356.1:23385377-24842044 GCF_016509475.1 Prionailurus bengalensis
TGGGGATTCAAACACCACCCTACACTGGGAATGTGGGTGTGAGAAGTTGCGAGTGTCCCTGGGCTTCATCTCTGGCTTTCTCTTCCAGGACAGGGGCCAGCAGAGGGGCTTCCTCATTCATGAGCCACCCACAGGTCTGCTGGGTCCAGTGACCACAGCCACAGAGATGCAGTCTCCCCAGCCTCAGTCCAGGTGTCGTCCTGGGAATTTACTTTGCAAATGTAAATATTTGCTGCTGTTGGCCTGAACCAAAGATGGGGTCAGGGATGGGGCCAGGAGCTCCAAGAACCCTCCAGCTGGCTTCTGGGAAGCCTCAGTCTGTGTCCAGCCTGGCCCTCTCTTCAGGGTAAAAGGAGGTTCCCATTCATTTCCCATGTACCCACTGTACGTCAGGCACTGGAGAGACACGAGTAGTGATGGCAAGGCGGGGGCCACCGTAGCCAGGTGGCAGCTCCAGGAGGGTCACAGGCAGAGGGGACAGCTGCTGCCCAGGCTGTGGGGTGGGAGAGAAGGCCAGTGTAGGCCAGGGGTAAGATGGAGTGAGGGCAAGGCTGGAGCACATCACTGGGGTGGTCAGGAAGGTGGAGAGGGGAGCCACCCAGCTAGGGGTGAAGGACAGACAGGCAGGGAGTCAGAAGATAGGGGCTGCTGGACCTTCCAGACAGGAGTGGAGTAGACGGGTGGCAGACTCGGGCAGCACTGAGCCCACAGGATCCTGAATCTTCAGAGTAAAGCACAAACTTTGCACTGTAACTGGCATCTAGTTAGGGCTGGAAAGATAGGTGCAGGAAGGGCCTGGCCCTGGATGGTGGAGAAGCCCAGGGCCCAGGCAACACCTGGGCCAGAACCTCTGGTCTGTTCTTAAGCTTTTTTTGCTGTGTGACCTGGGGCAAACTTCTTCCCTCTCTGGTAGCCCATCATCGAAAGGCTGTGGGAGTCCACAGATGGGGAAGGGACATGTGTGCTAAGGACAGTGGAACAGTGAGGGGCAAACAGAGGTCACCTAGCTGCAGGGGGTCCCATGGGAGAGGAGGGTGAGGGAGCTTCTCGATTTTTCTATCAGGGAGCAATTGGGGCTGAGATTGGCTTCCACCAGTCTCATGGTGCCCCAACTGTCCGAATACTCCCCTACTGGAAATCCTCAGCTGATGCTGCTGCAGAGGAAAAATCCTGGCCCCAGGTCATACTGATGGACTTTGAATCGGGATGTGACCTTGAGCAAGGCATTTCCCTCTCCCAGCCTCAATTTCCATACCTGGACCTTCTGCATCATGGCATGATAGGTAGCATGACACCGGTGGGTGTGAGTCATGGTACCCGGCATGGAAGACAGCGGACGCTTTCCTTCCCCTCATCATTATTATTACGGGAGGGTCTGAGCCAGGGGGAAGCTGCAGACCCCAGGTCAGAGCCCTAGCTCTGAGAATCCCAGCTATAAAGCTTATTTGCTGTGTGACCCTGGATGAGATCTACACCCTCTCTGAGCCTCACTTACATCGCCTGAACAATGGGGCTGATGGGTGAACAATCTGTCTGCAAGGACTCCCTCCTCTCAGAGGCAGAATAACACGGAGGCCACAGCAGCTCTGCCCTCAGCAGAGCCCACCAGGGGCTCAGGACCAGCAGACACAGTGCATCCGGCCTTGGCCCTTCCTCAACGTTTTCCAGTGGGAGTGGGCAGCCAGGTGAGACTCAGCCAGGCTCCCTTCCTCCATCTAGTCCCACCTCCCAAGGCCAAGAGGCATTAGTAGAGGCTTGATCAGACAGGTCCCGTGCTCAGTGACTCCAGGTCCAGGTGAATACCCTTCTGAGCCTCAGTTACCCCATCTGTAAAACGGGGCCTATTCCAGTGTTTTCCTCATAGGTTGTCATGAACATCAGGGTACATCCTCACTCATCATCACAGAGTGAACATTGCCATTCCGAAGATGAGAAAGCCAGGGCTAAGAGCTACGAGTGAATGAAGAACCTGCAGACTCGACGCCTGTTTGCTGAGCAGCTGACTGAGAAACTAATCTCAGAGGTGGGAGGGAGGACAGTCCCAGAGAGCCATCGCAGAATCCCCAGCACAGGGGCCAAGGGGGAGAGGAAGATATAAATTTATGAATATCCACTGTGTTTGAGGCATGAGTCTCAGATGCTCATAATAAAGTACAAGGTGGGCACTTTTCAATCCCAGGTGACTTCCAGATAGAGACAAGATTCAGAGAGGTAGGGTGACCTGCCCCAGATCACACAGCAGAGCACAGCTGATCTAGATCTGAATTCTGGAATGATGGGTGCTCCCTCTCCTCCTTCATGTCACCCCACACTGCTCTGGTGACACTGCTCTGTGGCCCCAGGGCCATGTCACAGGGCTGGGCAGACTATGAGGGCAGTTACCAGCCAGGGAAACTGCTGGGGGGGTGGGGCTCAGCCTCAACCAAGCTGTCAGAGGAAGGGCACGGCCTGGGTTGGGCTTGCAATGTCCTCATGCTTCCCCACCCTCATTCCCAGGACCCCAGAAGAGCAGTGTTCCAGAACATCCAGGCCTGGGCATCTCTTTAGTCTGCTCTGCCTGTGTGTGTGTGGGAGAGGCCCTTCCTGTCTCTGGTTATCACATAGTGCCCACCACAGGCTGCCGTGCCACTGCAGGGTCTTTACGGCTTCATTTCATCCTTGAAACATCCCTGGGAAGCAGACTCTAGTACCCTGCCCATTTCACAAGTGAGAACACAGAAGTTTAGTGTGGGAGAGCCCAGGCTCTGCAAGAGCACACAGCAGCTTGGTGCTCTTTAGAGAAGGTATTCCTCCCTTTGAATGGGCACGAGATACGGGCCACCTGCACTGCAGTCCCCACCCCGCCCCCTCTGCCCGGTGCCCTTGCACAATGACTTGCACAATGTATGGGGAGTCCCTGGCCCAAGGCCACACAGCTGGTGTGTGGCAGATCTGGCCTGGCCCATGAAGCCCTGGAGACGTCCATCCCAGGCTGGGACCTGGAGGCCCTGAAAGAGGAGATGGCAGATGTCAGGGTTGGCCTAGCCCAGCCCCCGTCTTGCACACCAACCTTGCCATTGGCAGAGACCTTAGCCTTGATCCTGGTTTCTGGACACACAGCCTCCAGCTGTGGGACTCAAGGGCATGGGAACTGCCCCCACCTGTCCTCCGCCCTCACTGGCTCCATGATGGCCCCACAGACCTGGGAAGGTCTGCCCTTGGGAGGGAAGCCACTGACAGAGTGGCCTTTGTCTGGGCAGGCCCTGCCTGGCTCAGGCCCGCTAGGCCCAGGTGGCCCCCACACTCTGGGGACTTACTTCCCCCCAACCAGCTACTCTGTGTCCTCTTTGGCAGCAGCCCCTCCTTGTTGGCTCTCCTCCTGCCCCCTGGGCCCCTCTTCCTCCCACCAGGGAGGGGAGGGTCCCATTCCTGGTTCCCCTTGATGTCCCCTCCCACACCGGCACCGGCAGCTGCCTCTCTGTACAGGACCCCTGCTGGGCATCAGGCAGCTCCCCCACTCCCTCTGGCCACCCCTACCAGAACTGGAGACTCCCCAACCCCACAGGGAAATCTGCCAGGCCCCTCCCTGCCCCACTCTGTCATGAGCTCTACCCCCCACCCTGTGTGACTCTGGGCATGTGACTCCACCTCTCTGGGCCTCTGTTGCCCATCCTATGAAGCAGGACTCTTGTGGGTCCCAGGGAGGCGAAGCATGTAAATCTTTCAAGAAGCACCTATGAATGGTGACTTCTGTTAGCATCACGCTCTCTTGATTCAGAGGCCATGTCTCACACGTTCGTGTTTCTGGAATCAGAGTATGTCTTGTGACTGATGCTCACATTAACGTGCTGCTCTGGGGGCCCTGAATGCCTCTTTCCACTTATGTGCCTACAGGCGTGCTTCTTGGGCTGGTTCTGACAGCTTCTCTTGCTGAATTCAGATAGGTAGTGAGGGTGGGAGCCACCCAGACTGCTTAGCAGAGAGGCAGGTGCCCTTGAGAGAGGGCTCTCCAGGTAACCATGTGTCCAGGGTGCAGGGAGGCCTGGGCTGTGTCCTCTGTACCACTGCTGGGTGCTGGGCCCTGAGCCACCCGTGTTGCATGCAGAGAAGGGGGGTGGGGTGAAAGGGCTCCCTCTGCCTGCGACACACTCCACATGTGGTGGCCCATCTCTAAGGCCCTGGGAGAGGCCAGGCAGACCAGCCTTCAAATCCTGACCGTCACTCAGGAGCTGTATACCCATCACTTTCCTGAGCCTCAGTTTCCTCACCCACAAGATGGATACAACCATCCCAACCGGGCCAGTTCACAGACTTAAGGGGTGCTTTGCTTCCATGTGCTGTTACCATATCCAATGGAAATGTCCACACGGGTTCTCCCCAAGTTTGGAGGAAAGGCTTGGGACGGTGTGCCTCAAGACATGAGCTATGCAGCATGTATGAAATTCCTTCAGGGGTCCTGAGAGTTAGGCGGTCAACACCCATGGGACAGCAGGCCCTGACTGTGTGCATACCAGCCACGCCTCACTAGTGGGCCTGGGTGTGCCCAGTGCTGGCCACTGTAGCATCTACCGACTTAGCAAGGGTTGACTACTCCCACCCACGCGCCCGAGGGAAGGCACCTGGCCTGTACCTCGGGGTAGTCCTACCTTCCTCGCAGTTCACCCCTGAGTGCCCGGGGCAGCACCTCCACTCACGCGTGGTCACTGTCTTGTACATCACCTTGTATGTGGGTCTCACCACGGTTCTGTAGCTGAAAGAGTGTCCAGGGGGCCGGACTCAGACAGAGTTTTCTGCCACCTTTCCCACCGACCTGGATGTCCGTGGGGATAAGCTCCAGGGTCCTCTGCTACCTCTGAGCCCCTCTGGAGCCTCTCTCCTCCTCTACACAGGGATTCAGCCCTTCCAATCCCTTGTAACTCCCCGGGTGGGGGGATCTAGATACTAAGTGGACAGGAAGTCCCTGCAAGCTGGGTTGGCCTGTCCCGCCGAGCAGTGAAGCTTCACCAAGTGAATGCATGTGGGTAAATGGTGGAATCCTTCCCCCAGGAGGCCCTCCAAGTGCCCCAGGAGCCTAAGGGGAGGTGCTGAGGATGGGGACGGGGCCAAAATTCCCTTTGCTCCGCCCACCCTCGGGGCCCCTGCATTTCCCTGCACTCTCGATGCAGTGTCACAACCAGGCCTTTGCTCCTGCTGGCCTCCACCTAGCATGCCACCAGCCCCTGTTCCACCATGGTCTCACTTACCTGTTCCCTGGGCAGCTCATGGGCCAGGGGCAATTCTGCAGCACTCGCTGAAGGTAGGTGCCATTTTGCACGTGGCATGAGATGGTACGGGTCACCACATAGGAGCACCAGTTCCTGAAACAGACCCACAGTGAGGAAGCTCAGGTGCCATGCGCAGCCTCTTCCCAGGACCCCAGGGAGGATGAGTGAGGAGGTCCAGGTTCTTTCCAGGAGCCCTGAGTCTCTAGGGAGAGAGACCCCCGAGCTCTGAGTCCTTTGGGCCCCAGTCAGGAGTCTCTGGGCTACTGTGGCTGAGGAGTGACTCCTATAGCTCTGGAGGGGCAGCTGTGCTGGGGGCTCTCGGAAGGTCGTGGGGACTGAGCTGCGGGGGACAAGACGGGAGCAAGGCATCCTTGCCTGCGCTCTCCTTTCTCGATATCACTTCTCTCCATCCGGGTCACCAGGGCCTCCTGCCTCCCACCCGGACAACAGCAGCAGCCCCCGTCTTGCCCCTCAGTTGCTCCCTAGGGAGAGTGTCATAAAATGGAAACCTGGCCATGTTCTTCCCGTGCTCATCCTCACTCGGCGCCCTCCAGATGTCCTGTGCTCACATCTGCTGTGAACCCTCACCTCCAGGTCTTCACACACACTCACGCTGGGCCCACTGCCTGGGCCCACTGCCACACGCTGGGCCCACCCTGCCCCCACTTCTCCACTTGGCACCTCCGACCTTCAAAGCCCTACTGTGCTGTCACCTCTCCCCGAGTCCTTTTCCACCTCCACCCCTACCTGAACAGAATTGATGGTTCCCTGCCAGGGATCCCCTGCAGCACTTTGTATACCTGTCTCGCTGAGTTAGGCTGAGGATTCATGTCTGTCCTGTCCCTCCCCTGGCATGACAGAAGAGAGGCCCTGTCTCACTTATCCTTGTGTCCCCTCTGTGTGATAGCCAGATGTCCCAAGCATGGGGGACTGGATTCTCCAAATGCCCATTAATAATCATATTGCTTTGCAGGGCGCCTGGGTAGCTCAGTCATTTCAGCAGCTGACTCTTGATTTCAGCTCAGGTCATGATCCCAAGGTTGTGGGATTGAGCCCTACATTGGGCTCCACACTCAGCAGGGAGGATTCTCTCTGTCTTTCCCTCTGTCCCTCTCTCCCCTGCTCGTGTGTTCTCTCTCTAAAAAAACAAAAAACAAAAAACATATTGCATTGCATTTATTGAGCACCCACTGTATGCTAAGGGTATTTACATTATCTTCCTAGTAAGTCAGGAAGGCACCTCCCTACATTTTACAAAGGTGTAAACTGAGGCTTGGGGAGGGGAGGACAACTGCTCACGTACCAGAGCTGGTGCATGGTAGAGTCGGATTTGCACCCAGGAATGTGGATGGCCCAGCCTGGCCCCTGACTTCATCCCAGAGATCTCAGCTCCTGTCTCCTCCCCATCTCCTGAGCCACGGTCCATGGTTCTGTGAAGGCCCCAGCCTGGGAACCTGCTGACCCCAGGCTCAAGACCACAAAGGAAAGTCTGGTGGGGTGACAGGCTCTGGCTGAAAAGGGTCACCTGAAACAGTCCCTCCTTTCCCAATCCCGGCAAAAAATGCAGGGCCTGTGACCCTGTGCGGGGCTGAGGGCTGCTGAGCCGCTGGAATGTCTCAGCCATCACAGAGATGTCTGCCACCACCGACATCCAGTCTCCCAGCTGCCGTCCCACCCCCGACCCTGGTCACCCATCAGAGAATGTCCTTGGCCGGGACCTGCCGACTAACTCACTGTGGGACGCTGGGGAAGTCCCTTCACCGTTTTGTCACCCTGGGATAAATCCAGAAGGAAGAAACAGCCTTAGCCAAAGGCAAAGTGGGGAGAAGGGATGGCTCTGTTTAGACCAATGACCTGGCAGAGGCTCACCGTAGCCCTTGGCCAGACACCACATGGAAGAGGTGACAGGGGCTTGTGGCAGCACTGCTGGGAACCACGCGACACTGGGAACAGCCTAAACAGCTACAGGACCACTGGACGTGGAAAACCAGATGCGAGATAGAGCCCAAGTTCTCCACGTGTAGACCACCATGTCTGGCTAATTGAGAAACGCAAGTGCAGACCAACGGATAGAGAAGGATTGGATTTCTATTAAAATAAGAAAGCTCAGGGTGGGGGTGGGGGGCCCTGGGTGGCTCCGTCAGTTAAGTGGTTAAGTGTCTGACTTTGGCTCAGGTCATGATCTCACAGTGTGTCAGGCTCCGTGCTGACATCTCAGCCTGCGGGTTCTATGTCTCCCTCTCTCTCTGCTCCTCCCCTGCTCACCCTCTGTCTCTCTCTCTCAAAAATAAATAAACATTACATGAAAAAAAAAAAAAGCTCAGGGGTGCCTGGGTGGCTCAGTTGGTTAACTGTCCAACTCTTGACTTCCGCTCAGGTCATGATCTCACTGTTTATGGGTTCGAGCCCCACACTGGGCTCTGTGCTGACAGTGGGGGAGCCTGCTTGGGATTCTCTCTCTGCCTTTCTCTCTGCCTCTCCCGGGCTCAAGCTCATGCTCTCTTTCAAAATAGATAAACTTAAAGAAATTTAAAAAAGAGAAAGCTCAAAGACTATTTATATGTATATGCACATATATAGCTATGTGTGCAAAGTTAGGAAAAATCACACGCTCACATCAAATTGCCACCCATGGGGGCAGGGAGGAGCTTTCCATCTGCTCTGTCTCCTGCAGTAACAGCAGCCTTCAATGATCATGCGTGCTGCACACCAGGAGCTTGGGTCCAAAGCCTTTCACATACCAACTATGAGTGCCACTTTACAGATGGGAAGACTGAGGCTCTCATGTCTGGGATGAGCCCCAGGCACCCAAGATGAACAACACAGTAAAGGTTGGGATTCAGGTCCATCTGACCCTAGAGTTGGCACTCTTAACCTCAGGCTGGAAATTTTCTCCCAATGAGCAGGTGGGTGATTTTAGAAGTTAAAAAAAAAAAAATACATTTCTTCAAAAAGGCCCCACTCTTTAGATCCTCTGGGTCCCTAGAGCTGTTTGAGTTTTGTTTGGTGTGTGGGGGGGCATAAGCCCCTTTGAGAAAGTGATGTCAGTTGTGGTTCTTATCCAGAAAAATGCATAAAACTTGGGGTGCAAGTTTTGGAAGGCACTTCCTGAGGGGTGCTGGGGGTTCCCTGCAGCCTGTGTGATGTTCCTCAGGCTGGCCCTAGGGCTCTGGGATTGAAGGAAGGAGGGAGGGAGGGAGGGAGGGAGCAACCCGGGCAGAGGACAGTCAGAAGCTCCAGATACTGGAGGGGCCCCTGCGCCAGGAATGAAGACTCCGTCCCAGTGTATGGTTGTATACACACACACAAAGGCATGCACATCCATCAATGCAGTGAGCACACACACAGACACACACACACATGGACACACACGCACGTATTTATGAGTGCCTACAACTCCTGGACACACGTGTACCCATGTGCACACACACAGACCCACATAAGCACACACACACACACACATTCAAGCACAGTCAGACCTAGGCAAATCCAATAGGACACACAGCCACAGAATGATCATCCTGTCAGGCAAATGGCCCTGTGCACACACGCCTCCCTCTATGCCCAGGCCCTGGACCGGGCTGGGGGAGGTGGGCCTGTGCCTGCCCACAATTGCTTGACCTGCCCCTTTTTCTTTATACCAGGGGGCAGTGAAAGAAAATGATTTTCTTCTTCCTTAATTAAAATTGCCCCCATGTGGGTCCCTGGTTTATTTCCCACGAGCTGGAGTTTGCTTGAATCCCCTGCTTAAAAGATGTGGAGCTGATGGCTGACTAAACAGGAGGGGATACTTAGGCCATGTGGGGTTCAAGGTCAGCCCCTGGCCACTCCCCTGGGATGGGGCGGGGAATCACCAATAACCACTCCCACCCTTCCCCCGGCCTTGACCCCAGCCCCACTGCTCCCAGGATAAACCCAAGTTCCTCTGAAGAGTCCTGGCCTGGCCCCTCTGTCTACTTTCCAGGGGCAGCAGGACCTCCTTCTAAAGCACAGACCTAATGTTGCCACTGCCTGCTGTGAGTCCACAGCCACCAAGGCTCCCCATCGCCCTGTGAGGCCTGCCAGCCCTGTCCTTGCATTCGAATTCCCTCTGCCTGGAAAGCACCCACTCCCCCCTGCTCCAGCAAACTCCTATTTGTCCTTTAGGTCTCAGTCCTAAGATCCCAGGAGAGGTGAGGCACCTCCAGGGGTCACCTTCAGCCACTCAAGGCAGCCTTGAGCTTTTCCCTTCCTTGCAGATGCTGAGGGAAGGCACTGGCAGGGGCCACACTAGAATGGGGCTCAGCCTGAGGGTGCCCAGGGAGGTTTGCTGAATGACTGAATGACCAAGAACAGGCAATGGCCCTGGGCAGAGGAGCCAGGACCCAGGTTCCCAGAGATAGGCGCTGTACTTGGAAGCCTGCCTACATCCCACTGTCCCTGGGGGTTTTCTTTCTTTTTTTTTTTTTTTAATTTTTTTAACGTTTTATTTATTTTTGAGACAGGGAGAGACAGAGCATGAACAGGGGAGGGTCAGAGAGAGGGAGACACAGAATCTGAAACAGGCTCCAGGCACAGAGTCCGACGCGGGGCTCGAACTCACGGACTGCGAGATCATGACCGGAGCCGAAGTCGGCCACTTAACCGACTGAGCCACCCAGGCACCCCTGGGCGGGGGGGGGGGGGGTTCTTTTCTGAGATGCGGGTCAGTGATAAGTTGCCCAAGAACCCAGTGAGGCTGAGCCTGTGGGACGGGGCGAGGGCAGGAGCTGGGAGGGGGCAGCCCTTCTCTTCCGGGCTTGCCACTGCTCCCACTCAGCACTTCCTGGGCCCCCAGAGGCTGCTGGAGGAGAGAAAACAGGCCAGACCAGCTCGGTGTGGCACCAGCTACCCCTACCAGGGCCCCCCCACTTGCCCTCCACCCCCTGCCATGTGGGCCCAGGGGACTTTGTCTCTGCAGGGCCCAGGGCTGCGATCCGGAACAGTGATAGGGCTAATTGCAGGAGGCAGCCAAGCGGGCCAGGGGCCAAGGGCCGTTATGAAAAGGAGAGGAAAGAAAGGAGATGTACACGGTGGGGGCAGGGTGATCAGAGCCAGAGCCCCGCTCTGGAGGAGAAGTTCCAGTCCTGGCCCTGCTGCTTCCTAACTCAGTGACCTTGGACCCTGACCCTCTCTGCGCCTCTGTTTGTCCATCTGCAAATGGGGACAGCAGAATCTCCTCTCACACAAACTGTAAAGCACGGTGCTAATAGCTATTGTTCTCGAACTGTGACACTGGCTCCACACCCCACTGCTGTGGTAGAGTGGATTCGCTGAGAGACACCAGCACAGTACCTTCCACAGGTCCTTCCTTTGACTTTGGGATAGGAATTGCCAGGCTCTGCATTTTATTTTATTTTATTTTTTATTTTATTTTATTTTATTTTATTTTATTATTTTATTTTACTATTTTATTTTATTTTATTTAGTTTTTGAGAGAGAGCATGCGCATGTGAGCAGGGGAGAGGGGCAGAGGGAAAGAGAGAGAGAAAGAGAATCCTAAGCAGGCTCCACACTGAGCATGGAGCTCCTGGTTGAGCTCAATCTCAGGACTCTGGGATCATGACCTGAGCCAAAATCCAGAGTCAGACGCTTCACCGACCAAGCCACCCAGGCGCCTCAGGCTCTTCATTTTAAAGAGGGGGACACTGAGGTTCTGAGAGAAGTCACCTGGCCAGGTCACCCATGTGGGCAGAGAGCTGGGATTTGAGCTCCCCAGGGAGGGGCTGGGGAGGAAAATTCTCCACTCCTCTCGATTCTAGGATTTGCCCAAAGGAAGCCCATCTTGCAGAGGGAAGTGGCCTAGGCCAGGCCACGGTGATGGCTTCTACTCTAGAGCCATAGTGCTGAGATGGGTTGTTAAAGGAAATAAGGATTCAGGTGGGAAGGGATCTCATGGGGGCCAGGAAGCAGCCCCAGCAGGGATTGGGGGGGGCGGGTAGACAGGGGCAGGGGTGAGCCAAGGCATCTCTGCACAGCCCCCGGGCACCCTGGTTCCGGGGGTCTCAAAGTCTTGCCACATTCCTGGGGCTGGGGCGGCTCCTTGGATGCCTTCCCGGGCCTCCCCCTCCCCAAGCACAAAGCCTCTTTTCTGCCTCTGATCCTTTGGCTGCCAAGGGGCGCCTGGGGTGCTGGGCTGGGGGTGGAGGGAGTGCTGATGGGGTGTGACGTCCCCATGCTGTCTCCAACAATGCTGGGACGTGGCCACAAGGGGAGGTCCTGGCAGCCGAGGACCACAGATTCCTCGAGTTAGGGGTCCCTTCCTCCACCTAATGTCAGTGATAGGAGGAACCACTGTTCATTCTTCTTATGGGGGACCATCCACCCTCAGAACAGGCAGGGGACAAGGGGAGGAAAGAGGGAAACATTGAGGAAACAGAGACCCGGAGCTATGAAGTGACCTGCGTGAGGTCACACACTGAGTGAGTGCCAGAGCCAGGGCCAGAGCCCCCACCTCCTAACCATAAGCTGCACACCTTTCCCAGACCCACAGCTGACCACTGCTACAACGCAAAGGACACTGGATTGGGAAAATGGCTGGCCTGGATCCAGGTGCCACTTTTCCTCTTTGGGCCCCAGTCTTATCTGTAAAATGGGAGCAACAGCACCGCCCATAGGGCTTTTGTGATGCTCAGGCCACTGGGAGCCTTCTGAGAACAGATGGGGTGACAGTCCCCAGTGACAACAGATACCTGCCCAGAGCCACTATCCTGCTCCCACGCAGGAAGCCGTGAGGAGGTGAGAAGCCCCGGCTGGAAGGCCCTGCCCTGGACTGGCCGGAGGGCAGTCTGGACCTTCAGTCCCCTCAACCATCATCCTGAGCCTGACACTGGGGATTCGAGTTTAGGGTCTTGGTCACCTTAGCACCTAGGATCCTGGGGGTTCACATTCATGCCCTGGGGAGGTGTTCTCCTCCCTTAGAGCCGCAGCTTCCTCCTCTATGGAATGGGAACCATCAAAATGCATGCCTTCCATGGCAGTTGGGAAGAAGATTCTGGAGGTGGTAGATGCGGGTAAAATGCCCAACCCAAGTCAGCTGTGTTCAGCATGTAATAGGTGGTGGCGGCTGTGGTATCTGCCACCTGCCTGTCCCTGTCTCAGATAACCGCTATTCTGGCCTATGATGCCTTGACCACCTGCCCTCCAGCCCCAGCCATGTCACCTGCTCTTGCTAGCCCAGCAGGGGCATGCTGGCCCCTGACCACTGAGAAAGGGAATCTCTGAAAAGAATTAAAGAATTGAGGCCCTAGGGGGTGGGGGCCGGGGAAGGCCTTTGAATGGGATGAAAAGGCCTGAAGAGGCCTGGCTACTCCGTATTGTCTGCCTCAGACAAGGGCTGGCCCTCGAGAGAGAGGACCCCAGCAGGGGTGGGGGCTGCAGCCAGGACAGGGGCCAGTACAGGTTCAAACACTTATCAAAGCCAGAAAGACAGATTCAAATCCCAGCACTTCTACTAATGGCCCAAGAGCCTAGAACATTATGTTAATTATCTGGGACCTCAGTTTGCTCATCTGCTAAATGGGGATAGTGCTTCCTACCTCATTCAAATCCGTCATTTGAAGGATTAATGACCACACGGCAAATAAAGGGGCTCAACTCCCCACTGGGGAGATGCTCCACAAACACCAACAGAGAGAATGTTCCCAGCTCCAGAAACAGCAGAAGGAACACAGAATACTCTCTCCCATCTCTGTTCAAAATGCCAGGTCCCTGGGGGTGACCACTGACCCACGGACTGTGAAATTCCACCCCTGTCTTCTCCCTCCGAGGGAAATAAATAGCCAGGGTACTAAAAAAAGCCAAGAGCAGAGGGGAAAGGGTGGAGGTTCCCGAAGGGGGGTCAGCTAGGGGATGTGCTGGGCTTTTCCTGTGTGCAGGGAGGGGGTCCCTTGAGCTAGGGCCACGGAAGTCCTGCGAGGCGGGCTTCTCCCTGGCTGTTCCCCTTCCCCCTCCTTTGGGGCTCTGGAGGTGAAGCGGTGGTGGAGGGGTGGAGGAGGCTGTAGGGGAACGCCGGCTCAGGACACTTGCAGTAGGAGACCCCCGTACTGCCGGGAGCTTAGGCCAGATAGCTGGGCTGCCCAGGTCCCTTACTCCCATCCCGGCTGGCACTGAGGTGGGGGACCAGGTCCCCTCCCCAATCCCTGGCTTGCACGGAGGTTGGGGGGAGGGAAGGGGGGGTGCCTGGAGTCCTGGCCCCAGGGCTGGCAGGGCACAGAGGTGGTGGGAGGCAGCCCTTACCTGCGTCCGGAGAACTGGGCTCCCCCGACGTTCCACGCGGCGCTGCCTCCCGGGAGCAGGAGCCCGAGGCAGAGCAGCGCCCAGGCCCGCGGGCCGCCCATGCTGCGCCCGGCGCCCTCCGCGCGCGGCCCCTCGCCGTCGCCGCCCCCAGCCTGCCGTCCCCGCCCGCCCGCGCCGCCAGCCTCCCCGGACGCGCGGCTCCCGGTTCCCAGCGCAGCGACCGGAGGGCGGGCGGGAGGCGGGCGCGGGGCGGGGGCGCGCGTTCCCGGCCTCGCCCGGCCCCTCGGCGCGGCCCCCCGCCCCCTGCGCAGCCGTTGCCAACCCGGAAGGAGCCCCGGGGGGTCGGGCGCCCCCGCCGGGAGGCCCGCCAGGTGCCCACCTGAGCCTGGCGCCTTTCGCCGCGTGGCCCTTTTGGGACCAGGCTGCCAGTTCGGAGGTGCACTCTCACGTGCTGCAGACCCGGGACCTGTGGCCGGGGCCACCATCTCAGACGCAGCCCGGACCCAACCAGAGCCGCCACGCCTGGACTAGCGATGCCAGGGCCCTCATCCCTTCCCAACATTTGTGAGAGATCTAGTTCCCAAGGCACGCGGGATCCATCCATCCATGCAACAAAGGCTTCCTGAGCAGTGAGCACCACTGTGTGCAGGGCACCTGGCCTCCACTTCACATCCTGTCTCTGTTTATTCCTGCAACCACTCTGGGCAAGGTGGGCATGATTATTCCTATTATACAGAGAAGAAACCTGAGGCCCAGGTCCTTGTAGCCGCTCCTGCAAGGAGAAGACCTGAGCTGGTCATAAGATCAGTGTCTTCTTTTACTGTCGTCTTACAGATCAAGAAACTGAGGCACAGAGAGGGGCTGTCTGTCAGTGGTTGGAAGAGCCAGGATTTGAACCCATATCTTCTGACTTCAGAGGAATCAGCTCCCCCCCCCCTTTTTTCTAATGTTTATTCGTTTATTTTGAGAGAGAGGACGTGCAAGCAGGGAGAGGCAGAGAGAGAGAGAGAATCCCAAGCAGGCTCCACACTTGTTTGCACAGGGAGCGTGATACAGGGCCCAATCCCAGGTACCGTGAGATCATGACCTGAGCCAAAATCCTAAATCCGATGCTTGATGGGCTGAGCCACCCAAGGAAGGGATTACCTCTTAAGCACAATTAGGGAAGAGAGCAGACAGCATATTGGTCTGGACCTCAGTTTCCTCATCTGTAACAAGGTAAGGATTGGCTTAGAGTATCTGAAGTACGTGGATAAACTTCTGGGGAGAGGGCTGTGAATCAGTCCCTCAGAGGTGTATGCAAGTGTGTGTTTGTGTGTGTATGTGCACGATGGATGAATGTGTATGTGTATGATGATGCTTGTGATGCATGTGTGTGATATGTGGTGTGCAGGTATGATGGGTGTGTGTGTTTATGGGGAGGAACCACAGCTGTCATCAGAGGGGACCCCTCCAGAACGTCAGGACAGTCTCAACTCCCTCTTCTGCCTGGATTGATATGCGGCAGGCAGTCCTGGGCTGGGGAGCCCCCTGCCCCGCTTGGCAGTGCACCAGGGGCCTGCTTCTCAGGATCCTGCTGTGGCTTGTCCAGACCCAAACCCAGGATCTCTGCTAGAAACATTCCAGCAGGAAGGATTTGCCAGCCCCTAACTCTGATTCCCAGGGACTGTCTCTCCTGCACTCACCAGGGCTGGGCCAGCACCGGATCCTGGGCCTAAGTCAGGATGGGGGAGGGTATGCCAATACCCGTGAGGGGGCAAGTAGTAAGAGCCAGGTTCAAACCTTGCCTCTGCTGCCTTTGCCCAAGTTAGCTTGAGCAAGTCCTGCCCCTCTCCAGCCTCAGTTTCTTTGTGTAAGGACATCTGCACGTTCACTATGTGGGTGTGACCATGAGATGTCTGGCCCTGCCTTGGCATCCACCGTCTCTTGCTTCATATGGTCCCCCAAGCATGCACCACTTCCTCCAAAGACATCGTCATAGTGCCAACTTCGCCCCCTTGGGGAGCTGCCTCCCTCCCTTCCATGTGCCATTTTGGGCCACCTACTTTATGCCATCTGTCTGACCTCCCAAAATGCAGCTTTGCACCTCTGTGGTTAGCCCTTGTTTTGACACAACTAGATCAGTGACTTCATCCCCTGGATGACTGGTCACTTCCAAGGGGCCATCTCATGAGAGGATCCCAGACCCATCAAATCCTGGTTAAATGGCTGGGATAAAAAAACCGTCTCCCCAAAGGGCACTTCATTTTATCTATCATCTATCTATCTATCTATCTATCTATTAGGTTGAGAGAGAGAGAGTGAGCTCTCTCAGGTTGAAAGAGAGAGAGGGGGCAGGGGCAGAAGGGGAGAGAGAGAAAATCTTAAACAGCATGGAGCCTGATGAGGGACTCGATCCCATGACCTTGGGATCATGACCTGAGCCGAAATCAGGAGTCGGACACTCAACCGACTCAGCCACCCAGGCACCCCCACAAAGGGCACTTTGAAGGGCATGCATCTCTTGAGGAAGGAGAAGTGCCAGGCAGTGGCTTCTGTCCTGCAGAGTGCCTGGAAGGGGCTGCAAGATGTCCGAGACCCCCTCTGGGGCCACAGAAAAGAGGAGGCACTGCCAGGTCTATGTGCAACGTGTCCAAGATGCTCCTGTGATTACTGGCACACACATTCCTTTGTCAATGCCACCAAACTTGTGGGAGCTTCAGGCTACTGCGGAATTTTTCCAGCCAGCGAACCCTGTCAAAAAAGGGACCTCTCAGCCAGGGACACTCTCAGTAATAGGTGTTATCGACATTTGGACATCAGAAGGGGTCCTTGTCCTTGCTGAGACTGGGATCTCCTGGGATCTCCTATAACTACAGCCACACCTTGTGGTAGTGCAGCCTGCTGGTTACTGCATGGTCTCAGTTTCCCAAAAACCTAGGTGTCAATTCCAGGGCAAGCTCTGGGAGCTGTGTGACCTAGGACAAGTCACCTCCCCTCTCTGAGTCTCATTTCCTTGCCTGAAAGAACAAGCCGTAGGACCTTTTAAAGATCCCTCTGGCTCAGGAGTGTGCTTCTGGGGAAGTGTGAAAGCTCTGAGTCTCTGTGTGGTGGTCCTGGCGCACAGCCTGAAGCCCCCTTTTAAGCACACACTTTCCTGGTAAATGTCATCCTGTTTTCTGGTCCTCTTTCCTCCCTAAGCAGGAAGGGCAGGAAATGCTGCGGGGACCTGGGTCTTGGTCAACTGAGGTTTCAGTGTTTGCTGAGGCAGAGAGGAGAGGGGCCGCTGGCTCCAGCTCTCAGGGAGTGGGGGCTGTCCCTGTGGGCGGGGCCTCCTCCCTCGGGGCCTGGTCCTATCTACTGCCAAGACCCGAGACCGCAACGGCCAGTAAGACAGCAGCTTCCGTTCCCCAGAGCTGACCCTGTGCCAGGTGCTGTGCTAAGCATTTTGCTTGCATTGTCTCCTGCCCTCCTCTCCGTCCCCAGGGAGGCCGCTTTATCATCCCCCCAGGTGTGGGGCTCGCCCGAGGCCCGGCTGGTGAGTGATGGGTGCCGATCTACCCACCAGGCCACACTGGCGCCCTTTGGCCGAGCCCCACAGTGGGGCTGCTTTAGGGAAAAAGAGAACTTGGCTCAGATTTAGGCTCCCGTCTGGGAGCCGATGAGGTGAGAGAAAACACATGGGCACACGCACGTGTGTGTCGGCCACACAGGCACACGGACTCAGACACACGTGTCCACACACACACACACACATGCACACACATCCTCCTGGAGCAGGCCGTGGGGTCTGGGGAAACACAGCCCTTCTGCTGTGGATTCACTGACATGTCCACCAGGCCTAGTCCAAACAGGAAATAGTGTTCTCATAGCAAACAAACCTGGGTCGCAGCCTCCCTTCCTTATGAACTCCCACTGGAGCCTGTGCTAAGGGCCTTTCCCCTGCCTATGTCCCACAGGACAGCCTCCCTGGCTCAGGGGTGCCGTCATTATCGACCTTGTTTGCGTACCAGCTTGTGTGAGCCCAGGAGCCCCACCTCATCTGTCCATATCATCCCGATTCTATCGGTGAGGAAGCAGCTCAAGTGGGCTGGGGGCCCAGGGGTGCCCACAGAACCATGGCAGCAGCCCCCAGGGCCCCAGGCCTAATGGCCCAGGCAGTGCCTGGATGTTATGAAAGGGAGGGGGCTGCGTAAATGTCAGTGGCCTTCAAAGCTTCTGCCCAGACAAAGGGCAGGCCGGAGGGCTAGGCCTTCCCCAAGCGTTTCCAGGTTGGGGAACAATGCCCGCTTTCTGTGCCTTTGATCTGGAGGCCTGGCCCTGTTGCCCCTCAGTCCCAGAGCAGGGGACACCCCGCTGGGCCAGGGCGGGGGTGCTGGGGGCCTCCCGAGAGCCTGCAGCTGCCTGGACAAATTATTTATGCTCCATGGAGCTGCCTTCTACCCAGCTCATTCCTTCCTCACAGAGCTGGGTCTGAGTCTGGAAGAGAAAGGTAGGAAGGAAGCTGTCAGAAAATCATAAATTAGGGCTGCAAGAGGGACTTCTGTCCTCCTCAGGAATCCTTGGGAGGAGAGGCCTGCACCTTAGGGAGTAGGAGGAAGACAACAGAGTGATAAGACAGGGCACAAACTAGCATGGCAGGCAGGACAAGGGGCCTGGATTTGGAGACAGGAGTCCTGGATGTTCTGTGTGATCCACAGCGGGTCCCTTCTCTGTGGGCCTCAGTTTCCCATCTGGAAAGTGGGGGTGATGACAAGACTTGGGGGCTTTCCTGTGACTGTGCTTTGTGAACTATGAAGGGATAGACAAATAAGAGGCCTTCTGCTTAACTTTTTGTTCCACCTCCCATCCTCTGTTACCTTTCCCCAAATCCCCTCCTTTCTGCCTTCCACCTCTGTCCCCTCTGCCTTCTGTGGGGTCCTTTATTCTGCTTCTCTTTTTACACCTGTCCTCCTGCAAAAATGGGTTAATGGGGTCTCCTTCGGCAGCGTCCACCGAGCTGGGGGGCAGAGAGAGGAGCTGTTGGCTCATTTGCACTAGCATGTCAATGACTAATATGTTGAATGTTAAATGTTGGAGGGCAGTTAACAGAGATTCTTCCTCATTTAAGCCCTGAATCACTGGTAGTGGAACCTTGAGGCTGATAAGGGGGATATTTGGTGACCAATGGTCTAGGAACAAAGGTCTGCCAAGTGAGAGGGCCTTCTGTGTGCTAAGGTGTCTATCTCCCAGCTCCAGTGAAATGAAGCCCACCCCCTGTTGGATGCATTTGGGGTGCTGGCCATAAGTCCCTGGGGTTATATGGATCTGGCAGGCAAGAAGGGCAAGCAAGAGGGTGACTCAGAGCAGAGACCCTGGGCCCCTGCCAGTCCCAGGTGGTGCCTGCTGGGCCATGAGCACGTGACACCCTTAAGATGAATCATTTCTACCTCTGAGGAAGTGATTCTGAGGGGGAAGAGAAGAACAAGAGGAAGGGGAAAGAGCCAGAGAGAGGTACTCAGAGAGAGAAAGGGCCAGCAAGCCGAGACAGAGGAAGACAAATAAACTAGAGAGATGGAGAAAGTAAATGGATGGAGAGACAGAAGAAGAGACAGGGAGAAGGGTCCTTTGGGCAGAGGACCTCAGGTCCTTCTGGAGCCGGGCAGAGCGGGCAGGACCAGGGTGCCAGCCCAGCACCACTCCTGAGCCTCGCCCCTTTCTCTGCACCCCACGGGCTCTGGCCTCCCTCAGAACCGCACCCCTATGCCTCAAGCATGGGGAGCCAGTCTCCCACCCGTGCCTGGCACTGGCTGACCTGGGCTGGTATAAATTGTGTAACAGAGTCTCTGAGCCTAAAAGAATTGGATCCCTAGCTTCCTGCTTGGCCTGGAGAGTCTTAAGTGGATGGACAGCCATATGGGGGAATATGTGTCCCTTGAGCACCTGGACTCCAGGCTCTTCTCGCCCTGCCCTCTGGTCCGGCCCTGTGGCGCTGAGCCTGGATCCCATCTCTATCTGCCCACCCCTTGGCTTTGTCTCCTCTAGCCTCCCCGCTTCACAGGATATGGCCTCAGTCTCCTTGGTGGCCTTAAGTCCTCTCTGACCCTTCCAGTTCTTCGGGATCTTTCCAAAGGCAAATGAAGCCAATTTACCCTGTGAGGAATACGTTAGCCTCTCTGCAGCCCTCAGGTTGAGAACTGAATATGGTCCAGCCTGCTCATCTTCCCTCTGCCCCTGACCCTGGGACATCAAATGTGTCTCAGTTCTCCTGACCACTCTGTGCTCTGCAGTTGGCTATATAGCTTTCCTATCCTGTCCCCTCTGCCTGCCAATGCTCACTCATCCTTCAGTCTAGCTCAGCTATCACCCCCTTTGCCTCTTGGAAGATGTCCTAGAAAGATACCCCCCAAGACTGGGTCGTGTGTCCACTGGGCTTCCCCACTCACAGCATTCTGTATTGGAGCCACCTGTTGATTTGTCTGGTTCTCTTGGTAGGTCGTAAATAGGCATAGATGCTGGGACTGTTTTGTAATTTTTTCTAAGAATTCTAGGAAAGATACATACCCCAGGCATCATCAAAGATATATTTGGGTACAGAAAAAAGTAACGTGATTAGCTATGGGAAAATTTGCAAAGTATCAGTCAGATAAAAAGGTTGATTCCCTCCATATATAAAGAGCCCTTACAAATCAATGACACCAATGGCCCAATAGAGAAATGAACAAAAGGCATGAACAGACAACGTGGAATGAAAAGGCATTCACCTTCACTCAAAAGAGAAGCAATGCAAATGAAAACTACAATAAGATAGCACCCTCCAAAATGAATGCTAAGGATTTAAACCATTTTTGATAAAATGGGTTGGCAAGGGTGTGGAAAAATGTCACTTCACATATGCCCGCTTTGAAGTGCAGTTTGTAATACGTAATGAAAGGTAAAACGTATACTCCTTTGACCTAGCAATTCCACACCGAGCAAGTCTCTTACACATACATTTGCAAAGAACACAAGGAAATCAGCTGCAGCACCATTTGTGGAAGTAAGAGACTAGAAACAACCTAAGCGCCCATTGCAGGAGACGGGTAAATTAAGGTGCACGCATCAGTGGAATGCTACGTTGCCGTTAAAAAGAATGAGGGGGTTGGGGCGCCTAGAGCTCAGTTGACTGAGCGTCCCAACTCTTGATTTTAGCTCAGGTCATGATCTCACAGTTCGTGAGTTTGAGTCCCGTGTTGGGCTCTGCGCCGACAGTGCAGAGCCTGCTTGGGGTTCTCTTCCTCTCTCTCTGCCTCTGTCTCTCTCTCTCTCTCTCAAAAATAAACATTTTTTAAAAACGAGATAAACAAACTATGGTATACTCTTACAGTGGAATATTAGCCATTAATATGACACCCGCTACTGCATGGATGAACCTTGAAAACATTACACCGAATGAAAGAAGCCAGACACCAAGGGCCACATATTGTATTCATATGAAATGTCCAGAGCAGACAAATCCACAGAGACAGAAAGCAGATTAATGTTTGCCAGGAGCTGGGGATGGGGGATGGGGAGGGACCGCTCATGGGTACGGGGTTTCTTTTTAAGGTGATGAAAATGTTCTAAAATTAGATCATCATAATGGTTGCACAGCCCTGAATACACTAAAAGCCACTGAATCGTGCACGTTCAAAGATGAATTTTGTGGAACGTGAAATGAGGCAGATTATGGAACAATTTCCAAGATTGGATGTTAAGTGAAAAAGGTAAGTACCTCTGTGTATGAAGGCTGCCGCCATTTAGGGGGGAAATTGCAGGGATATATAGCCATACGTGCATCGTGCACTCACTGTCTCTAGAAGGATTCACGAGAAATTGGTAACCAGCTGCCTTTGGGAAGGTGAGCCGCTAGACTGAGGGTGTTTGTTTTCATTGTGAATCCTTTTACGTAGTTTGAAAAAATGAATACCCAAAAGTACACACGCACAGTCACTCTTTGCCCTGAGAATTAACTATGTGTTATACGTGTATGCACGTATAAGATGGCAGTTCTTACGCCTCCAGCTCTGGTGGCCATTGCCTGCAGCTTGGGAGTGCCCCTGGGTGCTGGGGTGAGGTAGCTACACAGAT
The DNA here is from genome assembly GCF_016509475.1 of Prionailurus bengalensis. Lineage (NCBI taxonomy): Eukaryota > Metazoa > Chordata > Mammalia > Carnivora > Felidae > Prionailurus > Prionailurus bengalensis. The sequence continues at coordinate 23,406,944 of NC_057356.1, forward strand.
TTCTGCCACTGGGCAGGCAGAGATCGGCTAGTACCAAGGCCGCATCAGGAACTGTACCTCTGAACCTGCTCTCCCTGGGAGGACCCCAAGCTCCTGGCCTGAGCAGGCCTGGCCCAGGGCTTCCTGGGCTCATGACACACCTGCATGGAGGCTGTTCAGGGAGGTGACAGAGAAGTGGGAAGGGCCCGTCCCAGGAATTGAGCTGACAGACAGCCTCCATGTCTGCAGGCTGGAGCCACCAGAAGCTGAAATTGGGTGTCATCCCCTGATCCCATGGAGGGAGGAAGAGTAAGAGAGGAGGAGGGAAGACGGAAACAGAGAAGAGAAGGGTGGGAGACAGAGAGGGGAAGGATAAGAGAGGCCGTGTGAGAGATGGAGAGAGACTGAACTCTAATGTCAGCAAGGCAGAACTTGAGCCTGGCGTGGAGAGAAGGCAGGTCAGAGTAGTCATACAGGCAGAGACAGAGATAGATACTAAGAGAACAGAGAGTCCGAAGGAGGACACGGTGGTGGAGAGGGGTGTGGGGGCAGGGAGAAGGGGGCCAGCGTTGACCTGCTTCCTGCTGGGTCAGCCCCAGGCCCTTATCTGTGTGACTGCAGACTGCGTGCGTTATCACAGCTGCCCACGCGGAGGTATTTTGCCCAAGAAAGGGAGGCCAGGGAGGTCGATACACTGCACGCAGGCAATGGCAGAGTGGGACCCAACGTCTGGCTGCAGAACCCTGGAGCCAGTGGTCAGGACTGGCCTGTGGTCAGGATTGTCCAGGTCCAGAATTGGCCCTGGGACCCTGCCCCGTGGACATCTCCCTGCTGAAAGGGGCCCATTGGCCCCTCTGGGGCTGCTTGTGCCCTGTCCCAGTGGGATGCTCCCGGGAGCACAGCTGACCTTCTTTGGACTCTTCCAGCAACAAGAGCAGCCTGTTTTCAGAAAGGGGCCCAGCACGTGGCTAATGTTGTGGGGCCCGTAGCCCCCGTTGACCAGGAGGATGCTTCAATCCTGCCTCTGTCTTCCTCACTGTGTGACCTTGGCCAAGTTGCTTCCCCTTCCTGAGCCTCAGTGTTCTTGCTTGGAAAATGGGGATAGCAGCAGGTGTCTCAGGGTAGACTACTATGAGGAGCCTTTAAATGAGCTCCTTGCCCAGTGACCGGCACATCTGCCCAGGAAAGAGTACCCATGTTGAATCTGAAGCATGTGACATGTAGTTTATGAAATAAGACATCTGGGCAGCCTGGGGACCTGAAGCCTGGGACAGACAGAAGGGTCAGCCTTTGGCAAAGAGAATGTTGGGGAAGAATCTAGGGTTACCTAAAGGGTCTTTACCATTAATTGTTGTTTGAAATGCTTCTACTGGCCAATATGTTGGGCTAAAGCAAGGAAAAGTCATATTGAAATTCAAAGCTCTTGTCTAGGAGAGCTATTGTATTTATGCAAGACTAGGCTGAATAGTTAATGTGCCATCATTTTGTCTGGCTTTGCTGGCTCAGAACAGGTCCTGTGTACTCTGCCTGCAATTAGAAAGCTTTGCCAGTAGGTGGCGTCTTGGGCTTGTACCCACACCGATCCACTCCTAGAAGCTGCCTTTTGAGAAGAGTAGACAGGGCTACGGAGACTGTCCTGAGATTGGTGGGAAAGAGTGCTGTTATCATTTAGCAATGTCTGTCCTGCGTGAAGGTGGGGAAGTAGCCGGTCCCCTGCCAGGCATCTTGCCACCTCTAGACTGTGCTGTTTAGTAGACAAGCATGTTTTTCTATTTAATGGTACTTTTTAGAATAAGTGGGACTCTTTTTAAAACACTTGAGCATAAATATTAGAAATATTCATCACTGTTTAAGAAGTGATGCTTATAAAAATTATTATTATAGGGGCGTCTGGGTGGCTTAGCCGGTTGAACATCCGACTCTTGATTTCGGCTCATATCGTGATCTCAGCGTCGTGGGATTGAGCCCTGTGTCAGGCTCCACACTCAGCAAGGAGTGTGGAGCCTGCTTAAGATTCTCTCTCTCTCTCTCTCTCTCTCTCTTTCTCTCTCTCTCTTTCTCTTTCCCTCTGCCCCTCTCCCCCACTTGTGTTCTCTCTCAAGATATTCTCAAAAGTAAAAAATTAAAAAATAAATCATTATTATAATAAGAACATACAGTTTGGGAATGGATACTTACACAGGAAGGTATTTATTTTTTTTTTAACGTTTTTGTTTTTGAGACAGAGAGAGACAGAGCATGAACAGGGGAGGGGTAGAGAGAGAGGGAGACACAGAATCTGAAACAGGCTCCAGGCTTTGAGTTGTCAGCACAGAGCCCGACGCGGGGCTCGAACTCACGGACCATGAAATCATGACCTGAGCCAAAGTCAGATGCTTAACCGACCAAGCCACCAGGCGCCCCAAAAGGAAGGTATTTACAAAGACAAATATGTAGGCATAGCCTTTCTTACTGGTCATGAATGGTTAAGAATTTCCAATTTTTCCCCCCACAGTAGTTTTAAAGGGGGAAAGCTTTAATGCCTTTTCTTACCTGCTTTTTCCTCCATGCTCATAAGCTGAGATCCTCACAGCTTCCCGCAGGTCTGCGGCTGTCTGCTTGCTCAGCCTCTGTCTCAGTGAGCCAGTTCTTGGAAGAAACTATAAAGGAGCAAGAAAGCCTTTTTGGCCGCACCCTTCTTAAGAATGGCTGAGTTTTATAAAATCATTCTTTTTCATCAGTAAGCCCTCAAAGGCTTCTTAGAATCTTTTTTAGTGGCAAAACATTATAATCACAATATTGTATCATTAACATTTCTTAAAAGAAAATAAATCACTTGTAAGCCATCCACCTTGATACAATGATTCCCCAGGTTTTTGCTTGGTTGTTACCTCCTTTGTTTTCTTACTGCCCCCCTTTTTTTTTCCAAAGAGAAGTTTTAGCCCCTTGAAAATCTGTCTCTAGACACCTGAAAATTCTCCATTCTCTTAGCTGTTTGTCCTTTGAAGTCAAATCTGGTTTCTTTTCTAATCTGCACTGAATGGCACTTTATTGATAGTCACAGGAGGGATCAGGGGGTGCCAGGTGTAGGCTGTCTTTTCCATGGATGGAAAGTAGTCAGTTTCCACATACACGGCCTCCTGTCCACCCACCATATAAGTAAACAGTAGCAAAGGGGTGTCTGCAGGGCCGGACACAAGATATCTTTGTTTGGGGGGATTATGGACTGTGTCTATATTTTCTTCTAATTTGTCATTTGGGTGATCTCCAATGTATCGCATTTGTAATTTAAATTTTTTTTAACATTTATTTATTTTTGAGACAGAGAGAGGCAGAGCATGAACGGGGGAGGGTCAGAGAGAGAGGGAGACACAGAATCTGAAACAGGCTCCAGGCTCCGAGCTGTCAGCACAGAGCCCGACGCGGGGCTCGAACTCACGGACCGCGAGACCGTGACCTGAGCCAAAGCTGGATGCTTAACTGACTGAGCCACCCAGGCACCCCACATTTGTAATTTAAAATAGAAGTTATCTGGGGTGCCTGGGTGGCTCAGGTGGTTGAGCGTCCAATATTGACTCGGGTCATGATCTCTCGGTTTGTGATTTTGAGCCCCACATCAGGCTTGCTGCTGGCAGTGCAGAACCCACTTTAGATCTCTCCCCCTCACCCCGTCCCTCCCTTGCTTACACTCTCACTCTTGAAAATAAACCAAACATTAAAAAAATTTTTTAAATAAAAGCTATTTTTAATTTAAAAAACATTTCCAGGGGCGCCTGGCTAGCTCAGTCAGTACAGCAAGCAGCTCATGATCTCAGGGTTTGTAAGTTCGAACCCCATGTTGGTCACAGAGCCAAATGAAAAAAAACAAAACAAAACAAAAAAAGAAAAGGAAAAAACCCACATTCACCACTCCTAGGTGTATACTCAAGAAAAATGAAAGCATACAACCACACAAAAACTTGCACGCAGCCTTGTTCATAATCTAAAAGTGGAAACAACCCAATGCCCATCGCTGATGGACGGATAAACGGTGGTGATGTGTCCATACAACGGAATATTATTCAGACGATAAAAAGGAATGAATACTGACACAGGCTTACGATACCTCAAAAACATTATGCGAAGTCAAAGAAGCCGGTTACAAAAGGCAATATATTGTACCATTCCGTTGCTATGCAATGTCCAGAGGAGGGAAATCTATAGAGACAGAAAGCAGGTTAGCGGTTGCCAAGGGCTGGGGAAGGAGAGCAATTGGAGGGAAATGGGGAGTGACTGCTAATCTGCACAGGATTTCTTTGGGAGACGATAAAAATGTTCTAAATTTGATTGCAGTGATGGTTGCACAACTCTGAATATACTAAAAACCACTGGCTTGTACACTTTAAATAGGTGAATTGTATGATACGTGAAGTATATCACAATACAGCTGTTATATATAAAACACACACTCAAACATAACTTCAGATTTTATAAATTAAGAAAAAATTTTAATGTTTATTTATTTTTGAGAGAGAGAGACATAGAAGCCGCAAAGCAGGTTCCTGGCTCTGAGCTGTCAGCACAGAGCCCGACGCGGGGCTTGAGCCCATGGATCGAGAGATCATAACCTGAGCTGAAGTCGAAGGCTTAACCAACTGAGCCAGCCAGGCGCCCCTATAAATTGTTTTTAATGTTTATTTTTGAGAGAGAGGGAGAGAGTGCAAACGGGGGAGGGGCAGAGAGAGAGGGTGACAGAGGATCTGAAGCGGGCTCCACACTGCCAGCAGAGAGCCCGATGTGGGGCTCGAACTCGCGAACCGTGAGATCATGACCTGAGCCGAAGTTGGGTGTTCAACCGATAGAGAAATTCAGGCGCCCCAGAACTTAAGATTTTAACAGTGAGAGAAAGGTGTTCCTCAAGACTCTGAGGAAGGAAGATGGGCAGGGGTGGGAGGTAGAGGGAATGGTCCAGCCATGCCTGACATTCAGGCCCCCAGAAACACCTTAGGACACTGCCCTGGGGTGGGTGGTGACCATCCGTGGTGAGTAAGATGGGTGTGGGCAACCTTCGCCTTCCCTGGCCGAGCTCCCCCTCCAGGGAGCGAATCAGGTGAACCCACGCTATACCCCACTGCCGTAGCTCATGACGGCGACAGCCCAGGGACTGTGGGAGCTCAGAGGAGGCCATGACCCAGCCAGGGTTGGCGAGGGAGGGGTGTCTACACTGAGACGAGACGTGGTGGATGAGCAAGTCATCGGGTGGAGCCCAGGGAGGAGTCCCAGGTGCTGGGAAAGTGGTGGAAGCGAGGCCTGAAGGCGAGAGCAGGCTTAGACCCCTGTGGGAACCAAAGGCAGGGCAGTGCAGTGGGAACAGGGTTGGGGGAGGGCAGCAGAGAGAGCCCACGCCTGAGAGGCCAGCAGGGCCAAGCCCGGGGTCTGGGCCGCTTGCCGAGGCCCTTAGAGCCGCTGTGAGATTTAAGTAGGGAAGGATACGAGGCTGCTCCCTGATTTTGCAAGATCCCTCTGGCTGCAAGGGCTGCAGGCGGGAGATGGGGGCTGTTGCTCAGCAGTCCAGCTTGGACGATGGTGTCCAGCACGGTACGCGAGCGTTGAATGGTGACCCCCAAAATGTATTGTCCAGATCCTAGAATCTGTGAATGTGTCCTTTTTGGGAGACGAAAGGTCTTTGCAGTTATGATGAAATTAAGGATTTTGAGATCAGCTCATCCTAGGTCACCTGGGTGGGCCCGAAACCCAATAACAAATGTTCTAGTGCGAAACACCCAGAGGAGAGAGAGGCAGAGAAGACGAGAAGGCCTCAGGAAGACAGGGGGACACAGCCACCGGGCAATGAATGCCTGGAGCCACCAGAAGCTGCAAGAGGCCCGAAGGGGGTCCCTCCCCCACCTCCGTTTGCCCCCCTCCCCTCCCCCGAGCCCAGAGTCTTTGGAGGGAGTGAGGCCCTACCGACATCTCGACTTCAGACTTCTGGCCTCCAGAACTGTGAGAATACAGCCTCTGGACACTAATACGTATAGGAGGTCACAGCAGGGATGGAGAAAAGACACCGGAATCTCGAGAGATTTTTAGGAGGTCGAAACGACCTCTTTTCACATGGCTCCTCTCCCGAATCCCCAGGCATAGCTTTTTACTCCAACGAGGCAATAATTTGAGCCTCACTTCTCCAGCTGAGAGTCGTGTTGCTCACCTGTAAAATCAGATAGGTGGCAACAGCCACCCAGCTGCTCAGGCCTGGGGACCGTGTAGACCGTAGCACCTGGCCCACCACAAGCATTCAGTTCACGATGGCGAAGGTTCTGAAGTCCTGAAACCGCAGAGAGGAGGCGAGATAGCATTTTGCTTGGCCAATTTCTCTGGCCCACAGAACCTTCCCCTCTGGCCTCCTGGGTGCTGAGTGGAGTAATGGCATCAGGGGACAGAGTTATGGGTTGAACTGCATCCCCCTCAAATATGTTGGAAGCTGTGGATATGACCTTATGTAGAGATTGTCTTTGCAGAAGACCAAGTTAAGATGAGGTCACTAGGGTGGCCCTAATCCAACATGACTGTGTCCTTATCAAAGGGGAAATTTGGACACAGACAGGCATGCATGCGTGGCTGGAAGATGATGTGGAGACCCAGGGAGGCCATCTACAAGCCAGGGAACGCCTGAGGCCTCCTGAAGCCAGGAGAGAGCAGTGGAACTGATTCTCCCTCACGGCCCTCAGAAGGAGCCAACCGGGCAGCACGTCAATTCAGTCTTCCGGCCTCCTGAGCTATGAGACAAAGAATTACGTTGTTTAAGCACCCAATTTGTGGCACTTTGTCATGGCAGCTCCGGGGAACTAATGCCAGTGGAATAAGATGAGTCTCGTTGTCTGGGGAAACTGGGCCCTCCAGGGGCTGTGGGAATACAGGGGGCTAGTGCCATCCCCCGGCCCCCCAACGGTCACTGACGAGGCCTGTGGTCAGGCTCGTCTGCCTCTCTGCTCCCCACCACCCCAGCAGGAGGGCACCAGACGCTTCCAGGACAGAAGTCTGGGATGCATTTGGAAACCCTGGCGAAGGGGTTTCAAGTTCGGCCCCATCCCGGTCAGCGGGGGATCCGCCATCTGGATCCTGTTTGCTGTCCCCTGGCAGGGGAATCTGAGCAGAACTGTGGAACGTGGTCAGGAAGGGGGTGGCTCCCTTTGTGGCCAGGGCCCCGGGTGGGGAGACGGCAGGCCTTGTAGGCAGGCCCTGGGCCGAACCCTGGTCCTGCCACCCAGGCCCCGGGTGACCTCAGGCCACTCACGGCACCGCCCTGGCCTTGGTTTTCTCGCTTATAAAACAAGGACAATAGTAGACTTTACCTCCAGATGTTGCCACCAGGATTCAATGGGATAATTCAAATAGCAAAATGCTTGCTTGACGAAGGGAAACTTCAGATTTTTTTTTTATTCTTTAAAAACAATGTGGTAAATACACAGAATAGAATATTTACCATTTTAACCATTTGTAAGTGCTTCAGTGGCATTAAGGACGTTCCCACTGTGGTGCGGCCACCACCACCATCTGTGTCTGGAACTCTTCGTCTTGCAAAAATTGAAACTGTGTCCCCGTTAAACCCGAACTCCCCATTCTCCCCCTCCCCCCACCATCCCCAGCCCCTGGTGCCCATCCTTCTTTCTGCCTATGAATTTGACCTTTCGAGGTATCTCACATAAGTGAAATCATATAGGATACCGCAAACACACAATCCTTCTGTGGCTGATTTCACTTAGAATGTCCGCAAGTTTCATCCACGTCGTAACATGTGTCAGAATTTCCTTTAGTGTTTTGTTTTTTTTTTCAAATTTTTTATGTTGATTCATTTCTTTTGAGAGAGAGAGAGCACAAGCAGGGGAGGAGCAGAGAGAAGGAGAGACAGAATCCCAAGCAGGCTCCTCACCATCAGTGCAGAGTCTGATGTGGGGCTTGAACCCATGAACCATGACATCGTGACCCGAGCTGAGTTCAAGAGTTGGATGTTTAAATGACTGAGCCATCCAGGCGCCCCATTTTGTGTGTGTGTGTGTGTGGTTTTTTTAATGAGGAAAAATAATATTAGTGCTTCATGCTGTGGCAGGCTCCTGGTCACCTCGGGTGAAGGCTCTGAGAAGTCGTTTGTGTGACTGAGGGACAAGCAGGTGCCCTGGTCCTGGAGGACGCAAGCCCTGGGACAGTGTCTGCTCTCAGGGCAGCCTGCCTTGTCTACCTCTTGTTTGGGGAGCCAGAAGGGGGTGTTTTCTTAGGGATGCTGGAGCTCCTGAGCTGTTTCCTTTTGAGTTTCTAAAGTTTCTAAAAGGAGATCCTAAGGGCACCTGGGTGGCCCAGTTGGTTGAGGATCCAACTCTTGATTTTGGCTCATGTGATCCCAGGGTCATGGGGTCAAGCTCTGCATCATGCTCCATGCTGAGTGTGGAGCCTGCTTGGGATTCTCTCTCTCTTTGCTTCTGCCCCTCTGCCCCGCTCACATACTCTCTCTCTCTAGAAAAAAAAACTTTTTTGGGGCGTCTGGGTGGCTCTGTCAGTTGGGCGTCTGACTTCGGCTCAGGTCATGATCTTGCAGTCTGTGAGTTCGAGCCCCGTGTCAGGCTCTGTGCTAACAAATAGCTCAGAGCCTAGAGGCTGCTTTGGATTCTGTATCTCTCTCTCTCTCTCTCTCCCTCCCCTGCTCATGCTCTGCCTCTCTCTGTCTCAAAAATAAATAAAAACACGGGCGCCTGGGTGGCTCAGTCGGTTAAGCGGCCGACTTCGACTCAGGTCATGATCTCACGGTCCGTGAGTTGGAGCCCCGCATCGGGTTCTGTGCTGACAGCTCAGAGCCTGGAGCCTGTTTCAGATTTTGTGTCTCCCTCCCCTGTTCATGCTCTGTCTCTCACTGTCTCAAAAATAAATAAAACGTTAAAAGAATCTTTTTTAAATAAATAAATAAATAAATAAATAAAAACATTTAATAAAAAAAAAGAAAAAAAAAACTTTAAAAGAAGGTCCCAGGGCTCTGGGAACCCACACTGGGCTGGAGCAGGAGTGGGGTGCTGGTTCCTAGCCTGCCCAGGGGTGGGGTGAAGAAATGGCTGTGTGCACCAAGGTTATGTGTATAAATTTACGTCAACCGAAAAGGGGAGTGGCAAATACTGAGAGGACCCAGTCTAACTTGGGGTGTCTCAGCCAGCATCTGATGGGGGTCCTGGAAATCTCCCCTCCAGAGCTGCCTCTGAGCTTATGTTCTGTCATACGTGCAGCCAGGCTGGACCCTGCCAGAGAGGACCTCGAAATTCCCTGACAGGATGGAGCCCCTGGCCCCTGGGTCACCCTCAGCCTCACACATGACTAGCTGCTTCCACTGCTCCTTCCGGCCCCCTGGCTCTCATTGCTCAGCAGAGCCTTCCTCCCAGCACACAAGTGGCCCTGGGCACCACTCTGAGATGGAATGGTCCTTGGATGGTTGATGTACTCAAAAGGCCTTGGGGTCATCCTTCTGCATAGTGATCTTTAGCGTCTAGGGAGAAGGGATGTGATGGACGATGGGGCCAAGCCTGGGGTCTGGAAGTCAAATAGACTTGAGGCCCTTGCGGGCCTGAGCAGGGCATCTCACTCCCCTTCACCAGCCACAGTCTCCTCGCTGATAGACTGGAGATAATAAGAAGTGTGGCCACCTGATAGGGCGGGAGAGGATTCAGTGGGGTGATGTACAGGCTGTGCCCAGCGCACTGTGAGTAAAAGGCCCTGTGACCATTAGGAGGGAGGACAGCTGTCCAGACTGAATGTGCACTGGGACACCCCCTGGAATGTTTTTCTTTCTTTCTTTCCTTTTTTTTTTTTTTTTGGATGTGTCAGTTCACTTTCTGGCCACTGGCCTCTTCTAGAAGTTGCACACAGATAAAAGGTCCCAGTTAATGAGGATTCTGGTTAAAGTTTTAAAATTCACAGCAAGCCCACTCTGCATAATAATGTATCAGCAACACAACAATCCTTTAATCTAGGAAGAATTAATTGCTGGGCCCAGAAATTCAGGGCACGCTGACAGAATCCTTAATTTCTTGAGCTGATGGTTTTCAAAAAGCGACTGATTTTAGACTGGCTTCTCTCTACGCGTAAGTGAAACCCCCACAGTTCTGACAAAGGGCGAGATTGTCCTGATGTCTTACTCAGTAAGAATCATGTATGTGGGGTCTGAATTAATGTCAGCTCTGAAATTCGCCTGCTGGGTGGAACGTGGCGGACTGGATCCCTGGGAGATTCAATGCCGGCTCTGTGGCTCGAGCATACCGGGCACTGTGCGGGGAATGTCCTCACTCGCCCCACACACGTTTGCTGAGCGCCACTCAGAGCCCAAGCTCAGGTTTGGTGTCGGCCATGCAGGAACAGGCACGACCAGCCGAGAGGACAGGCCGTAGACAAACCGATAGTCAGATAACTGTGATGCATATCGTGATAGGAAATGATGGCAGGGAATGAGGCAAGGCACGTGCAAGAGAGTAACAAGGACCCAATTTAGATGGCAGGGCTTGGGAGTGGGGGTGCAGGTCAAAGACAATCTTTGTAAGTTGACAGCTGAAGGATGAGGGGAATTAACTGGTGGAGAGTGAAGAGACTGGCGCCACTGGGTGAGGAGACACCCTGTGCAAAGGCCCTGAGGTAGGAATATGCTGTTATGGGAGCTAGGAGCTATTTTCAAGAGGTCTGAGGCACCTGGGACAAGAAAAGCAAAATCATGATCCTCACCATCATCGTCATAGATGAAAGTGAAGTGTCATAAATGCTTCACATAGGCTCATGTGCTCTGGGTGTTGTGCTATTCAGGGGAATCTGATCTCCATTTTGGCCCCAGAAAGGATCATCTTTGGTGAATAACGAGAGGCAGGAGACAGTTGAGGGCACAGACTCCGGGTCAGATGACCTGACTACTTCCCGATGCCCCTTTTAAGATGGAAGAGAGGGCCAGGCGCCTGGGTGGCTCAGTTAAGTGTCTGACTCTTGGTTTTGGCTCAGGTCACGATCTCATGGTTTGTGGGTTCGAGCCCTGCTTTGTGCTGACAGTGCAGAGCCTGCTTGGGATTCTCTCTCTCCCTTTTTCTGCCCTTCCCCACTCATGCTCTCTCTCTTTCTCTCAAAATAAATAAACATTCTTAAAAAAAAAGGAAAAGAAGCCCTCAATCCTCAGTACAAAAGCCCCTTTATCTAAAAAATTACATTTTATTATGTCATATATCATATGACATTATTGTTTTTTAATTATTCAAAAATGTTTATTTATCTTCAAGAGAGAGACCGTGAGTGGGGGAGGGACACAGAGAGAGGGAGTCACAGAACCCGAAGCAGGCTCCAGGCTCTGAGCTACCAGCACGAGCCCAACGTGGGGCCCGAACCCACAAACCGTAAGATCATGACCTGAGCCAAAGTCAGATGTCTAACCAACTGAGCCACCCAGGTGCCCCCATAAGACATTATTTTAAGCAGTTTTAATGAGGGTAAAATTGACTATAATCAACGTACACACTTAGAGGGTACGATCTGATCAGGTTTGACATATGTCTATATCTGGAAAAACCTTCTTCGCAACCAAGATAACGAACCTATCCACCCATGGCCCCCAAAGCTTCCTTGTGCTTTTCCTTGTGTGCTGTATTCTCTTCCTCCAACCCCTTCCCCAATCCCCAGGCAACCATTGATCAGCTTTCTGTCACTATAGATTATTTTGTATTTTCTAGGATTTTATATACATGGAATCATAGTGTTTGTATTTTTTTTTTTTTTTTTTGGTCTGGCATCTTTCACTCTACATAGTTATTACGGTGTTCTCCATTGTGACGTGTACCGATAGTTCATTCCCTCTTATTGCTAAAGTGGTTCACAGCTTGTTTATCCTCAGCCTGTTGATGACATAGATGGTGGTTTCCACTTTTGGGCTCTCATGAATAAAGTTGTGATGAATGTTTGCATACAACTGTTTGTGTGGACATATATTTTCATTTCTCTTGGGCAGAGAGACCCAGGAGTAGAATTGCTGGGTCATGGGCAAGGAGGATGACTTTTAAAGAAGCGGCCGAACTGTTTTCCAGAGTGGTTATAAAACAGTGCACGAGAGCTACGTTTGCTCCTCAGAGTCACCAACAGCTAGTATTGTCAGTCATTAATTTTAGCCATTGTAGGGGCGCCTGGTTGGCTCAGTCAGTAGAGCACGTGACTCTTGATGTCGTAGTTGTGGGTTCGAACCCCACGTTGGGTGTAGAGGTTACTTAAAAAAAAATTTAGCCATTCTAAAATATGTGCAAGGAACCTCACTGTAGTTTTAATTTGCATTTTTCTAATAACCGATGATATGGAGATAATTAAAAAAAATTTTTTTTTTAGAGAAACAAGAGCACGTGCATGAGAGGGGGAGGGGGCAGAGGTAGAGAGAGAGAATCTTTTTTTAGAAAAAATTTTTTTCAACGTTTATTTATTTTTGGGACAGAGACAGAGCATGAACGGGGGAGGGGCAGAGAGAGAGGGAGACACAGAATCGGAAACAGGCTCCAGGCTCTGAGCCATCAGCCCAGAGCCTGACGTGGGGCTCGAACTCCTGGACTGCGAGATCGTGACCTGGCTGAAGTCGGACGCTCAACTGACTGCACCACCCAGGTGCCCCTAGAGAGAGAATCTTAAGCAGGTTCCATGCTCAGCTTGGAGACCAAGGCAGGACTCGATACTACCACCCTGGGATCATGACCTGAGCCAAAATTAAGAGTTGGATGCTTGGGGCACCTGGGTGGCTCAGTCAGTTAAGCATCCAACTTCAGCTCAGGCCGTGATCTCGAGGGTTGTGAGTTCAAGCCCTGCATCGGGATCTCTGTTGTCAGCACAGAGCCTGCTTCAGATCCTGTGTCCTCACCCTCTCTGCCCCTCCCCCACTCTCTCTCTCTCTCTCTCTCTCTCTCTCAAATAAATAAACCATGAAAAAAATCTTAAAAAAATAAAAACAATAGAAATTTATTGTGTAACAGTTCTAGAGGTTAGAAGTCTGAAATTAAGGTGTTGGCAGAGCTATGTTCCTTCTGGAAAGTCTATAGGAAAATCCATTCCTCATGTATTCTAGCTACTGGTGGCTGCTCAGCATTCTTTGGCTTGTGGTCACATCACAACTGTGCCTGAGTTCACACCACCTTCCCCTTATGTGTCTTTCCTCTGTGTGTCTCTTATAAAAAATACTTGTCGGGGTGCCTGTGTGGCTCAGTCGGTTAGGCGGCTGACTTTGGCTCAGGTCATGATCTCATGGTTTGTGGGTTCGAGCCTCATGTCAGGCTCTGTGCTGACAGCTCGGAGCCTGGAGCCTGCTTCGGATTTTGTGTCTCCCTCTCTCTTTGCCCCTCCCCCACTCACATTCTGTGTCTCTCTCTATGTCAAAAAAATAAACATTAAAAAAAATTAAAAAAAAATACTTGTCACCCAGAGAATCCAGGATAATCTTCTCCTTTCAAGACCCTTCACTTAATTACATCTGCAAAGACCTTTTTTTTTTTTTTTTTCCCAAATAAGGTAACATTCGTAGGTTCCAGGAATTAAGATGTGGACATATTTTTGGAGAGGGGGTACCATTCAGCACACTATAATTGTTGAAAATATTACTCTTTCTCTACAAAAACACCTTTGCAACTTTTAAAAAGTCAATTGACCATATGCATATATGGGTCTTTTTCTGGACTTTTGTTCTCTTCCATTAAGCTACTTGTCTATTTTTATACTAATGCCACATCGTTTTAATTGCTATAAATTTAAAACAAGCCTTTTTAAAAAATGTTTATTTATATTTGAGAGACAGAGAGAGACAGAGTGTGAGCAGGGGAGGGGCAGAGAGAGAAAAACACAGAATCTGAGAGTCTCTAGGCTCTGAGCTGTCAGCACAGAGCCCGACGCGGAGCTCGAACTCACAATCTGTGAGATCATGCCTGAGCTGAAGTTGGACGCTTAACCAGCTGAGCCACCAAGGAGCCCCTAAAACAAGTCTTGAAGGCAGGTATTTAAGTCCTCCAACTTTTTTTTTTAAGTTGTTTTGACCATTCTAAGTCCTTTGCATTTCCATATAAATTTTAGAGTAAGTTTGTCCATTTCTAAAACAAAAAACAACAAAACCAGACTGCTGGGATTTTGACTACGGTTTATGTTGAAATCTATAGATTGTTTTAGGGAAAGTTGACAATATTGAGTCTCTCAATCCATGGACATTGTATACCTCTCCACTTATTTAGACTTTTAAATTTTCTCTCAACAATATTCTGTGCAATGTTTAATACTTTGTATTGTGTTTATCCCTAAATATTTCATATTTTTATGCTATTGTAAATAGTGTTTAAAATTTTTTTAATTTCCAATTTTTTGTTGCTAGTAATAGTATTAATTTTTGTATGTTGATTTTGTATCTTGCATCTTTATAATACTCACTAGTTCCAGTAGCTTTTTTGTAAATTCCATCAGATTTCGAACAGAGATGTACATGTTATATGCAAATACAGGAAGTTTTTCTTCTTTCTCTCAAATACGGATGCCTTTTATTTCTTTTTCTTGCCTGACTATATTGGCTAGAACCTCCATCACAATGCTGAATAGAAGGTAGGAGTAGATAGGCCTGTCTTGTTCATGATCTTAGGGGGAAACATTCAGTTTTTCCCCATCAAAGATGATGTTAGCTCTGTATTTTTTGTTGGTTTTTGTTTTTGTTTTGGTAGTTGTCTTTTATTAGGTAAGAAAGTTCCCTTCTATTCCTGGTTTGCTTAAAATTTTTTTTTAAATCAGGAATGAGTGTTTTTCTGCATTTATTAAAATGATTCTATAGTTTTTATTTTTAAGTCTGTTAGTATGGTAAATTACACTGATTGATTTTCCAGTGTTAAAGTTACTTTGCATTCTTCAGGAAAATTCCACTTGGTTGTGATGTATTACTCTTTTTATAGATATTATATTCAGAGATGGCTTCTGGAATAGTGGTGTGAGGAGCTCTGTGGTCCCTCTCCCCAGAGAAACAACTATAACTGGTAAAATTTATTTGAAAAAAAAACACAACCATTTAAAGCCTCTGAAAATGTCCCTAAGGGCATACAGCAAACAAAGAAACATTTATTCAAGAAAATCTACTAAATCTCAGAACACAAGAGTCTGTAGCATTTGAGCCATGGCCTATTCCCTCCCTCCCCTATCCACAACAGTTCATAAAGAATCAGCAAACTTTTGGATAGACTGGTAGAGATTATGCAATTTTAAGGACACAGAGAGAAAAGAATGCAGAAAAATAAACAGAGATTAGAGAAATGTGAAACACCATTAAGCATACCAACACACGCATAATGGAAGCCCCAGAGGAGAGGAGAGCGGGAAAGGAGAAGAAAAACTTTTTGAAGAGATAATGGCTGAAAACTTCCCCCAATTTTTTTTATGTTATGTTATGTTTTCTTTTTTTTAATTTTTATTTATTTTTGAGAGAGAGAGAGAGAGAGAGAGGAGGGGTGGGGGCAGAGAGAGAAGGAGACACAGAATCTGAAGGAGGCTCCAGGCTCTGAGCTGTCAGCACAGAGCCCGACATGGGGCTTGAACTCACAGACTGCGAGATCATGACCTGAGCCGAAGTCAGGTGCTCAACTGACTAAGCCACCCAGGTGCCCCAAAACTTCCCCAAATTTGATGAAAACCTAAAATGTACATATTCAAAAAGCTTAATGGACTCCAAGTAGGAAAAATATGGACAGATCCACACCCAAATACATCAGAGTAAAAGTGTTCAAAGACAGAGAAATTCTTTTTTTTTTTTTAATTTTTTTTTTCAACGTTTATTTATTTTTGGGACAGAGAGAGACAGAGCATGAACGGGGGAGGGGCAGAGAGAGAGGGAGACACAGAATCGGAAACAGGCTCCAGGCTCCGAGCCATCAGCCCAGAGCCTGACGCGGGGCTCGAACTCACGGACCGCGAGATCGTGACCTGGCTGAAGTCGGACGCTTAACCAACTGCGCCACCCAGGCGCCCCAAAGACAGAGAAATTCTTGAAAGCAGAAAGAGAAACGAGTCATCACCTACAAGAGAACCTCAGTAAGATTAGCAGCGGACTTCTCATCAGAAACAATGCTAGAAGGCAAAGTGATGAAAGGAAAAAATAAGTCAACCAAGAATCATATCTCCAACAAAAACTATCTTTCAAAACTGAAGGAAGAATAAAGACATTCCCAGAAAAACAAGAACTGAGAGAATTTGCTATATATTAGTGGATTCAGTTTGCCAAAATTGTGTGAAGAGTTTTTGTTTCTATATTCATGAATGATATTGGACTATAGTTTCTCTATTCTTATAATACTCTTGTCCAGTTTGGTGTCAGGGATATAATGGCCTCATAGAATGAATTGGGAAATATGGCTTCCTTTTCAATTTTCTGAGAGTTTGTATGGAATTGGTATTATTTCTTCCTTAAACATTTGGTAGAGTTCCAGGCCCAGAAGCTATTTAGACCTAAAGTTTTGTTTGTAGAAAGATGTTTAACTATAAATTCCAACTCTTTAAAATATAGAAAGGTATTCTGGTTATTCTTGGTACTTGAATGAGCTTTGGTAAATCATGTCTTCCAAGGAATTTGTCCATTTCATCTAAATTGCCAATTTAATTGGCATGAAGTTGTTCAAAATATTCCCTTTTTGTCTTTTAAATATCTATAGAATCCATAGAGATGTCACTTCTGTAGTGTGTCTTCTTTCTTTTTTTTTACTGGTCAATCTGGCTAGAGGTTAACCAATTTTATTGTTATTCTTCAAGGACCAGATCTGGTTCAGTGATTTTTCTCTATTGTTTTTCTGTTTTCCATTTATTTGATTTCCACGTTGATTTTTATGCATTTTTTCTACTTACTTTGGGTCTCACTAATCATCTCCTCCTTCTCCTTGTCCTCCTCCTCCTTCTTCTCTTTCTCTTCCTTCTCCATCTCCTTCTTCTTGCTCTTCCTCTTCTTTCCCCCTTCCTCCTCCCCCTCCTCCTCCTCCTCCTTTTCCCCCTAGTTTCTTAAGGTGGAAGCTCACTTCAGTTCTTTTAAATTCACTGAGGCTTGTTTTATGGCCCAGAATATGTCTATCTTAGTAAATGTTCCATGCGCACTTGGAGAGATATGCATTCTGCTTTCGTTAGGTAGGGAGTTATGTAAATGCCAATTAGGTTGAATGTGGAGAAACCCTGAGTCAGTCCAGGCAATGAAGGGAAGGTCAGGGGTTGTTACAGAAGTTGCAGGAGTATTTTCCAGCCATGGAGAAGGCTAAGTCTGGGCAGGGATGGTCTGTCCAGGGCCTTGGGCAAACATGTGGCTATGGCAAGGAGAGATCCAGGAGGGAGGTACAGGTTCAAAGTCATCTTGGCCCTGGCCCTGTCTATATTGTGGCCCCCATGGCTGCTCCCTGAGTGCCCCCCTCATAGGTTCTCTCTACTGGGTTGGGCTGGTGCTCCACTTTCAATTTCCCACCCTCCTGAGGGTTCCAGGTCTTGACCCGGTGACCAGGCTGCTACGGAACCTCTGGCCACACAGAGAGTCACACTGGATTCTGTGCCTGCTTGGGTGGAGTACAGGCACTGTATATTTGTGTCCTGGTTTCTCCATTTCCAAGAGGGTGTCTGTCACAGGGTCACAGGGATACAGCCAAGGGGATGCAGCCATGGGACACAAGCCTGAGGAGGCCACATGTAGAGACACACCCACAGGGTTGGGTGGATTCTTGCAGCCAGTCTCATGTCCCCCCTTTTGGACTTAGCAAAATATTCTCTGGGGTCCCGGGTGTCCCCAGAGGGTTCTCCTTGGATAACTGAAGGCATTTCTCCTCACATTGGATGTATCTGTCACATGCATGTCTGTTTCTAAAGCTTCTGCTGCCTGGACCTCTGAGATTTCTGCAGACCCCTATGCCCACTCTTTCTCCTTCATCCCTCACCACCTACTCTCTGGGAGGGGCCTCCTCTTCTGGCCTGTTCCTCTCCACACTTGCCAGACCACTCCTTCTCATCCCCTAGTTCATCCAGTCCACCCTGAAGCCCCACCTTGAGTCTCTCTTGCTGGTTTAAGGAGTCCAGGGTGTGGGGTAGTGCGGTATCTCAGGAGGGCTGGCCCCTGCCACTGGCATTGCGCACTACATTCCGTGCAAGGACCCAAAGTGGGCCTGCTCATGACCCTTGAGGTCTCTGTGTGGACTCATCCATGTCCCCAGCCATTACCATAGTGCCTCTAATGTGTACCCAGCATTGGCACAGGCCTGGGGATCAAGGGACCTTGCTCTCCTGGAGAGCTAAGCCAGCAACATCTCCATCCAGGGGCTTAGCCTGGGGACCTTGGTAGCATAGATTGGATGCTGGTATCAGTCAAGGCCAGACTCAAAAGAGCTAACTGCACAGGATTTAATGCAAGGCTCTTACCAAAGTGTTGCAGGGACCCACAGGGCAGATGTCATAGGTGTGTGACCTGCATAGTCACACAGGACCCCAAGCTCAGAAGAGCCCTGCTTAATGCTCTGGTTTAATGCTCTGCTGTCACTGTTTTGAAACTCTCCATGGTTTTTGAATAAGGGCCCCTTATTTTCATTTCATACTTAGCCCTGCAGATTATGTAGCTGTTCCTGGGGCTCCAACTGGGATAGATACATGCCCAGGGGTGGCCTTACTGGGGACTGAGGGAGGGATGGCCTTAGTCTGGCAAAGAGGACATGGAGGTGTGTTCAGGGCTAAGGGAAAAGTGTGTCTGAGGGCCAGAGGAGAAAGAGTATGGACTGTACAAAGACTGAAGCTGGGCATAAGTTAGGGATGCTGGAGACCCCATCCTTGTAGCTGTTGAGAAGATGAAGTGAGTCGGTGTATTCAGGACATTTAAACTCCTATTAAACTGGAGTTTGATAGGTGCCATGTAAGTGTTGACAATCATCATCATCATCATCATATTATTATTATAATTATCATCATCACCATCATCATCATTGAGGTTAGAGTGGTCAGTTGAGTCCAGTTCATGAAAGCCCTGGAAGCCCTGTTATCCTGGGAGCACTGCAGAACCAGGGAAGATTTTAGGTAGGAAAGAGCTGGTAAGCCCTATGTTCAGGAAGGAACCCCTGTGGGATGGTGGAGAATGGGTGGGAGGAGAAAGACCATTGAGGATGCTGTTATGGTCACTCAGCAAGGGTTGATTATGGCACGACCTCAGTGGTGGCAGAGGGATAAAGGGTAATAGATGGGATTGAGAGACTGGTCAGGACAAGGCCCATATTCCTGAGCCAACAGGAGTCCAAGGTCTGGACAGACAAGTGTCCTATCTGTTGAATGCAGGACCAGCTGCCTGGAGAGGTATGAGCTTCTCCCCCTAGGAGGGTACAAGCGGGGGTAGTGGGCCATTTGCCCAGATGCTTCAGAGGTGTCTGCAGTTGATCTCCAGCTCTGATGGGCAGACTTTCCGGATTGTGACTTTAAATCACTTGGCCGTGGCATTTACATCTGGAACCAGAGGTAACTTAGGTAGGCCTGGTCTATAGATGGGGTGGTCCCAATGTGCTGAGGATCCCAAGGCTCTCTCACATGCACTTATGGGCTCACCCACCAAATGCACTCTCCACCGGGCATCACCCACCATCCTTGTCTTCTGCTGGGAGCTCATACTGCCCAAAGACCTGTGGTTGTAGTTCTCAGAGCTGGTGTCTGGCTGGGAGCTCCAGGAATGCTCTAATCCTGTTTCCAGGGAGGTCCCCCGCTTGTTAAATGCACAAAGACATTGACAAAAAGGAAATCAATATGCAACTTGGTTCTGGGACACTCTCAGAAAAGCCTGCACTGCACTTTGACATCACTGGGTGACAAGCTCTTCTTTGGAATTAAACAACTGTGACCACCGATCCTGAGGAAGCCACACAAGGCTCTATGTGGCCTTCCAGATGATAAAACATATTGCAACCAGGGCTGAATTCCTGTGGGAACTCCTTCCTTCCGCCCCAGAATTTGCAGCTTGCTGTGTGCTGTTTTGATGAGAGAGGAAAGGGGGAGTCACCTCCAGGGGTCCCATATGAGCTAAGAAAGTTGTGACCTGCCTCAAGCAAGTCAGACAGTTGTGCTGAGCCCACCATTTCTATCTGAGGAGGGGTAATGAAAATGTCCTCTCTGTCCTTTGAAGTTACCACCAGTTGTGCCCACAGAACTAGGGCATGCTGAGTTTCATCACTGCAGAGTCCTGCATTGCCTGGGCAAAGAAATCCTACCACTGGCAGAAAGCAGAAACGAGTCATATCTACAAGCTGCTTAGCACAGTTGGGGCAGAAGAGAAAAGAACAGTAAAAACCCTTTGATCTTGGTCTCTTGATTTCTGGAAAGTTCCATCTTACTGTGACTCAAAAAGTCAAGAGAGGCTGTGCATCTATAACTTTGGCAGGTTCTACAATACACGTTACCATTAATTAAGCTAATGATCAATTCCATACTGTGGACCTCTGGAAAACCGGGCAGAGTCCAAGGCTCAGGCTCCAGGTCTAGGGCGGCCTTTCCCATGCCTGCACCCAATGCTGAATGGAAGGGGTGAGTGAGTGCAGCAGATGTGATAGGAGGAGCAGGGACACCCAGAAGGCCAGTTCCACTTGGGGTGCATGAGCACAGGCTTCATGACAGTAAAGTGTGGTTTTAGGTTCATGGCAAACTAAGAGGAAGATGCAGAGATTTCCCATATACTCCCTGCCCCACACATGCATAGCCTTCCCCCTCAACAATCCTGCACCAGAGTGGGACATTTGTTACAGCTGATGAACATATATTGACACATCATTATTACCCAAAGTCCATAGTTTACATTAGGGCTCACTCTTGGTGTTGTACATTCTGTGGGTTTGGGCAAATGTAGAATAACATATATCCATCATTATAGTATCATACAGAGTATTTTACTGTTCTGTCTGCTCTGCCTATTCATTCCTCCCTCCCCCGAGGCCCCTGGCAACCACTGAACTTTTTGCTGTCTCCATAGTTTTGCCTTTTCCAGAATGTTGGAATCATACAGTATGTAGCCTTTTCAGATTGGTTTCTTTCACTTATTAATGTGCATTTTAGTTACCTCCACATCTTTTCATGACTTGATAGCTCATTAGTTTTTAGTGCTGAATAATATTCCATTGTCTGGATGTATCACAGTTTATTTATCTATTCATCTACTGAAGGATCTTGGTTGTGTCCAAATTTTGACAATTATGAATAAAGCTTCTGTAATTATCTGTGTTCAGAGGTTTGTGTGGATATAAGTTTTCAACTCCTTTTGGTAAATACCAACAAGAATGATTGCTATATCGTACAGTAAGAGCATGTTTAATTTTGTAAGAAACCACCGAACTGTCTTCCAAAGTGGTTGTACCATTTTGCATTCCCACTGCAATGAAAGAGAGTTCCTATTGCTCCACATCCTCACCAGAATTTGGTGTTGTCAGTGTTCCAGGTTTGGGTCATTCTAGTAGGTATGTAGTGGTATCTCATGGTTGTTTTAATTTGCATTTCTCTGAGGACATATGATATGGAGCATCTGTTCAAATGCTTATTTGCAATTTGCATATCTTTGGTGAGGTGTATGCTAAGATCTTTGGGCCATTAAAAAATCAGATTGTTTGTTTTCGTATTTTAGATAACAGTCCTTTATCAAATATGTCTTTTGCAAATATTTTTCCTAGTCTGTAGCTTGTCTTCTCATCCTCTTGACATTATCTTTGCAGAGCAGAAATTCTTTTAATGTTTACTTATTTACTTTGAGAGAGAGAGAAAGAGAGAGAGAGAAAGAGAGAAAGAGAGAGAGAGAGAGAATGGAGGAGGGGCAGAGAGAGAAAGGGAATCCCAAGTAGGCTCTGTGCTGGCAGCACAGAACCCAATGCAGGGCTTAATCTCACCAACTGTGAGATCATGACCTGAGCCAAAATCAAGAGTTGGACACTTAACCTACTGAGCCACTCAGGAGCTCCACAGAGCAAAAGTTTTTAATTTTTTAAAAGATTTTATTTTTATTTTTTAAGTTTATTTTTATTTATTTTGAGAGAGAGATAGAGAGCAAGTGGGGGAGGGGGAGAGAGAGAGGGAGACAATCCCAAGCAGGCTCTGTTCTGATAGCACAAAGCCCAATGCAGGACTCAAACTCACAAACTGTGAGATCATGTCCTGAGCCAAAGTCAAGAGTCAGAAGCTTAACTGATGGGGCCCCCCAGGGACCCCTTAAGATTTTAAGTAATCTCTACATCCACCATGGGACTCAAATTCACAACCCTGAGATCAAGAGTTACTTGTTCCACCAACTGAGCCAGTCAGGTGCCCCAGAAGTTCTTAATTTTAATGAAGTCCAGCTTATCAGTGATTTCTTTCATTGTGTCTTTGTTGTTGTTGTATCTAAAACAATCATCACCATACACAAGGTTATATAGATTTTCTCCTAAGTTATCTTCTAGTAGCTTTATAGTTTCTCACTTTATATTTAGATCTGTGATCCATTTTGAGTTAATTTTTGTAAAGGATGTAAGACCTGTGTCTAGATTTTTTAATGTGGATGTCCAGTTGTTCCAGCACCATTTGTTGAAAAGATCATCTTTGCTCCATTGTATTGCATTTGCTCCTTTGTAAAAAATCAGTTTCTATTTATGGGGGTCTATTTCTGGGGCCCTCTATTCTGTTCCATTTATGGGGGTCTATTTCTGGGCCCTCTATTCTGTTCCATTGATCTACTTGTCTATTCTTTCACCAATACCACACTGTATTGATTACTGTAGTTTTATAGTAAATCTTGAAATTGGATAGTGTTAGTTCTCCATTCTTCTTCAATATTGTATTGGTGATTCTGGGTCTTTTGCCATTCTATAAACTTAAGAGTCAGTTTGCCCAATTCACAGAATTTTTTTAAATGTTTATTAATTTGGGGGGGAGAGAGAGAGACAGAGCATGCGTGAGGAAGGGGCAGAGAGAGAGGGAGACCCAGAATCCGAAGCAGGCTCCAGGCTCTGAGCTGTGCTGACAGCCCGATGCGAGGTTTGAACTCATGAATTGCGAGATAATGACCTGGGCTGAAGTCGGACGCCCAACTGACTGAGCCACCCAAGTGCCCCAAATGGTATTTTTTTTTTAATTTCAAATTCCACTTGTTCATTTCTGGTATATAGAAAAGTGATTAACTTTTGTATATTAATCTTATATCCTGCAACCTTGCTATAATCACTTACTATTTCAGGGAGGTTTTTGTTTGTTTTTTTGGTCAAGTTTAAAAAATTTTTTACATAGATGATCATGTCATCAGTAAACAAAGAGAGTCTTATTTCTTCCCTCCCACTCTGTATACCTTTTACTTTCTTTCTTGTCCCGTTGCATTAGGAGAAACCATGTCTGTTTTTAATGCCATATCCCTTATCCCTTGAACCCAGCACCATGCCAGGCATAAAATACGTGCTCAATAAATATTTATGGAAAAAAATGGGGGTGGCTGGGTGGCCCAGTCGGTTAAATGTCCAATTTCAGCTCAGGTCATGATCTCATGGTTCGTGAGTTCAAGCCCCACATCAGGCTCTCTGCTGTCAACACAGAGCCTGATTCAATCCTCTGTCTCTTTCTCTCTCTGCCGCTCCCCCCTCTCTCAAAAATAAATAAATATTTTAAAAAAGAAAAAAATGAATCATGTGTTCACTCAGGGGCAGAAAGCCCAAAAGGAGAGTGTGTGGTGTGTGTTCATGTATGTGACATGTTCATGCATGTGACACACACATGCACTGTGTGGTATGCATGTGTGTATGACAGTGTGTGCACAGGCTTATGCATGTGTGGTTGTATGCATGCATGTGGTATGTATGTATGTGAAGAGACAGAGAGAGGTGCGTGTGAGAAGTATCTTCTAAAAATGACTGACCACCAATAAACTCAACTCAGTCACTATTCTGGAATCAGATTCATTTGGAGTAGCAGCCCCTCCTCTTGGAGAGAAATGAGGAGGGACTGGAAAGAGGCAGCTACTTTTTGTCCTCCCAGACCAAAGCTCCTCATGTCCCGTGAGACAGTTCGAGAGAAGATGCCTCTTTCCCTCAGGACTCTGCAGAGGAGAGAAACAAACACATCCTGCCGCTTGGAGTCCACTGTCTAATGGGGTTTTTTGAACATTTCTGTCAGGCCTTGCTTACATCACTGCTGCTCACCACAGAGTTCAGACATATCCAAGGGATAGCTGGATTCAAATCCTCACTCTGCTATGTATTGTTGTTTGATATTAAATAAACTTTCTTTCTTTGAGTAGGGGAAAATATTATGACCAACTCTATTGTGATGATTAAATGAGATAATGCAAGTAACACGCCATGGTACCCAGCACGACCCTCACCTCCTGGTATCTATGCCCTCGTGTAGTTGCCTCCCACACTGGATAGAGCTGACCTCTGTACCAATAGGATATTGTGGAGTGTAATTTCTGAGGCTACATCACAAAAGACATGGAAACTTCCATCTTCCTCTCTCTTCTACTGCCCCAGGGGGAGCCAGCTACCATGTATTGAGGATGCTTAAGCAGCCCCATAGAGAGGTTCAAGTGGTGAGGAACTGAGGCCTCCTGTCAGCAGTCAGCACCCACCTGCCAGATACATGAGTGAGCCATGTTGGACACGGATCATTCAGGCCCAGTCAAGCCTTCAGATGAGTGCCTCCCTGGTTGACATCCGGATTAGGACCTCATGGGAGACCCTGTGAACAGATAAGCTGTTCCTGAATCTCGACCCAGAAAAACTCTAGGTCATATACCGTCATTGTTTTAAGCTGTTAAATTCTGGGATGATTTGTTATGCAGCAGGGGATAACTAACATGTTTATAGCACAGTGCCTGGCACAGTATGTGCTGAACAAATGATAGCAAGGTCTTATTACTACTCACTCCTCTTATTTGTAACTAGGTTGAGCTCACTGTGCCAGCTTCCTACTTCCCTTAGGCCGTGGCCTCTTCTAGCTAATGCAATGGGGGGGCTGATCCCATCAGCTTGCCAGCTGTGCCTGAATCCCTCCTTGACTTGAAGAGGATCCCCACTACCACCATCCATAGCCATTTCCATTTAGGCCGATTAATCTATTCCCTGCTTTTGTAATGTCTCCAGCATCAGGACTATTTTTAACAAATGCACAGGCCTCTTTGGATGTCTGTATATGAAAGTAGAGACTACTGATTTTAGGGGCACCCTCACTTTGATTTGATGCCCTCGTTTTCCCGCCTGGGCTCCTGGACTTCATCTACTCATCTGTCATCCTCAACATCACACCTCTTTCAGAGCTCATCATTCTCTGTTTTTGAAAAATCTCTTACCAGTAAGCACCTGTTTCCTCCCAATCTGATTCCCTGAGCAAGTGGCATCTGAAGCCAGTCCCTTCTAAATGTTTATACCTGGGCACATTAAGGAGCAAGATACTCTGGGGTTGACCACCCCTACTCATCTTACCTCAGATCCAGCTCCTTGTTGCCTCACTGTCCCACCAGGCTGGAAAGCAGCCTGTGTCAGCAGCACCCCATGTCCTGGAGACAGAGTCATCTAGAACCAGTGCTGCTATCTCTGGACATAGGGCTGGCTATGTAACTTGTGGTGCCCCATATAAAATGAAAACGTGGGGCTCCTTCTTTGAAAATTATTAAGAATTTCAAGATGGCACCACAATGAGATATCACCTCACACCTGTCAGGATGGCTAAAACCAAACCACAAGAAACAGCAAGTGTTGGTGAGGATGTGGAGAGAAGGGAACCCTTGTGCACTGTTGGTGGGAATGCCAACTGGTGCAGCCACTGTGAAAAACAGTATGGAGGTTCCTCAAAAAATTAAAAATAGAACTACCACATGATCCAGGATTTCCACTACTGGCTACTTACCCAAAGAATATGAAAACACTAATTTGAAAAGATATATGCACCCCTATGTTTATTGCAGCATTATTTACAATAGCCAAATTATGGGAGTAGCCCAAGTGTCTATCAATAGATAAATGGCTGAAGAAGATGTGGCATACATATACAATGGAATATTATTCAGCCATAAAAAAGAACAAAATCTTGCCATTTGCAATAACATGGAAAGATCTAGAGGGTATAATGCTAAGTGAAATAAGTCAGCCAGAGAGAGATAAATACCATATTTCACTCATATGTAGAATTTAAGAAACAACACAAACAAATGAAATAAAAAAAAGAGACAAACCAAAAAAAAACAAACTCTTTTAACTATAGAGAAGAAACTGATGGTGACCAGAGTGGAGGTGGGAGTGGGGGATGGGTGAAATAGGTAAAGGGGATTAAGAGTACACTCACCCTGACTGAGTAATGTATAGAATTGTTGAATAACTATATTGTATACCTGAAACTAACATAACACAGTATGTTAACTATATTGGAATTAAAATTTAAATAAATAAATGGGGGAAAAAATAAACTTAAGATTGTCCTGAAAAAAAAATAAATAAAAAGAATTTCAAGATGGCGACAGCAGAGCCAAGCATGGGCCCCTTCTGAACATGGTGCCTTCTGTGACTGAGAAGTAGCAGACCTGTGAAGCAGGCCCTGTTGGAACCAGTCCCTGTGTCTTAGAATGCCCTAGTACCCCTTGTTTGCTTCTCTCTTCTGTTCTTTACTTGTATTTCCCAGTTTGCATCCTCTTCTTTTCTGGAGAGCCAGCAAGGCCTCCTCGCTTCATGTTTTCAGGGTTACTGGGTTTCCCTTGACATTCATCTGGAAGATTCTGCATCTTTCTCTGGCACCATCTTGACCTTCTGCTATGGCTGGATTGATGTCAGGGACTTGAGCCACATGGGGCTTGAATGCAAATCAGTACCTTCTTCCCCTTTCACCTTTTCACTGGCATTTCTCACGCTGTGCCAACCCACGTCACCAACCTCACATGTGCTGAGCAATACACACACTGGACTTCCCTCTGATCTTGAGATGTTTCAGGCCCTGACATGACAATAAACTTTTTTTTTTTTTTTTTAAGTAGGCTCTATGCCCTGTGTGAGGCTTGAACTCATGACCCTGAGTTCAAGAGTTGCATTCTTTACCAACTAAGCTGGCCAGGCACCCCATGACTGTGCACTTTTGAATAGTGTGTCAGAGACAATGCCATGGATTTACCAACTTCATTTCCCATACTTCCTTGCCCAAAGGAAGACTACATTTCCCAGAGGCCCTTGCATCCAGGTGAGCTCATGTGACTGGTTATGGCCAATGGGATGTGGGAGGAAGTGAACTACAGTGAAGAAGTATACTCCTAGCCCTTACCCCTAAAATCTCCTGGAGACCCTCTATGCACACTCCATGCCCTCATCTGCCTGTTTGTGATACAAGTGTGCCTTAAATCTATAAGATCGTAGAGCTAAAGGTGAAAGCCATCCATGGATGACTGTGCATAAGCAAGAAACACCCTTAGAAACTGCATGGTGCCCTCCTTTCATACTAGAGGGCCTAGGGAACACACCAGGAAGATCAGCTTTCTCCCTATATTCTCAGTCTGGTTCTTAACACTGGCTCCATTTTTCTCCAGGAAGCTCCACGCAGCCATGGAAAGGACGCTGATTGTGGAGACAAAGTCACAGTGGCATCTTGGGCATGAGTTCTGCCCTCTGGGCCTCAGTTTCCTCATTGGAAAGATGGAAGGGGTTGATCCTCTCAGTTGCCCTGGCCTCTCATGATGGGAGTCTGACAACTGCCTCTCCCATTCTCTCTGGCTACACCCAAGGGGAGCCCTGACCATAATCCTTGTAGTGAGTGGCCATAGGTTAGCTCCTTTGAGCTGGGCAGTGCTTCTGGAAGTCTGAAAAGTGATAACTGTCATTTGTGTTTGTGAACACAAATGGGTAGGGCTGGGCGGATGGGACTTTGAAGTCATAAAGCCTGGGGTTTCGGTCCCAGCTCTGCTGCCACTCACAAGCTTGATGACCTTGGGCAAAGGACACATGTTATATGAAGAAGAGAGTCTATTCAGCTGGGATGAAATGACATCAGCAACAGACTTTATTTCTCTGAGACTCAATTTTCTCACCTGTAAAATGCGAGTATGACCATACCCAGCCCACGGGGTTGCTGGGAAGACCAAATGAAATAATATGCTGTGTGTAGAGTTTAGCAGGGAGCCTGGTCCTTAGGCATTTAATAAATGTTGGCTACTAATGTGACTTTAGCCAATGTTAGCCCCGTGGTGGGCCCGGCTCCTCTGGGTTCTGTATGTACACCTACCACCAGGAACCTGGTCCTGAGTGGTTTGAATGCTGTGGCTGTTCACAGCCCTCCACCTAGAACGGGTGCTGCGGCATCAGGAACTTTCTGTGGATGGGTCCCTAGGGCCTAATTCAGAGTTTTAAAGACATAGTCAGCGTCCTTTCCAGAGAGCATTCCAAGGCCTCAAAGGCCCATCAAACACAAACTTATAGCAGAAGCCCACATCAGCCTCCCCCCCCCCCCCAACCTGCTGCAGACCCGTTGGCAGAAGATCAGACACCCCGATTGCTGAGGGTTAATTACTGCTTTGGCGCCCATCTGCTCAGGGAGAACTTGCGTCTTTCTTTTTTCTCTTTCCAAAGGCAGAAACATTTGTACTTCAAGTAGCCCAGGGGGGCTGGGGATGTTTATTTTGACTTCACAAAGAGAAGGACCTTTCGGCATGGGGGCCTAGTGTCCTGCTGACCCTGGGGAGAAGGCTTTGAGAGGCCCCCTGCACCAGCAGGTGTCTCCGGGAGACAGGGAGAGATTCGGGGTCAGATTCGGCAGCTTCACTCCCACCTGATGTAATTGCTTCCTTTTATAAGCAGAACAAAAAGGATGCTCTTAAATAAAGATCTTCTGTGGGGTCAAGGCCCAGAGGACTCACCTTCTGGCACGGTTAGCAAATCACAGAGCTTCTAAGTGTCCTGGTGAGAGTGAGAAACCGGAGTTAATGACCGGGAGGGTTGCGCGGAAGCGGCGGTTCAGGGCCGACCTTCTTCGGCAG
Source organism: Prionailurus bengalensis (assembly GCF_016509475.1). Lineage (NCBI taxonomy): Eukaryota > Metazoa > Chordata > Mammalia > Carnivora > Felidae > Prionailurus > Prionailurus bengalensis. The sequence continues at coordinate 23,435,874 of NC_057356.1, forward strand.
GTCTCTGGTCTTACCACCGGGCGGCGCTGGCGAGCAAGGCTGCGCTGGGAAAGCTCCTGCAGGGAAAGCATGGGCGCGGAAGACCGGGTCTGGGGGCTGTGCAGAGGGGCAGCCTGACTGGCACGCAGCCCTTCTGCACCTTCCCTCTGCGAGCTGAGCCCGGGGGCTTACTTAGCCTGACTGTTTGCTCACCTGGCGCCAGGAGGGAAATAGGACTACATACAAATTCTGTATTTGTTCCTGATAAGGAAATCCACTGCGGGCATGAAGCCAGCAGAGAAGGTTACTTTCACCCCCATAGATAGATACGTCCCTGAGAAGGTGAAGGTCAGATACTTTTGTAAAACAGGGCCACATATAGAATGCACTGGGGACAACTAGCTCCTTAAAGGAACCAAATTAGGAATTATTTTCTACAGAGAGAACTGCCCTTAGTGCATTGTGTGCTTGGAGTTTGATAAATGGAGTTCTCGATCCCAAAGATGGGGTGCATCTGAAGTCCCCTGTGCTCCTGGTGGTCTCCGTGGGATCTAGTGAGAACCCTATGATTTAGCTCCCCCCTGCAGGGTCGGGACTACAGGCCAGGCCCCTGACATGTTGACTCCTCTCCAGACCTTTGTGGTTAGGAGGATAACCACCCTGAGTTTACCGATAAAAACTGTTAGAATGCTGGGAGCAGAGCTAACATTTTACCTTTATTATTTGATTAAAGCTCCACAACAACCCTATGAAAAACTACTGCCATACCTACTTTATAGGTGAGTAAACTGAGGTTAGGAAGGTAAAGCAACTTGCCTGAGATGTGGGAACTTGTGACCACAGAGCCCAAACTGAACCCGGGTCCCCACGAGTCTGGAGCTCATAGTCCTAATGTCCCTCCGATAAGGAATCAAGGCTCTTCCAAAGTGAAGCCAGGTTGCTCGGCCAAGGTTACCTACACAGGCTGTGACGTCAAACCCGTGTCCTTTTTCTACCTTCCTCAGTCCCAGCCTTGGGTGCCTGTCACCCCCCCCCCTCCCCACCCCAGAGTGTGTTTCTGGAGCAGAGAGTTCCAAAGCCTTGGGCCCAAGTTGCTAAGGCTGGAATGGAGAAATGGCGAAGACCATCAGGGAAGGAAGGTTGCCCTTTGCAGTCAGTCTCTGAGCCAGACAGCCCGGAAGGCAGGGAGTCGGACAAAGTTAAACAGATTCTGTCTCCCCCTTTGCTGAGAGATTTGGATGGCAAATCCCAGCCAAGCAAGGCGGCATGCAAAAAGGCCGGTGTTGCCCGCCTCACAGGCCTGAGAAGAAAGGCAATCCTGTAAGGGACGGGGGCTCCCTACATGGGAAAGGGAAGTGATTTTAGCCAAGCGTTTGGCTGGGAGTCCGGCTGATGGTTCCAACTTGCGGGTGTTAGCAAAGGAGAACAAGGAATTGCTGAGGGTGGTAAATTGGTTATAATTAAGAGAACCTGGGAGGTGCAAAACAATGTGAGGACCACCAGCTGCCCTGGGTCTGAGGGCCTCCATCCTTGGAGGAGGGGGTCAGGAAACGAGCCACCCTCTCCTGCAGAGCAGAGCGTTCAAGCAAAGATGAGGAAGGAGCCTCTTCTGGGCCCTCCCAGTGCCCAGAGTGCTGCCATGAGTGAGGGTCCCCCTTCCTGCTCCAACGGCAACTTTCCCTTCCCTTTCTCTGGAAAGCAAGTAGTTTTGGGAAGGGGTTCCAGTCCTGATTCCTGTGCTTCTTCAGTGAGTTACTTAACCTCTCTGAGCCTCAGTGGCCTCATGTGACAAAGGTATAATAAGAATGCCTAATCCGTACAGGTGTTGGGAGTGTGAAATAATATGAAAAGTGCTCAGCATAGTGCAGGGGGCAGCAAACCCTGGGCTGCGGGCTTGTCCCCTGTTTGGTTGGGCCCACGAGCTAGGGATGGCTTTTACATTTTTTGATTTGGGGAAAAATTAAAAGAATAGTGGGTGGCATGTGAAAGTTATATACAACTCAAGTGTCAGTGTCCATAAATTAGGTTTATTTACATGTTGGCTGTGGCGGCTTACTCATGGGCCTTGGTGACCCTTCCCCACCCACCCACCAATCCCCCACCCCTCACGGAACTGTCTGGATGGCGCCAAGATGGGCAGTGCCAAATGGGATCCTTGAGGGTCCCAGCGGATGGGCCCTGTTTCTGGCAAGCAGGTACCTCCCAACTAGTGCAGAGAGCTGAGTAGTTGTGACAGAGACCAGAGACCCCATGGCCTGCAAAGTCTAAAATAGTTATTTAGCAGAAAAGGTTGCTGGACACTTAATAAGTGATCAGGAAAGTGTATCCACGGTTGTTATTATTAGGCCACTCTTTTGGCCTAATTTTAACTTTTAGGTAAACTTGCTTATAGCTTAATGGAGAAATTCTAAAGCTAAAGTCCATGGGACAGTTTCAGGGAGGGGAGAGTGTCTGAATCTCCAGAATTTCTATGCAGATTTTTGTAGGTGGGGTCTTTGGGGGAGGGGAGGGGCTTGATAACATTCATCTGATTCTCAGAGGGTCCTGTGTCCGCAAATAGGTAAAGAAGCATAGGTCTGATGCCTTCCCTGCTCCAAGAAAATTGATTGGTACTGTCCCTGGGCTGTCTGGAGGCGACGCTCATGATGGGGAGATACTTGGGGGCTGCGGGGCCTTCCTCAGAGCCCATGCCCCTGCCTGGGCGGAAGAGGCCTGCAGCACAACAGGAGTAAGGCCCCCTGGTTTCGGAGCCAGTGGACGGGGGCTGGATCCTGGCTCTGCCCTCCCCTGGGCTGAGCCCCTTCTGTGAGCCTAGGTCCACAGGCTGGGTTGTCCCAAAGATGAATGTAGTCTTGTCTGTCAAGTGCTAGGCACAGTGTCTGGCTGTTATGATCATCACCTTCATCATTATTATTATCCTTGCACATTGAAAAGTGCTTTCCTCAGCTCACCTCCAAGCCCAACAAAAAATTGCCCCATATTGGGCCAAATAGGAGGTTTGAATACCCCTTGGTGCCTTTGATCCAATTTTATCTTTGGTGCTAGCAGCTAAAGCATGTTCATTAAATATATTCACACGATTTTTAAAAAATGTTTATTCAGCTTTTGAGAGGGAGAGAGAGAGAGAGAGAGAGAGTGAGTGAGCAGGGGAGAGGCAGAGAGGGGAACAGAGGATCTGAAGCAAATTCTGCACTGACAGCAGCAAGCCTGACGCGGGGCTCAAACTCACGAACCGTGAGATCATGACCTGAACGGAAGTTGGACGCTCAACCAACTGAGCCACCCAGGTGCCCCAAAACGTGTTCACACGATTAACGCGCAAAGTAGCAGGCCCCTACTAAGTTTTTAAAAGTTTGGTGGCCTCATTTGAATGGGGACAATGCTAAACATTCCTAAGAGTGAAATAAGTGATATCTGAAGCTCCTCAGTTGCAAAAGCCTTGGCTGTTTCAATCCTTTCTGCTCGTCCCCTGAGGAGTTATTCTGCACATTAATCTTGGATCCACTTTTCCCCTGAAATGCTTCTCTGTGGAGCCATTCTCTAGCCCAGTCATTGCTGCTAGCAGGCCGATTCCAGAGCTCAGTGAGCACCTTTGGGAGGGCCGCAGGCATCCTTGCCTCCGAGCTGTCCTGGAGACGGGCCTCCCTGGACATGGGCTGGTCCACGGCCAGCCCAGCCCAGTGCGGCCAGCCCTCGGTTACCAGGCATAGTCCCATTCAGCGGGGGCCTGGTGGCTCCAGACAACAGCTGGAGACCAGAAACGAAGCGTTCCAGCTACAAGCAAATATTGCTGCTTCTTGAGGTTGAAATATTCTATCCCCAAAGTGTCCCTTTCAGCCAAGAAAAAACAATCCCCCATGGGGACCCGACCCCGCCACCGGGGAACAAAAGCTTCCCAGTTCCCAGAGATGGTCTGAAGTTTCAGGCACACACAGCCCATGGGGAGAAGAGACAATCATGTGACTTCCAAGCTTGGAGACAAGGTCACTCTTGTCCAGCCCTTTTTGTCTCCACAGGAAGAAGAGCCTTTGATTGCCTGACAAAGGATGGGGCTGGTGCTGGCTCCCCATGGGCGGGTCTTACAATGTCCGCATCTTGAGGGTTTGGGAGAACAAGGGGACGAGGTCCAGGTTGGTGGCCCCCAAAGCCCACACAGATGGGTGTGGGGGGCTCTTCCCATTCCTGTTTTAGGCAGGAGAGTTGCATACTCTGGCTGCATCCATTTTTCTGTGGCAGGCTGATTCAACAGCAAGGCCACCCCATTTGTTTTCCATCAGCCACCAAAAATATTTTCCTTCATGGAAGGAGAGAGCTTCCAGGAAAAGAGAGAGGATAAACACTCAGGTGAAGCTGGCCTTTAAGGAACCCTCATATTCCGAGGGCCACAGCGGGTGTGAGTGCTGGCTGCTGGCGACGCACGGGGAGGATAGCGGGCAAAGGGGCACTCGGGCTCCATACCAGAGAAGTATCTGGAATACCTGCTGTGCTGTGCCTTTTATCCGATACCCCTCTCTGTCCCCTCTCTGTCCCAGGTGGTAGACTTTACAGCTGAATAACACATATGCTGCCAGCAGCAAAGGAGGCAGCCGTCTGCATCTGCGTGTGGACAATTCATTTCCCGAAGAGAAGGTGACTACCAACTGAACTTATCAGACAGATTAAGACAGTTGTCAAACTTCAGTGAGCACTGGCATTATTTAGGAAGCTTCCCAGGGATTCTGACTCAGCAGATGGGGCCCAGTAATCTGCATTTTGAACAAGTACATCAGGGATTCTGAGGCAAGTGATCCAGGCAGGTTTTGAGAGACACATCTGCTCATGTTCTTTTGTTGGACTGGCCGGTGCCTCCTTTTCTTGTAGCCAGGACTGGCTGGGGCGGGGACCTTACCTGGCAAAGCACCTCCTAAGATTTTGGAACTGAGGCTCATACAACCAGCAGTGTGTGCCTGTGCCTGAACCAGTCAGGTCAGAAACTTGGCTTTGGGGGTTGCCCCCTCTCCTGCCCCGCCAGCCCCCCACCCTGGTCCTGCCCTCGACCCTGGGTCCTGCCCAGCCTCCTCCTCGTCTGCCTGTGCTCTGAGACACTGTCCTCAGCAGCCTTCTGGAATGGCCTCAGACACACCCCAGGAGGTTGTCTGTGCCCACTTTTCCGTGGACTGTGCTCCCCGGACCTGACCCTCCATGCGTCTCAGGCTGCCTCAGTGTCCCACAGGGCCCTCACTCGACTTAGTCCAGACAGAACTCAGCTTGTTTTCTCTCACACCTGGCTCCACGGTCAATCTTTACCTCAAAAACTGAACCCTCTCCCTTCCCCTCAGCCCCCAGTCAGAATCCTTGGGCATCATTTTTGTTCTTAATCTCCCACCTCCATTCTAGAATAACAAGGAACAGCTACCGCTTTCTGAAAACAAACTATAGGTAATACCTCATCCCGACTCTATGAGGTACATGCTGTAATTGTTCCCAGCTGACAGATGAGAAGGTAGGCACACAGAGCTGGGTCAGTGGCCCAAGGTCATGTGGTAAGTGGTGGGGTTGGGGTGTGAGCCTAAGGCCCCGGCCAATGGGTATGGCGTGCTGTCTCTCAGCCTGGAGCCTCCCCTCCATCCACAGCCCTCTGCATCTGTCGTCTGGACCCGTGTGTGTCCGAGCCTCCCGATTGGCCTCCTTGCCCTTGGCCTTACCCCACTACAACTGTTTTTCCTTATTCAAGTAGGAAATGGTTCTAAACTGGGAATCTGATGTCATCCCTCTGCCAAAACCCTTCAAAGGCTGCCTGTTTCACATTCCCTGGCCGCGGCGAATGAATGGTGGGAGCTGAGTCCCGGCAGGCTGGCTCCAGGTCTGGGCTCTCAACTCCTGCCCCGGCCCCTCTCTCAGCCTGTCTCCTCACCAGCGAAACAGGGACGACAGCACCCACCAAACGGCTGCTAGGGTGTGTGCAGCGCTGGACGGGAGCACACAGCTCCCACATAGAGCTCCTACCGGGACTGTTAAAAAGAAGGGGAGGGGGGAAGGACCGTTGCTCTGAAAGGCGAGATGAAATCCACACGGGATATCACTACATAAGCAGTTTACATACATTTCTCACTTAATCCTCATAACCTTTGGAGACATACATACGATGCCATTTTACAGAAGGAGAAGCTGAGGCCAAGGAGTGGACTGACGGAACCAAGGTCAATTCAAACCTGGGTCTTTCTGTGCGCAAAGCCCGTGGCTCTCCCCGTGGCCTGACCCCGATTCCGAGGTGCGGTATGTTGATGTGGAATTCTAACTCCGTCAGGTCTGGCTGGCTGAAGATCCACTGTGGGTCAAAGCTATGATGACACCTGAGGAAATCTGGAACCACTAACAGGAGAAACTGAGCAAACGGTGAGGCCTGGCATTTGCGTGGGCCTCGGAAGAGCACACAGTCTGCCAGCAGGCGACACCCGCCTCGTTCCAAGGTGCTGGGGGCACCCCTGTAAAAACGACATGCTAGGGGGCCCATCGCTGTTTCTACAACAGTGAGAATATTTATTTTCTCCAGACAGTAAAAATAACATTTTTCTCTCTTTTGTAAAAGTTAAGTACCATTACATTCCATTTTCTTAAATAACAAAATCCTAAAAATATATATTAAATTGTATACAGTGCGTCACACTTCATCTTATATTTTAAAATACATGATGTTTCTATTTTATTCTCAAAGTTGCATATTAAGAGCATATTTACAAATAAAGCCTTGTCATCCAGAGTCAAGATCCCTGCAGGAAGGTGAGTCTGGATGTGGGCAGGTCTTGACGCTGCGTGAACCCCAAAATGGCAGCTCCCTGTGCGGGAAGGGAAAGGGCCCCCCACTGTGTGCTCCTGAAGACACATCCTTTCTGAAGCAGATTTACCTCAGACTTTCCTCCACTCCCCACTTCTGCCTTGTTGAGTATGTTTGACTTGGCAAGACAGAAGCCTGTGACATGGGCTGTGCTGGGGTCTGCAGGCGGCAGGTGAGGCCCCTTGTCACCCCTGAGCTGTCCAGTCTGAGGGGAGGCAGCTGCAGCTGGAAGGTTTAAGAAATACCCCGCGCCAGGGCAGCTAAGCTGAGAGACCTGGCCAGGAGGTAGAACAGTGAGGAAGGTAAACAAAGACACCAGGGGAAACAATCACGAAGTTAAAAGTTCCCAAGGTAGTAACAAAAGCAGACATCAAACACCAAACAGGAGATCCGAAACCCAAGAGGGTGGGGGTTGACTGGGCTGTGGGGTGGGGAGCTGGCTGGGCTCTGGGAGACCTGGATGGCCTCATCAGACAAGGGAGACGGGATCTCGGAGGCCATCCACTGATAAGTGCTCTCGAAGATCAAGTGCCCAGGATGCATGGGGCTTGGTGATGGCCTACGAGCCCTGCTGGTGCGTCAAGACGGCCTCGTGGGATCCTGAGGGGGTCAGGCCAGCTCCTGCCCTGGGCTGACAATGGGGCGAGTGGGTAGCGTTGTATGGGTTTGGCCTGAGGGCCAGAACAGCTGTACTTGCTAGTGCTTTGATCTTTGTGGGTTTCTGGCCGATGGGAGTCTTGAGCCAGAACCCACACTGAAGAAGTCACAGGAGCCTGGTTACCTTGCTCACGCCCAGAAAGAGACCTCAACCCTGTCCTGACAAGGGGGATGTGGAGGAGACACCTGGGGTTCATGCCTATACCTCCTCTGTTCTGCAAGTAAGTGGACACTTGGGGAAGAACATGGGGCGCCATGTGCCTTCCAAGGGGCCAAGGACACTGTGAAAGGCGGCTAAGAGACCAGAGATCAGGTTCACAACTGGCTGCGGTGCATTTACCACGGAGGCCTCAAGATCTGCTACCAGCAGAGCTCCCTCCCTGGTCCCGCACTAAAGGGGTGAGGAGGGCACACAGGCCCAGGGGCCCTGTTACAGCCTCTTCCTCCTTCCCTCTATCACCTCAGGGCAGAGGGTCTGGGCAGGATGCTTTCAAAGTGGCAGCCATGGTGGTCCCCAAAGCCCCTCCCCTTCCTCTTGCATAATCTGCTTGTGATCCTTTCTCAGGAGCATGCTTTTCAACCCCTCCCATCTCCACTTTCTCTCCAAAGTACAGATCTTTCCAGATCTAGTATAGGCCTCCTACTGTGCTCCTGGAAGCATCCCTCACTTCCTCTGGGACAATTTATTTCTCAGGTATTTACTTAGCCACAGGGGACCCTCTGTGGGGTGTTGCTGACAGGTTCCAACCAGGGCCAGGGCTGAGGCTGATGTGTTTATGGAGGTTCGGCCTGGGACAATTTATGGCCTCTCTCCCCCAGCGCTGTCCTGAGGCTGGTTTGGGTTTCCTGGGGCTGCTCCCTGGACAGTAAGTTGATCCTGCTGGCAATGGGCTGTGCCAGAACCAGCAGGAAGGAGGTCACTGGGGCGTCACCAGCACTTCCTGGGACTCCGAATGGGCTGCTCCAGCTGCAGACTCAGACAGCACACTGGCTGTGTAAGGTGGGCAGGGTGGGTGGCAGGGCCCACGGGATGCCCCAAAGGCCAACGGCCACAGGAAGCCCTAGGCAGCTGAACAACTGCCTTTTGGCCAGGCAACCCCCTCCAGGGGCTAAATTCCACATTCCCTTTGTGCTATCAATGGATCTATTCAGGGCACAGGGGCCTTTGTGACTGCATACACCTGACACTTGGTTCAGAGGAGATTCCACGACAGCCGGGAATAGCTTAGAGGGGAGACTGCACATGTCAGTGTATTTCCAGTTGTGTGGGACAGGCCTCTCCCTGCAGACCCAGAGGCCTGTGGACAGCTGCTCCCGGGTAATTATCCTTTCCAGATCAAAGCGTGAAGACAGCATCGAGCAGCTCCGTGACTGCCACAGGCCTGACCCAGTACCTGGGGCAGCGCCCCTGCCCTCCTGTGGACACACTGCCCTATTCCCCCCTTCTCGTGCCCCTATGCGGGCCAGGTCCCAACATCTCCCCTGGTTGCCGGGTGTCATGTTGCCCTGCAGACACCTCCCAGCTGGCCCCACACGGTCCTCGGCCTTTCTGGGAGCAGCCAGGTACACAGATGGGTTGCCAGCATGGCGGAACCCCAGGAAAGGCCACAGCAGGCAGTAGCTTAGGGATTTGGGAGAGGTGGGCAAAGTGCTCCGAAGAGAGAACTGTGAGGCCAGAGGCCCAGGTGCCGCTGGGAGAGTCACACTCTGACAATCGCCCAGGTCTGGCCCAGGCCTGGCCTTCAGAGGCATGGGCTGCTCTTCTCAGCTGCTGCTGACAAAGCCTACTTTTGGACGGATGCGGGGGACTTCTAAGCTGGAGAAGGCTCTTGCTCTCAACCGGCAGCCACTGCAGCTGCACCCGTCAATCTTAGGAGGCCTACCTTCGGAGGGTCTCCGGCCCCCAAAGCCTCCCTCTCTCAGCCCTCATGCCACTCCCAGCAACTCCCTTCCCCATCTGAAGGGCTGGGTAGTGCGAGGCCAGGGGCAAGAGCCCTCTCCCTGCCACTGAGCTTTTCCAGAACTGCCCTCTGTCCCCATAAGAAGGGGCAGAGAGGGCCTCAGAGAGCACAGGCTGCCTGCTGTTTTTTCATCTTCTTTTAAGATGAGGGACACTCAAAGGAGGGACTGCTGGCGCCTGGGTCGCACTTAATGCTGTCTAAAGGCTAAGCCCCATACTGAACTGAGAGAATCGTGGAGAGACGGGGCCTGGCTCAAGTTCCACAGGACCGTGAGCTGCTCAGGGGCAAGGTCAGGTCATCCAATACAATAAGGAGTCACTGAGCACCTATAAAAGCTTTCCGTAGAGCCGACATGGATGTTTTATACAACCGTCTGCAGGCTTGCTCTGCTGATCACCAGGCTATGGAAAGAAGCTGTAGAGAGAAGCCCGTGTGTGGCAGGTGGCACATTTGACGTGATTTGGGGTCAATTCCCAGGCTCTCCCAGGTTGGAGGAGGCCCATCCTCATTCAGCACCCAACGAGCTAGGCCCCAGAGTCAGCACAGAGCACAGGCCCTCTTATGCTTTGGGGTGCTAATGCCCAGGAATACAGGACCAGGCCAGTCCCCAAGAGAACCTCAGAATTCTCCCTGTTTTAAATCATAAAGCCCAGGAGAAAGCGATTTGTGAGGACAAAACAGAGAAGAAGCAAGCAAGACTCAGCATACACTACATCTACCCACCACCCTACCGTTGTCTAGAAGGTACCTGAGCCCAGCGCCAGACACAACCAACTCTGCCATCACAGCCCCTCTGTCCTGACACCCCCATTCCTAGATGAGAGAGACAGAGGTACAGGGAAGGCCCAGACCCGGGACCTTGAGTCTCTCTCCTAAGTGCAGTGATGAAGCAGGGTGAGTCCAGTCTACGCTTGCCCCTGCAGCAAGGTGTCCCTTCCCGGCGCATAGGATGGCGTTCCTGCCGAGGCTGACAGAGAGGCCAAGGGAGAGGCAGGGAGAGTCGGTCAGAGGAAACCACGGGTCCCCAGTGGTCTTGATCTCAGAGGGACCTCGTGTCCTGGGCATGGAGAAGGGAGCTTTTAGTCACTCACAAGAGGATTACGGTCATCTTGTTGACTCTGACCCTTAAGCTTTTTCTTAAAGATGGAAATCGAAGTAGAAGGCTCATAAAAAATGGTCCAGATTTCCCCCGACGTCCCTGGCTGACGACAATCCCTAAGGTCCCCTGAAGCAGGAACACGATGGGATCTGTCAAACAAAAACAACTTAATATTTCAAGTAGAACACGACAAAGCACCCAAAACAACTTACTGTCTCCTGAGATACCTGTACTTTCGAAATGGGACAATGAGTGAGGTGAGGCCTCAGGAAAGACCTAATAGATGCCTGTTGGAGGTCTGAAGGCCTATTGTGTGAATGAAATGTGTCCCGTGGGATGGAAATGCAGCGGCACAGATTCCAGCTCATATAACAAAGAACTTTCTAACTGGAAGAGCTATTCAAATCTGGAAGGGGCTGGCCTGAGACATTATGAGTTTTCAAACTTTCTTTCTTTCTTTCTTTCTTTCTTTCTTTCTTTCTTTCTTTCTTTCTTTCTCTTTCTTTCTTTCTTTCTTTCTCTTTCTTTCTTCCTTTCTTTCCTTTCCTTCTCTCTCTCTTTTTCTTTTTCTTTTTTAAATAGAACATTTCTTCAATGATATTTATCTGGAAGCCCACCTAGTTAAAACAAGAGAAAGCCAAAATCTCTGAAGCAGGTCCTGCCTTATTGCCAACACGTGCCCTTGTCCCCATGTCAGCCCCCAGGGCTGCCTGCTAGGGAAGCTGCAGAGGGACCCCAGTGTCACAAGGGAGTCAGACATGTGCTTTAGGGCCTGGGTGTGTGGCAGAGTGCTACAGAAAGCCTCCTGCTCTCTTGCTGCACCTGAGAGGCTTTCCCAGACCATGTGAATTGCGACTTAGAAAAAAGATATGTATAGATATAGATATAGATAGATATAGAGATAGATATAGACATAGACATGTATATATATGCATATATATAATATTATATATAAATTATATACAAATTATATTATATCTCTTATTATATATGAGAGTGAACTCAGTAAACATTAAAAAAGACATTATTTCCACTGAAAAATGTGAGGTACAGGGTACAGAGGCCTACAAGGGCAGCCTTCACAAAGCAATGGAGGAGCCAGCATATCAAAACTTCTGTGGTGGAGGGCAAGTGAGAAGGTCAGGACAAGGGTGGCTTTTATAAGACACCAATGGTCAGGAAAGGCCTTGAAATAGAGCCTGTATATCAGTTATAGCTCAATAAAACCGGTGGGGGAAAAAAGGAGCAAGCCTGACCTGGGAGCTACAGGAAAGACAGAGTCTAGCAAAAGTCAGAGCTCTTCTCTGTAAGTACACAAACATCAGTAGAATGAATAATTGTCTCCTTTCCTGGAAGGCAGAACTGTTAAACCCAAGTAGCAAAGTAAGGGAAGGAAATATTTTTTCCCTTATTGGTCAGAACAGAAGGATCTCTTAAGTAATTGTTTTTAAATAATTATGAAGCAATACATAATAAAATATTAGGATTCTCCTCCTAAGGATGTTTCCTAATTTCTAGAAGGCATTAGGAAATATGAGTGAGAGTGTTTTAGAAATCTTTGCTCTTATGTGAAGATTTTTTTAAGGGGCCAGCACAAGCCAAAAATTGGAAATTGTTGCTTTTTATGCCCAGACTGTTTCAATCCTCCTTGAAATCATATCCCTTGAATCAGGAGCAAACACGATCCCTCAAACCTCAGTGAGATTTGTCCAGTTGTACATTTCACTCTACAGAGAATGAGGAATGTGTACTGACTTATGTTGCCTTAGGACTAAGGGCTTTGGAATCATGTTCTGATATTACAATTGCTCCCAGACAAATGAAGCGCAGCATAAAAGGAGTTCAGAGCCTTCCCTTCCCGGAATCAGGCAACTTTCTATCATACTCACTTGAATGTGACGTGCAGAAGTATCTTTGCTACAATGGCCGTGACTGTAAGGATGAGAAGGGTTGCCAGGCCATATACTGTCCATCCTGCAAGTATAAAAGACAGGGCTTATTGGACCCGTTTGAGCTCAGTTTTCAGAAAGAGGTCTGTTGGAAGCCGCAAATGAACACTGGTAGCTCAGAAATGCAGGTGTGGCTGAGGAGCCCTCTGTAGGTGGGGGCAGCCACCAAACACAGCGGAGAGCTGGGCTGGCAAGGAGCCCCGGGCCCTCTGAGCACCTCGCCTTGCTCTAGAGCTCCCTCTTGGAGAGAAGCAGGCAGTGTGGGCCAGAGTGCATTCAACTTGGGAGTTGAAAGGAGTGATATGCACTGTGTCTTTACCACTGGAATCACTGTGCAAACACAGAGGAGTTACATAAACTCTTTGGGCATCAGTTTCCTTATCTGAGGAATGAGATGTGTGACCCGTGAAATCCTACTGGGATATAAAAACAAACAACGCAGAGCAAGCACTGGATGGACTCTCCTCCCTGACCTTCTAAGGGGGTCTGCAGGGGAAAACACCTAGGCTGGATAACTACTAACGGTAGGTACTTGGCACGTCTCCCAGCTCCTAAAGGCTCCACCTTCCCTGGCAGAAGAGAATACAGAGTATGCCCCAACCAAGTTAGCCACTGTCTCTCTCCTGCATAACTTTTCTTCACAGCTCTTGTCACTATCTGACCTGTTATTTTGCTTCTTGTCTCTCTCTTCGCACTTACAGGCCATAGGAGGGCAGGGATGTTGACTGCCTACAACAGCGCCTGGCACCACTGAAGCGCTTACATATCTTTTGAATGAATGAATGAATGAATGAATGGAGCTCTTGTAAATGCCAGTGAATTTAGCGAGCTACAACTTGGAGCTCCAGAAGGATATTCTCCAAGTGAGAAAGTGATGGATTAGCTGATTAATCACAATGTACAAAGACACTCATGCTGGATCTTTGGAGGGGAGCACTTTCTCCTGAGGACCAAGGAATCAAGCTAATGAGAGAATGTCCCTCAAAGGCCAGGACCATCACAGAGCCAGTGCCCACAACCCGCCTCAGAAGAGTGCTCTTTCTCTAACTGCCAAAAGCACTGCCCTCAAGCCCCGTGGATTCCATCCCCTTTGGTGGTATCTGGGAACTGCTACCTGGGACAGTCTGGGGTGGGTGGCTAGGGCTGGTGGTGATGACATAGAGGACTTTGGAGGACCGGGCTGCACTGACGCTGAGGTTGGCTTGCTCCGTGATCACCTCAGCCAGTGTCTGGTTGGCAGTGGGCCTCTCCTGTGGCAGCTCTTCCTTGACGGCTGGAAGATCAAAGGAATTAAGTGAGAAGAATGCTGATACAGACAACGGAGAACTTCGGAGGAGAAAGTACTGGCTATGAGAAGGCGGGTTTTTTTCTAATTCACCTCTGCGCGTAATCCTCTCCACTGACCCCACTAGCCCCAAAGCAGAACCTGTCAGGCTCTGGCCCAGATAGTCACAGAAGGAAGGAGCTGTCAACTCCTACTATTTGACTGGTCTCTTTGAGGACACCTGAGCATGCTTTCTTGTTTTCCTTGCACCTCTGCAGCGATGGCACCCTCTTCCTAACTATTCACCCAAATCCTACCTGTTCTCAAGACTGTCCCACCTGAGGAGATGCCTCCTCCCTCTGAGTTCCTGTAGCACACACTGATTGATCTGTTCCTGACGCCCTCGGCATCCAGGACAACGACCAGGTCTCAGACACCCTTGTGTTTCTTGCATGCTGGCAAAGAGATGTGCCTGGCATATGCGTGTACACATCAGAGTCAGAGAATAGGGCTCCACCTTAGGAAAGCTTTTTTAAAAGTTATATTGGGCTTTTCCTGTTGTTCATTTTCTTTTTAAAGCTATGTTTATTTATTTATTTTTTTAGTAATCTCTACACTCAACAAAGGGCTCCAACTCATGACTCTGAGATCAAGAGTTGCATGTACTTCTGACTGAGCCAGGCAGGTGTCCCTTAGGAGGGTTTAAAGAAAGATGGGAAACTGGTCTTTTGGGATTGGTTAGGATATTGAAAGGCAGGAGGATGGACCAAATGACCTTTTTAAAGCCTTCTAATTCTATCAGTCTCAGCTCTTTCTTTCAGTTCTTTTTTCAACCCTGCCATGAAAATTGTCATCAGAACAACTAAAGTAGCAAAATTGACAGGTGTTGCCTCTTTCCTGTATCATGAAGTGTACACAAGTTTTGAAACAGGAGGTTTTGAAACCTGCAAATTGAGCCTGTAGCTCCTGACTCACAGCCCCAGCAAGACCTGACCGGGGCCCTCAGGTCACCACAGTGTGCAAGCGGAGCCTGAGGCACAGCCTGGAGGGCCCCGAAGAAGGCCGGAAAGGGTTACCTTGGTATAAGACAGCAAATCCCTGGGCTTGATTGATGCGATCAGAGAAGAAATACAAAATGATAAAATCCAGAGAGACGTTAAAGGACAGAGGTGGGCGGTTCCTCCCATTGAAACGGACCAGGACACGGTGGGTGTAGCCGTCCAGCAGCTCCACCATGTCTGCGGAATCCCTGATGTCGAACAAGGTGAAGTTGAAGTGGATGTGAGAGGCTCCCGGAACCCGGATGGTCCAGTAGCAGACCCTCCCCGTGGCGTAGGTATCGGGAAAGTCAGGGGAATAGACCACTGCGGTCATGGCCGAGTAGTTCCCGCCGCAGGCACCAACGAGAGCTGTGGAAGACACAAGGACACCGGCCCTCAGCCTGGGGCTCAGCCACAGTTACAAACAAAACTCTTCCTAACTAATGTGATCCAGTTTGGGACATTGTTTTTTGTCTACAAGACCAGACCGTCTTAGGTTTCAGGATCAAATCACAGAATGAATCGCTTAAACCCTGAACAAATGACTTTAGAGGGTTTTGGTTGTTCTTTTTTTTTTTTGCCCAGGAGACTTTAGAATTAGCACACAGCACAGTGAGCACAGAGGCTCGGCCTACGTGGGGGCAGGACTGGAGTCAGAGAGTCTAGGTTCGGGACCAGCTGGTGATGTGATCCCGGGGGCTGCACTTCACTTCTAGAACTCTGCCTCTCTTGTTTGGAGGATGGAGAGACCACCACCTGTTCCTGTATCACACGGATGCGTGAGGACATATGAGACGAAGCACATGAATATGCCGGGGCCTCTTTGGCAGGGCAGGCACTTGATGAGCTAATGTCGTAAAAAGAGAAGGGCTTTACCGCTGCTCGGGCACTCCTGATACATTAGGGGTGCAATGCTCACGTGAGGGTCCACACATTTACCAAGCAGGAGAAAACCGGTCCAAGATGTGACTTTCTGCACAGTGGAAATACTCGGTTCTGATTACTCTGTACTAAGCACATTTGGTTTCTCTGGACTCCCCTTTGGGGTTGGCGAATTCTCGGAAGGGGATACAACCACTTCACTGTATCTGAATGAGTGAAGTGTAAATGAGATCCTGGAAATGAAAGTCCCTGAGATGGAGTGTACGACCGGGATTTAAAAAGCAGGCTTAGGGGGAGTCCCACTTCCCTTCAGTATGTAGAAAGCAGTAAGAGAATGCTGCTCCCATCCGGACAACGAGGAAAAGCTCAAAACTCTTCCTTATACCATCAGAAAGCTGAAGTGTCAAGACCACCAAGAGAAGTGAACTCTAAAAAGTAAGAAGTCCTTCTGAGGAGAGTCGGGGCACACAAAGTGTTTCATTTAAAAAAAAATTTTTTTTTTAATGTTTATTTGTGTGTGGGAGAGACAGACAGACAGACACAGTGTGAGCGGGGGAGGGGCAGAGAGAGAGGAAGACACAGAATCCAAAGCAGGCTCCAGGCTCTGAGCTGCCAGCACACAGCCCAACGTGGGGCTCGAACTCACAGACTGTGAGATCGTGACCTGAGCCGAAGTCAGATGCTTAACCGACTGAGCCACCCAGGTGCCCCAAAGTGTTTCATTTTTAACAGGGCATGAGAGGAAGAGGTGACCACCAAAAAAAAAAAAAAAAAAAAAAAAAAACAGCAAGTAAGATGAAAGGAGCTAAAATGTTGAGCGTGGGCTAGCCTCTCAGTCTAGAATGAGCAGGGGCCCCAGACATGGTGGGAATCTGCACTCACTTGCAAGCAGTTCTGAGCAGACCCTCACCCAGTGCCCACAAGAATGACTGGGGTAGGGAAGGAGGCCAGAGTCCCCCTTGGTGGCACTTGTACAGGGATTATCACTGCTGTTGGTGGACAGGTGTGAAACATTGCCAGCTTCCTAGACCCTCCTCTCAAAAGAGGCAAAAGCCTCAAGCTGCTGCAAACCCTCTTGCTCCCAGGGCCACTGGAGGGGCAGAAGCAAAACCTGTTTGCCTCAGTGGAGGGAACAGGAAACTCCCTCCTTTCTGCCAGAGTAACCAGGCAAAGACCCACTGCTTCTGAGGGAAAAGCAGAGGCAAAGGCATCAGCCCCCGGCCGCCTTGAGCCCCCAGATCCTGCATCAATGCATAGCAGAGGTCTGCTGCCCCTGAGAGATGGGATTCAAACAAGGCAGTGTTTGACTGCTGGCAAGAGAGGGGGTGTGTGGGAAAGCTGAAAAGGCCCCACCTCTGAGGCCCAGTAATGTCCTGTCTAAGACTATGTATGAAGTAGGAGGGCAGGAACCCCCTCAGCTCACCACTAGCATAGCACCAAGTAATAAGCAACAGCAGTCTGCCATTGAGGGAGGGGAAAGAGGGTAAAGAAAGATCCCTTCTGTGGCAAAGGTATGTAGAAGCTACTCAAATCTGAGGAAGGAACAGAAACACTGAAAAAAAACCAAAAACCCAAAACCCACTGGTATCCCAGGCTCCACACTAAGCCACAAGACAACAGCAGTCTATCGCTGGAAGAATTTGAAGACTGATACGCACTCAGGGTAAAGACAGAAACAATAATACCCAAACCCAGCTCAACTACTGATATAATGGCTCAATCCCCACACTAAACAGGCCTTCCCATTTCTGTATACTATATATAGAATTCTATATAGTATATATTCTATATGCTACATACTCAGTCTATATATACTATTCTATATACTCAGTCTCTACTGTTCTTCTACACATAATGTATGGCATTCAATAAAATATGACAACACACATATAAAACAAGCAAGCAAGGAAGGAAAGAAGAAGTGGAAAAAAAAGACTCATGGTCAAGCGATAAAACAATCTATAGGATCAGACTCAATAATGATGCAGATGTTATAGAACTATCAGCCAGGGGCCACATGATCAATACAAAAAAGATCTAGTGGAAAAGATGGGCAACATTCCTGGACAGATTGGAAATTCCAGTAAAGATATGGTAACTAAAAAAAGAGTCACATATAAATGTTATAAATGAAACAATATCAGAGATGAAGAATTCCTTTGATGGACTTATAAACAGACTACACACAGCTAAGGAAAGAATCAATAAATTTGAAGATAGGTCAATAGAAATTATCTGAAATGAAAAACAGAGGAAAAAAAGAAGTGAGGAAAAAAAACCTGAAAATAGAATGGAGCCTCCAGTAGCTGTGGAACAATATCAAATGATCTAACAACTGGAGTTCTAGAAAGAGAAGAAAAAGAGAAGGGGGCAGAAGAAATATTTGAAGAGATAATGGCTAAGAATGCTCCAAAGTCAATGATAGGTGATCTAGGAATCTAGGCAAATAACAAGCAAACCAATTTAAAAACAAAAATTAAAAACAAACAAAACAAACAAAAAACACATCTAGATACATCATAGTCAAATGCTGAAACCCAAAAACAAACATAAATTCCAGAAAGCAGGCAGAGAAGGGAAAAGATTACGTACGGGGAACAAAGATAGAGCCAACATCACTAGAAACTGTGCAAGTCACAAGGCAAGGGAGCATTTTTGAGATACATAAAGAAAAAAAAACAACCTCTCAGCATAGAATTCAATATCCAGCAAAAACATTTTTCTAAAATGAAGGTGAAATAAGGTTTTCTCAAACAAAAGTTGAGAGAAGCCACTGACAGCAGACCTGCATTAGAGAAAATGCTAAAGGAACTTATTTTGGCCAAAAGAATATACCAGATGGCAAATAAGAACATGAAAAGATGTTCACCATCGTTGGTAATTACAGAAATGCAAATTAAAACCATAATGAGTTGAGGCGCCTGGGTGGCTCAGTTGGTTAAACGTATGACTTCGGCTCAGGTCATGATATCACGGTTTGTGAGTTCAAGTCCCACATCAGGCTCTGTGCTGACAGCTCAGAACCTGGAGCCTTCTTTGAATTCTGTGTCTCCCTCTCTCTCTCTGCCCCTCCTCTGCTTGTGCTGTCTCTCTCTCTCAAAAATAAACAAACATTAAAAAATTTTTTTAAAAAACATGAGTTACCACTGTGTACCTGCTAGAATGGCTAACTCTAAAAACAAAACAAAACAAAACAAAACAAAAGACTATACAAAGGACAGGAGAGGATGAGGAGCAACTAAGAAGTCTCACGTATTGTTTGTCAGAATGCAAAATGGTATGGCCAGTTTGGAAAACAGTTGGTAGTGTCTTATAATGCCAAATACGCACTTAGCATATGACCCAGAAATCCTACTTCTGGGTATTTACCCGAGAGAAATGAAAGCGCATGCTCACACAAACACCTGTACATTTAGGTGAAAAGCAGCTTCACAGCATCTTTATCATAGACAGACCAATGTTTATCAATGGGTAAATGGATGAACAAATTGTGATAGATTTGTATAAAGGCATACATATTGCTTCTTAGCAATAAAAAGGAGCTACAGAAACAATCGTGGGTGAATCTCAAAAGCAGTACACTAAGAAGACAGACATAAATGGTTACATACTATATGATTCCATTTATATGACATTCTTCAAAAGACAGAACTATGCAGATGGAATACAGATCTGTGGTCACTAAGGGCTGGGGGTGGAAAAAAAGACTGAGCACAAAAGGGACAAGAGATCTTTTTGAGGTGATGAAAATGTTCTATATCTTGACTGTGTATTTGTTTGTCAAATCTTATCAAACTGTACAACTAGAAGGGCGATTTTTACTGTATCTAAATTACACCTCATAAACCCAAAATTTTTAAAAAGGGAAGCTGTAGAAAAAGATTTCCTGGGTAATCATCCTGACTTTCCCACATCCTAACTGTGAATTTGCACAAGAAACTAGATACCTCAGTTTCCTTATCCATACCAATGAAAATAATAATAGTTTCTCCCTCGTGGGTTTTATAAGAATTAAAAGGAGTTGATCTATGTAAAGTGTTTAGTACAGGACCTGGCACATAGTGTAAGCTCAGCATTAGCTATACTACTATTATTATTTGTAAAGAATAAAGTGTTCAGTTTAAACTGATATTTCAACACCAAAAGGCAGACCTTAAACTTAGTACTTTTGATTTCCAGATGTGTGCCATGCAAACAGCAGATTCAGTTCAGCAATTTTGAGAGCAGACACATGACATCTATGATAGATTACTAAAATTCAGTGGTAATTCAACAGGAAACTCGAAACTCAGGAATATAGTCAAATCTTATTTCTGAAGGGGAGATTGGCCTGACACATACAACCTGAGCAGGTGGAGGCCCTGGAATAGCCCTGGGCAAAACCTCCAGTGGCAGAATGCCAGTGTCTTCCTACCTTCTTTGATTTAGCATCTCCAGCCAGCCTCGGTATTAGCTAAGTCAGTTTCTTCAGGAATAGACTTCAGGCATTAGCTGGGATCAGCCAGCCTCCCCCAGATGCAGCCGAGTGGTCCGCTTCTAGACACGAACGATACTGGACATGTCGAAGGAAATAAACCCTAACCAAATGGGTCCTAGCCATGAATCAGATTCCACTGGACCCAGAAAAGGAAAAGAGTATTACCGTATTCCATCAGCTCTAGGGGGAACATGGACATGTCGAAGGAAATAAACCCTAACCAAATGGGTCCTAGCCATGAATCAGATTCCACTGGACCCAGAAAAGGAAAAGAGTATTACCGTATTCCATCAGCTCTAGGGGGAACATTTTAATCTTTAAAAGTGGAAGGTATCTGTCAATCAAGGCATGTCACTGTTTAATTGGAAGAATTTTTTTCCCCTCAGTGATATGCAAAATGATGTTGCATCTCACAACTGATAGTGTCTTGGAGTCTATGAAATAATATTACTAATGCAATCTTAGTGGTCAGATTTTACTGGACCTTAGGCCCTCAATATTTTTCACCATTAATCTCTTCTCTTTCCACTGAAGCAGAAGTTCTATGAGGGGGGGAAGTATCTCCATCTGTGGGACCTTGGGCAAGCTACTGAACTTTTATGACCCTCAATTTTCTCCTCAGGCAGATAAGGATAATAGTATCTGCTTCAACAGTATTGTAATTAAGGGAGGGAATGCATGAAAAGCAAATACAGTGAAGTGCCCTATAAAACTATATGTGCTCAACTAATGTTACAGAGTAGGAGCCAATCCATGACTCCCCTGTCTTTTCAGTGTCTAGAAGCTGAGAGGTACCCAAGAGGCCAGCCTGGGCAGCCTCTGTAGCCTACTCTTGACTCCTGCCTCTCTGACCTTTTTCTCTTTCGTTTTCTTTCTTTCTTTCTTTCTTTCTTTCTTTCTTTCTTTCTTTCTTTCTTTCCTCTCTTTTTCTTTTTCTTTCTTTCTTTCTTTCTCTTTCTTTCTTTCTTTCCTCTCTTTTTCTTTTTCTTTCTTTCTTTCTCTTTCTTTCTTTCTTTCTTTTTCTTTCTTTCCTTTTTTCTTTCTTTTTCTCTTTCTTTCTTTCTTTCTTTGTAATGTTTTAAATATTGTTTAATGTTTTAATGTTTTTAATTTATTTATTTTGAGAGAGAGAGAGAGAGGCCCGAGATGGGGAGAGGCAGAGAGAGAGAGACAGAGATAGAGAGAGAGAGGGAATCCCAAGCAGGCTCTGACACTGTCACTGTAGAGCCCTCCAGGGAGCTCAATCTCATGAACCTTGAGATCATGATCTGAGCTGAAATCGGGAGTTGAGAGCTTAACCAACTGAGCCATCCAGGCACTCTAGCCTCTCTGATCTTTTATTTGGTTCTGATAATTCAATAACATTGAGTCCTAGGGGCAGCAGGAGCTCTGAATCTTCTGTTAGTGCTGCATTTACACACAGTATCCAGCCTACTTCAGCAACCTCCTGAAGCTCAGGAGAGTTTGCTGGAAAATCAGTCAGACAGACAGCCTACGGCAAATTACTTGATGTGGCAATGATGACAGAGCAGACAGCAGCCTCCATAGTCCCTCTCCTGAAGTGCAAACGCAGCCTAAGAGCCACTAGAGCCGAGGAGCCCAGAGCGGAGAACAAGAGGTACCCACGGACATTCTGACTGGGACCTGGGTTCCGGCCACACTGGTAGCAGAGCCTGATATGCTGGGAAACCATCACCTGGTCCCTTTCTCCAATCTTTAAAAAACAATTTATTTTAATGTTCATTTATTTTTGACAGAGAGAGAGTGAGAGAGAGAGAGAGAGAGAGAGAGAGAGAGAGAGAGAGAGAATGAACGGGGGAGGGGCAGAGAGAGAGGGAGACATAGAATCCAAAGCAGGCTCCGGGCTCCAAGCTGTCAGCACAGAGCCCGATGCGGGGCTCGAACTCACGGACTGTGAGATCATGACCTGTGCCAAAGTCGGATTCTCAACTGACTGAGCCACCCAGGCGCCCCTCCGATCTTTTTAAAGAGACATCTTTGTCCTCCCAAATTATGGGCCAGTCTGTAGTCACCATCTCCAAAATGCTCAGCTTTATCCAATGCATCATAAAGACTTCTATGAGGTAATAGTTGAGCTATTTAGACCACTTTACCCTCTAGCAAGGAAACTTCAGAGATTATTTCTACAGGGCTGCATTTTGTACCTTTCTTTGCAGAGCTGAGGAGTGGGAGTTATTGGAGCTGGCTATGGTCAGGGGTCCCTGCCGGTCAACATGCATCAGGGCCTCTGGAGACTGGAGCAGGCAGCTTCTCAGAAGGCCACCCCTGTCAGTCCCTGAAGCAATGGAAGCCAGAGAGGGCAGCTTCTGGACGGCTGCAGAAGGGGCCGGTTTGACAATACCAGGCACACTCTATTCACATGCTTTTAAAGCATTAAACTGGATCTGCTATCATGACCTATTTTATTGTTGTTAATAAAAGGGATTCTAGTTGCTGCAAATAGAGAAATAAAAATTGTGGCAAACCTGGGTTTGAGTTCGGAATTTGGCTCTTATTCACTTGGACAAATTATTTTATCTTTTGAGCCACAGTTTCCTTATCGGCAGGGCTGTTGTGAGGGTTAAATAATATAAACAAAAGAACCTGGAATCAAGGCTGGCACACAGCGAGTGCTCAAGAGACAGCCATTATTTTCATTATAATTAATTCATCTCACTGCACCTTTGTGTGAGACCCAGCTCTATCTCCCAGATATATTTCCAGTACCAAAGATGATACTTGGTACCTGACTGACTTTAAGTCACATTATTTCCATTTGACACATCCAGTACAGGCACTGTACTAAAGAAAACGTAATTCTGTCACACAGCAGACACCCAATCAAAATGTGCGAAATGAAATATTACCATGTAAAAATATTCTGTTTTTTAATTTATATATAATCCACCATTTTAACAATTTTATTTTATTTAAAAAAAAAATTTTTTTAAGTTTATTTTTGACAGAGACAGGGTGCAAGCATGAGCGGGGGAGGAGCAGAGAGAGGGAGACACAGAATCCCAAGCAGGCTCCAGGCTCCGAGCTGTCAGCACAGAGCCTGACACGGGGCTCGAACTCACTAACTGTGAGATCATGACCTGGGCTGAAGTCGGACACTTAACCGACTGAGCCACCCAGGCGCCCCAAACAATTTTAAAGTGTACAATTCAGTGGTATAATATTCACAGTATTGTATAGCCACTGATATTATCTAATTCCAGAACATTTTTCATCACCCCGACAAGAAAACCTATATTCACTAAGTGGTCACTTCCCATCCCTCCCCTCTCCTCCCTTGGTGACCACTAATCTGTCTTCTGTCTGTATGGATTTGCCTATAAGTGGAATCATAAAATATGTGGCCCAACAAGTGTGGTTTCTTTCACTTAGCACAATGTTTTCAAGGTTCATTCACAGTATAGCACGTATCAGTAATTCATTCCTTTTTGTGGCTGAATAATATTCCATTATGTGGATATAGCATACTTTGTTGAGCCACTCTTCTGCTGATGGACGTTTGGGTTGGTGCCACTTTGGGGCTATTGTGAACAGTGTTGCCATGAACACTCAGGGAGTAGTTTTTGTGTGAACATATGTTTTCAACTCCCTTGGGTATATATGTAGGAGTGGAATTGCTGGGTCATAAGGTAATTCTGCTTCACGTTTGAGGAACTGCCAGACTGTTTTCCACAGCAGCTGCACCATTTAACATTTCCACCAGCAAGGAATGTGTGTTCCAATTTCTCCATATGCTCACCACCATCTATTCTCCGGTAAAAAAAAATTAACACATATTCTGTTTAAAATAGAAAAACAGGTAGCAAACCCACATACCCTGCTTTCTTTCTGTTTACTGTGTAATCCTACGGCTTGCTGGTGGTGTAAGTCCTGGCAAGATATTTACCCTTTCCATGTCCTAGAACTCTCTTCTGTAAAGAGAGAGTGATGGTAATAATGCCTTTCTTAGACGGCTGCCAGAAGGACCTAATTTATGTAAATTTATAATTTATGTAAAGCCTTAACACCCACTCTACGTACTCAGTGTTTATTTCCTTTCTTTTGTCACTTAAGAGTAGGCCAGGCAATTTGTAAGCTCAGTAAGCATACTCTCCTGGGCTAGGGTGTCAAAGCAGAGAATTTTATAGTAATGGACTTTGGTAGTGAAAACCTAAATAGATGTGCAGAACAGATTATTCGCCAACCATTCTTAAACATTAGCCAAGTTTCAGTCTTTAGCTTTAACAGGGGTACTAAACTGAGTATTTGTCTTTTTTGTTTGTTTGTTTGTTTGTTTACTTTTGAGAGAGAGAGAGTGGGAGGGAGAGGGGCAGAGGATCTGAAATGGGCTCTGCGCTGACAGCAGAGAGCCCAGTGCGGGGCTTGAACTCATGAATCGTGAGATTATGACCTGGGCCACAGTTGGACTCAACCGACTGAGCCACCCAGGTGCCCCATATTTGTCTTGACATAACAGGAGGTATAGGGAGCCA
Source organism: Prionailurus bengalensis (assembly GCF_016509475.1). Lineage (NCBI taxonomy): Eukaryota > Metazoa > Chordata > Mammalia > Carnivora > Felidae > Prionailurus > Prionailurus bengalensis. Next base: position 23,460,486 of record NC_057356.1, read on the forward strand.
CTGGCAGTCTCCAGCAGGCACACTCAACCAAAAAGACCAACAGTTGACCACATGAGTTCCGCTTGCCAATCTTTCTCTCGTCCTCTGCCCAAGCACACACTTCTGACAATATCTAAGCTATAACCTGTGAAAGGCTCAGTTATAAACTTGGGGTGGCTTTACACCCCATATGTACATACATACACCATATGTAGTAGCTGGATTGTGTCCTACCATGCCTGGTAACTATGAATGTGCCCTCATTTGGAAAAAGGGTCTCTACATATGTAATCAAGTTAAATAAGGCCACACTAGATGACAGTGGGCCCTAAATCCAATGACTAGCGCCCTTATGAGGAGATACAGAGAGACGGAGAGGCACGGACAGACAGAGAGAAAATGGCCATGTGAAGGAGGATGTAGAGATTACAGTGATGCAGCTACAAACCAAGGAATGCCAAGGACCGCCAACAGTGACCAGAAGCTTGGAAGAGGCAGAGGAAGTCTTCCCTGGAGCATGACCCTGACAAAACCTTGCTTTTGAACTTCTAGCCTCCCAAACTATGAGAGAATAAATTTCTGTTGTTTGAATCCTCCTGAGTTGTGATCATTTGTCATAGCAGCCCTAGGAAACGAATACACCACATGACATTTCTGCTTAAAGCTGAGTTGCTCTTCGGGTTGAGATGGTAGGAGTACATCCACTCAAGCCTCACGCCTAACAAAGACACCATAGACTCTATAGTGTATCTTAGTGACCTCAAGCCTTTCCTTTTGTCTGCCTCACTTGTGAGAGTCTGTCTTCTACCATTTAAAATCTGGAGCGACATTGGTACTCTAGCTCTCACAAAGTCTCATTACCACCGAGTGGATGCGGGGGGTTGTGATGAGGGATCAGGTAGCCCAGAGGTTAGAATAAGGTGCAGGAGAGGTCAAGGCCCCAGATCTATACCCCATCCATAGCACACCCTACCCCCAGCCAGCATCTCACAGATGTGGCGGGTCAGAGAGGAGGCCGGTCAGGGCACACTCAGTATCAGCCCTGGAGAGACAACTTGAAGCATATGTTCTCTTCTCGGCTGCATCACAATAAGATCCCAAATGCCAAGGAAGACATTAAAGGGCTTGGAAACCAAACAATTAAATAAGAGGACCTTAAGGCTGATACTGAACAGCTACACCGGTGTCTACATTACATGGCAAAGGTCATCTTTTCTAGGTTGCCGAAGTACCCCACGATAGGCCTCGTCTCTTCCAAGCACATGGCGCGACCGTAATCAATTACTGTTAAATGTCTGTCCTCCCTTCTAGAGGGCAGGGGCTGAGTCTTCCTGGTCAGTGTCGTATCCCCAGGGTCTGGTCAGGGCCTGGCCTGCAGGAGGCGCTTAATAAGTATTGCCATGTCAGTGAAAAAATGAATGAATGGAAGGGGGGGAGGGAGGCTGGGCAGGTGGTTCCTCTGGCACAAGGGTTCCTGTATCTTGGGCAGCAACGGGCACAGGGCATACTCACTATCAAAGAGGATGATCCTGCCATCACCGCCACAGGGCTGGGTGTGATCCCCGAAGCAGACGCTGTTGCACTCGGTGCTGGCTGCCTCCCCGTACTTCCAGTAATCAGGATTGTTTCCACAGAAGCAAGCATAGCCTGACTCCATCCCAGCAAACTGCCACAGCAGAGAAACAGCACTCGGTAAATGTCAGCCTGGGGTGTCAGGCGGCCTGAGGAAGCCCCCAGGCTCACCCTCTGGCTCCTCCCTCACTCCATTCCCTCAGTACTCATTACATACTGTATACAATTATGTTTCCCCTTTGGCGAGCATCCCTTTTAATGCTTGTATCTCTACGGTTTTTAAGTGAGTTTTAGGGCAGTGTGTGTGTGGGGGGAATCCCACAAACTTGAAACATTAATAATAGCAGCTAAACATTTTATTGAATGTTTACTATGTGCCAGGTGGTAGGTGCTTTCTGACTACTCTCCCCCGCAAAGTCATTACAGGCCCCATTAAAACTTTTCATTTTATTTATTACCATATGGTAAAACTATTTATATGGTATGTAGTTCTGTAAATTTTAACCCATGTATAGATCTGTGCAATCACACCAATCAGGATACAGAACAGGCACACCACCCCCAATAACTTTCCTATCCTGAACCTGCCACTTTATAGTTCTCCTTCCTATAAACAAACCTTGGCAGCTACCTACGAGTTTGCTGTTACTATGGTTTTGCTTTTTCAAGAATATTGCACTCTAAGACTGAATGTTTATGTCCCTCCAAAAGTCTTATGTTGAAATCCTAACTCCCACTATGATAGTAGTTGGAGGTAGGGCCTTTGGTAGGTGATTGGGTCATGAGAGCACAGACCCTCATGAATGGGATTAGTGCTCTTATAAAAGAGACCCCACAGAGTTCCCAAGGCCCTTCTGCCATGTGAAGACACAGCAAGAAGACGGCCACCTCCGAACCGGGAGACAATATCTCACCAAACACCAAATCTGCCAACAAGCTTGGTCTTTTACTTCTAGCCTCCAGAACTATGAGAAACAAATGTTTGTTTACCCAGTCTATGGTAAGTTTGGTACCGCAGCCAGAATGGACTAAGATATCACATAAATAGAATCATATAGTATGTAACCTTTTGAGACTGGCTTTCCACTCAGCACAACGTCTTTGAGATTCATCCAAACTGACACATGTATCAGTAGTTCACTCCTTTTTACGGCTGAGTAGTAAGTAGTCCAGTGCATAGATATACTGCTGTTTGTTTTTTTTAAAAAAAAAATTTTTTTTTCAACGTTTATTTATTTATTTGGGACAGAGAGAGACAGAGCATGAACGGGGGAGGGGCAGAGAGAGAGGGAGACACAGAATCGGAAACAGGCTCCAGGCTCTGAGCCATCAGCCCAGAGCCTGACGTGGGGCTCGAACTCCCGGACTGCGAGATCGTGACCTGGCTGAAGTCGGACGCTTAACCGACTGCGCCACCCAGGCGCCCCAATATACTGCTGTTTGTTAATCCATTGGGTTGTTTCTAGTCTTTCATGATTATGGATTGAGTTGCTATAAACATTTGTATATAGTTTTATGTGAGCGTAAACTTTCATTTCTCCAGAGTAAATACCTAGGAATAGGGATCCTGGGTTATATGGTAAGTGTATGTTTATAAGAAACTACCAAAATGTTTTCCAGAGAGATTGTATCATTTTACATTTGCAACAACAATGTATGAGTCTTAGTTACCCCATATCCTTGTCAACACATGTTATTGTCAGTATATTTTATTTTAGCCATTCTAATAGATGTGTAGTGGGTTTCTTCCGCATTACCCTAGTGGTTGATGATGTTGGATGTCTTTTCATGTGCTTATTTGCCATTTCTATATCATCTTTGGTGAAGTATCTGTTCAAGTCTTTTGCCCATTTTTAAAAATTGGGTTGTTTTTTTTTACTATGAGTTTTTAGAGTTTGTGTATGCATTCTGCATATAAGTCCTTTGCTGTATATATGATTTGCAAATATTTTCTTCCAGGCTATGGCTTATCTTTTCATGCTTTTAAAAATGTCTTTCACAGAGCAAAACATTTTTAATTTCAGTGAAGTCCAAAGTAAAATTTACCCATTTTTTTCTTTTATGGATCATGCTTTTGCTGTCACACCTAAGAACTTTCTGCCTAAATCCAGGTAAACCCTGGTCATGAACATTTTCTCCCCTCGTTTCCTCAAGTTTTATCATTTTACATTTTAATTAGACCTAAGATCCATCTTGAGTTGAGCATGTAGTCTTTCGTGTTTAACTTCTCTTAATTAGCATAGCGTTTTAGCAGTTCATCGATATTGTTGTATCAGTATATCTTACTGTATCTTCTTTTTGTTGCTGAGTAGTATTCCACAGTATGGATATACCACAGTTTATTCATCTGTTCATCAGTTAATGGACACTGAGTTTATAATAATGCTGCTGTGAACACTCATGTACAAGGTTTTGTGTGAACTTATGTTTTCAATTCTCTTGGGTTTACGCATAGGAGAGGAATTGCTGGGTTATGAGGTTATGTTTAACTTTTTAAAAAAAAATTTTTTTTTTAATGTTTTTATTTATTTTTGGGACAGAGAGAGACAGAGCATGAACGGGGTAGGGGCACAGAGAGAGGGAGACACAGAATCGGAAACAGGCTCCAGGCTCCGAGCCATCAGCCCAGAGCCTGACGCGGGGCTCGAACTCACGGACCGCGAGATCGTGACCTGGCTGAAGTCGGACGCTCAACCGACTGCGCCACCCAGGCGCCCCTATGTTTAACTTTTTGAGAAACTGCCAAACTGTTTTCCATAGCAGCTGTACTATTTTACATTTCCACCAGCAATGTATGAGGGTTCCAATTTCTCCACATCCTCACCAATGCTTGTTTTTGTCCTCAAAAAAAATTTTTTTTTAACTACAACCATTCAAGGTTATTTCTTGTGTGATGTATTATTTCATTATGCTTTTGATTTGCATTTCCCTAAAGACTAATGATATGAGCACATTTTCATGTGCTTCTTGGCCATTTGTATGTATTCTATAGAGAAATGTCTATTTAAATCATTTGCCTATTTTTTAATTGAGTTGTCCTTTTATTGTCAACTTAGAGACCTTTACATACTTTGGACATTAAATCCTTATTCAGATAAATGATTCACAAATATTTTCTCCCATTCTGTAAGTTGTTTTTTCATTTTCTTAATAGTGTCAGTAGTGTTCCTGACACACAAAAGTTGTAAATTTTGATGAAGTCCAATTTACTTTTTCTTTGGTTGCCTGTGCTTTTGTTATCATAACTAAAAAACCATTGCCTAATACTAAAGTCATGAATATTTATACTTATGTTTCCTTCTAAGAGTTCCTTCTATTATTTTTTATTTATTTTTTAATTAGAGAGAGAGAGTGTGAGCAGGGGAGAGGAGCAGAACGAGAAAGAGAGAATCCCAGATAGGCTCTACGCCCAGTGCAGCCTGACGCAGGGCTCGATCCCATGACCCTGAGATCATGACATGACCTAAGCCAAAATCAAGTTGGACGCTCAACTGACTAAGTCACCCAGACACCCCCAAGAGCTCCTTCTAAAGCTAGATCTAGTTACATTTAGGTCTTTGGCTCATTTTTAGTTAATTTTTATATAGAGAGTGAGGTTCATTCTTTTCCATGTGGCTATCCAATTGTCCCAACACTATGTGTTGACAAGATTATTCTTTCCCATCGAATGATCTTGGCACCCTTTAAAAACTCAACTGACCATAAATAAATGTGTGGGCTTATTTCTGGACTTTAACTTCAATTCCATTGGTCTATATATCCATCCTTATGCTAGTACCATAGCTCTTTTCTCAGTAGTATAATTTAAAGTTAACTTTGGTCTTCGGTATGATCTGAACATAGAGGTTCATTTTTCTTCATGAAGAGCTCCTGTTTTTCTCCAGAACTTTTTTTTTTTTTTTTTGAGAGCAAGACAGCAGATGCATGCAAGTGGGGGAGGGGGAGAGAGAGAGAGAGAGAGAGAGAGAGAGAGAGAGAGAGAGAATCTTAAGCAGTCTCCATGCCCAGGGCAGAGCCCGACATGAGGCTCAGTCTCACAATGGTGAGGTCATGATCTGAGCCGAAATCAAGAGTCAGATGCTTAACCGACTGAGCCACCCAGGCACCCCTCCAGAACTATTTGTTGAAAGACCATCCTTTATCTCTGTTGAAAATCAACTGTTCATGTAAGTGCAAGTCTATTTCTGGACTCTATTTGGTTTCACTGATACCTATAGCAGGAGTTGAAAACCTTTTTCTTTCATAAAAAGTCAGATAGCAAACATTTCTGGCTTTGAGGGCCAGACAGTTTTTTCTCAACTACTTAACTTTGCTATTGTAGCATGAAAACAGGCATAGACAATGGGCGTGGCTATGTTTCATTAAACTTTATTTACAAAAGTAGGTAGGTAGTAGAATTTGGTCTACATACCACTGTCTGCTAACTCCTGATCTATATAACTATTCTCATGCCAATACTACTCTCTTCATTACTATAGCTTTCTAGAAAGTCTTAAGATCAGGCAGGATTAGGCCTTAAAAGTTGACCTTTTTAAAAATTATTTTAGTTATTCTATGTACTCTGCCTTTCCATGTAATTTTAAGATCAGCTTAACAAATTAAAAAAAAACTATAATTTTAATTTTTTTTAATGTTTATTTCTTTTTGAGAGAGAGACAGACAGACAGACAGAGTGCAAGCAGGAGGGGCAGAGAGAGAGGGAGACACAGAATCCAAAGCAGGCTCCAGGCTCTGAGCTGTCAGCACAGAGCCTGACATGGGGCTCAAACTCACAAACTGTGAGATCATGACCTGAGCCAAAGTTGGACGCTTAACCAACTGAGCCACCCAGGCGCTCCTAAAAAACAAAAAAAACAAACAAAAAAAAAACCACTATGATTTTGATTGGGATTGCATTGAATCTATAGATCTGGGAAAAATTGACATTTTAACAATATTGAGTCTTCTAATCCATGAACAATGTCTGTATTTATATTTATTTATGTCTTCTTTAATTTACTCTTGCAATATTATGTAGTATTTGGTATATAGGTCTTTAATATCATTTGTTAATTCTGAAGTTATTTATGCTATTGTAAATGGAATTTAAAATTTTTATTTTCCAATTGTTCACTGCTGATACATAGAAATGCAACTGAATTTTGTATATGTCCTTGTAATGTGCAACCTGGATAACTTTACTTATTATTTGTAATAGCTCTTATGTATAATTGTCTACATACATGATCATGTTGTCCATAAATTAAAAAAAAAATTATTTCCTCCTTTCCAACCTACATGCTTTTTCTTTTTCTTGCTTTATTTCATTGGCAAGGATCTCCAGTACTGTGTTAAAAAGAAGATGTATGGGGGGCGGGCACCTGGGTGGCTCAGTTAAGCGTCTGACTTCAGGTCAGGTCATGATCTCATGGTTCATGAGTTCAAGCCCTGCATTGGGTTCTCTGCTGTCAGCACAGAGACCACTTTGGATCCTCTGTCCCCGCACTCCTTTTCTGCCCCTCCCCTGTGCTCTTGTGCTCTCTCAAAAATAAATAAGCATTAAAAAAGAAAAAAGAAAAACAAAAAAAAAGAGGTGAGTATGGGCATCGCTATTTTTTCCTGATTTTATTAAGTAGAAAGCATTTAATAAACCTTTCACCACTGAATGTAATGTTAGCTATAGATTTCTCGATAGCTGCTCTTAATCAGTTGAGGAAGTTCCATTCTATTCCTAGTTTGCTGATGACTTTTATCATTAATGGGTGTTGTGTTTTCTCAAGTACTTTGGCTGTATTTTTATTCTGGAATAGTTTCAAACCTACAGAAAAGTTATAATAATACAAAGAACTTCCTTATCACTTTTACTTAGAAATCTACATTCAAGTCGGCAACTGCCTGAATCATATCCTTTGTAGAAAAGGATCTAATCCAGGGTCACAGAGGTACTTAGTTGTCAGGTCTCTTTAGTTTAATGCTCCCATTAAGAACAGTTTGTCAGTCCTTTTTTGACCGTTGTGACTTTGACAGTTTTGAAGAATAGAGGCTAGGCACCTTGCAGAATGTCCCTTGTTTCAGATTTGCCTAACGTTTCATCATGATTAGATTCATATTATGAATTTTGGGCAGAAATATCACCAAAGTGATGTTATGCTCTTGATAGGTCAGGTGGGATAGAATGTTTAGTTTCCCTATAACTGGCGATACTAACTTTGATCACTTGAGTAAGGAGTATATGCCAGTTCTCTGCACAGCAGAATTACTTCTTTTCCCTTTAGAGTATTTCGTGGGGCAATCTTTGAGGCTATGTAAATACCCTGTTCCTCATGCAACTTTCACCCAGTAGTAGATAAAGTCATGGGATATCTGCAAACCCTGATATTTGTTCTCTGAATTAATTATTACTATGACGGTTGCCAAATGGAGAATTTTCTAATTCTGTCATATAATCTACATTTCTTAGCTGCCATTCTCCTATAAGAAAATGCCTTTCTTCTCCTCATTTGTTTACTTATGTATATCAGTGTGGATTTGTGGATTCTTATTTTATTCCATGAGGTATATTTATTATTATAATTGTTTGTTTTGAAGCTCAATGTATGTTAGATTTGGACCATGGAGACCCTTCCAGTTGGTTTCTGTGACCTTTTGACTAGCCCTATAACTCCTTACTTTTTTTTTTCTTTTATTTTTATTTTTGAGAGAGAGAGAGAGAGAGAGAGAGAGAGAGAGCGCGCGCGCGCAGTGGAGGGCCAGAGAGAGAGAGGTGGACTGAGGATCTGAAGTGGGCTCTGCACTGACAGCAGAGGGCCCAAGGTGGGACTTGAACTCATGAACCATGAGATCATGATCTGAGCTGAATTTGGATGCTTAACCAACTGAGCCACCCAGAGGCCCCTCCTTACTTTCTTGTACAACATGCTTCAGACCCCTCTTGCACTTTCTCAGGATCAGCTCTAGAATTAGCAATTTTCTCCAAGCAACCCTAGTTCTTTTTTTAATTTATTTTTTGTTTTGTTGTTGTTGTTGTTTAGAGGGAGGGGGAGAGAGAGAGAGAGAGAGAGAGAGAGAGAGAGAGAGAGAGCAATAAAGAATCTTAAGCAGGTTCCATGCTCAGCACAGGAGCCTGACATGGGGCTCGATCTGATGACCCTGGGATCATGACCTGAGCCAAAATCAAGAGTCAGACACTTAACTGACTGAGGCACCCAGGCACCCCAAGGAGTCCTAGTTTTGATGTAATGGAGAACAATATCTAGAAACCAAGATCTGAGGACTAAGTGTGCTCTGTGCTATCACTGTGTCACTGTTTGAGGTCCTCTCAGTGGACAGAGATAAGGAATATATATGTATATACATACACACACAGACCTACTAACATGTTTATATTTATTTCCATAGCTCTCTCTCTATATATCAAAACCATAAAATATATACTAATAACTTCAATCCCCATCTGACAGTCTAGGCTTTATTTTGGTTTTCCCTGGCTCCCTTTGCCAATAGTGAGGAACCTGGCTCCCATTATCTTCAATATGTTAACTTGTATGCTCAATCCTTTTGTAAGCAACCAATCACTCCATCATGTTAGGCCAATTGCCTTTCTAAGCCACCTGCCTCACAAAAGCCCTGACCTTGCCAGGCTACTCTCCTTGCTTGGACCTGATGAATGGCTTTTTCACTGAATTATTAATGAAGGACAAAAGAAAAGAAAGAAAAAGGAAAGAAGGAAGGAAAGATATAGCAAACAATAGCATTATTGAACCTTAATAGCTAAGGAGTGAATTTTCGATAGAGGAAAGGACAGAAAGAAAAGAAAATATTTTGTCCAGGCAAGGGCCCATAACATAGCAAGGAAATAACCACTACCTTGGCCTATTCCCAGAACCCCCGTGGAGCCAGAGATGTCCCTGCTCATAACATTCAAGGGCACAAGGAAATACATAATTCTGTCAGAGGTCAAATAAGGATGCAAATATTGAGATTTTCCTCTCTTTTCTCTCCGCATCTTTAGACAAGTATGCTACTTCACGCTCCTGAATGCCAAGCCCCATTCCTCCTCCAGCTCTTCCTTGGCAGAAAAGTAGTCATACGGCTTGATACTTTTTTTTTTAAAGTATATATATTTTTAAGTTATCTCAGCAGAATGCATTTATATTTTCATGCTTTTCTATAGATATACAGCCATAAAGCCATTACCTTGAACCTCTGACTCCGACAAAAGCTGATGCAGGTTTGTATGGTAAGTTTGTTAGACGTTTTACTGGCGCCAGTTAGAGGAGGTGGGTTCCCATGATCCTTGTAGCAGCCAAGGTTTCCAGGCACTGGAGAAAAAAGAAAAGCAAAAGAATTTCACAACATCTGGCTGTGAAACACAAAGAAGGAAGAGAGATTTGTGCCAGGTACTTTCATCTCAGCTAACGTTTCTACTCCTAAGGTACAAATAAATAATAAGCAACAGGCTTTAAAAATGGAAGTCTTAGTGTAATCTGGCAAATGCCACGTTTCTGTTTTCCTGTGAAGAGTGTGTGAGGCCCGGGTCCACCTTTAACTAACCCACTGAGTACTGAAGAGAACTAAGAGCAATTTCCTCAAAATAGAGAAGTTACAATAGGCAAATTATGTTTCGGAGTCACCGGAGGGCAGGAAAAGCCCTTGGAAGCCCTTCATCCTGTCTTGTGCCTCCCCTTGTTCTTAGAGAGCTCCATAAGTGGGCTTCCCAAAGTGCCTTCAGTGAGTGTATTCGTTTCCTATAGCTGCTTGAACAAATCACTACAAACCTATTGGCTTAACACAGCATAAATTCATTATCTTACAGTTCAGGAGGTCAGAAGTACTAAATGGATCTTACAGGACTGAAATCAAGGGGTCAGCAGGGACTTGTTCCTTTTGGAGGCACAGTGGGTATCTGTTCCCTGCCTTTTCCATCTCCTGGAAGCTGCCCCTAATCCTTGGCTTGTGGCCACACCATTCCAAACTCTGCCTCCATCATATCTCCTTCCCTCCCTCTGCTTCCAGCATCACATCACCTTCTCTGACTCCGATCTTCTGCCTCTCTGTTATAAGAACCTCCATGATGACATTGGGCCCACCTGGATAATCTTCCCGTCTAAAAATCCTCAACTTAAGTACATCTGCAAAATCTTTTATGTCATGCAAGGTAACATATTAAAAGATTCCAGAGATTACAGGATAGACATTTTGGGGGGGTCATTATTCAGCTTACCACAGTGAACATACTAGTGTTTCACAATCATGTAATCGGATGGTTTTGTCTAGTAGAAAAAGCTGTATCTGAGAATAAAGAAACCTGAATATATGTATCAACTGTGGTAGACAGCTTTCAAAGATGGCACTCAATGATCCCCATCTCCTGGTGTTCATGCCATTGTGGAATCCCCTCTTCTTGAGTGTGGGCTGCATCACTGCTTTTGACCAACAGAATGTGATAAAGTTGATGGGATTCCATTTCTGTGATTAGGTTATAAGAGCCTGTGACTTCTGTCTTCCTAGTAGACTCTATCTATTGCCTTCTTGGCTTATATACTTTAATAAAACAATATGCTATGTCAGAGAAGCCATGTGTCAGGGAACTGAGGGTGGCCCTTAACCAATAGCCAGCAAGAAACCAAGACTTTCAGTTTTTGCAGTTACTGAATCCTACCAACAACTATGTGTACTTGAAGGAGGTTCTTCTCCAGTGGAGCCTTCATATGAGACCCCAGTCCCAGAAGACACCACGATTGCAGCCTGGTAAGAAACCTAGAAGCAGAGGACCCAGCTAAACCATGTCCAGATTTCCTGACCCATAGAAAGTAAGACAATAAATGTGTGTCATTTTAAGTAACTAAGTTCTAGGGTAGTTTGTTATACAGCAATAGATAACTAATACACCTATATAATACATACTAAATATATGTTTGTTGAAGGAAGGAAGGAATTTATTGTGGGCCATGGACAAATCAGCCTCTCTGGGTCTTAGTTTTCCATCTGTGTTATTAACTTATGAATCACTCCACTATCAGATGAAGCCCTTCCCCTATTTTTGCTGTTTGGCTCCTCACAGTCTATATAACTGAAGACATAATAAGACATGAATGAGGCCTCGTCCTAGAAGCACTTCTAGGTCAGTTAAGACCTAGATATATTATCTAATTCCAAAGTGGGCCAAACAGACTCCTAGAAAGTGTTTTTCCTTTATATTTAAGACTAGAAAAAAGGGGCATCTAGCTGGCTCAATCAGTGGAGTGTGTGACTCTTAATCTCAGGGTTGTGGGTTTGAGTCCCATGCTGGGTGTAGAGATTACTTAAAAACAAAACCTTTTAAGGGGAACTTGGTGGCTCAGTTGATAGAGTGTCTGACTTCAACTCAGGTCATGATCTCACGGTTTGTGAGTTCAAGCCCCGCATCAGACTCCCTGCTGTCAGCATACAGCCTGCTTCAGATCCTCTGTCCCCACTTCTCTCTCTGCCCCTCCCTTGCTTGTGCTCTCTCTCATAAAAATAAATAAACTTAAACAAGAAATTAAAAATATTTTTTTTAAAAAGACTAGAAAACAGCATGGTCCAGTTTAACAAGGTTTACATCCACATTAGCCTGTTGGCATATAAAAATATATGCGTGATTCTGTATGTATGTACATACACACACTTCTAAATTTCTGCCACCATCAACATCTAACCAGTTCCTGTTAAATTGGCAGGAAGTACCACTGCTAACCAAAAGAGTCACCCTTCCCCTTCTAGCCAAGTGGTTACCCTTCTCCCTTGCGTCACACATGGTTCAAATATAACAAATGTGGCTCACCACACAAATGTTAAAATGCATCTTTTGGAAACAAACCAAATCTCTATAGTGGCGAATGTAAACAGAAAAGCTCTAGGCGGTAGGAGTCCGGTGTTCAGTGAGAGCCTGGCCTGGGAATGGCTGGGATTTTTAGAGGTTAAACAAATGCAGTGAGTTAAGTGTCTCTAGGCGGGGGCGTAACCTATAAGCCGAGTTTGTTAAAGGGACTTTGTGTATGGAAACCCGAGCCATGTATTTAATGGCTCTTAATAAGAACTACTTGATCATCATCATCCTGGTCATTTATTCTGATTTTTGTCTCATTTATTCTGTTATGCTCATAAGTAAGCACGTTATTATGTATTAGCTTATAGAGAGCCCAAGGCATATAATCATAAATGTTAAGATTAGACGTAAACAAGGCTAGACGTAACAATTGCATTAATGCAGCTGGAACTTATAAGCTTCGCTCACAGTTTGATGAGCAAATCCAGGCAGTTCCTGTTCCAGTGGGGTGGGGTGGTGGATCTCTGGAAGTCAGACCATACCACGCCGTAGCTCCATCCACCTGAATCTCCATGGCCTAAGGTATCACGCTTGTCATGCCCAAGTCAATCACTTGCCAATTACCATCAATTCCATCTCCTTGCATACCGCAGACATCTGTCCATGTCTATCTCCATGCTGCCACTTCCTCAGGTTAAGCCACCATCTCCTCCCACTTAGACCACTGCATTAGCCCCCTCTTCTACCTCCTTGCTTCTAGGCGCACCCTAAAATGGTTAGTACACTGCAACCAGAATAGTCTTTACCACACGTGGCAGGCATAAGGAAGGGTAAGGACAAAGGCTTTTGAGGCAAGAACGATGCTGTCCTCTGCAGGAACAAAAAGAAGTGAGGGTGACCCATGACAGAGAGAGGGAAAAACAGTAGGAGCTGGAGAGGTATGCAGGGGCCCTGCCGAAAACCCTCAAAGCCCCTCAGGATCAAGTCCAAACTCTCTCACATGGTACACAAGGCCCTGCCTGACATGTGCTGCTTTCTCCCCTTCCCCTCTCCCCTTTCCCTCAGCTCGGGTTCTAGATGAAGGACAAATTAAATGACAGTGTATGTGCAAGGTTCCCCACTGCACGTTGCTTTCTGGCCTCTGGACTTTTGTACATGCCCTTTCCTTTGCTTGGAATACTCTCTCCTGCTTAACATTGCAGCCTGAGCACTGCTTCCTCCAGGGAAGGCGCCCTCTACCCTACGAAGAAGATTATATGCTCCTGCTGTGTAGTCCTGTAGCAGCCTGAGCTGCGCTTGATTCTAAACACTTGTTCATGTGTCTCTCTCCCCAATTAACCATGAATGACTTAAGGGTAGAACTGTATCTTCCACACACCATTGTATTCCCAGGGCTCTGTATTCACGGAGCCGTGCTCTAAAACTGCACGCTGGGGGGCGCCTGGGTGGCTCAGTCAGTTAAGCGTCTGACTTCAGCTCAGGTCATGATCTCTCGGTTTGTGAGTTCGAGCCCTGCGTCGGGCCCTGTGCTGACCGCTCAGACCTTGGAGCCTGCTTTGGATTCCGTGTCTCCTTCTCTCTCTGCCCCTCCCCCTCTTGCGCTCTGTCTCTTGAAAATAAATAAACGTAAAAAAAAAAATTTAAACTGCACACTGGATGCACAAGCATGTTCTGCACCAGCCACCCAGAACCATGGAGTGAGTGGGTAAAGGTATTTCTCAGGCAGCAGTGAAAGAAGAGAGTAGGGTGGAAGTGAAAAGTAGAGCCCACCTGCATAACAACATCCACTTAAAGCTAGTGACCACTGGTTCTGACTCCTGCCTGCACACTGCCCTCTTGTTTTTCTTTTTTTTTTAGTTTTTAAATTTTAAGTAGGCTTCCCGCCCAGCACAGAGCCCAATGCAGAACGTGAACCACAACCCTGAGATCAAGACCTGAGCTGAGATCAAGTGTCAGATGCTTAACTGACTGAGCCACCCAGGCACCCCACACACTGTCCTCTTTGGCTATTAGAAACACTGTTCAAGGGGCACATGGCTTAGTTGGTTAAGTGTCTGACTCTTGATTTCAGCTCAGGTCATGATCTCACAGTCATGAGATCGAGCCCCATGTCGGTCTCCGCACTGGGCACGGCGCCTGCGTAAGATTCTCTCTCTGACTCTCCCCTGCTCACTCTCACTCTCTCTCTCTCTCTCTCAAAACAGAAAAGAAAAAAGAAAACACCATTCAAGATAACGGAGTTTCCATAAAGGTTAACTCGAAAACTTAAAGTTTTATCCTTTATCAGGAAAAGTTTTATCTGAAAAAAGTTTTATCTGGAAAGTTTTATCCTTTATCTGGAAAGAACCTTTCTAAGATGCATTAGCTATTTCTTTTTAAAAACTTAACTCAGGGGGTCCCTGGGTGGCTCAGTCAGTTGAGCATCCAGCTCTTGATTTCGGCTGAGGTCATGATCTCACAGTCCTGACATTGAGCCCTGTGTTGGGTTCTTTGCTGGGCATGGAGTCTGCTTAAGAATCTCTCTCCCTCTCTCTTTGCCCCTTCCCTGTTTGCTCTTGCTCTCTCTCTGAAAGAAAAAAAAAAACTTGGGGTGCCGGGGTGGCTCAGTCAGTTAAGTGGTCGTGATCTCTCCGTTTCTGAGTTCGAGCCCCATGTCGAGCTCTGTGCTGACAGCTCAGACCCTGGAGCCTGTTTCAGATTCCGTGTCTCCCTCTCTCTCTGCCCTCTCCCACTCATACTCTCTCTTTCTCTCTCAAAAATTAACATTAAAAAATTTAAAAAAAACAACCAACTTAACTCTGTTTAACCTACTTTAAATTTCTCTTGGTGGCTTGAGGTCATCAAATGTGCTTCACCAAATGGCCCCAGCCTGGTGTGCTTTTTTACATTCTTGTGTCTGACTTCAATAGTTAAGTCTGTCCCCTTGGTTACCAGCCTGGGCTGCTGAACCCTCAAAACGTCGGAACTGGAAGGAGTCTCAGAGAGCATCTACTCTGTGCTACTGTCTCTGTGTACCCTCTTCTTAATCTGCTGCTTCTTGGGCTTACAATAATACCATCGAGCTTATTAGATTTGTGTGAAAAATAAGAATAAGTGGTTTCCAAAAGAGGGAGGGACTCTAGGATCCTCACTTTCTGGCATCCATCCCGTAGCTCGGGAGTTGCTTTTGTGTGCTCACGTCCCGGTCTGAGGCAGTATTCTGAAGGACACTGTCGCTACTGCCATCTGTTCGGGAGCAGTGAGCATTCTGTAGCAATCACAAATGGGAGCTCTGGAGTCGGACAGACCCCAGGGTGAGTTCTGGCCCCAGTTTCATCCACAGTGGAATGAGAAGCAATATGGCCTCAAAGGGTTCTTCTGAGAATTAAAATGAGATAATGTAAATAAAGTAAGCACCACAAGGCCTGACAGGATGATGTGTGCGGAATAAACAGTGTTCATTACCATTACAGTTGACCCTCGAACAACAAGGGTTTGAACTGCACGTGTCTACTTTATGTGGATTTTGGACAGGACAGGACTAGAAATGTTATTTGCTCTTCCTTATGATTTTCTTAATAACATTTTCTTTTCTCTAGCTGCTTCTATTGTAAGAATACAGCATATAAGAAATATAACATGCAAAGTATGTGTTAATTCACTGTTTATATTATCGGTAAGGCTTCTAGTCAACAGCAGGCTATGAGTAGTTAAGTTTTTGAGAGTCAAAAGTTATGTGTGATGTTGTCAGGGCCCTTAACCCCTGCATTGTTCAAGGGCCAGCTGTATATATAATAGGGCTTTCATCATTCACCACACAAACAGAAACAACTTGCTCAGTAATAGAAAACGAAAATAGCATTCATTGAGTTAAAAGGCAAAATCAAAGGCAGCCACCTCAAAAAAATGGGTTTAATTCCAGATATTAAAACATCGATCTCTTACATCTGGTGAGCACACAGTAGACTTCCACATAAGCATCTCACATGGAAATCAAAGCCCTTTGAGGAAGGCAGCATGCATGAGGTTATTCTATGTGACAAAGAAGAAACCACCGTCCAGCAAGGTTAAGGGCCTTCCATGGGGGCCCAGAAGATGGAACTGGAGATCACAAGTAAGCTCGAGGGTGGCAGATTCTCACTTTGTGGTTTTGTTCCCTTTTCTCATAGGGCCAGTCTGGCGAACTGAATGGAAGTAAGATTAAAGACTGACTTCTCAAACACACTAGTCCCTCAACACTCTGTGTGCCACGAGGCCAGCCTCTGAGACAGTGGCCAGCCTCTGAGGGGTGCCACTGCCCTCTGACTCGCGCTGGAAAGTGTGGCTCCAAGTCTCGCCGGAGAAGACACGTCATGTAGTCTTCAAAAGCATTACTGGCCAACTGAGTGCATTTCCAGACCGTGTCCCGCCCTTAGCTCTTCCCAGAAGCAGGGAGGAAAAGTCAATTTGAAAAAGGATATTTGTTCTCAAATTCCTTTTTACTTTCAAGACCACTTTAAAGTCCTGTGGCTTGGTCATGCATTTTTCGTCTTACCAAAGCAACTTCATCACTTTCAATTTAAAAAAAAAAATCATCTTAAAATACAAACAGACCCCTTGTTTATCATAGTCAGTGCTTTAAAACACATGACAGTTAATTAGCAACATTCTCTTCAGATGTTCAGAGGTCTTGACAAAGATAAAAGTTTTAGAGGTGGCTGAGAGGAGATGGTTCTCTATTCAGATTAATCCAGGAACTATTGTTCTTTTACTATCACAAGGAACCATTGGGAAACAGCCAGGCAGGCTGACTAACCACCCATTACATTTGGATATAACTGTGGCCTCATTGTGAAGGTGCTACGTATACCTCCATAGGGGCCTCCATGGCTGACAACCGTTTTCTAAGGGCCACCTATTGCCCATGGCACCTTCTCAGAGGAGCTGCTCCTATCCCTCCTCTGCTGCTGGTTGGGAACAGGCCAAAAGACTCCATCCTCTGACTGACTCCCATAGGTCCCATCAGATTCTTTCTCCCAGAAAGCTGGAATTGGGATTTCAGTTCGTGAATTGTGAGGACTAGACTTGTAGGGTTCTGTAAGTGGGGATTAAGACAACCAGCCATCTTTGGGCCACCTGAGTCAAGGAGTGAGCTGATTCTTCTGGTCCACAAAGAGGAAGAAGAATGGATACCATCCTGAAAGAGAGAGGCAGAGGTGGGAGACCATGGGGCTCCAGAGAGAGATGGCAAGAGTGGGTACTTTCCTCCCAGGTTCTTGGGACACAGGAATAGGCGTTCTGTACTATATTCCCAATGTCCTTCCAATAAATCCTTTTTGCTCAAGTTAGCTTGAGTTCTATTCCTGGCAATCAATTCCTGACAAAGATAGAAAGCATGCCCATTATGGCAAAAGCTCAGTGTGAATA
This sequence comes from Prionailurus bengalensis, assembly GCF_016509475.1. Classification (NCBI taxonomy): domain Eukaryota; kingdom Metazoa; phylum Chordata; class Mammalia; order Carnivora; family Felidae; genus Prionailurus; species Prionailurus bengalensis. The sequence continues at coordinate 23,478,190 of NC_057356.1, forward strand.
CATATCTTCAGATGGCAATTTATATAAGAAGTCCTGACTGCAACTGTGTTTTCTATCCCAGTGCTCTAACCAGATCTGGGATATTTGTTTAAGAAACCAGAAGCAGAGGCACCTGGGTGGCTCAGTTGGTTAAGCGTCCGACTTCGGCTCAGGTCATGGTCTCACGGTCCGTGAGTTCGAGCCCTGCGTTGGGCTCTGTGCTGACAGCTCAGAGCCTGGAGCCTGTTTCAGATTCTGTGTCTCCCTCTCTCTCTGCTCCTCCCCTGTTCATGCTCTGTCTCTCTCTGTCTCAAAAATAAATAAATGTTAAAAAAAAAAAAGAAAGAAACCAGAAGCAAAGTTCTTATCTGGCATTTTGGAAAACTTCCTTGGCTCCTTTTACTTTGTCTTATAAGTGAAATCTGCTTCTTCAGAAATGAAGAAATGAAATGTGGTGACTCTGCTTATTTTAAGTCATTTCACCTTATGTTGAGACCATCTTCCGCCCCTGGGACCTCACATTGGTGTCTCAGTAGTTGATTTCTTCCCTTAATGGGAACAAGAACTAAGTTCACATGAGATGATGCCATTGGTGTCCTATTTGAAGACCAATCATTCCAAATACATCCTTCTGAGAGTTGATGGGTTAGGTGTAGACTCATCCACTCTCTCAACCATGAACCATGACCACAAGTGCACTGCTCCCCATCCTGTCTATCTACAACTGCTGTTCCAGATCTGGCAGCTGCCATCTTGGTCCAAGTCCTATGCCAGTATGGCTCTACTGTACTTATTTAACTTTATTTCTAAACATTAGCTATCCTTTGTCAGTCATACTGATTCTGGAAGTGGCACTACTCATGTCTCTGAGTCTCCTATCAGGTCACCCGGACTGTGACCTGATGTAAATGTAAGTAAACACAGACTTTTCTTCCCCTATGAAATTTTACCTTTAGAGGAAGGTAGTAAGAGTTCCTAAGGCTCCTGACCCCCACATGGCCCTGATGAATCACAGTGGTAGTTCTCTTCTGGTGAGAGTTCCTTCTCTGAAACTGAATTTCTGGTGATCTAATGTGGTAGACAGTTTTCAAAAGAAGATGTAATGATCTTGCCTCTCCCCATACATGCGGGTTGCTCCCTACTTTAAGAGTTGGCATCAATTTCCTTTGCTTTTGAATCCGGGCTGGCTTTGTGACTTGCTTTGATCAACAGAATGTGGTGGACTTCTGAGTTCATGCCTTAAGAAGACTGGCAGTTTCTACTTTGTCTCTCTTGAAAACCAGCCACCATGTGAGAGGTCTGAGTACGCTGTTGGAAAAAGTGGTCATCCAGGTAGAAGCCTGTAGTCATCTTGGATGTTCTAGCCCCAGCAGAGCCCCTGGGAGAATGCAGCCACCAGACTAAGCCCAGATGAGAGTGGCAAAAGAACCACCCAGCTGAAATTTAGTCAACCCACACGAGCAGGAGAAATGATAAGCTGTTGTTATCTTAGGTCACAAGGGTTTGGCACCCCAAACTGTACTGTTGCACAGTAACAGACAGCTGAAACACCTTACTCGACAAAAGGTCAGTCCAAGTTCAGGAGGAATGATACAGCTGTGTCTCTGGGAAGAAGAGCTCAGTTTGTTGACTTGAACTTTTGTTTCTCAGGGACACCACAAATATCCCAGGCAAGGAACCACAGAGGCATCTTTTACTCTTCCTGCTGTTCCATCCCTTATATATTCTACTTGTCATCAACTTCTGTCTTCTTCTTAAATGTATCTTAGATTTAACCCTTCCTGTCTTATCTCACTATTGCCATCACAGCCCAGACCCTGATGCCCTGGATTTAGAAATCTACATCCATCCTCTCCTCCCCAGACTTCCTTCCTCGGATCCATCCTGTAAATGGACACTGGGCTCATCTTCTTAAACTAGGGCTTTCAGTGTTTCAGTCCCCATCTAACCAACTCTGGCTTTTGAGGTTTCAAGGCCCCACCTGGTCCCTCCCTGTCCACTCCTCTACTTCGGCAGCAGGTTCCCCAGTCCACACGTACAACAATCCTGGGTCCTTCCTCCAAGTCCCTGACAGGCTGTTCCATGACCTGGTGTGCCCTGACTCATCTAGCCCCATCTGCCTTTCTCTGTAATGATGCCTCCAATCTCCCCACCCTACTGACAGCCCTCTCATCTACAAAAAGTCACTGTGCTCCACCTCCTAATTCAATCTTATTTATGTAACTGGTGGGCTGGCCTCCAATTTCTTCCCATGTTTATAACTCAGATTCCTAATTATATCATAAAATTGACAGTAGGGACTCTTTCTTATGTTTATGTATATTCCTTACAGGCCAGTGCAACTGTAAAGGTTTTCAGTAAAATGACCCTTTTGATCTGAATGATTTTCCCTTTTTAAGTTATTAGTATGACTTACCCAACTGTGCTTTAGAACATTTTGGAAATACAGTATATATCTGTCATTGAGGAAAATGTCCATTTAGTTCAGAAAGTTTCCTCATGGAAAATTAAATAATATCTACTGCCAAAAACAAAGAACAATCGAGTATCCACCAGATCTGAAACCATAAAACTGTACTGTGAGAACAAATGCAGGGCCTCTTGTGTTCCCTGACTGCAATGCCATATCAGGCCCCAGGGGAGTGGCCGCCCCAGCAGCTGAGGCACGCTACCGAGCCCCATGGCTAGTCAGATAAAAAAGGAATGGACAGAAATAACACACAGGTTAGGAATAACCTATTTAGGAATTGCATGACGGGGAATATGCCAACAGCAGTCCATTCCCTGAGGAAAGCCCAGGCCACCATAGTACCTGCTAGGACTTCCATGCCCACCAGGTGCTGGGCCCTGGACTTGGGGTTTTGTGCACTTTACCTACTGAATCTTCAAAAGAACCCAAGAAGGGACAAAGGAGGAGACTGAGGCTCAGAGGAGAGTCATTTTGCCAAAAGCCATTGAATGATTAAGATTCAAATCTAAGCCAGTGTGACTCTGACGTCCACATTCTTTCCATTAACTTGTGTTGTCTTTCTTACTGGAAGAGACATGATATCACATCATCAAGAATATTTAATGAGCATGTGCTATGGTCTCCACTGTGCTAGGTGTTGCAGAAGATTGTTTAAATATACGGCTTGAGAGGGAAGGATTCCATCAGCACCCTCTGTAATTAACATCCCATCCATGTCAAAAGAGAGCACCTGCTACACAAATGCAGCTTCATCTCAAGTCAGACCTTTCCATCTTTCGTCTCTCCTTCACAGAAGTTCCAGAGCTACCCCTGCTCCTATCTTTGAACAGCTTAGCCTAGCTGGGAAAACAAAACTTCTCCCATAAAGCAAAAATGAATAGTATGAAGCAGGAGTCTGACATATGCTAATGTAATGTGAATCTAAAAGGACTCAGTGAAACAAAGACGTTAAGTAATTGTAATGGCCGGAGAGAAGTGAAAAAAATATTGGTCTGCATAATTTATATTATTAATAGTCATTTCAATATTGCTTTGGCTATCAGCTAAAATTTGGGGTTTTGTTTTAGCTGGGAAGTGTTAATGATGCACACAGATGTGTCTTTTCGGAGGTGAACTTCAGCCCATGCAATGAGGGCACAGTGCTGGGAGAGACCCCTAGGCCTGGACAAGGCACCTGGTGCAGTGCTTCATGCAAAGGGCCCAACTCTGGGGACCCCCTTCCCAGCTGAGAACAGCTGGGCTGGGAACACCCGCAGAGACGGCCCAACATCCTACAGAGTGGTTCTGCTGTGCACAAATGCTTCCTGGATACCATCACCGCCTGCGGTCCTCCTGGGGCTTGGGGTTTCCCAAACTCAAAGAAGACAAGAGACTGACTTAGAGTTAACAGCTTGAACTGCAGACCCTCTGTCGCCACTGGGTTAATCCTTCGGTTTCCACAATGTCAAAAAGGCAATCTTAATAATTCGGCATACTATCAGAATTTCAAACTCTAATTCCCAAACAATCCGCCAAGAAAATTCTCAAGAATGACCTCAACAGTAGCCTGGATCCATCCCAGGGCCCCCATTTTCAAGGAAATAAAGGAAATGGGGCTGTTCTCAAGTACTGGAAGGAAAGGGCACTGGGTTTGCCATTAGGAGCCCTAGATTCAAATCCGATTTGGCTCAGGGTGTAATCCTCATCAGATCACTTCACTACTCCAGCCTCATTGTCTCATCTAAACAATGGTGGGTGGGGAGTGGACAAACCACCTGCTTCACAGCATTTCTGGCAAAGGTTAAGTGAGGCAATGTGAATATACGTGTTTCATACATAGCAAGTACTCAATAACAGCTGAAATAAAAGCTAAAACATGCTAAATATCAGTGCTGACATTAAAATGAAAAAACTGCTAACAGAGACAAAACATTTTCTGTAATTGAGACACTGCCTTGACAACCACTGCCAAAGTGCCCTTGGCTTTTTTACGCAAGCTCTGAACATAGCTTTAAAAACTCTTTTTAGGGGTCACAGTTGGAAGCATTTTTGTAGGGAACAACAAATCTGTTTTAACAAGGTCAAGGTGGCATTTAATTAAAAGGCACTTGAGCCAGTGAAGTCAGCAAAGGCCCCATTTTGCAGAGGTGCTACGGCTGACACCCTCTGGGGGCTCCTTTGTATGAAGGATGCAATCTCTGGAGAACTTCTCACAGATTAACAGGGAGAAATTTCGTCCCAAATCCCTAACATGGAAGCTTGAGAAGCTATGGCAAAACATCTCTTTCTGACACTCCACACTCTTCAACCTCATCACCATCTTCCTGGGTCAAGTCCAAGCTCTGTACCCAGACCACAAGACTGTCCATTATCTGACCCCACCTAATTCTTCTCAGACCTCATCTCTTGCCCTTCCTTCTATAAAATTTCTATCTTGGGATGCCTGGGTTGCTTAGTCAGTTAAGCATCTGAGTCTTGATTCGGCTGAGGTCGTGATCTTGCAGTTTGTGAGTTTCAGCCCCCACATGGGGCTCTGTGCTGGTGGTGCTAAGCCTGCTTGGGATTCTCTCTCTCTCCCTTTCTCTCTGCTCCTCCTCTGCTCTCTCTCTCTCTCTCTCTCTCTCTCTCTTTCTCTCTCTCTCAAAATAAATAAACTTAAAAAATAAATAAAATTTCTATCTCAGCAACACTGACATTGCCTAGGAATTCACCAATGTGTGCGTGCAAACTGTTCCCCCAATACCCTCCCTACTCCACCAACCCTAACATCTAGTACCTGGCTACTTCAAGTGTAGTCCTACAGCTCTGCATCCCAGGGACTGGTTAGAACTGCAGAGTCTCTAGCCTGTCCCAGACCTACTGACTCAGAATCCGCACTTTAATAAGAACCCTGTGATTGTACTACTACTACATTTTCATAAGGAAACTTACAGTTGGAGAAGCCATGTGCCAAGATCCCACCTCTTCCAGACGCTCTCTTTGATAAAGAGTAGCCCCTGCCTCCCACCATGCCAGGGAAGATGTACCTCCTACACTGTTCCCAACCTTCTGCTCATCTCATTTATTACACAGTATGTTGCATATGCTTATCTGTTTATGTGTCTATCCTTGGCCCTAGACTTGGGACTCCCCAAAGGCTGCAGACCATGCTATCCTTGTGTTCCCTGTGCCGTGCGAGGTACTGCATATGGTCAGAACTTAAAAAATGTCATTTGTCACAGCTAGTGATTTTTTAAAATATTTATTTATTTTTGAGAGGGGTAGAGGGACAGAAAGAGAGGGAGACACAGAATCCAAAGCAGGCTCCAGGCTCAGAGCTGTCAGCACAGAGCCTGATGCAGGGCTGGAACTCACGAGCTGTGAGATCATGACCCAAGCCAAAGTTGGACACTTAACCGACTGAGCCACCCAGATGCCCCAATAAGTTTGTTTGTTTGTTAAGATTTTATTTTAAGTAATCTCTACATCCAACGTGGGGCTCAAGAATCACACACTCTACCAACTGAGCCTGCCAGTGCCCCTTAATAAGTTTAATAGCTAAAACTTTATTTTTTTTATTTTTTTTATTTTTGAGACAGATAGAGACAGAGCATGAACGGGGGAGGGGCAGAGAGAGAGGGAGACACAGAATCGGAAACAGGCTCCAGGCTCCGAGCCATCAGCCCAGAGCCTGACGTGGGGCTCGAACCCACGGACCGAGAGATCGTGACCTGAGCCGAAGTCAGACGCCCAACCGACTGAGCCACCCAGGCGCCCCAATAACTAAAACTTTAATCACTAACTTTAGTAACTAACTCAGATACCTGTGAGCTATGTGCAAAAGTATTACAATTTAGGTTAATTGGGTTAATTATGTTACACATTTGAACCCAGATACTTTGAATGTTGTATTTATATATTTACTTTTAAATACTTTAAAAAATATTCTAAAATTGGGACACCTAGGTGGCTCAATTGGTTAAACATCCGACTCTTGATTTTGGCTCAGGTCATGATCTCATGGTCATGAGATAGAGTCCCACATCGAGCTCCACGTTCAACATGGAATCTGCTTGAAATTCTTTCTCTCCTTCTCTCTCTGTCCCTCCCCTGCTCTCTCTCTCTCTCTCTCAAAACAAATAAATAAACATTTAAAAAATACTATAAAATTTTAAGATATGATAATAGGATTTATGAAACTTTCAAACATACACAAAAGCAGGAAAGACTAACAAGCCCATTGTCATCCAGCATCAACAAATATCCACTTTTAAAAAAATCATTCTAGTTTCATCTATTCCCCTCATCTGACCTATTTATTCTTTGGGAAGCTAGATCATTAAAAAAAATTTTTTTTAATGTTTATTTATTTTTAACAGAGAGAGAGAGAGAGAGAGAGAGAGAGAGAGAGAGACACAGCATGAGCAGGGGAGGGGCAGAGAGAGAGGGAGACACAGAATCTGAGTCAGGTTCCAGGCTCTGAGCTGTCAGCACAGAGCCAGATGCGGGGTTCAAACTCACAGACCGCGAGATCATGACCCAAGCCGAAGTCAGACGCTCAACCGACTGAGCCACCTAGGCACCCCTAAATCATTTAAAAATAAATTCCAGATACATTATCATTTCAACCACAAATATTAAAAAAAATTTTTTTAATGTTTATTTATTTTTGAAGGAGAGAGACAGAACATGAGCAGGGGAGGGTCAGAGAGAGAGGGAGACACAGAATCTGAAGCAGGCTCCAGGCTCTGAGCTGTCAGCACAGAACCCGACATGGGACTCGAACTCACAAACTGTGAGATCACGACGTGAGCCAAAGTCAGATGCTTAACCGACTGAGCCACCCAGGTGCCCCTCAAACACAAATATTTTAGTATGTATCCATAATTAAAATGACTTCAAAGATTATTTATATATATATCTCCACCATGCCAGTATTGTACCCAATAAAATTAACAGTGATTCTTTAATATAATCTAATAGTCTGTGTTCAAACTTCCCTATTTTAGAGATGAATATTTATAGTTGAGTTTGTAAATGTCAGGTGAGGGCTTTATCAAACAAATAATAGCTCTCAGAGATGAGAAGGTAAATTTATCATGTCTGTTGTTTCTCAAAGCCCAAATCAGCTTTGTGAAGGAAATTTGCCTTTATATGCCATTTGTAGATTTCCCTCCACCTCAGAACTAGATAACTTTTACAAAACTATACCAAACTTTTATAAAGAACCTAAAGGTAAGATAGAACAAATCAGAAGCCATGCTGAGGTCCATTCAAGTGTGTCCCTCAGAAGCAATGAAATCAGTGGGAATTAGAATGGTGAGGAGGATGGTTTAACAAAAGAGAGATATGCAAAGAACAGGTATTAAGCCAAATGGTTTCCCCCTCAACAGCCAAACCAACAGCACTCAGAGCTGGAGAGGATGGGATCTAGAGGGATGGTAACCTTGATGATGTTGAAATTTGCCGATCTATATTTGTTCTGTCTGCAATAGGAACTCGGGGTTTCTGAGAAACATACCAGTAGATGTGCTTTGAAGAGTAAATCCAATTACCTCAGAGTTGTTCGCCTTTTAAGGGGTAAATTCTGATCCAGTCTCCTTAGGTCAAAAACACAGTTCACGCTTCTCTTTGCCCCCTGTTTGAATCATACTTCATCTCTGCCTCCCTGCTTTCTTAGCTCTGTCCGTAACACACTGACGGGCAGAATTCCGGTCTCCACACAATGGCCCGCCATTCAACCACATTCTGCTTTGTCCCTAAACATCCACTCCCCCAGCTCCTGCTGGGTCTGTTATATTCAGATATGAACTTTCCAGGAATCTGATCATGTCACAGGCCTTTTCCTGTATGACAAGTTCGACGCTAATCGTGAATAGTGGGCTTCACACAGAGGGTTAGTGTTATTCATGAAAATTATGACTCCACATCCAGAAATAGGGCAAAACTGGCCTAAAATAGGCGGGCTGTATCTCCGTTGAGTCCAGTAGGCAATTACCAAGGTTTCTTGCTTCAAACAGCCCAGAAGTCGAATCAGACACATTCGAAGCATAATGTTCTGCCAGGTCCAAGGTCTGAGGCTTAGCTAGATGGGGGAGCCCTGGTGCCCACAGGGTGAATGGAAGGGTTTTCCAAAGAACCAAAGCCAGACACTGTTCCCTCCCCCACCACCTCCCAAACCAGGTACTCCCCAGCTCTCATTCCCAACTTTTGTATGTCTCCCTGCCCAGACCATTTCAAGGCCAACTTTAGAAACTTTGACAGGGCTACCAAAGGACCATAAGGAAAGGAAATTATATTTGATTTTCCTTTTTTGGAACAGTGAGGCATATCCAGCAAATATTAGGAATTAGAGGGGTACTAGACGGGTTGTTTCATTTTCCGGTGATTCTCTCTTCTGAAACTTAGTTTCAGTGACCGCATGAGTCGGTTCCCGTTGGCCCAAACTATATTTTATAAATGCGAGTTGAGGATTATCTTTCCAAATAAAAGCAGCCAGATTGAAATCCCCTCTTCGCCATTCCTGAGAGAATGACATAGGCTGGTACTAAAAGACTATCTTTGTGTAGAACAAATGGACCGAGGAAAATCTGCTTTCCTCTCCCCCTGCCCCTTTCTTCTTTACATAACTAGAGCCAAATGAGATGTTTTTCATTTTAAAAATTTGATTAAACAGACTGAGCAAAAGCCCATTCTGCTGGTCTTTACTGTTTTCTCGATTTTGGGACTGAATCAAGGCATACTTGGGTTGGAAGGATAGGGAGGCCAGGGCCTCACTGCCAGGCAGTGGTGCCATTGGGAAGTTTAACTTTTAGAAGTTGAGAGCTGGGGCCTGCAGCGCTGGTTCAGGGGATGCCCCTGCCCTGTGAGGCAACAGAATTCAGACTGGTGTGGTGGGCGTGAGTGAGAGGTCCCAGGTCCCACGTGAACCTCCATGTCACTGTACACACATAGCCTCCTGACCTGACGAGCGAGGAAGGTGGCAGGGCCAGGAGTGAGGGTAAATAATATGGAAAAGACAACCGGGTAGAATGATTATGAATAAGCTGTCCTTTCCCTCAGCTCTAGGAACTGAGAAAACCTGCCTCGTTGGCTTATTTAAAAAGTTGTCAAGAACACTACATTAGGAAGCTCCTTAAAGCACCATTGTAGGGGCGCCTGGGTGGCTCAGTTGGTTAAGCCTCCGACTTCGGCTCAGGTCACGATCTCGCGGTCTGTGAGTTCGAGCCCCGCGCCGGGCTCTGTGCTGATGGCTCGGAGCCTGGAGCCTGCTTCTGATTCTGTGTCTCCCTCTCTCTCTGCCCCTCCCCCGTTCATGCTCTGTCTCTCTCTGTCTCAAAAATAAATAAATGTTAAAAAAATATACATATAAAAAAATGCCATTGTAGTTTTGGTTTCTGTACTTTAAACCTTCCTGCAATATTTTCTACCTTGTTTTCAAGTATCTTCCTAAGATTCTCTGCCACATCGCATATTCCCCAAGGGTCAGCGTATCTTTCTGCCTTTGCACCTTGCATATAATAAACACTGAATATAGAAACATGAAGCAGCTAGAAAACAGGCCGTGGAGTAAAATGCTGAAGAAACTGGGTTCTCAGTAGTAGAGAGCAATGAGGTATGGGTTATCATAAACAACAACAGAACATCTTTATGCTAACATGAGGAAAGGGACTACCATGTTGGCTTTGGAGAGTATCAATTAAATACTTACTGAATACCAGTCTTCAGGGGAGATAGTGCGTGAAATGCAAATAGCTAATGTTATAACTTAGTTTTACTGCCTATCAAGGGATTCTTCATTCATTCTAGACAATTTATTCCCAAAAGTATAAGGTACTTTTTTCCTCTTTGGCTTGCTAGTGAGCTCATGCCAACTCTATTCGTGAACAAATCAGCATGAGGAAATTAAGTAGAAGTAGAAATTCTGGGTGGGCTTATCCATCAAGGGAATGGGGTCCTGAGGGAAGCAGGCATTCAATTTCTGAAAAGCCTCAATAAGAGATGTGAAAATCCTCAGCCCAGGACGGCATCTCCTTTGATCTGCTTCATGAAATCCACCTGCCTGAATGACCTGTCCTCTGGCAGTGACCTTCCACTCTGCACCCTTGCTGCTCAGTGTCCCGAAACCCTCGGCTGGTGTGTCAGGGGCTTACTCTGGCAAGCAGGAATCTCACAGTACTTCCAGTAGACGCCGTCCTCGTGCTCTGCCACGTAGCACCAAGGGCTCACATCTCCATCTGGGTTTCTGTTGGGGAAAGAACATGTAAGTAACATTTCTGTCGTGTTAAGTCAACTGGCTCATTGCTTTTTCAGTATTACCAAAAAGGAACGTGTCAGCCTCTGTGTTATTTCTAATCATTGGTGTGCATCTCAGTGCTGCCTCTTATGAAGAAGAGAAAAATGGGGGGCACCTGGCTGGCTCGGTTGGTAGAGCTTGGGGCTCTTGATCTCAGGGTCATGAGTTTGAGTCCCACATTGGACGTAGAGATTACTTAAAAAAAGAAGAAGAAGAAGAAAAAGAAGAGGAAGAGAAAAATGGTAACACTACAAGAACAAACTTATGCACTCTGACATATACTTTAGAGTTTGGGGGCAGGGGGTGGTGTGTGTGATGAGCAAAGGTGATTCATATTTACACAAATTCATGACAGTGTAACCAGGACCACTGACCACAGAACAAATCATGCCAAGCAGCACTGGCACCTTAAGTGTGAACACGGTGACTCCCATGGCTGAGAGCACAGGTGTGCTCAATACTGTGGATAAGAATGTGAATAGACCCAAATGGTCAGGATGGCAATTTGGTAATTAGAGGCAAAGGCCCTAAAAATATGCAAAGCCCCTTTGCCAGGCAATTTCTCCTTTAGTACTTTATTTTAAGGAAATCTTCACTTACAAAGATGTTCACCACAGCATTTTGACAATACAAAAAAAGTCAGAAACAACTATTAAGGATTGGTTACATAAATAGGTTATATCCATATAAGGGAATGCTGAGTGTCTGTTAAAAATGCAGTGTAGGGGCGCCTGGGTGGCTCAGTCGGTTGAGCGTCCGACTTCAACTCGGGTCACGATCTCGAGGTCCGTGAGTTCGAGCCCCACGTCAGGCTCTGGGTTGATAGCTCGGAGCCTGGAGCCTGCTTGGATTCTGTGTCTCCCTCTCTCTCTGCTCCTCCCCCATTCATGCTCTGTCTCTCTCTGTCTCAAAAATAAATATATGTTAAAAAAAATTTTTATTTTTTTAAATGCAGTGTAGAGACACATCTATTGATATAAAGACATATCCACATCTTGTTAGGTTTTTTAAAAGGGTAGTTCTAAAACACGATTGGGAACACAACCCCGTTATTTGAGAAGATGGCTTCAGGAAAGGATACACATCAAACCCTGGAAAGTATCTCTGGAGAATGAGACTATCAGTAATTTTAATCCCTTTTCTTTTCTGATTCTCTTTATTTTCCTACTTCTTCTACGATGAACACTGATTGTGTGATTTTTTAAACAGTAAAATAAAATTCACATAATACAGACTCCACTGACAAGCTTTCACCAGGATCAGTCTAGTCGACACACGTTGAATAGAAACAGGTCCTTTTCCTACCTCAAGATACTAACTTCTCAGAAAATTCTGAACAAAGCTAAGCCATCAGGCGGAACATGCAATCCTGTGATTCTGGTACCAACTTCTGATACAGCAGTGATATTTTTAAAAGGTTTATTTCACATTTCTAAATGCCCTCGAAGGTCTTTTCAAGTCAAGGATGCCCTGACAATATGGGCTACACTGCTGAAACAGACCCCAAAATGACAGGGTTACCAGGCACGCAGAAAAGCCCTGCCTTCTCCCCACTGCTTTCTGAGCTCCCTTTCTTGCAACTCAGAACACTGGAAACCTGACACTCCAGTTAGGCCGGAAATGGGCATAGAGACCCTGCAGCCAGGAGCTTAGGAGCCACCCCAATCAGGCCTGAGAGGGATAAGCCTATTGTGTGGTCCAGAAGATAAGCCGCCCTGAAGCACAAAGGGTCCTTTTATTTTCTGTGCCCAAGGGCAGGTGCCAGCGCCAACTCTGCTCTTCCCGGTCCCTCTGCTTCCCCTCTAATCCAGAGCCGTCGAGCCTGGAGAAGTGCATTCCCATCACTCGCCATCTCACAGACATCTCAACTGCGACGGGTCTGGCACCGGAGCGCAAGACAAACATGGTGTCGGATATCAGCCGAGAAATCAAAGCAGGAGAACTTGTACAAAGCCCTTCTTTAAACAGTATTTCACTGTCATCTTCCTCCCTCTATTCAGTGTCCAGCTTTGATGTACTATTTGGTAGAGACCTTTGAAAACAACTGTTTATTATCAATGTCAAAAACCATTCTGAAAAGCATCAGAATAGCTTAATAAAGAATAAGCAAATTCATCCTGGACTTCGCTGCAGTGCTAAAACAAAAGCCCTGGACCCTCCGATGTGATGATAATCAACATTTCAGAGCCTTCCTTTCTTCTGAAGTAAAAACTGGTAGTTCAGGTCTGGTACATTCCATCAAATCAAAGGAGAGGCTGCAGCTGGCCAGGGCCAGGAAGAGGGTGGTTCCCCCCTTACTCTCACAATGGATAACTACTGTGCACTTCTGGGAGCCTATGTAGGGCCAGGTGCTAATCTATGACAAAAGACTCTTTTTTTTTTTTTCCATATAAATCAAACCTTTTTGGAAATTTAAAATTTACCTTAAAGTCAGACTTAAACCCAGGACCTCTTCTGAGAAGACATACTGACAGAAAGCAACAGAATAACAGCATAAATCAGTAGCCCAAGAGACACTTCAGAAGGAGAGTATAAGTAACAATGTAAAAACAACAACAACAAAACCCCAACACTGGTTTCCCTTAAATACTCTTCCCAACCCAACCCAACTATTTCTATGAATAGCAAACACAAGGGAAGGAAATAAACCAGAAATGGAGTGGGTTAATTTTTTTAATTATGCAAAAATTCTAATGAATATGTATAACTTTGAAAATAAAATGTAAAAGAATGACTTGTGAGCGTATGTAACTTTAATGATAAAATGCAATAGATAGCAAAATGCGAAGTACCACAGATTGTTACCTCTGGGAGATGGGGCTTGCTGAGGATTTCAGGGGAAAGATGTAAAACAGGGGCTTTACTTAAACATGTATCTGTAGTTCTGAGAATTTTGGGGGGAGGGGGAGCTTTTAATATTTTTATAATAACAACTAAGAAATAATGCAACAGCAACTGTAGGGAAATGGCCAGTTGGTACAAATTAGAGCAGAGGTGAAGGAAAGACCTGAAGGCACAGGCATGACCAGGATGACAGGCCTCAGACGTCAAGACATCCACAAGGGTCCTGGAGTGTTAGCAAAGGTACGTAGGGAGAGCAGAAGGTAAACAGTGTGGCCCATGCAATGCAGGTGTGAATATGTCGGCTGAGCTGGGTTGACAGTGCCATGGTTGAGATTCCAACATATTGGTCGAAGCAGGGACACAGTGTGTGGCTAAAAGAGTCACTCAGTGATCACTTCCCCCTGTCCTGATGGCTCAAGAGGCTGCCTTTGCACCTGTCCTAATAATAACTAAATTCTACACAGTGTTGAACCATGAGTCACATTATCAGGATCTTGAGTATAAATCGTTCAAATGTAGTTGTAACCAAAAGTGCTTAGAATCTTTCTTTGCTCTTGGGGTGCCTGCGTGGCTCAATAGGTTAAGCGTCCTACTTCAGCTCAGGTCATAATGTCACGGTTTGTGAGTTTGAGCCCCACATAGGGCTCTGCTTTCTTTACTCTTGTCCCTATAGATCAGTGATTTTTAACTTGTTTGGGATCACTGATAATTTTGAGAATCTGATCCAGATTCTGATCTAAGTCATGGATCATCTCTGGAGAAAACTGCAAGTACACATTTGAAGCACCTTGGATCTCAGGTGAAGAGACCCTGCCAGAGTCAGACAGAAGGTTAAGACCAAAGAAACACCTTAGTCTATGGAAAGGAAGGAAACAGCACAGATCTGATGGCTATAGCTGTTCCCAGAGCAAGGTTATCCTGGGCTGGCAGAGGGTGGATAATGTAGGACAGCTTCCTTTGCTCAGAAGCAGAAGGAGGTTTGGGCCACACACGGTGCTCTGCCTGACCACCGCATTCACAGCAGCTTAAGAAGTTTGGCTATCTATGTATTGTCCACTGGTGGTAGGGCCAACTAAGAAATCCCTTCCCAAGAGACCTGTAAGTAATCAGATGGGAAAGCAGAGCTCTGAAAACCAGTATCAAAGCAACCGAGGTTGAAAAGAGTAGTAGACTGTGGTGTGCATGTGTGTGTGTGTGTGTGTGTGTGTGTGTGTGTTTGTGTGCACGCACGCACATGCACATGTGCACGTGTGCATATACACATGCAAGGTGTGGGAGGAAGATTTTTTTTTTTAGTATTCATTTATTTTGGGGAGAGTGGAAATGGGGGAGGGGCAGAGAGAGGAGGACAGAGGATCCTAAGCGGGCTCTGCTCTGCCAGGCTGACAGCAGCGAGCCTGATGTGGGGCTCAAACTCACGAACCTGTGACATCACGACCTGAGCTGAAGTCAGATGCCCAACCAAATGAGCCACCCAGGTGCCCCAAAAAGAGGATTTTTAAAAGAGTAATAAGAAAGGCCTTCTGAGTTAACCAAAAGGAGACAAAGAAGCTTTCCATAGCTGTGAGCTAGGCTGGAAGGGACTGGAAAAGAAGGCCAAAGATTTTTTTTTTTAAAGCACTCTGTGGCCCCATCTTACCTGCAATAGTTATGCTCGCCTAGGCCCCCCTCCCCATTGGGGTATTTCAGAGTGTTGTATGGATGCTGGAAAGTCTCGTTCCAGAACAGGCATGGCTTCCCGCCTTGCAGTGCCGTCCAATTCTGCGTTCCCCTATAATCTGCACCATTGGCTGTGAAACATTCTAGGAGAAAGAAAAGACAGAGCAAACTAATTTTCTGGCAACATCCACAGTTTCCTCCCTCTCTGGTTGATGTTTTATTTGTTTTGTTTGGACCCAGCTGGAAATGGATAGTGTCTTGCTAGATCCTGGACACCATGAAGTTAACATCGCTAGGGCTGAGTAAATCTGAAATGCAGTCCCCTCCAAATGCTAGGCTAGTCTTGGCAATAGCTTGTCTACAGACACTTTACAGATACTTTTCCCCTAAAGTATACAGATCCCAACTAGGATATAAACACGGAGGTGAAACGTATTGAAGCCCATGAAGTGAACCAGGAAACCCCCAAATCTGGGAACTGTTGGCAACAGCCATCACAAGGAATTCTGGGTGCTCGGAGGGGGTCACTGGTCTCGCCAGTGTCTCTGTGTGGTAACTAGAACCAGGTCACCAGCTGTAACTGAGCTCTCCCCTACAGTCTGAAAGGCTGCACTGACACTTGGATTTAATAAGACCATCGGATACAGCAACGCTTTGGAATCCCAATCACACAAGTCTGGGAATGACTCACATTCCCTGGTAATGAAGAACAGTCCTTCCCATGCTGTTTGAGATAGAGATGCAACAGAATAGTCAACAGGAGGGAGCGAGCAGAGGCCAAGTTGGCATTTTTCTCTCACCTCTTTCTGAAATTCCTCCCTACAAGACACACTGAACATCGTCTCAGGTCCAGTTAATAAAATGACAAAATCCTTGCAGGTGCAACAATGTGCTTCTAAAATCTGCTTCTCAGACTTTGGGGGGATGGGAACTGAGGCTGATAGGATTTCCCCCCACATATTGCATGCATTAAATTCACAGAGATTCATGGGAAAGGCACAGTATAAACAGCAATTTTTAAAAATTAATTTAGTTGAAACTGACAGATAGAAGTACTTCAAACACTTCTTGAAGATGTCTCACCAGGAACCTGACGATCTGGGGGAGTTACACTGACATTCTCAGCTGTCTTTCTTTCCTTCCCCTGGCATGCACTGACCTATAACTTCCGGTATGAAGGGCTCTTAGTGCTGCCTCCTGGTGAAGTGCATGCGCCTACTTCAGTCTAAGCACGTGAACAACATGAGCACATCTACATTCTAGAAGATGCTTTTTTATTTTATTTTTAATGTTTATTTATTTTTTTAAGAGAGAGACAGAGCACAAGTGGGGGAGGGGCAGAGAGAGAGGGCAACACGGAATCCGAAGCAGGCTCCAGGCTCTGAGCTGTCAGCACAGAGCCCAACATGGGACTTGAACTCACAGACTGCAAGATCATGACCTGAGCCAAAGTCGGACACTCAACTGACTGAGCCACCCAGGCACCCCTAGAAGATACTTCTTTTTATATTTAAAATCTATCCACAGACCATCTCTCTGCCTGTACCCCCTTCCTCCTACTATCTGGGCTCTGTGTCTTGTCTGGAATAGCATGGTTTTATGGACAGCCAAAATAACCTGGAATCCCAGGCCATACAGAACGTCATAACAATTTATCACGTTTGGCATGACATTCATATATTACGGTAAGGGCGACTCATCAGGTAGGGGTGCCTAGGTGACTCAGTTGGTTGAGCGTCCGACTTTGGCTCAGGTCATGATCCCATGGTTGGTGGATTCAAGCCCCGTGTCAGGCTTTGCACTGACAGCACAGAGCCTGCTTTGGATTCTCTCTCTCTCTCTCTCTGCCCCTCCTCTGCTTCTGCTCTCTCTCTCAAAAATAAATAAACATTAAAAACAAAACAAATGTTCAAAGGTAATTGAAGAAGGCAGTTCAGTGTGGCATAAAACACATTAAACCGAGAGGCTAAGCCCTGGCTTCTTGTCCTGGACCTGCTGTTGGCCAGCTGTGCGACCTTGGACGAATCACCGTCATCCACAGCACCACTAATGCTTACATAGTGTTTTACTGTGTGCCAAGCTCTGCTCTAAGTGCTTTACAAATATCAACTCCCCACCAACCCTCTGGGGAGGTCCCTCAATATCCTACTTTACAAGATGGGGCAACTGGGGCACTCAACCACCCCCTACAAGGCCTCTACTGGAGCCCCCTCAGGCCATCCTTGTTTTCTCTATCCTCCCCCTCACCCCACTTCCCATTCATCACCAAATGCTGTTGACTTTCTTAAATGTACACCCTGAAAGTGCCCTCTCCTCTCCATCTGGGGTGCCACCCCTTAGGCCCTTCACCATCAGAGGACAGCACAGCTTCATTCAGGACTCACAGCTTCCACTTCTGTATTCCTGCAATCCATTCTCCGCACAGGTGCTCAAAGTGCCCAGGAAAATGTGAGCACTGGAAACAAAACCCAAACCCTTCATCCTTGCCTGCAAAGCCTCAGTGATGTGGCCCCAGGCCTTCCCTCTCACTGTACTCCGAGCTCTTCTAGTCACTTGCTGTGCTCCTGCCACATTGGCCTGCTTTTAATTCTGTAAATGTACCATGCCATTTCCTGCCCAAAATGTTCTTCCCTTAACACCTCCCACTGCAGACTAAATGTTACCTCAGAAAACCTGTCCCCCCCATCTCCACTCCTTGTTTTCTGCTCTTTGTCCATTTGCTTCATAGCATTTATTATCACTAGGAATATGTATAATCTGCTAGACAGGGAAAGAGGGACTGTGTGTGTGTGTGTGTGTGTGTGTGTGTGTGTGTGTGTACATCAAACCCTATCCTAACCCCAGGGTTAGAATGGGACCTGGGAACTTGTATTTCTAAAAAGCTGCCTAGGTGCTTCTGTTAAGTAATTTGGCTTGGGAACCACTATACTGGATGATTCCAAGAGCATCAAGCCAATCTTTTGTCAATTGCTAGCATTTTAATTGCAATGTGCTAATACATCTTTTACTCCTACCACAAGTGGTTGAGGAGTGGCCTAGGAGCCAGAAAGTCAGGCCAACCATTGGAAGGCCTTAGCAATAGACAGCAACCTGCAGGATGGTGGGGTCAGCGTTCCCAGAGGCTCAGATGACTTGATTTGTAACACAAAAGAATGTGGCAGCTCTCCACATCTGTCAGTCCACATGAATGGGGATGAGGTGGCATCTGAGAGAAGGAATGGCAAAGTGCAGGCTTGTTTGCTTCAGTCTGTTTCTCCTAGACCTAATCTTATTCTCAGTTACATTAGGGAAACTGAGGCAGTGTACCACATTTTATGATCCCCCCCCCCCCCCCAGATTTGCCCAGTGCATTTCAATTGTGGAAAAAAACCAAGAAGAACAAACTTGAGCATTCTGGATTAAGGTGATATCACATCTTGATTTCATCAGAACATCAGAGTGGGTAAGGAAGGAGGACCCCTCCTCCCTTAATTTCTACTGCTTGAAACTGATATAAGCTTTGGCTAGATAAGCAAGAAATGGTTTAAGCCAATAAAAAATAAAATATCACATGACATTTCCACATATCACAGCGGTATATTTATGCACTCAGTGAAAGGGAATGAACAATGGTGAGAGATCTCATGTCTAGGATATCATTAATCAATCCATTCAACAAATACTTATTTAGTACTTACTATGTGTCTGGCACTGTTCACAGCACTGGGGCTATACTGGGGAACATTGGGCAGTCACAGAGCCTGTGCACACCCATGCACACCCGTGCACACACAGGGAAGCCACGTTCATGAAAAACTAGTCAAATTCACATCAGGTAGTGAGGAGGGCTATAAGGAAAAATGGAGTAAGGGGATGGAGACCGGATGGTGGGGGTTCTCTCTTAGAGAGGTTGGGCCAGAAAAGGCCTGGAGTGGAGGAGGCATTGGTCAAAAGGAGGAAACAGAACCATGTAAACAATGTGGGAAGATCATTACTGACAGTGGGCACAGCAAAGAGAAGACCCCTGCAGGCCCCTGACATGCCGGGCAGGTATGGGGAACTCAAAGGCAGCTCCTTTAACCTGGATTAGGGTGAATGGGTGGGAAGTGAAGAGGAGGAAAGCAGGCAGGTAAAGCCAGGACACACAAGGTCTCGAGCCTTATATGAATCAGATTTTGGCCTTTGTTCTAAGTGTGGGGGGAAGCCAGTGGAGGGTTCTGAGTAGAGAAATGACATGATCTGACTTACCTTTTAATGCAACTGTCTAGCTGCTGGGTGGGGGAAGAACTTTGGAGAGGTAGGAACTCAGCCAGGAAACATTAGTCAGGTGGTTACAGCAGAAAGACAGGCTGGCAGCCGAAAGGTGGTAAGAAGTGGCCAGATTCTGGATGTACTTTGAAGGCAAAGCCAAAGGTATTTGCTGGGGTTTGAATACAGGGTCTGAGAGAAAGAGGAGTGGGGTATAACTCCAAGGATGGGGGCCTGAATGGAGAAGCCATTTCCTACAATGGGGAGGACCCAAGAAGCGCAGAGCACCTTGGGTGGAACCCAGGGTTTGGCTGTGGATCAGTTGAGTCTGGGTGGAGATATACAGTAAGCAGATGGCTCAGTGAGCCTGGAGCTGAGGAAAGAGGCCGAGCGAGGATGGGGCTAGAAATGTGGCAGTAACAGCATGGATGCGTGGAGGGAACAGGATTACTGTGTGTGGAGACAGAAGATATTTGGGCTGAGCCCTGGGGTCCTGCAACATTTCAGGCTTGGAAAGAGGAGGGCCTGGCGCTGATGAGTGAGAAAGTGCAGCCTGAGAGGTGGGAGAAAAGCTAAGAAAGTGTGTGGGTCTCAGAAGTCAAGGAAGGTGATTTGAGAGGGAAGGAATAACAAACTGAACAGAGGAAACCTCATTTCCTCATCTTCTCTGGCTAGATCCCAATCACCTCACAGAATTCATCTGTTTGACTCGATCTCTCCACCAGAAAACTCCAAATATTTTGTGTTGGGGATTGAATGGAAATAGCCCTGATGTGAAACATAAGCCTGACAGAAATTTAGTAATACAGCAGAAAACTTCCTCCATAAGGCTGGCATCAAAGCACCCAGAGCATTAATTCCACTTTTCTAAGTTGCTAATTCCTTATCTTTTCCCCTGTCATCAAAATCCTCCAAAGTATGGCATATGACATTTATTTGAAAAATTGGAGATGCTAATTTTATTGAAATTTCCTTGAGATAAGTGGAATCACATTAGGATGATCAAATCCTTGGCTGAGAATCTTGAGCGCATGATTTTGTGGCAACTGGCTATTTTCTGTAGGACCTGCTATGCTATGAAGTGATAGTAAGATCTGTGGGCAAGGCCCCACGTTTGGTTGAGAGCTCAGTACTCCTTCATTGCTAATTAAAGCAAACTGGAGCCTTCTCCCATAAAGCTATTGTTTGTTATGCCTGGAATTCTGAAGTGTTGGGCATAAAGAGAAGACCTGATGCCATATACATTCTAAACTTTGATTTTTATACCTCAAAATCCATAGGATCTCACATATTCACACGGTATATGTAAAAAGTACTTGGAGATTTCAATAATTGACAGGCATGAGCTGTAGAAGACATAGAAATACACCCCCCAAAATATTTTCCACATTACAGTTCTCAGTCTACCTCTTGGGGAATCCTTGAAAGATGGGGACCCGCTCCATAGACAAATACTATATATACAACATTGACAATTTCAGAAGTGTTCATGGAATTCCTGAAGCCCTTCTATGCAGCCCCAAGTTCCATTAACTCTAAGTACCCTGAAATAAGTGATATCTACAGAATACACACACACACACACACACACACACACACACACACACACAGAAATTTATAGGCTTGAGTATTTAATTTCAAGGGTTATGAAATAGTTTAAATCAAATACCATTCTGCACAGAAACTTTCTATTAACAATGTGGTATGGTATGGAAATCATACATTAGGGTCTGAAGCCAGCCTTCAGCCTATGGTTTACAAGCTACAGGCACTCAGCTAAACACTTTGAGCCTCAGTTTCCTCACTTGTAAAATGGGGGATTAGGGCTCAGGGCAACTGGAAGAATTGGAGGACGTACAAGTAAAATGCCTAGCACACAGTAGGTATCCAATAAGTTATTACAACATAATTATAAAGTTTTTTTAAATAATCAAATTTTATTATAAATTTGAGACCATGATGATCACATATTTCATTCTGGTCCAGAAAAATAATTATCTATAGGGATGCCTGGTGGCTCAGTCGGTTAAGCATTCAACCCACAGCTCAGGTCTTTTTTTTTTTTTTTTAAAGAGAGAGAGAGTATGGGTGGGGGAGAGAGGCAGAAGGGGGGAGAGAGAGAATCTTAAGCAGGCTAGAATGTGACTCTGGGATCATGACTTTAGCCAAAATCAAGAGTCTGATGCTCAACTGACTGAGCAACCCAGGGGGCCCTGAGCTCAGGTCTTAATGTCAGTTTGAGTTCAAACCCCACATTGGGCTCCATGCTGGGCATGAAGTCTATTTAAAATAATAATAATAATAATAACAACCTATATTAATTACCCATGCAAGGCAATATAACATGAGAGGAACATCATCCTATTATAATTCTGTTTAATGTTATCAGGCTGCCATCAGCATAGAAAATATATGTGATGTGAGTCCTGTGTTGAATCCAAACATTCAATGAATAAGAGATAAAAAGCTCAGGTCATGATCTCACAGTCATGAGATTGAGCCCCGTGTTGGGCTCTGTGCTGACAGTGCAGAACCTGCTTGGGATTCTCTCTTTCCCTCTCTCTCTGCCCCTCTCCCACTTGTGCATGTCCTCTACCCCTCTCTCTCTCTTCTCAAAATAAATAAAAAATAAACATTAAAAAAAAAGTTTTTTAATGTTTCTTTTTTGAGAGAGACAGTGGGGGAGGGGCAGAGAGAGGGAGAGAGAGAGAAGGAGAGAGAGAATGCCAAACAGGCTCTGTGCTATTAGCACAGAGCCCAATGTGGGGCTTGAACCCCACCAAACTGTGAGATCATGACCTGAGCTGAAACCAAGAGTTGGACACTTAACCAACTGAGCCACCCAGGTGCCTCACAAAATGAACACTTTTTTTTTAATTAAAAAAAAATAGGGCACCTGGGTGGCTCAGGAGTTTACACGTCCAACTTGGGCTTAGATCATGATCTCACAGCTCATGGGTTCAGGTCCCTCATTGGGCTCTGTGCTGGGCTCTGGGGTCAGAGTCTGGAGCCTACTTTGGAGTCTGTGTCTCTGTCTCTCTCCCCTGCTCACAATCTGTGTCTCTCTCAAAAATAAAACATTAAAAAAAAAAAAAAGAATAAGAGGTAAGAAAAGGGGCACCTGGGTGGCTCAGTAGGTTAAGCGTCGTACTCTTGACTTCAGCTTAGGTCACAATCTCATGATTCATGAGTTTGAGCCCCACATTGGGCTCTGCGCTGACAGCAAGGAGCCTGCTTGGGATTCTCTCCTTCCCTCTCTCTCTGCCCCTTCCCCCCCCTCAAAATAAATAAACTTAAAAAAAAGTTTTAAAAAAAGGTATAATGTAGCAAATAGATTTTTTTAATGTTTATTTGAAGAGAAAGAAAGAGAATGCATGAGCACAAGCAGGGGAGAGGCACAGAGAGAAGGAGAGACACAGAATCCCAAGCAAGCTCCATGCTGTCAGCACAGACCTGGACATAGGGCTTGATCTTGGGAACTATGAGATCATGACCTGAGCCAAAATCAAGAGTTTAATTGACTGAGGCACCCAGGTGCCCCACAAATAGATTTTTCTTAATCAAAATTTCAACTGTGTGATGAAACACATCTTTATTTATATGTTCTAATGAATCATATAACTCAATATCTGTATGTATTATAAACGAGGAAAATGCCAAGTTAATAAAGTCCCAGCCAACTGAACTCTGCCAGCTTGTATATGCACAGCATTTTTAAAGTTCATGTTCAAAACCATGAGATGTTCTTTTAAAATAATTAAAACTTGACATATATGAGATAGAGGCAGGAAAACAGCAGTTAATCTAAAAGACATTCTATTCTTTGACGAGATTTAATAAAGTTGAAGATTGTGTTCTCAATGAGGCTCTATAACTAGGTCAATTGCTAATTACACTATTTGTCTGAAGCCATACTATTGAGAAATAGAAAATTTTTTCTCATACTGAGTCCAGAATATTCCTAGTTTTCTGGTAAAATTACTAGTTGGATCTCTATCCATGATATTTATGGGAGTCACTGTTTTTAATCCATCAAAGTTAAATGTCTGTTCTATGTAGGACCACTCAGCATCTCTAGTGATCCTATGTTGGAAGAATTCAGCTGAGTTTGACCGAGTTTGGAATCAACATGAGTCAATAAACACTAAATTCGATTATTTTATGTCTTAAAATAAGACAGCAGAAAACATTTTCCAACGGGAATATCTTCTGTTCCTTTAAAGATATCTCTAAAATTTGGTTAAGTGGGTAGAATTCTAGAAATACAAGGCTGAGGTGGAAAAAGCTCCCATTTAGAGAGCAATACAACAGTGTTGCCAAATGTCTGCTCAATACACCTACTCTGCTGGGTTTCTGGTACAGATCGGTATCCAGTGGGAATTTGTGGATACATCTTCAAAGCGCATGCTCTTGGGAAAAACGGATTTTTGCACACACTCAGAAGTGCTATAGGAATGTTTATTTCAGCTGTGCAGAACCCTGAAGTAAAGAGGAAGTCTTCAGAGACACATGACTGTGGGAAGGCAGTGATTTCCAACATGTTCCTACCCTGACATGGCTGAGGTAAGAGAGGTGATTCCCACGATCACATGGAGGTAGGTTATCAGATCTAGACTAGAGACAGGATAATTTTCTGTATACATAGTACATATGGGAAATCACTGGAATAAAGAGGAAAGCATACCAGATAACTAGCTGACACTATGTGGTTTGAGCAAATCACCTGGACACTTGAGACCTCTGTTTCTTCACCCGTGAAACAATGGGTTTTGAGACAGATAGTCTCAATGGCCCTTCACTCTAAACTCAAATATCAAGACTCTATCATAATGAAACTGAAGTTCAAAAGTCTGGGATGATGAAGTTCAAAAGTCTGGGATGATGTTCAAAAGTCTGGGATGACTTGAGTGTTGATGGCTCAAAATCTCTTCCAAGCTTAAAACTCTCTAAATCTGGGACACCTGGGCACCTGGGTGGCTCAGTTGGTTGAGCATTAACTTCAGTTCAGGTCATGATCTCACAGTCTATGAGTTCGAGCCCCAAGTCAGGCTCTGTGCCCACAGCTCAGAGCCTGGAGCCTGCTTCAGATTCTGTGTCTCCCTCTCTCTCTGCCCCACCCCCATTCACACACACACACACACAGTCTCTCTCTCTCAAAAATAAACTAAAAACATGAACAAAATTTTTTAATCTGGGACACCTGGCTGTCTCAGTCAGGAGAGCATGCAACTCTTGATCTCAGGGTTGTAAATTCGAGTCCCACATTGGATGTGGAGGTTACTTAAAAATAAAATCTTCAGGGGCACCTGGGTGGCTCAGTTGGTTAAGCATCCGACTTTGTGAGTTCGAGTCCTGCACTGGGCTCTGTGCTGACAGCTCAGAGCCTAAAGCCTGCTTTGGATTCTGCATCTCCCTCTCTCTCTGCCTCTCTCTATTTCTCAAAAAATAAATAAAACATTTTTTAAAAATTTAATAAAAAAATAAATAAATAAAATCTTTAAAAAATGTTTAAAAATCTTATAAAAATAAAATAAATCAGACCCTCTAATTCTACACGTTTCTCTAATGGAAGTGACAATTCTATGGTAAAAACAAAAAACAAAAAACAAAAAACAAAAACAACAACAACAAAATTCAACTCCCATGTGGGCCCTGAATCTATCAGAGAGGTACTTAAGCATTAAGCATCCTTTTTGTTTAAACAAAACTACATCATCAATAAATAAATAACAAGGAAAAAAGAGAAAGAGGGAATCCTATAGGTTAATAGAAACTCTTGTCATATCACCTAACTGTACCATGCTTAGATCCTGAGTTGAACAGTAAAACAACCCAAGAGACAACCAGGGGAATTGGAACATTGATTACCAACAGGGTATTTGATGATATTAAGGAATTGTTAGTTTTTCTAAGTGTGATGATGGTAATGGTACTGTGTTTTTTAAAAGAATTTTAATTATTTATTTATTTATTCATTTATTTGAGAGACAGAAAGGAGAGAGAGAGAATCTGATGCGGGGTTCGATCTCCTGACAGAGAGATCATGACCTGAGCTGAAGTCAATAGTTATGTGTGGTTTTTTTTTCAATGTTTATTTAGTTTTGAAGGAGAGAGAGAGAGAGAGAGAGAGGGAGGGAGGGAGTGGGGGAGGGGCAGAAGAGAGGGAGACACAGAATCCGAAGCAGGCTCCAGGCTCCAGGCTCTGAACTGTCAGCACAGAGCCCGACATGGGGCTCAAACTCACAAGATCATGACCTGAGCCCAAGTCAGACGCTTAACCAACTGAGCCACCCAGGTGCCCCAAGAGTTCTTATCATTTGGAGATACTTACTGAAATGCTTATGGATGAGATGATATATCTGAGATTTGTTACAAAATAATCTAGTTGGGGAGACGAAGCCAGTACAAATGAAATAATACTGGCCATGGCTGATATTCACTGAAGCCGGGACATGGATATATGGGATTTCCTTACATTCATCTATGTTTGCATGTGTTCTCAATTTCCCATAATCAAAATTCGTTAAAGGATACCTTGAACACATGTTGTTTTTATAATTAATCTACCTTAGTTTCTTTTTAAGAGCTGTAAACAAACTCAATCAGCTGTAAATTCAGTCATCTAAAATTAAGATCGACATTCACAGATCATGTTCTTGGGCTATGTATTAACAGTTGAAATGATCACAGAACAAGCTATACTTTTGACCAAAGTGGAATTACTATAAAAGTAATCACTCTAAAAAAAATGATTCTAATGTTCTTAAAGTTATCAGTAGCTTTTTATTCAAAAATGTTTTAGATCTTTCTTTTTATTCAAGGAAACAGTGTCCTTAAAAACAGTAATGGAAGAAAAAGTCATGCCTCTCAAAGTTATTTTAACTAAAGAATTTATACTTTTGGAAGGGCGCTTGAGGTCTTCTATTTGAATCTCCAGTTTCTTCATCTTTATTAACAGATGAAATATTTAATTGTTTAAGACTATTCCAAGAAAATTGAACCTACCATAAGCATAGGACCAGAGGTTCAAGTTCAGAAGACCCAGGAAAACACTTCAGAGGGGAGTCCTTATTATTTGTTGTATAAAACTTTGGAAAACAACCCAGAATGCAGTGCTGGTTGGGTACCACTCTTTTCCCATCTGGCTCTCATCTTGAATATGCTCTACTCCTACCCAGGCAGGGCCCACTGGAAAATGTGCCACGGTTGCCACTCTGAAGGACTTGTGTTTCTGCCAGAAACAGTCACCATGAATACACAGTGCTCAAGGAATTTGTATTTATCATTCAGGATATTAAAAATGCATACAATAATCAAATTGAAGACCAAAAAATAGTTTTTGAGAAAGAATCTAGCTCTATCACATACACAGAGAGATGAAGCCAACCCTCAGTGAAAGAATGGACTCATTCAGACAGAAGTCAACCGTCAGAAGAACTTTAGCTCCACGAATTAACCATGGATTCTACTGCCAACACTACCAGCACATATTCTATTGCTTTGGTGATCGTGTACCTCTCTTGAGTTAATCTTTGAATACAAATGGATCTACTTCAATCTTGAAATGAAATCTCATGCTAGACTAGTTTTCACTTATGCTTAAGATATTTTAAATCTTAAGATGTTTTAAAATTCAAAATCCAGTTCTCTGATGGAAAATAACTTAGCGCCTTATAAATCAACTTTAAAAGAAACAAAAACAAGATAAAAAGATGGAACACTATTTGAAAGGTCATGTCTAGAATAGATAGCACTATACTCCTATAGAAACTGGGAGCTCTAAAACAAGTCCCACAGCCTGGTCAGACTTTATCACCTTGAACTGTAATTGCTTAAGAAGCACCTGGTCCCGCTTCCACTAGCCCGTGAGTTTCTTGTGCATCTCATCTTTGTATCTGCAACAAGTACAGACCCCTCAGAACATGACTGGCGAATGTTAGCTGAATAAGGGAAGCAGGTATATGGGGGACCTGGGGGGAAAATGCATTACAGACATATTGAGTGCCCTGGTTTCCTCACCATAAGTTGGTGAGGAATCATGACTTACCTCGTGATGACTTATGAGAATATGAGAAGTTCCAGGAAAGTTTAGGTAAAATCAAGTACTTGAAAATCAAATACTTGCTATTTAAGCCAGAGGAATCTGCTATTTAAAGGAACTCTATGGTGAAGCCATGTAATAGGGAATAATCAACTGCCTTTGTAATGAAAACATACATTTTATATTCTGAGTTTGCTTTAAGCAGGAGACACCTGGCACAAATCCACTTCGCCTCCCCATCTCTCGACCAACCCTATTTTACACTGTCTGAAGCTCTCAATCAGTATAAAAGGAGATAAAACAAACTGATATAATCCAGCTTCTGGACAAGTTTCATCAGTATTGCCTGTGCCCTATTTTTAATTTCAGATGGCAAGAAAGTTCCCCTATAATGGAGTCCTGGAGGGCAGCCAACGCTCCATGGAAGCCAGGCTATGGGCTATTCAGCTTCCCTTGGTTGATATGGGATGGTCAAATAAGAGTTCTTGAGTGGGGAGCTAATGAGCAGGTCCACAGCATGTCCCTAAAGCATAACTTTTTTATTATTTTTTTTTTCTTTTCCAAAATTTTATTTAAATTCTAGTTAGTTAACATAGAGTGTGACATTGATTTCAGGAGTAGTGATTCCTCACTTACATGTAACACCCAGCCCTAGAGCACATCTTTAAAATAAAACCCAAAGCAACAAAGTGGTCGTCTTTTATGAATTGGCACAGGCCTGAGTCCTAGTCAGAGATGCTGGGCATACAAACAGTAGGCATTTGATAGGCACTTGTTAGTTGGTCCCAAGGTAAAAATATGATTCAAGTGACAAGCTTCAGAAGCTCTAGCCAGGGAGACAGTTTTGGGCAGAAGGAAAGACTCAGTGTAGCACTAATTTATAAACAAACACAAGCAGAAGCTGTCATGTCTAGGCCAGCCACAGCAATAAGGGTAGACAGTGACCAACAGATTGATTTCATAGTCAAAGGTATAAAGTTTCACAGAGCTATAGCAGGGTTGCCATATTCAGCAAATGAAAATACAGGATGCCCAGTTAAATTTGAATGGCAGATAAACGACTGATCAAAGTACTTTTTTAAGGTAAGTATTCCCAAATACTGTATGAGACAGATTTATGCAAAAGAAATTATTCATTGTTTATCTGACATTCACATTTAACTGAATGCCCTGTATTTAATCTGGCGATATTCCTCTAGAGAGTAGAAACATGGTGAATCTCAGATGACCTTACTCCATTTAGGTTTCCAAAACACTGTCCACAGAAATGCATATGGACCTCAGATATGGATAATGAAGAATCTACTTTCTTTTTTTTTCTTTTTTTTCTTTTTTCTTTTTTAATTTTTTTTTTCAACGTTTATTTATTTTTGGGACAGAGAGAGACAGAGCATGAACGGGGGAGGGGCAGAGAGAGAGGGAGACACAGAATCGGAAACAGGCTCCAGGCTCTGACCCATCAGCCCAGAGCCTGACGCGGGGCTCAAACTCACGGACCGCGAGATCGTGACCTGGCTGAAGTCGGACGCTTAACCGACTGCGCCACCCAGGCGCCCCTAATTTTTTTTTAATGTTTATTTATTTTTGAGACAGAGAGACAGAGCATGAACAGGGGAGGAGCAGAGAGAGAGGGAGACACAGAATCTGAAACAGGCTCCAGGCTCTGAGCTGTCAGCACAGAGCCCGACGTGGGGCTTGAAATCATGGACTGTGAGATCATGACCGGAGCTGAAGTCAGACGCTTAACCGACCAAGCCACCCAGGCGCCCCGAGAATCTACTTTCTTAAGAGTAATCAACAAAATGTTGATCAGAATTGCCTCCTCCTAGGCCACAGTGAAGGGAAGGACAAAAGAATAACACAATTAGGATGGGGTTTCTCAACCTTAGCACTATTAACATTTGGAGTCAAATAATTCATTGGCGGGGCCATCCCGTGCATTGTAGGGTGTTTATTTTAGCAGCATCCCTGGCTTCCACCCGCTAGATGCCAGTAGCATACTCTACCCCACCCCACCCTGAGTTATGACAATCAAAAATGTTTCCAGATATTGCCAAATGTCCCCTGGGGGCAAAATCTCCTCCAGTTGAAACCACTGAATTAGAAGAAATGGTCAAATAAACAGAAAGTGTCATATCCATTAACCAGTGGTCACATAACAAAAGATTCTTCTCAAGGGAAAAATTCTCAGCTTGCCCTGGATGCCCTCAAGCCCGTAATAAGGATGAGAGGCCTAGTCATTTCAGCTAAGACAATCAAAAACCCCTCATCTGCCACAAGTGCTAGAGAAGAATCTTTGGTGAGCCAAGCCAATGAAGCTCTGCATGGCAGTGCGCACATCACAGCAAGCAGGGCGTCGTACACAGCCTTTGAAGACGTTCCTTTTAAGTTAACCTCCCTTCCAACTAAACTTTTTCCAAATCTCTTCCTGCCATTTGGAAGTTGAGTGATTCTCAGCTGAAAAGGCCTGTATATACGAGGTGCAGATGGCGGCAGTTACGGCCCTCACCAGATGCTGCAGTCTCTAATTTGATTGAAAGGATATAATTAGACAACAGAAACACTTTAATGAAAGAGCAAAACATGGAGGGAGGGAAGGATTGAAGGCCCTTAACTGATGCCAAAACACCCACCAGTAATAGAGGCTTTGAGTCTGGGGAAAGGGAAGGGGAAAGCCCCTTAAAAGGACAGTCCCCATCCTGTTTATTTCCCCATAGACATAGGAATAGGGATTTTATTATTGTAGATTTCCACTGTATTTTATGTGGGAACAATCTGATTAAAACCAGAAGAGTCTTCGGAAGAACATCAAAGAAAAACAAATATGGCTTCTGTGGTCATTATTAAAAATATTTTTACCAGCCCAATAATCATCTTTGAAGATGAATTTTTATAGATTGAACAGCAGCAAGTAATTTACATACTGTGATGGCACTGGTTAAGGATCGCTACCATCGTAGAAGAGGACTGCTTGGTCGCCATGTTTTCACGCAACTTTAGGCCACCAAGGAACACGGACAGCCATTTAACCTATCTGCTTGGAAGG
Organism: Prionailurus bengalensis; assembly: GCF_016509475.1. Classification (NCBI taxonomy): domain Eukaryota; kingdom Metazoa; phylum Chordata; class Mammalia; order Carnivora; family Felidae; genus Prionailurus; species Prionailurus bengalensis. The sequence goes on from NC_057356.1 coordinate 23,508,710, forward strand.
CATGAAGAAACCATGCAGAGTGAGTTGTACATGCTGATGCTGCAACCATTTTGGATCGTCTTTAAAAGTTGCTTATGCAGTTTTTACTATTTCCTAGCTTTCAAACTTTGAGTGTGAGTATACTGCTCTGGTTCTAACCAAGAATCTAACCAAACTGAAAGAAATCCCGTCCTCAAAGTCTGAAGTTGCTAATGTGGTGTGACACTGGGGTTTGGAAGCGGCTGCAGGCTCCCCAGCCCACTAGAAGCAGGGCCCGCCCTTGTGGTAAATTGAACAATAAAAGTTTAATGCTTTGGCAACTTGCCAAGGATTAAATCAGTGGCAAGAGAAACTGGAGGCTGGGCCTAGCAGAGGAGCAGCCCCTAGAAGGTCCTGTTATAATTGAGAGGAATAAAGGCAACCTTGCATGTCAGATGGCCTAAAATCTTTTGTCTGTGAGAGATGCTTCCCAGCACCCAACTTCATTTGTCTTCAAACTTACAAGGTCAGGGTGCCTGGCTGGCTCAGTTGGTGGAGCTTGCAACTCGAATCTCAAGGTTGTAAGTTCAAGCCCCACGTTGGGTGTAGAGGTTACTTAAAAATAAAATCATAACACACACACACACACACACACACACACCAAAAAAACTGTTCCAAGTCCAGGCTAGGGAAGGTGTTTTCCTAGAAAGAAGATTAAAAGCGGGTGGGAGGAGTAGGGAGCAGGGGATTTCCTTGGAGGAGGAGAAGCAAACTTCTATATAGTGGCTATTTTTGAGAAGTATGAACACCCTTCTGACATTTCTACAATGGCCTCTCTCCTTTCTCTGTTCAGTCGGAATCCAGGATAATGTCTCAGAGGTGAGGTCTGGGGAAGAAGCCACTGTCGTCTTGAGAAGACAATACTAAAGACCACAGAGAGAGGGAAAAAACAGAGTGAACTAGGGCTGCTCGTTCTGGACTAACACATCCGGGTTCCAGCTGGACTCTCAAGGTCAAACTGAATATGGAAGGAATGTCAGTCATTGTTCTGCCCCACTCAGGGGCCCCGCACAGTGAGCCAGCCAGAAACCAACTTGCCAAGTGGCATCAGGGGGCTTGGGGAGATCTCACCTCAAAACCTCCATAGGTAGTTTTCTATGGGACACATTCATTTCCTCCTCTGTTATCCTAATTCAGGAGGCAAAAACTTCGGCAAAAGCTACAGATCCAAACTTCCGGCCTCTCTCAAGTGTTTTGCATTAACTGTTCCACAGTACAAACACAATCAACTTGGTATGTTTGAATGCTTCACTTTGTTTTTCAAAAATGTTTTAATTAAAACAAAATAATCAGCCATGCTAAGCACATTGTTGTGTTTTAAAGGCCACTTTAAAAATGAGGACAGAACCATGAAAATAAAATTCAATTGTTTAGGAAAGTGATAGAAGTTTGTTTTCTTCTTCCTCGTCTCCTTTTTTTTTTTTTTTTTTTTCTGGCTGTTTTTCTGTGTCTCAGGCTGGTGCCACCTGCTGCCTGGGCTTTCCTCTGAGAAACAGATCTCTCAACCGTTTGCTCCAAGCAACATCTGCATAGTTGAACAAACATGGGCCAGTTCCAAGGCAGACACTATTTTCTGTATGTAGCACACACTGAACCATACTGAATTTCTTCTTAAGGCATTTTTTAAAGCATTATTAAAGATCCAAATGTATGTGCATGAACTTCCCCTCATGTAGCTTTTTAAAAAAATTGTGGTTAAATATACATAAAATTTACCATTTTAATCATTTCTACTGTATGTCTCTTAAAATTAGTTAATAGTAAAAGGAAAATGGTTCATTTTTTCACCAAAATCAAGCCTCCTTTTCACCTTTCCAGACCAGTGAACACTGGAAAAAAATCAATACACATGGACCTTGAGTAGGACTTAGCCAAGTATAGCCTTGGGCCCAATCTGGCCCACTCCCTGACTTTGTATAGCCCATGAGCTAAGAATGGTTTTTAAAATTTTAAATGATTGAAAACAATCAAAAGAACGATATTCTGGGGGCACCTGGGTGGCTCGGTTAAGCGACCGACTCTTGATTCCGGCTCAGGTCATGATCTCATGGTTTGTGAGTTCAAGCCGCGCCTGCTCGAGATTCTCTTTCCCTCTCTCTTTGTCACTCACCTGCTCCTGCACATGTTCTCTCTCCCCGCTCCCCCGTCAAAATAAATAAACAAATAACCTTTTAAAAAAATGAATAGTATTTTGTGACACATAAAAATTATATGAAATTTTCAAATTTCAGTGTCCCTAAAGTTTTATTAGAATATAGCCATGCCCATTCATTTATATTTGTCTCTGGCTGCTTTTGCCCTACAAAGTCAGAGTGGAGTAATTGCAACAGAGACGGTACAGAGCCCACAAAGCCCAAATTATTTACTGCCCTTTACAAAAAATGTCTGCTGGGGCACCTGGGTGGCTCAGTTGGTTGAACATCTGACTCTTGATTTCGGCTCAGGTCAAGATCTCAGGGTTGTAGGACTGCGCCCTGCATCAGGCTCTGCACTAAGTGTGGAGCGTGCTTGGGATTCTCTCTCTCTCTCCCTCTTCCCAGCTCATGCATGCTCTTTCTCTCTCAAGAAAAAAAAAAAAAAAAAAAAAAATGGAGCACCTGGGTGGCTCAGTCAGTTAAGCTTCCAACTTCAGCTCAGGTCATGATCTCATGGTTCACGAGTTTAAGCCCTCTGTCGGGCTCTGTGCTGACAGCTCAGAGCCTGAAGCCTGCTTCGGATTCTGTGTCTCCCTGTCTCTCTGCCCCACCCCTGCTTGTGCTCAGTCAGTCTCTCTCTCTCAAAAATAAATAAAAACATTTTTTAAAATTAAAAAAAAATGTCTGCTAACATCTGACCTAGGCCCTCAGATGGCATTAGAGGCCCCCAAATTCTAAACTAAAGATGTTACATTGCCCATCACCAAAAATCCCTAATCTGTATATTGTAAAGGTATCTAAAGCAATATATTTTATCTTCATCATTTATTGCTGTTGCTTTAACTATGCTAAATAGTGATATTATCAATAATGTCTATATTAAGTACACCAACTTGTTGTTTATTAGTAGTGAGCCTAAATGGAACTTCTTTGTGCTTTCAGATTTATAAAAGGTCTCATTGCATATCTCAAACATTAATTTCTTTATTTTTATTTTTTAAGTTATTTATTTATTTATTTTGAGAGAGAGAGAGAGAGAGAGAGAGCGAGAGAGAGCGAGCGAATCCCAAGCAGGCTCTGCACTGTCATCGTGGAGCCTGACATGGGGCTTGAACCCACGAACAAACCATGAGATCATGACTTGAGCTGAAATCAAGAGTCGGACATTCAACCAACTGAGCCACCCAGGCACACCGCCGCATATCTCAAACACAGAAATATCTTTGTCTAGGAGCCCAAACAAATTTTCATAGAAACACCAGAGTTCTTTGATATCAGGTCAATTTTGACAGGTTTGTGTTTCTTAAAATACTCAGAGCATAAAAATAATGAGTCGACATGAAAGCATGTTAGTCCTCTTCACTCCTATCAGCCCCTGTGTTGCATTCAGGTAAACTAACATTAATGAAGTCCCTAAGAGGGACAGGGCTCTATACTGTATGAAGCAGTCACTGTTCACTGAACTTACAGGTTCTACAGCAAGACATACTACTGGCTAACAGGATGAATGCCAGATGAGGATTTAGAGGAGAATGAGCATCATAAGGTATTCACAGCAAATGTAACCTGAGTTGAGAAGCTCTGTGGATGCACACCTGACAGCCCCCAAAGGCAGTGAAACAGCCAAGCAGGTAGTTGGCCTTAGGTGGAAAGCTGAGGTAGCACAATTCCGCCCAGCCTTCTCTACTTTTCCTACCTCTAGGCTCTCCCCTGCAGGTCAGTAAATTCCAAATGGGAGCCCACTTCAGAGAGCTCATTAGCCCTAGGGCCCTGGCTACCTTCCTCCTAGAAAGGAAAGTCTAGATTCCACCATCAACTTCTGCCCTTATCAGTTGTGAAGGAAGGGAGAGAATCTCAAAGGAAGAATGGAGAGGAGAAGGGAGATCATTTGGGGTTGGTTATACACTGTAATTAGAACTAGCATTGATGGGGAATGAGCTAACTGTTTTTATAAAGTCAGCATTCAAAAATGCAAACCACCAGTAATTTAAATATTACAAAATTGTGCAGAATATAAGTATTGAAATATTTTTTTCCATCCACAAAATTTCAGAGAAAATTACAGTATCAAAAAATATAAAATGGCAAGTTTGGCATATCCTCAAGGATTTAAGAAACTAGTAAGCAGGCTTGAGACAGGATGTGATGCTGAAGACCATGTGGTATCTCCCTAAAACTGCTTCTGGAACTAAAGAGGAAAATCCTGACCAGGGCACAAAAGCCCTGGTATACCAAGATGGTAGGAAACAGAGCTGGTGAGGCTTACTGGAGCAGGAACTTGGGCCACTTCTCATAAATCATCTCACAATGGTTATTTATTTGTCTCTAACTCACACTCCTAAATAAAAGCGCACCAAGGTTTCAGGTTCAAACTGCCTAAGAGCTGCTGCATTTGACCCCTCCTAGCAAAGCAAGGATGTCTGAGGAGAGGATGCCACCTTCTAACAAACATAAGCAGAGTTGAGTCACTTAACGCTTTTCAGAGCTACTACTCTGCCCTTTCCAGAAGGGGAACCAGTTTATTTCCACCCATACCTCTCTCTCCATAGAGGACATTAAATCCTGACCACACACAGATGGCAAAGTGGAACTAAGGGGTTACTAGGTTACAGTTATGTTGACATATCCTGGCTCTCGGAAAGATCCTCCTTCATTCTTCTCATACGGCAAATAGCAGAAGAGATCAAACTTCTGTAGCAGTTTTTGCAGAAGCCCCCAACAAAGCTGCCGATCACTCAGAAACCACTTCCTGAGCCGAAAGTTAACAGTACTTGGAGACCCCTTTCTATTGATCTAAAGCCAAGCTTTGCCTTTTACAGGGCTTAGCCAGACTGGAAGCTCATAGCATTCTCAGGGCAAATGAGGTGTCTAGCACTTGGTGAACTGTGAAGCACTATAAAAAGTATTATTAAAATATGTTTATTGACTGCCTTCTGTATGTGGGTGTTACCACATCAGGCAAAGGGAGTTCTCATTATCTCTCCTTTACAGATGAGGAAACTGAGGTTCTGAGAGCAGAGTCATGGCCCAAAATCACACAGTAAGTGACAATACCAAGTTCTACCACCTCCCTCCCCCCCCCCTTTTTTTTTTCACTAATCCAAGCTGGTAGGTAAACAAAGCAACTGAGTTTTCTTTCAGCAACAAACTCCTGTCATTCCAGCAACACAGTCTGCGACTTTGGGTGGAGAACCCTTAGCCGGTTTTCCTACTCCGGCAAACCTGTAATGAACCCTTCCCGTCCCTTTCACGAATGCCCAACTCTCAACACCCAAACAACCTGCAGAGAAATGTAACCAGGCCAGACAACGCCCTCGTGCCTGCTCTTCAACTTGGAGAGAGTTCTGCGAAGAAGGGTGTGGATGGAAGCTAAGCAAAGTCCCCGCTTCCATCCTAGTCCAGGGCCCCACCTCGGGAAGCCCTGGCCTTAGCCTTGGCCTGGGAGTGGGTGACTGTTTAAAGTGTGGGATTACCTGGGACAAGGGGCTCTGCACTGCACCCTCGGGATAAGCACCCTAAGATCTGTAGGGGAGGTTTCCCATCACCCCTTCCTTCCCCTCACCAAGCTAGGCCCGCACCTGAGTTTGGGGAAGCTCAAGCGGCCCCGGAGGTAAGGAGGGGGCGTCCCGGCTGGGTACAGCGGGTCGTCCCGAGCCTCGGACCTGCCTCTTGCAGGGCAGGCAAATCAACTCGACTCCTCGAGAGGCAGAAAGTACAGTGCTGGGCAGGCGGGCGCAGCCGGGGACCTGGCAGAGGGGCTGGGCGCCCGCTCGGCTCGCCTCCGCACCCGCTCCTGAGCCGGGAGGCACACGAGGGCTGGGGACGCGGGGGGCGTCGTCGTGGGTCTCGCGAAGGGATCCTGGCCCGGGGGTGTCGCTGAGGCCCTTGGGGAGGGGGTGTAGCGTCTCGAGGGAGGGTACGCCACTGAGAGACGGGGCGGGATCCCAGAGGTGCTGGGGCAGAGGGGGCATCCCGGCCCGAGGGGAGACGCTGAGGAACTTGAGCAGGGGGTCCCGGGTCCTCAGGCTGGGGAGACTTGCCAGCCCGGGAGGCGTCGCTGAGGAGCTTGGCAAAGGGATCCCTAGAATAGGTACTGGGGCAGACAGGGCGCCCCGGCCCGGGGGGCGTCACCGAGGGGCCTGAGGGGGAGTCTCGGGTCCTGGGGCTAGGACCGCCCCGTCCGGGGGGGCGTCGCTGAGGGGCTGGGAGAAGGAGTCCCGGGAGGTGGGAGCTACGGGTTGGGCCCCCCCAGGCGGGCCGGCCCGCGTCGCCCCTCGGGCGAGCTCGGCGCAGGGCGGGCGCCGGGGCTCGCTCACTCACCGGGTCCGGGGCCGAGGCCGGGGCTGGGCGCGGGCCGGGCCGCCAGCGTGAGCGCGGCGGCGGAGAGCAGGGCGAGGCGGGCGGCGGGCGGCGCCATGGGCCGTCAGTGCGGGGCCCCGGGGCGCGGCCCGGGGGAGAGGGGGCAGCGCGGGGAGCCGGGGGCGGCCATCGGAGCGGGACGCGGGGCTCGGGCGTGGCCCCGCCCCGGCCACCCGGCAGCCCCGCCCCGGCCCGCCCTCTCCCCAGCGCCGCCACCGCCCCGGCTGTGCGGGGCCCGCCCGGCTCTGCCGCTAGGCCCGAGGGGCGGAGCCGGCTTCGCACGCCCTCCCCTCCCGGAGCGCGCGCCGCGCCTGCCACTCACGCACCAGGCCCCGCCCACGCACCCCTTCCTCACCTGGGCCCGCCCCTGCAGGGCACTTTATTGGTCCGAACGAAGGGCGGGGCCAGCAGGTGAAGGGCGGGGCCAGGGGCCCCGCCTCCGAGTCCCAAAGCAGGGCTTTGGCAGGGCTGAAGTGGGCCAGGCGCCCAATGAGCCTTGCCCCACCCTCACTCCGGTCGTGACCCACTCGCGGGCTCGACCGCAGCGGTAATGATCAGAATAGAAGTTTGCAAACCGTTTTTCCCTGTTTGGTTCAGCGTAGTGGCTAAAAAAAAAAAAGGGTGCTCTAGAGTCAGTCTGTTCGGGTTCACCCTCCACATGGTCACCTGTAAGGCCTTGGGCAGGTTTAAAGGAAAAAATAGCTCTCTTACCTCAATTTCTTCATCTCTTAAATGGGGGCGTTAATAGCAAATACTCCAAGCGGCTGTTAAATGAGGCAATGCGTGGAAACTTTTACTCGCGCACAGAAGGAGCTTAATAAATATTGAGTTTCTTCCACAATCCAAGTTCTTGCAGCCACAAAAGAGGCAGCATACTGAACCCTGTTTCCGAATCCTATCGCACATCCTTTGTTAACTGGGGCAAGTTTCTTCCTCTGTCTGAGCCTCAGTCTTCCGCAAAATGGGAATAATACAAGGCTTTCGCAAGATTAGATGAGCTAGAAGAAAGTAAAGCGCCCGACACAGACAGGGTCTGGAAGTGGATGGGGCAATGATGCTTTCTTACAGACTGGGAAACGGGCTCAGAGAGCTCGTGGCTTTCTTAAACTCGGCCCCCGCGTGGCAGGCTCCTTGCCTCCCCGCCCGCAAAGTCTCCCCCGGCTGCGCTCTGGGTCTGTCCCGGGCCTCTCTCCTCCCCCGCACTCCCCCAAGCAGAGATTTTCCTTCTGCTCCCGCCTAAAGCGCCGCGGTGACGCCCCGCGGGGCAGGTCCGGGCGGCGCGCCGGCCGCTTTCAAGTCCCCGGTCCCGGGCTTGCAAGTGCGGGCCTGCGCCCTGCGCGGCGGCGGGAGCGGGAGCTTCTGCCCTCGTGTGCCGACTCGCCGTGCCCAGAGCGGGGTTGGGGCGGTCCCCGCCCCGCGGGCTCCTGGGCCCGCCTTAGGTACTGAGGCCCTTGCGCCCGGTCGTCCAGTTCCAGGATCTGCCTCCCCGCAACCAGCTCCCCGGCTGTTTCCTGGACCCGGCCCCAAAGGCGCAGGTACCTCCCACGAGGCCTCTCTATCTTGGTCCCTCTCCACCCACACGACCCGGAGCCACGGCAAGAAGAATCTTGTTCACTCATTGTTTTCACTGCCTCATTCCGAGTTCAGGGATCCTCTGGGTGCCTCACTGGAGAGAGGGGACCCGCCCCCCCCCCCCCCCAATGTCCAACTCTCCCATCCTCCACATCCCATCTGGTGTCTCCCAACTCACCCTCTCCTCTCCACCATCTTGGACCCTTTCTACCTCCAAAACCACCTCCTCCAGCAGGACCCGAGAATGCTTCACCTCTAACTTGCATCTTCAAAGGTGCAGGCAGGAGAGCACCTGGAATGAGAATGATATGAGAACATGCAGGTGAAACTATCTGCCGAAACAGACAATAAAGGTGACCCTTCCTCCACTCAACAAATATTCAGTGAGGAACACACCCAGAGCACCAACCAGACAAGCTGGTCCTAGAAATAATGTGAATTTCAGAGAGCAAGAAGTACTACAGAGACAAGAAAATGATGTTGATGGAGAATGGTCTGTGGACTGTTTTTTGTTTTTGTTTTTGTTTTTTTTTTAACATTTATTTATTTTTGAGACAGAGAGAGACAGAGCATGAACGGGGGAGGGGCAGAGAGAGAGGGAGACACAGAATCGGAAGCAGGCTCCAGGCTCCGAGCCATCAGCCCAGAGCCTGACGCGGGGCTCGAACCCATGGACCGCGAGATCCTGACCTGAGCCGAAGTCGGACGCTCAACCGACTGAGCCACCCAGGCGCCCCCTGTGGACTGTTTTAAATCGAGTGAGGGGAAATATTTTAGCAAAGCAGAACACAGTTTATGAGGTTCTTTGGAATCTCCCCCTGGTTTCTGAGGAAATAGGAAGGAGCAGACAAGAGGTTCAAAATAAGGTTTATGTGGCCAAGTCTGGGGATTTATGCCTCATGATAGTAGCTTCAGCCTATCCTGCCATGCTGCAGGAAAGCTCCCCAGGCTGAGTGGGTACCAGCCTTGCGTACAACCAGAATGAGCTATGTAATTTGCAGGGCCCCGTGAGAAATGAAAACGAGGGGCTCCTCGTTCAAAATGATTAAGAATTTCAAGATGGCTACAGCAGAGCATTAAATCAAGTGTGGGGCCCATCTAAGGTTGGGGACACTGTGTCCCTACCCAGGTTGCACACCCATGAGGCTGGCTTGTACAACAGAACTCAAAAATAGTGGGCCAGGCCCTGCCCCCACTGGCTGCTATGAGAAACATCCCTGTAGCCTTCCCCAGGCCTCCCTCCCCTCTTTTGTAGCTTAAAGCCCAGCACAGGTGATGGAAACAGTGTACAGAGGCTAAAAATATAGCCTACTGGGTCTAGGTCAGGGCAATTAACAGCTCAAGGTCTTTTGCTCAGTTACGTGGTCCTGGACCCTGGCAAGAAGCAGCCTGAGATATGCATTTCAATGCTTCACATGCCTCAGTCACTTAGCGGATTTATTTCATGGAAAGAGTGAGGACATTGACTGTAGCCCCTGGGCCTCCAGGAAAATGTTGCTGTCTGTCTGTTTGCCTGCTTGTGCTCTGCAGTCAAGCCCTTCAGTTCCTCTGAGGGCAACAGGATTTGCCAAGAAGTTGGGAGGGCTCAGCTGGTGGCGTTTAGGTGACCCTGGTATCTTTGAAACTCTAGTTGGGATGATTTCTGCTCAAAAGACATCATGTTGTGGAGAGAGCACTGGATAAGGAGCCCGACACTAATAACAACAATAGCAAACTTTTACTGAGCACTTTGCTAAACTCTAGGCAAGGTACAGTGCTTGCTGTCACAATTCACAGAATGCCCCCAGTAGCCCTATGAGAGAGGCACCCTTACCAACCTCCTCAGAGAGGTTGAATGTCTTGTCCAAAGGTCACATAGTAGTGGAGCTGGGCTTTGAACCCAGACAGTAAGACACCAGGACTACATTCCTAATCACCTTGGTGAATTGCCTACTTGTCCTTATGGGGTTCTGGCAACAAATACTGAATGGTCCAGGGTCAGAATTACGGTGAGGCAAGTCAGGTGTTCACCTCAGGCACAAAATCTTGACGGAGGCCAAGAAACTCAGTAATCAAGATAAATAAATATTATTTAATAAATTATAAAATATATTAAAAAACATTTCATTGGGGCGCCTGGGTGGCTCAGTCGGTTAAGCGGCCAACTTCAGCTCAGGTCATGATCTCGCGGTCTGTGAGTTCGAGCCCCGCGTTGGGCTCTGTGCTGACAGCTCAGAGCCTGGAGCCTGTTTCAGATTCTGTGTCTCCCTCTCTCTGACCCTCCCCCATTCATGCTCTGTCTCTCTCTGTCTCAAAAATAAATAAACATTTAAAAAAATTTAAAAAAACATTTCATAAACATTATTTCAATGCAATATCTTTAAAAATATGATTGCCCCAAAAGTCATGATGAACAAAATATAAAAATTCTATTTTATTTTAAAGTTTATTTATTTTAAGAGAGAGAGAACAGGGGAGGGGCAGAGACAGAGGAAGAGAAAGAATCTGAAGCAGGCTCTGTGCTGTCAGTGCAGAGCTCAGTGCAGGGCTCGAACCCCCAGAACCATGAGATCATGACCTGAGCCAAAATCGAGTCAGATGCTCAACCAACTGAACCACCCAGATGCCCCAAAATGTCAAACTTTTAAACAAAAACAGGATCTTTAGTCTCCGGCTCGGCTCAGCACCATACTGTTACTGATCCTGTCTCAGGTTTCTGCGTTGGAAACCTAGCGATGGGAAATTCTAGAGAAGTCGTGGTTTTACTTGCTCTGATGGGGCTAGGGAAATGAAATAATTTGGTTTTGAAAATAGTGAATTAGAGGTGTCTGTGTGGCATCCAGGTGGCCACATCTGAGAACTGAGTCCGGTGGGAAGGGGTGGCAGGGTGGGCAGGGCACCCTTATTTCACATACTTGGCCCATGATAGGTGCACATTCAGCACATGTGGTTTAAATCACTGTTCCTCAGGGTTTGCATCATGGTTCAGGAATCTTTTCAAATTCTCTCATCCAAAGTTTTTCCCTTCTTTCCTAAACCTTCTACATCACGAACCTCCGATATGTTCCCATATGGGTGTGGAAGTTTACTGCTTGGGTGTTAAAAGAAAAACATCTTCTGAGGAAATGAAAAAAACCTAAATTCCACTAGAATTTGGGGATGGGGGATGAAGGGGGAAGGCGACAGTAATTATGAATTGGCTCAATCTCCTCTTTATTAACTGACCCTCCAGAAGGAGAATAGGAATGAAGAGAAATCAAAGAGAAGAAAGGTAGTAGTCAAGGAAAAAAGAAAGAAAAAAGATTACGGGAGCTAAACATACAGTGAAGAGAGCTTGGCCAAGCATCAAAGAAGGGCAGATGTGTTTCCAAATAGGGGTGGTGGTTTTAGATATGTCAGAAAGTACAGTTCCAAATGATTGGTGGAAAATAAAGGCTATTTAGACTGGGCTCAGCAGAATAAAAGGGTTCACTGGAGAATCAAACTGAGGAACAGGACTTTCAGCAACATGGAAGCCCTACTGCCTCAACTCCAGGTTTTCTGGACCAAGTGTTGGCACCAACGATGGAAACTCTTGCCGTAGTTTCAGGACCCTGGACCAAATAGAGTCTTTCCATTTTGACTTTATAATTCTGAACACAGCCTTCAGTGGAACAATCCCGGTGAAAGACTTGTCACTTTCCTTAGTTTATCCTCAGGTAACCACTTTCCTTGCCATCTAACGAAGCATGAGATATTCTGGACGACTCCCACAACCGGAGGGAAATGTGGCTCCTGTAACAACACCACTCCTGTGAGGCCGAGGAATCTGACCAAAAAAAATTTTTTTAATGTTTATTTATTTATTTTGAGAGAGAGAGAGAGAGAGAGAGAGAAAACGTGAGCAGGGAAGGGCAGAGAGAGAAGGGGAGAGAAAATCCCAGGCAGGCTCCACCCTGTCAGTGGCAGATTCAGCCACGAGACTCGAGCCCACGAACCATGAGATCATGACCTGAGCTGAAATCAAGAGTCAGACACTTGGGGTGCCTACGTGGCTCAGTCAGTTGAACGTCCCAGTTGGGCTCAGGTCATGATCTTGTGGTTCTTAGGTTCGAGCCCCACATCGGCAAGCCCTGCCATCTGTGCTGGCAGCTGGAGCCTGCTTTGGATTCTGTCTCCCTCTCTCTCTCCCCCTCCCCTGCTCGCACTCTGTCTCTCTCTCAAAAATAAATAAACATTAAAAAAAAAATTTAAGAGTAAGACACTTAACCGACTGAGCCACCTAGGCGCCCCAAGAATCTGACAAATGTTTAGCAAAGGTGAATCTTGGGAAAAGAAATGTCATGATGCCCAAGTCGGATCAGAATCATTCCCCACTTCTAAAGGCTCGTTGCTTGGCCTCATGAAGGACTCGAGATGAAGTTCATATCAAATGTTGGGTTATGTCACTCAGACAATGAGCAACAGGGGCTCAGGAAAGGGTCAGGTGAGTGAATGGGCCCCAATAATAATATTAATGAGAACATTATTTAATGAGTGCTTCCTATGTGCAAGGAGCCATACCAAGTGCTTCACACACTTTGTCCCATTTCATCCTCACAGTGATCCTGGGGTAGGCACTATTACTATCCCCATTTCACAGATGAGGAAGGTAAGGTTCAGAGATGTGAATTCACTTGCCCATTGAGAGATGGATCTGGGATGTCAACTTGGGCAGACCAACTCCTGAGGCCAGAGAAGGTCTCATGTCACAGGCAGGACTTGAACTGGGCCCAGGGGTAGTATGTGGATGGGCTGACCAGATGAGAGGCAAAGCATCACAGTGATAGCTATGAGTGGTTAAGAGCAAGGATGGTGTAGACCTTGGTTGAGTCCGGCCTTCATTGGTTACTAGCATTGGGATCTGGGGCATGGATCTTGAGCAGCTCGTGCCTCAGTTTCTTCATCTGTAAAGTAGGGATGGCCACAGTGCCCAAACTCATAAGATTGTTGGTAGCATTTCGTGAGATCATGCTTGTGAAGTGCCTAGAACAGTGCCCGACCTGTGGCAAGCATTCAATAAATACAAAGCTTACTGACATAGGAGAAATAGCTCAGGCCGCATCACCCTCGGTTAGTTCTAAGGAGCCTGGAGGTTACCTACTGGGGAAGAGCCAACGGAAGTGAGTTCCGCTGAAGGCAGAGGAGGCAGAATTTGATGGGAGTTGGAGTGTGTATCAGCTGCTGTCCATGTGAACAGCTCTATGCCAGCAGAAGGAGATTCAGCACGCTCCTCAGAGTCAGAGCACTGTCACTTGGCCATTGAGCAGAGGCCTAGGAAAATAAATATAACAGATGAGTATCCGGAAAGAGGAGGTGTGGGAAGGCCAACCTCAAGACGGGGAAGAAGAGCAGAGAAACAGAAGAGCTACTCTTAGAATTCCTTTATTGCCCAACATTTCCCTTCTGTCCCTGCCATGCAGAGCAACGGCAGACAGTAGCCCAAGAGCCGGGATTCACCGGCTTTGAAAGGATGCTTGCCTGCCCAGTCTCCAGCCATTCACAAATGCTTCCCAAAGACAAACCCTTGCCAACACCCTGCTCTAAAACTGACCTACCTCTCGGGAGGTGAGGCCAGGGCTCACCACTGAATGGGCCCCATTGTCCTCCCAAGCGTCTGTGGGTCCAGATGCCTTTGGCCTGGAGGTGGTTCCACCACGGCCTGTGGTGCGGTCTGCCTGCAGACTTTGATTCACTCCAGGGACAACACTCAGAAAAATGAAACAGGCAACACATGCGATTCCAGGAGCTCCTGCCAGACGCATACTCTGTTTTTCCATCATTTCTCTCCTCCCCCTCAGGAGGGAGCCTCCTTTGGCATTTGGTGTATAAAAACTCAAAATCACCAGTGGGACGAGCACCTGATAAGGAGCGAGGCATTGCCCAACAGTTACCAGGAAGAGGTGTCTTTGTTTCTGTTTCAAGCCCTTGACACCGCTAACAGCTCTAATTACTGAATTTGCCATGGGATGTAAAATAAAACCACATTCCAGAAACCGTGTAGTCTCCCGGGGAGAGAAATGTAGGGAGAGGTGCCCAGGGTTGCAGGAACGTGTTCTTTCATTTCTGGTCCCTAACCTTGGCAGCTCTTTGGAGAATGTAACAGTACCTTCTTTATGTGCATGGAGAAGGCCACTTTTGCACATGTAAGGATCTATCTCCCTACCTGGATCCACAAATATGGTCTGTGTATTTGACTAAGTTGCGTGCAAAGCATGCTTCTTAAGAACGTTAGGATCTTACTAATTCACCCAAGCCCTTCTGGGAGGGGCGGGGGGTGGGGGGAATGAGAGCTTCACAAGTTCCTGAGGCTGCAAGCACAACAAAATAGAACTCCTTCCAGCCTAATTTAACTATAAAATCTGATGATGTAACACCCACCCAGATCCACATCACAAACCAAAGTGACATCACAAATACTAGGGACAATGGTTCAAAACTGCCTGCGTGTGAGCCAAAATCCAAACAAGCTGCAAATTGCTCATATATGACTGAGGCAGAGAAAGGTGACTAGAAATATTAAAACAAAACAAAGCAAAACAACCACCAAAAAAAGCAAAAGAGAAAAAGGGAAAAGGAAATACATATTTCTTCCCCCTACTAAGCTAGATAAAATAAAATTTAAGGCAACCGAAACAATGGTAAGGTGATTTTATTTTTTTTACCGATGACGTATCTTAGAAGGCCAGGTCTCTTTAGATGTGTGCTTCTAATCTATCCAAATTGTTCTCTTGTTCTTGGCTGGTCCCAGGAAATGGAGGTCAGCATCATTTACCTTGTGCTTTTGCCTTTATGGAACCCAGTATTTCTTGAGCAGCCTTTCTTGGCCCATGGTGGGCTGGTTAAGAATTATATTTAGGGTTTGGCAGAACTTTACCTGCTGTTCTTTCTGTGTTGCGGCATGGTGGAGGGGTGACTGCAGTTCCTAGAGGAGTGTTGAGTGATCTCATTTCCATTCCTTTCCTGCCACGGTTCCCTAAGCTTTCCAGTAGACAGGAATTGTCTCTGATTCCTTGTAAGTGCTTCCCAAACCTCCACTTCCAGCTTCCAGAACAAGCATTGCTATGTTCTCTGAGAGCCTGAATATCATCGTGACCTTGTTTCTGTACTTGGTACAAAAAGCTTTGGTGAGCAGGAGACCAGATGGATAGAAAGATTTCTAAGAGCTGTGTAGAAGGAATGATGTGTAAAAAGATGTTCATACTTTGCCAAAGTGGACCTTCTAGTCTCTGCTTGGGAACTGGTCTTTTTGTAATTCCTTTTTCTCCCTTTGTAATTCTAGCATCCAATCTACGTGAGACGAGACTCCAGCATCCCCACCTATGGGCTCCGTCAGTCCATCCTACTGAACACCAGGCTTCAGGACTGCTATGTGGACTCACCGGCTCTCACCAACATCTGGACGGCCAGAATGTGTGCAAAGCAGAACATCAGGACCCCAGCACCAGGTAGCACCTCTTCTTGGGAAGTTGTAAAGAATCCGTTAATTGCCAGTTCTTTCTCCCTGATTAAGCTGGTGCTCAGGCGACAACTTAAGAATAAGTGTTGCCCAGGACCACTCAAGTTTGAAGAAAAGCCCCCGAAGGGATTAAAACCCAAGGACAATTCAGCAACAAAAGCCATGCATCGGTGCGGGATAAGAAACTCCATCAGTTCCAAGGGCAAACGGCCAGTGGGGCAGTACTCAGGCTCACCGAGGCTCAGGAGGTCTGCAGGAGGCGTCAACAAGGTACATGGTGGCTGTGGTGGAGGAAATGGGACGGAGTGGGGACAGGAAAACGTAAGCTAGGGAACATTTAATGCTTAAGTGATTTATATAGAGTGAAGGAAAATCCTAAAGTTAAAGACAGGGCTGTGGGGGGCGGTGGTGGAGGGTGGGGATGTGGGCAGCAGCATGCTATAGTGGAGAGAGTACCAGATCTGGGCTCATGCTGTTTACACCCTGCCTGGTTCTATGGGAGGATGAAGCGGCTTTCATAAGCACGGGCAGAAGGATCTTGATGCAAAGGGAAAACAAGGGTGGGAAAAGCCCGGATACGGGTAGCGCCCTTACGCACACACACCGAACACCAAGAGGTGAGCTGCAGATCTTGCTGTGAACTTCCACCTGGAGAACCTGGCCTCCCAAGAGGTCCATCACTCCACGGGGCCAGCAGAGCTCAGACTGCACCCTGGAGTTAAGCTGTCTGGCTTCAGATTCCAGCTCTAACTATAATTGAGGAGAACCGTGGGCTTAGCCTCTCTCTGCCTCTGTCTTCGTCATCTATAAAATGGGGAATAATGGCCCTTCCCCCATAGGGTTTCACGATTAAGCTAATAGAGTGCAAAGGGTAAATGCTTAACATCCTGCATGGCATTCAATAGATGACACGATGGTTATTAACCTTCTAACTGTGTGGCCTTGGGCAAACCAATTCCGATTTCCTTGCCTGTCAAACCGTCCCCTGCTGACCTTACAGGGTTATGCAGTGGCATACATGAAGGAATTCAGTAAACTGGAACACGCTAGACAAATGTTGGTTGTGGCTGTAACCAAGACTCTGGGACACAAATCCCAGATAATTATTCTGAGCTCCCTTCTCAAGTTTTAGCTTTGACTTCTCTGCTTTCTTCCTGGCTAGAGTAAAGAAAGTTCAAAGGAGAAAAAAGTAACAGACCGCCAAGATCTTGAGAAGAGATATGCCGAACATGTGGCTGCCACCCAAGCATTACCCCGGAACATTGGGACAGCGGCCTGGAAGGGCCAAGCGTTGCTTCCTGAAACCAGACAGAGACAGCAGTTGTCCGAGGACAAGCTGACCATCCACGGCCTCTCCACAGAGGGTTACAGGGCTCTGTACCACTCTGTGGTTGAGCCGATGCTATGGAATCCTTCAGGGACCCCCAAGAGGTACAGCTTGGAGCTGGGCAAGGCCATCAAACAAAAGCTCTGGGAGGCTCTGTACAGCCAGGCCGCCAGTCCTGGAGGTGCTCAGGACCCAGTGCCTGGCAGGAGGCAGCTGGAGGTCCATGAGGAGCCTGTGCCCAAGAAATGGCCCAAGTTAAAGAGAGAGAAATAGAACTGGAGCTCACGGGCTTAGGATATTCTCTGCTAGATGTCTGAAAAATAAACACCACTTTGCACCTTCCACATAATCTCAGAGTGCTTTACAAATTAGTAACTCCCTCCCTGGGACACAAGACAAATGGGTATGAGATTCATTTCATACTGACAGCCCCTCTCCACTCTCATGATGAGGTCATCTCGACGGCTAAATGCTTGCCATCTCTTCCCTACAAGCCCCCTTTCCTTAATAGGGGTTTGAGGGGTCTCTCGGTCCTCCAGGTAAGAAAAGGCCAGGCAGAGGAAGTCAACAGTTTGTATCCAGCCCATCTTCCTTATTTTAAAAAGGGGACTACTGTTCCCCTCACCCCTCCACACAGCGCTGAGCAGAAAAACTACCATTACCTCAAGGACATAATCCCACACCCTCTCCATCAGATGCTCTCTCCATCAGATGCTCTCTCATGACACCATCACCCTAGCGCCCAACAACCTGAACTCTATGGTAACAGGAAAGGAAATCACACAGGTGCTCACGTGAACAAGTTGAAGTTAAAGGCCCTGCTTCATGTAAACCTCTTCTTGGTGGAATCTGTAGGCCTTTACCCAAATAGAGCAATGACAACATGTAACACGTACTTGATAAAATTGTATTTTTTTTTTTACAGTCATTTGTACAATTTGTTACAAAACCATAGAAGACTACAACTTGTTTTAAATCATTTTTGGTCGGCAAATATGTAAAATCTGTGTGCAATTATCATGTATTTACAGGGCCTCATGTTAGTCATTTTCAATGATTATGCCAACAATGTCACACTCTCCACATAAGACATGGCTTAAGATAAATATATTAGTAAATAAATATTCTGAGAACATATTTCCATAAATGAAATGTGCTGCTATACATATACAGAATATACATAAGTTGTTTTCTAGCCTTTAAAACATTTAAAAAAATGGTAATGTTGGAGAAGGAGCCCTTAGACCATTTTATTACAAAATCTTTACAGCAAAGTCTTTACAAAATATCTTTTAAGTGCTATGGGAGAAGGTAAAAAAAATTTTTTTTTTAAAATAGTGTCTTGTTAGACCAACACAATAGAGTTTATATAAAGAATAGAAAAAGGTCTGTTTAAAAAATAATACTCTTGATTAGTAATTATTTTTTAGACCTCATTTAAAAAGCATTAGTCATGCATGAGCTTTGAGTAGAAACTAGCAGCACGTAAGGGAGGAGGGTCTGAGCGGTGGGACAGCAGATTGGGCTTTATAAAATGGCTTGGGTTCAACAGAGGCGGGAGAGACTGAGTCAGAGCCAGCATATTGAGGCTGTGTCCTATCACAAAGAGGTACCTTGTTGATCAGAAGACCATTTTTAACTGGTTCCAACACTCTTCAGTTTACATGTCTGTCTGTCCCATACCCAGGGCTGGGCCAGGGGACTTCGGCTTGGGGGAGGGGGGCGGTTCTCAATGGAAAATATGATGCTCCCAGTTTCCAAGGCTATATGACCCCAGCACACTACTGAGAGGCCACCGACAAAGGTACTTGTCATTATTATTGGAGTCTTATAACTTTGAAGAAGACATTCCTTTTCATTTGAATGCCTAGGCAATATAGTTGGGTTACTACATTCTGGTGACCTCCTTGTCTGGTGGGCCAACACAAATTTAAGACAATGGCTGATACTTAAAGTTTTAACATTTCATTTTCCTGTTTCTACCACCCTGTAAACTATAACAATTAAATGTTTCTTTTTGCCATCTGTAATCATTGCCCTTTCAAATGAAAATCAGACACATTTATGTTAATAAGCCCCGTTGAAGCCACATTATCTACTCATCTATTTATTGCTTAAGGCTGTTGAGGAGTAGTTTTCCAAGCAGGGCTAAAGAAAGCCACTTTGGGGCTATGGTTTCAAAGAGTATGCACTCAAAGGCATTAAAAACAAAACAAAAAACAAAACCACAAACAACAAGAAAATCTCAACAATGAGAAGCTGGTTTTTGCAACCCATGTTAGAAGCCATGTCCCCATCCTTCCCCTAAAACCACGTAATGCAAGCTGTTGTCCCCAGCAGCTGCTACTCCTGGCCCGAGAAATAAAGGCGGCCCGGATCACATGTCAACAGCTTAGGCGCTTCCCACACCCTCGCCAACAGGTGTGCTGGGCATCAGCCCGGGGTGGGGGGAGCAGCCCCCAAGGGACTGTACCTCAGGGACTGGAAGACACATCTCACCATGGTGAGTTCCTAAATGGCAAATGGCTCCATCAGTTGATGTTGGAATTTCTGTCAAAATCTGGCTACAAGTAGGTAAATGTCCTCATCACAGGCTGAGTTAAAAAAAAAAAAAAAAAAAAAGCAAAAAGGCTTGGGATACAGTGAGACTCTCAGTCAAAACATTCTCATCTGGACTTTGGGCTGATTTCCCCTGAGCCTTACATTACCGATGATGGCAACCCAGGGTGGTCTCTATTTACCCACTAGGAGGGCGGCGGTGGCAGGGGGGGAGGGGGGGTGGGGGGGGTGGGGGGGTGGGGGGGCACCCTAGGCTGTGAGGTTCCTATTCTGCAAATGAGCATTTCAGATGACAAATGAATCAAAGTGACCAGAGGAGTTAGTGAACACAAGGGCTAATGTGATTAGTTTCTTCTAAAAAAACCTTTCTTAAGAACAAGAAGTACATTGATTGGACAAAAAGGATGACAATCCCTGATCTGAAATAGCTTTAAATAGATTCTCCCTTTTAAAAGTGGAAACATCTTTAAAAAATTTGGGTTTTAAAACTCTCCCTTCCTCTTAAAAACAAGAACAGCAAAAGGCTGGAAAAATATACAAAGACCTACCCTTTGGGTCTAAACTATCTGATAGTCTCCTTCTCTGTCTCCTGGAGAATCAATACATAATAGTGCATTAGGTAGAAAGGATAGTAGACATTTGCAGGTGAGATGAGCAATTTCAGCCGTAAGGCAATGGGCTGAAAGACCCCTGAAGCGAGCTTCCAGAGGGAAATGGGATGGGAAACGTATCATTCAAACGGAGCTCGGTGCTGACCCCGTGGGATCCCCAGGAAGGCAGCCCAAGGATGCTGGCTGTGCACCCCCCGCAGGCACGCTCCAGCGCCCTCTGTCCCTTCTCCGGGACATTCTCTGCTCCCTAGACACCAAGGCCGCAAAACTACATTCCTCCCGGGTGTTTGTCCCCACACACCCCTTCGAACCATTTCTGCAGCCAGTAGCAGGAAGCCCAAGTTCAGGATTGTGAACTCTGTCCTTTTACCTAAGATGCTGACCCAAAGGGACAGACTTAGGACACTGGGCTGAATTGTCCCTGTCACCCTGGGGCTTTGTGTAGCAATGGCTTGTCCCAGCTCCTCAGTGCTGCAGACCTTCCGCCCTGTTCCTAGCTGTTTCCATCAGCTGCCTAAAGGTGTGGGCCGGAGAGGCATGGCTTCTGAGAAGACCCGAAACTTTGCACGTTGGGATTTGCCACAAGAAAGAAAGAGGCAGCATTGCATTGTTCCTCAGAGTCTGTACCCATATCAACTAGCTTTACTTCAAGTTTCTGGTTCATTTTCTAAGGCAGGTGTAGCCCTGAGCTTTTCAAAGGCCTGAGCCCCCTCCGGGGAGACAACAGTATCTACACATGATGTGGTTCAATTAATGCAGCAGTGATTTTTTTTTTTTCAGCAAAAGTTGGTGGTTAGGGTTCTTTAAAATATATATTTAAATAACTTTACATTTACATATAATATCTTAAAAAAAACAAAGCAGAGAACTCAATCCCACACACCTCAGAACCCCAAGCACACACACTTTACAAAACAGAATACCATGTTATCAAAAGAGGCAAAAGACTCAGAGAATTTTGTCTGTTGGTTTGTTAATGGGGGGTGGGGATGGGGGCGGTTTGCCACAGGTGGCTCACATTTTGGGTTGAGAAGGAGGGCTCTCTTTATTACCACTTTTGTGTGTTTGTCAAAGCTAAAAAAAATCTTTTTTTTTTCTTTTTTTTTTTCTTTCCTGAAGGAAGTCACGAGCTTGGAGTCTCCATATAGTCCCCATTTCCAGAATTCCTTCTGAGCTCAGGCTCCCGTGCCGCCGTCTGCTGGGCGAGATCTCTGTCCTGGGACAGAGAGAGAGAGAAATCATCAGAGGACAGAACAGGCACTGGAGGCCCTGGGCACAACACAGGGACCAGGCAAGGGACTTGGGTGCCCGTGCCAGCGTGTGACAGGTTCTCAGGAAGGGACAGCTCCCAACACCAGACAGGCCGTGTTATACAGCAAAGGGCCGAAACAGAGCTCCTTTGCTGAGAGCTCCTCATGCTGTTGGGGGCACAGGTGCCTCCTAGACAGTCTCCCTCATCTGGAGGTGCAGAGACTTCTGGAAGTCATTAGGTAGCATGAAAACACCACATTCAGCACTGTTGCAGGCACTGGGAAGAGTGGAGAAGACCCCCTCCTGGAAGCTTACAGACCTCAGAACCAAGTAACCTCAGACTGTGATGGCCTGGGAAGTGAGCAGAGGGTGTGAGAGTGACCTTGGAGGAGGCTGAGGATGTGATTCCAGCTGAGATCTGGAGAAGCAGCAGACAAGTTTGGAGGCTGGGATGAACTTGGCTGGCTGGGGCAACAGACAGAGGCCACAGAAGGCTTGAGTAGCCAGGTGGTGAGTGAAGCAGGAGGTGGTCAGAGGGGTGGGCAGGGGGCAGATCAGACAGAATGGGGTGAGGAGTTTACATTTTTTTAATTTAAAGGTAGTGACGAGGTACTGAAGGGTTTTCCGGTGTAAAGACATATATTTTAAAAAAACACCACTGTGGTTCCCATGCAGAACAGAAGGCAAGACCAGCAGGAGACCAGTCAGGAGGCCACTGCCTTGACCGTGGGGAGAGGAAACGGGCCTGCCAGAGATGGCAGGTGCGGGCTGCAGAAGAGATAAATTAGGGATACACTTTGGAAGTGGAACCTGTCCTGTCGTGTTGCAGTATTACTCAAAGGTGCCAGACTGTTTATTAGGGACACAAGACGTTTGGGTACTCTAGAGCAATTTGATGAGGTCTGCTGAGCTGAATGAAAATTCTGGACTTGGATTCTGCATTTTTCTGGGAATTTGATTTTCTGGACAGAGGCAAAACACAAGCCCACGTGGTCCTTGCAGACAGGCTGAGAAGCCCAGGACACTGGAGTGTGGACAGTGGGGTGGGCTCAGGGCCAGTGCCAGGCTTTCAGCCTGAGCATTGGGTGGGGAGCAGGGGAGAAGTGGGGCAGGGCATGCAGAGGGAGGCATTTGGGACCGCTGCAGTGGACATGACAGGGTGGGATGCTTGGGAGGGTTAGGGAAGAAGGCCTAATGGGTCTGGAACGCAGAGCAAGGGTTGGGGTGGAAATAACACCTGGAAGTCATCAGGTGCAGATGGTGTTTTTAAAGTCAAGGGCACGAAGGAAGTCGCTTAGAAAACAACCTGGAGAAAGAGGACCCCGACTCTGGCCTCCTGTCCTCTCCTATTCTCACCTGCAGCCTCAGTGGCTGTGGCGCTGGACTCCTGAGTGTCCTGGGGGGTACCGGGGAAGCTGGCCCTGGTGGCCTCTGCACCCTCCAGAGGGCAGCCGGGCGAGAGCGGTGCCCTGGCCTGGCAGCAGAGAACCGGCTCTTCTTCCTGGGCTGCTCCCAGGCTTCTGTGGGGCCGCAGGGCATCCGGGCCCAGGGTCCCACCCCAGGGGCTGAGGCCACGGGTCCCTTGGCAGTCTGAGGGCAGGCCTAAGTCACAGTCCACATCCTCCGGAATGATGGGGATGCGCTGGCTCAGGTCCCGGGCCCCTGGGTGGCAGCTGGGAGGGGCCTCCTGGGCGAGCGTGTACTGCACGCTCACGGAGCAGTCCTCAGTGTAGCAGCCGCTGCCCCCTCCGCCACCATGGGCCACCTGCTTCTCTTCATAGAAGCAGCAGGGCAGGCCCTCATATTTCACCCCATCTGTCCTGGCCAAATGGTCTGGGTGAAGACCGTACAGGCCCTGGGAGCTTCCCGGCTGTGACTCCCCACCTGTGGGGCCACAGGCCTCACAGGGCGGGAGACCCAGGAACAGCGTGCTGCCCCCGGCCACTCCTGCACTGGGCTCCAGCGTGGCGGGCTGGGGCTCGCAGCAGCAGGCACACGACAGCCCCTCGCGGCCCCCCTTCCAGGTCCTCCTGAGATCCGGGGCAGCCCCGGGAGAAGGCTCGAGCCCCACTTCTGAGGTAGAGCTGGCGGGCCCCCTGTGCTCCAGGGAGGAGTTGCTGCTGTAGTTCATCTCCAGGCTACAGGTGGACAGCTGGTCCCCCGAGGGAGAGGCAGGGCCGGGCCAAGGCTCTCCCCGCCCCGCACCTTGACCATGGGCTGCCGGGAGCTCCTCTGGAGGCGGGGAGCCCTCAAGGCACACGACAGGCCCCCGGCCTGAGCCACCGGAACCCCCCACGTCGCTGGTGCGACAGGGGCTCCGGCTGCGGTAGATGAAGGGGTCATAGTCGCTGCTGAGGGAGCTGCGGAAGGTCGAGCAGCTCCCGTACACGCCCTGGTTGCTGACCTCGGTGCAGTCCACCACAGAGTCGCTGGAGGAGCAGTGGCACTGGCCGGAGCTGCTGCTGCTGCTGCTGCTGTCGCTGCCCGGGCAGTCAGCCAGGTAGCCGCTGCACACTGAGCGGTGGCCGTGGTAGCAGCTGAAGCTGGACGTGCTGCCGCTCTCCAGGTGGGAGGGCGGGGCCATGTGCACCACGGTGGGGAACAGCAGGCCGCCGCCACCGCCGCCCCCGCTTGGGGGGAAGGCGCGGGTCGGGCCCCTGGGAGAGAGGCCCGGGGGAGCCTGGCCCTCCTGCTCTGGGTAGCTGAGGCCCTGGAAGTAGTAGTGTTGGTACATGGTCTCATACTGGGAGAAGCAAGCTGCCTTGGAGAAGCTGCGGCCGCTGAACTTGGGCCTGCGGAAGGGGTGAGCTGGTGAGTAGGCCCGGTGCTCCAGGCCGCAGCGGTGAGGGGCCAGGGTGTGGTCCAGGTGCAGGGGCGGGTAGCCGCGGATGTAGGTGGGGGTCTGTGGGGAATAGAGGCTCTGCTCCCCGTGCCGGTCCACAGTCAGCAGCGTGACGGGGTTTCCCGTGGGAGTCCATGCTTGTCCTGGTAGGGTAGGCCGGGATGGCATTGGTCCTGTGCACGCGGCCGGGGTAGTGCACCGGCAGGATCACCCTCTGCTGCCGGCTGCGCGCAAGGTTGCTGGTCTCCACACACACAGTGCTCGGGTTTCCCTTTTGTTCTGGGGAGAGGTGAGGAAACAACGTCAGCAGGGCTGAGCACATGGGGCTAGAGGGGTAAACAAGGGCAGAGGCTGAAGCAGGAGGCCCGGTCATGTGCCAATGCGCCCCCTCTCATGCCAATGCCCCCTTCTGGGCCATCAGCAAACCCAGCCACGCTGGCTGGGGCCAGCCCACTTCTCTGTTTGAAGGGTGGTCTCACCGGTAAGGGCCTACCTCCCGCCTCCCCTCGGTCCTGCCTAACAAAGACACCATGGGGGTTTGCAGACAGCAGCAAAGGTACCAAGATGAAAGGCACTTTCTCTCTTGGAGAAACAGCTCCCTGGAGTCCACCCGGCATTCTGTGCCCCTCATCCGATACCACAGTGATGCAGGAGCAACACTGTGACCCTGCCATCTCACATTCATCTCCTGTGGCCCGGGAACAACCCCCCAGTTCTGGCCATGGGAGCATCATCACTGTCATTTCTGCTAAAGACATTGTGGGCCTAAGGCCTGGAGAGGCCAGATGCCTTGCTCAACGTCAGGAGGCTGGTTCACGTGAAGAGGCCAAAACGGGAACTCGGGGCAATTCTTCATGGCAGGCTCTCCTAAGGGTTTGGAGGGCTGGTGAACTCTGAAACCCAAGGTCCCCACACTTCCAGGTCCAGAAGGCAGTGCTCGCTCACCAGTCTGCAGCATGTGTCACACTCTTGCTAGGCACTTGGTAGGGACAGTGACTCTTCAGCAACAGTGGAGGCAGGTGACAATTACCTATGATGTTATGCCGACAGTGGGGGCAGGTGTGGTGCTGCAGCAGCCACGGGTCCACGCACTTCCGGTGAAAGCGGTGAGTACAGGGGATAACCCGCAGCTCCTGGGGAGGGAGAGAGGACACACGGCCTGAAGGCAGGGCACAGGTGGAGGGCTAAATGCTTCTTCCTGAGAAGTCCAGCATAGGCCAGGGAGCCCTGTTCACTGTGCCAGTGCCAGAGGCTTCTTCCTCACCCATCCCCCCATCTCTAGCTACAGGTAGACTCATTTCCCTGTAGTCAGCACCCATGTCTGTGTTCTAGGGAGAAGCCCCAACCACGGTCCTCACTGTTAAGGAAGGAAGCACACAGAAGCAGGCAGCTTTCTCGTTGCCTGAGGAAGGCACTCATGTTCGTGCTGCCCAAAAGGGGAGACCAAAGCCAAGAGCTTCTGTAGCCTGGGGTCTGGAGAGAGGGCTAGGTTACCCACCTCCCCCCTACCCCCCACCAAGACCTTTGCATCTCTGGGATGGTGGCTCCCTCCGGGTGCTCCAACTGGGTATGAGTAGAAAGGAAGATGCCCAGGACTTGTAATTGACAGGAGGAGCCACCAAGGGCAATGCTCTCCTGTCCTCTCCTTTGCTGGACCCTGGATACTCACCCGAGGGTACATGGTTTCTAACAAAGCAGCCTATGTGGAGAGGAGGTGATGAGGTTTTCTGAGGCAGAACCACCTCTGGAATTCCTGAGCCAAAGCACCCTCCAAATTTGCTAATGTGACTTTGTTTTTCCATTCCCTGACCGGCCCAACACAATAATATTCAAGCTAATACCTAATGTTGTGCCTGACCTTGGCAAGAGTTCTACCTGCATTTTCTCATGTAACCTTTGTGATCACCTTGACTTCATGTCCGTCTCAGGCTCATGTCTCGAGCACAGCACAGAGAATGAAGTCACTTGCTTGAGATCACAAAGCTAGAACCTGCCCTGGGTCAGGATTAGAACGCAGGCAGTCTGCACCTAAAGACCATTCAAGGCCCTCTTAATCTCAAGGCCTCTGCAAAAACTCCTTTTTTTCATCCAATAGCCTATCTGGGAGCAGAACACTTTCATTAAAGGGGCATCAAATGTCTGCAACCGATTCTGAAGTGGTTTGCTTCCCCAAATGTGTGTGTTTGTGTGTCTCTGTCTGGAGAGAGATTAGGCAAACACAGCACAGTGTTAACAAAGGGTTATTCCAGGTGAATGATGTACCATTCACTGAAGGACTCCTGCAGCTTTCCTGAAAGCCTGACATTTTCAGGATAAAAAGCTAGAAGAAAAAAGGTAGCCATCACATCTCTTGTCTCCTTAGTAAAAACACCCAGTGTTCCACGGGGCTTTGCAGGAGAGGTTTGCTTTAAGCCATGTCTCAGTTTCCAGAAGAGCAATTCTAAAATTAAGTCAGTACATGTAGGGGGCGCCTGGGGGGCTCAGGCAGTTAACTGTCTGACTCTTGATTTCAGCTCAGGTCATGATCTCGCAGTTTGAGATGGAGCCTCATGTTGGGCTCCATACTGGCAGTGCAGAGCCCGCTTGGGATTCTCTCTCTCCTTCTCTCTCTCTGCCTCTTCCCTGCTCTTGTGCGCTCACTCTCTCTCAAAAAAAAAAAAAAAATAGGAAAAGAATTAAAAAATAAAATTATGTCAATACGTGTAAATGTTCTTAACACCAGACATTGTCTGGCCTCGCATATATTTCTGATCAACTTCTGAAATCACGTGGGTGGAAGCTGGGCCCTCTAGCAAGAGAGTGTCTGCGTTGTGACCACCCTCCTCCAGGGGTGAAGAGCGGTTAGACTGTCTCGGGCCACCTCCTCGAGACCTAGGTGTTTAAACCCTTCTGCCCCTACAAGGCTGTGGGAAAAGGACACGGGGCTCTGTCCTTTCAGGTCCTGTGCACCTCTACTGACCTGTCCACCCCATCCCTACCCAGGACGGGCCCTGTCTCTGCCATTACCTCTCCGTCGATGTACTTCTCCAGGCAGATGGCGCAGTCGGACGTGGAGCTGCTGCTGAGCGTGTCCAGGGCCCCACAGCTGCCCTCCCGGCGCCCCTTGCTCTTGGAGTTGAACTTTCTGGTTTCCATCTTCTCCAGAGCCTGTACGGCCAGCCTGTTCATGGAATTCTGTGCAGCAGAATGTGGTCTGTGTTAGGGTTCGGGACAGATTTACGGTGGTAGTCACCCCGAGGGCCATAGCATCTAACACATGGGGACGGGTATAACGCTAGTCCTTTATTACCAGATCAGCACAGGCTTTTGAGAAAGCACTAAAAATTCAGACTGCTGCGGCACAGATTTTCCAGACCCCTGAGGGTCAACGACTTGAACGCAGGCTTCACCCAAGTGGCAGTATCAGCAGAGGTATATACTTCAATTGGTTGGCCAACTCTTCAAGACCCTGAGTTATTGACCTGCTCTATACCCAGGGTTCCTCCTCTTTACACTGAAGAAAGTTCTGAGGGCAAATGAGACAATGCACGTGGGTGGTCGCCAAACCCACCCACTTCTAGCCACCCAACTTTGTGAGAAGTCGGTGATCCTCTTGACAGATTGCCTGCCAATGTCCACCGTCTCTCTCCTGAGATGTCACGGTACACGTGGGACAGTCTAGATTCTCGTTTACCCTCTCCATCAAACTTTGCCCCTAAATCCTGCCTTCCTATGAGCACAGTGATGTGCTAGCTGGGGCACAAAGATGGCTACTTTGTTTATCGAGAATCGTCTAGAGAGAGCTTGGAAGATGCAGATCCAGATTCAGCAGGTCTGGGGTGTGGCCTGAGAGTCTGCATTTCTACCAAGCTCCCTGGTGATGCGGACACTGCTGGTCCCCAGATCACAGCTGAGGAGCAGGATCCAGGGCTCCACATTAACCTTTAGACGCTTCTTGAGACAACTCCCAGCTGGAAGCGTTCCCAAGGCTCGGCCTTTATAGTTCTGGCCCTTTGGGAACAGAGAAGACATAGAGTGATAAGCTTTGCTCTTGCTTTTCTCTATCTTTATGGCTCGTAGGCCCCTGGGAACCGGCTGCACAGCTCAGGCCCCCACCCTCGTTTTCACTAGTGACAGGGCGGCGGGGATCTGCGCTCGCCGGCTGCTCGGACGTATTACCTGACTGCGCCGCTGCTTCAGCTTGATTTTGACAAGGAGGATGAGGCAGACCAAGGAGACCACGACGAAGAACGCCAAGAAAATCCCCATGTCGAAGTACTCGGTGGGTTGCTGAACAGAACACAAGACACGATGAGTCACGCGGGTCTCTTCGGCCTGGGGATCGGCACATGGCCCGTGTCAGCGCTGGTCAGAATAAGGATGGGGCTGACTCGGGTGCATTTCCCCTCGTTCGCAGGAGACACCCAGGGTGTGTGCGGGCTAAGCTGCACACACGGGGTGATCGCCAGGCCCAGGCGGTCCCCCACGGTGTGGCTAGGGGGAGGCCTGCAGCAGTCTCGGCCAGGCCTCCTCACAGCCGAGAGAACTCCCATCATAAAGCTTCGCTCCCTGTGGAGTAGCGCGAAGTTCGCTGTAACCGGCAGGAGAGGCCCAGCCAAATAAACACGAATATCATATTTATGGGACAAAGGAGTGAGTGTCATGTTTTGAGGGAACAGTGATTACTAACCATATAATTAATGGTTTACAACAACTCAGAAAATTGTATGCTGCTTCCGCAAATATCAGCTTCCACTACAATGAGTCACATTTACCCAAGTGCTCTTTTCTCCTTTAAAAAGAAGCCGGCAAAAGCAGTTCTTTTGCAAATTCCCGGGACTCTTGAGTTCTTATCTTTTCCTCAGGGCACAGTGCCTCTTCAAGCCTCGAAGCCACCTCACCCAGGACACACATTTAGCTAAGAGGAGTAGGGTTTTACTAACTGAATGCCAGGGGTATCTAGATAGTTTGTGCATGTACAAGAACCCTCCTATATGTGAATATTCCAGTATTTGTGATAAGGAAACAAACCCTGTATGAGGCACCTGTCCCAGGTTGCTAGAATCTTCAGTCTGAGGTTTGGGCAAAAGATACCAGTGAAGGGTTACTGGCCAGCAGTGGCCCTTTGACACTCAAGTGAAGCCTAAATGCTATTCGTTGACCACCTACAAGTGGTGAACTTCAATCCCACTTGAAAGCTAGGTGTCCCAGACTCAAATATAAGTTAGGGGTTTTCTGGGTGCCTGGGTGGCTCAGTCAGTTGAGCGCTTGACTCTTGACATCGGCTCAGGTCATGATCTCAAGTCGTGAGACCGAGCCCTGCGTCGGGTTCCACACTGAGCATGGAGCCTGTTTGGGATTCTCCCTCTCCCTCTCCCTCTCTCCCTGCCCTTCCCCCATGCACCCATGCATTCTCTTTTTCTCTCTCACCAAATAAATAAATAAATAAATAAATAAATAAATAAACAAACAAACTAAAAAAAAAAAAAGTAAGTTAGGGGTTTTTTCAACAATGCAATTTATCCTCCGGGAAGAAGGAAGTTTGGCCTTTTTCTGTAGTCTGGGTCAAATGGAAGGAAGGGGGACAAGGGAAGCTGGGTGCTGGGATTCCTTCCTTCAATCCTCCTCAGCCTTTCAGAGGGGGGCGGGAGGGAAGAGAAAGAAGGACAGGAGGCTACCAAGAGGGAGTGCCGGGTGGAAGAGACCAGAAACACCTTAGTACAAATCATCTACTTCCGGAAGGTCTTTTCACATCCTTTGTAAAGGAACGCGAGGGCTGACATTTCTCCTTGGCCTGCGGACTTATACCTAATCTAAACTGCAGGACCTAGGCTGTGTCAGCATGTTAGACAAGAAAGAAGATTGGAACACGAGCCCAAAGGGAATAAAGGCACAGGGAGCAGCAGAGAGGGTGCCGGGCTCACTCGAGGCGGGCGGTGCTGAATCCTTGCTCGAGCTACTTTCTGCTTGTTGACGATGTTCATCAGCTTGATGGCATCTGCACCCTTCACGTACACCACCGGCCTCTTGAGTGGGTCTTCTGAGCCCTGGTTTAGCTGTGGACAGAAAGACAATGCTGGTTAAAGGGCGTGCTTACTTTAAGAAGGAGAGAGAGTGAGGCTGAAGGGAAAGAACAGCAGACACCGTTTGAAAATCCCCAAAGTCTTCAAGTGGGACAGCCTTGGAGCTTCTGGAAGGGCGAGGCTGAGAACGATGCTCGCTTCAGAATGGCGTGGGCAGGCTGAAGGCCCAGAAGGGTCTGTGAAAATGCCCCCCACAGCCACCAACCTCCTGGCTCTTCACTCCTCTCAATACCCTTGCCTTGGAGTCTGAATGATGTCTAGACATGGGTCTCTAGTGTCAGCGGGCAAGGGCAAAGCCCTGAGACGAGGGTGACGGCCCCGTGACACGCCGAGCTAACTGAAGCCCTCTCCGGGGTGGGGGCTGCAATGCTGCGTGGCCCGAGGAGTTTACCTGGTCAATAGCTTCTGGGTTTTCTGATACATCAAAGATGACGGCAGTGGCTCCCCGCTGCACTGCCCGCTTGGCCTGGCAGGGGAAAAAAGAACAGGTTGGCACTCTTGCTCCTCTGACCTTTCCAGAGCTGGCCTGGGAAATCAGACCTGTGTTCGAACGTGGAATCTGACAGTTACCAACTTCTGTGACTCTGGGCAAGTTGCTAATAGCTTCCCGAAACCTCAACTTTCCCATCTGTAAAAGAAACAAGGGGGGACGAGGGGACAATGCCACCTACGTTGTATGGCTGCATTAGGAGAACCAGAGTTAGAATAGGTGGAAATAACTACCCAGGTACTGAATTAACCTTTGTCTCCCTATCCAGCCAAACATTAAAAACAAATCAACAACCTGCCCCGTCAGCATGAAGGTATTGGTTTCAGGATCTTCTGCTATGAACACAGAGCCACTGGCAACCAAAGTAAATGCCTCTGGTCCTTGTCTTGTGGTCCCGCATCGTTCCCGCGTCACCCAGGGCTGCCGTGAGACTGGCACACGGAATATTTCCAAGGGGATCTCAAAATGGTCAGCTTAATAACTGACATAAGCTGAAGACCTCTGGAGATGTTGTCAGAGGGAAAAGCTCCGAGAAAAAATCGTAAATGGGGATTTAGAGCAGTTGGCTGCCAAACCTGGCTGCACATCAAAAACCACTTGGGAAGTTTGTAAAGCAGATTTTCTGGCTTGAACCACAGAGACTGATTCAGCAGGGCTGGAGTAAGGCCCAGGAAACGGAGTTCTGGAAGTTTTCTGAGGGATTCAGATGATTCAACCACTTGGGGAACTAAGGATCAGAGAGAGATGAGATGAGAATGTTTTAGGAACAAATGTGAAGTGGTGGAATTCTTTTTTTTATAATTATTATTGTTATTATTATTATTATTATTTTGAGAGAGACAGACAGAGCAGGCTGGGAAGGGTCAGGGAGAGAAAACTCTCAAGCAGGTTCCAAGTTGTCGGCGCAGAGCCTGGTGTGGGGATCAAACTCATGAACCATGAGATCATGACCTGAGCAGAAACCAAGGGTCAGATGCTTAACCGACTGAGCCACCCAGGAGACCCTGGTGGGTGGGATTCTTTTTTGAGGGAAAGGATTCTTTTTTAGCCCAATGAACCTTCTGACTTTATGTCTGGCTAAGTGGATAACAGAGTAGAAGCTGTGGAAGAACAAGACATAAGATGTAACCCTTGCTTTTCGGTTCCTGGATTTTGTTAGAGAAGGTACCTCTAATGTGGGGGGAAAACAAACAAAAATCAAAATAAAACCCCAAGCCTCCTATAAGAGGCACAAATAATGGCTACTGTTCAGAGATCAAGAAAGTCTCTACGAGCCAGAGTGCTTGAGAAAGAATACAATTTGCCTGGAAGGAATCCCTGTTGAGGGAATAATCACTACCCGGATGCAGCGTGAGAAGGCAGCACTGAACCTCCAAGAGCCGGCCGAGCACGTGGCTGGACCAATGGCTTCACAAGCCCACTAG
Source organism: Prionailurus bengalensis (assembly GCF_016509475.1). Taxonomy (NCBI): domain Eukaryota; kingdom Metazoa; phylum Chordata; class Mammalia; order Carnivora; family Felidae; genus Prionailurus; species Prionailurus bengalensis. Next base: position 23,540,816 of record NC_057356.1, read on the forward strand.
AGGGCAGTCTTATCCCACAGCTTTTAAGACAATTCCCCGCCCCCCCTCCCACCCCCGCACTGTGTACCAGAGAAGTGGGACTGTGAAATCCTCACGGATCCTGCAAAGTCCCCCGCAATTTAACAAGCCCGGGCACCCTGGCTGCTGTGCTGCGGAAGCTGTCTTTCTTTCCCTGGGGACTCTTCCTTGTTGAACTGAGACTCCATGTAGTTCAAGTCCCCTCTACCTCCTGTCCATCCCACCCCTATTGCCTCACCAGCAAGCTGTAGTCGGTAGTGGCTCTTGGGAGCTATTCCTGGCTCTGCCACCGACAAGCTGCCAATGGTGGGCAAGTCACTGAATCTCTCTCAGTCCCAGTCTCAGTTTCCCCACCTGTAAGAGGAGGAAGCCTATGTTATTATGACTAGGGTCCCTTCCGGTTCCCAATCTTGGCCACTCAACTGAGAGGCAGGGGACTGTCCAGAGCAATGAAGAAAGAGCTACAGTGGCCCTACCACCTGCCTCCAGAGAGAGAGGACATGATGGCACAGTGAGAAAGTTTGTGGCCAGGTGGTCACTTTCCTTCAAAAGGCTCTTTAGGGGCACTGACTCTCCCTTGCCTGTGGCCAACAGTTTGTGGGCCCCAGAATGACGAAGTAGGCGCTGTGTCTTCTACTCAGGTGATACCCTCATCTTCACAATATCTTCCCTCGACGTGCAAGGACCCAGGGGAACAGCATGGAAAACAAGGTAATCAACAGGAGCTTGTTCCTTTATTTGGCTTTCATTCGCCATCAAGCACATCAACCAGCACCTGAGGGAAACGTGCATTCAGCTCTGTCCTGATCAGGAGCGCCCAGCACCTCCCGCTTTGATGCTGGCGCACCTGCAGAGTCTGATGGCAGCGGATGAAAGGCTGTGGGACGCGGGGTAGCGCAGAGCCCCAGCCACGTGGCTGCTCACGTTTCTGGGCTTCCCTGCTCCACAGGAACGTGGAAACCTCAGGGATCTGGAGGTGAGGCACGTATGACCCATTTGGGACAGGCACTTTTTAAAAAGGCATTTTCAACAAAATCTAGGGGGGTTGAAAGGTCTCCTGGTTTCTATAGTAAAAACAGCAGGTCAACGATAAGGTGCTTAAACCCCATGTTAACAGATCCATTTCACTGACTCAGACACAACCAAGCTAATGCACAGGATTCAAGTACAAATATTTCGTTGGAGAAAATGATAATTCTCACAGCTGACTTACTTTAAAAATTAATGGAAGCTGCTATTTAAATAAGGTTGCATTTCCTGTCCATGGCAGGACTAGACAGGAGGGGAGTCAACCCAGGATCCTATTGAGAACTGGCCTGTTAGGAGGCAGCTCGGGATTTAAAATAGGCCATGAATAATCCAGATTTAGAAAATGACACATTTATCATACTATTCCCAAAGCAAATTAAAAAACACAACACTACTTGGTGACACTTTCCCCCTCGCCCCACATTTTCAGTTTAAAAATAGACAAGGCATCTTCCTGAACCAGTCTTCACATCTTAGATCATTTCAACGTTTCACCAAATCAAGCTTGGGCCAGAATACTGCTTCAAAACAAATCTAACGCATAGATTGGGAGATTACATAATTAGGAGTTAGCGGTCTTGTGATCACTAGAAACCCTATCTCTATAAAGTCACAAAACTCTTGAGATAAGGCTGTTTCAAAGAAAGGGTGGAAAAACGAAGCCTGGTGGATGTTGCTAGATAAAGGTCACAGGTAAATTGGGCTACAGTTGGGGAGGGCAGTTACCCTTGAACTGTGCACAGACTGGCGTGGATGGAAGAGCATGAGAAGGGTGTGAACAACAGAAAACAGGTGGGAAGGCCTCCCCAAAGCAACCAAAGTTCCTCCCTGCCTTTATGGCCCTTTGCTTGCCCTCCCTCTGCCCCTCCCACACAGTTACTTTAACATCCTTCATCACCTCTGCTGCCTCAATCGGGCAAGACCTGACCAATGTGGACAGGTCAACACCAGTGAGCAGGTGACTGGAAGCCCAGCGGTAGAATGTGGAACATAAGGTTGTCATGGTCCTTTGTTTACCTTTCCAGGGCTTGCAAGACCCAAGGCTCGACAATGTCCACAGCCACTGAGACAAGTATCAGACGTGCAAACATCTGCACACTTATATTTTGCCAAGTACAAAGTTTCAAGCCCCGGAAGACAAGGTCCTACTGTGGTTAACACTTACAGCAATGCAAGACTCCTATGGTTATTCAATAAACGTTTGTTCTGAAAGACAGCAAGCCTGCCTGGGACCATACTCTTTGGCTGCTGCCTCCTGAACGTGGATATGGTTTTCCCCTAAGGAAAGTGCTTCTATCAACATGTTTGACTTTTGAATTTCCAGATGGGAATGAGGCATTCTGATGAGAACGGTACCGGTCCCGCTACCACCTTGTGGGTAGGAGAACTCAAAGCCTCCAGTCTACTTTAGTTTCAATTAAATTCAGGAATTCCAATCAGGAATGGATCTGGCACTCTCCCCAGTGTGTGCAGTTACACCCAGACTTGGTAACTCCCAGCAGCCCCTGGGCAGACTCCATTTTTCACAGTTGTTTATCTGTTTGTCTAGCACTCAATGTGTTGGTCCCAGTGTCTAATACTTATTAGAGGAAATCTTTGACAGAGGATCATCTTAATTGGAGATAACCCAAAAGATGATGAAAAATCTCCTTTGTCCCAAACTCCTGACCACAGGATAACCAAGGAAGTTGGATCATTAGTGCTGATATGAAGACCTCTGTCTTCAACCTCTTCTAGGAACCTCTGCAGACTTTTTTTGTCCCTACTGAATTCTTTTTTTTTTTTTTTTTCACTTTGTCTTTTCTTTTACACCTATCATAACCTCCAAACAAGTCATCAAAAATTCTCTGTAGACATCTTGAAAGCTGTGAAATAGACCTTCATATACTCTACTTACTCACTCATGTATTTTTGATATTTGGGCTCTTTTGATTTTTTATTATGATAACTAATGCTATACTGAATAAATTGTGGCTTAATTTCCAATTTCTTTAGGAAGGGAGACCCAGGGCCAAAGAGTATGAAGATTATTTTAAGAGTTGTAATACAATCTATACAGGCTTTTAATGCCCCTCCTTATAAACCCACTCAGTTCTTAAGGATGGCACAGATAATACAAGACAAATTCATCAACACATTCAACTTCTGGGTAAAGTGACCTGTGGTGAGCTGGCTAGGGGAAGGAAGTCAGTCAGTTTGAGAGTAATCTGCCTGATACTGCATATGCAGAAAGATACTCCAGTGTAAACTATCATGTGTTGATTATATCTACTGATTCTTCAAGGTCAAGTTCATGTGCCACCCCTCCCATAAGATAGACAAATGCTTCTCTGTAGCCTAAAGCAGCTCTTATCCCTCTCTGGGCCCTAATATCTCTAAGGATTTTTTTTTCTGCTGCTTACTACTTATATGATGGATTTTCCCCTCAAATAGGACTATCTTTAGGGGTTTTGCTATTTATAAAAGTAAAATGTGCTTAATGTAAATATTGAAATTGAAAGCAAAAAATAACTCACCCTTATTGCCCATGTTTTCTTTTTAAAAAAACCCCATATATTAGCAGGAATAAAATGCACATATATACTCACATATTAAAATACACTTAAAAAACACTTAAAAATAAACTGTATGTATATAATGTTCTGTACTCGCCCCCCTTAACTCAACAATTTGTTCAACAATATTACATGCATCGATATAAAAAACTGTTCATCCTCCTTACCAGGTACATATATTATTCCATTATATGGTCGTAGCAGAGCTTAAGATGGTCTCCTGTTACAGGATTTCTATATTTTCTCTATTATAAACAGTGCCATATATACATTCTCATACTCATGGTTCTGCTGGTATCTGGCTTTAAATAAATAGCTAGGGGCGCCTCGGTGGCTCAGTCGGTTAAGCATCCAACTTCAGCTCAGGTCATGATCTCACAGTTCGTGAGTTTGTGCCCCGCGTTGGGGCTCTGTGCTGACAGTGCAGAGCCTGGACCCTTAGAGCCCACTTCAAGTTCTGTGTCTCCCTCTCTCTCTGCCCTTCTTCTGCCCTGCTCACACACTCTCTCTAAAATAAATAAACATTAAATAAATAAATAAATAAATAAATAAATAAATAGCTACACGTGGTCCTGCCTCTCCAAAGCGCACAGATCTTACATGTAAATGCCTGGCCTGGGTGCTGGGCTAACCCGCCCTCAGGGTCTAAAGGAGCCAGGAGGTAGACCTTACTTGACCAGTCTGTGTGTCCTGGAAAAAGCCTAACAAAGCAGATTGCCCTGGGCATGGTCCACACTCAACAAATTAACATGGTAGGCAGGAACAGAGTTTAATTCTATTTGCAGTGCCATTTATTCATTTATTTTTTAACAGTAGCAATTAACCAGTTACTCTGTGTGCTCAGCCCTGGACATACATACAATAGTAAGCAGCATGTGGCAGACCCCGGTCCTTAAGGAGTGTGCATTCTGCAAGCAATGCAGGTACAGACAGAGGCCAGCCGAGTAATAAAGGAATAGTCTGAGTGTTTCATTCCAAGGACAAATGAGTAAGAAATTATGGACATGGGATCAGTTATCCCATGTCTCTATTGTAGCTTTTCCCAAAGTACGTATCACAGGATGAGATTTTCTTGGTCAGGGTCCTTTGAGAAATGCTGCGCTTTCTAGAGTGACCCCTGATATCCACAGGGCACGTTAGTATGATAGAGGCCCAGGAATTCCCCAGGTTTTTGGATACAGAATCCTTTTGCAGCAACTTCTGTCAACATTCCCTCCCTTCTATGCGAGACGTTTTGGAACCCACTGCTCAGGGTGCCTGGGTGGCTCAGTCGGCTAAGTATCTGACTTCAGCTCAGGTCATGATCTCATGGCTTGCGAGTTCAAGCCCCATGTTGGGCTCTGTGCTGACAGCTCAAATCCTGGATCCTGCTTTGCAATCTGTATCTTCCTCTTTCTCTGCCCCTCTCCAGCCAGTGCTCACTCTCTCTCTCAAAAATAAATAAACATAAAAAAAATGGAACCCACTGCTCCATGGTGCATGGTATGCCAACGAGAGTGGAATATCACCCCTTATTATTCATTCCCTTGCTCTAAGGTACAGGTAGGAGGCTGGGGGATATGGCAGGGATCTACATTTTGAGCTGGAAAACAATTAGAAAGTTTATACACCGCAATTTAAATGAGATGGCTATTAGTATGAAAACATTCAGTTCCATAGTTCAACTTGGCAACTACTTAAGAGGTCCAACTCTGTGCCAGACACCTCAAGAAAGATACAAGCCAAGACCTTCTAGAAGTGTCTGTCATTATGCACTGGCTGTTGCCCTGGGAGAAGAGCTCTTGCTTGGCAAGGAGCAGGGTGAAGGTGTGGAGATCTCTTTTTACCCAAGAGAATGTTCACTTGTGGGTCTCCTCTGATACACTTATAGAGAGCAGTGTGACCTAAAGTGGCAGAAACCATTATTGCAGAGAATCCAAAATGGCACCAGGGCTTGGTTCCTATGATTTGGCATCAGCATTCTCCTTCAGTTTGGGTCCCCAAGTTCCATCTATGGCTATTCGCAAAGTGGAGCACACGGTCCTGGGCATCCGTGGGTCATTTCTTGCTCAGGCTGATATGGGTGCATGGCGTCTTGCCACAGGCCTACCCTTCATGCAATCCTTACTTTCCTACAACCTAGGCTCACAGGGGCCAAGTTAAACCTTTGCCCTCACCCCTACACTCAACTGCTTACCAAGTTTTGCTGATTCCATCTTCCAAATCCATCCATTGCTTTTCCATCCCCACTGATGCCACCCTGTCCAGGACACCAGACTTCTCATGTGAGTCACAACAACATTCTCCCTTGGGGGGCGTCTAGCCCATTCCCCCCCCCCCCCCCCCCCCCCCAGTGTAGTCTCTACCCAGCAGTAAAGGGACTCTTCTAAATCACAGCTCTGACCTGGACCACTCTCCTCGGATAACTGTGTTACTCTTAGGGAAAACCAGGACCGCTCCGCTGCTTATGGTAAACTCCACACTCCAACCCTGAGTCTAACTAGGCCGAGTTCTCACTAGTTCTCTGATGGCCTGTGTTCTCCATGCTGAGGAAGCTCTACCTCCCCAACACCAGCTAGCCTTTACCTCTTCTAATTCTTGGTCGACTTAGGTGTTATTCCCTTTACCCTGTTACTGCCTATGGCCTGATTGTGTCCCACTGTTGCAGCTCTTATGACATCACACTGCAATTGTTTACTCAAAGTGCCTCCTCACTAGAGGGCGGCCAATGTGTCAGACTTCTTTCCTGCTGAATTCCCAGAACCCAGCAAAGGGCCTGGCACAGGGTAAATGGCCAAAAAATGTTTGTTGATTAACCCAGAAAGATCAGCTTTTGCCCTCAGGGTTAGCATCAAACACCTAGGTCGCTGCTACTTCAAGCACAGACCGTAGCTCGCTGCTGGTCACCTCATCTCCGGTTTCCTTTGACTCAGATTGAGAAAGGTCTGCTCTCTACCACATCTTGGAACTCAAGATTCTGCGCATTTGAGACTTTCAGGATTTGGTTTATTAACTGTGTGCACATCCCCTGCTGCGGCATTTGCTGATGGGCCTCTTACTGGTGGTTAGTGCTAATGCAGCCATAGTTGTCTCTGGGCAACCGCGATCTCAGCCACTACAAGTGACGCTGCCTCAATGTGGATCTTTATCAGGCCCCAGGCCCCTGTGTGAGCACATCTCTGATGTCAAACCTCTTAGAAAACAAGCCCGTGCCCCTGCAATGTTTGTTCCTTCCACTCTCTGGAGGAAGGCAAGGTCCTTTAAAACTCTGACCAAGGGAAAACGCTCACCAAATGACTACCCTTGAGCAAACCCACAGGAAGAGATGGCAGGAGATACAGAGTTTTACAGCATCCTCCCATCATCACTCAGGGGACGCTGGCTTTTATTCAGCCTCAAAGACTGGTGAAACCTATGGAACATCCTGAAACAGGTGGAGACAGATGGCCTGTACCAATAGGGGCCTGTCTTGGGAAAGTGAGCAGATACCAGTCTGCCTTCCCCACCTGGTGCGAAGACCGGAAGCTTGGCTTTCCGGGGGAACCGGTGGCAGACTCCAAACTCCCCCACTCAGTGACAGCCTCTTTTGGGGGCAATGAGACCAAAGCACAGGCTTGAGAGGCACACCCGCCTAAGGCTTGAGCCTGGGGCAGATCATTGCCAGGAATGCAGGGTGCCAGGAACAAGTCCTGGGTATGGGGCCACTGCCGCAGGGCCTGCTCTGTGGTCGGAGAGGAACAGGGGCTGTGAACACCGATGGAGACCAACCACGCCTGACACCCACCGGTCTCTCCCTGCTGGTCCTACAGCCACCAAACAGCCACCGCTCCTTGGGTCCTTTTATGCCCCACCCTCCGGAGGCCACTGAGTGGTTTTTAAACCCTCCCTCCTCACTTTTTCCTTTCCTCCTCCCCCGTGTTCTTCGCTTGGCAGTGACCACCCAGGCACCAGGCTCTTGATCATTCTGGTCAGCTGCTGTTCCCTGAAGCATGAGTCACTGCTCTGACAGGGGATAGATACTCTTGCCAGGCAAGGGGGCTTGCAAGGCCCGTCTCACCCAGCGCCCTGTTTTCCTACAGAAACCTTTCGTTCCATAGGAAATGAGGTCACACACCAGAGCACATGGGTAACCGGTGAGAAAATGCTGGCGCCAAGAAGGGGGCGGGTGTCAGAAGTGTGGAGGGAGAGGACCCTAACACACAGGAACCACCAGACGAACCACCTGCTGCTCTGGGACAGCCCAGAGAGGAAGGGGTGCACCTAGCTTTAAAAAATAACCTGCTTTCTTTAAAGCATATGCAGCATAAATGATTTTACCAAGCCAAACTTGCAGGGAGAGTGGCTTATTCACTTTCATGATTTGGAGCTCCTAATCCACCGCCTAAAGGAGATCAACACACAAAACGGCCCCAGAGGGGTAAAGAGGGGCGGGGCGGGGCCGCCCGGGCAGCCAGGCAAGCTCACTTTCCGGGAGTGGGAGAGGAGGTGGGTGGGGGTGGTGGTGAGGGTGGGTGGCGCTGCTCTGCCCGCTCCACCCGACTCCTCGCTCCAGGGCTTGGCTGCAGCCCGGCCTGACCTTCCAGGTTTCGCTGGCAGGAGATCAAAGTGCCGAAGCCACAAACACAGCTCAGAACTCGGAGGCCCCGGCGGCCTCCCCCCAGGGTCCCCCCTTCCCTTCCACCCTCCAGCTTCAACCCCTGGCCCTGCTACTCCACGCCCTCCTTCAGAGTCCCTCCCCCTCCGCTTCCCCACGCCCCCCAGTCCTTCTCCCCACTCAGTAGGGCCGGCCTTTGGGGGCGGGCTCCCATCTGCCCTTCGCCGACCCTACCGGGCTGACCGCGCCCCTCCCCATCGGGAGAAGGTATTTCTCGCCTTAATTAAAGTCATTAAGCCTCCAAAGGCTCCTGCGGGCTGCTGGTTCTGAGCTCCAGAACGAGGAGGATGCATTTTAAGTCCTAGTTAAGATTATGCTGATCTATTTAGGAGGTATGTAGCAGCGAGAATTCAGCGGTTAAGTTAGTGGTTAAGGCTGCCTCCGTTTAAATAGTATTATTTATTCCCCAAATATGTAGCAGTCCCACTTAATTTCTCCTAATTAAAGGAATCATCAGAAAAGGCTGGAGTCCGTGGCCATGTCACGGCGCCATTGCACAGGTTGGTACCCTCTTCACAATCAGAAAATGCTGGGTTCAAACGGAAAATGCATTTCCCCAGATCTTAATCTTAAACATAGACATTTTACACCAGTTCCAAGAAACACAATGATTCTCTTTGTTTTCACACCTGACAAGGAGCACCCCAACCCAGGAAGCCTGTCCACACCCTCCTTTCCATGGCCACTGCTGGGTGAAGGGATGTTATGGAAAAATGTCTGCAGTCGGGTTGTTTGATGAGATGTCTATGCCTGGCAGAGAAACTTTTGGAAGAACTTGTTAGCTGCTATCTTGGGTTGAGTTTCCAGAAGTCCCACTTCAGGGCCAAATCTTACAAAGTCAACAACTAGAAAATTTAAACAGGACCACTCCCTTTTCTGCATATGACAGGTAACACTTGTTTAATAATCATTGGCAAGTTAATTGGGTGGCATATTTGGGCTTAACAAGGAACAACAGTGCCTACAAAGTCTGAAGACCCCACAGCCTCCCTTCTGTCTTGAGAGGTGGAGGGCAGAATCTTTGAGGGCTGAGGGCTGGGCTCCTGGCTACTGCAGCCATCAAGCAGGGCAGACTTGGTTCTCAACCTTGGCCCACTGAGGAGGCAACTGGGGAAGATTTAAAAAATACCCTGCCCCTAGAGATGATGATTTCATCTCTGTGGAATGGAGCCCCGGCAGCAATATTTTTCTAAAAGTTTCCTAGTTAGTTTTAAAATTCAGGTAGGGCTGAGAGCCACTGAGCTCCAAACTGCAGGAAGCCCCTGGGATGGCTGTCAAAAATGCACATTCTGGGGCCCCTCTTCGGATTCAGTTGGACTGGTGGAGGTCCAGAAGCTATCTAAACAGCACATGGGCAATACTTAACGATGGGGCAAAGGAAAAGTGTTAGCGAATTCCTGCATTAGGTGGTACACTGTTTGAAAAAACAAGATTACTCTGATTATATGATTTTCTTATTTGTACTAAGAGGAAGAGAACCTGAATGAAAGAATGTTTGCATGCCTGAGGCAGGCTTGCTCCTAACATTGGAGGGAGTTGGGACAAGATCCAACAAACCACGAAACAAAATATATGCTACCCTTCTATCTTTATGTACACCTTCATAAAGATCCGAAAGGTCACGTTCAACTGAGATTTCTCTAACTCCCTGGAGTTCCTCATCAGAACATGTCATTGTGGAGAAAGCCAACTCCTGACCCACCTTGCATTTCAAGAGGACTTGTACAATTGGGCATAAACACCCCAGCCTCGAGGCTAAGGTCTGTCTATCCTCCTTGGGAAGAGGGGTAGGATCCCAGGGGAGTCGGCTCCCAGGAGGATGGTCCTGGACAAGAGGTCTGCCAGGTGCCGGAAGCCAGCACTGGCTCATCTTGGGGAATTTGGGATCCCGGGAATGGTTTATAGAAGGGGGTTTCCCTTGGACTCTTCACCCAGTGGCCAGAAGCTTCAGAAGCAGGGCCTTTATTGCCTGGTCTCAGGACAGTACTGGCCCAAAGCATCAGACTCCAAGAGGGAAAAGTGAGCAAAGCACCTATTATGCACCAGACAAGGCAGTAGGTGCTTTCAAATGGCATGCAACTCTGTAGTCAAGGGAGTGTTGACTCCCATTTTATAGCTAGAGGCTCAGAGGTGACCTCACAAAGCCACGAAGTAGAGAGGTGACATGTGACCTCATCCTCTCTGTAATCCCAGGCTACAGAAATACTGTGGTTATCCTAGGGCTTTCCATAATCAAGCGTGATAGAAATGTGTGCACATATATCAACATGAATGCTGAATCTCTAAGTATTCCATTAATAGCTTATGTAAGTATTGTATTTCCCAATCTTACAAGGCATCCAGATAGCTCTTACCTAACCCATTTGGACTCCCTCATCTTTAAAACTCTCTTTACAAATGTCATGCAGCTCATATAGTCAACGTAAAGAGAGGTGGCAGGGTGGAAAATTCTACTGTTGTACAGGGTTAGCTGCTTGAAAGCTCATGTTTTTTTTCTCAGAGGGGCTATTTCTTATTGCCATTCTAGTCAACGCGAGCTCCCAAACAATACAACTTTTACTCTGTACACTTCTTAAAGATCTACCAAGGTGGTTCCAAAATGGTTCCCCATGTGCCCTGTCACATTGTGTCCTTGAATCTGTGACTTGGTATCAGTAGAATTTAGGAATGATATGGCTCCATTGTCTCTCAACTTCACACCAGAATCACTTAAAACAGCAAGAGAACCAAACCCCTCTCTCTAGAGAAGGGCAGAGTCCCAACCCCCTCACCCTGAGTCACACCAGTCTTATCTGGGAGCAGTCAGTTTGATGACACCCCCGACGAAGGTGGCCTCGAGGAAGAACACAGCCTGAAGGTGACCCGTGAATGGACGGGGCGATCAGGGAAGGGGCAAGGGCAGGGGGAGGAGCTGTCACCTCACACAGCTCGGGCTGAAATCCTGGCTCACCTTGCCAGCGTTGTGAGCAAGACTGCGGGCAGACTTGACAACCTTTCTGTGCTTCCTCCATCTGTTCAATGCGGATCATGCTAACAGGACGTATTATCACGATTGTTGAGAGAGGTCAGGAGACTAGATGAGAAGATGCCAGTCGACTGGCAAGTGCTGAGATGCATGCACTATGTGTATCTCCTGTGGGCACCTGGCCCCTCCCTTGACTGTTTGCATACAGGATTCTTCTCTCCAGGAGAGAGAGCCCAGTTCCCAGACAGAGCGGCAGGCAGAGTCACAGAGACTCCACCTCTGAAAGGTTCTGGAAGTCGATGTGTCTCTGCCGCGCATCACATACACACAGGAACGTCACAGTTGGGGGCAAGAAATGATGCCATGGCACAAAGCAGGAGGAAGGCGGTCAGACGCCCAGGGGCATACTGGGATATCCTGGGGAGCTATTTAAAAATATCGGGGCCCAGCCCTCCCCAGAGACTGAGGGGCACTGGGCTGGAGGTGGACCTGGCCTCCGGAGGTTTGAAAGCTCTCTGGGTTGATCTGTAGGCATAGCTAAGATAAATAACCACAGGGACCAAGACCCTAAGGAGGTCAGAGGAGAGACGGTGGCAGGGAGTGTGCTTAACTCCCAACTCATCATTCCTTCCCAGAACTGCCAGATTCCTTTCTCAGTTATACTATTTGGTTTCTAGAAACCCACTTACGCTATCTTACCTCAGACTTAACAAGAAGAATGTACTTCAAGGCAATCAACAATTGAGCTTCCTGTGATCTGGCTCTGGGAATGAGACCTCCCTCTCCCAACGCAGAAGTCTGGGTCCTTCACAGTCAAAGGTCTCAGAGGCGGTGACTATCACAAGCCCCTAGACTGGCACCTGGAATCCGGCAGGCAGCAAATGCTGTGGGGAGGGGCCGTGGGCACAAGAGCCAGTCTCTATCCCATATGGGGCAAGCTTTTGGGGTTCACAGTAGAGGTTCTCCTAGCTCCTTAGGTCCAGACCTTTGGCTTCTACTCCTCAGGGGTCCCAGGACCTCAAACAGGGGTCTCTACCCCCTGGCAGGACAGAGCCACAGAATGCAAGTTCCAGAAGTGTCCTCTGAGATAACAACATGATAAAAGTTCTGAAAGATATGAATTCCAGGGACACCATTTTCAAGTTGAAGTCCCATTTTTCTTCACAAAACACATCCTTTCTTGAACTAAAGCCCTCAAACACACTCTGGGCTGAGTTAGCCAAGTCACAGAACTTGGATGCCAACTGCCCAGCTAACATCCACGTCTCTGCCAGTAAATGATGACAGCATTTGCTATTAGGAACAATTCTAGTGACACGGGCTGGGAGTGTGGAGAGGAGATACCAGATGTAACAGCTGAGATCACGGGTTAGTCTGTAAAACAGAACAGGAGTTAAACCCAGGAAGGCCTTGTTTTAATGTCTGAAAAAAAGAACAAGTCCTATAGTCATATCTCTATAGGCCAACAAGCTGAAGGCCATGAAAACTATACTCTTATTTCTTCCAAATGCATTCTAGTCCTGGTGCTTAAGTCACCACAATGGTGGTGATGATGGAAGGGGAAGGAGAAAAGCTGACCCAGGCACCAAGGTGGCCTTCCTCAGGCCAAGAACGGACAGGAGGTGAAGGGAAAAGATGCTGTTGGGCACCCCCCAGGGGCAGCAGCTATAGTACTTCCTGCTTCCTGTTTGAAGTCCCATCCATGTCCCTCTGTTTGGGCTACAAAGCAATATGGGGAGCGCAGTCCTTGCCTGTGCAGAGCTTAGAGAAATGGAGCTACCCCGTTTCTAGCAAGGGAAACAAATGAATCCAGAGCTCAACAGTGTGGGGACACCTTGAAGGGTGCTCAAATCAGGTCTGGAATAGATGAGCTTGGATGTGGATGTGGATGTTACGGGGCTGGTGTGGTCAGGAAGTACTTCATGGAGACCAAGCTGCCCAAATGAAGAAGGGAAGGCTGGCCAGGAGCTGGGCACACAAGGTGCTGGCTGAGGCTCGCAGACCCTACAGATACACCAAGGACCAAGAAGGGAAGAGGTTCACAAAAGGCAATGCTTGGTTACACGGGGACTATCCATTACAGTCCACGCACAAGGCCACAGTGTAAACACTGGCCACCATTTATTAACTAGCCTTTCTCTCGGTGGCAGTCAGCATGCCCCCAGGTTAGTTTCTGGTATACAACACAGCATTCACACACAGCCCCTATGGTTTACTAACACTTCTGGATCACTGCCCAAAATTCCATTTTCTCTGGAAAGGGTTCCCTGACCCCTGCAAATAAGGTTCATTTGGGTGGCTAGGTACTTCCAGACAAAAAACCTAATGTGACTGTCTTTCCTACGGTTTATTCATTTAACACATACTTGTTGAACCCCTACCATAATGGTACCATCGTATGCTGAAAAGACCCATCCTAAGAGATCTAGTCCTTCTTCTCAAGGAGAGCCACTAATCACACTAGGGACCATATGCACAGCAAGAAATACTCCTTAAATGGAAGAAAAGAGAGAGGAGGAGGAGGAGGAGGAGGAGGAGGAGGAGGAGGAGGAGGAGGAAAAATGGTGCCTGCTGACAGGGTCCTCGTGTCTCCACTTTATGTCAGACCTCACTTACCACTCGGTGGACGGCACACCTCAGCATGCTGCCTCAGAATCCTTGCACAGCAAATTCTAGAACATCTATTCCATACGAACACTCATATCCAACTATAAATATAGGGGCAATTATTGTTTCAAGAAAGCAGATTAGTTTTAAAGTATAGTTGGATAAACTTTAACAGTGCAGAAAATTGAAAAACCCAGTTAAAGACTTTAAAAGTCCTTAGGATGAAAGAGGAGAAAGGGACCATGAGCCACAGAAGGTGGAGTTGGGCTGGATCGCTTCCTTTGGTCAATAACAGGTCTATGACTGTGTCATTAAGAAAAGGACTTCTTGCAAAGGAACAGCTTAATCCCAGGAAAAGGAAAGAGTAAAAAGGTTACATTAAGGGAATCAGGGATAATCTCTATCAATTACCCAGAGCCTTTCCTGTTGGGGAAGTCTCAAAAGAAGAACAGGAAAAGAGCTGGGTCATGATCCAGGTGCTTACGCTTTGTTTTATGATCCAGGAGTTTGGCAGTCTGGTTTCTGGGGGAGTGGAGAGAGCTAAAACGGCAAGTGCTCCGTAACCCCCCAAACAAGCAGATTGTTACAGAATATGGCAGTGTTGGCTCGACAGGAACCCAACTATGGCAGGCACGGGGGACCGGCTGGCATCATTCTGAGGCTAAACAAGTCCAACTGCATACCCTCCAGCATCTGGGACGTTCGAAAAGACCAGTGAGCCAAATCCAGAGAGAGAGAGAGCAAGCCTGCTTCCTGGCCCCCGAAGCCAATGAGGCCCAGCTGAAGAGTCACTGCAGTCCTCATACAGAGGGACAGAAGGGGCCTGTTAGGCAATAGTGACCTCAACTATGGTCCATCAGAATCGATTAAGTGCCTCTCAGTCCTGGAATGGGATTAAAGAGCACCTAGTCCCACATCCTCGATTTGCAAAGGATACAGTGACTTCCCGAGGTCAGAGAATGCTGGCAGCAGTGGAGGGCGTTCAACTTAGAGCCGACTGCATCCTGTCAACCCTGCCCCATACTTCTTTAGCGTCCATTAAGTTTTGCCATGTCCAAGTTTTTCTTTTTGGGGAATAATCAAAACTTAGGGGCATCCAATGTTAGTTTTCCAAAAATAACGGAAAGATATATTTAACTAGCACCCATTACTAAGAACATAAATATTTTGCGTATTATTTTAAGCAGTTGTTACTAGAACGTTCCTGTGCCGAGAGATCTGAAGCCAAGCACTTACGGAGAGGATTATTAAAAAACTGACCTGTGAAAGGAAGAAGGCTTGATTATAATGGACTTGCTAGCAGACAGGTGTACAGGAGTTTAGAAAGGAGGCGGAGTCTTGAAAAGAAGTATAAATTCAGATAATTCCAAATGTACTGAGTTCACTGTCCAGGTGAGTCCTTTTGAATAATAACAGAAGCCCCTAAGTGTTCCCCCCTATGCTGGGATTAGGACATCTGCCTAATTCAAACTTCTAAAACACAGAGTGGCACAGAGCACCCAGCCCCTGTGACTGTGCTGTTCACACCACACATACAGATAGCCCCATTCTCGTGATGTCATGCAGATATGCTACATTAAGATATGATGATAGACCAGGACCAGCCAAGACTAAGAAATATTCAGCGTCCCCAAACCCCGAGCCCTACTTGGGTCCCAGCTTGGAGAGAAAGTGTGCCCAGGATCAGGGCCTGACAGTCAAGAGGAGGTTAGGTTGGGGGGTCACATTAACATCTAACAGATGAAGTTACAGATTAACTCGTCACTGGTATTGGTTGGTTAATGTACAATTTTGTAGGCAACTTCAATAGTCCTGGCCCAAGTTCAGAGTTAAAAAAAAAAAAAAAAAAAGGCAGTGTGCCCTTTTCTCATTTAGAATTTAAAAAGTGATGGGAAGGAATAAACAGATACATACAACCAACACGAAAAAATCTCAAAGTAATTATGCTGAGTGAAAGAAATGAGGTTAAAGAGTACATATTTGCATGAGTGCATTCATATAAAACTCTATAAAATTCAAACTAATCTACAGTAGGAGAAAGCAAATAATGGTTACCTGGGGATTGGGGAGGAACAGAGGGGAGGGGTGGGAGGGCCTCCAAGGGGCAGGAGGGAGCTTTTTGGAATGATAGAGTACATTGACTGTGGTGATGGTTTCATGACGGGGGTGTGTGTGTATGTGAAAACTTATCAAATTATACACTTTATTATTTTTTTTATCAAGAATTTATAACATCCATTTTTAAAAGTTTATTTATTTATTTTGAGAGAGACAGAGAGAAAGAGAGCATGAGCAGGGCAGGGGCAGAGAGAGAGAGACAGACAGACAGAATCCCAAGCAGACTCTGCACTGTCAGCGTGGAGCAGGATATGGGGCTTGTATTCACAAACCGTGAGATCGTGACCTGAGCTGAAACCAAGAGTCGGACGCTTAACTGACTGAGCCACCTAGGCACCCCTACACTTTATTATTTTTTTAAGGTTTGTTTATTTTTGAGAGAGAGGGAGCGAGAGCACGAGTGGGGGCGGGGGACAGAGAAAGAGAGGGACAGAGAATCCGAAGTGGGCTCCTTGCTGACAGCAGAGAGCCCAGTGTGGGGCTTGAACTCAGGAACCGTGAGATCATGACCTGAGCGGAAGTCAGACGCTTAGCTGACTGAGCCACCCAGATAGGTGCCCCTCAAACTATACACTTTAAATATGTCCTGCTTATTCTAGGTCTATTATACTTTAATATAGAACTTTAAAAAAAAAATAGGTGGGGGGAAGAATCCACAGATATTTTTTCCCATGATTCCTCTAACTTCTTAAAAGTAAAATTTTAATGACACAAAGAACTCTTTACCACGTGATGCTGGCAATTTTAGCTAATATAGGTAAATTCTAAAGCTGGTCTAAAAAACTATCCAGACTGAGGCAGATAATACCTCCTTCTGATACTCTAAAACTGTCTTCAGTATTCTAAAACCAGTCCCTCTCTAAGCTGGGTGAATGGGAAAGGGAGACTGGTAGCACAGTGCCCGCATGGACTCTGGGAAGCAGGCAGATCCCAGGTCAGTATCCATGAGAGAATATTACCTTAACACAAAGATGATCAGGACTGCGTGCGTGTGTGTGTGTGTGCATGCGTGCGTGTGTGCGTGTGCGTGTCTCTCTCTCTCTCTCTCTCTCTCTCTGCAGTTGCTACTGCTGCCCACAGTTGGGGGAACCAGTGGCCTGAGGGCTTTTTTTTTTTTTTTTAATTCACGGTTCTCTTACTAAATTGATGCCCTTAGGCAAGTCACTTCATATCTGATCCTCAGTTTCCTGATCTGTAGAACTGGAACAGTGGTAGGACTTTATTAGGTTGTTGAAGGGATCAAATAGTTCAGAGGTATAAAGCGCTTGGCATAGTTTGGGCACATGGCAGGTGCCAATGGCAGCTGTGATTACTGTTCAATGATCTAGTCCTAAATGAGTAACAGCACTAAAAGATATTGGTTGTTGCCAATCGGACAAAGGCTGCTTTTTTTTTTTTTAATATTTTTTCAATGTTTATTTATTTTTGAGAGAGGCAGAGACAGAATGCAAGTGAGTTAAGGACAGAGACAGAGGGAGACACAGAATCCAAAGCAGGCTCCAGGCTCCGAGCTGCCAGCACAGAGACCAACGCAGGGCCCGAACCCACGAACCGTGAGATCATGAGCTGAGCCGAAGTTCGATGCTCAACCGACTGAGCCCCCCAGGCACCCCTGGACAAAGCTGCTTTGAGAGAGGGAACTTATGTTTGAGTTTTGAACCGGATATATGAACTGTCTTTAGTAATTGCTTTATTTAGCTTGATGCCATGAATACGAGTGTCATTGTTGTCCCCTCCACTTGGGCTTTTGTTTAGAGCTGAACTGAAACAAATATCCTCCATAATTAGATGGGTCATCAGAATTTAAACTGCTCCACTGTGATCTTCAATCCTTCCTGGCTCAATTGAGTGTTACACCAAAGTATCAAATAGCTCCTCCTGCCAAGAGTTACAAGAAATTCACACCTGTCAGGGTAGACTGAAAAAAATGGGCACAATACTTCTCCTTTCAAGAGGTGGAGCTTATTTGGAGTCACTGGGTGGCTGTGGGTTAAACGTCTGACTCTAGACTTCGGCTGTCATGATCACATGATTCATGGGTTCAAGCCCCACATCGGGCTCTGCATTGACAGTACAGAGCTTGGGATTCTCTCTTACTGCCCCTCCCCTGATCCCTCTCTCTCTCAAATAAATAAACTTAAAAAAAAAAAAAAAAAGAAAGAAAAAGAAAAAGTGGAGCATCTTTTTTGGTCCTTGAATCTGGGTTTGGTCATGTGGTTTGCTTTGCCCAATGGTTCATTAGCAAACATGATGCATGCAGAGGCTTGGTAAGTGCCTGTGCCTGGGGCTTGCCCTCTTTTGCTGCTGGAAACCCTTAGACTATCATGCGAAGAAGTCTGAGCTAGCCTCCTCGGTGAGGAGAGACCACATGTCACGAGGGCTCAACTGTTCCAAGTGAGGCCCTAACGAACCACCAGCAGACCAGAGAGCGAGCAAACTGGCTCAGACCAGAAGAACTGCTCAGCTGACCCACAGAATCAAGAACAAATGAAAATGATTGCTGCTTTTAAGACACTAAGCTTCAGGGCAGTTTGTTACGCAGCCAAACTCAGACAACACACACACCTGTGCTGAATGAATGCTTCACAGGGTCATGTCACCTCACCCAGGCTGTCCTCCGTGCCGTTCCACAACCCTGTTGACGTGGATTTGTGCGCGTGAAACTGCTTCTCCTTCTCTATATCCAGGTTCCATTTGCTGACATGGTCCCTGCTTGCCTCTGGAAATTTCCAGACACTAAGATCCTGCTTATATATACACTTGTCTCAACTCCTCCTCAGTCTCTTTTTTTGATTTCCCCCTCTCCTCATCCCTTACTTTAAGTTTTCCTTGGAGTCGCGTGCTGGCCCCCTTTTCCTAGTCCACTCTCTTCCTAAACAAGCTCACTCAGGCTCTTGGTTTGAACCTACACTCCCACCTAATGGCTTCACAAACGTCATCTCCAATCCTGACCCTTTTCTTGAATTCCAGGACTCCAATTCAGCACAGTTGAAACGGGTCACCAAGTTTTTCTCAAACCTGCACCACTTGACTCACACTAACGGACCTGTCATCATGGGATCCCACACCCTTCTTTCCCCCCTCCACATCCAGGTCGCTCAGATCCACCCTCCACAGATGACCCGCAAGTAGGCTCTCTCCTTTCACCTCCCTGTTTCCAGTCTTTTTTCCAGTCCATCCCATACATAATGCCAAGAGTTACCTTCTTGCCTTTTTCAGAGTCAAGTCCCAACTCCTTACCTTAATGTCCAAGAATCAGCTTAGTTTAGACACAGTCTACCTGGCCTAACCCCTCTCCCACTGCCTGCCTCCAAGCACTGTGTGCTCCAGCCACACAGTTGCCTATTTCTGAAAAATCAAGACACCCAATAACCTTTTTGCTTTTACCTTAATTGCTCTCCTGGACCTTTCTTTACCTCTCAACGCCCTTCTCATGCAAGGACCCACCTAAAAGCCTTTCTGTGCAAAGCCTTGCCCAAGTTCTCCAGAACCATCTCTATACCACTGTAGCCTCCATGTGAACCCCTCTTATGAACCCTCACTTCACTCCCCCTGGTTGATGGGAATATAAGCATCCTGTTTTCACGTCCCATAGGCCTAACATGGCCACGTGCACAGGAAAGCCCTGCTCTACCCTTGTTTTCTTACCATAACAAAAAAATCACGGCATCCCCTTTCCATTCTCAAACGTGTGCTAACTTTGAATGACAATATGGTTACCCTACTTTGGTCTCACAGTGCTTGACACAGATCAGAGGCATAAAAGCCTGCTAATCCAACCCATTTTGGATCGTTCTTCGTATTTATTGTTTGACTGTCAGACAACATTGATCTGTGCTCACACTTGATTCACTCAGCCTTCCAGAGACAACCCTGGTGGTGGTACTCTACCAGCAGCTTAAGATCGTACAATGGAGATCACAAACTCTGCCCACAGAGGCCAGGCGTAAGACCGATGGCCGTGGATACGCTGCCGTGGTGTGAGGGGAACAGCAGCACGGTGGGGTCTGTGGCAGGCGAGACCACACACGCCTGTCTGGTGGGAGCAGCTGGCACACGGCTCAGGCCGTCTTCACCAGAGGAGTGGGGCACCAGTGCTGCCAGGTCTTCTGACTTTCCAAGGAGGTAGAAATGTGGATTTTTAAACCTTCCAATTGAAGTGTTGGCAACTGATTTATACTTCGAACACAGAGCAGGTGTACTCTGAATAGCCAATGCCTCACATCTTCAGTCTCCAGCAAACCCACAGATTTCTGCCTGGAAAACGCCCCACCTTCAGGAATGGAAATAAATGAATGGGCTCCAGAGGTGGGGCTGAGTCTGTCTCTGCCACCCATCAGTTCGGCCACAAAGATCATCTATGGGGGCAGAGCACCACTATCTCAGTTTGTTTAGAATAAAGGGGTCAGACCCCCTTTCTTTCTAGGTGTTGGTTTCCTTTCCCATTTCCAGTCTCTTAGATGAAAACGTGTGGCAGAGGTGGCCTTACTGCCCCACACTGGGCACACCCCCGAGGACGCTATGGGGAGCTTCACATGGGAAGGAAGTTTCTCCAGCTGAAGTCACAATGCTCTGATACAGCAGCCCCACTCTGCTCTCTGCTCACTACAACCTAAGCCAGCCCTCGCTCAGACGGGACAAACTCTTTAAATCAGAATATGTAAACATCTCATTTGAAACTCCCTGGTTAATCAGTAATCACTCTTAAATACTAAGAGGTCACTCTCATATTAAGGAACAAATACACTTCTGTTTCTATCGCCTCTAACAGGTAATTTACAAAAATCCCTAACTTCAAGCTCTATCTCAAGTCTCATTAAATTACCTCTTAAATTTAAGTCCCTTAAATTAACCTTCACTGAACAAGTGGAAGGATGGCCTCATTTCAGGCTTTTCCTACTGTAATTATTCAGTGTTACCAAGACTTTACTGAGTAGAACAAACACAGGAAGTGGGTTCTGGTATAACCTTTTATTTGCTAGAGCTCCCACCCTTTGCCCTAGCAAAGCCTTGTTTTCGGATTCACTTTTTTCTGAAGAGAAAGTTCTCTAACGCATTACAACCTATCTCCACACGTTCATCTTCCTTAGGTGATACCTAAGGACAGTGAAATACCACTTCACTGTCCCAAATGCACCTGTCACGGGCTGGGAGGGCACTTTGTTGGTCTAGTCTCTAGGTTTTCATGCAAACAGGAGGTCAATGCACTGGGAAGATCTGCATGAACTGTGACGACGACCTTTGCCAGTAGAGACATCACTTAGTACTGATCAGTTGACCTCTTGCAACATTATTTAGTTCGGAGTATAAGATGCAACCCTTATCAGCCAAGCCAGGTTTAGTTTTAATCAGTTGTTCCTCCCACCCCCCTTTCCTTCCTTCCCTTCTTAAAGCCACTGGGAGAGGGAAAGAACAAGTCTGGAAGAAAGGATATCAACCCAAAGCAATACTTCAAAACCCGATTGCGATTACACTTTGGATTTCTTTTTATTATGCTTTAGATTTCTTAGGCTACAACTAAGCATTAAAAAAAACCAAAACATCAAATGGTAAGTTTTAGGCACTTATTAGAATAAAGATTTTGCGTACACATCCTTTTACATCACACAGCATATTACATAGCTTTCAGAGGGTTTAAAAGCATTTGTCACAAAGTAGTCAAGTAGATGATATTTAACAAGAGACCTAAAATAAGCAGTTAACTTTCTGTAAGACTTGAGTGTCCCCATTTTATTACTTGCTGGTTACCTCTGCATCCTCTCTACTGACTGTGAGCTCCACGAGGGTGGGGACTCGTCTATTAGTGTCATGCCTGGATCAGCAACATCCAGCACACAGCCTGGGAGATAGGAGCTGCCTAGTGAACATTATGAGTGAATTCCAAAGATGTATTCTGTTCTACGCTAAACTACAAAAAGGGGCTACTTGGAATCGATCTCACTGAACTCCCTGCACAGCCGGGAGCCTGGGGCATCTCTGCTTCTTATCAAGTGAGAGGGCTGCAGTAAGATGGTCTGCAAGCTCTCATCCCCACCACGGGCAGTTCTGGGCACGGCTGCTGCTGAACTGCCCTTGGTTCAGGGATCCCATAAACATCAGCAATCACATCATCCCAGCCTGCCTCACAGCTAAAGCAGGCCAGCGGCTACTGCTACTGGGGGAAACTGCTGAGGGTGTGTAGGGCATTAGGAAATGACTTCAGATAACTGAGTGACATCAAAGATGCCACTACTATTAATTGCCTTGTTAAACAAAAACAAAAACAAAAACAAAAACAAAGGATATTAAAAAGAAGGGGAGGCACAATCAAAAGTGGGAAAAAAACAGTGGTAATTAGAGTGACGCTTCTCAGCTCTTCCTAGGGGCAAGATCTGGGCTTGGATCCTCACTGTTGTCACAGGAGCACTTGGGGTGTCTATATGACTTTACAGCAACCTGGAAATGACCACTGAAGAAAAAAAAAATAGGGCAAAGATGTTTAGGGAACAAAAATTAAGACTTTTGCACTGTTTTTTTTTTCTGAGCATGGAGATACTCTTAACATTATTTTTTTTAGTTGTTTTTTTTTTTTTTAAGTTTATTTTGAGAGAGAGAGATAGAGAGAGTGAGCAGGGGAGGGGGAAGAGAGAGAGAAAATCCCAAGCAGGCTCTGCACCATCAGAATGGAACGCAACATGGGGCTCAAACCCATGAACTGTGAGATCATGACCTGAGCCAAAACCAAGAGTCGGTTGCCTAACCGAATAAGCCACCCAGGCGCCCCTATTCTTAACATTATTAACAATGTTTGGCTGTCCTAGTAAAGACTACCATCAAAATTCTGTAATGCCTGTGGTTGCTTATGGAAGAGAATGGTGTATGCTCTGATCCAGGCCCCCCAGGCCCGCCCCGCCGAGGTCCTCATGCTAATGTAGTAAAGAAGCATTGCCATAAATCTAGTATTATTCAATTTACTCCATATCATCATGCTTATGGCCTACAATCTAAAAATCTGTGACAGATTTCAGTTCTTGACATCTGAGTTCCTTTGCAAATCCACTGTCATTACAAGTTTAGCAGGCAACCATCCAAGTTGTTCTTCAGGTACAAGGTGACATGCAAATGATCAGCTCTCTCCTCGCCCTTTCAGTTTGATACAGCTTTAAATTAGCTATGAGTAGTATAACCTGGCAAAGATCTGCCAGAACAACAAAGGTAGAGTTGCTATCACCTTCTGCCATGTAAGCACCACACCTTCCCAAAGAACAGACTAAATCAAGGGCATGATGGTTAAGGTTTTCTTTGGTCTTATCTTTTTAAAAGGATCAACGTGGCATCTAAAAACTCAGTTTTCTTTTTATTTGTGGATCTACCTGTTGCCCAATGACTTCAGTTTTTTGTTTTTTGTTTTGACAGAGAGGGAGAAAGTGAGCGAGGGGCAGAGAGAGAAAGAGAATCTCAGGAGAGGCAGAGAGAGAGGGAGGAAGAGAGAGAGAGAGGGAAGAAGAGAGACAGGAAAGAAGAGAGAGAGGGAAGGAGAGAGAGAGAGAGAAGGAGAAACAGAGAGAGAGAGAGAGAGAGAGAGAGAGAAGTGGGGCTCACTTGAAGCGGGGTCGATGCAGGGCTCAAACTCATCAACCATGAGACCATGACCTGAGCCAAATCCGACGCTTAACTGACTGAGCCACCCAGCTGCCCTTTAAGTAGTTTCTCCAAGCACCACTGAAAAGCAAACCAAGAAGGAGAAATTGGAACAGGGACAGTTAGTAACAGTGGGGTCACAGCACTTCACGGTCCTCGTTTTGCCAGGCAGCAAACAGATCGGGCCATTTTTCTCCAGCAGGCTGCAGTGGCCTAACCACAAGCACAGAGCTGAAAACGAAACATCTTGGGATTCCCTGAAACCTAACTTTAGACAGTATGAGCAAGCTGAGGACTTCTGGGAAAGAAGTGCAGCGGACACACGCGTCCGGCACATGACAAGCAGGAATGGGTGGCTCCCCACCAGTGGCAGGGGGGCAGGAGGGGGCGGGTGTAGACTACTGGTTAGGAATCTCTCAGTCTGCCCTTTCACGTACGCAGAAATGGAACAACCACCATCTGTAGGCTCAACTTCTATGTTCAAAGGACAGAAGTGATGAAAGAAGTGAGAAAGAAGAAACAAGGTGGTCTGGGAAGAGCAGGTCTGAAGTTAACTTGGGGTCTGGACAGACTTGGTGGCTGCGGCTAAGTCTCTTCCTCTGAGATTCCGTGCATTCATCTGACAGTATCAACCAGCTCACAGACTTGGGAACATAAATAGTAAAGAAGACTCTGGACAAGCCCAGCCTGGGGCTCAACGTGGAGCATAATGGTTCAGGAGGAGCATCCTTCCTATAGGTGACTCAAACATGTGCAATTTCCCCTCACAGATTCTTGAAGCCATTTAGGCACGAGCGTCCTGTACCAGCACTGAACTTCATGACAAAGAAGTTAACAGCCCTCAGTAACAGTAGTGCATAGAGTACTTGGGCAGACGAAATTCTCATGCCTCCCTCCCACGCTTACCACGTGAAGGGCGACGGTTGCCTCAAGGAACAACTGTCCTGAAAGGCTGAAAAGGGACATCAGTAGTGCTCATTTTAGTTATCCAGAATTGTCTAAAACCGGTTCTATAATTTACTGACAGCCTGATACTCTGGACCCAGAGACCACTGCTCACTTGCCTTTCTAGGACCAAAGAGCAATCAAAAAGAGCGAGAGCATCAGTTCTAAGCCCTTGAAAGGGTACCTGGGCAAGTCAATGATAACCCAACAACAAAGCTAAACTAAACTGAACTGGTGCATGCAGGTCCTCCACATATGTGATGCTTGTGGATATCTGGGGAACTGACAGGTGATCAGTTTGAAAAAGAGCATGGCTCCTCCACTTCACTGCCTAGATCAAACGAGGAAAAGGAACATGTGGAAGGCAGAAGAGATAAGAGGCACCCGCCACCCATTTCAAATCTGACCTTGGCCTTGGTGCCTCAGAGCTGCCCTTCTCCCTTAACTGCTTTGCATTTTGTTCACACTTCTGTTCTCCTCTGGGACTTAAGAAACTTCATGTGCAGTCTAAGCATGGATTTAAGAGTCTCATGGGGTGGGAGGTGGGGGTGGGGTGGGGGCAGTATGAGATCCAACTTGGCCAACAACTTCAAAGACCGGCCAATCCAGGTGACCCAGCCTCTCAGGCCCAGACCAAGCTCTTTGTTTTGGGTTAAGCTGGTGGCAGGGTCCCCCGGCTGTGGTGGGCCCACATTGTCGGCTTGTTGCTTCTTTCCCAAAAGAGGATCTTGTTACAAAGAGAAGCTGGAAATTTCTTTGCACACAAGCAGAGACATGGCGGCCCTGCAAAGGCCCCAGGGTAAGGATTAAAGAAAAACAAAATAGAAACCCTTCCATCTCTAATTAGGGTCTTCATTTGCCAAAGTGCCATTCCCCAGCAGGAGGATTTACATTCAGGCCGTTGCTTGGAGTTACTTGGAAAACCTCTCCCAGCAGGTTGGTTCCTCGGTTCGGGCTCCTCTGAGCCAACAGTTTCTGGTTACTTGGAGTAGAGCTGCCTGCATATTGTTTTAACTGGCCTGGCTTCTGCAGCCAGCTTAGCTGTGTGAACAATCTCCCATTCAGAACCCAAAGATAAAAGCACAGTTTAGTTGAGAAATCTTTTTTCTTTCTCTTTTTCTTTCTTTCTTTCTTTTTTTTTTTAAACTTGGGAATTATAGGTTTTGGAGCTAGCATTATTTCTCTCATACACAAGAGTGTTTTTCCCCCTCCGTCTTGGTTCTCCGCCAGCAAAGGCTGCATCCTGGAGTCCAGCCAGCCGCCAGCCCCCACTTCCTTGCCATTCACACCGTGGGGCTGGTGGCAGCTGGCCATGGAGGCGGACAGGAGATCCCCATTTGCAAGAGGTTCACCACAGAATAGTGTAGCCAGCTTGCTGGACCCCTGCGGCCAGCCTAGGGCACCTTCTGTGCAGTTCCTATCAATTCTCTATATCCACAACGGCACATCTTCTAACACACACATCAAGAGTCTGGCCCAGGCGCCTGGGTGGCGCAGTCGGTTGAGCGTCCGACTTCAGCCAGGTCACGATCTAGTGGTCCGTGAGTTCGAGCCCCGCGTCGGGCTCTGGGCTGATGGCTCAGAGCCTGGAGCCTGTTTCTGATTCTGTGTCTCCCTCTCTCTCTGCCCCTCCCCCGTTCATGCTCTGTCTCTCTCTGTCCCAAAAATAAATAAATGTTGAAAAAAAAAAAAAAAAAGAGTCTGGCCCAAGAAGCAAGATTTCTGTTCCCTTCTGGAATTCACAGGACAAGAGTAAATCATGAACCAAGGCTGAGTAGCAAGATATGTTTGTATCACCTTCTATGTGTAAAAAATGTTACATGATGATGAATTAAGGAGCAAGCACAAAAAAGAGAAGAGACACCAAAGGCACAGGCAACAAAAGAAGAAAAAACACAGAAAGTGGGTTTCCTCAAGATTAAAAACTTTTGCTTTAATTAAAAGATACTACCAGAGTGAAAGGGGACTCACAAAATAGGCGAAAATATCTGCAAATCATATAGCAAAAAAGGGATTAATATCTAGAATACATAAAGAACTCCTACAACTCAACAACAACAAAACAAACAACTGGATTAAAAAATGGGCAAAGGACCTGAATAGTTCTTCTCTGCAGAAGTTATACAAATAGCCAATGAGCACATGAAAATATGCTCAGCATCATCAGTCATTAGGAAAATGCAAATCAAACTTCAAGGAGAAACCACCTCATCCCCTTAAGATGGCGATTATTAAAAACAAAAGACTCAGACAACAATAAGTGCTGATAGGATGTGGAGAAACTGAAACCCTTGTATATTGCTGGTGGGAATGTAAAATGGTGCAACTCTTGTGGAAAATGGTGTGGTGATTCTTCAATGCATCAAGCATGGAATTACCATATGATCCAGCAATTCCAATTCTGGGTCTATATCCAAAAGAATTCAAGGTAGGGCCTTGAAGAGACATGTGGATACCTAAGTCCACCATCATAAAAGGTGGAAACCACTCAGATCTCCCTCGAAGAATGAAAGCAGAAACAAATGTGGTATATACATACAACGGACTATTATCCAAACATAAAAAGGAAATTCTGATACATGCTATAGCATGGGTGAATCTTGAAGACACTGTGCTAAGTGAAAAGCATACACAAGGACAAATACATGATTCCACTTAAAAAAATTTTTTTTAATGTTTATTTTTCACAGAGAGAGAGACAGAGTAGGAGCAGGGGAGGGGCAGAGAGAACAGGAGACACAGAATCTGAAGCAGGCTCCAGGCTCTGAGCTGTCAGCACAGAGACCGACATGGGGCCTGAACTCACGGACCGTGAGATCATGACCTGAGCTGAAGTTGGTCGCTTAACCAATTGAGCCACACAGGTGCCCCTTTATATGATTCCACTCCACTTAGATGAGATACCCACAGTAGTCAAATTCAGAGAGACAGAAAGGAGAACAGTGGGTGCCAGGGGCTGCAGGAGGAGGAATGGGGAGTTAGTGTGTGTAAGGGGGCAGTTTCAGGTGGAGAAGATAAAAAATTCAGGAGATGGATGGTGGTGATAGTTGCACAACAACATGAATATACTTAACGCCACAGAATTGTGCACTTAGAAATGGTTAAGGGGCGCCTGGGTAGCTCAGTTGGTTGGCCGTCCAACTTTGGCTCAGGTCATGATCTCATGGCTCGTGAGTTTGAGCCTGCTTCCGATTCTGTGTCTCCCTCTCTCTCTGCCCCTAACCCACTTGCATTCTGTCTCTGTCTCTCTCAAAAATAAATAAATATTAAAAAAAAATTTTTTTTTAAGAAATGGTTAAAATGGTAACTTTTCGTTATCTATACTGAATCATAATTTGGCGGGGGGCGGGTAGGATGCAGGATGAAAAGAATTAACACACAAAGGAAAATTAGAGTCCTGTTTATGTTTCATGTTGACTAGGCAAGTTCTACCAAGTACCAACTTTAGCTCATTCCTGTAAAAATTCTCTCAGATTTCACATTTTAATTTCTCTAACACACTAGGTTTTATCCCTCTCTTTCACTTAAATGGCCATCGAACAGCAAAATCTGGCAATATCACAGTAATGTCCAAACTGGTGATCTACTTCTAGATCTCAGTATGTCCTGTTCCCTCTGCTGGGAACATGCTCCCCTCCCCTCCACTGAACGCACCTATTCTGCACACCTCTTGAAAGACTCCCTGGAAATGCCTTCTCTGCCAAGGGGGTCTTCTGCCTGCTAAAACCATGAGGCCCGATCAAGCCACTCTTTCTGACTGGCCCTGGGATACACCATACGTTATTCCTGTTCCTGTTAGCCCTGCATTTGTGATTTCCTACCCATCCTTTCCTTACCCCAAACCCATCCGTTCTTGAAGGTTCTGTTTCATCTCTTCTTAGAAGCCTTCCCCACTAACGCCCTACTGGTCCAGAAAGAAATCTGGGAGAAAGTGATGTCTAAGCCAAGACCTGAGGGGAGTCCATCCCGGTTCTGTCCCCGTGATGGCCTTGCCGTGCCTAAAAGGGTGGGTGCAGCACTGTGGACACGCCACAGCTGCTTGCTGAACATGAAGGGACCAGGACAACCAGGGCAAAGAAGTGTTTAGGTATCTGTACTTCTGAAATAGCAGGTAAATTTAACATCCCCTACATACTCATACCTTAAATTACAAACCCTATAGCTCAACAACTGAATACACTTTCTTGGTTAACAAAAAAGATTGACCATCTAGATAATCACAGCCACAGAACTCAATTGGACAAACAACAGAACTCAGTTAGAGAATCAATTACAAGTGGTGAGAGGCATCCGACTTCTTAATCCTTCTAGTAAAGCTGCCAACAAGAATAGCCACTGGCGTAACTGATGAAAAACCAATAGCCTTCTTCCAAAGAACCACTAAATGCAAGTCCAGGGCCATCACCAAGGCACTCTTCACCCACATGGATCTTGATGGTACCCAGTCCATCCCATGCCCCTCCCCATTTAGTTTTGTCCAGAGGACACACAGAAAGAAAGGGGTACTCATTTTTTTTAGCCTTGAAGAGCCATGTTCAAGTTAGACAGGGTTCAGGTTAGACACTGGGGAGAAAAGAAAGACCTGAAACTCAAAAGGTTCAAGTGAATCCAGATCGTAAACCCTCTTTCCTAGTTTCTTCAAGACATGCGCCTGGCACCTAAAAGAGCCAAAGTAAATCATGCGACCATTAATTTCTGCATGTCAGGTCAGATAAAGAATCTGGAGGAGTTAGTTTAGAACATGGAATAAGAGAAGCCATCACTTCCAGGAAGAGCACTAGCTAACAGCAGACTCAGGATTCCACGACCAACGTGTGGCTGTGGGGCCCTAGCCAGTCTCTGAATAGTTCAGGGTCTTCAGCTCCCACTGGTAACAATACAATTTGGGGCATGGACTCTGCCCACCAAACCAGGACATGGTTGGGATGACATTTTTGAACACAGAGAAATTGTGCCATCCTCGTACGCCCTTCCTCGTCGTCTGAGCACACAAGTGGGAGAGGTACAATTTCAGATAGTTCTGTAAAAAGGAAAGAAACAGAGTTTTTGCAGATGGGGAAAATGAGCAAAAGAAAAAGAGGGCATATGACCAAAATATTACAAAAGGTGAAGATTGGTAGGAAACTGAGAGTTCGAGAAACATCCAGTTTCCCACCCATGCTCTCTGTGGTTCAGTAAGCCCAAGGCAGAACTGAACATCCTGAGCTCCAAGTGAGGGGGGCTGGCCTGGCGTCTAAAATATAAGCTCTTCAGAGAATATTCACCTTTGAATTCCTGCATCATCACGCAGCAGCACCCCAAGATCACGAAACCACTGATTCTTTCTCTCCAGTCACATGTGAGGAGCTTCATTCCTTTGCACCGTTCAACAAACAAGCAAAAACCAACTTCAAGCCCAGTGGGCCACTCCTCAGGCATCCGTGGCCCAGGAAACGGGGACACATACCCTCACCACCCAGGGCCAGGGTGAGGAAGCCAGTGCCACCTGCCCCGATTTTATTCTCTGCTGGCCCCAAAGACCTCAGTCTGGCGGAGAAAGTCCCACATGAAGTCCGGGTCCACTACCTGTCCCAATTCAAGTCTTCCTCTTTTTTCCCCCTCTCCCACCCCAAATGAGGCCACCTCTTCTCCTTTATAGGCTTTGCTCTTTTCTTTAATTTCAGAAAGGCTCCCAAACTCTTAGCAAACTATAATCTCCATATCCCATCAAAACCTGCAAGGGCACATGTGAGACTCACGGGCCATGGTGTGTGCACATCCACGCGCTCTGCTGAGGGGTATTTCTGTGAAGTAACACAGCGACGGTCGGCAGAGGCAAGGTTTTCCTCCTGGCAAGCAAGGGTCAGAGGCCTGGCTCCGAGAAGCCGCTTATTGTGTGGCCGCCCGGGGCAGGCAGCAGCGAGGGGAAAGGTTCCCTTTGAAGCACATGGCGCTAAGAGCTTCCCAGTGACCATGGAAACAGGCGCAGTGGGTTCCCAGCCTGAGAACCAGGGAGAGCAGCCGTGATTCAAACACAAAACACACACAGGGTCTGAAAAGCAGAGACAGGAGGGGGCAGGGTGAGGGGCAGGCAGCCCGGGCTGGCAGGAACTGAGCGGCTCCCTGGTAGGAAAATCTGGCCAATGAAGCTGAGCAGGTTCACGGGGTTTCCTTTTCATTCGGGGCTTTCTTCCCGCTCCCGTCATTGCCCCTCGGGTCCTATTCAGCACCTCATCAGATCAGTAGAGCCGGGCCTTTGGCTGGCCTGCTGGCGGCAGGGCCTGAAACCGGGCGGGAGGTGATCAAAGGAGCCGCCAGTGCAGCCGCCACCCTCCTCCCTCCTCCCTGCCCGCCTGCTCGCCCTCCTAGGATGAGGCCCTGCCAAGGTGATCCAGTGGAAGCCACTGGGGGAGGGCAAGGAAGAGAGGCAGCTTTTATGTCTGCCCTTCTGTTAGAAGAGACACAAAGCACAGCTTGAACAGAGACATGCCACTAGCAGGTCAGAGCTCCCTCCTTCTGGGATGTCTCTGTTCTTAAACCAGGCAACGGGGAAGCCACCCAGACTGGCAGGCTTGGGGTGCACTTGGATGCCCAGATCCTGAGCCCAAAAGACTAGCAGCCCTGAGACATGCTGCTTCTCGGCCCTCTTTTTACAACTGCCTGTCTCCCAGGCCTAGAGATGGATGAAGTTACACTGGAGCAGGTGTCCGAGATTCTGTGCCCCATTTCTTCAGGGTTCTAATTTTAAAGGGGTGAAAAAGGGGCACCTGGGTGGCTCAGTCAGTTAAGCATCTGACTCTTGGTTTTGGTTAGGGTCATGATCTCACAGTTTGTGAATCTGAGCCCCACATTGGGCTCAGTGGCTGCTGGTGCAGTCTGCTTGGGATTCTCTCTCTCTCCCTTTCTCTTTGCCCCTCCCCTGCTCGCTCGCTCGCTCGCTCTCTCTCTCTCTCTCTCTCTCTCTCAAAATAAATAAATAAACTTAAAAATAAAACAAAATAAAGTAAAATGGGAGAAAAAGCTATCTGGGAATTTTTCAGCCAGGAAGAGGAAGCAACATCATTAGGATCTGTGGAGGAGAACATCTCCCACTTACTGACAAATATCTTTACTCTCGGGTGGGCCTGGATCGAAGTCCAAGTGTCCTATCTGGCACAGGGTCAGCTGGGACCAGAGACAGAAGCGAGCCCACTTCTCGGCCGGGCCTTGCTGCCATCGCCCCGCAAAGGCAGCCTCCAGCCCTGACCAGTGTCTCTTGAGGAAGACAGTGTTTGGACAGGCCTGTAATTTGAGAAGCCCATTAGGTGCATTCTCCCTTTCTTACCTTTGTTGGGCTGCCAAAATATTTACTTGACTTCTTAACTCTAAATCTCTGAAACACACCTGCACTGCCTAAAACAGGCAATTTTCTTATTTTCTCTTATTCAGAGAAGAGAGCCCAACCTAAGCACTGACGACGAGCACACAGAGGGATGAAGAGGGTGGGGGCCTGGTAAGAGATGCAGCTTTAAATAATACAACCGCTTTTTTTTTTTAATTTTTTAATGTTTATTTCTTTTTGAGAGGGAAAGAGAGACAGAGGTGAGCGGGGGAGGGACAGAGAGAGGGGGAGGCACAGAATCCGAAGCAGGCTCCAGGCTCTGAGCTGTCAGCACAGAGCCCGATGCGGGGCTCAAACTCACAACTGTGAGATCGTGACCTGAGCCGAAGTCGGAAGCTTAACCGACTGAGCCACCCAGGCGCCCCTTACAACTGCTTCTTAAGAGATGAGTGTCACTGCATTTGTCTTTGGCGGGGAGTTGGGGGGGAGGGGAGGGTGGAGTCTGTGGGGCAGCCTGGACAGTTGAAAGCAATTCCACAGGTAATCCTTTTGCAAAACAAACTGATTCAATTTTGACCTTTAGGGAAGCGTCCCTTTCCATGCCAAGTAAAAATTCTGTGTGTTAGCCAGCTACACTTGTTTTTGTTTTGTTTTTTTTAATCGCAATCGTGATATAAGAGCCAACAACACAGTAATATCAGCAGAAGGACTGAAGGCTGCATGACAGGAAACATGTCGTGCTCAAACAATGAAGAGTATTTGCAGGGCGTTCCATGAATTTCAGATGATGTAAATGACCCAGAATGACTATAAATTTTTTTGGTCTCTTCTTGGTGCTTCTGGCATCACAAAAAAGAACTTGGGTAACTAGTCTCAGTTCCAGTAAGTATGAAGCCGCTGCACAAGCGTCTCCCCTTGCCTCGTGCGCCTATCAGCTTCCATCCTGCCAGGCACTCTCTGAAGCACGCACTTGCCAAGGCTGAGTGGCCTGAAGTCAGACCTTCCAGACAGGCTGTGCTTTATGGGTAGAACTCAACAGAAGGTTCCCTGCACTGCCTGTTGGTGCTGTTTTTAGGAGTAGAGAATCCTGGTCAGTGACCCCCAAAGGCACCTACACCTCCTTCTGAGAACAAGAGCCTAGCCAGGAGAGGAATTATTTTCAGTCTGGTGCTCCTCAGCAGACATTTGAGAGGAAAACTATTTTGGAAACATTTGCTAGATACTGAATATTCTAAAACGGGACTTCTGAGCTGTTATCTTTTCAAAGGCACAGCAGGGGTGGGAGTCTTACTGACAGCTGTCACTCGCCTACATCCTTTCCGTAGATTTCAAAAATGGCACCTCTCTTACTTTTGTTTTGACAGACTGTCTTGTCTTCCCTACTTAGGCCTGCCAGAATATAATCTTAAAGCCATAAGGAACTGGGTACCTAAGGCTGGTCTGCAGGAACATCCCCATTCATGGGTACTTGTTGTGATTCCAGGAAGGGGCAGGCCAGTGTCTTCCAGAACCATCATTAGCTACAAAAATGGAGGACGCTGGGCAGTAGCTCTGTGGTCTTTCCATATTTTCAACCCAGCCATTCAGCTATTAAGCTGGAACTGAAGTTCTGATCGCCGACATGCCTAGCGACCCACCATCCTGCTGCTGCCATAGGGTATGTGGAGACTGTTGTGGCTTAGATGTCCCAGGTAAAATCAAAGTGTCTGGGAAAGCAGGACCAGCAACAGAGAGAGACCAATGCTTCCTGGCCTTCTGCTAACTTTAAGCTTCAGGAGGGAAAGAGAGAATAAATTCTTTATGACAAATCCCAGAAGGCCCTTAAGTATATGACCATGTAAAATACCACAGTAAGGACAACTATGAAGTGAAACAATGAGCCTTCCTTCCAACGGTTTCTTAGATAGGATACTAAAAGCATAAGCAACCAAAAACAAAAAAAAAACAAAAAACAAAAACAAAAACAAAAACCAAACAGATCAGCTGGGCTTTGTGAAAACTCTTGCACAGCAAAGGCCACCTTCAAGAAAGTAAAAAGAAAACCCACAGAATGGGAGAAAATATTTAGAAACCATATATCTGATAAGGGATGTGTATCTAGGATACATAGTGAACTCTCACAACTCAATAATAGATAAATTACCCATTTTTAAACAATGGGCAAAGGATCTGGATAGACACTTCTCCAAAGAAGATAAACAAACTCAATAAGCACGTGAAAAGATGCTCAACATCGTTCACCATCAGGGAAATGCGAATCAAGACCGCAATGAGATACTGCTTCATACCCACTAGGACGACTGTAATCAAAAAGACAGATAATAACAAGTCCTGGCTAGGCTGTGGAGAAATCACACACTGCTGGTACTAATGCAGAATGTGTGGCCACTTTGGGAAACGGTCTATGGCAGTTCCTCAAAAAGTTAAACATAGAGTTACCACATGACCCAGCAATTCCACTCTGAGTTATTTACCCGAAAGAAATGAAGACCTAAGTCTACATAAACTCTGGTACACAAATGGTCACAAAAGTATTATTCTTAATGACCAAAGAGTTAGAACAATCTAAATGTCTATTCACCGATAAAGACACCAAAGACCACATATTGTGTGATTCCACTGATGGGAAATGTCCAGAAGGAAAGGGAGATGACTGCAAAAGGATAAGGGGTTTCTTTAGGGGACGATGAAAACATTGATAAGGGACTTGGATCTGTAGTATATAAAGAACATGAAAATACAAAAATTGATAGTAATGGTCGCACAATTCCATGAATATACTAAAAACTGTACACTTAAAAAAACGATTAACCTTCATGTGAGAACAATCTCATCAGTCGTTTCTCTTCTGTTTCTGTACAAAATCCATCTAAATGCATATTTCCAGAACGGAAATGGGTAGGGAAGTTTGGTGGTGAGACAATCTTGGGCAATTTGAAGTTGAAATAGGTTTTGTAGTTGGTATTAACCATAGTACACATTTGCCAATAAAAAATAATGTGCAGGGGCGCCTGGGTGGCTCAGTGGGTTAGGCATTCGGGTCTGGATTTTGGCTCAGGTCATGATCTCAAGGTCGTGAGATCGAGCCCCAGTTGGTTCTGCATTGGGTGTGGAGCCTGCTTCGGAGTCTCAGTCTCTCTCTCTCTCTCTCTCTCTCTCTCTCTCTCTCTCTCTCTCCTCTCCGCCTCTCCCTCCCTCCCTCCCTACTTGTGTGCATGCTTTCTCCCCCCACCCCTCATAAATAAATAAATAAATAAATAAATAAATAAATAAATAAAATAAACAGCATGGTACTGGCCCAAAATGGGATAAAGAATTTATTTGACAGTAGATAATGCAGGATATGACCCTACTATAGAATTCAGGAGAACAGAGTATATTACTCTTTTCAAGGAGGAAGATAAATAAAATGAAGGAAATAACTTAAAAGGTGTTGTTAGAACTTTGAGAGAGAGAGAGACTCTACTTAGCCACTCCCTGATATTACACATCAAAATAAATTTTGAGTCGTTTAAAGATGTGATACATTAAAAGGAAAACAGCAATCACAGAAAAAATAGAAAAGGCAAAAATGACTCTAAGTTTGCAAGAGAGGGAACAGAATAATTAAGTTTAGAAGCAAGAGAAGAAATCAGGAAGGAATCACAATCATGTAAAAATTTTAAACTCTTGCATGCCAAGAAAGCTAAATAAATAGAGATAAGTAAATTAAAGGGCCATTTTAAAAATACTCCAAATGACAAGCAATGAATGCATCACTATTAAAAAAAAAAAAAACTACATTAAGATCCATTCTTATAAAAGAGCAAAGGACTGGAATAGAAAACTCACAAGGGAGGAAAGTTAATTAGCAGATGGAAAAATGCTTAGAGTTTAATATTTGCCAATAATCAAGGACATGCAAACAAAAACAATGAAGTACTATGTTTACTGTTTGAATTACTAAAAAAAGATGCGTTCATGATAAAACTTGCATTGTTTATGTGAAAAATGATTCACTTTTTTTTTTTTTTTTGGCAGGGTAAACTGAGGAACTTTCCTGGAAAGCAATTTGTAACTGTTTGCATCAAGAGTCATAAAAAATGTTCACATCCTTTGATCTGTAATCTCCTCTTGGAATATTACCATAAGGGAATAATTCAAAAAGAAGGAAAAAAAAGAAGCCCATCCTACATAAAGATAGGTTTCAGTTTGGTTTATTTATAAGGATTAAAGATAAAACAGAAGTGATTTAATTCTTGAACCCTAGGGTAAATGGTCAACTAAATCATGATATAGGCTATTGTCACAGGAAGCAGCCATTAAAATTACAGGTTATGAAAATAATAGCAAATTGGTAAAATCATTAGTATATGTTATTAAGTTTGAAAAGGCAGAATAGATGTGTATACTTTCACAATAATTACATTAGAAATCTGGCTCAGAGGAGACTGGAAGGGAAAAAATTAAAACTGACAAGTAACCTGTATTAAAGGAGACAAAGATGTTTTTTTTCCCCTTCTATTTTCAAATTCCCCACAATTAATTGTTTCACGCAACAAACATCTACTGAGTGCCTACTATAATGTGCTAGGCACTGTTCTTGGCACTGGGAATATAAGAATGGTAGTAAAAATTATTATATGGTTTACACTAAAAAAAAAAAAGACAAAAGGACCAGAAAATTCTGTTATAGTTACAAAATTCTGTTATAGTTACAAAAACAGTTACAAAAAAATTTTTATAGTTAAAAAAAAAATTAATGCTATAATTTTGGGTATACTTTTAAAATTAGGGGTTATAAAAACTAAGATTCTATCAGTTGAAACTCTGAAAAAAGGAAAAACATTAAGAAAATAACTCACTTTTAAAAACCAACCTACTGTGTTTACAAAGAGCTGAAAAAGAAAGCTTCTAGTTAAGGACTTTA
This sequence comes from Prionailurus bengalensis, assembly GCF_016509475.1. Taxonomy (NCBI): domain Eukaryota; kingdom Metazoa; phylum Chordata; class Mammalia; order Carnivora; family Felidae; genus Prionailurus; species Prionailurus bengalensis. The sequence continues at coordinate 23,577,515 of NC_057356.1, forward strand.
AAATTGGGTTTCTAAAAATCAAGCCAAGGTAACAGAAGTTCCTTGCATGCTTCACATTCTTTTCTCTGAGGTTCATTTAAAAGTTGATACATTTGTGAAAATCCATCAGCATTACGTTAATGTGTAATAGTGAAAGTCAAGTGCCTTTATACATCCCGAGAAATAGCCCAGGTTCTTCAGATTAACTAGAATTTTATTTTACCCAGCAGTGCTTAGGACAACTGGAATGTGTTGAAACTCATTATTTTTATAACAAAAATGATGCAGAATTTAAAGTATTTCAGTATCCCAAAGGAATTGTTTAGACTGTCTCAAACTTAGAACACAAAAAGCATTAGTCAGAACACACAACCCCATGTCGGATTTGGAAAACAAGATCACCAAAACAGAAATGGTACCTTTCATCAAATAAAATATGGTGCTTTTGGGAAAGAAAACAAACACAAAAGACACATTAAGGAAAAGAAATTGCATTTGTCTGCAGACGAAACCGGTCTTGTGATCAAGATTAGCAGCCGGGATCTTGCCAACATCCCCATTCCTCTGTACCCAGTGGGGGATCTCTGCCCAGGTTGGGGTGTGGTACTCTCCTGCACAGGTGCAACTGAAGCGCACTAAAATGTGCAATGGCCTGGGTGGCTCAGTCGGTTAAGCATCTGATTCTCGATTTGGGCTCAGGTCAAGATCTCAGAGTCTGTGGGTTCAAGCCCCACATCAGGCTCTGTGCTGACAGAAAGGAGCCTACTTGGGATCTTCTGTCTCCCTCTCTCTGTCCCTCCCCTGCTCGTGCTCTCTCTTTCTCTCATAAAATAAATAAACCTTTAAAAATAAAATAAAACGTGCAATGGTCAAACTTGGTGGGTAGGCTTGCCAGGGGCTTGGTAGACAGTAAATCAATTACATGCAGCCACTATCAAGATAACCCCCAAAATGCGAAATGCCCGTGGACATGGCCAGAAACACATGCAAGTGACTGACAGCCCACTGCTGCTTATTTGGGTTAATTCACACACATGGCCAGGCATGGGCAAGGCCCCTCAGAGGAAAGAGAGCAGAGAGCAGATGGGATTTGGGGGCTTACCCCCAGGTGTAAGAGATTCAGGTCACCAGACTTGGGACTGGTATTATACATATTATAATGACTTACTATGTTAGGTTCTAACTTTTTATACTTCAAAATGGCCTCTCAAAAGAAGACAAGGACATTAGCTATTTTTGATGGGCTTTTCCACTGGCCTGCAACACCATCCCTACTTTCCTGGGGCAGCCTCATTTGTGACCCTTGTTCAGCTGAGAGCCTGGTTCAACTCGGGGGGACAATGGCCAGCAGGAGTGTCCATGAGCCAGGCTTCCCCCAGTCTGGGGAGATGGCTGGCAGCCTGTGCTTCTTGGGCTGGGAGACAGATTATTTGTTCTATTCACCCACTGTATCTTCAAAACTCCCTTAAGCCTCTCAGTGGATTTCAAATAATGGTTTTGATTAGCTTTTTATAGCTGAAAATGTCTCAGATCAACTTTAAAAAAAAAAAAAAAGGTATTGTGCTTAATATAGCATTTTAACTAAGAAGTTCCTGGAAGATTTAGGTAAAGAAGAAAAGCATCAAATTAAAAGTTTGTGACTTTCACATCAGACATGTGACCTTAGAAGAAAAGTGGTATTCCCTGAGTCTTTCCTTTTTCCATTCATATCATGCCAATCTTTTCCTCCTGATCTGATTTCTTTTACTAAGTTCCTTTCCTGCTTTCCTTTTTAACCAAATATGGGAGGTATTTACCCAAGCATTCCCTAAAATAAATCTGAAGAGCCTTCCAAACTTCCTCTCCAACAACAAACCCACCTCAGCTCACCTTAGAAAAAGCGCTTTCATCCGCTTGGTAGGGCAAGTTTAGAGAAGGAAGGAAACTGATATTTGTGGAGAATGAACACATTCCAAAAACTCGGCATACATTATATTTTTTAATCATCACAACTATCTTGCCAGAGGGGGGATATGGAGAAATGGAGGCAAAGACAGATTAACTGGCCCAAAGCTAGTTCCAGCTACTACCGGAGTGGAAGAATTACCGTTTGCACCTAGTGCGTAGGGCTTCAAGATCTGGGCTCTCTCTATTCTTCCCTCGGAAACACGAACATGCTGGAACACTGCACCCACGCCTCACCAGGACCCATCACAAAAAGGCTACCGTGAACCTGTCATTATACTGGAGGGCAGCGGGGCAAGGAAGGGAATGAGGGAGGAGGAAGTGGAATTTAAGGTCTTCTTAGGGAGATAAAACTTGCCCATTATGATAGCACAGGGTGTCTCATCTGGGATACTAGTGACAAGTGAGGCCAGATGATTCTTTGTCGGGTGTGGGGGGGGTGCCGACCTGTGCACTGCAGGCTGCTGAGCAGCATCCTTGGCTTCTACCCACTGTGTGTCAGTAGCACCCCAACCCCTACCCCCAATCCCTTGTGGGTGCTTTTGTCAGAAGACCAAAAATGTCCCAGGGCTTTGCCAAATGTCCCCAGGGCTGGGAGGGAGGCCACACCTCCAGTTGAGAACCACTGTGGTAAGAGGACTCAGAAGACATGCCCTGAGAAGGTCTGACTCAGGTAAGTGTCCTGAAGCACAGGGTGCTCCCAGGGATATGCCCACAACGCGCCGTCGCCATAGTGCCCCACGCGCTTCCCTGACACCAATGCCTGTGATGGGGACCTGCTGCCTCTGACACCCCGCTGACCCTGCCGCCTTCTCCCCTTTCCCGCAGCAAGTCAGACCCAGGATTTCAGTGCCACCATTCCACTGGAGACGGAAATCTCATACTCAAGAGTGCTAAGCTGGACTTGGCCTAAGGGCCAGGGCACTCAGGCACCCACCTGAGGACATGCACATCTGTGACCAAACACCCAAAGGAGAAGGGCATGCTGAAGGACAAGCCCCCTCACCCTCCAGCCTACAGGCTCTTCAATAGCTCTGCAGTCAGACCCAACTTCCCACACGGTTTTGCCTTAAGCAAAGGCCTATCTAGTTAAGCCCTGTCATTGAAGGCTAAGGCTGAAGGTTCTATTCCAATGCAAGCCTCAAAGATATTGAGATCTTTTTTACTTGATGACTTTCCATTGGAATTCGTTTTTCAGTTACTTGTTATTAAATATGGGAAATAGCAACCCATTAGTGTTACTCAAATTACTTAAAGTCTAGAACCAACACTCTTGACTCCAAGACTGCAGAAGAGAATCATCTCCTGACAACACATTCACCTCTAGTTCCTGCACTGTTCTCTAGTTTCTGCTCATCTCGGCTAACTTTCTAATAGGGTGTTTCCCTCAGCCAAGCTCTAGGAGATTATCTTAGAGTGGGGACCTCATGCTAGCTCAGTGCACTCAAATCTCGGGTCTCCTTTCACATTCTCGAAAATGAATCCCAAAGAACTTGTGTTTCTGTGGGTGACATCTATTGATATTGACCATATTAGGAATTAAAACTGAGAAACACTTTTTTTTAATGTTTTTACTTATTTTTGAGAGAGCACCAGTGGGGGGAGGGGAGAGAAAGGCAGACACAGGCTCTGATGCAGGCTCCATGCTGACAGCAGGGAGCTGGATGCGGGGCTCAAACTATGAACCAACCGGGAGATCATGACCTGAGCCCAAGTCAGATTCTTAATCGACTGAACCACCCAGGTGCCCTTATTTATTTATTTTTAAGTAAACTCTACACCCAACGTGGGATTCAAACTCAGCACCCTGAGATCAAGAGTTGCATGCTCTACAGACTGCCAGCCAGACACTCTAAAACTGAGAAACCCTTAAAACACAGAAAATATGAGCACATATCCCATTAGCTGACAGAACAATGAAGTCATCACACAAAATGATGCCTCTGGAGAACCCTACCATATGCTTGTGAGGGAATGAGTGATTCGGCAAGTGACATCTTAGCATTATTATGAAACAGCTCTGGTCTTGTGGGACCACCTGTGGGAAGCCCTAAGGGTACCCTGACCTCATGGTGCGAACTGGTGGGCTAAATTACCACCTACACTATGATGTTACCAGCTTTGACTTTTACCAGAGATCCCAGAGAGACAATGCCCAGGAAAGACAAGCCCTAGTTCAGAGAGGCTTGGCCAAACAAAACCCATTCATCATCATGAATTCTCTATTTTAGGAGTCGCTCTTTGAAAGAGAAGTAAGAGGGGCACCTGGGTGGCTCAGTCGGTTAAGTGTCTGACTCCTGATTTTGACTCAGGTCATGATCTCATGATTGTGAAATCGAGCCCCATGTAGGGCTCTGTGCTGAGCGTGGAGCCTGCTTGAGGTTCTCCCATCTTCCTCAGCCCCTCCCCTACTTGTGCTCTCTTTCTCAAAAATAAATGTAAATTAAAAAAAAAAAGCAAGAAGGATAAGTAAGAATTTTTCCTGGGCAGAGCCCCATGTACGAAGAAGGATTTGGTCTCTGTCCTCAATTGCTCCTGCATCCTCTATAACAGGCCTTACGTGATGCACGGTTTGCTTTTCCCCCAGGACCCAGCAGAAGCGGTCATCAGCCATGGTGGGACTATGCTCCATCACTTCAGGGATATAATGCTTCCTTTTTCTATACACACTGCCAACAGACTGGGGAAATGTGAAGGCAAACACGAAGTGTCCTCAGCAATGTCACTGGCTTGAACCTCACCAAAGCATTTGTGAGAACTGATGTCTGGGCACCACCCTGATCCTTCCGCCTCCAACCAGCCTGGGGAATAAAGACTAAACTCCTTAACCTGAAAGCCTATTCCTTCCCCAGCAACTTTCAATGCCCCTTGAAGAACTTCTTTGCTTCCTTTCTTTCTGCCCTGTTCTTGGAGGTTGTTCCCCCATCTCTCCCTGTCTCACACAGCCCCTCTCTCTAAAACCCATCTGCCACTTCCAGCCCCATAGACTCGCTCCTCCTCATCATTACTATCTATACCAGGGATTGGCTGTCAGCTCAGGGCAAGAAGAATGAACTCTTCATGGTACACATGGACCAGAGAAGTCCCTTCCAACTGGTGCTTCTCTGAATGACTCAGGATAAATTGAGGACATCACCTACCAGCTTACGATCCCATACATGACTTGGCGACTACAGGAGGCTGCTTAGGGACGGTAGCCTAGCACTGTCCCCCACCAGCTGTCTTCTGGAGAACACTTCATCCTCTAACCCCCCACACATGGCTGGGCAGGAAGCTAAGTTCTGTGTGTTCCCAGCCCCAGATCACATCCGACCAGACTAAAAGTGACCACCTGGTCCACAATGGGCTGACAAATCTTTTCTAGAATCCTGTAGGCTTGAAAACAAGAAAGTGTCAGACACAGGGATATTGGGGGGCTATGTCTCCTACCAAGCAGGTGGAGAGAGGGAGGGAGAGAGAGGGAGAGAGAGGGAGGGAGGGAGGAAGGGAGAGAGAGGGAGAGGGAGAGAGAGAGGGAGAGAGAGGGAGAGGGAGGGAGGGAGGGAGGAACGGAGGGAGGGAGAGAGAGGGAGAGAGGGGGAGAGAGAGAGAGAGAGAGAGAGAGAGAGAGAGAGAGAGAGAGGAATAAAAGCAGATATATACAGAAGACCTGGGGAGGGGCCACTGGCACTGAGCCCAGAGTCAGCTATTCTAGAAGAGCAGCAGCCACCCAGGAGCCTCAAGAGCAAATCCCCTTTTGGCTAAACACAGCTCAAGCTGGGTCTCTGTTAAGTGGAACCAACAGTCCTAACTAAGCCAGTGACTCCTGAAAAGCATCGATTTTTAGCTACAAATTGGTGAAGACAAAAGGGGGCAAAGGGGAGAAACTAACATAGGTGAGGCAGCAGAACAGTCTTTATCTCAGATCTCAGGTCAGCGACTTGGGAGCTGTTTGCTCTTACGTTATGCAGAGAATGTCTCGGGGACTTGATTTCCTCATGGTAAAACGGGAATCTGGACACGATCTCAGAGCCAGTCTGAAAACGAAAGATGCTGCAGAGAAAGCTCCTACCTAGCGCTGAGCCAGCACCTAACACATGATGGCTGCTTTTATGTTCTCCTCAGGCACGAGCCCCAAGCATAAGGGCCCCAGAACTGAAGTGACCTCTCTGAGGTGGCTCTGCTAGAGCTAGGTCTCTTTGACCCGGAACTCCCTGCCTTTCTTGTCTCAATTCATAATTTCCTCACGCTGTCCTCCTAAGTACCAGAAAGAGCTGGTCCATGCCTGTTGACTGTCCTGTCTTTCAAAACCCTCCGTAAGAGTCCAGTGCAAGGTGGGATGAGGGGGAGAGAGGTTCATTCTGTCTCCATTTATGGAATCTGGGCCAGGCGGGCTTTGTTAGAAACTCCAACACATCCTCTGTGTTCCTGCCATGAGACCCTCAGTTACGTGGATGGATCATAGGAACTGAAGCTGGTAAAGTCAACCTTCAAAATTCTTGCCAGTCCCAGAAGATGTTTAATAAACACTGTTTGAACTGAAGGCTTAAAATGCCCAGGAGATGAGCATAGATTCCTGTACTGTGGGGACGGCTGAAGACCCTTACTTTTAGTAGTAAGTTGCTCAGAAATGTCAATTTTATTCTATTTTAAAAACCGAGTCTGCCCTTCAGTGCTGCAAAGAGAACCTCCCTGAACTAGAATCTCAAGGAAGAGATTTTAAATGACACAGAAGCTCAAAATATTAGAAGAGTAAGGAGCCCATAACAGCCTCTTAACACAAAGTGAAAGAGAAAGGCCCAGAAAGCCTAGAGATTTGTTCTGGGTCTGGTGTGATGCAGGGCCTGGCCTGGTGCCCCGGCTGGCTACATCCTTGTGGGGGGCTCCCTCTCACCCCAACTCTACCTCCCTAGCTGATCCCACTGTCTGCCCTGCCTCCTGCAGAACTGAAAAGATTATAAGGAGAAGATCATAAATCATTTTTCTCTCATGAGTTTATAGTGTTCCCTTCTGAGGAGTTCAAAAGCATTCAGTAATAAACCAAGGTGATGAGTTTATGTCTTTTGCTTTTAAAACGAAACTTTATTTGAACTCCTGGAGAGGCATTTACAGGTTTTTAATTTAGGACATTCCTCTCTTGTTTCAACATTTCACCCTATGGCATTTTCTGTGGGCGGGTAGGTGATGAGGGTAAGGGCTGAGGGAGGGAGAGGGGTCTGTGTCTGGCCCTCCCCTGTTCTCCCACAGGCTCTTCCGAGTGCCTGACACAGTCCTCCCTTCTATGGTTTTCAGCAAGTCTCAACATCTATATGGAGGAGTCCCTCCTCCCACCCCCATGTTGACTTGGCTGTAATCTCTTCCTTTTGTGCTTCTCTCCACTGCCCACCGCCTTCTTGCCATAGCCACTGAGCAAAGAAATGAGAGAAAAGCATGCTATCTGCAGGAGACAGGGCTGCCCATGAGGATCACTGTGCTTTTCTTTATCCTAGTCCCTTGCTACTGCCCTTGGGGATTTAAAAAAAAAAAAAAAAAAAAAAAAAAGGGCACAGTTAGCAAAGATAATAAAAGGGAATTTGAGAACAACTACACTTTAAAATGAGAAATGAAGGGGCACCTGGGTGGCTCAGTCAGTTAAGTGTCCGACCTTGGTTCAGGTCATGATCTCGCCATTCCCCAGTTTGAGCCCCGCGCTGGCCTCTGTGCTGACAGCTTGGAGCCTGGAGCCTGCTTCGAATTCCGTGTCTCGTTCTCTGTCTCTGCCCCTCTCCTGCTTGCACTCTGTGTCTATCTCTCAAAAATAAACATTTAAAAAATAAATAAAATAAAATAAAATAAAATAAAATAAAATAAAATAAAATAAGAAATGAAAAGGGGAGCCTGGGTAGCTCAGTCGGTTAAGTGTCCGACTTCAGCTCAGGTCATGATCTCACAGTTTGTGAGTTCGAGCTTCATGTCGGGCTCTGTGCTGACAGCTCGGAGCCTAGAGCCTGCTTCAGATTCTGTGTCTCCTTCTCTCTCTGTCCCCGCCCTGCTCGTGTTCTCCCTCCCTCTCAAAAAAAACCAAACAGTAAAAAAATTTTTTTAAATGAGAAGTGAAAAGAGAGAGGAAGGAAGGAAGGTAGAAAGAAAAAAAAAAAGGAGGGAAAGAGAGAGAGAAAGAGAGAGAGATGAATGAGTCATCACACCTCCTTACAGACCCAGGCTCTAAACAAATGCGAAACTGTCTTGCTTTGTCTGGCCCAAGCGTTTTTGCTAATGATTTTATTCAGGTGCTAAGTCAAATTTCGGGAACTAACCACGTGTAAATACTGCCTGGCCACCACACAGCCTTTCCAACCAGAGACGTGGCGGGGGAAGGGAGGGCTGTTGCTTGCAAGCAGGTAGAACCACACACTTAGCTTCGGGGCCCCGGCATTCAATAAATATTTGGTGAATGAATAAACCCGAGAAGTACTTAATGATTCAATATATGTCTAGGGTTTTTATTCCCCCTGGCTTCACAGGCCAGCAGGCCAAACCATACAAACCTCTTCAAGTAAAACCACTACATGGTTGTTCTAGGTGGAGAAGGTAACAAGCGGGTTCTCCAAGTGACTTCAACAGCACCGAGCCATCGAAGAACAATGGGGTGTCCCTGGGAGCACTGTTCCAACCCACTTGTAGACACAACAGATGCAAAGGCAGAGCTCCACTGGGCTGGAGCAAAACAAATTAAGTCAAGCTGCTGGGCCCTGCATAGCAGCAGCTTAAGTGTAGGAGAAAATATTATAGGAGAAGTGTTCTGCCCACAAGGAAAGCAGTGTTCCTAACCTTTGGATGTAGCTGGCATTTCTCCTAGGAAAACACTACAGTATTCTCAAAGGGGTCGCGGCTCTCCTAGCATCATTAAGCAGCTCTGGCCGACTATTTAAACGATGAAGTATCAGGACCTGGGTCACCTAAAACACCTTGATTTGACTTCATGAACTGTAAACCAGACAGGTAATAATTCCTGGGTTGTTCCCCCCGCCCCCTCCCACCCTTATAAAAGGGCAGGAGAACTTGACAAGTGCTCAAGAAGCTATTCAGAAGACAAGAGGGGCATGAAAATCCTAGCTTAGACCCATAATGGTCTCCTGGACCAAAAGCCTTTCATGAGACACTGCCGGGGGCATCTTGGAGTCTGGAAAAGGCTCCCCCTAAAATACCCTGCATCAAAACCATCTTTCTTCTCCTGCCTGGATCATCAAGAGGTCAGGAATCAGGACGTTTTTTTCCCCTGCCCCCCAGCTGTCTCCCCATGGTACCTAAACAGCACCTTCTGAGATTATAAAAAAATATTCAGGCAGTAACACTATCCTTAGGAGATACCGCCTTTCCTCTAACTAGAATTCTAATAACTTTCTTCAAACCTTTCCCTTTAACAAAATGATCCACTTTAAAACAGATGGCCATCTGTCATATTTTAAGATCATTGATGGATAGTTTTCCCACAATAAATTTCTTTCTATCTTCACACTGCAGCCGGAGATAAAGCTGACCTTCTTGGCTAACGAGTCTCTCATTTCGTGCTTCTAAATGGGATGGCAGCAACCAATGGCAGCAAAAATGTTTTGAAAGCTTACTCTGCTGGTCGTTTGTATCTCATCTCTCCTCCTAACCATCCTCTGAGGTAAGTTCTAATATAGGACCATAATTGCCGTCTGCCATTCTGAAACCAAAAAAGCTCTAAAAACCCAGGAGTTTTTCCAGAACTTACTTGGCAGCAAAACTTAATGAACCTGAACTCATTTAGAGGCAAAGTTGCCCTGAACTAACACGAGATTTTAGTTATCCCGCTTAATGTGAATATCCATACAGGTTGCTACACAAATATGGAGGTGTTTAATGATGAAGGAGTGCCCCAGATCTCCTGGGGGTTACTTAATATAAAGTATGTACAGCCTTAACACCTTTCTAAATTCCCCAAATCTCAGAGTTCTGACACCTCTGTCCCCAAGGGTATAAGGTAGTGTGAATATTATGAAACCATTACACAGATAAGAAGCTGAGACTCCTGGAGGGGAAGTGACTTGCCTAAAGTCACAGAGTGGACAAGAGGTGGAGCCGACTCTGAGGCTGGCAGGCTCTGTCACAGTCCAAGCTTGGAAGCACCACGGTGGGCTGCCACAGGACATGTCTTAGTCCTTATCCCCAAACGGGTCAGCTGGGAGAGACGGCTGTGCTGGGACGGCTCTTCTCTGTAACCACCTATGTGAGGAACTGATGAAATGGGAGAGCAGAGAACACCAGTCGGAATCAGAGAGATTCAAAGGGCCTGGCGCTTACCTTGCCCAGGACAGTGAGGCATGGTTTTGGGTCCAGTTCTGGCTGTTCCAGCTTCACTACTCCTACCCAGCCATATTCATACAAGTCCTCTTCGTCATTGTTATTACATAGGCCCAGGGGGTGCATCTAGAAAGCAAAATAGAAAGAAAGCTTCAATATACAGGCCACAGACATGCTTGACTCACACTGTAAATGTCTTCGACTCAACAGTCAAAAGTAACCTCAACTCTTAACTGGGGGGTGGAGAAGGGTGTTGATTTTATGGATGATTTCTCACTGCTGGTTTTGTTTTTGTTTTAAGTTTATGTATTTATTTAAGAAATCTTTACACCCAATGTGGGGCACGAACCCATGACCCCCAAATCACAAGTCACATGTTCCTTGGACTGAGCCAGCCAGGCTCCCCGCTTTCTCACTGCTTTGTAAGGGGTGGTTACCCAAGGCGGACATCACCCGATGGAATGCAGGCAAAGAAAAATAGCATACCTCCCATATACATACCAATCTAAGTTTCTGTGAAATATCATAACATTAAGTAGCAATTACAGATGAGATTATCTAGGTTAGTATCCTTGTCTGTTTGGCTTCTAGACCTTAACGACACATCTACTTCAAGTTATGCAAAAGGACCTGGAAACACAATCAGGAGTTTATGGAAAGACCACTGGACATACAGCAGAATCACCAGTATAATTAACAAGCTGCTTAAAAGGCTACCCTTGGCTATTGGGAAACAGATGAAATCCTTTGAGCCTTTTCTCAAAATGGGCAAAGCAGAAAAAAAAAAAAAAAAAAGAGAAGCATCGTCACATTTTCACTAGCAAAGTGCAGTCAGTGGGAGTCTAAAAACAAAACAATCCTGAAGTTTGTGCTCACAGTTCTTTCTATTATTGAATTTCAATAGGCCCTGGAATCCCCAGTAACAATCTGAGAGGAGGAAATCCTCATGGATAAACTAACTTATCAAGAAATTAATGAGTCTAGTACAGCGCTAAACTCTAAATAACTGGAAGAAATGTGTCTTCAGATTCGTGGCATGTTAGAGACACAAGAGAGACCTAAGAATCCATTGTGGTTGACAGAATGATGATATCCTCCAAAGCTGACCTCCAAAAGCTGGAAAAGACAAGAAACAGATTCTCCCAAGAGCCTCCTGGAGGAATGCTGCGTACAGATCCATTTTCAACTTCTGACCTCCAGAACTCAAGGGAATACATTTGTGTTGCTTTAAGCCACTAAGTTTATAGTAACTTGTTATAGCAGCAAATAAGAAACTAAAACACTCTTCTTTACTCCCCGCCCCCACTCATTTTGTAGATGAGAACAGAAGCTCAAGGTAAGTAGCTTTTCCAAGACAAGAGAGCCAGCAAGTGGCCATACCCACAGGTGACCTGGCCCTCAGATTCACAGCCTGGTGCCTTCCCACTCTACTTGCTTAACTTTACTGTCCCTTCCTCCAAGAGCTAGTCATCTGACTAGGGGAGAAAGACTAAGTGATAAAATCTTTAGGGGAAAATGTTGCCAGTTCTAAATTCTGCGGTAGTAGAGTTGCAACATGAATGTAGTGTGGGCAGCAAGAGTTGCTGGAATGTTCGGGGAAGCCCTGTGCCTGTGCCGCTGAGCTGTGAGCTAAGCTTCAAGGAAGAGTCAGATTGGTCAAGGAAAAAAGGAGAGAGCAGGCTGGTGTTCAAAGCCTGGGGAGGCAGAGCTAAAGGCTCTAGGGGGAAGAGGAACAAGACCAGTCTGATGAGTCTGAAGGGTCACGGTCTACACCAAGAAGGAAAGAAACACACTCAAAAACTGGAAAGGTGTTTGGACACGAAGACAATACCACAGGTTCCTTGGGCAGAAGAGTGGCACACTGACAATGGTTTCTTCTGGAAGTGGTGTGCCCGGCCTCGAGGGGCATCAGGAATGGAGGAGTGAAGGGTGCAGCCCAGAGACAAGAGAATCTTGGCAATTCAATGGAGCGACAGGTGGGGGTTTCACGAGCCCATAAGGCCGGTGAGCACAGGGTGCTACAAGGGGGTGGCCAGTAGCTATCTCTCTAGTGGGTGAGGAATGACCCATCCCCTGGGAATTGCAACACATGAAACAGACAGCCCCAGGACATCCAATTTTTGCATGAGTCCTCGGGCTGGAAGATCTTGCCCGAAAGGCATATGAAGATTCCCCGAAGAGCCCAGCCCACTCTGACATGTTTGGTGGTTATTAAAAGATGAGTGGCCTGAAGTGAAGACCTCTGATGGGAGAGAGAGGAGGGGTGAGGGTGTTAAATCCAACTGTGCCAACAGCCTGTCACTTCCACCGCCACAAAAGGGCTCCCAGCCTGGCTCGAGCCAGCTTCCTGAAATCCCAGGCCATTTCATGGCCATGGCAACTGCACCACTGACCCTTTTCCACAGTATTCCAGGATATTTTTAACCTGGCCACAGGACTTGGAGGTTTCCAGATGGAGAGCTGCTTTCTGTTACTTACACACGAATGAGGTTTGGCCAATGATGAAGAACTACACTGGTGGGGGGGAGTGGGGGGGGAGGGGAAGAGGTATCATGCACGTCTAAGACCTTGTATCTGATTCCACCGATAGGAAATGTCCAGAATAGGCAAATCCATAGAAATGGAAAGCAGGTTTGTGGTTGCTAGGGCTGAGGGAGGGAGAAATGGGGAGTGACTGCTTAATGGGTCCAGGGTTTCCTTTTGGGATCATGAAAATGTTCTGGAATCAGAGGATGGTGATGGACGCACAACACTGTGAATGGACTAAATGCCTCTCAACTATATACTTTAAAATGGTTTAAATGGTGAATTTTACAGAAATTTTTCCAACAATAAAAAAGTTAAAAAAAATTTTTTAATGTTTATTTTTAAGACAGAAAGAGACAGCATAAGTGGGGGAGGGGCAGGGACAGAGAGAGAGAGACACAGAATCTGAAACAGGCTCCAGGCTCTGAGCTGTCAGCACAGAACCCGACACAGGACTCAAACCCATGAACCATGAGATCATGACCGGAGCCCAAGTTAGATGCTTAACCGACTGAGCCACCGAGGTGCCCCAACAATAAAAAAGTCTTAAAAAAATGTCTCAAGAGTTTACTCAGAAATGGCTGTACTCAGCTAACATGGGGATCCATAGTGGAGGACAATGTGGTTTCTACTCTTCCAGAGCCTAAGCCAATTACAGCAGCCCTTCTGGAAACCATGTCCTGCAGAATACTAGCCCTGAGAGATTAAAAACAGGTTCTTGTACAAGTAACTGACACTGAGAAACACCCCATGGGGAGTCAGGATATACTTTTGGCAACTAAAGCTCTGCGGAGGCCTAAGGTTTGAAAAACAAAAGGTGTCTTTTTTTTTTTTTTAAGTTTATTTTTTATTTTGAGAGAAAGAGACAGAAGACAGCCTGGAAGAGAGAGAGAACCCCAAGCGGGCTCTGTCGAACTCACCAACTGTGAGATCGTGACCTGAGCTGAAATCAAGAGTTGGGACCCTTAACCGACCGAGGCACCCAGGAGCCCCTGAAAAACAAAAGGTTTTTAACCTTTGCAAAAACCAGCACTTCCTACCCTTTGATTATAAGCCAATGTTGTGTGTATACTCCTATCACACTGTTTCACAGGACACATTCTGAGAAATGCTAAGTTAGGAAGAACACATACATGCATCAGAGAAGAAACCTAAAGCCCACGTGATTCAAGGCAAATCTCCATGTCCTCAAATGCTGAACACCCACGACGCAAAGAGTAGAGGGTGTGGTGGAAAGAATGGAGGGACAGTCATGGGCAGCTAGGGAGAAGAGGAGGAGAGGAAGAGGAGGAGGATGGGGAATGGGAACGGCAGAAGTAGGAGATGCCCAAACCTACCCCCCCGCCCCGCCCCTGCAGCCATGGTGCGAAGGGAGCAGCTATGACCAGACCGCTATGCTGTGGCGAAGGAGAGGCATGTCAAGAGTGCCCTCAGGCATGCAGAAATCTGAACGATGTAAGCCTCAAACACACCCGCTGGTCCGGGTCCCCTGGAGGCTGTCAGGCCCTGCGCCCCGGGCCACGCGTCACGCCAGGCGCTCTCTCCCTCCTCTGCAGTCACACCCTCCATCCTCCTCTAAGATGCCCCAATCAAATCTTCCACTGACACTGCGGGAACTGTTAGCTCCAAATGGCAGCCTTGTCAAGGTGTTGACTTCTGAACACGGATCAAAGGCTCCAAAACCAAAAGGAATTTTTCTAAAGCGCCGGTGGGCACAATCCCTTGGCACGGGTTGTTTATTTCTCTGTGGAGGGAAAGAGGGCTCCAAAATCACATCTCAGAAGATTGAAAACCGACCTCACCAACTCTGCCACCTTCCCAGCTCCACCCTCGGCGTCTTCTCTCCTGAGTTCCTTATTCCAGTTTACACTTCTAGGTGCCCAAGTACTGAGCCTCTGAATTCAACCTCAGCCGTGTCTCCTGTGTAACTGGCCTCTTTACCCCATCTGCTAAATATTGTATGACTCAGGTCTCTGTCAGTTCATCCCTGATGACAATATCAGCTTCTGGAAATGCCTGTCACCCCAGATCTCCAACCATTTACATCCTACGGCTCTTTTTCTAAGGGTTCCAAGTTATGAGCTCAGCAGAAAGTTTTATAGGGAAGCACAAGTCGCTGTAACATGAAAACATTCATCTGTGAACTGACCTGTCTCAAAGGGTAGAATATTCTAGGCAAAGGCATAAAATGCAAACAAATACACCAAGTCTGGGGAAAGCAAAGGAGAGGGTTTTCTCATAATTATTTATATTTACTATGCTGCTATGTTTATGCATTTTATCTTATTTAATCCTTAACGGCAACGGCTTGCTAATTGTTAGAACATCAGATGATACAGTGACTAGGCATGGTAAGTAAGTTGCAAACCAGAAGTGCAAATCAGCAGCTGATGCAGAATATAATGGAGCCCATAAAAGCCTTATTAGTCAATAACAGGATTCCACTCAAAGCCAATGGCAAACAACCTAGTGAAAGATTAAAGGAGAAATACATGAGAGAGCTTCTGCAGAGAATGATCAAAGAATTATGACAGAACTTTGCAAAAAGTAAGAGTTCTCTAATATTTTTGGAATTACTTTTGATAATCCTGTTGCTGAAGTCAAACATAAGAGAAAGATGCCACATCCACACTCTCATACAATTTTGCTGAAAATATCCCAACACTGCCCATATGGGATTCACTCTGTTTACGCCCAGAAATCAATACGTAGCAGCAATTATAATTTAAGTTAAAAAACAAACTATTATTTTCTGTTTTATTTTTCAAGATAAAGCCCCAGTTAAAGAATTTCTTGCCACTACTTACTAAGAAATATTAGGCCCTGATTTAAAAAGATCCCCAAGTCCTATATTAGATTAGTCATCTGCATTGAACGAGGGCCTCCTACGTATGAAATGCACACGGTCTCCTGAAGATTCAGACAGACGCCACTACCACTCCAGACAACCATCACATAAAATCCAGGCTTGTTAACTCATACATGCTGACACCAGTGAGTGATATACAGGCAGTGACTACATACAAAACCTGTGTCCCCTTCTGACCGCTAATCATTCGAAAGTAATCTTAGGATACTTCAATGAATGATGTTTGAGCATGTCAGTTTTGAACCTAATGTGGAACATGAGCATTTAAAAATTACAGGCATTTCTGAGTTTATTTTCTGAAAATGTTTGGATGTGTGGGGTTTACCTGATCATTTTTGCCTTAATATTTTTAAGAAGGTTGAAAATGCCTGATTTGTGTGTAAGAACTCAGGGACATCAGAAAGACTTGCTAATAAAAACATAAAGAAAAAATCAAATGGACTGGGAAACCCAGAGTGGAACGTGACCAAGACCCCACTAGGCAGAGAATGCCACAGAAAGGGAAGAAAGGCCTGGACCTAGAGAGAAGACAAGCAAAGTTCCTGGGATGGATCCACAGAAGAGCAGTGCAAATAACTAACCAGCTACGATTAAAGTATAAAACTAAAAGAAATCGTGTCCTGTATGGTAACTTTGGCCTCGTGCTATCAGAACAACAATTTGGGGATGCTCGACGTCCTTGCTTAAGTCAGTTGAAGGAAAATGCCCAGTTAATCCTTTATGTGAGGTTCCACGTTATTATGAACACGGCATTATTATGGTTTTTGCTCTTACTCCTGATTTTGTTTCAAGGGGTGTTTGGGGATGAAAAGAATGAGAGCTTTGGAATCAGGCAACCTTGTGTTTAAACCTCATTCCTGCCTCTGAAGAGGCACATCAACTTGGGCAGATGACTCAGTTTCTATAAACCTCAATTTTCTCATCTGTAAAATGGGGACAGTATTGTCTGCCCTAACAGGGTGCTGTAAGGATTAAAGGAGGTAAAGCCTAGAACCTCAGTAACATAGTAGATGCTCTATCAGTGGAAAAGCCCTCTCTGTCTTCACTTCCTCTAGACTGGTCTTGTTTGCTTGTGCTTTATGCCTTTGCCTAGAATACTCTGTCCTTCAAGACGAGCTTCAATGCCACCCCTTCCATGGAGCTTTCTTGAATGCACCAATACAGATAGTTGCTTCTACCTCCATGTCCCCAAATGCTTTGTTTGGTGCTTACCACAGTTCTTTCAGCCTCCGCTCTAAGACAGGCACCTGTTTCCAGAAGGAGCATCTTCCTAGGGTCGTCCCCTTTCACCCCACCCAGAGCATTGTGCTCAACAGGTACTCAATAAACGACTGCTGTCAGAATAGCATTTGGCTGGAGGCAGGCCTGATGCCATGCCTCATGCTTTGTTTTTGATGCTTGGGTCTCTGCTCAGCTAAGTGAGGGACCAGGGCAAACAGGTCAGAGTTTCATCAAATGCTGCATGAACTTCAAACAACCTGGCTCTTACAGTCACTGATTTCCAAGTCACCAAAGACATCCTTGGGACAAAAAAGATTCACGGGCAATGGCATGGGAGCAAAGGCTGCTCCTTCTTGGTTCTGCCATGGGACCACAGCAGCCAGGCATGCAGAGGTGGCCAAGGCTGTCTGTACACAGAGAACACAACACGGCGGCCCTTCACTCAGGCAGGTGCATGACAGCGCTTTATAAGGGCAGTGGAGGGGAAAGAAGAAGAGAGGATGTGCCCCCCCAAAAAGGCAAACTTTACACTTTCCCAACTGCATCTGATTTCATAAGTCCTGTCAGCTCCAACAAAACAGGAGAATACACCAAAGAGCAGCCAGGCATGGGATCCAGGACTCAGGGAATCCAACAAAGAGGAGAAATAGAGAATGGCATCCCCAGGATGATGGCCATAACCAGTCGGCTGGGCGACCAGTTGAGACCGGACCAGCTGCAGGAGAGCCTCCCCCCACCCAAAGAAAACAAAAACCTGAATTATTACCCAATGGGCCTGACAGTACTAATAAGAGAATTAATTATAAGTGATAATCAGGGGCATCTGGGTGGCTCAGTTGGTTGAGCGTCCGACTTCAGCTCTGGTCATGGTCTCACAGTTCATGAGTTTCAGCCCTGCGCCGGGCTCTGTGCTGACAGTTCAGAGACTGGAGCCTGCTTCAGATTCTGTGTCTCCCTCTCTCTCTGCTCTTCCCCTGCTCGTACTGTGTCTCTCTCAATAAATAAATAAATAAATAAATAAATAAATAAACAAACATTAAAAAAAGAAAAGTGAGGGGCGCCTGGGTGGCGCAGTCGGTTAAGCGTCCGACTTCAGCCAGGTCACGATCTCGCGGTCTGTGAGTTCGAGCCCCGCGTCGGGCTCTGGGCTGATGGCTCGGAGCCTGGAGCCTGTTTCCGATTCTGTGTCTCCCTCTCTCTCTGCCCCTCCCCAGTTCATGCTCTGTCTCTCTCTGTCCCAAAAATAAATAAACGTTGAAAAAAAAATAAAAAAAAAAGCTTTAAAAAAAAAAAAAAAAAAAGAAAAGTGATAATCATATAGCAAACTCAAGTAATGGGGCAGGGTGGGATGATTATTAACCTCAGAGAATACTTTAAAAGTTACACCAGAATTGTAAACCATAAGCAGGGTACGGCCTGCATGGCCCCACTGAAAAGAGTGATAGCCATAATAATATAAACCCTGATATAAACAATAACTGTGATACAACTACCTTGGAAAATATAGATATGTGATGAGGGGAGGGGGGCAGACGGAGGGAAGGGAGGTGGGGGAAAAGAACAAAATCTTCACTTTCCATAATATGAAGTAAAAAAAAAAAAAAGCTTAATGGACTAAAAGTATGAAGTAGCAGTTATAAGCATGTTATTTAGAAATAATTCACAGATATTTAGAAATATTCACAGAGATGAATAGCAGAAGAAACCACTAAATAATTTAAAATAATTGCCCCTGGGAATAGCAATCAGGGATGGCAAAGGGTGAAATAGAACGTTTTTGGTTTTTTTTTTTAATGTTTATCCATTTATTTATTTTGAGAGAAAAAGATCATGAGCGTGAGTGGTGGCCGGGGGGATGGGGGGCAAAGACAGAAAAGAGAGAATCCCAAGCAGGCTCCATGCTGTCGTCAGTGCAGAGCTTGATTTTGTGCTCCCGTGAGATCATGACCTGAGCTAAAATCAAGAGTCGGATGCTTAATCCACTGGGCTGCTCAGGCACCCCTGAACGCTCTTTATTATAAGCCTTGAAGTAACTCATTGCCTTTTTATAAACATATACATGTTTTATTTTGATTAAAAACTTCATGCACTGCTGGACAGAAGTCCCTTCCTCCAGGTGTTCCAACAGATTCTATGGGTCCTACGGGGAAGCATTATGTTCAGCCCAAGAAAGACCCCGGAGGCATCCTACAGAGACAGTGGGCACGTGGAAGGAGACTGTCTAGATCGGCTACTCTGGGAGCCATCCAGAGCCCGGGCTGAGGATGGCTGGGAACACAGCACAGTGATGACTCAGGGAGAGAGGGAGAACCAGCAACCTTCACCACCCCCACAACCAAAAATAACTCCCAGGTGGCACCAGATGTGACGTGGGTTTGGGTGTTACAGAGATGGCAGACACAATCACCAGGGTGATTGTTCTGAGAAGCCCCAATCTTCTCCCAGACACACAAAGATCTTCTAATGATCTCTGGAGGAGACCGTGAATATCCTACTTGCGTTTCCAAACAAGGAGCTGCTTCAGTAAAATGACTACCAACAAACAATGTATATACCGGACCATCACTGGTGCCGGGTACCAAACATCTGGTTTTATGCTGAAATATGAAGATGGACCTTCTTCAAATTTCTCAGCGCCCGACGAGGTTGACTATCACGGTGTCCCTGTTTCGTTAATGGACAAAGAATCTGTGGGAACTTCAAAGCCAAAAGACTGTGCCAGACAAGGTTAAATATCTGGAGGAACAGAACTATGTTCCCTTGAGTACGGGACATCAAGCCAAGCTTTGAACCAAGACCAGCTCTTTAAGAAGCTTTCAGTACAAAATCCTTGAGATATACTGGTGCACTTTCCACACATTTGAAAGGACAAAACTGAAACCGTGGCTGGTGGTGCTCTTATCCAGGGTTACAATATCTCTATGCTCCGCTCAAAGTTTAAAATAACTTCAAAAGCGCCGCCTGCTTCTAAGTGGGTTACTGTTACACAGGAGCCAAGCACTGAACTAATAGCAGGAGAGACATTTCACTCTGTAATATTATCTCATCAAAAAAAAATTCCTGGGGACTTAAAAGGGAAACTTCCTTCCTTTTGTCCCTTTTGCCACTGCCGGCCAGGGTAGGGTGTCACTGTGGTGCAGAGGTTTACCTGAAACAATGGCCCCTGGACCTTCTCTTAAAAGGTGTGGTGGCCAGAATCAAGACGTATAACGTATGTGAAGGAATGGAAAAGGATAGCCCCACACGTTTTTCTCTTGAATCATAGGGATTATTTTTTTCTCTTCCATGAACAAAGAAACAGACAACTCTCTTTGCTTTTTGAACAAACCCAGTTTAAACCTTTGTCTGCATCTAGAATCTAGAAGTACCTGAATATAGCTCCCCCCTCCCCCGACCCTCCACTCCCCCCCACCCCCACCCCTGCCATTTGGTCATGGCAATGAGGACAGAAACATGCTGCAGACACAGAAGGCTATTTCTGCTGTTTGCTGGAACTTCCAAATGGGAGCTGCCTGAGGATTAAATCAGCACTCCTCAGGGCGCCTGGGTGGCTCAGTCGGGTAAGTGTCTGACTTCGGCTCAGGTCATGATTGCACGGTTCATGGGTTCGAGCCCTGTGCTGGGCTCTGTGCTGACAGCGCAGAGCCTAGAGCCTATTTCGGATTCTGTGACTCCCTCTCTCTCTGCCCCTCCCCTGCTCACACTCTGTCTCTCTCTCAAAATAAATTTAAAAAACATATAAAAAATTTTTTTAAGCTAGCACTGTTTGCTGAGGCCTCTGGCTGTCAGGAACACTAAGCTGGAGTCTCTTGCAGTGGGTGTCATTTTGTAGAGAAAAACCAAGAACAGCCTCTATCCTAGCAGGCTCCACTATAACAAAAGAATAACTGAGAAGTTGCTTGTAGGAAGACGGATTAAGCAACAAGTATCTCAATTCCACATATTCCATGTCCACTTTCTCACTTAAATATCCTGCATCCCCTGGAATTTCACTGTCAGATAATTACGTTGAAACTTAGGTACGGCCTTGTGTACATATCTCATGTCTGATTTTACAAACCTCTACTCAGAACTTCCATTTCCAATTTCAACTAAGTAAGGAGATGTTTCATTAGTTGAATTTTTAAAAAAGTATCCAATAGACCATAGAAAAGCACCTGAAAACGTTAAGCAAAAGATAATTCTACCTCCACTCATTTGGTTTTAATGTTTTTTCATTTTTTTATAAGTAATCTCCACACCCAATGTGGGGCTCAACCTCATGACCCCCGAGATCAAGAGCCACACGTTCTACCGACTGAGCCAGCCAGGTGCCCCTCTATAACCATTCTTAAAGTGACTGGAGGTGACTCATATGGCCATCAGATGACAAGTATTAATCTCTACACAGAAATTCACTGACATAGTTTTACTTCAAATTGCAAGGCAATGTAATAAAGGACACTTGATTTTTTTAATATTTTATTTTTTAAGGTTTTATTTTTTAATGTTTACTTATTTTTGAGAGAGAGAGAGAGAGAGAGAGAGAGAGAGGGAGGGGCAGTGAGCGAGGGAGACAAGAGGATCTGAAGCAGGCTCTGTGCTGACAGGAGACAGCCCTATGCAGGGCTTGAATCCCGAACCGCGAGATCATGTGACCTGTGCCGAAGTCAGAGGCTTAACTGACTGAGCCACCAAGGCGCCCCTTAAAGATTTTATTTTTAAGTAATCTCTGCACCCAACATGGGGCTCAAACTCACAATCCTGAGATCAAGTCGCTTGATCTACCGACTGAGCCAGCCAGGCACCCTTTGATCGTTCTTATTATAAAAAGGTAAGGATTAGGTGCTTACAGACACCAGAGTTAACAAACCAAGAGGAAAGATGTTGGAGAGGAAAGGGTAAAAGTGGTATTCTCATTCTTCAGATTTAAAAAGAACACCATAGGGGCACCTGGCTAACTCAGTAGAGCATGCAACTCTTGACTATGAGTTCAATACCCACATTGGGCATGGAGCCTGCTTAAAAAATAAAAATAAATAGAATAAAATACTACAAAACAACAAATCATTAAGACTATATGATGCCAGTCTGAAACTAGAAGAATAAAACAAGTGGAAAAGAAATTCCAAAAACACATTTAAGTTTTTCATGAGATCTTAACATAACATAACACAAACTGTAAGTAACATCAGGATATATAAAGGAATCATTTAATAAATTCTGTGGGCAGGTAGGTAGCAATGTAGAGAAAGGTTCAGTCTGGCTATCATAAATTATTCTGAGAAATGATGAGGCTGCAGGAGTTAGGACAATTCCTTTAGGACAATTAACAAGGTAGATGGGCAACCAAGTGGACAGAAAGAACAATGTATTTTTAAAACTTCCCCATATGATCAGCAGCAGAATAAAGATAAAACAGAAAGGAATGAAATGACAGAGAGTTAAGGGATAAATGTAATCTATAGTAAAGAATAGAAAAACCATCAATCTCACTGCTGATTAACACACAGCAGGATCAAAGTAAATCATTGCTAAACCCCACTGAGGGAGGCTGTACGGAAAGATGATTATGAGCACATCTGGCCACACTGTTTCTCGGCTCAATCTGGGAAGCATTGGTCTAGCAAATGCAACAAAGCTCAAGCTCCTTAGGTCCTTCTTTCCCCCAGAACTCCCTTTTTACAAAAGATCCTGAGGACATAATCTAAAGCAAAGAAATTTTATATAATAAAATCTTAAAATGGTCCTCCTCCAAACTGTGAAAACTTAGAAAAAACAAAGTGCCATTACTGACCATACTATATAATCAAGCTAAACGTGCATAACTTATGGGCTATTATGTCATCACAAGAAGATAATGATGAACAGAACACAGTATAAAAAGTACCATGTTAAATCTGAGAAAGGTTTATGTGCAAAATGATGCCTATTGAAAAGTACCACCTGCTGATGGGGCAAAAACTGAAAGCAAACAAAGAGTGTAAAAAGTTGGTGGGCAGGGGCGCCTGGGTGGATCAGTCAGTTAAGCGTCCCACTTTGGCTCAGGTCATGATCTTACAGTTTGTGAGTTGAAGCCCCACATCAGGCTCTCTGCTGTCAGCACAGAGACTGCTTTGGAGCCTCTGTCTCTGTCTCTGTCCTTTCCCTGCACACACTCTCCCTCTCAAGAATAAATAAACATTAAAAAAAAAAAGTTGGTGGGAGCATCTGGGTGGGTCAGCTGGTTAAGCCTCTGATTTCGGCTCAGGTCATAAGCTCACGATTCGTGAGCTCGATCCCCGCTTCTGGTGAACACAGTGAGCTCGAGCCCCGCTTCTGGTGAACACAAGCCCCGCTCCAGGTGAGCCCTGCTTCTCTTTCTCTCCCCATCTCCCTCTCTCTGCCCCTCGTGTGATTTCTCTGTCTCTCTTTCTCTCTCTCCCTTGCTCATTTGTGCCCCCTCCCCTAAAAAAAAAAAAGTTGGTGGGGCAGGGATGCATGGGTGGCTCAGTCAATTAAGCAACAAACTCTAGATTTCAGCTCAGGTCATGCATGACCTCACAGCTTCTGAGATCAAATCCCGCATCTGACTCTGCACCAACAGCCCAGAGCCTGCTTGGGATTCTCTCTGGCTCTCTCTCTCTCTCTCTCTCTCTCTCTCTCCCCTCCTACCCCCCACCCCCAATTCGTGTGTGCGCACACACTCAAGGACTCTCTCTCAAAATGAATAAATAGACCTTAGTGGGTCATTGTCATTAGAGAGGAAGGACAGTGGGAGATTTTCCTTGTTTGGATTCCAGTACAGTATTCATTTAAACCAACATTTGCTGGGCACCGACACTGTGTTGGACATTGGGCAGGAAAAGACAGTTAAGATCTAGGCCCTCCCTTGCTGTACTGCTGTTTGATCGGCAGTTTGAAAAAAATTCTAAAACGTACATGCATACACTGGCATAACAGGTGACTGAAATTTGAAGCTCATGGGGGCTTTTTCCTTTAAATCAGCTCTATGGGTAACACAGTTTCAAAGTAACAAATGACTGTTCCAGGTAGTGATGCAGCCTCAAGCAGGCATGTGCTTTCCCACCACAACATGCCTCCAATGGGCTGGTCCAGCAGGACTGAGCACACTCTCAAGAAAGTACTCTGTAGGAGCTGGAAAGCCAGGCACCGTTGAGCGTGTGCTAGCTACCAAGGGAAGCACAGGCTGCCTACAAGTGATCGGCAAGGAAACACAAGAGAAAGGTGTTGCAAACCAGCTTGCAGGGTGGAACCAACAAAACACACTGTTCTGATCAAGGGAAACATAGCAGTTTAGCTCTGGTTATCCTAGTATGTCGGGCTTGCTCAAGAGGAACACCTGATCACAGAAACACTTTACGAGGTTACACCATAATAATCCCTTTCCTTTCTCTCTGACACACAAAGAACGGGCAGACAAAAACACGCCGCCAAACATTACAATAAAGTAAGTGCAAATCAGGCGTTCTTTATAAAATAAAGACGATAACTCCTGACATTTGAGGAATTTCTTACAAGGAACCAATGGATGGAATAAGCCCAGCTTGCTGTACTCTTGAGTTTTTTGAATGCAAAGAAAGGCAGGCCTTTGAGGGGCAGGTTCATTACCTCCCAATCAAGATTCGAAGCTCATTTTTATTCAGAAGTTGTCTTTAATTGGAAAAACATAGAAAGTAAAATGGGAAGAATAATTCAACACTTGCCAAGCAACTGTTCTGAGGAGATTCTTAATCCAGGTTTTTTTTTTTTTTTTAATGTTTATTTGAGAGAGAGAGAGAGAGAGAAAGAAAGTGTGTGAGCGGGGGAGGTGCAGAGAGAGAGGGAGACAGAATCCGAAGCAGGTTCCAAGCTCCAAGGTGTCAGCACAGAGCCCCATGCGGAACTCGAACTCACAAACCATGAGATCATGACCTGAGCCGAAGTCGGATGCTTAACCGACTGAGCCACGCTGGTGCCCCTTAACCCAGTTTCTAAGAGCAGGCACTTTGGTGTCTAGCCCAGAGCAGAGCCTGTCATTCTACGCTGACGTCACCATGGAACTGTGTATCCGACGTGGGCTTTAAGGGGGCCAGGGTGGATCCCCACGCTGCCACTTAACATCTGTGCGGCCTTGGAAGAGCCACAGATCCTCTGAGGCTTGTTCCCCCGTCCAAAGGGCAGTGCTGATCGTGCCCATCATGGATGTATTCCTGAGGATTAGATACCAGGTGGGTCTATGTGCTTGGCAAGTGGAAAGTGAGCCAGAAGTCATGACACCAAAAGCACAAGCAACCAAAGAAATAGATCAACTGGACTTCCAATAATATTAAAACCATTTATACTGCAAAAGACACCATCAAGAATGTGAAAAGACAACTCACAGAATGGAAGAAAATATGTGCAAATCATGTATCTGACAAGGGACTAGAATATAGAAAGAACTCTGACAAATCAATTGATAAAAAGACAAATTATCCAATTAAAAAATGAGCAAAAGCGGTGCCTGGGTGGCTCAGTTAGTTAAGCATGAGACTTCAGCTCAGTCATCATCTCATGGTTGGTGAGTTCAACCCCCGCATAGGGATCCGTGATGACAGTACAGGGCCTGCTTGGGATTCTTGATCTCTCTCTCTCTCTCTGCCCCTCTCCCCACTTGTGTGCATGCTCTCTCTCTCTCTCTCAAATAAACTTTTAAAAAATGGGCAAAGGATCTGAATAGATATTTCTCCAAAAAAAAGATATGCAAACGCTAATTAGCACATGAAAAGCTGCTCAACATCATTAGCCATCAAGGAAATACAAATCAAAACCACAATGAGATACCATTTCATATCCACTAGGATGGCTGTGATTAAAAGTACAGAAAATAACAAGTGCTGCTAGGATGTGGACAAATCAGAACTTTCATCCACTGCTGGTAGGAATGTAAAATGGTAAAGCTGCTTTTAAAACAGTCTCGCAGTTCCTAGACAATTAAACATAGAGGTACCATTTGACCTAGCAACTCCCCTCCTAGCAGTACACCCAAGAGAAATGAAAACGTAAGTCCACACAAAAACTTGCACATGAATGTTTACAGTAACATTATTTATAATAGCCTAAACGTGTAAGTAACCCAAATGTCCATCAGCAGATGAAGTGGTGAACAAAATGTGGTCTCCCCATACGGTGGAATATTATTTGGCCATTATGTTGTGGGTTTTTTTTTTGTTGTTGTTGTTGTTGTTGTTTTTGGAGAGAGAGGCAGAGCATGAGTGGGGGAGGGACAGAGAGAGAGGGAGACAGAATCTGAAGCAGGCTCCAAGCTCTGAGCTGTCGGCACAGAGCCCAACATGGGGCTTGAACTTATGGACTGTAAGATCAAGACCTGAGCCAAAGTCGGATGCTCAACCGACTAAGCCACCCAGGCACCCTTATTATTTGGCCATTAAAAGGAACAGAATACTGATGCATGCTACAACACAGAGGAACCTTGAACACACTATGCTAAGTGAAAGAAACCAGTCACAAAAGTCCACATCTTATATTACTCTATTCATACGGAAGTCCAGAATAGGGAAATCTATAGAGATAGAAAACAGATATCTTAGCAGCTGCTTAAGGCTCGAGGGTAAAGGAATAGGAGGAGAGGGAGGTACAGGGTTTCTTTCTGAGATGGTGGTGATGGTGGACAACTGTGTGCATACAATGAAACCCACTGAAATGTACACTCACCATAGGTGAACTGTATGGTCTATGAATTATATTTCAGTAAAGCTCTTATTAAAGAGTGATGCAAATAAAGGACAAGTTACAAAAGAAAAAAACAATAGTTCAGGAACACTCTAATTACCACTGGTGGCATGGTGTGATGAGAACACAGCCCCGAGGTCCAGTTTCCTCATCCGTAAATCAGGGGTGGTGTCCGCATCACCCGAGCGAGATGGCACAAGCCAATACATTTAATAAATTAGGATTCCAAGGTTGATGGGTAAATCAGGGCCTGCTGGCCAAGAGGGAAAGGGCCCTAGTCAGGGGCCCAATGCCACCATGAACAGAGTGAAAACAGGAGGATCCATCTAAGGGGCATCGGTGGAACTGGAACTACCCCCATTCAACATCCCCAAGGCCATGTAACCAAGCAAGAAACCCATCAAAGGAATGCATGAAGGCAGGACACCAGTGACAAATCCAGAGTGGGCAAGAGCCCCCAGGGAGGGGAAGGCTGCCTTGGGTTCCCTGAGGACTCAGTAGCAAACACGTGTAAGGTACAGATTCACTTCACTCCATCACTGCTGCTCAGTAATTGCCCTGGTAAGTTTCCAACCCACGAAGGGCCACTTGACGAAAATCACCTGATTAAAATATTCCTGCGTAGTCTGTTGATAGCAGGGGAAGGGGGATAGGGAGCGGAGGAAACCACAGGCTCAAGAGTTAAAAGCAATAAATTATATGCTAGGCTTTGCCACCCTGTATGACCTTGGGCAAGTCGCATAAGGGCCCCATTCTCTCTGATCCTGAGAGCAAGAGGAATGCCTGCCACTTGCCTACCCCATGGGGGTTTAGGGAGGATTAATGAGATAATGTCTGAGCGGTGCTTCAGGCTCCTTGGAGACAGCCGCTACAGATCAGGAATTATTAGCACAAGCTAGGACAGTTTCTGGCCCATTCCTCACCTCATTAACTACCTATGCTCTATTATGTCTCCTATAAAAGTTCTTGCTCAAGGAAGAGTGGACCAGGGAGGTCATAACCCAGGTTGGGTCTGCCCTTTGCAGATCTGGTTAAAGCCACTCCACTCCCTAAACCCACACTCAGGCATCTTGAAAGTTTAGCACAGTGCCCAGCATTCGATGCCAGAAACGGGTGATTAAAAGGGCCCTCTGGACTTCTTGCTTTTAATCCAGATCCTTTGCTTTGTGTCACTACCTCCCAACCCCCAACCTTCTAGGGCACCAACAGAGTGACCACCAGCTTAGGCAGGGGAGCAGCACGGACAGGTTCCTGGAATCTTCCACGACTCAGTTCTTAGGTGTCAGACTGATGGACAGGTTTTTGCAGTGTCTAATTTCAAGGCTACCAACTGAAGAAACCAGGTGACTCTTCATTCACAATTAAAAAAAAAAAAAAAGAAAAAACAAACAAACAAGCAAAAAGCTATATTTATAGTATTTCTTTTTTTTTTTTTTTTTTTTAATTTTTTTTTCAACGTTTATTTATTTTTGGGACAGAGAGAGACAGAGCATGAACGGGGGAGGGGCAGAGAGAGAGGGAGACACAGAATCGGAAGCAGGCTCCAGGCTCTGAGCCATCAGCCCAGAGCCTGATGCGGGGCTCGAACTCACGGACCGCGAGATCGTGACCTGGCTGAAGTCGGACGCTTAACCGACTGCGCCACCCAGGCGCCCCTATTTATAGTATTTCTAAGTGAGGGCAAGGCCATGTTGTATGAGTGCATGTAATAGGTACAAAAAAAACTATACTTGATATGAGTCTCCATCTTCAAGGGTCTTTATCCAGTTAGGCAAACTTGACATTTATTCCTAGAAAGCTCACTAAGCCTTGGTATGTGCGAGGAGAGAAGTCAGAAAAGGGGACCTAGGTGCTTCAGGTCAAAGGAGAAGAGGCCGTGGGCCTCTGGGCCAGACGGGAGAGAGGAAGGGAGAGAGGAAGAGCTCGGCGGTGCCTCTCTTGCCGGCAGCCACATGGGGCACACACGCAAAGGCCTGAACAAGTTATTCCTGATAAACAAGAGAGGACGTAGGGGATGCGGGGGATATGAAGTGCACTTCAAGGCCATCTCCCCTCCCCTCCTGTCTCCCCTGGGAGGCTGTCGAGAGACAGTTTCTCATCACCTCCTGGGTTCTGATGAGGGTGAGACTCCTGCCTCATGACCCCTCAGAAGAGAGGTCATCAGCTGCTTCTGTTTCACTGTAGTACTTCTTTGGTGTGGGACAAAGGCCACAGGGAACTGGTACCTTGGGCTACTCCCCTTTCACTGTCTATGTAAGGAATAAATTGCTTGAATCTAAAAGTGGCTCACTGTGCCTTTACCTGATGAATCAGTCAGGCCTTGGCCTTGTCTTATGTGCTTGACAAAGAGGGTGCACCTGACTCTCACTCTGCACCAAAGCTTTAGGGCAAGAGGACAGGGCTGTCCCAGGGCCTGTCAAAAGAGAAGGCAACAGGACCCCGGGAATAAAGCAAAGGCTTGGCCCCATGCAGACCAAGGCCTCCTGAGTGAGCTTCCTAGCACAGATGAAATTCTTTCCACCTCCATCTGTCATCCACACATTAAAGATACGAATACTGACGTTACAAAGGCTGCTGTGACGATTCAAGATAACATATATTAAACTTCCAGAGCAGTGCCCAGCACCAAAGCATCAGTGATAACAATAATGGCCACTAACACCTGTCACGTACCATGTTCCAGGTTAGGCACGATTATACCAGTTGCATAGATGTGAACTCATTTGATGCTAACAACCCTTGAGGCAGGTATTCTTAGTATTCTTGTTTCATAGACAACGAACCCAAATCAGACTCAGTGATCTGCACAAGGTCACACAGAAGTAAGCGGCAGAGCTGGGATCTAAACCCAGGCAGCCTACAGGCCTGGGCGCTCCACCACCCTGCCGCAGTCAACAGCAAATACATTCCCATCACTTTCTTGCTGCTGACAAGAAGGGAACCTGTTTTGTCTAATCCAAATGCTAAGAACCCTTCCCTGTTAGCTTCTTAGTTATTTGGCTGAGCTTGAGCAAAACAAAAACAAAAACAAAACTGAGACTAAAAGAAGGGCTGGCATATATCTAGGGAATGAGGGGCTGCAGAAGTCATGGGGGATCCAGCCTTCAGAGTACAAACACACCACCAGGTTCACAGTTGGGGATGACAAATGAGCTCCGTGACACCCTGCCTCCACAGGGCAAAGGCCCAAATTTAGGAATATGCAAACATCAGTAATCCTTTCAGCCCAAAGCTGGACCACTTGAGACAGATGTGGCCGTGGAAATGAAACGAAAATACCAGATTCAGGGGGCTGGTCGCATTTTACAGGAAAGGAAAGCAAAACAGCTATTTCTTAGGCTAGTTTGCAAATGCCCAAGTATCAGATATATTATTCTTTTATATCCCAATCCCTTGGTTTCTTAAGAAAGCTTGATGACTTTATTACCTAATAAATCCACACATGGCACCCTCATCACGAGCACAGTCCAGTCACCCCATAAATCAGTGATCCTTCTGATCGGTCTCCTCTCTATTTTCAGATATTTCCCCTAAAGTCCTGATTAGCAAAAGCATGGTTCCTACCTCTGCAGAGCTCTCAGGTCCTTGTCTAACTGAAGGGAAAAGATATAAAAAATTAGATGTTTGAAATTCAACGGGGTTCCAAAAGGATAGTATCCCAGGAGGAGGAAAACTATCAATCTACACTGATTTTCTTAACCCAAAGAAACAAGTAATACAGAATAGCAACTTGTATGTGCACCAACATGCTAATGGCATGGAAATAGGTCACTTAGAAAAACAAAAACAGGTGAAGGTGGCCAAAGATTTAGGGAATATGCCAGGTATTTAGAATGTTTGTCAGTATGGGAGGATAACCATACAATCTTTCCATCTCCTTCTTCAGGATGCAGCTGACCCACAGCCAGAAGCTAGCGAACCACTCACCGCCCTGGCAAAAAAGATCGTCCGCCACAACAGGAGCCGCAGCAAGAGATCCTAAGCTTACTCCTTAGCGTGGAGAGCTAGCTCTAGATCCCTCAGACATCTGCTTAGCCAGCTTAGCAACCTGAGAGATGGACAGAGCATGGGTTTTGGGTCACAGCCTGAATCGGGTCTCTGATAGCTGTGGCCTTGAGCATGTTACTTAGTCCCTCTGCACCTCAAGGTTCTTCTATAAAACACGAGAAGAAACACCCCAACTCGTAAACTTCCAATACAGTGTGTAACAAGGGTGGGCACTCAAACTCAGGTCCTTTCACCACTCAGACTAAATCTGGGAAGCCTAAGAGCCAAGCTTTTTTTTTTTTTTTGTAAGTTTATTTATTTATTTTGAGAGAGAGGAAGAGAGAGCAAGCACATGCATATGAACAGGAGAAGGGTAGGGAGAGAGAAGGGGAGAGAGACGGCAGAGAAGACTCTGTCAGTGCAGAGAGCCCTACACAGGGCTCGAACTCATGAACTGTGAGGTCATGACCTGAGCTGAAATCAAGAGTCGGATGCCCAACCGGCTGAGCCACCCAGGCACCCCAAGAGCAAACCTTTTAATGGGGCATAAACAGTAACCTGCTGCCTCAGTATTCAGAATTAAGGATTGTGATGGAAGTAAAAGGAGAGCAGTGGTCAGAAAAAAGACCGCCTTAAAATTGCTATTCCTTGCGGCTCCTGGGTGGCTCAGTCGGTTGAGCATCCGACTTCAGCTCAGGTCATGATCTCACGGTTCGCGAGTTTGAGCCCCAGGTTGGGCTGTGCGCTGACAGCTCAGAGCCTGGAACCTGCTTTGGATTCTGTGTCTCCCTCTCTCTGTCTGCCCCTCTCTCTCTGAAAAATAAACATTAAAAAAATTTTCTATTTTATAGGATTTTTTTTAACGTTTATTTATCATTGAGATACTGAGAGACACAGAGTGTGAGCAGTGGAGGGGGTGACACAGAATCCAAAGCAGGCTCCAGGCTCTGAGCTGTCAGCACAGAGCCCGATGCAGGGCTTGAACTCACAAACTGCAAGATCCTGACCTGAGCCGAAGTCAGTTGCTTAACCAACTGAGCCACCCAGGCGCCCCAACATTAAAACATTTTTTAAAACATTATTCCGGGGCGCCTGGGTGGCGCAGTCGGTTAAGCGTCCGACTTCAGCCAGGTCACGATCTCACGGTCCGTGAGTTCGGGCCCCGCGTCGGGCTCTGGGCTGATGGCTCAGAGCCTGGAGCCTGTTTCCGATTCTGTGTCTCCCTCTCTCTCTGCCCCTCCCCCGTTCATGCTCTGTCTCTCTCTGTCCCAAAAATAAATAAACGTTGAAAAAAAAATTAAAAAAAAAACAAACAAAAAAAACCAAAAAAAAAAAAAACATTATTCCTTCATAGGCTGTCTTCTCTCTTTGGGTTGTTTTGCAGATTTTTGCTTTATCCCTGTTTGGCTATTTTGCAACATGACTGGATGGACTTGTGGATTTATTTTAAATCATCTTGTTATGCAAAGCACTTTCTGTGTGTTTTCAATCTGAAAACTCGTGCTTATATTGCTTCTGGAAAGTTCTCAGGCTGCATCTCTCTGAGTAGTTCTTGTCTGCCACCGCTAGAACACCTATCAGATCAGGGTTAGAAGCTTATGGTCACCCAGCTACTCTGTCAAAATATTTTTCATCCTTCTCTACTGCATTCTGGGTCAAATCCTCAGCATTATCTTCCAATCCACTAATCCTATTGCATCTTTGTGCAGCTAGAGTTTCATTTATTAAGATTTATATATTGATACCTACTTTTCATTTTCAGCATCTGTACATTCTCTTTTTCACACCCACCTATTAATATTTCCCTTCTGCCAGGTGTGTTTCATATTTTCTTTTTTTTTTATTTCACGTATTGCTTTCTAATGTTTATTTTTGAAGGACAGAGAGACAGAGTGTGAGTGGGGAAGGGGCAGAAAGAGAGAGACACAGAATCTGAAGCAGGTTCCAGGCTCCAAGCTGTCAGCACAGAGCCCAGCGCGGGGCTCGAACTCACAAACCGCGAGATCATGACCTGAGCCTAAGTCGGACGCTCAACCGAATGAGCCACCCAGGCGCCCCTGTTTCATATTTTCTTATGGCTGGAATTCCTTCTTTCATCTCTGATAATTCAAAACATGCATTTTAAGGTCGTTGTCAGACTGCTCTATTTCCATTTAATCCTGAACAGATTAATCTCTTACTATTGATTTTATTGGCTACCTTTAGCAGAGTTGGTTTTCCTTAGATGTTTCAGAATTTTGGTTTGCAATCCATATGGTCAGTCCACGGTGTGGGGTAGGGGAGGAGTGAGGGGGTCTTCTCTGCACCACCCTCTCCCAGGGTTTTGTGGTTAAGGGGAAGCTAGGGATCTCCCAGAATCCGTAAGCCTGGAACAGGTCTAGCACTGACGGACCACGACCTCCAGGATATAATGTCGCTAGTAAGCTCCAGTCATCACGCCTCCAGGTGACCTTGGCCCATGAGTAAGCTCAAGGTTGTATCTGTTTCTTCCCACCGCCCTAGGCTTCATCCTGAGCAGTAATTGTCTTGGATATTTTTAGCCTCCTTTTCATAGCTGGAGCAGCGCAGCCCAGACCTTGGTTTTAAGCAGTGAGTCTGGCTCCAGTCCCCTCCCCACACGCGCTACTTTTAGTTCCCGCTGCCCCACCAGAGTGGAGCTGCTCACATCACCGCCTACTACCAGACTCACAGTGCAGCAGGACTGAGGCTTCGGTATCAATCTTTGCTTTGTACTTCTCCTCTATTTTTTTTTCATAGATATGTTTATCTTGTTTTTGAGCATAATTACATCTTTAATTTTCTTTTTATATTTGGTGTTTGGAGCTAGGGGGTAAAGGGAAGGGATCCAAAATTAAATTTATACACTGGGAAGAAGGCGATATTTAAACAAGGACGGGAAGAAGTAAAAGGAAAGAGTCATGTCTGGGGGCAGGAAATTATCCCTGACAGAAGGAACAGCAGCAAGTGCAGAAAACCTGAAGCGGTTCTGACATGTCTAAGCAATAGCAAGGAGGCTAGCACGGCTGGAACAGAGGGAGCAAAGACAGACAGACAGACAGAGGCAGAAGAAGAGGGGAGAAGTTGTGGCAGGCCAAACCACAAAGGACTCCATAAGTCTTCATGAGTCCACGGTCAGTTCTGAACAGAGTCGCACCATGGTCTGACTTATGTTTTAACGGGACTGTTCTATGGGCTACATTTGGGAAAAGATGGGATGGGGACAGTGGCAGGAAGCCAAAAGGTAGCTGAAAAGAGCCAAGGGGGCGGGGAGGGCGGGGGTGCCTGGGTGACAAAAAAAAGAGCCCAGTTAGGAGGTTCTCACAATGATCCATCTAGAGGATAAATGATGGTGACCTGGAACAGGGTATTAGTATAGGGAGTAGAAAATGGTTGGATTCTGAATATGATTTGAAGGTAGAGCCAATCAGCCAATTGGCTGATGAACTGGATGCAGGCGGGGGAGAAAGAGAGGCGTCAAGAATGACTCCAAGGGATAGAACTGCCATTACCAAGATGAGGAAGAATGACAGAAGAGGGTTGTTTGGGAGGGAGTTCAGTTTTAAACACTAATATGAAAGGGCTCCTGGATGGCTCACCTGGTTAAGCATCCAACTTCGACCTGGGTCATGATCTCTCAGTTCCCAAGTTCAAGCCCTGTGTTGGGTTCTGTGCTGACAGCTCAGAGCCTGGAGCCTATTTCAGATTCTGTGTCTCCCTCTATCTCTCTGCCCCTCCCCAGCTCACGCTCACTCGCTCTCTCTCTCCCTCAAAAATAAATATTAAAAAAAAATTTTAGGGGCGCCTGGGTGGCGCAGTCGGTTAAGCGTCCGACTTCAACCAGGTCACGATCTCGCGGTCCGTGAGTTCGAGCCCCGCGTCAGGCTCTGGGCTGATGGCTCAGAGCCTGGAGCCTGTTTCCCATTCTGTGTCTCCCTCTCTCTCTGCTCCTCCCCCGTTCATGCTCTGTCTCTCTCTGTCCCAAAAATAAATAAATGTTGAAAAAAAAAATTTTTTTTTTAAATTTTAAAAACACACTAATACGAAGATTAAGCCCTCTAACCTGATTACAAAGATACAGAAAGTACTACAGGCCTCAAAAGAGGACTGAGCACTAGCCTCCAGAATATATGAAGAATTCTTACTTCTTAACAATAAGAACACAACACAGTTAAAAATGGATGAAATGACTTGAATAGAGACTTCACAAAGAAGAAATAGGGATGGCAAGTAAGCCCATGAAAAGATGTTCAGTCCCACTGGTCATCAGAGAAATGCAAAATCAAGCCACAAAGAGATACTGCTACCTACCCACTAGGACGGGTGAAATTACAACACGAATAATATGGTGTCAGTAAGGATGTCAAGCAACAGGAACTCTCGTATATTGCTTTTGGGAGTGCAAAGTGGCATGGTCACTCTGGAAAACAGTTTGACAGTTTTCTCATATAGTAAAACACAGGCCTACCAGGTGATCCAGCCATTCCACTCCTAGGTATTTACACAAGAGAAATGAAAACATTTGTTCATATACAACTTGGACTCAAATAGTTACAGCAACTTTATTTGTAAGAGTCAAAAAAAAAAAAAAAAAAAAAGAAAATGGAAACAACCCAATGTCTATCAACAAGGAAATGAATACATAAAATGTGGTACATCCAGAGAATGAAATACTACTCAGCAATAAAAACACTGATACACTGCTACAGCATGGATGGACCTCAAAATCATGCCGAATGAAATAACCTAGAATCCCTCCCCTTCCCCCAAAAAAGGTTTCCATTCATATAGAATTCCAGAAAATGTAAACCTATCTACAGTGACAGAAAGCAGATCAGTGACTATCTGGGGCTAAAGTACAGGAAGGGATGGAATGCAGGGACAAAAAAGCTCCAGAGGTCATGAAAATGTTCTGTATTTTGGTTGTGGTGTTGGTTTGATGGGTATATGCATCTGTCAAAACTCCCTACACTGTATCTTTAAATGGTTAGTTTATTGTATGTGAATACATACAACAGCTTCAGTTATGAAGCTCAGCTTTTAATTCATAAATATATGATGACCTAATGGAAAAAAAAAGGGGACCGTTCTTTTTCTGATTCAGGTCTATCTCAGAACTGGGCCATGGAAAACCCACTAAGAGACAATAATGTCTTTTTGGGACGCCTGGGTGGCTCAGTCAGTTAAGCATCTGACTCTGGATTTCGGCTCAGGTTGTAATCTCATGCTTGTTGGATTGAGTCCCGCATCGGGCTCTGTGTTCACAGCTCAGAGCCTGAAGCCTGCTTCAGATTCTGTGTCTCCCTCTCTCTCTGCCCCACCCCCACTTGCACTCTGTCTCTCAAAAATGAATAAATGTTAAAAAAAAAAAAAAGAAACAAACAAATAAACAAACAAGAGACTGATTGTGTCTTTTAGGGAGGTGAACCACAGAATGCTAGAACGTGGCCCCAGACAACTTCATCACACCTCTATGTACTCAGGTCAGAGGTCAAGGAGAAGTCAGAGTTAGAGGTTTGGAGGGTAGGAGGTTACAGAGAAGTCACTCAATTGAGACTGCCACTTTAGACCAGCGTTGTCCAAAAAGAACCTTCTACAGTGATGGCGATGCTCAATTTCTGCACTGACAATGTAGGAGCCACGAGCCATGTGTGACTACCGAGCAGCTGAAATGTGTCTAGTGCAAATGGGAAACTGAATTTTAAGTTTTATTAGTTTTAGTTCATTTTAATTTAATCTGGCTAGTGACTACTCTGTTCACTTTAGACTCTGAAATCTAATATTCCCCTACAATTTCAATAAAGAAAAACAAAACAAAAGTTCAGACATACTCTTACCTTGTCCTCCTCAAATTATCTTAAAAGTATCAAATTAAAGTCAGGACCAGGTTGAATCCAGAGGATAAAGAAATATGTTTGAGGCTACCAGTTACAGGGAAAATGTTGTTTTAAAAAGATTTTGTTTAAGTAGCACCATGCAGTGCATAACAAAACAAAACACCACAGGGAACCAGCAAGGAAGGTGTTCTGGGGTCAGAGACCAGTGGGTGGTCAGGTGACATGGGGAATTTGAGATAGCATGGGTCAGCAACTCAGGCTGCCACTAATCTTGCTGTGTACTCTTGACCAAATCACTTTTTCTCTCCGGACCTCAGTTTTTCAACAACAAATTGGATTTAAACACCTGCTCCATTTAATCCCAAATTTTTAGAAAGGAAAAGAAAAGGTAAAGAACGCTGAAGAGTATCAAATGCTACTTAAAGTAAAAGCAAGAAGGGGCGCCTGGGTGGCTCAGTCGGTTGAGTGTCCGACTTCGGCTCAGGTCATGATCTCGCAGTTCCCGAGTTCAAGCCCCGCACTGGGCTCTGTGCTGACAGCTCAGAGCCTGGAGTCTGCTTCAGATTCTGTGTCTCCCTCTCTCTGCCCTTCCCCCTGTTGCACTCTGTCTCTCTCTCAAAAATAAACAAACATTTAAAAACTTAAAAATAAATAAAATAAAAGCAAGATGTTATCATAAATTCACCAAAGTCATTTGGAGGTCCCTATGCCCCCTTCCCGGCCCCACCCATTCTTCACGGTCCAGCTCTACCCCCTTGTCCCTTTATGCCCTTTTCAGAACCTGTCAGCTCACTGCCACTGTTCCCACCTCTGAACACCTACCCCTGAATGCCCATTCCGCTCAGTCTCCCGTAACTATTGCATGTGCATTCTCTCCCCAGTGGAGGCTGGGGTGTCAATCAGTGGCTGTGGATCAAATGAGCTAATACAGGTCAAAGGACAGGACTTTCCGTTAGGAAAAATAAATGGCAACATCATAAAGTGAAGGGAGACAATGCGCTCACATGAGTCACCAGGCAGAAGCCAAGGAAGGAGCAGTCATCCACACTTAGAATGACTGGGACAGCCAAGGAAGAATGAGCAGTTGGGAAACCCTAACTATGGAATTGCAGGGGACCTCTTCAAGAAGGGGTCAGAGCAAGCAAGAGCCTGGGTGGGGGAATGGGCTCTGTTATGGTCTGAATGTTTGTGTTCCTCCAGAATTCGTATGTTGTATTCCTAACCACAAAAGATGCTAGCCTTAGAAGGTGAGGCTCTGAGGGGTTGCTTACGTCATGAGATGTGAGCTGACAGGGAGTGGGACCCTCATGAACAGGATTAGTGCCTTATGAAAGAGGTTCCACAGAGCCTCCTAGCCTCTTCTGCCATGTGAGGACATAGCCAGAAGTCTACAACCCTGAAGAAGACCCTTACCAGACCATTCTGGAGCCTTGATCTTAGACTTCCACCTGATCTTAATTTCTGGGGCGCCTGGGGGACTCAGTCGGTTAAGCATCCGACTTCACCTCAGGTCACGATCTCACGGTTTGTAGGTTCGAGCCCCACATCGAGCTGTGTGCTCAGAGCCTGGAGGCTGCTTCAGATTGTGTCTCCCCCTCTCTCTCTGCCCTTCCCCCACCCCCATTCACACACACTCTCTCTCTCAAAAATAAACATCAAAAAAAATTTTTAAGAAATTAATTTCTGTTGTTTATAACCTTCCCAGTCTGTGGCATTTTGGCACAGCAGCCTGAATAAGCTAAAACTCTGAACAACAATGCAACCTCCTCGTCCAGGACTGAAAACGCCCCAATTTCAGAAAGGGGCAACAGGGCAGATCCAAAGGGGAATGCACTGCAGTTTCCTTCTAACCAACTCACTAAACTGTCTCTTTTAAAAATATAGTCCCCATCAGTGCGAGCCAAGAGCTACATGACTCAAGAACCTTGAATTCAGGATGGCCACCCTAATCCCCACCCCTTTCTGCTAAGATCAAACTTCCAAACTGTGCTGTTGTTCATTAATTAATAGTGGCTCTCTGGCTTCAGCTTATTCGAAGCCCAGGGGCACTGTTAAAAATGCAGTCTAACGGAGATCAACTTTGAATGGACACGAGGGAGCTTTCTGTGGTGATGGTCATGTTGTTTTTTTATTTTCACAGAAAAGATAAGGTTGGATTACACAAGAGGGCGTATTTATCAACACCCATAGGATGATATACTTAAGATTTGTATATTTTAATCCATGTAAATTTCACCTCAAAGGAAAAACACATAACCTAGCCACGCACACAACCCCAATCAGAATCTCTGGGACTGGGGGGCACCTGGGTGGCTCAGCTGGTTAAGTGTCTGGCTCATGATATTGGCTCTGGTTGTGATCTCGCAGTCATGAGATTGAGCCCTGAGTCAGGCTCCTCACTGAGTAAAGCCTGCTTGAGATTCTCTCTCTCTCTGCTCCTCCCTACCAACACACACACACACACACACACACACACACACACACACACGTGTGCACGGTCTCTTTCTCCAAATAAATAAATAGGGGTGCTGGGCGGCTCAATCATTTAAGCATCCAACTTCAGGTCAGGTCATGATCTCACGGTCCGTGGGTTAGAGTGCCACATAGGCTCTGTGCAGACAGAAAAGAACCTCTGAGACTAGGACATAGACTGGGTTTTTAACGTTGTCCAGATGATTCTAATGAAGGCGAACCTCTGAGAACACTATGAATATTACTTGCCTACACCAAAAATAAAAACAGGTATAGTCAAGGAATATACTCAAATTAGGATTCCCCTTTTCTATCTGAAATTGACTTTATGACAGAAATCATAACTCTGCTAGGAGAGATATGAAATGGCCACTATTTGCCAATTTTTCTTTACAAAAATGGCAGATGGATATGATTCTAATATTACTACGGTGATTAAGATGCTATTACTTCTAGATGTAAGCATGCATCTTGGTGAACAGGTAACTTCTTAGCCGTAGAATAGCATAATCTTATTTGAAAGAGGTCTACACAGGCCAAACATTTATCTCCATCCTGAACTGCACTGTTCCTCCAGGAGAGGGAAAGAGGGCAGCAGCTGAGGGGGGTGGCAGTCAAGGGGCAAAGCATTCATTCACGTGCCTGGTTTCACTACTACGGGCTTATTTCCAATGTGGGCACCCACACTGGAGCACACGCTCATGTAAAATGAACTTCTTTCTTCCTTCAAAAAGACTGGCCTGTATTTTCTTATTTCTGAGCTCTAGTTTCCCCAACCCCCCCCCTGCCCCCACCAAAAAAACCCCAGAATTCTCATCCCAGTGGTTACAAGAGAAATTTGAGAAGCAACTCAGCCTTCCCTTGGGAAGGATGAGAGAGTGAGTACCAGAAGGTAATTTTCATAAGCACTTGTGATCAGTGCGATACTATGGACCAGAAAGCAGCACTCTCCTCCAGTGCTTCGCCTTCCCACACAACTACGTTCTTCTCTGGTGATGAAGCCAGTTCTCACTCTGCCAAGCTCCCAGAGTACCATTTAGTCCTTGCTATAAGATCCAAGGACAGAATGTACCAGATACAATTCATTCAGTTTTGAACACAGTAACTTGTTTACCTTGAACTAAAGAGAGAAGCCAAACTGGGAAATATGCCAAATGAAGGAAACCGGGTGAATCAATACCCAAGGAGGGTAGGAGAACTAAGTGCGGCCAGTCACAAGCCTAAGGCTCCTCGCGTCACTCGTACTCCCCAGGGGCCACTCTTACATCCTCTGCCCAGTCAGTGGGACCACTTCAGGATGTACAGTCCTTACAACTCATAACACAGACACATCTGCTTCCAGAGATTACTGCCCCCATGCAATGAGGAGGAGCCTGGGCTCACTCAGGAGGTGACATACCCAAAGAAACATGGAGTCAGCTGGACCCATATTCAAACAAGCCACTCTGATTTCCCTCTTCCCACCATGCTCCTGATCTGTTGGTCTTTTTTTTTTTTTTTAATGTTTATTTATTTTTGAGACAGAGAGAGACAGAGCATGAACAGGAGAGGGTCAGAAAGAGAGAGAGAGAGAGAGAGAGAGACACAGAATCTGAAGCAGGCTCCAGGCTCCCAGCTGTCAGCACAGAGCCCGACGTGGGGCTCGGAACTCACAAACCATGAGATCATGACCTGAGCCGAAGTCGGATGCTTAACCAAGTGAGCCACCCAGGCGCCCCCTGATCTGTTGGTCTTAATCACTGTGTCACACACCCTTCCCAGTAGGAACAATAAGTGAGTTTTTCATCATTCCCTGGATTTGAGGGAGACAAAAGTAAAACTAACTGTTTTACCCGTCTCTAAGTCTATCATTCACTGATTTATTGCCTGCCTAGTAGGCACTCAAATAGCTGTTGATAGATCAACTGGTTACTCTGTTTCATCAATGACAAAACTCACTGCAATGAATTGTAACCTCAGCTCTAACTAACAACTGGAGAGAAGAGTCTTTGCTCTTCACGACACCCTTCTTGACTGCCTCTCCTGTCACCAAAGTTCTCCACACTCCTAAACTGACTACCACAAACAATTGTTTCCCACCCCCAAACATGACAGTCTCAGGGGATGCAGTATAACTGACAAAGTCTCAGAAAGAGTGACAGCATTATTATCTAAATAGAAAGCAATTTGTTCAATAAATTTACTGAGCACCCCTAGCGACATGTGCTATGTGACCAGGGCTGTGAGTGTCACTGTGGAGAGCCAGACTAAGGATCCCACAGTGGAATGGCTCCAGATGATAATCCTCAGCTTGGAATCTTGAAACTGTGGGTCTAATCTCGTAGCCAGTGCCACCGACGCAGAATCTCAGAACTGCAAAGCCCCTCGACAAAGACATTATGTGGAAAGCACTGTCCTGGCTCCAAAACAAAGAGCCCGGGGTTGTAATAAACCCAGAGATACTCCATGTTAGTCTACACTGCTCTAAAATTCTACTTCAAAATGCACACAGCTTTTAAACAAATATACAATATATATTCTATCATATATATTAATGTAATATTACAATATTATAGTATGTAACATCTTCATATTCCCTTCTCTAGACCTAATTCAAATCCACCTTCTCAACAAATCAAGAGGTATTGGGAGGGGGGAAGTAGCCAGTTGAGGCTCTGGTGCCCTAGGACCCCATTTGGCTGCTAAGAGCCCTATAGCTAAAGACATTTTGGGGTGGAAAAGTGCCGTGGCTATTAGGCCCTATTTGTTTCTACAGAATTGACCCAGCTTGATTCCAACGCCCCCTTGGACTGCTTATACCCCAGGCCTGAAGCAATGGAGCCCCTACAGGATGCCATGCAATGCCCAAAGAGGTTCTAGAATCAGGAATGCCTCGCTTAACTCCCAGCTCTCTCACAGATAAAGTTTAAGCAGGAATGCATGAAGTCCTCCACACTATCTGCACATATTGCTTTGGGCAATTAAGTCACTTTTTGCTCAACACAAGGTTCAAGAGGCTAGCAGGCAAATGGTCTCTGCCAGCCCTGGTGACTTAAAAGGACTGAGAGACAAGCTTTGTAGATGAGACTCTTTTCCTGTAGGAAAAAAAAAAAAAGGCAAAAACTAGCTTCCCCCAATTCTCCATTCTGCACTCTGGCTTTCATAGAAAACATCAGCGCTGGAAAAAGGAAGAAAAGAGTCAGGACATCGTTTTGCTTTTAGAAAGTTCTGGCTTCACCCAATGCAAGAAGCTGCTGTCCCCCAAAAAAGGAAAGAAAAAAAAAAAATCAAGGAAATGGAAATGAAAGGCTGCTCAGAAAACCCCAAAAGTGCCATCAGACACTTCCATCTAACAGGAAGTTCTATAGGCAGCAGCAAGAAGTATCTATCACCCCTCCCCTTCTCTGTACTACATTCCAGTCGCGCCCCTTCTATGTCTGGATAGGCCTTACATGTCAGTTTGCCAGCTCACTTCCATCCCAGAAAGCGGCCTGCAAAAAACACACTTCCTCCTTGAAGGCAATGTTTGGCAGCCACACATCCCTGTCTCTAGACACCTCCTCTGTCGTATTCAGTACACTCTGGCGGGGGACAGGTGGGCCAAGGTGCTCCTCCTGTCTTAGGGATGGAAACATTCTCCTTTGTACCCCCATCCTGTCAAGCCTGGGGGCTTCGGCAGACCATGATGGAGGCAAATGAAGGATGGCTTACTGCTGAGTTTCAAACCATGTTCAATAATGGAAGTCCTTTCTATAAACCAACCCATAAGTAAAACTCCAATTTCTGACGAGGGGCAAAAGCAGGGCCGTGCTGGGAGAAGAGACTCTGAAGCGATTCCTTCTGGCTCTTTGCTCCTGGCAGGAGCCTCCAAGCTGCTCCACAAAACATGATGTGAAAACCGCACTCACGGCATGCATTCACGGCACTTGGGGTTTCCCAAAGCACAGGCCGTGCGTGAGCCACTGCTGATCCACAGAGGATTCTAGGTGGCAGACAGATGGACTTTTAAAAGCAATAGACCA
Source organism: Prionailurus bengalensis (assembly GCF_016509475.1). NCBI lineage: Eukaryota > Metazoa > Chordata > Mammalia > Carnivora > Felidae > Prionailurus > Prionailurus bengalensis. The sequence goes on from NC_057356.1 coordinate 23,620,327, forward strand.
TTATTCCTGTTATCATGAATTAGAAAAGATAACTGGCACAAACTCTTGATATAGTCTCCTTTAAAAAATACCTTTTTTTGGGGCGCCTGGATGGCTCAGTTGGTTGAGCGTCCAACTTCAGCTCAGGTCATGATCTCACAGGTTGAGTTCAAGTCCCACACTGGTCTCTGTGCTGACTGCTCAGAGCCTGGAGCCTGCTTCAGATTCTGTCTCCCTCTCTCTCTACCCCCTCCCCACTCCTGCTCAGTCTCTCCTCAAAATTAAATAAACATTAAAAAAAATAATAACTTTTCACCAGATCTAAAACATCATCAACCATAACATCTTGTAGTGGAAAAAGAAAAAACTTAAGCCAGGGCATGCCGCATATTTTAAGACATTCAAATTACAGAGATGATATGATGAAAAGAAAAAAGAAAAGAAAAGAAAAGAAAAGAAAAGAAAAGAAAAGAAAAGAAAAGAAAAGAAAAGAAAAGAAAAGAAAAAAAGAAAGAAAGAAAAGAGGGTGCCTGGGTGGCTCGGTCGTTAAGCATCTGACTTTGGCTCAGGTCATGAGCTCATGCCCTGCTTCAGGTGAACATGAGCCTTTCTTTGGGTGAGCATGAGCCCTGCTTCTCTCTCCCACTCTCTCTCTCTCTTTCTCCCCCCTCCTGAGATTCTCTCCCTCTCTTTCTCTGCCCCTCACTCATTTGTGCCCTCTCGAAAGAAAGAAAGAAAGAAAGAAAGAAAGAAAGAAAGAAAGAAAACAGAAAGGAGACAGAAAGGAGACAGAAAGAAAAAAGAAAAGAATCTAAGCATCAACAAAATAAGTCATTTTGGTTTTTAGAATTGTAGTCAATTCTAAAATACATTTCGATTCAAAATTCAATACAGTCAATTCAAAAATACATTAAATAAATGACAAAATATGTGCCAGAAATTGCAAAGGTGTTGGGGCACTTGGGTGGCTCAGTCAGTTGAACATCCAACTCGATTTCAACTCAGGTCATGATCTCAGAGTTGTGGGATCGAGCCCCACATCAGTCTCTGTGCTGAGCAAGGAGCCTGCCTGAGATTCTCTCTCCCTCTCTCTCTCTGCCCCTGCCCCTCCCCTGGCTTGTGCTTGTGCTATCTCTCTCTCTCTCTCTCTCTCTCTCTAAAAAAAAAAATCTAATAATAAAAAGTGTTTATAGAAAGAAATTGCAAAGGTGTTAAAAGAATGGCTACATTAGGGGTGCCTGGGTGGCTCGGTCGGTTGAGCGTCTGGCTTCGGCTCAGGTCATGATCTCGCGGTTTGTGAGTTCGAACCCCGTGTCGGGCTCTGTGCTGACAGCTCAGAGCCTGGAGCCTGCTTCGAATTCTGTGTCTCCCTCTCTCTCTGCTCCTCCCCTGCTCATGCTCTATCTCTCTCTCTCCTTCAAAAATAAAAACACTAAAAAAAAAATTAAAAAAAAAAAAAAAAGAAAGAATGGCTACATTATATATAACACCAGCACATAGAGCACCAGGTCCTATTCTAGGTACTTTCTATAACTGAACATATTTAATCTTTTTTTAAAACATATTTAACCTTTGAAACAACCCTGCCACATTGTCCCACCTTAGCCCATTTTCAGAGCAAAAAACTGCAGTATGATGAGGGGAGGGATGACCTGCCCAATGTCACACACCAGTAAGTGTCAAAGCATGCGGATCCCAGCTCCCTGCTCTTTTTAAGCCCCTCCAGAGTAGGACGATAGGAAATTGCCAATATTCAACCATTTCTGACTTAACAAAAATGGCAAGTTCACAGGATTCAATCTAACAGACGTTAAGTGCCATTTGTCAAACGTCTGATTATCGAATGGCATGTGACTAGCTGGAGAGAAATATCCTTCCAGGCTATAGTGGAACTCTGGTTTTCGGGGGCATATCACTAACCTCAATCCATCCAAAGTCCTGAAACTTTTGAAATATTTTAGAATGTTTGTCTAAAGCCCCCTCATGTTCACTCAGATGCCAGCCTCCGGAATCAATCCAAGGAATTGACAGGAATACTTGTCGGAGAAAGGCCTAAAATGGAGAAATACAAGCACGCTCTTCTAAAATTGAGGGTTGGCCCTCAAGCAATTTTAAGGCAACCTTAAGAGACAACTAATAATTCTGCAGACTGATCTTTCACAGGCTGTGGCCTCAGCCCTGTCAAGCTGTGGCTGAGCTAGTGGCCGGAGGGCAAAGCCATAACCCAGAGTTGGCCAAATCCTCCTTGAGATGAATGATTTGGTTTAAGGACAGAATATCAGGGGTTATGGCTGGGGTCCACTTCTAAAAATAATTATGTATTAATGGACCCGAGAAGCAGCGACCTCCACCCAGCAGGCCCTTTCTGTCGGCGGCACCTGTGAGCAGAGCTGTGCACGGCCTAGTTCCAGCCGGCACCCTTCACACCCTAGGCTAATCCACGCGCTCTAGGATGAATGGGGCCCCTGGAGTTGTGCAACATGTTGGCCCTTCCTGCATGTATGTAGAGAAGCGTCTCAGGTTTCTAATAACACTGGGCAAATGCCCAAAGAAGATCTGAAGTTAGGCAGAAACCCGATACACAAACCTGTGATCATCCTAGAGGAAGGCAAGGAAAAACCTGGATCTTATTTTAGGAAAATGCCACCTTATTCTGACATTTAATTCAAAACGCCTAGTAATCAAGGACTTTAACTAGGTTAACACTCCTGCGTCTAAGACCAGCAGACTCTAACATAGGAATCTATTTTATTTTTATTTCCAAAGCTCATTCTCGTTACCGATTTACCCCCATTAACACCTAATTCCAAAGTTTTTAATACATACATTTTCATCCGTTCTTTTGGGTTGTTTTTTTTTTTTTTTCCTGAAATGTCAAAGCTTAGCACCAGAAAAAGTTAACTCAAGCCAGAGTAGATTATCTTCATAAACAGTATGTTCTTAATAGAAGTAAACTGCTCTGTTCCCTTAAGCAAAATAGCACATAACTATGCATGTCTTTTGTGCTGGGTTTTCAAAATGGGAATGGGAACACTTTTTCAAAGTCGCAAGTATACAAAAGAACCAAACAAAATTGCAAAAAAATGTGGAAATGAAAAACTTCTCTCTGCTGAAAGGAACTGTTCTTTGTTGATAAAAGGGAGGTTCAAACATATTTTAAATATTTTTAAACAAAGGCCTAGCTGATGTCCCTTAATCCATCCATCCAGCTCAACTTTCTGCGCGGGCAGCTGCTGCAGCGGAGGGCCCATCCAGAAGGGAGGGCAAGCGGCATTTCCTCAGCGTCCCACATTCCTGGGGGACACGGGACTTAGCAGAGTTAACAGCAATTTTCAACCTCCAATGCAAGTACAACAACATCTTCATAAAAGTTTTACAAGGGCATCCTGGCAAGAACCAAACTACCACGAAGGGCAATGTTTTGGGGCCCTGAGCATTCCAGCAGCTCGCTTTTCTTGGCCACCTTTCCTAGCTGTGTGGTGCAAAGAGGCGGTCAGCTGGGAACCCACAGGAGGGTCCCATGGAGAAAGCACTTGGAGAAAACAAAGCCAAATGTACCCATGCTGGCTCAACGCCCCTTGCGCCACGGGAATGAGGAGCAAGTGGAGGCCAGTTAGATTTCAACATCTCTAATCAGAGGAAGAGGAACGAGCAAAAAGCGATGGGAGCAGAGTCCAGCACCATCCCCATCCATCCTTCCAGAACATACCACTCTCAACCCGGCATTCCTCATTAGTGAGAACATAATATAGTGTTGCTGTGAGCAGGTGGGGTTACAGGTAACCTGGGGAACATCTGTGGTGTGACCTGTAGAACAAAGGTCCAAGGTGAATAACAGAACCACAGCAGTCAGCCTTGGGGCTAATTCTACTGTCCTAGGGGTGCCCTAACACGGCACCACAAACTGGGTGGCTTAAACAACAGAAATTGATTGTCTCACAGTTCAGGAGACTAGACGTTGGGGATCAACGTGTCTGAGGCCTGAGGGCAAACCTGTTCCATGTCTCTCCCCTAGCTTCTGGTGAGTTGTTGGCAATCCTTGGCCTTCCTTGGTTTGTAGCATCATCACTGCTATCACTGCCTCCCATCTACACATGGCTTTCTCCTTGTGCGCACGTCTGGTCCAAATGTCCCCATTTTTATAAAGGCACCAGTCATACTGGATCAGGACCCACACTAATCTCATTTTAACTTGATTACGTCTATAAAAACCTTACCTCTAAATCAGGTCACATTCCCACCCCCCAGGTGCTGGGTGGGGGTTAGGACTTCCAACATTATGAATTCTGGAGGTGACACAATTCAACCTATAAAAGGGCCCTTAGGAGAACCCCTGGTGGTTGAGAAAGGAGGGGCCCTACAAAGAGATATTTGCATTTTCATTCTTTAGCATCTCTTTCACAATAAGTAACCACAGAAGCCAAGAGTCCATATCACAATGCAGGAGTAAGTTAAATGAATAATTTTTTTTTAAGTGGGTGGAAAGATGTGGGAGAGAAACACAGGCAAGGCGCCATCACAGAGGGAAACAAGGAAAAATGAGGTGTAAAATGATACATTCATAGAACATTTTGGCAGAGGCCTGTTGCCAGTAGCTATATAGTAGACTCTCAGAGTTTGGCAAGATATAAAAGAGGACAAGGCCCAAAATACATTAATGGCCCGGCTATGGCTTTAGATCGAGTCATAATTGGCTGGGAAATGGGGCTCACCTTACAACTCCATGAACTGCTAAGTTTGAGTCTCATGCCATTCACTGAGGATTTACATGGCAAGGATCAGGTCATTGCCTGCCACTGGCCTGGGCTTGAACTAGACACCAGACTAGGGTTTTCGGAGTGAGGAGTGTCCTGAAAAACAGACGTATGGAGGAAGGCCCTCAAGGGCCACTGCCTTTTCAAACTCAGAGTATGAAACAGGGAATACCACATTTGGCAAAGGTGAGTGATGAAGAGGGTACTTTTCTTGGAAGACGATAAAAGGAAAAAGAAGATGGGGAAGCATTTTATTTTCAAAGGAGCCTCAATGGTAATGGCTTTGTGATTCTGAATAGTGTTGAAGGCTGGGGAGGAACGATGCAATCACACATGCATAATACTCGAAATATATATATTGCCGCCATCATAATGCAGGTCTGTGATAACATTCTCAGATAACAGAGAGGCAAGCGCCTGCAAAACTATTTCGTCCCAATTTCCACTAAATGCCATCTAGCCAGTGGTATTCAAAGTCTGATCTGCAAATCCATGGGGAGATCTTTAACTATTACAAAACTATTTTTGTAATAATACTAAGATATCATCTGCCTTTTAAAGTTGTGCCGACATTTGCCCTGATGGTATAAAAGCCATGGTAGGAAGAATTGTTGCATGAATCAAAGAAGAGGCACCAAACTGCACTCTTAATTATTGTACATTTGTAATTAAAAAAGAAAAGAAGAGTTTCCTTTGGGCGGCTGGGTGGCTCAGTCAGTTAAGCATCCAACTCTTGACTTCAGCTCAGGTCATGATCCCTGGGTCATTGGATCAAGCCCCACATCAGGCTCCATGCTGAGCGTACAGCCTTCTTGGGATTGTCTCTCTTCTCTCTCTGCCCTTCTACCCTGCTCTAATTAACAACAAAAACGTTTCCTTAAGAATGCTGATGAAGAATACTGATGACATAATAATTCTTAATTTTATTAGCTCTCAACTCTTAAGTACATGCTTTTGAATATTCTAGGTGACAAAAAGGGAAATAGGCATAAAGCACTTCTGCAGCACTTCTGCTGCATACCAAAGTACAATGGTTGCTGAAGAAAAAGCACTGTGCAATTGTGAGTTACAAGCTAAACTAGCCACTTTTTATTAGAAGAGCATTTTTACTTAAACAACAACTGAAAAGGTATGGTTATAAAAATGGGTACAGGGTAGACATTTTCTCAAAAATGAATCAGTCTGTCATTTCAAGGAAAACAACTCATAGTATTTTTTGACAATGATAAAACTTGAACTTTCAAGCAAAATTAGGATCTGGAGAAATTTGTATCTACCACCATGAGCTTGACAGAATTCCAATACTTAAAAATTTTCTTAGTGAGATAGGTGAGATATTAACAAATATGATTTTTTAAATACTGTACAATGAAATATGTCAGCATTTAGAAGAGCTGCACGACTCAGTGAATCAGTATTTCCCAAATGACAAATGACACAAAATCATTTCATTAGTAAAACTCCATTCAAAGAGACCAATGGATTTTAATGTAAAAGGATGGGAAGAGTTCATCCATACGGTTTCGGGTTCCCCGTTGCAACTAACCTTTAAGAAACTACCTCTTGTCAAGTTTTGATACAGTATCAAAGAATATCCAAAATTATCTTAAGAAACTAATAAAATATTCCTCCCTTTCTCAACTATGTATCTGTTCAAGTTCCAATTTTCTCATATACTTCAACCAAACCATATCACAACAGCCTAGGTGTAGAAGTAGGTCTGAGAATCCAACTGTCTTCTATGAAGCCTAACATTAAAGAAATTTACAAAAATATAAAATGAGGCCACTTTTCTCAATGTCTTATCCAAAACAAAATAATTGTTTTTCATATAAATTTTAGTTAATGTGAACTATATTTATTATTATTTTAATTAATTAAAAAATATTTTTAAAGTTTCTATTTTCTTTTTTTTTTTTTAATTTTTTTTTTCAACGTTTATTTATTTTTGGGACAGAGAGAGACAGAGCATGAACGGGGGAGGGGCAGAGAGAGAGGGAGACACAGAATCGGAAACAGGCTCCAGGCTCTGAGCCATCAGCCCAGAGCCCGACGTGGGGCTCGAACTCACGGACCGCGAGATCGTGACCTGGCTGAAGTCGGACGCTTAACCGACGGCGCCACCCAGGCGCCCCTAAAGTTTCTATTTTCAATTCTTATATGGCAAATATCAATAGATATAACTCACATAAAGAAAATTTCTTTGTGGTCCTTAACACTTTAAGAGCATGAGGACTCTTACAACTCAATAATAAAAAGATAAATAATTTGATCTAAATGGATAAAGTATCTAAATAGACGTTTCTCCAGGACTCCTGGGTGCCTCAGTCAGTTAAGCGTCAGACTTTGGCTCAGGTCATAATCTCATGGTTTGTGACTTTGAGCTCCGCATCAGGCTCTGTGCTGACAGCTCAGAGCCTGGAGCCTGCTTTGGATTCTGTGTCTCCTTCTCTCTCTGCTCCTCCCCTGCTCACACTCTGTCTCTCTCTCTGTCAAAATAAAATAAACATTGGGGCGCCTGGGTGGCGCAGTCGGTTAAGCGTCCGACTTCAGCCAGGTCACGATCTCGCGGTCCGTGAGTTCGAGCCCCGCGTCGGGCTCTGGGCTGATGGCTCGGAGCCTGGAGCCTGCTTCCCATTCTGTGTCTCCCTCTCTCTCTGCCCCTCCCCCGTTCATGCTCTGTCTCTCTCTGTCCCAAAAATAAATAAACGTTGAAAAAAAAATTAAAAATAAAATAAACATTAAATAGATATTTCTCCAAAGATATACAAATGCCCAATAAGCACATCATTAGCCATCAGGGAAATTACAAATCAAAAACACAATGAGATACCACCTTACTCGGTGGTACTAGCTGTACTAGGTGGTACTCGGTGTATTAGGATGGCTATAATCACAAAGATAATAACAAGCATTGAAGAGGATGTGCAGAAATTAGAGCCCTGAGACACTGCTGGTGAAAATATAAAACTGTGCACCCACTTTGGGAAACAGTCTGTCAGGCCCTCAAAATGTGAAACATAGAGTTACCATATGACCCAGCAATTCCTCAAGAAAAATGAAAACATGTCCATAGAAAGACTTGCACATTAATGTTTATAGAAGCATTGTTCATAATCACCAGAGCAGAAACAGCCCAAATGTCTATCAATTAATGAATGGATAAATAAAATGTATTATCCATACAATGTAATATTATTCAGTAATATATAGTTGATAACAGGGCACCAGTTGAAAGAAAATTCTATCTAGACACCAATGGATTCCCACATGTGCCTATTTAAAGGATTCAAAATAGAAAGAAATGAACTGAACCCTCTCGAGGGAGCCAACCCTAACTTAACTAGTCCCTCCCACATGATGAGCTAGTTTTACCCACATTCCAGTATTCTGAACCGGCTTCTCAACGCCTTCCCAGGAAATGACCGCTGCATTTATCTTCTTGCCAGCCTATGGGTTGCCCAAGTAATTGGTGATAGTAAGGGCTGAGGAATCATAAGGCTTGTCAGCCTACAATTCAATGCTACTCATCCAACTAACTCAAGCAATCTCCAAGTCAAGTTCACCTCAACAGGCAGTACAGACATTTCTACCCTCAGCAGCCTTCACGTTCTCCTGCCAAACACAAATGAAACCCACCCCTCAGTCCCCAAAATCCCCTCCCGTCATTCTGCTGCCCCTAGGCAACCTTTTCACAGAACCATCATCTGCTAACACTTCACATTCTTCCCAAATCATGAACATTTCCAAATAAAGACAGAGTTCAACACTCAAACTAGTGATTTTCACCATAGCAAACAGAAGGATTCCCAAAGCCCACTGCCATTCACCCACCTTTAGTAAATGGGACAGTCCACTGATCCAAATACCAATGCCCATATACATAAGTCCTTTGGAGGTCAGGCATCATAGCTTGATTCCAAAAGATGATACATTGTTTTATTGAGTTCCTGCTAAGGGATATAACTTTCTTTTGGATAAAGCTGCAACTTCTTAAAGCCACAAAGCTATTTCTCCTACACAAAGAATGATGGTAGCATTTAAAAACAAAACCAAAAACAAACCACAGGCACATTCTAATGACAAAAAGCAAAGAGCAGAGGCATTTTCTCGGTTCACCTACTAAAAAACACTTGGCTTTATATGAAAATATCCTCAATGTACTTTTTAGGGAGTGAGGAATCAATTAAAAAATTTTTTTCTCAGTTTATTAAAGTAGTACCTTATCATTGAAGAATTTGTAATATAAAAAGCTAACATAACCCCAAATCTAATTACCAGAGAAAAAACTGGGGGGTGGGTAGATTTCATTATAGTCTTTTTTCTATGCATGCCACACAACATTCTTAATTTTTCTAATTAAACAAAATTAGGATATTATCTATCACATTATATTCTGCTTTTTTTTCACTTAGGAGCATTTTCCCTTGACATTAAGTACTCCAGCAATTTTAATGTCTGCATAGTACTCATATGAACAAAAGTACTACCACTCAGCCAGCCTTTCACTGTTAAATATTCTCATTGTTGGCAATTTTCAGCGTAAATAACTTGTTAGTAAACATCCTCACACATAGACCTTGATAGGCACCTCCAATTATTTTTTTAAGATAAATTCCTTGAAGAAAAACTACTGAGTCAAAGAGTATGAATATTTTTAAGGCTCTTGATACATGTATGGCTACACATAACCCTTCCACCAGCAATGCATAAAAGTGTCTATTTTCTTGTACCTTTTTACCAAAACAGTTGTGAATATTATTTTAGCCTCTGCCACTTGGATAGGTTAAAATACGTGGTTAGTTTTTGTTTTGATCCAGGGTTCCTTCAGAATCCTTGTTGTCCTACAACGCTGTCATTCCATCCTTGACCCCACCTCGTCCAGGGCAAGTGCACTGAGCTAAATAGAAATCCACATGCTGGCTGTGCACAGCACATCAGAAAATGTCCATGCAGGATAGGGGCCACACATCAGGGGGGATTCTGCTACTTTGAAAGAAAAAGAAAACTTGAGGCTTTGGAGGAAGATAGGGGTGTTCCACTGGGTGGAGATTTAGGTAATCTGGCAATTCCCAGAGCTCAGATTACATCAGGAAGCAAGGTTAATGACAACACGCAAACACTTGGGGAGCGTAGAGAGGAACACATGGTCCGTCCCCCCTCCTAAGCATGCTAATCACATTATAATGAAAAGGAGAAGTAAATCAAATAGTTGCAATAAGGAATCACTTCAGCACCATCCTACAAACCTAAAACTGTTTTGATTCAGCCCAAGTATTCTCTTCACATACAAACCACCATCCCCCTCCAAACCTCATATTCTGGAAAGGGAAAACACAGGCTGAGGGATGCTGGGAACCCTAAAAGAAATGCACTAACAGCAGGCCCCTACCCCCAGCCTGGTAAATCTCTCATCTATAATCCAACATGAGAGACAACAGGCAAACAGCAAGAGGTCATCTTCAAAGAACCGGTTGCTACGGGAAGCAAGTGTAGAGGCAGCAAGCATGTCCCCATCAAAGTCCGGCAGCTGCAGAAGAACCACAAAGGTACAGCTCCCCTCTGAGCAGAGCAAGAATGGCGGGGAGGGGAGCCTCTGGGAGGGGGGGCAGGGGACAGGAGGAGGAAGGGAAGAGAAAAACATCAGACCGGCAGCAGCTGCCCAGTGGAACATAAAACCTGGTGGTTTTGCGTTGTTCAACAAGGGGAAAAGCAGGGGAAAAAGAAATACAGAAAGTAGCCTTTGCTGAACTTGCCTTTTTAAGCACCAGTCAAATCTTGTGGCACACCTAAGAGATAGCCAGAGCTCTGGAAAGGGAAACACAGCCATCAGTAATAAAATGACAAGCACCAGCTTTAAGCACCATCTCGGTACAAATATGGTCATCTCTTGGTAGAAAAATCTCTAAATATTTAGCCTAAAAGGCCTCATTCCCAACAGAAGGCAATACCAACCATACAGAAGAGGGAACCCAACACTTGTCCATGGAGTCGAAAGAGGAGAATCTGAGGGCACCCCTTAATTTGGATAGATGCTGCCCTTATTTTTCCAGGTGAAAGACGCAAGAGCCAATAGACTTCACAGCCCCTAATGGACATCTCAAATAGTCCCTTTTGCATTTGAGATCTCTAACCCCACGTGGATTGGATCACTGGCCACTGGGAATCACACAGGACTCAGGGGAAAGAGACTACTAGAGAACCCAGCCCCGTTCCCTTACTCTGAAGAAAGACTCTGGGACACTAAGAGACCTGCCCAAGGTCACCTAGCTCATCTAGAACCCGGTCTCCCAACTCCCAGGCCAAGGTTCCTTCCTCTGGTGGGGGACAACCATGGAGAGGGGCTGAAAGCTGGGTCTTCATTCCTCACTTCGTTTCTGGCTGCTACTAAATGGCGTGATGTGCTACATGGAAGTGCTGGGTCTCCTCTTCCACAGAAGAGCCATCAATCTGTACTTCCTCCCTCTCACTCGCTCTATCACATAGCTCTGGAGGGAAAGTGCTCAGACCCTCAACAAAGGTAAGGTGTGCTCAAAATGACCTCCTGAAACAGGTGAGAGATTCTACAGAGCTGGGCATCCACACACAAAAGACTCAGGCCTGAAGCTGTGTCACAGAACCGTATCTCACGGGAAAGACAAAGCTCAAATGGTACGGGTGATTCTTCCAACTTAAACACTCACAGAAGTCGAAGGCGTACGCAATCTGTTTTTCTCAATGGATCAGTCTTCGCCATATTTTGCAGATATAAAATGTGCCGTGTGAAAAGCGAGAATCAAACAAGATTTAAATGCTGTTTTGATAAGCCAAGACTTTATCTGCATGTGTCCTCAGCCAAGTGGAAAAGAGTAAACATGAAATTTAAAAAAATAAACTCTTCTGAATTCGAATCAATAAATATACATTTGCACCACTGCAGACATTATTGCCACATGGCTAATATACACGTGGGTACACCAAAGCAGCGTGCAAAGGCGTCATCATCCCACCCACCCCCACCATCACCTCAAACTAATCTTTTTTTGCAGTGACAGGATTTCTAAGAACCCTACTTCCACTTGTTTTCTTAGCATCAGAGAAAAACAGAAGTGTGAGGAGAGATGCAGGCACTTACTTACTCAAAGACTTCATAAGGCCCTTCTACTTCTGTCACTAAACATGTTAAGAGAATTGAGGACCAAAAAAAAAAAAAAAAAAAAAAAAATTCATGAGGGTTATTCAAATGCCCAGGAAGGAACAATTATCCATAAAATGAACAACCTCAGTGAAAGAAATTTCTGTTGTACTTCATCATTTTTATACATTCTTTTGGCTGAAACCATTAAAAGCTTCTGGCTGCCATGGTAAATTCTGGGAGAGAGTCAGTCACTGCTGGTTAGTCTCCTTTCCAGTTCACAACTAGAGATTAAGTTTAAGAGACCCAACCCAACCCCCTACCCAACGAATGAGACTTGCTCCTGCCCTCTGAGCCTTCCAAGGCCAAGAGAGGAAGGCCTCCATGGCCCCAGGTCAGGTGCCGGCAGCCTCTGAAGGGGAGGGCAAGGGCCTCTGAATGACCAGATTAAGTTTGAATGGAAGAAGAACCTATGATTAAGTTTTCTGAATAGCTGGCTCTCTTAGGGGGAGCAAACTCTTGAGAAGAGAAGAGAAGAGAAGAGAAGAGAAGAGAAGAGAAGAGAAGAGAAGAGAAGAGAAGAGAAGAGAAGAGAAAAAGAGAAAGGACAGGCAGGGAAAGACCTCAGAAAAGGTTACTACTCCTAGAAAAGGGAAGTCTGCTCTTTGGATCTAAGAGAGTGGAGTTTCACATACTTGATAGGTCAAGCCTACTTTCCAACCAAAGTGTGGGGTTCAGCTGATTTTCCAGGGAAAGGAGGAAAAAACTAACACTGCCATACTTCTTCTCCAGATCATTATTTAGACAGTTCAGGTTGACATGGGACATGTTTTAACTACCAGTCCCCCGGGACAAAGTGAGAAGCTCCTCCAAGTCATTACACAGCAAGAGACAGGAGTCTTTCCTTTAGTTCACTTAGCCACATCTTCAACCAACACTTCTTCACGATATTATTCCAGTTCCGCTGGCCTAGAGTCCCTGCACCCCGGGCATGAGTAGGGAAGGAAAAGGGCAAGGAGCATTTTATCCAACCTGTGGCAGCCTGCTCAGAATTGTCCTGGCTACACAAGACTGTAGGCCTGCTGAGGTTTTGTTCTGCTTTTCTAAGTGGGGGGGAAATATCAACATAAATCTCTCCTCCCAGTGAAAGAGCCGAGGATTAAGTTACTTCATAACGCAGACTACTCATATGTCAAGATATAATTCATTAAAAAAATCTTGTTGAACAAAACGTTCAGTGACCCTTCTATGTTAAAAACTCAAGTTTGAGTATAAAAGGTTAATGTTTTTAAAACCCCGGGCGTGGCGGGGGGGGGGGGGGGGGGGCGGGGTGGTGAGGGGAGGATGGTTGGGAGAGGTGAAAAAACTTCCAAAACCATAATGTTTACGCTCGCCCCGTGTTGGCATGTAGGATGTGAGCCCCTTCTGTAGCATCTGGCTCTGCAACTGATATTTAATGTGTTTCCATGAAACTGCAGGGGGCACAGGGATGAAAAGCACAGATCCTGCCCTCCAGAGAGACTGTGGCTACACGGAGGAGAGGAGGCGTGAACAGAACAAAATGTATACAGTAGTGAGGGTTCAGGGCCAAGAGCGAAGCCCATCCAGAGGATGCTCTGAGATGCAAAGATGGGGGCGTAAGGATTTGTTCTTGGAAGATAAAAGATAAAGGAGACCATGAGATTTGGTTCCTTCCTTATTTCCATCTGGAACTGCCCAAGGATTTTAAAAGGCAAGCTTCCACTCAGCAACTGATGTGGCAGACATTACACGTTTGGACTTATTAATAAGCTCATTAAATACACAAAATATATTAAGTATTTTGTAAATATTAAACATATTAAATAGCTAGCTCTTAATATGTATTTATTGAATCTTAACAACAACCATAAAAAGGATTTTTTAAGATACTCGTAACAAAAACTCAGAGAGGCTAAGTGCCTTGCATAGGGTCACTCAGCTAACATGAAAGACCCTGAATGGGAACTCAGGTCTGATTGCCAAGTCTGATTCTATACTTGCATCTGCACTGCAAGAGTTCCAGCCACACATCCCCTCCTCCTGTGCATTTTTTTAAAGGCAGCAAAAACCCACCAGTAACTTAAAACTTCCAGAGTAATACTTTCATATAATTATTTGTTTATATTTTATCATTTTCTTGAGTTTATCATACTTACTTTGAGAGAGAGAGTGCGAGCGAGCAAGCACGGGAAGGATAGATAGAGAGGGGGAGAATCCCAAGCCAGCTCTCTGTGCTGTCTGCGCAGAGCCCGATCTGGGGCTCAAACTCACGAACAGTGAGATCATGACCTGAGCCGCAAGCAATAGTTGGGAGCTTAACCGACTGAGCCACACGGGCGCTCCTAATTATTTGTTTTATTTATTTATTTATTTATTTATTTATTTATTTATTTATTTAGACAGAAAGAGAGACTGAGAGCAAGCAGGGGGAAGGGCAGAGAAAGAGAGAATCCCAAGAAGGGCTCCCAACGCAGGGCTCGAACTCACGGACCGCGAGATCATGACCTGAGCCGATGTCAAGAGTCAGTAGATTAACCAACCATGTTACCCAGACGCCCCCAATTATTTGTTTAAATGCATGTCTCCCCATCCCCTTCACCCTCATATTCTAGCACCGGTGTGGCACCTAGGAAAGCTGAACAAACGAGCCATGTTCACACACACTAAGCTGAGTGTCTCACGGCACCCAAAACTCCAGAGAGCCTGCTTCAGCTAGAAAGTCATCAAAGGGTTTTGCTCACTTAACCTCCCTGACCCTCAGTTTCCTCATCTGTTAATAGGGATAATAAGGATACCCATTTCATAAGGTTGTGTTGTTTTGATAACTGTGTCAGATAATATGTGCTAAGTGCATGGCAGTGCCTAAAACATGCTAAGTACTCCACAAAGGCGGGCAAATAATCTCTAACCTCAAACATAAGATAAAAGGGAGGCATGCCAGACTTCACCTATAATCTACTAGACTTAAAATCTGGAAACTGATAAGATATTATTAAATTTCAAAAGGGTAACATGTGTGCTATCCATTAAAACACACTGTGGCAGATCTAGAAACACTGATACAGAAAAACTTCCAAGACAGTTTTAAATGAAAAAAAAAAAAAAAAAAAAAGCATGTCCCAGAATAAGGTGCGTGTGCGTGTGTGCGTGTGTGCGTGTGTGTAATTATATGCATACAAGTGTCCAGAAAAATACTCTGACATACACAAGGAGTGGGACAGGAGGGGAAGAGGTCTTTTACTTCTGTCACTGTGCAGTTCTGATATTTGAGTAATAATAGTATATAGTTTTGTTTGTAGTAATGTACCAGTGTTGGTTCCTGAGTTGTGACAAATGTACCTTAATAAGGTAAGATATTAACAATAAGAGAAAGTGGGGCACCCGGGTGGTTCAATCAATTGAGTGTCAGACTCTTGTTTTTGGCTCAGGTCATGATCTCATGGTTCCTGACTTTCAGCCTTGAGTTGGGCTCCATGCTGTCAGCACGGAGCCTGCTTGAGATTTTCTCTCTCTCTCTTTCTCTCTCTCTCTACCTCTCCTTTCCCTTCCCTTCCTCTGCTTATACTCACCCTCTCCCTAAAAATAAACAAATAAACTTTAAAGAGAGAACAATAAGAGAAAATGGGAGCAGATATTCAGGAACTTTCTATTCTACCATTGGACCTTGTCTATAAATCTAAAACTGTTCTAAAATGAAAAGGTTATTTTTAAATTTTTTTTATTTTTGAGAGAGAGAGAGTGTGAGCAGAGGAGGAGCAGAGAGAGGGGGACAGAGGATCCAAAGCGGGCTCCGAGCAGACAGCAGAGAGCCCAATGCGGGGCTCGAACCCACAAACCACTGAGATCATGACCTGAGCCGAAAACAAATACTTAACCGACTGAGCCACCCAGGCGCCCCTAAAAAGCTTATTTTTTTTAAAGCAATGTGTAGCCCAGACCTATCTTTGCTTTTAAGAAATACATCCAGGGGCGCCTGGGTGGCGCAGTCGGTTAAGCGTCCGACTTCAGCCAGGTCACGATCTCGCGGTCTGTGAGTTCGAGCCCCGCGTCAGGCTCTGGGCTGATGGCTCAGAGCTTGGAGCCTGTTTCCGATTCTGTGTCTCCCTCTCTCTCTGCCCCTCCCCCGTTCTTGCTCTGTCTCTCTCTGTCTCAAAAATAAATAAAACGTTGAAAAAGAAAAAAAAATTAAAAAAAAAAAAAGAAATACATCCATATAGGGGCGCCTGGGTGCCTCAGTCCGTTGAGTGTCTGACTTCGGCCCAGGTCATGATCCTGCGCTCTGTGGGTTCAAGTCCCGCGTTGGGCTCTGTGCTGGCAGGCTCAGAGCCTGGAGCCTGCTTCAGATTCTGTGTGTGTATGTCTCTCTCTCTGCCCCTCCCCACCCTATCTCCCAAAAATAAATAAACGTTAAAAAAAAATTATTTAAAGAAATACATCCATATACAGAATTATATACTCATTACACGCTAGAGAGTTAACAGCGGTTCCAACTGGTAAGACTGAAGATGATGTTCATTTCCTTGTACCTTTCTAGATCAGTGGTTCTCAAAGGGTGGTTACCAGATCAGCAGCAGCAGCAGCATCTGGGAACTTGCTGGAAATGCAAATTCTCAGGCCCCACCCCAGAGCTTCTGAATGAGACACTCAAGAGGTGGGGCCAGATGCTGCTACTGTTCTAGGTCACAGAAACTGGTTTTGTAACAGGTGTCACTTTTACAGTCAAAAGAACAATGAAACTTGGAATGGGGGGTCAGTGTGCTGATGGATGAATAGGATTTTAAGACCAGACACATGCCCTCATGTGGGACGTGCACCAGGATCAGGCACAGGCCAATCCCAACTCAAGCTGACCTGTGCTGTCTGTCCCCTGTCTCCCCAAGCCAGCTTCCTTGGGGGCGTCTGGGACTCTGGGATACCTTCAGCAACAAATCTTAGACAAACGAGCCCAACACGGAGGGTTTTCTTTAAAAAAAAAAAAAAAAAAAAGGCATTTTATTGGAAGGGAAAACTTTGTTGGCAGTAGTTTATCATCTTCATCTTCAAATTTATGGCCTCCAGTCTCAATTTTACATTAATAGCACCAGCCAGGGCATGACAACTAATAGTTTTAAGAGGTAGAGACTCATTTTCATCGTTAAAAAAAAAAAAAAAAAAAAAAAAAAAGCCTAAACCTGTATGTAGTAGCAGCTCAGATGAACAAGGTGCCATGCTGGGTTACAAGCCCTGCCTTTGGAATGGCCCCCCTCACATCCTTCTTTGATCCTCTCCCCCGATCCAACAGTATTTATAATCCCCAGCTGGCTCCCTCCCCTCCAAGTGCAGGACATGGACCTCGTGCAGAAGGCCAGCGAAGTCTGTATCTCAGCTCTACTTTCAGAAGCACTCAAAGGGCTGCCTGTCTGCTGACTAAGCTCTAGGAACACCACAGTAAAGAACAGCACAGAGATATGAGTTATCTTAAAAATTACTACCTCCTGGAGCCAACGGAAGGAGGGGTGGGAGAGGAGCGACATTAAACCAATTAGAAGTAAGACGCCCACGACCAAGTGGCTACTCAGGGCACCTTCCCAGGCTGAGGGAGGGGGGCCACATTAACAGGTGCCCAGCCTGTGCCCATTCTGCGAGGTGCCCATTCTGCGAGGGCAGCCAGTGAGTGGACTTCAGGATCCCAAGAGAGGTGCCAAGGTTTGAGGGCCTGCCGCTGACATACCCCGGGGGGGGGGGGGGGGGGGGTAGGGGACAGTGCATCATTAAGGCGGAGACTGCAGAGGTGTGGCACAACAGGCACAACAGCCACAGAACCCAGGAGGTACTGTGGGACACAAGAGATTGACCTGGCCAGAAAGGCACTGGGGGTCTGGGTCTGAGTCATGGCTTAGTCAGGTCAGGACTTGCAGCCAGAGGACAAGGAGAATGAAACTGCTGTGCAGACAGGAGACGGTTCTCCCAGATCAGGGACCTATGGCTCAAAGGCATGCATGTGAGTTTGGGTGCAGTGGTGGGCGGGGACTGGCAATAAAGGCTCCATGGTAAATGAAAACAGTGCTTCGGAATGACTGATGCACAGACACCTATGCTGAACAGAACAGAGTCTGGCTTCCTAAATGACCTTGACTGTGCCTTTAGGCTGCCCCCATGAACTCCCCTCATACTGAGGGGTTCAGTGCACAGGAATGGTGAAGGACAGTAAGTATAAGCAGTGCTTCTTTTTAATGTTCATTTATTTTTTGAGAGAGAGACAGAGAGCACGAGCGGGGGAGGGGCAGAGAGAGAGGGAGACGCAGAATCTGAAGAGGCTCCAGGCTCTGAGCTGTCAGCACAGAGCCCGACATGGGGCTCGAACTCATGAAACTGTGAGATCGTGACCTGAGCGGAAGTTGGAGGCTTAACCAACTAAGCCACCCAGGCGCCCCTAAGCAGTGCTTCTTGAAGCAAAAAGATCAAAGGGTCCCTTCCCTCCAACCCCTTGGTGAGGTAGCTGGGAATTCAGGTGGGGTAGCCTCTTTGGAGACCCTAAGAGAATACTTTGCGGCTGGTGGAAGTAACCCTGGATCAAGTTTAGGAAAATGGATTCCATCGCCAAGTCATAGTGGTGGAACTGTAGAAAATAATTTGCTACAGCCACTGAAGATTGGAATCGGGCAAACCTTGGAGGAGATGGGAAGAAACAGCAGGTTGACCTGGGGCACCCCTGTGTCAGGGGTGTTGGTGTGGGCACCTCACACCCACACTGGGGTTCAATGGGGGACAGGTCAGCCTCCAAGGGTATGAAGACAGAAGTCTTGACCTCAAAAAGTGGGGCCTGGTGAGTACACTCAAGTGAAGAACTCAGAATGAACAGAGATGAACCAAGGACATGGGCAGAGCACCCAAAACCCAAAGCCACAGAAAAGCAAAGCTAGGTTGAAGCAGGGTGACTGGAAACGAACATGACAGGGCTTTATTACGTGGGATGCCGCAGAGGTGAGCTGACTCTGTGTGGCCAGAAGAGATCACGTGACTGGGGCTCTCACAGTGGCACGTCTGGGGACAAAGGACAGACACACAGGCAAGGTCTGTACACTCATGTCCAAGGTTGAAGGCACTGAGAGATTCAGCATTCTTCCATTCTAGAAGAACCCTACGAGGAGAAAAACACAGGAAGACTCAAGAATCATGACAGCCATATCCAGAAAGTGGGGCAAGGCCTGAAGTTTATACAAGACCTCAAAGCCAGGGGCTTAAGATAAACACCACTCCCCCACAAACGTCTGATCACACACAGGAGTGTGTCCTGTTTGACCTCATCTGGATCATAAGCCACAAGGAGGTTTGGCTACAGTGCTCCTAGTGTACCGTGCTACATTCAGAGAAGCCTCGGGTCAGCAAGTGTAGGAACAGGGTGCACAGATAAATGCGCAGAAAAGAAAAAACAGACCTCCAGCTGGTCACAGCAGTCTCTGCGGGAAGAAGGAGAGGGCGGGAGGACTTCTTTTTAATTTGTATACTTTTTCACTGGTCACACTCTAATGTGTAGGTCTTCTTGCATTATAGCAGTAATTCCTTGAAACAATTTTTTCAAACAAAATTTTAAGGCCAAAAGCACAGAATGGGTGAGTGATGGCTATCAATGAATGGCTTTTGATGCCAAGTCTCAATGCATCTCATCAGCTCTTTTTCCAAAGGGTATTTGAGAGTAAGTAAGAGGCAGAGAGAAATGGCCACTCCAAAGCACTCTATATAGAAACAGGCTAAAATTTTATGGGGCCCTCTAGGCTGAGAAGCTATTAGACGCCACAGCTCCCAAGCAGCTAGGTAGCAAAGAAAGCACTCCAGAGGAGCTATTCAAGAGCCTCCAAGATCTTCCCATTTGTAAGTTTGAAAGTACTTTTGTTCTCCTCTGGGTTTAAGTTTCTGGGTCACCCAGCCTTTTGTTAATAACCAAATGAACACATCTGCAGTAGAGCAATACCCTCCTTATTAGTCCCCCCAAATATGAGTGACCTGGAGAGCATTAATACCTCTGCTTTCTTAAGCAGAAAGCACTCGACTGTGTTTAATTACACCTCGCCATCCCTCCGTCTCCACAAAGCAACTTTAATGAGTATCCCAAATAGGAGAAGAGGTACCATTCATTGTCACACAATAAAATAATCACTACTGCTCTCTCCCCCAATCCAGGTAAGTGTGCGTGTGTGCATGTGTGCGTGTGTGTGTGTGTGTGTGTTGAGGGGGTGGGGAGTGTTGACAGGAAGTTACCAAATGTTAAGACAAACTCTATGTGCCCACAAGGCCAGTGTTTCTTTGGACATAATCAAGATCTTTCTTTGTTGAGGCCTAATGTCTATTCTCATCCCGTTCCAGCATCTCCTCAGAGGAAAAACAAAGCTCGACTGCCAGAAAATGTTCCAAGTAATTGTGGATAACAGACAACAGCAGAGGAAGCCCTCTGGTTAATATTCAAACATGGTAGGGGTAACATTAACTCCTTTACAGTTATGATGCCCACCAGATGACTTGGACATTTGCTCAGTGGGCCCATAGCTCATCAGGAACACTGACTGCCTCATTCAGGTTCAGGAATGCTATTTTTAAAAAATCAGAATAAAACCAAAAACTCCTTTTACTTATCGTACTGCTCAAACTTGAATTGATTCATTTTTGAACTATAATGTACAACTCCCCAGTTTTTATAAGTAGATTCCAATGATTTCTACAGAAATGAAGGAGAAGAACGGGAAGATCAGGATAGAATTAGGGTGTAACTGAGAAGAATGCATTTATGTAGGGGGTTGGATAATATTACAGCTTTGCTGTGAGAGGGAAGTCTATATTCTAACATGTCAGATGTACTTTGGAAGACTTAGCGACTATTATAGGTGGAACACACACCCGCAACACTTCATTCAAATAAACCTCGGCAATCTTTGCTTCCATATAATTAAAAGTCTTGCTCTCTTTCTTTAAGGCAGAGGGAGGGACAGGAAGGGGGTTGGGGAAGAGGGGAGCCAAGGAACAGGACATCTCAGAGAGGACGCATATTGAGGATTTACTGCAGGTAAAAAGAGGGCTGGAGAGCTACTGAGGAGCAGACAGATATTCAGTGACTTTCTTCCGCGAGGATTCCTTAGGGGAACCAATCACAGCCAGGAACACCCAAGAGAAGGATTCAAGGAAATATAGGTTGGCCCTGCCCAGGCTTTAGGGGTTCCAATTGCGACAGCCCCCTTCTCTGCTCTGTCCTGCCTCTCAGCTGGAGTTCTGCAGGGCAGGGCAGCCTGGAGACAGATTACAAGTATGCTCACGCAACGACCTGGTGTCACTAAGTGGCTACTACACTCTCACCCGGCCTGAGACTCTGTGCATGCCAACAGGGACCAGGTCATCTGCAACGCAGATATTCTGCATTCACTCCAAAGATAGCAGGAGCCAGGAAAAGCCAGGTCTCGGACATTCGTGCGGATCACTGATCAAAGAAGCAACTGGCTGCATTCTTATTCAACAATGTGAAGTGTGTGTGCGTGCGTGTGTGTGCGTGTGTGTGTACATTTAATTCAAACCAGGAGAGACCACTGAGATGCAGGTTTCATTTACAGGTGAGGAAACCAAGCCCAAGAGAGGGGCCAGGCCCCTCCCCACAGATCTCCTGGTCTCTATGCTTTCATCCTTGATTTCAAGTAGGCTTTAAGCGATGAGCACGGGCGTGGCTGAACAGTCTCTGGGCTTGAACGGGGTCAGGTTATCATCTGAGCCGCAGCTATGGGTACCACACACCACACCTGTCCCTTTCAAAGCCTTTGTTCCAAGTTGCCCCGTGCCTGGCCAACAACCTGCACTATCCTTACACTAGTTCTCCCAGGCTGCCTACAGTGATGTATCACCAAGCTCAGTGTGTTCCCATCACAACAGGAACCTCACCTGTATTTTGCCACATGACCAAAGTTCAGCTGTTCCTCAACCACACACATTCTCTTTCCATGTCTAGCTCTGTAGAACTGGGCAGGAAGAGCCCCCCTGATTCCAGAATAACAATGTGCTGGGAGCTGTTTTCCCCATGGTGTGGGCTCCATGAGAGCAGGGATTTTTGTTTTTTCCACCGTGGTATCCCTAGTACCTAATATAGTGCTGGGCACGGATGGATGGACGGACGGACAGACGGACGGATGGACGGATGGAGTTCCCTAACAAAACAGTGGTGACCTCCTTGTTTCCCTCTTGTCAATTCCCACATCAAAAACTAACACTGGCCTAAGCAGAATTCATGCAGTACTCCCAGGGTTTCCTCGATGCAAACTGCTACACTATTTCCCTCCTCTTGGGGTTCCACAAGGACTCACAAAGTAACATCTTCATCTACTGGACCAATTCTGGCTTCCTTTGGCAGGACCAGGAACAAGGGGAAAAGCAACTAGATCAGCTCCGTTGTATGTAGACCCAGCTTACTAAATCACGACAGTCCGTGACAAAAAGGCCTTCGAGGTATGAACATCAGTGCAGGATGTATCTAACCATTCAATGGTATGAGACCCTGGCAGACAGCTCCAACATTGGTCACCCTTCTGATGAAAGAATGAAAGGGGCATCCTGGCAAAAATAAATAAACTGCCTTACTTCCCAGAAGACACTACAATGAGGTGAGGCACTGCAATGATTGCTTCTTTTCCTCCAGGGGGTTGCAACCCACCAATCACTTACTCTGCAGACACGTCAGAGCAGGGGTAAAGGCACTGTGGCTGAGAACCCCAGCTGCCTCTTACACTTCAGCCAAGCCCCTGGTTCTCCCACCCTCCTGCCTGGCCTGCTGTCTGGGTTCATCACCAAGAAGCTAGTAATCTCCACTCAAGCGAGACCCATGCCAAAGACCCAGTCATGCCATATGCCTTCCCCAACAGCATGGCAGAACCCCAAAACTGTTTCCACAGGAATGGGTATGAACTTGTACTAAGCAAAGGCTCCTCCATTTCCTGATCTGACCGAAAGCTTTCACGGTGAGATTCAAGTGCTCAATGATCAAAGAGCAAGAGACAGCCAACACATCCTTAGAACAGCAGATCCGTTCTCGGGCTCAGCCAGAGCTGGCTCATGAATAACATACCAGTGTCCCATGGAACATTTACATAGGCATGTCCTGTTATGTGGATGGTGTATGACCTTCAGGATAACCTGCCCTGTAGTTAAGAGAGGCACTACTATCGTTTTCCACTTGACAAATCAGCCACCCGAGGTTTGGGGCCACTAAAGAGTTTGCCCCCAGATCTTCCAACTCCTAAAACGGCACACACTTAGAGAGCGTACCACCTTCATCCGGGAGCCTCTGCACACACTTCAGAATAAAGTAGGGGCTATTCACAGACCTGCCCATTAACCACTAACTCGTGCCTGCTTTCACTGCAGACTCCTGGCCAGGAAACCCCTCTCTGGGACCTCCGCACAGCACTGCTCCTACCAGCTAAATTGTATGTGTTTCTAGATCTGTTTATGCCAACTCTATCTGCTCTAAGCCTGTGACGGAACTAAATCTTGAACGACGCAAAAAACAGTTTTATCCCAGGAAAACTAAGTCAAACACTTGAGAAAGAAAGAGTGAAAGGAGGCAAATACGTTAAAAAGTGGCTGAGAACTAAGCGCAACTTTTGAAGACGAGATGGAAAAAAAAAAAAAATTCTAGAACTCCCCTGATAGCTTTACAAGTGTACGTTTTCACATCACTTAAAAAGAAAAGCTGTAAATTTTAAGTGACAGACCAAGGGTACAGCTAAAGTAAGACTCTAAGGAACACAAATGAGCGGTCCCATTCACAAAAGCTTGGGCTTGAGTGTCCACTTACAAGCTGTAATTAAAACATAATTTTAAACTATCTCTCGTTTCTAATCATTCCCTGCTTCAACTTAACTGACCTTTTTCAATTACCCAACTGCCTACAGGTCCCAACAGTATCAGATGACAAGGCTCCCACTAGAGTGTGAAAATCATGAAAGGCGCACACACTCAGTTGTCATCTGCCAATTGATTTCAATCCCTTGGCCAGTAACACCTAGAAATTTCTGAGTTCTCAAACTGGGACATGGCTTGCAATAATTGAATTCTCATTATAACAGAAAACACCCCTCCACCGAAATTCATCAGTAGCACAATCAACCTCCATAATTAACCCTAAAGAGTTTCTAGAGCAATGGTCCTTAACTAAGGACAATTTTGGGCTTCCCCCACCTCATTCAACCAGGGAACATTTGGCAATGTCCAGAGACACTCCTCATTGTCATAACCGGGAAAGAAGTTTGCTACTGGCATCTAGTGGGTAGGGGTCAAGGATGCTGTTTTACATCCCCCAAAGCACAAGACAGCCCCCTCAGCAAAGAATTATCTAGCTGCAAATGTCAATAGTGCCAAGACAGAGACACCACCCAGGAAAAAAGAGACCCAAGACCTATAGACACTGTTCTATCATCAAAAAAAATCGGCCTTTGAACACACAAAAGGAATAGCTGATTTCTTCCCTTCTTGATTCAAGCATTACTCAAAGGCCACTGGATTCCTGGTATTCTTAAAACTCCAAATCTCTCAGCAAAAATTTTCAAAGACCACAGTTTTTGCTTATGTGGTGAAACAGCACAATGGTCTTGGTCAGTTTTGTTTCTTTTTTTTCTTTTAGATTCCATGGTACCTCCAATTACCTCATGGATGGTTATAAAAATGAACTTAAAAAATCTGCCCAAAGCTTCATTTTTTTTTTTATTTAAAAAAAAAATTTTTTTTTTTAACGTTTATTTATTTTTGAGACAGAGAGAGAGCATGAACGGGGGAGGGTCAGAGAGAGGGAGACACAGAATCTGAAACAGGCTCCAGGTTCTGAGCTGTCAGCACAGAGCCCGATGCGGGGCCCGAACTCACGAACCGCAAGATCATGACCTGAGCCGAAGTCAGACGCTTAACCGACTGAGCCACCCAGGCGCCCCCAAAGCTTCATTTTTAAAGAACATCAGAAGAGATAGAAAAGTGACACTGGTTTGATTTGTTGTGGGGGGAGGATTGTGGGAGACGCCTTTCCTTTTATTTTGCTTCTGGTTAAGCACCACACAATGTGTATATACACAACATTAACTACTACTTTGTTTATTTTTGAGAGCGAGAGACAGAGTGGGAGCAGGAAACAGAGGGGCAGAGGGGGGAGGGGGAGAGGGGGACGGGGAGGGGGAGAGGGGGACAGAGAGGGAGGGAGGGAGGGAGGGGGGAGGGAGGGAGAGAGAGAGAGACAGACAGACAGACAGAGAGAGAGAGAGAGAGAATGAATCCCAAGCAAGTTCCACACCCAGTGTGGAGCCTGATGTGAGGCTTGATCTCACAACCGTGAGTTCATGACCTGAGCTGAAATCAAGAGTCAGATGCTTAACCGACTGAGCCACCCAGGTGCCCCACAACATAACCACTTTAAAAAATAAGTACTATGGAAGAATCTTGAATAGATCCTGGATTTTTAAAAGCTAGCTATAAAAGACATTTCTGAAATAATTAAAATATGAAATTTAAATGTGTCAATTTCATAGGTATGATGATAGTACAGTAGTCTGGAGCATGTTCTTAGTCTTAGTGGATGTATGCTGGTGTATTGAGGAATAAAATGCCATGATACTGGCAACTTTAAAACTGTCAGCCAAGACAGAGATATACACACAACACACACACACACACACAGACATGATGTGTGAGAAAGTACAAATTGAGCAATTGTTAACATATTGCCACACACTGACCTATTCATTCAGCTTTTCTATGGGCTTAAAAACCTCAAAATGAAAGAGTTGCAGAAACAAAATACAGACCAAGATAAGGGAGTAGGGAGGCACCAATCAACTTACAATTGTTACTTGGTCATGAAGCCAGACTATATAAAAAAAAAAAAAAGTCTCTAAACAGAATCAAATTGGACATGATGGTGTTAGCTTCATTGTTAAAAGGCTATGTAACTGCCTTCTACAGCCATAGCAAAATAGAACAGATAGGACAACAGTGTAAAAGGCACAGTCAGCAGGACCACTACACAAATCACATCACAGACCTCTTGGCACCCTGGAGGCCATGGGAGCACTGCAAAGATAACGTCATTCTTCCAAAAACACACGTGCACACGCATGCGCAGGCACGCGCGTGAGCACACGCGCGCGCACACACACACACACACACTGAAACCTATCTGAGCCCAAACCCTTTAAGCAGGGAAGCCACAGGCTGGAACTAAAATATGACCGCCACCTGAGGAAGGAAGAGCTTACCCACTCTTTGAAGAGAAAGAATCGGGTAAGAATCAGGCAAACTTGGCGTGCCTGGGTGGCTCAGCTGGTTAGTGTCCGACTCGATTCTGGCTCAGGTCATGATCTCACCGTCATGAGACAGAGCCCGTATCAGGCACCATGCTGACAGTGCGGACCTTGCCAGGGATTCTGTCTCTCTCTCTCTCTCTGCCCCTTGACCACTCTCATTCACACGCTCTCTCTCTCCCTCTCTCTCAAAATAAATAAATAAACTTAAGAGAGAGAGAGAGAAGGCAGGGGAGCTTGTAGGCCTTGTCCATTTTCTGTTTACAACAATGAAGAAAGTGCTTCTACTCTAAAAAGACTTTACACACGGGGCACCTGCCTTGCTCAGTAGGTAGAGCATGCGACTCTTATCTCAGGTTGTGAGTTCAAGCCCCACATTGGGCAAAAAGCTTACATGCTTACATACGTACATATGTAGAAATTTAAAAAGAAAAAGACTTTACACGTACAAGCACATGAACTTATGGAGGGGATACAAAGCAAAGCAAAGCAAAAGAAGAGTCTGTTGGAAGCCAGTCTAAGTGCAACAATTTGTGGTTCATCTCAACTTCACAAAACCTATTTGTTTTATATATACACATAGGGTCAAAATATTCTAGGCTTCTGAGATCCTTTGAGCAGATGTGCCAGTGAGAGCTAAAGGCTGTCTATGAAAGGGTCAGAGGGTAAGCTGACTTTGCCAATTCCAGTGAAATCTCCCCCCAGATCACAAGTTCATACAGATATTTCAAGAACTAGAACTTGTTTCGTTCAATTGGGGGGGAAAAAAACCCAAAACACAACACTGTTCAAAGTAGAGATTTCCAAACCAGTTTGTTTAAAAAACACCAGAAGTTCCACTTAGCTGGCTACCTGCATACCCTACCATAGCCCCCTGACTGTACAAAAGCCTACGGCCTCTGAAGAAAATGGGCCCATGTTCCCTGTGGCCAGAAGGTCACGCTGTCAGATGGCAAAGGAGGGACAAGATGAAGGAAAGGCAACCGGCTCAGCTCCAGGAAATATGAGGGAGGAAGTCATTCAAACACGACGGGGTCTCTAAAGCAAACTCCATGCCCCAGGTGGCCCCCAGCCATTGGTGAGTTCTCCCTGAGAGCCTGGCTAAAGAAGCCAAGATCCCAGGGGCTGTTCCCAACTGAGAGAGAGAGCTCACGAGGGAGCCCGTGAGCGAGCTGCATCTAAAAGTGATAGAAAGGGAATAAAAAGGGGATCTCTAAAAACTCTATCACACCCGTTAAAACATCTTGAGCACCTACCATGTGTGGGATATACATGTGCTCGGCTTTCAAGTATTAAAGACACATCAACCACCTGCACGGATGGATATGTGACCCAGCAAGTACAGTAAAATATTAATGGTAGAATATAGGTGTTCACTGTAAAATCCTTTCACTTTTCCTGTATGTCTGAAATTTTTCTTAATAAAATACGGGCACAGGGCACTTGGGTAGCTCAGTCAGTTAAATGTCAGTTACATGACCTCGGTTCAGGTCACGATCTCACGGTTCATGAGAGCCCCACAACATCTGGCTCTGTGCTGACAACATGGGGCCTGCTTGGGATTCTCTTTCCCTCTCTCTGCCACTCCCCTGCTCTTGCTAGCATGCTCTCTCTCTCTCCCTCTAAATAAATAAATATACTTTAAAATAAACAAATAAGGGGTGCCTGGGTGGCTCAGTTGGTTAAGCGGTCCAACTCTTGATTTAGGCTCAGGTCATGACCTCACTCTTGGATTGAGCCCCACAGTGGGGTCTGCACTGACATCGCAGAACCTGATTGGAATTCTCTCCCTCCCTCTCTCTCTGCCCCTCCCCCACTTGTTCTCTCTTTCTCTCAAAATAAACAAACTTTAAAATAAAAATAAAATATGGGCAAAAGTGTTTTGTAGATGAGGAAAATCAAATATGTAATTTTTTTTAAATGGGGGAAAACGAGGCACCTAGGTGGCTCAGTCAGTTAAGCATCCAACTTCAGCTCAGGTCATGATCTCACAGTCCATGAGTTCAAGCCCACAAGTTCAAGTCCAAGTTCAAGTCCATGAGTTCAAGTTGGGCTCTGTGCTGACAGCTCAGAGCCTGGAGCCTGCTTCGGATTCTGTGTCTCGCTCTATGCCCCTCCCCCACTCACGCTTTGCCTCTCTCTCTCTCTCTCTCTCAAAAATAAATAAACATTAAAAAATTTTTTAAAAAGGGAGAAAAGAAAATCACCCAGCCTTCCCCTCAAGGAGCTTGCAGGCAATTCACCATGCATGGACAGAGGCATCAGGAGGCCAGGTCACACAGTTTAGAATGACACCAGGTTTTTAGCTTGAGTAACAGACAAGAACTCAAGAGAAACAGATTTGGGAGAAAAAAAAGAAAAAACTTGTTTTACATATGTTGGGTTTGGTTGGGATGGCTGTAAGATGCCAAGATAAACTGCAGTTACAGTGACTTAGTCTGGTAAATGCCTCAGACCCCACTGACCCTGAACTCTGGTGTGGGGCTAACAAGCTGGCTCATGGAGGGCTGCTTTGCCTGTAGATGTCTGTAGTTCTTACCAAGCAAGAAAATGGAATATGGCTCTGATTTTACTCATGGAGGTATATATGGCACAGGGTTTCACTAATGTGTATACAGAACAACTCCTAAAGGCAGGGGCAGCAGCTTAACTTGGCTGATCTTCTGGATGTTCCCATTTGTCTGTGATGTTTTTTCCAAGTAATCTCTACACCCATTGTGGGGATTTGAACTAACAACCTCGAGATCAAGAGTCACCTGCTCTATCCCAAGCCAGCCAGTTTTTTTTTTTATTTTAAAGTTTTTTTTTTTCAACGTTTTTATTTATTTTTGGGACAGAGAGAGACAGAGCATGAACGGGGGAGGGGCAGAGAGAGAGGGAGACACAGAATCAGGAACAGGCTCCAGGCTCTGAGCCATCAGCCCAGAGCCTGACGCGGGGCTCAAACTCACAGACCGTGAGATCGTGACCTGGCTGAAGTCGGACGCTTAACCGACTGCGCCACCCAGGCGCCCCATGTCTGTGATTTTTATAAAAGCTGCAAGAATCTTCAAGCTAGGGGTAGCCTTCAGCTCTATCCTTGGGGAGCCCCCTCCCCTGCCCCAGTGTGATGGCCCTACTCCCCAGCCTCAGGCAAGCCTCTCACGCCCAATGGGGAAGGGACAGTTGATATTCCTTTCTAGAGTCACAGAATGACAAAGGCAGCGCACAGACTCCTTGCCTACTTTTTGGTTTGTCTCCTCACCTGGTTCACCCCCTCACCTGCGTCACCCAGGTGTGCTCCAAAGCCTGACTGCCCGCCAGAGGACGCTGCTTTCAAAATCCTCAACAAACCCACCACCCTAAGAAAATCAGCTGCTCTTAACTGAAGCAGTTCGTCTTTCACGGAAAACTCTGCAAGGCCATCTAGGAAAACACTAGCCACTGGCAGCATTCCTG
This sequence comes from Prionailurus bengalensis, assembly GCF_016509475.1. Lineage (NCBI taxonomy): Eukaryota > Metazoa > Chordata > Mammalia > Carnivora > Felidae > Prionailurus > Prionailurus bengalensis. The sequence goes on from NC_057356.1 coordinate 23,649,927, forward strand.
CCCTACCCGGACCCATCAGCCCAGAGTAGAACCCTCCAGATGCCGCGTGCCCTCGGCGGAGCACGCTTCACCTCTCTAAACAAACAGGGGTGTCTTTGTTTAAATTAAAAAAAAAAAAAAAAAAGAACCTGTCTCACAAGCTACGATTACATCAGCAGAGCGCTCTCATTCCCTGCATCAATCCGGGCGGCTCCGGAGGCTTTGAAGCGCCGAGTGCGCGGCGCCCTTTGATCCTGCGGTTCCCGCCTGGGGCAAAGCCGAAACCAGCGCGGCGCCCACGCGGGGATCCACCATCCACGACTGGATCGCCCGGCCGGAGCCCATTCGGTCGCCCACCAGCTCCAGCTCCACCAGGACCCAATCCTCAAACCAGGCTACCAGTGCTGGGACACCCAAATGCACAGTGGGTCCCTTATATTGTGGGGGGAGGGGGAGCTGTCCCTTTGGAGGGGACACCACCAACTTAACATTAACCGCTGTGGAAATAGCCTTGAAATTACGTTTTGAAAATGAATCTCTTAAAGATACTGAAATATTCACAGGAAAAAATGATATGGGTGCTTCTGCTTCAAAATAACACGGTGGGGGTAGGGTGCAAATGAAACAAGACCGGCCGGCAGGTTGACAACTTTTAAAGTGAGTTGGGATGAGCACTGGGTGTTGTATGGAAACCAATGTGCCAATACATTTCATATTAAAAAAATAAAATAAAAATAAAGTAAGTGATGGAGACCGGGGGACAGTGACTACAGGGGTACAGTGTGGACGTGGTTCTGTCTACTTGTGAACACATGTAACATTTTCTGTAAGAACTTGAAACTAACCCTTTGCTATTTTTAAAGGTTATTCTTCATAGATTTTTCATTTAGGAAGGAAAAAAAGCAGTTTGGCACTGGATGGGATGAAGGTAGGTCACATTCACTTTCCTACTGTGCCCCCAAGGCAGTCACTGGAGCTACCAGGACAGCATGTGGCCCACAGAGCCATCTTCTCAGTGCAATCCCTGCGAGGCCAGGGGCATCAAGTGTTAGCCCCATCAGGGGCTCTTCACCTGTTTCAGGGCCTCAGACCCCGTTAACAGATAGATAAATATTATAGAGTCCATCTCTCCAGAAAAATAAACACAGCAGAACCTGGAGGAAATAGCAAACCCACCCTCAAAATCTGTTACTCTCAGAAATCAAATTAGAAATGGCTGCTAGGGTAAGCATTCCAGGTTGTTCCATTTGGACAACTCATTCCTCAGAGAGCCATGGGCAGGCACATGACCAGCCGCTGGACTCCCAATGCCACCGTGTGGGGCCATAATGGGTCATGGCACACCCCTGCTTCACAAGGCAAATTTTGCTCCATACTGGCCCCATAGCCTTGGGTAAGTTGCCTATCCCCATGTTTTGTTTTGTTTTTTTTTAATTTTTTTTTTTCAACGTTTATTTATTTTTGGGACAGAGAGAGACAGAGCATGAACGGGGGAGGGGCAGAGAGAGAGGGAGACACAGGATCGGAAACAGGCTCCAGGCTCTGAGCCATCAGCCCAGAGCCCGACGTGGGGCTCGAACTCCCAGACCGCGAGATCGTGACCTGGCTGAAGTCGGACGCTTAACCGACCGCACCGCCCAGGCGCCCCTATCCCCATGTTTTAAAAAACAGAGAGCTACTAATGATGACCTGGTGATGTCACCACCTCTTTCTGCCACACACTTAACCGGAGAGTAAGAAATGGGAGGGAAAAAACCCCAAAAGCCAAGGAGGAAATAGTATAGGGAGACACAACCATGATTCCACCCAGGGGCAGCTGAGCAAGCCACACACAGGTTGGGCACAAGAGAGTTAACTGGGAAAGGGACATGGTCCAGGGCTGTGAGGTGTGTTCAAGGCCAGAAGGCAGAGGAAAGGGCTAGGAGAGGGTGGAGAGGGGAAAATAAATCCTTCCCTGCAGGTGGATCCACCTTTGGGGGGTAGGGGGGTGGGGTGTCAAACTGAAAATTCCAGTGAAGACCATCAACCTACCTGAACCCCTCAGAGTTGAGGATAAGACCACAAACCATGAAAGGGATCAAGGAAACAAAATATATATGAGAATAGCTCAAAAGATGAGAGATGTTTTTTATTATTATTTTTTTTAATGTTTTTTATTTATTTTTGAGACAGAGAAGGACAGAGCGTGAGCAGGGGAGAGGCAGGAAGAAGGCGAGACACAGAATCCAAAGCAGGCTCCAGGCTCTGAGCTGTCAGCACAGAGCCTGATGCAGGGCTTGAACTCCCAAACCGCGAGATCATGACCTGAGCCAAAGTCGAATGCTCAACAGACTGAGCCACCCAGCCACCCCAAGATGAGAGATGTTTTTAAGAGAAGAACATAGTTGTAACAATGTGAAGAGAAATGCAAGAAATGAGTGGGGACAAGTTTTAAAAATACTAAAATAATACTGAAAAGAAAGAGCAGCTAACTAGAGAACAAAATATCAACAACAGTAGGTTTAAAATGTGTGTATTGGGGCGCCTGGGTGGCGCAGTCGGTTAAGCGTCCGACTTCAGCCAGGTCACGATCTCGCGGTCCGTGAGTTCGAGCCCTGCGTCGGGCTCTGGGCTGATGGCTCAGAGCCTGGAGCCTGTTTCCGATTCTGTGTCTCCCTCTCTCTCTGCCCCTCCCCCGTTCATGCTCTGTCTCTCTCTGTCCCAAAAAAATAAATAAACGTTGAAAAAAAAAATTTTTTTAAAAATGCGTGTATTTGTTAGCTTTCACATTAAAGGGGGTCTGGGTCAGAAATCCTCACTATAGGGGCGCCTGGGTGGCTCAGTCGGTTGGGCGTCCGACTTCAGCTCAGGTCATGATCTCACATTCCATGAGTTCGAGCCCCTCGTCAGGCTCTGTGCTGACAGCTTAGAGCCTGGAGCCTGTTTCAGATTCTGTGTCTCCCTCTTTCTCTGCCCCTCCCTCACTCATGCTCTGTCTCTCTGTCTCTCTCTCTCTCAAAAATAAATAAACATTAAAAAAAAGTTTCTTCTAAATGTACACAAACTGGTTCATTCAACTCCTGATTTGAAAGTACATTAATACTTTCAAACAAACCCTATAAAAACCTCTCTATTCATCATTTTATTTTTGCAAACTCATTTACCAAGTCTTTCATTCCAATTAACAGAAAGATGGTAGGATTTCAGTCCCAGATGTTTTGTACAGCATCCAACCTGGGCCCTACACAGTGCTGGTGAGATACCAAAAGCAGGTCAGAAGGCATGCTTCTGACCTCAGTAGGCTCATAATCTAGTGAGGAGACAGACACATCTAAAAATGAAAAGACAAAAATAAATAAATAAAATATATTATGAGAGCCAAGGGAGTGACCAGACCAGGCTGCTTCAAGTTCAGAGGCAGCAGAGATGATTATGCACCACATCAGACCAGAAGGGCTTCCTGGAGGCAGCAGCCTTGAAAGATGGGCAGAATGTAGACAAAGATGCAAATAAAGGCCAAAGCCTGTTTGAAGGAGCCATGTGACTGGAAGTGAGGGGTTCTATAGTAGGACACCAAATTGCAAAGACAGACTGGGAGCAAAATGCCAAGGGCTATAGAATATTAGGGTAAAACAGAAAGAAATAAAAAACATACATACATACATACATACATACATACATGCATGCATACAGGGTTTAGACTCTACCTTATAAAGAAAAGAAAAGAAAAAAAAAAAAAAAAAAAAAAAACAAGAGCTCCTACGGATTTGTGAAGAGGAGCATGACATCTGGCATCCGAGCAGCAAAATGGGAGAGAGGGTGTGGGGCCCTGAGTGAACCAGATCACTGGAGTGGGGGTGGGGGGCTTCCTGCTAAAAGAGAAATGACCGCCCCTCGATGAACTAGAGCAAACCATGTGCTCAGGCTACCAGTTGTGGTTTTTTTGGGTTGTGTGTGTGTGTGTGTGTGTGTGTGTGTGTGTGTTTAAACCAAGGGGTGAAGATCAAAAGAAACTGTTTGCAAATGAGAACCCTCCTACTCCTCTGACTTGTCATTTCTATCCCTTTCATCTACCCTCCTGTTTTAAATTCAGGTGAAAAGGAGAGGCATGTGGCCAGTGGACTGCCAGCCTGGCCCTGGGTCTGGCCCATGTGCAACTGGGGGCAAATCACAGGGGCTTTCCCAGCTCCCTCCCTCCCCCTCCCCAGCTGAGGAAGGTCAAGGATGGGATGTCAAGTCCCTTGAAGTACGTGCCAAGTCTGGATCCAGCCCGGGGAAGGACTAAAGCCTACAACTAAGGATTCCTAGAGGTGCAGGCTACCTGTCGATCCCCAACATCAAGATCTTCAACTGTGAGAAAGCCATGATTACAGAGCTCTGCAACCATCTTCCCTCCTTTCCAGTGAGAGAGAAAAAGCATTTATGTTATAAAGACAGCACAGAGAACTCAAAATTAGGAAAGTTCCTGGTCTGCAAGGCAAAAAGGATTTATGTTTATTCAAATATAATTGATCAGCAAGAGTCAACTCATGAACACACTGTCAGAATGAACAGTGGTCAGTGTTCCACTTCTTGCCCTAAAAACAGTTTCTTACCAGGTCTGAGGCACAGAATTAAATGTCATCCTCCATCACTTACTGTAACTTATAGCGCTAAAGGGTAAAGGGTCTAAAATCAGCTTGACTGGGTCGGTACTTCCACACCTGTATCAGCAAGTAGTGAGACCCTGGGTAAGTCATTCCACTTCTTCAAGCCTCAGTTTCCTCATATATAAAATGGGGACAATGGCACTTAACAGCATAGGGCTGTTATGAGGAATAAATGAGATCACTCATGTTGGGTGATTAACGTAATGCCTGGCACAAGTCAGCAATAAACCTTAACCATATGATTTTTTTATAAAGTTGACTTTTATTTTTGAGAGAGAGGGAGACAGAACGAGTAGGGGAGGGGCAGAGAGAAGGGGAGAGAGATAATCCCAAACAGGACACGGGGCTCGATCTCACAAACCATGAGATCATGACCTGAGAGACTAAATCAAGAGTTGGAAGCTTAACCGACTGAGCCACCCAAGTGCCCCAACCATGGGATATTTTAAATCTATGGCCCTCACTCCTTGCTAAGGGAGCTAGGGAGTAGTGTAATAAGATGTTAAGAAATCCGTATGATAAGGCCATTTCCCGAGCAAAGAGGGACTGGAAAACTCAGTTCAGAAAGAACTTGTGTGGCCCCATCTGTGGGGAGAAACAGGTTGGCATTCTTCGCCAGAATATAACAGCTGCCTCTCCTCCCATCTCACCCCGACCCCTCCTCGGCTGCAAATACTCAAGGATTAAGAAGACATTCAAGCTTTGTTCCGTCTCATTTCTGCTCTGGCATTCTTCTCTTTGGCCCCTTTATCCCAAATGCCATTTCTGCTCAACAGCAAGCCCTACATTAGAGAAATGCCTTGCCCTCTCTCAAGATGCCCCCAACCCTTTATTTCCACCAATCCTGACAACAAAAGTGTGGCAGGAACAGCCAGTCCCACTTTACCAGGGAACCGAGGTTAAGAGAAGTCAAAGCATCACGCTGGGTCTAGGCAAGTCCCAAGCGTCAGAACTCAGAACTTCCGACTGGAAAGCCCAATAGTCCTCTGGGCTGCTGAGCTCCAATCTGGAATCAGAGATGGGATTGGTGGCAGCTTTCGTAGGCCAGCAGGGGGCAAGAAGCAGGGCTGGCCGCCTTAGGACCAAGTACAAACACTTCAGCTTCACGGGTACTGGGGATACCACCCCCACCGGAGCAGCCCCAGGGAACAGCATGGTCAGAGGGGTTCCTGCTGCCAGGATGGGCCGCTGCATTCTCTTTCCCTTGCTGAGAAATGCTCCTTTCGTGGAGACTTTAAACACACACATATGTGGAGAAAGCCAACTATGAGGCAGGCTGGACGCTGTGAAATATGTGAGGAGGACCAATTAGCCCAGGGGGTTACACAGAAGGCCAGGGGGCTTAATCACAGAGCAAACTCCCTGCAAAAGAAGCGCATTCGAGCCCCACTCCAGGTTTCCTTCTTCACCAGGTTTTACCCTTCACCGCTTCTCCCCACACTTCAAAGGAAGTATTTTTGTACAGCCCAGGGAGGAGTGTAAACTGGCCAGCTGCTTCCAAAGCAGAGACGTTAACCCTGAAAGGGCCGCTGGCCTCACAGGGGAGGAGGGAGGAGAACAAGGTCGTGGGGAGCTGAGCGTGAGTCCCCACACTCAGCCAGGCCTGCCCTTTCAGCCCACACCAAGGGCACGGCTCTTCAACCACTACAGAAAGGCAGGGCCTCCGTTCCTCTAGGCACGCAAACAGCTAGTTATAAATACCCTCCCAGGCTGGAGGTTCAAAGGATCCAGCAGTTAGCACTTCAATGGAAACTCCAGCTAACAGAACAGGCCTCTTTCTCGCCGGTCCCTCCCTGAACCAAGCAAGGAACTGAAGGGCCCGAAGGCTAGCACAACAAAATCTGCCCCCAAAAGTCCAACTACTTCAGGCTAAGCGGGCTGAGGGGGAGCAACTAGCAACAGAGCCCTTTCTAAACAGTGCCCTGCGGAGGGGGCTCCCCTCCCATGCACCCTGCGTGGCACACAAGGGAATCTTCCCCAAGGGGCAGCTGAGAGAATGAAGACCTGGGACTCTATCAGGGCTTTTTATGAGCTTCTACATACCCCTAAGAGTCTTTGCTCGACTGAGTTTAATTAAATCCCAAATTCAGATTCAACAGTCTTCAATGACCTTGCCGAAATCTGAGGGATCTGTCCAGGTAAGAGTAAATGAACGTTGCACAGGACACTCCCCTGCTCACCAGTGATTTTAACTTAACAAATGTCCCTGCACAGACCACTGAAAGCACAGCCACCTGGAGGGCTGGCAGATCAGCATGGGCTTCTCCAGAGCACACATACCTTGGTGTCTTCGGGGTTTTTTGTTTTTTTTTTTTTTAAATCCCCGGCCACTCCACCTCAAAGGACTCTATTACAGTCCTCCACGGACTCTACCAGAAACCCTGCAGCATCCCAACAGGCCTCAGGTGGGTGAGGCCCCAGAAACACTCAGGTGGGGCTCAGCTCCTGCCACCTGACTACAAGCTTTGGGGCAATGAGAGGGTGGCAGGCAGGAGGGTGCTTGCCCCATCCCACTAACAAAAGCATCTTAAAATTTACAGACACTGAAAAGTATGCTATAAATAGTTGGTGTTTTGAATGTTGTTGGGTCTCCAGAACAGAGGGGACCTAACAGCTGTGTGGGGCCAGAGCTCTGGCCATCTCGGGGCCACGATTTGGAAATCCTGGCTGGTGTGGTCAAACCATCTTCAAAGGAACCCCAAGAGTGTCACATGCTATCTGGAGAGGAGAAAGTCTGTCAAAACTATCAGTCAGGATTTACACACCACAATTCAGCAGAAAAGTGAAGAGCACTGAGGGTCCCTTCACGGGAAGTTCCACAATTCAGCAGCAAAAGGGAAAAGTGGCCAGAGTCACCCCCACACCCCAAGTTGTCATGTCTGCCACACTGATGTCTCTGAGACACAACAGGACCTTCCTGATTAGGCACCAGACAACTTGGAGGACTCATTTACTCATTCAACAAACATTTTTTTTTAACTTTGCTCTCCTAAGTGCTGAAAATACAAAGAACAAAACAGATAAGCCTTTTCGACAATTTCTAGCAGGGGAGATGGACAGTAAAATGGAAAACAATTGCCAAAAGTGAAGAGGGTGCCTTATAATTTTAAATCTAATTACACTACAGCTTGACATAAAGAGTGAGTACCTAAAAGGAATTATATTCAAGTGACTGAGTTACTTCTAGGCTCTCCAGACAGTAATTACACTTCAAAAGAATAAATACATCTCTACATTCATTTGTTCTTTTGAAATAACTATCCCCGCTGGCTTTCCTAAAACTGGGGAAGTCAGAGGAAGGGCAAAAAGTGGTAAATAAATTTAGACCCTGGGCACTTAACTCTAAACAGAAATGCCTGAGTCAGAAAAGACTTATGGTTAGCACTGCTTTCATGGGGGTGAGGGGGAGGGTTGCATGTGCGTGTTCATGTTCACGTACAAGCGCCCATGTGCATGTGTCAACAGTCACAATTAAAGATGAATTTATTAAAGTTGCTACTAAAACTTTACAGGCCTATTTTTAGCCTTTTAAATATTTCAGAAAATCATCAAAACCAGTTGCTAGAATGAATTCTATCTGGGAATACTGTAAGCAGTCCAGATACTCTCCTTGGTCTGTCTTTACCTGAAGCGAGTCCAAAAGACTCCAAGATGACAAGGGACCCCAAAATCACCTCATGTGATGAAGACAGAGAACTAAGGGTCCCTGGCAAGCAGAAAACAAATTTTATTGGTTTTTCCCTGGTAGATGGGGTTGTTGGAGGATAACCACCTTCAAGGATCTAAAGAGCCATTGTGTCTTAGGTGGCTCTATGTTATGGACTGAGATATGTCACCCCGGAATTCATATGTTGAAGTCCTAGCTCCCAGGATCTCAGAGTGTGCCTATCTGGAGATAGGGTCTTTAAGGAGGTGATTAAGTTAAATCAGGTCATTAATCCAATATGGCATGTGTCCTTATAAGAAGAGACAATCTGAACACAGACAGTTACAAAGAGATCACACAAAGACACACGGAGAAGATGGCCATCCACAAGCCAAAGAGAGAGGCCTCAGAATAAACCAACTCTGCTGATACCTTGATCTCAGACCTGTAGTGTCCAGAACGGTGAAAAAATAAATTTCTGTTGTTTAAGCCAGCCAGTCTGTGGTACTCTGTTCTGGCGGCCGTAGGACACAAATACTCTCTAGAAGGCAGAACCGGAACCAAGGAGCAGAAGTCTGATTCAGTGTAAGGAAAAAGGTTCTAACAATCAGAGCCCTGCAAAAAGAGGCAAGGGTAGGAGGGATTGGGCTAAGCAGAGCCCCACCCTTAATGCAACAGCAGAGACTGGGGTCTCATCAAAAGCTACAGAGGCAAGCCCCAGGCTGGGGAGGGCTTAGCTGCTGACAAAATCCATCAGGTAGGTCAACCCCAATTTAAAAAATTAAAGAAACAAAAAGGGAAGGAAAAGAGAAGGAAAGGAAAGGAAAGGAAAGGAAAGGAAAGGAAAGGAAAGGAAAGGAAAGGAAAGGAAAGGAAAGGAAAGGAAAGGAAAGGAAAGGAAAGGAAAGGAAAGGAAGAGAAAGGAAAGGAAAGGAAAGGAAAGGAAAGGAAAGGAAAGGAAAGGAAAAAAGGAAAAAGAAAAAGAGAAAGAGAAAGAAAGCCCTAAGTCAACACTATGAAATATGACACACAGTTGAAAGAGAATTTAAGCCCCTCATCTCGGAGTCTCCCCTTATAAGGCACCTCACAGGGGTACTATCTCAGCCCTGCTCAAGTCACATTCTTCCTACAGGCAACTACAGCCTGAAGAACATATTTAATCTTTTGTGCATTAACCAAGGTAGACAAACCTGAAAAATGCACAACCATTCAGCTCAGCCCAGCACCTCCAAGGCAGAAGGCACCCCAAACCCAGCAGCCAAACCCACAGCCTAAGAGTCAGAGTCGGGGAGGACAGCCATCCCCAAACCCCGGATACTGACAAGGCTGGCAGATCAGCCAAGAGCATTCTTCCAGAGACTTAAACGTGCATTTCACCCAACTCGTGGGGGGGGGGGGGGGGGGGAGCCGAAGAGATTGTTGCCTGTGAACATGTGTTAAAAACAAGAGCAAGTCTAATGAAAAGTCATTTAGGGCTTCCCAACTGCCAGGACACTCCTCTATCTTATCTTCCCACCCCTTGCCAGGTCCCCATAGCTTGCTAAATCGCAACAAAGGCATGCCTTCTCCATCGCTACAGGACAGGCTGCTTGGGGCTGGTGCCGGGCTTGCTCTAGTGTCACACCCACTTGGAGGGTATTTCTGCTCAACTCCATGGATCACCCCGTCCCAGCAAAAACTAAATTCCTCAAAAAGAAGCACTGTTTCTTGGTTCTTTTATACTATCATACTATACAGCTCCCCATCCCTTCACCCAAGTACAGAGAAGACTACAAGCCTACAGAGCTGAAATGGAAGAAACAAGTCGTATCACGGGTGAAAGGCATTCAGGCCACGGTGGTGATGACCATATCCCAGGGGCCCGTGGGAAGCGATAAATTAACACTCTTAGCTTTCCATGAATGCAATTCAATGGGATACCAACTGGCCATGCACAGACCCTACCCAACTTAATAGCAGCTAGCTACTAGAGTGGAATGTCCCCAGCTAGCAGGTATTTGAGAAAAGGAGTCCAGTGATAAGTATATTTGGGAAATGCCAGGTTGAATAGAGTTCATTTAGACTCCTTTTCAGCAGGATTTCTCAGAGTCATTAATACACTACTGTGCCATCTAAATCTCCAAGAGGGAATGATGATAAACAGCATTCTCAAAGTCAGCTCACCACAGAACCCTTTCCAAAGCATTCTGCAGGGCTGGAGTTCTTCAGAAGACACCTTGAGAAAAGCTCATCTTCAGGCATAATCCACAGAAACCTACATTTGGCCTTAGAAAGTGTACCTCTATTCTAATACAAGTGCACCCAAGGTCCTAAAAATTCACATCATTTCCTAAGCCAAAATAAAACAAGCCACCCAGTAAAGACCCAAATCAGCAAGAGCTGGAAAACTGTGTCTGGGAGCCTAGACCATCTTTGTCAATCCCAAAAGAACTGTCTTACTGGAACAACAACAAAGGCAACGCAGCCTCAGCCTCTCTCCCCTGGAGTGTTTGCTCTGCACCTGACATCTTTCCTAGAGACAGAGAAGCAATAACTGAGTGCTTTGGTTGAGAGGAGAGCTCCTTGATCCCCAGATGTAATCCAGCACAGCTAAGAGATAAGGATCAAGCCTTTAAAAAAAAAAAAAAAAAAAAACATAAAAAAAGTTACTTAAGCAGAAAGGAATAAAGGTCACAAGGGGCTGAAACTAGGAGAGGGAGGGGAAGATGAAAACAAAATTAAACATTCTAGAGAAAATTCCGCCTGGCCCAGTTCATTTTGCACCTCTTGCCCTAAATAAAAAAAAAGCTGACTAGTGCTTTGGTCCTGGCTAGAGCAAGCAACATTTCTGGAACAACTTCACCTTGGTTACATATTTCTACATTAAACATTCCAAAGTTGCTAAAGGCCTCCCAGGAGCATCTGCTCCTGTTTCTCGGGAGGGAGTTAGTTCCTGTGGAAAGTGTTTGTTTAGTTTGATTACAACTTTGAAGAGGGGTAAGAATTCTGGCCCAGAAGAATTTAATGGCCGGGCACTTCTCTTACATAATTTGTAAACAAACAGAGTTTATCCCAGTGTGGCTCATTTGGCTCAATGGCTGGATTTAGGAAAATATATTCCTCATTCATCTGGGAGAAGCCACAGTAAGGCCTGTCAATAACCAGAAAAATGTCCAAACCAGCCAGTCACTCTATTGCCTAATCCTGACGGACCTTGAAATCTCTCTTCTGAAACCCAGGACTGTCAACAGATAGAGTCCCAACTTCAGTTATGGGTTATGGGCAGAACCTGAAAAGCAGCTGATGAATCGCTCCCCAGAAGTTTCTACACACTCGTGGTATATAAAAAAACCCTGGGGGGGGGGCGGCCACAACAGCAGATTTCCCCAAGGTGTCATGAAAGGTTGAGTGTATGGGTGGAGAGCAATTTGTTACTAATAACAGTTAAAGGCCAAAGTTGGCATGTAATTTATTTATCTTTAATAAAATGAATTCAAGGTTGTCACTAGAACTTGTTACTTACTCCCTTACATTCCAGACTGCTCTCGGGGGTAGGAAAGCACAGCCCCTGACTGAGCCCCCAGGCTGCTGTGATTACAAACCATGCTGCTGGAGAACTCGAGGCCAGGGAGGTCATGTCATCAAAAATCTGGCCCTACACATGGACATCATCTACCACGCGGCAGATGGCTGTAAGATCCCCTGGTCTCTATAATAAAAGGCAAACACCTTTTGCTGGCATGCAGAACCCCTCCCCCAGTCCATCGCCGCCTACTGGCCTCTGAAGTTCGCTTCCCTCCCAGATTCTCCAGTTTGAGTGATTCCCCCCTTCCTGTTCCTGCCCCGCAGGAAGCCCCTAAGCATACATATCCTCCCTCCAGGAATCTCACCCAGCCCCCACACCCAGTTTACAGATGTGGGGCTGAGGCTCAGTTTAGCTGGCTCCCATTTAAGTGTCAGATTGGGGAGCGGGTCAGGTCTCCTGTCTCCCAGCCATGGCCTCGCTTGGCCTCGCCTTCCTCCTTCCGCTGCCACAAGCACATTCCACAGTAGGCCACCTCCAGATCTATTAGAGAAAGCCCCATTGGATGCCAACCCAGCCTGGGTCGCAGCTTTCCCCCCACCAAGTGTAGGTAGGGGTGACTCCAAGCCCAGCCTTCTTTAAACCCGGGTGGAGGCCCACATCCAGGATCTGTTCAGCATTTCTAGGTGCTTTTCCTCAGCCGTGGGCTCGTGGTCCTCAGCCCACGCACATTATAATGCCACCATCTCAGGGATACATTCCATCTTTCCCACTCGCCCATGAGCCCACCCCTACAGATAATCAGGAAGAAGCCCGCCGTGATTCTGTGAACACTATCCAGAAAATGTCATGCCCCACATCCATCAAAACGCTCCAGGAAAGAGGGCATTAAGCTTGGCCAGACACACCTTTAAATAACCAAAGCCTACTGCAGACTTCCTCGCCTTCATTCCGAGAATATAGGACCAAGACAAACCACAAAAAACAGCTTGGGATGGTTCAGATCCACGGGGGAGGACAAAGCACAAAGTTATTTCACTTTGTTCCCTCAGTACCTTCAGATCCAAAATCTAATGGAGATGCAAATTTCATCAAAATCATTGGGCAAATTAGGAAGTACATGTGCTAAAAAGAAGGTGCTTTTCCTTTTCACTAAACTACATTTCTAGGAACCTAAGCACACAGATCCGATTTGCATAATCGTTCTATACCAGCAAGAGCAAATTTCAGTTTGACTGTTTTCTGAGAAAATTAGTACAGCGAAAACCATCCTGGTCTCAGGGCAGGGTCTGTGGTAGGGTTAGTTAACAAGCTGTCCAACAGGAAGCCCCCAGGACAGGTCAGTGCCTAGAGTCCTTGGCTCCTGGTCGCTGTCTGTTCCCAGAGGGCAAGTTTCCACAGACACTTCCACCAAGATCAGGAAGCGCTTCAGAGCTTTGGAAAGTGGTTCAAAACCAAACAGTGTTCTTCAGACAAATGTGCCTAAAAAGCCCAACTGAGCCACTAGGTCCTTGCCTGGGAACCAGTGATCTGCACTAGACCATTAACTTCATCTCTGCTCTCTGCCCAGACAGATCTAATCGCCAATTTAAAAAACCCAAACTGTAATCACGGGTCCTATCACTGTATTATCAATGCAGGCTTTCCCTGTCTTGAGCAAAACAAATTGCATCTAACTGACCGCGCATCCAGCAATCCAGCTAAGCTGGGGGAAGGAGTACGAATGCGGAACAGATTTGCTCCCATTCCTAGTTCTGATGGGAGGCGGGGCAGACACATCCCATATGACCTGGGGCAAACTTATGCTCCTTAAGAATTGCTGGAAAATGCAAACATCACCACGTACAGGCCCCAGTGGTACTAATTCAACCGTCTTGGACTTCTTTCTGCCCAAATTTTGCTAGCTAGTGATGGCCCGCTTATCCCCTCCAGAGTAGACTTGCACACTAATGGGTCACAACACTGCTTTGAGATGGGCTCCCAGGTGCTACTGCCTCATCCACAGCACGGCCAGCGTGAGCCCTGGACCAAGGGACAAAAGAATGCCACCAAGATGCCCACAAGAAGGTAAATAAGCATATGGGGTGCATGGCTGACTCAGTTAGTTAGGTGTACAACTTTGGATTTCGGCTCAGGTCATGATCTCACGGTTCATGAGGTAGAGCCCCGTGTTGGGCCCTGTACTGGCAGTGTGAAGCCTGCTTGAGATATTCTCTCTCTCTTTCCCCCTCTCTCTGCCCCTCCCCAGCTCACTCTCTCGCTCTCTTTCAAAGTAAATAAATTAATTAAAAAAACAAAACAAAACATATGAAACTTGTCAGGGGTTCTTTGGAAAGAAATCTGGGCTTCGATTAATTCTCAGTTAACTCTATGGAACCAAGTGCAATGGCATACTGCCTTCTCTCTCTCTCTCTCTCTCTCTCTCTCTCTCTCGTTTACCCTTCTTCTGAACTATCCTTTCAATCAGTTGCTGTCTTAGCTGAATATAAGCTACTTTTAATGTGAGGTTAAACATGCTACTTACAGAAAGCATGGGTACCAAAGCTGAATATAAATGACCCACTCTAGTGCTGCCCTCAAACAGAGATAAATAAAAAATTAACATTATTTTCATGGTCCAAAAGTAGTCAGAGCAACCTCTTAGTTTCAAATCAATAGTGTATTTAAAAAACACCCACTTCCCACCAAAAGCTCATGAATGCAACAAAAAAGACACAGAAATGACCTGAAATCTACCTTAGAGAAAGGCTTATTTGGGTTCGTAAGTATATAAGGACAGCAGCCCCACTGGCTTTCATCAACCAGTTCAACAAGTGAAAGTGTGTTAACCTCCATTCTGGACCGTACACTGTGGACAGGGAGAAAATTCTACCACACAGCCATCCTCACAGTTTGCAAAGGGGTGGGGGATGTGGAGAATGGGACTTAAGTTTCAAGACAGCCAATGACGGAGCAATGAAATTCTGCAGAGAAAAAAAACAGGGTCTGTAATCAAATCTCAACATGGCGCTGGGCTGGAAAACCAAATCAAAGCAAAATCTTATCAACAAATCCCCATGGAACCAGACCATGAGAAGGCACGGACACCATCTGGGCACTGTGGGGAACAAAAGGATCACCACCTGCTCCCTCAGCAAGTCGCCTGTACATTCTCAAGGACCATAAAGCTCTCATGTACAAGAGACCAGAAAAATTAGGGGAAAATCAGATAAGATTAAAATAATAGTCGAAGGGACGGCACAAAGCAATGCAAGATAAACTGTCAAATGAAGTGTGGCTCTGCCATTTTGCATCTTGGGGTTTCTTGTGAAAATGACTTCAGGGAATCTTTCTCCAGGTGGCAATTAACATTTTACCTCAAATTCCTCCAAGGGACAGGGAGGGGGTAGGGAAGTAATCAGTGTGACTCAAAGACTGCCTAGCACGGGAGTAAGCACTCAAGACATATCTGCTGGGTGAAAGAATGTAAAACCCCAAGCCAATGGCTCTGCCCTAGGCCCCTGCTAAGCAGTAGCACACCTCTCCACTGTAGCTGCCAAGTTTACCTGGTTTACCTGACAATCTGATAGGTGCTTTACCTGACTGTCTCTCCCGCAGGACTGTGAAGTCCTCGAGGGTGACGATTCTATAGCAGCAACAGTCACCAGTGCTAACATGTATTGAACATTTACTGTGTAACTTACATATATTATCTCACTTAATCCTCGCAATCCTTTGAGGTACAATCTATACTGTCCCATGTTAGAAATGAGCAAACAGGTTCAGGAAGGTTGGGTGACCTGGCCAAGATCACAAGGCAGTGGCGGAGCCAGGATGCAAACACAGGCCTGTCTGGCTCCAGGGATGTGTTATCCATCCCTGTGTCCCTTGCATGGCGACAGCCTGGTCAGCTCTGACTCTCAGAACACAACACACTGCAGATTTTAGCTTCAAGAGGTTTTCTTAGCTGTAAGAGGTTAGCGGATCACCATTGGATTTGCCAGCCTCAAACTGCCTTACAGTGAGGTTATAAACACACTCTTGAGATCCAGGTCAGCTTTCCATTCACTAGCTGTGTTAAGACCTCTCTGCAGGGACGCCTGGGTGGCTCAGTCAGTTAAGCATCCAACTTTGGCTCAGATCATCTTGCGGTTCGTGAGTTCGAGTACCACATCAGGCTCTGTGCTGACAGCTTGGAGCCTGGAGCCTGCTTCAGATTCTGTCTCTCTGCCCCTCCCCATCTTGTGCTCTGTCGTTCTCTCAAAAATAAATAAACATTAAAAAAAAAAAGACCTCTCTGCACCTTGGAGTCCTTACTTAAAAAGAAGAGGAATAAAACCTCTGTTGTTCAGAATCCTCTCGAAGATCTAGTGAGACAGTGGAAAGCCCCAAGGACAGTGTCTAACATGGTATTCATTCACCCGAATGTTTCACCAACCACCTATGTGACCTTCAGCCCTAACAGGCTTCCATGTAATAGGAGGCACAGCCAGCAATGATGGCAGCAGCCATGGAAAGTTCCGGGCTTCTGTCAGACAGGCCCAGGTAAGTAACAACAGCCCAGAGTTCAATAACTTGGATTGTGTCACAAGCAGAATGTTTACCCAGAGTCCAGGCTAGAGAATCCACCGTTCTCTGTTCTGTCATTTGTTTTGATTGGTACAAAGTTTTTTCCTTTTTCTTGATGGTTTAACAAATCTGCATCGCAGCTCTGTTTTTCCCATCCCTGAGACTGAAGTCTATGATTCTCTATTACTTTCAGCCAACAAGTCTAGCAGAGCCAAATGGAGCAAGCCTACAAAGATCAGGAGAGAGTACTGTCTATCTGTGTTTCCTGCCCCAGCTACGGCACTATCTGCTGAAGTTACATTCTAACATAACTTGCCGAGGCCTGGTCAACGTGCGCAGGCAGAGGAGGACATCACAGCCTGGTCATCCATAAAGAGACACCTCCACACACATTGCCCAGATCTCCACACTGATCTGAACGCTTTCAGGTCAGCCAGAGAGCAGATTCCTGAGCCAAATCCGAAAAAAAACTCAGCCTCTAGAAAATCAAGGGACAAACAGAAGTGTCTTGAGCAATCCCAAGCAGGCAGGATGATACAGAGAGGTGGCCTTTACCAAAGAAGCTAAAGGAAGGGTCAACCTTGTGTGAACGCAGCCAAAGAGCCTTCGCCAAAGCTGCAAAGGAAACAAAAATAAACCAACAGGATAAAAGGAAGGCTGTTGCATGAGGAAGAACTTTTGCTCTAGTTAAAAAAAAAGAAAGAGAGAGAGAGAGAAGAAAAGAAAAGAAAAAGAAAGCACACACTGAAATGATCTAAAGCTGCCTATAAATATTTGGGAACATCAAAGGCGGTCCTGTTAAATTAAAAATGCTGTCACACAGATAGGAACTAGCCTCTAGCACTGCCAGCTTCAACATGTGAGCCTGTGATCTGAGGAGTGAGGGCTCAGCTCCTCAAGAAATCTGATTCACTAAAGAAAAAAGTGAGCGAGCAGTTGAGTTTTAATAAGGGCATTAAATACCTTAGGAATGAGCTAATTAGGGTTTAACTCTTTCAAGATTGTCCGGGCTCTTAAGAATGGTGTAAAGTAAAAGCTCCCTCCAGAATCTAGTTAAATCGGCCTCGAAACCTGCAATGTAAAAGAAAAGTATTAAAATAGCACCTTAGGACTTCAAAGCTGGTAAATCCCACCAGGTCCCCTCAGACTGTTGGCAGAGTCCGAGTGCAGAGAAAAGAGGACACTAACTCAGAACCGTTCTCTGAGGTGAGGTTACAGTACTTGTTTATTTAGAGGCTTTTTTTTTTCTCCTACTTGAACTAGATAAGAGCGAGCTCACTCTCTAATACCAGATTTATGCTGCCCTACGAGTCTGCCCTTCACCCAAGTCACTTTGAGGGTGCTGAGCAAGAAGCTCTCCATCTACCCACCAGGCTACCTTCCTTGCGTGCCACACGAGAAATTACAGCTGAGCCTCTGCGGACACGCTCAAGGTCACTACGGGAAGTCACCCAACAATTTCCCTGCATGCATTCTGGATCAGAATCCTAAGGAAACCGGGAAGAGTCCCCAGTTAGGAAAGTTCCATCAGGACAGCAGATCCTTTCAGGAGCAAGAGTCTTGGGCCTTGACATAGAAAGAAGTGTAACCTCAGAGACAGCAAGGAGAAAAGCTCACCTGCAACAGAAGGAGAAGGGACATCATCTTTCCATCACCCAGTCTCAGGAATGTGAGAGAAGGGGGTAGACAGAGATGAAAACTACCTTCTCCATTCAAGGAGAGGAATGCACAGCCCAGTCTTGGCAGAGGGTGGTGGGGGAAAGTAAAAAAAAAAAAAACAAAACAAAAAAAAACCCTACAATGCACTCCTATCATTCCCATTTTTAGAAAAAGTCAATGTGTCTAATTTGAGGGTTAAGATTAATAAAGTATTTGCTTTGGCAAAATTGCACACTGGATCAAACCAAGTGCTGAAGTCACTTGTGCTTGCCACAGGCCCCACATAATTAGGCCCCCAGAGCACAGCCTTAGTATATCACAACATTCCACGTGCCCTGGCCGGATCCAGAGGAGCAATCAACCACCCCGCTTTCCTTCGGAGCAGTGGTGCCCGTATGCAGGCCATGTGGCCTCAGGAACAACAGACAGGCTCGCCTAGAAACACAGCCTCCTATACACACAACTTGCAGTTCACATGTACGTGTGTGCGCGTGCGCACATGTGCCTGTCCAAAAGAGCAGAGCTCAGGGTCAGGATGATGATCTAGCTGCAGGGTGTAGGGGTGAGCGGACGAAGCAGCAGCACAGCGTACCTCCTGGGAAACAGGTGAAAGAGGGAACCGGGGCCCAGGGAGGAACAAGCAACCTGACCCTCTTGCACAGTGCTTAAATGCCACTCTGGGGAGCCCCTGGGCCCCCACCTGGGGAGAAGAGATAACGGTCTAAGTGGTCAGACACTGAGTGTGTTAAAAAAACAACAACCCCATTTTACGATTTCTTCTCAATGACTAGCACCTTTGGATTCTTTCCACTTGATAAGCTACCACTCTAGAATAAAAATTTAGAACGACAGCACGTTAGATATAGGTGAGGACCGACATAAAATGATGTAGGCTATTTTCTTCATCAGCAGCCTCACTGTCACTAAACACAAATTGTGTGCTGTGAGTACCTCATTTAACCCTCACAACATCTCCAGGGGAGACTTAGCTCCATTTTACAGATGAAGAAACAGACACCCAGGGAGGCAAAGTTGCATTTCCACAGCAGGTAATTGGGTTCAAACCCAAAGCAGTCTCTCCCATCAGCAAAGGAAATCCAGGACTACTCCTTCTGCAAAACTTACAACATGCTTTAAGGAACGTGCCAAACTCTGGGTATCTATGTAGCGAAGCTGGAAAGCTGTTGCTCCCAACAGCCATGTCAGTGTTCGATGACACGGAAGTGTCCTCCCACTTGTCTTAAGTGCAGTTGGCTCAAGGTTGTAGCTGTAACACAGAACTAAGGAGAACTTACACCCAAATCAGGTTAGAATCCAAAAGTTAAACTGTAAGTTTTTCTTAGGAATACACGTGTATCTTCTCCCATACAATGGTGGTGTCACTTCTGCTCCACAAAAGCCTACCCATGTAATTGCTGAGGTACCCAAGGTTTGGGGACCCCACTCGAGTCAGCTCATCTCTTGAGAGCTAACACAAACCAGAAAAGCGGCCAGAGCAGAGATCAAGAATCTGCATACTACAGCACCTGGGTGGCTCAATCGGTTGAGCGTCCGACTTCGGCTCAAGTCATGATCTCACAGCTCGTGAGTTCGAGCCCCGCACCAGGCTCTGTGCTAACAGCTCAGAGCCTGGAGCCTGCTTCCGATTCTGTGTCTCCCTCTCTCTTCTGCCCTCCCCCTCTCGCATTTTCTCTCTCTCTCTTTCTCTCAAAAATAAGCAAACATTAAAAAAAAATTATTTTTAAAGAATCTGCATACTAAACTCCCTATGTGCCCCTGATACCTTGTTTCCCAGTGTTACACAGAATTCTAACCAACACGGTTCCCTGGTTTTCTAGGAATGGACAAAAATCAGAAACAGCATGTAAGAATTGCTGAGAGAGAGGCGAAGAAGGAATAACACAAAGGTGCCATATCAGCCCACAGGGAGACGGCCTCATGCAATGAACAATTCCAGGGGGTGCCCCAATGTATCTGGGGTCCATATTATGACCAATTTACAGCAAATGAAAGCCACGTATCTTGAGGAAGTAAAGCTGTTCCTAATTCACACAAGACCCTTCAGGCTGGAGTGGGGAAATATCAAAAGACTGAGACACCAGCCCCACCCTGAAGGAGGATCCAATCTAATGGGAGAGTCACACAGCTGACCCCAAGTCAGCAAAGTCTAAATGTGTGGTCAGCCTCCCCTTCGGAATTATTAAGTTTCTACTGGGGGGCGGGGGTTGTTGCTTTTTTCTATTTTGAGCCTTGAAGGCAAGCCCCCACAACACAAGACTGCCTGAGCTGTTGTGCCTGTGAAAGTCCCAGCCTCCTCCAGTAGCTCAGTTCTCCTTCTGTCCAGAAATGCTAGGACGACTCAATCGGTTAAGTGTGTGACTTCGGCTTAGGTCATGATCTCACAGTTTGTGGGTTTGAGCCCCATGTCAGGCTCTCTGCTTACAGCTCGGAGCCTAGAGCCTGCTTTGGATCCTTGGTACCCCACCCCCTCTCTGCCCCTCCCCCTCACTCTCTCTCTCGCTTTCAAAATTAAATAAACATTAAAAAAAAAAAATGCTAGGACAGTGGATGATGCCCACAAGTCCCATCCTGCTCCGCCAGCCTGGGCCCCATCTGGCTTGCTAGACCTGATCAGTTCCCTTCCGGACACTTCACCGCACAACACCAGGCACCGCAGAATTAGTCGTGCAAGACCACCATCTGCAAAGGGGCAAACAGCATTCTACTGTGGGGTGCCAGGGGCACATCCCTCCTCCTCCTGTCCTAACTCAGCCTGCCAAAGCTTAACAGCTAGGCATCTGAAAGTACCACCACTGGGTGATAGCATTCACAACCACGGTCTTTGTTGAGTACAGGAGAGTAAGTAGGGGAGAGGATAGGCCTTCCTGGGATGGGGAGAAGAGGGGAATGAAGATAAAGAGCTGGAGGATGGAGAGTCCCCCAACCATCCTCTGCCTCATTCTTCTTTTCCTCCCCTTTCTCTAATCAGCCGTCACTAGGTTAGAGTTATCAGAGGGCAAGGGATGCTGGCAGGGCGTGAGAGGAGGGGGTTGGTAATATTAGGAGATAGGAGATTCCCTATTTACCTTGCAGCAAGTAGGGAAGACATCTACACATGGAAGATTCGCCATAGAACTTCCACAGTTTCACAAGAGGACCATTAAAACAGCCTTGCAAAAGTAAATTAAGAAAATTAATTAATGTTATCTAAGCATGTAGTTGAGAATTCTAGAGTTTTCCACAACATCTTCCTACAGGGGCACCTATGGGGAATAATTTCACTAGGACATTCAAAACTCTTCTGCCCCCATCCCACTGCTGTTTTAGAGCCTCCCCCTTCCAAAAACAAGGTTGGCATGGCAACCCCGGCACCAGTCACCGTGGTCCCTAACCACATCCGCCAGGGCTTGGCATGCTGAGGCGTGTGCCAACTCCGTTGTCTGTAGGGCACTCCTGGCCACAGTGCACAGCAAGCTATAATCAAGTCAGAAACCATCGCATTCGTATAGAACTCGGCTCAACATAAATATTCATTAAATGTGAAAACCTATGGTGATGCAATCTTGAGACTGCAAATTTAAACACAAGAGTCAGGAAATGCAAAAATTACCACTGCCACTGCAACTTGAAATCACCCACACGGCACATTTAATGCCACAAGCGAGTTTCTATGTGTCCTAGAGATTTAAACCTAATAACACCAAAATTTCAAAACTACACATTAGGTGCTTGTTTAGTTCCCTGGATGACATTCACTAATAGGCATTGGAACATTTCTGGAGTGGATATGCCAGGAAGGGGCACAGAAACCCTCTACTATAAGTGAAATATAACACATCATGGGTATACTCTAGAATCTTCCAGACAGTCCCAGGGCCCATATAATAGCCACTATTCCACAAAAACAGCAACAATAACCAAAACAACAACAACAACAACTCAATATGCCAATATGTACATAACCAAGCAATAATTCAATAATTCCCATATGTTTATAGTGGGCCCCATAAAGAGTAGAAAATCAAATGTTTATTAAATTGAAATTTCAATTTCTTCCACACAAAGCCTGCTGGCCTCTTTAGAAACACTACTGTAGTCCTTTAAAACTCTGCTTTCCACCCAGCACTTAAAACACAGGATCAAGGACCATGCCAGACAGTCCAAATGAGGTAACAATATGGTACAAATTTAAGTAGGGACGTAGGGACCCATATACAGTTGCTTCTGATGGGTCATACTGGAGTTACAGTATTGCTGTATACAGTTTTGCTATTCCTCAAAAGTACCAATTTTCTAAGTGCCACCAAAATATTATCCAAACTTAAATAAAACACACTCCCTAAAAGTCTACAGTCAGGCTGGGACGTTCTCTTCTCCAGCATGCTTTGGACAATGTACCCAGGTAGTTGCATGCCAGGCTAGAAAGGAGTTAAGAGAAGGCATCATCCCCTTGCCCACATCTCCTTTTCTAGCTTCCTGGAGAGCAGGGGCAAGGTGAAATTACTGTGAGTCTGGTCTATCCCAACTGTTTGGAATAGCCCTGGGACACACCCATGTCTACAAGCTGCTTGTGAATTGTTTCTACAATCATAGAAAGTTCTCCCTCCAAAAAAGCCAAGTCTTTTTCTGGCCACACTAACATCCCCATCACTATGCTATCCCCAAGTATTATGATCTAGAAAAAGTATTTTAATTCAGTAAATATTAGAGAGTTGTACTGTCAGACAATAGGGGGGGTAAGGCGCAACCCCCGCCTAGTGGGAGCTGTGATCTTGTGGGGAAAGGAAACCATTAACAAGAGGACAACTACAATGAGGAATTTAAGACCAGCTGCCAAGTGAAGGAAGGAGTGCTTGGGTTCAAAGGAATACACTGGTGGAAGAGGAAACGTGTGATGGGAAGGACTGGACATGTGGCCCCTGAAAGCAGGGAAGGAACCAACCGCAGAGGAGAGGGCACAGAACATGGAGGCACAGAAATGTATTACAGCAGAAGGGTGCTCAGAATGAACGGCGCAGACGAAGGAAAGCCCAGGACCCATTCAGGGAACAAGGGTGGAACACACAGGACCCAGGTCTGCAGCCCAGAGGCGGCAAGCGGACGGGGGCGGACAGGGGCGGACAGGATGGTGCTGGAGGGACTGCCCAGGTCACCCATGTGCTCAGTTGGGTGGTTAACAGTGGGATGGTCCTGAAAGATTTTGATCAAGGTTGGGCCGAGATCAAAGGTTACTATGGAAAGATGAGGCTGGTGGGGGGAGGAAAAATGGACTCCGAGAGCGAGAACGTGAGGCAGGGAGACCTCCGGGCAGCCTCTGGCATGAAGAGGTAAGGTCAGCGAGGAAAGAGGAAATCGAGCACCATCTTGAGTACACCATTTCCCTTTGACCTGGTCACAGGCTACCTTGATTTCGATTTTGAAAAGGCTTTGCAAGTCAAGCTTGCGACATTCTTTACATGCCATTGGCTGTCTGCTTACCACGGACTCCAGCACCGAGGCACGTTCTGAAAAGATGAGAAATCTCCGGGTACTCTGTGTCATTTCCCCAAATTGCATAAAGGGGCTGAACACACATGTAAAATGGGTTTAAGTAATAGTGTACAACTAGGTACAAAGAAAAACACTCTATGTTGAGTATGGGACAAGCCTTGGCAACCAGGACAACCTGGCCGGCAGCTGGCCTTCTAGGGCAGAATCCGGGGAAGGCACTCCCAAGATGCACGCTGAGACAGAAACAAGATAATACAGGTGAAAGTGCACTGGGGACCCTAATGCACCAGGCACATGAAAGATTTTCTGGAACTCAACCACCAAAGTGGGAGGCTGTTCTAGAAAGACCAGCACCGGAAAGCCCCAAGACCAGACTTCTAATCACAGCTCCTCTTGTGACCTAAGGCCCAAGGCCCTTGCCCCCAGTCCCCTCATTGTAAAAAGACAGCTGAGCCATAGCATTTTCAGGGTGCCCTCCAGTTGAAACAGTAACTCTAGAGGTCAAAAGAAACCAAGGAGCAAAAAGAGAGGCAGGACACAGATCTTCATGAAGACACAGGCCAAATGACTTCAGCCTTCGAGAAGAACAAGAGAAAATGGAAGCCCCTGTACCAAAGTAAAAAGAACACTAGTCACACAGGGCCAGGTGAGCCCTCCCCAGCAGCGAAACTAGAGCCTCATGGGGTCCACTGAAGCATCATAATGCCACAACAGGACATCAGGCACATTGGGTGGTTGAGGAAGGAAAGAGAGGAGACTCACCAAGCACAACTTAAACGCTTTTGGCTTCAGGACTTTCAGAGAAAGGTTGGCCAACTCCAGTGCCTACAGGGGCCAGGCGTGGGTCAAGGTAATTACCACTGAGCGAAGTAAGCCAAAGCAATGCAATAGAGACTGATGAACTTGAGGGCCCATGTCCCATCTGAAGGGCACGGCAGTTATCCCACGGGGCAGGCTAGGCTGTTGCCATGCAAAAAAGTGGACCTGATGTTGCCAGTCTTTTAATTTTTCAAGAAGAGCCAAAGCCCTAGATTTTGATGTAAAATTTCAAGATGTTTAACAGGGATCAAAGAAAATACCAGGAAGCAGTTTCAGCCCTTGGTCCTGCTGTTTTGAATGCACCCCTGGTGAACCTGCGCTTGGCTCCACTCGCATGTCTGCCCAACGCCAAATAATGGCAGCGTCACTCTGAATGAAAGGACAGATTCGTAAGGCCTTTCTGAACCTGGCCTGTTCACAAGCAGAGAGCCTGTTCTATGGGAACACTGCGGGGCACAAAACAGTGAATGCAGGAGCAGCACCCTCCTGGGCCACAATCTGTCGCCACAGGATGTGCAGACAGCGCGGTGGTGCCTTCCGTGAGGTGTTCTCTAGGCCTCCCCGCACAGCCATCTGCCTGGACAGCCGCCCCATCCCCTGCCCAGAACACAAGAGCGGCCTGCTGCTCCTGAATCACACTCAGATACCTATGAGGGAGGACCCACGAAACCACGCCAGGTACCTTCCCTTTGATACAGACATTAGTCATAACTCAGATCCTCGCGGGAGAGGGGAAAAAAAGCCAGTATTTTACTATCCACTAAGAGAAACAGACAGACTTTCACTTGTAAGAAGTCGCCTTTGGGATTTTTTTTTTATTGCTGTTGTTATGCTACCTGTTATGAGCAGGAATAGGTGGAAACATGTATGCCAACCTGGCAAGGAGTATAAACTAAAACCACCCTTCTGCAGAGCAATCTGACAACACATACCAGGAGCATTCAAAATGTTTACACCACTTGACCCCATCCATGGTCCCAATTCTAGAACTTTATCCTTTGAAAATAATCAAGAAATACAGAACGGATGTTCCCCACAGCCATTCCTTAGAATAATGGAAGACAAGAGTATGCTACACAGACACTAAAAATGTTTCAAAGCATTGAGCAACAGGAAAATACTCAAGGTGGACAGAGCGTTATAAGCACCAGGTAATGCTTTCTCCAATTTTCTTTAGAATCCCTCCAAGCTCACATGAAAACGAGAGGAAAAGTTGGACCAGAACACAAAAGGTTAACAGAGGTTATCTTTAGGTAGTGGGATTCATTTTCTCCTTCATACTTTTCTAGATCTTCCAAACATTTTCTGATGTTTACCTGCAATAAACATGTATTATTTTTACAATTAAAAAAAAAGTTACAGGGATGTCTGGCTAGCTCAGTTGGTGGAGCACGGGACTCTCGATTTCAAGGCTCTGAGTTCAAGCCCCAAGTTGGGTGCAGAGATTCCTTAAAAATAAAATCTTAAAAAAAAAAAAAAGTAAGTTACAGGTGATTTTTTTTTTTTAAAGAAGATTTTGGCCCTGACTAGAAACAATATAAAATTAATCTACTCTTCTGGGGCTAATTTAACTGCCCAAGTTTGTATGGGAGAAATCACAGAAATGACATGCTTTATCAGCGGTGCAGAAAAGGTGATGTTTTTCTCTACACTGTATCCACCGTAGAGACTCAATAAATATCTGCTGACAAGTTAGCACACTCAAACTAAATTCAAGTAAAAAATCAAATTTTAATCGAATTCTTACAGCACTGGATAGGCCCTTACACACACCCAACTGAGCATGACCTTTACTATTTTTTTTTTTAATTTTTTTTTAACATTTATTTATTTTTGAGACAGAGAGACAGAGCATGAACAGGGGAGGGTCAGGGAGAGAGGGAGACACAGAATCTGAAACAGGCTCCAGGCTCTGAGCGGTCAGCACAGAGCCCGATGCGGGGCTCAAACTCACGGACCGCGAGATCATGATCTGAGCCAAAGTCGGACGCTTAACCGACTAAGCCACCCAGGCGCCCCAACTCTTTTATTTTTAACACACAGCAGCTTGGGCACAGAAATCCCCATTCCAACATACATTTTTAACATCAAACTGCTAGGATCCTCAAAGTATGCTTTTCACATCAAGTCTACACATTGAGTTTCTAAACAACCATCTCACAATGCTGGAGAGAGCAGGGGATTAATACCAAGTCTTACAACACATCTTAAGGGCAATAAAAATAAAATGCTCTCCCTTGAACCACAATAGGCCAGCTGACCTCATTCTCTTCACACTATCATGAGTCAACAGAGCTGCTAAAAGTCAGACTTTAAAACATCTCATTCAAGCTACAAATGAAACAAAGAACCTCTACTCTTTACCTCTTCCCTATCCTGTTTGACAGGTATAAAAAGGCACGTCTCCACAAAGGGGTTATCAGCTTCAACCTCAAAGGTGGGTAAAAACGAGTCGGAAAAGGCCAGAAGGCTCAAATCCACATACTCTGTCATTACATACGTGTTTCTTCAGAATGGGTTGCCCAGACCTACACTTTGCAGCCTGGCCTGGGTGTTCAACCCTCAGTATCCTGTCCTACCATACAAGACTTGTGCTTTGCGTGCAAGTCTGTCCCCAACACTCAGCTGCCTGAGGCCAGGGACGGTGTCCTGTGACCTCACCTCGCCCAGGGCCTGGTGGACAGAAGGCAGCAGTGGATACCTGTCCACAGAAGGAATACAGCACCCATAGAGAGTTTTAACAGCCAGGAGGATGGAATGAGCAGGGAGAATCCACAGCTCTAGGCTCTTAGAATCTTTTATTTCATTTTATTTAAAAAGAAGCTATTTTTTTTTAATGTTTATTTATGTTTGAGAGAGAGAGTGCGAGCAGGGGAGGGACAGAGAGAAACAATCTCTCAGAGGCAGAGCATCTGCCAGCGCAGAGCCCAACGCGGGGCTCGAACTCACGAACTGTGAGATCATGACCTGAGCCGAAGTCAGACACCTAACCCACTGAGCCACCTGAGAGCCCGGCTTT
The DNA here is from genome assembly GCF_016509475.1 of Prionailurus bengalensis. Lineage (NCBI taxonomy): Eukaryota > Metazoa > Chordata > Mammalia > Carnivora > Felidae > Prionailurus > Prionailurus bengalensis. The sequence goes on from NC_057356.1 coordinate 23,677,217, forward strand.
TACAATTTTTTATATCAGATAGTCAGGGAACATGTAGTTTGTGCAATGTAAGAAAGGGGCTGCGTGTGGGGCACAACCTCTTTGGAGAAAGCGATGGAGACTTCGACATGGCTCTAAAAAGTCAGCCACCGGGCACCTGGGTGGCTCAGTCGGTTAAACGTCCGACTTCGGCTCAGGTCACGATCTCGCGGTTCGTGGGTTCAAGCCCCGCGTCGGGCTCTGTGCCGACAGCTCAGAGCCTGGAGCCTGCTTCGGATCCTGTGTCTCCCTCTCTCTCTCTGCCCCTCCCCTGCTCATGCTCTGTCTGTCTCTGTCTCTCAATAAATGTTAAGGAAAAAAAATTTCTTTAAGTAGCTACAGGAAGGAGTTGTGTCTCACACCAGAAATCCCTTAGATGCCAGAACACCTGTGGCCATTCCGACTTTCCCAATAGCCAAAAAACAATCAAAGAGCCACTGAGTGACAGTTGTACACTTCAAGTCACTGGTCCCTCTTCCCAAATTTGGCCGATAGGCTCTTCATGGGAAAAACAAGTCGAATGAGACTTCTATGCAAGAAAGAGAGACGGAAGGAGGAGACAGATCTCTGTAAGTGTAGGGAGGGCATCTTCTCCGCTGAAGTTACAGACTCACTTATTGCTCAGTCATCCTGGGTTTATATCTGACTTCAAACTACACCATCAGTTCCCATAATCTCATCCCAAGCAGAAGCAAGTGCCAACTGAAGCAGTCTTGTAAAAACAGAAATGGCTTAGAATCACACAGACCTGGGTTTGAATCTCAGCCCCACTACGGACATGCTCAGTAACTTAGAAAGTGACTTCATTCTCAGAGCTCAGTTTCCTCATCTGAAAACCTGGGACATGCCGTCTTAGCTCGCCCATGAAATGTGGGCACAGCACTGTGTCCAGAGACTGGCACACAGGAAGCACTTGGCCATCAATAGCTACCTTATAAAGCTCTGACAGAGGGAAAGACTGAGCGAGTCAAAATTTACATCAGAGGAGAAAAGCAACATTTAAACCCAATGCACAATTTAATTCCCCAATTATACACCTGACCCTAAAGCATGCTTCTGCATCTGCTCTCTCTGGCATACTCAGCCGAAATGCAGCCAAAAATGACAGAAAGCCTCCAAGCCTGGGAGTCTGGAGACCCGAACAGTTATCAGGTCATCTCTACCTCGCCACATACCCTGGTCAAGGCACTTCACTTCTCTGGATCTCCTTATCTAACACATTAAAGGGCTGAATCTGTTCTTCTGATTATCAAGATTGATTTAAATGTCATTTTTGTCATGAACCATAAATCCACATTCCCCAGACTTGGGAAACACCGACAGGAAGCAAAGTTTTCACATGGCACATATTCAGGTTAATGATGATTCTGAATTCCAAGCCCCGACTGTTATTTCCACAGACACTAGGGCTTGGCTATGAACTATTCTCCATGGGTTTGTCCATCCGTAACAGCTGTCCACATTAGAGCTTCTCAATACTCAGTGTTTTGTCAAGTAAAGAACGTCTACAGACCCTTATAATGCCACGTATCCTGCCCCTTAACATGCATGCACACAGGTTACTCGCATACAGCCTGGAGTAATCATACCAGTGGTCCACCACAACCAGAGAGATGTCCGTTCTTGCCATCTAATGCCAAGTAACTTTCTGGAAATAACAACCAAAAAGGAAAGATAATCCCAGAATTTATTAGCCAAGCCAAAGGAAGTTACTCATCAATTAATCCAAGCCCAGTAAGACCCACTGCCTGCCTGATATCGATTCTAAATCCATCATTCAGTCACGAAATATTAAGTGTCTGACAAGTGGCAGACACTGGGGACCCAGAGATGGATCCAGGGATGAGCAAAAATAAACAGACCATGCCCATGGGGTCAAGGTCCACAAGAGAAGGTGTGAGGGGCTGTTCAAGGCATTTCAACATCAAAAGATGCTCCATTTTGTTTTCCAGTAAATGATGAGAAGGAACACATTTACAATCTGCTCTCGCACATGCTGCATTCAGATCGTCACCTTCTTGCACTCCACCCTCTAGATGCAAAAAATTCTTTGAGTCACCATTTTCTCACTTCACCCAAGGATAATGCGTTTAACTAGTACCAGATGGATGCACAGGAGAGAAGTTATTCGTTACAGACAATGGATGTCTTAGGAACCAAGGGCTCAATTCTGTGGGGAAACCCACTTGGGAAGGATTATCATGCATCCATACACATCTATCACTATGAGCGACTGTGGACTCCAAAAACAATATGGGGTCTGGTACAAAACAGGGTTTTGGTAAACATTTATTGGATGAATATGCTCCACGGAGACACACAAACCTGGAGACTTCTCTACAACTCTTGCCAGCCTGGGTCCCACATCACTCCAAATTCTTAGTAATGGACTATTTGATGATGAGTATCAGATTAGTGTTTCTCTTTTTCCTCTTGGGGAGGAGGGGCATCACAGAACCCCCCAAGAGGCAAAATTGTGTACCTTCTCAGGAAAACAGAAGTGCACATACACAAGTGCAGGTGCATGTAATTGTGCGTATAATTTCAGGGGTTCACAGGCCCTCTCTAGAAGTCTGTGACCCTCAGGTTAAGAACCCCTATGCTAGATTCTTAGAAATGAGACTCAATTAATGTCCAAACCTAACCAGCCACGTTCGATTTATTTGGCAAAAATACAAGCAAAGGGGCCAGACGGGCCTGGGTTTCCATCCAGGTTTTATCATTTGCCAGCTATGTGAGGTTCGAGAAGTCACATCGCCTTTCTCGGCCTCGGTTTCCTCGTCTGTAAAATGGGTTAAGAGTAGTTGCTAATTCCAGTTAAAGTCAGGATGAGATGAGCAAACGCACGACGTGCTTGGCACGGTGCCCTGTATGCACAAGATGGCGGCCATCACCACTTTCCCTCCAGTCTGCGGAATCTACGCTTGCCTCCCACTACCATCTATCTGCACCTCCGTTCAGGGCTGCATTAACAGCTCCCATGGGATCTTAGGGAACAAGGCAGAAAATGAGAGCCCCTGAGAATTCATGAGGTCACAAAACATAGCCCTAACGTTTTCCCCCAAATCAACTGCTTGGTTTTAACCTATGAAGGCCCTTCTGACAGACAGTCGGCGATCTCTTTCTGTGTAAATCCAGGTCAGCTGCCAGCACACAATTGTTCTATTAGGCCAAGTCAATTTTTAGAGGCAGGCCTGTTCACTTCAAATGGAGATGAAAAGCAAAGTGTTTGATCAAATACCGAACTGCAGAACCACACTGACAGGGAAACAAGGCAGAGGAATTAGTTTCCTAAAATTATTCTCTGTGATACCCTTGGTTAATATTGGATGTTTAAGGATGTCACTCAGCCCTTCTGACCTACCACCCAGCTTCCCCCAGCTTCCATAGCTAAAGGCACTGGCTTGGGTCTTAAATGTTCTCAGCTCTCCTCTGCTTTCAAGACCATTCAACACTTAACCCAGGCTCCAGAAAGGCCAATTTTAAAGTTACACAAAACCTATCATTCAGACTCCTTCTACAAATGAATTTCTCAAGCCTTTCTAAATATTTGACTTCAAGGGAAAAAAATGCATTTCCACTTTAAAACAATCTTTCATCTCTAGCGATGCAAATTTTCTTTGTTTGTTTAACCAATCCAGATACCACCAGCCAGTGTTTAATCAGGCCTTTATTTAACATCGCTAACCATGTGAGTTGCACAGCCAAGTCTGAAAGTTTCAGATAATGATCTCATAATAGCAACAAATTGGTTCAAAGATGAAATATGTATCAATATATCTAAGAACCCTTTAAAGTTCCACACTTTAGAATGACAGGGCTGTAATTAATTCCTCCAGCATTCAGACTGTATGCCTGACATTCTTACACAAGCAAATGGATTTCAATGCTGCATGAATAATATAATTAATAGCATTTCATATCCACATACTGTTTTCACAGCTTTCACAGATGAAGATGTCAAAAAAAAAAAAAATCTCTCTTCTCAACAGAGCACACTGGTGACCTTGGGAAAGTTATTTAAGCCTAAAACGCACAAGCAGAGAACCAAGAATCCTGTGACTAATCCCAAGGTTTGAATTACTATCTCGCTCTGACACTGACACACACACACACACACACACACACACACACACACACACACACACTCTCTTAACCCAGTCTCCCCCTCCCCTTCCATGCAAATGACCAAACAGGTACTCTAATTAGAAGTATCTGGGGCAAACCAGACTGTGACAAGGTATCTCCTGTCACTGTATATAATAGGGAGGGGGAAAAACAGTAACAAACCAATTTCCTATCTTAGAACACTTAAAGTAAAGAGACTCCCAAACAGATCTTTTTTTCCCCTTAACCATGAACAACAATGCTACCGAACCCCACTGGAAAAAACAAAACGCCATGTTGCAATGCTGCTATTAGGTTTTAGTTATAGGAGAATGAACTCTGCTCTGAAGACCATAAAATATTAAATAGCAAATCACGCAGGGTTATTTTAAGACAGTAAATAAAAGGAGGTTTGAAAAGTTCAACAAGTCGCTTAGAAAACATGATTAATCTGAAGCTGAACACCAATGTGTTCCTTCTACATTGTCATTTTTCATACAAAATGTTACATTCCCTCTCAGCAGTCCTGAAACACCAGCTTTCCTTACAAAAACATTTTTCAGGGCTGACAGGGGCCACACCAGTTACTTCAGTCAAGCAGTATTCAAATAACTAATAAAAACATGCCAGCCTCTGTATACACACAGCCCTGAAAGCCATGCTGAGTTCCCTCCATCTGGGCACCCATGAGGTTCAGCGAGTAGGCCCCTGCAATAAAGTTATTAAAGATATGGAGAACACCAAGAAATGACTATTCAGACAGCTCAGATAAACTCACCAACACTGTGCAGTTATAAAGGAATTAAGGACACCTATTAGTGATTGCTTAAGAGGTCAACTTATTAAATACCATTTAAGTCATTTTTCTTTACTTAGCAATTGTTGACTGAATTTTTTTTTTTTTTTTTTTTTGGCTAGGCTAATGGACTACAAAAGAGATAAGCACTTCAAAAAGATTCAAAAGGGAATAGATTCCTTCTGCCAAATTCACACATTCTCTCTACTCACAAGGATAAAATAGCTACAAACGGTGTGTTTAAACTGCTAATTTTGTATTAAATGGTGAACCCAAGATTATCTCCAAAGCACAGCACTACCCATAATGGAGAGCCAGCCAGACAAACTACGGTGGAGAAAGAGTATAAGTTAAAACACTGCAGATAAAAATCACAAACTTCAAAAGTCTCCTTCAAGTAGTGAAGTGCCACATTAAAACATCTTTTCTCTTAGAAGGCTGTAAATCAAACATTTCTAAAGCCATCAAGGCACACTGAAAGCCTCAAAGAGGAGTTACAAGGAGCAAGCTTTAAGATCCAAACTATTCTTGAAGGCTGCAACTGAAATGTGTAGGAATCTTCAACAGACCATCTTCTCTAAAGCTTATAAACTAAAGGCCATAATTATAACATTAGCAAGGAAAAAAGTGCAAAAGCCTTTAACATACGTAGTCACAGGACTCAAACATGTGTTTCCCCTTTTATTTACCCTGCAGAAGTTTAAGATGGGGATAAGAGCTCTGTGAGGCAAGGCTGCTGATTAATCGCTTGGCAGGGATGCCTCCCCCAGCTTAGAGGACACACCTCTAAGGAGCCAAGTTGCACAGCTCCCTGCCTACCCACCTAGGGCTCTGAGTATGCACGGCGGGAGGAGAAAGGAAGAAGCTGCTATGCAATCATCCATACGCTTCCCTTCTCTTCATTCATAACTCATCCAAGAGTAAAGCACAGAAGGCCCAAAGCTTAGAAGTCTGCAGACACCCCATCGCCTCCAAAAAGGCTCCAAAACAAGCCAACCATTTCAAATCGCCCGCATCCGAGGCATGCATATTAACCGCCCTAAGTGGGCTGGCAGTCTACTAACAAGTTGATAAAATCATAGCCAAGGAAGCGGGAAGGCATCTACCCAGCTCAGCGACCGCAGAGGCTTCAGCTCGGCCCCACCTCCAAAGTGTAGGCACAGCTTAAAGCTCTCCCCAGCCAGCTTCCTTTGGACACAGACCTCTCTCATTGGGAGCAATGAGAGGTGGGGAGGCCCTGTCAGTGAGCGACCCTGTCTCCCCATTTCCAGGCCCTCCGCAGAAGTCCTTGGCCCAGGAGCGGGCAGGCAGTCTCCCTCCCACCCTCTGTAATCCGAGGCACGCAGCGAAGGCTGCCTTCTACGGCCACTCCAGGGCACTCGCGATCCCCACTCTCCGGCCAGCTCCCCCTGCTTTCCTTGCCTGCCGCTGCTCGTCCACAGCCCTGCAGGGAGGTCAGCGCCCAGGTGAGTGAGGCTGGCGGCAGGTTCCAGAAAAGAACCTAATGGTGTACAGCCTCTCAGACAAACCTTGGCTACTCCCAAAAAGAACGTGCAGGGATGGAAAGCAAAGCCTGCAACCTGAAACAAGCCACCCCATCCTTCATCGCTCATCTTCCCAAAGTTGGCATTCAACAGGTAGTTCCAGGACTTCCACCTGAGGCAAATCGAATGCCCAACCGGCCCAAGGGGGGCCGTCCCAACGTGGGTACCAGACCCGGGGTCTCCCTCCCGCTCCCCCCGTACCCGCAGGAGGCCAAGCCCCCACGTGCGTTCGCCCCCCGCTGCGGCGCCCCGGAGGCCGCGTCCCGCCCGCCGGCCGGGGAAGGATGCCGCCGGCCTCCTCGCCGCCCCTCCCGCCCGCCCGCCCGCCAGCCCGCGGCGGGGTCGGCGGGCGCAGCCCCCGGAGCCATCTTGTGGCGGCGCGGGGCCCGGGCGGCGGGCAGCTACCTGCACGATCTCGCCCTCCGCGCTGAGCGTGGCCCCGGCCCGCGAGAAGCGGCCCGTGAGGCCGGTGGTGTAGGTGGTGTAGTCGCCGCTCGGGCTCGACTCGAACAGCACCACCTCCACAAACGCCGTCTCCTTGGCCCGCGCCGCGCCGGGCCCCGCGGCCGCCAGCAGCAGCCCGAGAAGCAGCGGCAGCGGCGGCGGCGGCGGCAGGCGGCGGCCGCGGGGGCCGCGGGGGCGGCGGCGGAGGCGGCGGCGGCGGCGGCCCGGGGCCCCTGGGCGCCCGCCCGAGCGCGGCCTCATGGTCCTGCGGCGGGAGGGCGCGGAGGGCGGGCGCGGCCGAGCATAGTCGCGGGCCGGCGGAGGACCGAGCGCGGGCGGACGCCTCACAGCCCCATCGCGGCGGCGGCGGCGGCTTTGTGGGTCGCAGGCTCGGCTCGGCTCCCCCGGCCGTCGCGCCGCGGCCCTTTCATCTGCTCCACGTGAGGGGTTATCCCCGCCCCGGCAACGTCGTGACCCGCTCTCCCCTCCCTCCCCGCACTCGACCGCCGCGGCCGCCGGGGGGGAGCGGGAAGGCGGGGCAGGCGCGGCGGGGGGCGGCCCGACGGCCGGACACGCCCCCGAGCTCGCCCCGCCCCCTCGCCCCGCCCCGCCCCTCGCCGCCTGCGCCCCACCCCATTGTTCTCGCCCCGCCCACCGCCCACCGTCTTGCTCCGCCCCATCGTCCTCGCTCCGCCCCCTCCCCACCGTCCCTACCCCGCCCCCTCGCCCTCGCTCCGCCCTAACGCTCTAGCTCCACCCCTTCGTCCGCGCTCCGCCCTCGGCGGCAGACATTTCTCCTTACGGTTGCCAGAGTTCGGCGGGAACCCGGACAGCATCCTGCTCACCCGCGACTGCATTCTCTCTGGAGGCCCCACGCCTCCTGGTCCGGTGTGGTAGTTAGGGCCTTGTCCTTCCCGGCTCTGCGACCCCAATCCACAGTTCCTGGGAGCCCGCACCCGGCTCTCCACTCTCACCCCCACCTCGAATGGGATCGAATGAGAAGCCCCCGCGGGTCAGGGCCATTTGCAACTCAGCCTTGCAGGGCAGCGTGTGGTTCTGCACCGGTGTCACTAAGACAGTTACTCTCAACTGTTTGGTGGTGGGGGGCAGCGAGGGGAGGCTTTTAGCCGTTGGATTCTGATGGAGTTCATCTTTCTGCAGCCCCAGAGACTGTAACTCAAACAGCCCCCAGAGGGGTTCTGAAACTGAGTCTATCCGTGTGCAGAAGGCCAGAGGATTCCAACACCATCACTCTTTATGCACAGAATGATGGCTGCCAAATTAATGTACCAAAGACATGCTCCAGGTCCCAGGGGTCCCCAACCTCCCAGAAGATAAACTTTCAACAACCTGCTCCTCTTTGGAGCATGCCTATTTCTTCGTCATCTAGTCCTATGAGAATCGAACCCCTCAAAACTGGGATTCAATTCCCACTTCCCCCGTGGAGTTTTCTTTCTTTCAGCAAACTGGCTTTGTTCAGATATTAGCAAATATTTGGTTAGGATGATCTGCTTCTACTTGCTACCACACCCAAAATATTAAAAAGACGAAAAGAAAAGAAAACTCATTGAGCATTGTCTTGAATAAACAACTTACCAAGGTTACATTTTAAAATAGAAAAAATATTTTCAAAATGTGGAATAGAAAATACATGAAAAAACCCATGGATCTGCGTTGCCGCATTTGGACCACCCAGAGTTTCTGCTTAGGAGGGAGGCACCTGGGAAAGCAGGGCTTTGCATATACAGCAGCCTCTTAGTTTCCTCAGAATCAAGCCTAACCGGTGCCGGCTGGATCTGGGCAACATCAGTCCTGAAATCTCCCCAGAGGTGGCACAGTCCAGTCATTAAAAGGGAAGTCAATTACTACAGCCCACCCATGACAACTGCAATATTTAAAATTCAAGGTTACCATCCACTGATGAATGAGTCAACAAAAACAGTATATCCATACAATGGAATGAAGTACTGATACAAGCTACAACATGAATGAACATTAGGGTAAGTGAAAGAGGCCAGTCACAAAGGACCACATAGTGTGTGATTCCATTTATATGAAATGTCCAGAATAGGCAAATCTACAGAGACAGAAAGTAAATTAGTGGTTGCCAAGAGGCTGAAGGGAGGCAGGAATGGGTAGTGACTGCTAATGGGTTTCTTTCGGGGGTGATGAAAATGTTCTGGAATTAGATAATGCTGATGGTTGCACAACTCTGTAAATATACTAAAACCCACTGAATTATACACTGTAAAATGATGAATTTAATCATATGCCAATTATATCTCAATACAGTTGTTAAAAAAATTCAAAGTCTTTAGTGGTATTTTCATGCAAACACACACACACACACACACACACACACATATACACACGGGATACTGTGTAAGGATATTCTCTACTCTTTGAAGGCTCACACCCTCAGTACCCAGGCTGCTCTATTTAAAATGGTAGTGTGTCCCCATCCCCAAATCCCTATCTCCCTTAGTCGGCCACCCCCCTGGCATTTATCACCTTCTAACATACGAAATAATTTGCTTATTTATTTTTGTCTCTCTTCCACGCCCCACATACACACATGCCAGAGAACAAACTCTATAATGGCAAGGATCTTGTCTTGGTCACTGACTTAGGCCAAGGCTGCCTGGCCCAGAGTAGGCACTCAATACATATTTGTTGCATGAATTAATGACTAAATGAATGAGTGATAAGCTCATCGTTTTGTATCCCTCCCATTTTCCAGGACATTTGGGGCAGCTTGTTAACTAACAGCTGTTTAGGAGCACCGGACTTCATGGGACCAAAATAAATTCTGAATGTGGAGAAGGGCAGCAATCCTTCCTCTTAAGGATTGCAATAAAGAAAACCCAGACAAGGGTCAAAAAAGAAACTGGCTTCAATATTTAAAACTCTGCTTAAAAGAAATACATCGTTAATTAAACACAGGCCAGCAACACAAAGGTAACACAATTCATCTCTCACCAGTGTAAAGCTGTTTAGAAATGGAGATACTTACTGAGTAATGAAATTTCACCAAAATCTGATGGGCAGTGAGGGGAGATGGGAAATAACTTCAAATGAGAGATAAGACCCATTGGCTAGGGTAAGTGAATCAAGTGATAGGAGTGAAGAGAAGTAGTACTCATTCATTATTTTTCGTGGAACATCCCTAGTTAGGCCATCCTGAGAGTAACTTATCTTGTGCTCTTCTCTGCTTATCAGACGCAGCTCAGATGAAAATAACCAAGAACAGGTGCATCAGTATCAGTTAAAGGTGCCAGATCTTTGGTAAATCTCATTGACTTAGGCCAAAAACCTCACAAAGCTTTGGGAAACTTTCTGCCATCGAAGTTGTATTTAAATGACCAAATAGGGGGGCACCTGGGTGGCTCAGTTGGTAAAGCATCCGATTTCAGTTCAGGTCATGATCTTGCAGTCCGTGGGTTCCAGCCCCACGTCAGGCTCTGTGCTGACAGCTCAGAGCCAGGAGCCTGCTTCAGATTCTGTGTCTCCCTTTCTCTCTGTCCCTCCTCCGCTTGTGCTCGGTTTCTCTCTCAAAAATGAACAGAAAGAAAGAAAGAAAGAAAGAAAGAACCAAATAGGGAAGTATCCTTTAGTACCTAAAGAAACTATATCTGTGCTAAATAAAAACAGACATGGATATTCACTGCAGTATTGTTTTTAATAATAAAAGGCAAGAAATAACCTAAATGTCCATCAGTAGGGAATTAGTTAAATAAATTATGGTATACTCACTTAACATATAAGAGAACCCATGTTGAATAGCCATTTAAAAAATAAAGAACCAGGTGCTTGGATGGCTCAGTCAGTTAAGCATCCCACTTCAGCTCAGGTCATGATCTTGCAGTCTGCGAGTTCAAGTCCCATGTCCAGCTCTGTGCTGACAGCTCAGAGCCTGAATCCTGCTTCAGATTCTGTGTCTCCCTCTCTCTCTCTGCCCCTTCCCCACTCATGCTCCATCTCTCTCTCTCTCTCTTTCAAAAATAAATTTAAAAACATAAAAAAATAAAGAACTTATATTGAATGATCTTCAATATATACTGCTAAGTGAAAAAGATGTGTATATGCTATGATACAATAGATGGGAGTGGGTAAGTAGACAACATATTCATGAAGGTTTGCAAACATTAACTATGTGTAGAAGGAGACATAAGAAATGAATAAACAGTTGCCTCTGAAGAGGCATCTGGGTGACTGGGAGGCAGGGAAAGGAGGGAGACCTATTTTTTTTCCCTGTATACCCTTTGTACCTATTGAATTAGCTCCATGAGCATATGCTACTTATTCAAAGGTAATAAAATAGACTGGCCTACTAAATCAATAGATGGTAACATTCATGTTCTATATGCAAACATATTCATTCAATAAACTTGACTGAACACCTACTACGTGTCACTGGAATACGAAAAGGGATTGGCCTATAGTTATGGAAGATGCTAGCGTTACGGAAAACTAACACAGGACCTCTCAGTACTACTTTTGCAACTTCTTCTTCTAATTATTTGCAAATAAAAACTAAATTTAAAAATACTGGATGAGCCAATCCCTGTAACCAAGTAGTTTCTTTCCTTTCTTCCCTCCTTCTGCAAACACTTATTACTGTATGGGACAGAGAAATCCTACAGCGTGATGATAGAAAGCACTTTCTTTTACAAAGTAATTCTGCGAGTTTTAAACTCCTCTTGCTTCGTTAAGGTGATTCAAATTTGAAACTTGCTAGCATTCTTCCACAGTATTTATATCTCTTTCTGTAAACTTTCATTGATTGTATTTAAACATCATATAATTCTCTTGAAAGGTACAATAGATATTCTACAGACAAGTAGTGGCAATGCTTTCAAAACTCTTAGAAGTGTCTCTTCCACCTTTGAAGTATACCATCAATCTATGTCTACTTTGAGCCTTGAGGCAGAAGGCCAATCTGGGCCCGGATTCATCAGTGGTTTAAACCCTGCTTCAACCTGTCCCTGATTTGCAATGGCCACCCAACCAGGAGTCACAAATTCAAACAATGCTCCAGGGGCCATGCAGGGAATGTGACTGAGTGAGGTGGCCAGGTGTAAGCTAAAATAACCCCCAGTGAGAAGGTAAATGGCAAAGGGGCCTCGGGCAGGGATATCTTGGGAGCGGTGGCCTCAGAATACATGGTCCATCCAGAGGGCTATTACCACACATTGTTGCTCTGGGGAATGTGGGTCCAGGATTCACAGATCTTGTGATTTGTTCAAAAGAAGCAAAAAACCAGGTATATTTTTAGCATCTTCTGGTTTTTAAGAAGTTTACAACAGATTTAAAAAATTTTTATTGCTAGGTGGGGCCAAATAAGCACATCCATAGGCCATTTGTTGGTCCAGAAGACACAGAAGAGGAGTCTGACAAAGTAGATGCTGATTGGACCAGGTCGTAAAACTATCATGGCTAGATTGGTAGGGTGGATTCCAAGATCTGAGAAGTGTAAATACTGCACAATATAAAGGAGACAGTTGGGGGGGGGGGGGTGGCGGGCAGTACCCTAAACCACAAGAGGCACCTGCCTTCAGGATGCAGTATTTAACTGAAGTGGAAATGTAATCACATGCCTACTTGACCACGAAAGGCTGATAGCAGATGAGGGGTCATTAGAGCTTTGAAAGATAAGACGGGTTGCATTGATTATACCTCTATTTGAAATTAAAAAAAAAAAGGCTGAGATAAAACACTAGAAGAAAATAATGACTAATCACTTGCTTTTGTCCAGCTGTACAGGACAGGGTAGCTTAGCACAGAGGTGAGTTAACAGGAGAGAAGAGAGAATGGATGAGAATGTGGAAAGCTACACTCCATTCATGCTAGGTAGAAAGCAACACCCATTTGAGGGGAGATGGTAATGAACAGAAATTGTTGATTCAGCATCCCTTCCTAAGGGTGATCACCACTTCCTAGCTGACCTCATCTCTCTGGGGCTGTCAATCACAGAGGCATGTGACCCCAAATTACCAATCAAAGTACTCTGCTCCCCTAGCTACAATATGTTCAGAAGTAGATATGTGACCAAAGCAAGGCCAATCAGAGTCTTCTCTGAACTTTGATCCATTGGAAACTGGGAGAGAGAAGGTTTGTCTTCTCCTATGGGATTTGAAACCGCAGGATTAGGTAAATTTAAGCTATTTGTGGGTACTTTCCCCCAACCATCTGGAAAACACTGCTGCTATAGAAGAGAAGTAGAGATAATCTGAGAGGAGACAAGCAAGAAGAGGGAAGATACTTGGTTTCATCATTGGAGCCCCTGGATCCACCCTTATAACAAAAGACTCCAGACAAATATAACAGCGAAGTCAACTCGTTCAATGACAGCTTCAGTGGCAATAGGGAATAAACAGACACATACACCATAAAACCAACTCTGAAATCTCTGAAAGTCTGAAATCAAAGTAGGTCAAGAAACCCAAATTTTACTAAAAGCAATTGAGTCAAACATAATTTTATCTTGAGATCTTCAGACCTTCTCCTCCTGCCACAAATTTTTCTAATCAAGAAAAATGAGAAAGAATTCTAAAACCAAAGATTTCCAATAAAGACATGTTCAATATATTAAGTGAATGGATAGATGAATGAATGAATACTCAGACTAAAGTTCCTTATTTCAACTTGAGAACACTTAGAAGAAATAAACTCTTATTTAGAAAGCAACAAAACTGTAATCTCCAAATATGATGTAGGATTCAGAGAGGCCTTGCATTTTATTGCTAGAAGACGCCCTAGAGATTATATAACATAGTTGTTCACATGATGGCTGAGAAAATCAAGATCCCGAACCTTAGATCAATAAAAATTATCCAGCACAGCCTTCTCTAGCTTCTACATTCTAATTTATAAGCAGGTGCTGTCTGGAACAATTAAACACTGGACACAGATGCGATGTGGAAAAAATACATCCCACAAGTTTGCTTTATTTGTTTGGGGGAAGGGGCACTGGCTTGTTGCAGTGCCACATTTTCCCACCTTAGTCAGCTAAAGCCCTGAGGCTTTTGGAAGCCACAGCCACCAGCTACCAAGAAGTTGACAATCCCTTCCCAAGAACAGCTGTGAGAGTGGCTTTACTGCTCTCCTTGTTCTGAGCATCTTCCCTGTTTCCATCTAAGAGAAAAGAGAAAAATCAAGAAACAGGAAGCAAAATGTGTACAGGGGAGTGGGAGATACACGCTTCCAGTTACAGAATGTATGGTTGAATACATGGTGACAGATGGTCAGCTACCCTTGTGAGCATAGCGTAGGATATAGAGTTGTTGAATCACTATATTGTACATCCAAAACTAATGTAACACCGTGTGTCAGCTATAGTTCAATGAAAGAAAGAGAAAGAAAAAAAGAAAGAAAAAGAGAGATGGAGGGAAGGGGGAGGAAGGAAGGAAGGAAAGAAAGAAAGAAAGGAAGAAAGAAAGAGTAGCCCAAAATGAAGCAATAATGAGACTGAAATTTGAAAAATACCAAAGAATTGATGCAAAGTATGAACTGGGCAACTCTTTCGGAGGACAGCCAGGCAAATTCTGTCCGAATGTGGAATTCATCCATTCTTTGATTTCGGTTTTGTTTTTGTTTGTCTCTCTCTTTTTTTTTTTTTTTTTCATCTGCCCTTTAGATCAAACAAGTTCACTAATATAAGCTTATTCTTCAGTTTCTTTTATACCTGCATGCAAAGATTTATTTATATGGGACCTTCATTTCATCACTGTTCACAGAAGCCACAGAGTGGTAACAACCTGCAACCCCAACAGAGGAGAAGTTATGGACAGTCATATAATAAGCCTAGATTTGCTTTAAAATAGACACGGTGGGGGAGGGAGTATGGGTGTGTGTAGAGACGAAACAAGATTAGCCAGATGTTGATAATTACTGAAGCTGGCTGTTGGATACATGGAACTCCGTCATACCACATGCCTTCTTTTGTATATGTTTGAAATTTTCCATGATAGAATGCTTAAACATTTAAATTATGATATGTTGTGGGGCACCTGGCTAGCTCAGTCAATAGAGCATGTGACTCTCAATCTTGGGGTTGTGAGTTCGAGCCCTACGTTGGGTGTAGAGATTACTTAAAAGTAAAATCTTAAACATAAATAAATAAAGAGATGTCCATTAGCAGAATATTCTGCAACAGTTAAAAATGAAAGAGATCTCTATGTGCCAGTATAGTAAGAGGTCCAAGACCTGTTGCTACACACAAAATACAGGGTACATCACAGCATATATATAGTATTTTCCAGTTTCTCTCTGAACTCCACATGAATGGAATTAGGTTAGTCATGACACACACATCATTGGCCCACTTTCATTTAGTTGGTTAGTTAATTATTTTTAATAATATAATAACACCCATGATCCTATCATCCAAATTGAAAACTAGGACCTTGAAACTAACCCACAGGCTATTGTAAGTAAGACATGTACCGTATGTCAAGAGAAGCCCTATTCACAAGAGCAAAAACTAGGAAAGAGCCCAAATGCCCATCCACAGAAGAACGAAATGAGTAACATCTGACATATCCATGCGATGAAATATTACATAAGAGTCCAAATGAGTGGACTTTAATGATTCACAACATATGGAATGTACAGAAGAAACTGTTACCAGAATTGTTTGACAATAAGAAAACTGGAAGTCTGGGCTGGGAGAGAGACTGATTGAATCTTTTCTCTCACAGCAACAGAAATTCAACTCAAACCTGCCCTAACCAAAGAAGGGAATTTAATGACTTACATAACTTCAAGGTCCAAGGATACCCAGGAGCTGGTCCAGGGGCTCAAAGGATGTTTGTTAGTGTCTTTTCTCTCCAGCTCTCCACTCCACTTGCCTCTGAGATGTCATTTTTCTTGGTTTCTACACCTTGGCCCCTCTCTTCCAGGCTCATATTATCCATCCTGCCAACACTCCCAGGGAAGAGAGAGCTTCTTTCCTCTCAGCCCCAACCCAAGTCATGCACTGACTCTCATTGGCCAGAATTGGTTGACACATCTCACTGAACCAATCACTTTAGCCAAGGCGATGGGATATGCTGATTGACTAGACCTGGCTCATTTGCCCTTCTCCCAAGCAGGACAGACTGGGGTCAGTCCCTTTTAACCACATGGAGAGAGATTGGCTGACTGTTTCCTCTTAGGAATGGTTGAATGGATGCTGGGCAGGCAGAACCCACCAAAGCAAAATCAGATGCAGCCATTGCCTTCTCTTTGCCTGGCTCCCCACCCCTGGGTGGGCAGATGCTTCTCCCCCTGCTCCTGTGGCACCTTAAGCAGATCTCTTTTAGAATCTGGATCCTGTTGCCCAACATGCATCCATTTCTGTCTGTTTCCTCCTATAAACCATTCAACTCCTTCAGGACAAGAACCATGCCTTTTGCTTTGGTAGGTAATCCCTGGCAAAACGCCTTACATACAGTTGGCACACGATAAATATTTGCTAAATGAATGAATGGCTCTTGAGTCTATGCCAAAATAAAGTCCTGACATTCAAGGTTTTTCCTGATGGGGCCTCACACCATCCTTCCTGCCCCTTCTGTACTTTCCATGGCCCATAGGTGAGCAGCCAGCAGACCTTTTCCCACCTTTAAGCCTTCATCCTGCTCTTCCCCCAGCTTGACTGCCCTCCCCCTATACCCAAAGGGATCATGATGGAGGGCGCTGGAAAGTTGGCCAATCAGTTTTCTGATCACAAGACCTTGCAGTGGAGATTTCTATAACAGAAACCCTTTAGTCTGCTCAGCTTCTTGAATCCACTTTTCTTAAAACTAGCCCCCACACACCCAAGACTGTGCGTGAACAAAAGGACCCTGCCACTCTCCCTTACTGTGGTTGGTTCTCTGGCTGAAGAAGTCAGAGCCGGGTGCTAGTAAGTTGATGGGTAGTGCTAAAGCCAAGAGGGCTGGGGAGGCTATTTCCTATCATGCAAAATGATAACAACAACACCAATATTGAGCATTTATAATGCACCCAGCACTATGCCTAGGCCTTTGTGCATGTTTTCTCCTTTGATCCCCACACAGGGACCATAGAATCCTCATTTTATAGGTGGGGAAGTGGGGAGGAAGTGGCTTGCCTGAGGTCACAGAGGTAATAAATAGTGAGGCCAGGACTGGATCCCACTCTGATGCCAGAACACTTGCTCTTGTCCCCAAAAGACAGGGAAGAACAAAATAAGTGGAAAGTAGAATTGGGAGACTCAGCAATCCCAGAAAGAGGAAGACAAGGGGACAGTGGCCACCTTGCCCCATGATGGCTTTGCTGGTCCTGACCCCTGTTTTCTAGGAGGCCCAGCTCTACTTACTATCCTGAGGTTCCTAAACACACCCTGAATCCTAACAACTCATCCTCCTTTTTGCTGAAGCCAACACCCTTTGTCTTCCTCCACCACTGGGGAGCTGTGTGGCTGGACAGGTTCTCTCCCTCTCTGGGCTTGGGTTTCCTGGTCTATGAAATGTAGGCAATCCTCGCACAACTCAGGGGATCAGCATGAGGATGATGTGAGGTGATGCATGGGCCGTGGAGGGCACAGTGAGAGGCTGTGAGTTCTGATTACCTCCAGTTTGGAGCAGAGGGCCGATGCTGACTGTCTTTATGCATCTGTTCTCCTAGAGCCTGGCACCGTGACTCACTCGTAGAAGTTTCTCAGGCCATAGTTGGACTAGCCTAGGGGAACCACTCCTGATAAGCAGGACTTCTTAACTTCCACGAGGCTCCTGGTGCTGGCGATATGGCCTACACTCCTGTTTGTTTCTTCAGTGAGTTAATAATTTACCTCCAGTGTTTGATTTTGTTTAAACAGACATGACCCCATTGGTGCTCAAGGCTCTGTTCCTGCCAAAGTGGCCCAGGGATCAAAGAAGCCCAAAGACACAGAGAGCCCTCCCCCTGCCCTGTCCCAGAATTGTCCTTTAGCCTGCTGGCATCTACCCCTGCCTTGTTGCCCTCTTGACCTTCCCCACCCTGCTTTCAGCCATGCTCGGCTAGCCCTTAGCTTCTCTTTGAGATTATTCCACCTCTGTGGTCCACCGCAGCAGTCGACATGTCGACTTCCTCACTGCCCAGTGCTCCCTGAGCCTCTTTGGGGTCCCTACGGCCTCTCTCTTCTGTAAATGAGGTATCTCAAGGTGTCTGGAGTGTATTCACTCATTCCACTGAGGATCCTGGGAGCCCAGGGTCCCTCCAGTGTGGCCCTGTGATTTACATTTATGGCTGCTGTCTCCCCTCCTCAGCCTGGGGGAGTGAACTTGCCTCCTGGCTGGGGATTTGGACCTACCTCATCTTCTCCAGCCCTCTAGTCTAGGCTCCCTGTCCCCCAGCCTTTCTGGCTCCCTACTCCAGCTTATATTAGTGTCCTAGGGCTGCCATCATAAATTACCACAAACTCGGTGGCTTACAGTGACAGCAGTATATTCTCTCACGGTTCTGGGGACCAGAAGTCTGAAATCAGGGTGTCACCAGGACCATGCTCCCTCCAAAGACCCTAGGGGAGGATCCTTCCTTGACTCTCCCAGCTTCTGGTGGCTTCTAGGGTTCCCTGGCTTGAAGAGTTCCCTTGACTGCATCCCTCTAGTCTCTGTCTCCATCTTCGCATGGACTTCTCTTCTCTCTGTGTGTCTCTTCATCTTCAGTTTCTTATAAGGACACTTGCTATTGGATTCAAGTTCCCCCAGGTAATTCAGGATGATCTCATCTTGAGAATCTTATCTTAGTTACCTTTGCAGAGACCCTCTTCCCAATAAAAGTCCCAGAAAGAGCATAGGCAGTAATTTCTTTGACAGTGGCCATAACAACATTTTTCTAGATATGTCTCCTGAGGCCAGGAAAACTAAAGCAAAAATAAACTCTTGGGACTACATCAAAATAAAAAGCTTCTGCACAGCAAAGCTAAAAGGCAACCCACTGAATGGGAGAAGATATTTGCAAATGACATATCTGATAAAGGATTAGTATCCAAAATATATAAGAAACTTGTACAACTCAATGCCAAAAAACTCCAAATAATCCAACTAAAATGGGCAGACATTTTTCCAAAGAAGACATCCAGATGGCCAACAGACACATGGAAAGATGCTCAACATCATTCATCATCCAGAAAAGACAAATAAAACTTCAACGAGATATCATCTCACACCTGTCAGAATGGCTAAAATAAAAAACACAAGAAACAACAAGTGTTGGCAAGGATGTGGAGAAAAAGGAACCTTCTTGAACTGTTGGTGGGAATACAAACTGGGCAGCCACTGTGGATAACAGTATGGAGTTTCCTCAAAAAGTTAAAAATAGAACTACCCTATGACCCAGTAATCACACTACCGGGTATTTACCCAAAGAATATGAAAACACTAATTCAAAAGGATACATGAAAAAAACAAAAGGATACCTGAACTCCTATGTTTATTGCAGCATTACTTATAATTGCCAAATTATGGAAGCAGCCCCAGTGTTCATTGATAGATAAATGGAAAAAGAAAATGTGAAAGAATATATGTATATATATGGAAATATATATATATATATATATATATCAATATATATGTAATGGAATATATATATATACATAATGGAACATATATATATAATGGAATATATATATAATGTAATATGGATGGAAATATATACATACATAATATGAATGGAAAAAGAAAATGTAAAAGAATATATATACATATATATATAATGGAATATTACTCAGCCATTAAAAAGAATTAAATCTTGCCATTTGCAACAACATGGATGAATCTAGAGGGTATAATGCTAAGTGAAAGAAGTCAGTCAGAGAAAGATAAATACCACTGGTTTCACTCATGTGGAATCTAAGAAACAAAACAAGTGAACAAAGGGAAAAAAAGAGACAAACCGAAACACAGACTCCTAACTACTAAAAACAAACAGACGGGTTACCAGAGAGGAGGTGGATGGGGGAGGGGTGAAATAGGTGGAGGGGATTAAGAGTACCCTTACCTTGATCTCATTCTTTTTTTTTTTTTTTTTTAATTATTTTCAACGTTTATTTATTTTTGGGACAGAGAGAGACAGAGCATGAACGGGGGAGGGGCAGAGAGAGAGGGAGACACAGAATCGGAAACAGGCTCCAGGCTCTGAGCCATCAGCCCAGAGCCCGACGCGGGGCTCGAACTCCCGGACCGTGAGATCGTGACCTGGCTGAAGCCAGACGCTTTAACTGACTGCGCCACCCAGGCGCCCCGATCTCATTCTTTTTTATGGCTGAGTAATATTCCAGTGTGTGGGTGCATCATGCCTTCTTTATCTATTCATCTATCGATGGGCACTTCCATTGATGGATTCCATATCTTGGCTATTGTAAATAATGCTGCAATAAACAAAAGGGTGCATGTAAAAAAAAAGGGGGTACACTTACCTTGATGAGCACTGAGTTAAATATGGAATTGCTGAATCACTATATTACACACCTGAAACTAACATAACACTGTATGTATGTCAACTATACTGTAATTAAAATAAAATTTAAAAAAACAGATAAGATCAAATTTACAGATTCTGGGTGGATATATCTTTGGAGGAGCCACCATTCAACCCAATACAACTAGAACTGAGACCAGAAGATTATGGACATGCCAAGTAGTATAGGAACAAAGCCAGTGGAGGTTGGAGGGAATAGTCTGGTTGGTTGGCACACAGGAAGATGGTAAGAGGGAGTTTGTGCAATGCCCAGTAGAGTGAGGCAAGAAGACTCAAGCTTCCCCTTGCAGCACTGGAGAGCCACGGGAGAATTTTAAGTAGGAGAATGACATTAGTCAATGTCACTGATTGCTGAGCATCTGGTGAACAGACAACTTATTATCCAAATAGGAAAACGAGGGAGATCCCCTGCATCACCACATACCCACAAATCAATTCCAAGGAGGTCAAATTCCTGAACTTGAAAAGCAAAACTTCAAAAGTTTTTGAAGGAAACAGAGATGAATATTGTTTTGACTTTGGAGTAGGAAAAGATTTCTTAAACAAGTCATACCATAAAGGAAAAAAGAGACAAATCAAACTTTAAATCTTCTGTTTAAAACAAAAAAAGACACTGGGGGCTGGGTTGGCTCATTTGGTAGAGCATGCAACTCTTGATCTCAGGGTTGTAAGTTTGAGCCCCACGTTAGATGTAGAGATTACTTAAAAATAAAATTAAAAAGGGATGCCTGGGTGGCTCAGTCAGTTAAGCATCCGACTGTAGCTCAGGTCATGATCTCACAGTTCATGAGTTTGAGCCCCACATCGGACTCTGTGCTGACAGCGTGCAGACTGCTTGGGATTCTCTCTCCCCCCTCTTTCTCTGCCCTCCCCCCTCTTCAAAACAAATAAATAAACATTAAAAAAAAAACACATGATGAGATTCTACTTCCTACCCAATAGTCTGGCCATAACCAAAAACAACAAACCCAAAGACAGACCAACAAAAACAAAAAACATAAAATAACCAGTGTCAGTGAGGATGTAGATAAATTGGAACATTCTTGCACTGCCTGTGGTAATTTAAAATTGCAGCATGTGCACAAAAGTTTGGCAGGTACTCAAAAAGTTAAGCATAAAATCACTGTATGATCAGCAATTCCACCTCTAGGTACATTCGCAAAAGAATTGAAAGCAGGAATTTGTACACCAACATTCACGGCAGCATTATTCACAATAATCAAAAAGTGGATCAACCCAATGTTTCTCAACAGATGAATGGAAAAACAAAATGTGGTATAGCCACACAATGGAATATTGTGCAGCCTTAAAAAATTAAGTCTTGATACATGCTACAATGTGGATGAACTGTGAAAACATCATGCACAGTGAAATAAGCCAAACACAGAAAGACAAACTTTATGTTATTCCACTTGTGTGAAGTACCTAGAATAGGCACATACACAGACAGAAATTTGCAGAGACAGAAAAGTGAATGAATAGTGGTTTCCAGGGGCTGCGAAAGTCATTGCTTAACGGGGACAGGGTTTTTGGTTTGGGATGATGAAAATGTTCTGGAAGTGGATAGCGATGGTTGCTGTACAACATTGTGAATGTACTTAATGGCACCAAATTAATTGTGTATTCAAAATGGCTAATATGGTAAATTTTATCATAAAAATTCATAAAAAACTAAAAGGATGGGAAAAATATATACCAAGTAAATTCTAAGAAAAAAAACCTGTAGTGACTATATTAAAAAAAAAAAAAAGACACTATAGAGGGGTGCCTGGTGGCTCAGTTGGTTAAGCATCCAAGTTTTTTTTTTTTTTATGTTTATTTATTTTTGAGAGAGACAGAGCATGAGCAGGGGAAGGGCAGAGAGAGAAGGAGACACAGAATCCAAAGCAGGCTCCAGGCTCTGAGCTGTCAGCACAGAGCCCAATGTGGAGCTCAAGTTCACAAACCGTGAGATCATGACCTGAGCTGAAGTCAGACACTTAACTAAGCCACCCAGGTGACCCAAGCATCCAACTCTTGATCTCAGCTCAGGTCTTGATCTTAGGGTTAGGAGTTCAAGCCCCATGCTGGGAGTGAAGACTACTTAAAAAAAAAAAAAAAAAAAAGACACTATAACAAGGAGACACACCTCTGAATCCAAGCTAGTTATCACCAATATTTGCTTAATAAATATTTTAGCTTAAAAAATTAACTCTTTTTTAATATTTTTTTTTATTTTCAAGTGATCTCTACACCCAATGTGGGGCTCAAAATTAGAGCCCTGAGACCAAGAGTCACATGTCCTGCCACCTGAGCCAGTCTGGTGCCCCTGAAAAATTAAGTCTTGAAAATAAAGTTTCTGGGGGCGCCTGAGTGGCTCAGTTGGTTGAACATCCTACTCTTGATTTCAGTTCAAGTCATGATCCCAGGGTGGTGGGATTGAGCTCTGTGTTGGGCTCTGCACTGAGTAGGGAGCCTGCTTAAAACTCTCTCTCTCTCCCTCTGCCCCTCTCCCCTACTTGCACTCTCTCAGTCTAAAAAAAAAAAAAAAAAAAAAAAGTTTTAATTAAAAAAAAAGAAAGTAGAGTTTCTGGTCAGGGCATGAATATTATTTACTAAACTTTTTATTGAAGGTTAATATGCTTTCCAAGAGGTACAAAAATCCTAAGCGCACAGCTTGATAAAGTTTTATACAATGAACATATCTGTGGAACTAAATTAAGAAACTAAATCAAGAAACAGCATTATCCTGCCTCACCAGCAGCCCTCTTAATACTTACTCCTTGCCCTACCTTCCCTGTAGGTGTAACCAGCATCCTGACTTCGATACCCCAAAGGAGTTTTGCCTGTTTTTCAACTTTATGTAAATGGAATTAGATGATATATAGTTTTTTGAGGTGGCACTTTTTTTTTTTAAGTAATCTCTATATCCAATGTGGGGCTCAAACTCATGACCCGGAGATCAAGAGTCACATGCTCTACAGACTGAGCCAGCCAGGCGCCTGAGATGGTACTTTTGTGTATTTTCTAAAAAATTTTTTATAATTTTCAGAGAGAGAGAAGGGGGGAGTGGGGCAGGGGGAGAGAGAGAGAGAGAGGATAGTAAGCAGGCTCCAAGCTCAGCACAGAGCCTGGTGTGGAGCTCCATCCCATGACCCGAGCCGAAATCAAGAGTCAGACTGAGTATATGCTGTACCAACTGAGCCACCCAGTTGCCCCTTGTGTGCCTTTTTTATCTGAGCCAATCTAGTGGGTATATGGCAAGCACGCACATTTTTAAGGCTTTTGATTCATATTGCCTCTGGAAAGTTGCCCTGATGTACATTCCTGCCAGCAATGCATAAGAACTCCAAAATCTTTAGTTCCTTGACCGAGTGCAAGATGATAAAAATGTCCCCCATGGTCCCTATAAAATTCCATATCCTGTATCGTGCATTGCCCTTTGCAATATAATCTCATTTGACCCTCAGAACCTCAGATAGATAGAACAGGTACAATTACTCCCATTTTACAGGTGGGAGGACTGAGGTTCTGAGATGTTTAGTCACTCAGCTTGTAAACGGTGATGCCAAGAACAGAACCCAGTTCTGATTTCTACTCCAGTAATACTATTAAGAGGACGCATTTTTCTTGCACCCATTTTTAAGTGGATAGTGGTAATATCATAGAATAGAGACATCTTCCAGGAATGGAGTCCAAGTTAATTCCAAATTTACTTGGAAGAACCTGATCTTCATGCCTAAAGGTACCACATTCTGCACCTGGATCTGGAAATTTCAAGCTAAGATCTGAAGGTCAGGGCAAAGTTGAGTGCATGCTCTCCTACCTCTTAATTGCTTTGGAACATGCCAACCAACCTCTCCACACAAGTAAAGACTTTTTGCTAAGCCAGTGGGCTACAGCATCACATTCTTCAACCCTTGCTAAGCATTATAATCACATAAAGCAAAAAAACTTTCCCGTCTCCACCCAATGTACAAAGTCATTGAAATATTGACCCAAACAACCCAGAACCAGCCTAAGTTGGTCAATGCAGAGAGGTCTCGGCTATTAAAACCCCATTACCATAAAATGCTGGCACTGGAAAGAGTTTGAGAAATATTTCAAGGTCAACAGAGAGGGAAAAAATGTTTCACCTCACAGGCCAACTCCCACCAGATGTAGTGCTGAAAATTCTGAGGCTGTGTCTAGACTCAGTAGGGAAAGTTTCTTAAGACTGGTGAGATACCTGCCAGATACAGGAGGTGGTGGGAAGGCATACAGGATATGCATTTGCTATGTATAGGTCTCTTTTTCTTATTTAATATGTAGAAACTGATATTTGGAGGGGAAGTCACTTATCCAAGGTCACACAAATGTGTCACTGGATGAGCGTTCAGGCTCTATGCAGTAGACCTTCCCACCACAAACGGGTCTCATCCGGACATCATAGCAAGACAGTATTACTAAACTATTCTCTCTTCCAAAGAAACATCTCCGTCCATATCTCAGTTTTCCTTCTTCTGGGTGTCTGTCATTCACAGGCAATTCATTATTCAGATGCCATCTTTCCAACCACATCCATGTTCCGTGACAGAAAAGTGATGGGTGCAAGATGTCATGGGTGATCCAGCCCCGTTCCCTTTGATGGAAGTCTGATCTCTGACCAGCCATAGAAGGCTTGAATTTGTGGGCTTATGACCAAAGCAGAGAGCAATCATTTTTCTGCATCAACTCCTTTATCAAACAGCAGGAACTGTAATAGCAGAATGCGTGCCAATACTCTGGTTGTATTGCCCCCTGGTGGCAGAAACAAAAACAGCACTCTAGGAGACTTATAACATTTTCCAGCTGCAAAGCGATCTCAGAGATCTTAATTCAATCAAAACCCTTTATTTCAAGTTCTTATAAGGACACTAATCCTAACAGATTAGTAAGGAAGTTCAGGAAGGAAAGGGAATCACCAGAACATATGGCAACGTAGTGATGAAGTAAAAAAAGTGGAACCAAGTCCTAAAGTTTAGCTCCTGTACTCAGACCACTTAGCAGAATGATAAACTAAGAAATGATTTTCTTGGGGCACCTGGGTGGCTCATTCGGTTAAGTGGCCAACTTCGGCTCAGGTCACGATCTCACAGTTCATGGGTTCAAGCCCTGCGTCGGGATCTGTGCTGACAGCTCGGAGCCTAGAGTCTGCTTTGGATTCTGCGTCTCGCTCTCTCTCTGCCCCTTCCCTGTTCATGCTGTCTCTCTCTGTCTCTCAAAAATTAACAAAAGCTAAAATTTTTTTTAAAAAAGAAGTAATTTTCTTAAAAGAAGTAATGACCCAACATAGTACATGCTATAAAACACACAGCAAAATGAACATAAAAATCTTTCTTCTTCTAGAATGTAAATTCTTTGATGGCAGAAACTTTGGGTGATATACTGAGTAGCCTGAGGCTTAAGAAAGCACAAGGAGCAACGCACCTGGGTGGTTCAGTTAGTTAAGGGTCTGATTCTTAAATTTTTTTTTATTAACATTAATTTTTTTTTTAATTTTTTTTTCAACGTTTATTTATTTTGGGACAGAGAGAGACAGAGCATGAACGGGGGAGGGGCAGAGAGAGAGGGAGACCCAGAATCAGAAACAGGCTCCAGGCTCTAAGCCATCAGCCCAGAGCCCGACGCGGGGCTCAAACTCACGGACCGCGAGATCGTGACCTGGCTGAAGTCGGACGCTTAACCGACTGCGCCACCCAGGCGCCCCAACGTTTATTTATTTTTGAGACAGGGAGAGACAGAGCATGAACAGGGGAGGGTCAGAGAGAGGGAGACACAGAATCTGAAGCAGGCTCCAGGCTCTGAGCTGTCAGCACAGAGCCCAACTTGGGGCTAGAACTCACAGACCGCGAGATCGTGGCCTGAGCCGAACTCGGCCGCTTAACTGACTGAGACACCCAGGCGCCCCAAGGGTCTGATTCTTGATTTTGGCTCAAGTCATGATCTCACGGTTGTGGGATTGAGCCCCATGTCCACACTGAGTGTGGAGTCTGGTTGTAATTCTCTGTCTCCCTCTCCCTCTGCTCACGTGCTCTATCTCTCAAAAAAACAAAAACAAAAAACAAACCCAAATAGTTTTATGAAAATTGATTGCTACCTGTCCTGTCTGGGAGCAATAAATCTGCTGTTCTGAGATGACTTCCCTCCTACACTTTTGTTGTTAAGGTGACCTTCTTAGGAGGAGGTTGTATATGACAGTGGATTTGGTTTTTGTCTGTTCATGGAAAATAAAAAGTTGGCAACTCTCAAAAACAAAACAAAACAAATACACTCTTATGGATTTAAAAAAGAAAAGAAAAAGAAGAAGAAGAGAAAGAAAAAGAAAAAGAAAAAGAAAAAGAAAGGGTGCCTTGGTGGCTAAGTTGGTTAAGCATCCTACTCGTGATCTCGGCTCAGGTTGCGATCTCACAGTTCATGAGTTTCAGCCCCACCACAGCCTCTGTGCTGATATCACAGAGCCTGCTTGGGGTTCTCTCTCTTTCCCCCTCTCTCTGCCTCTCTCTCTCTCTCTCTCAAAACAAATAAATAAACTTAAAAATTACTTTTAAAAAGAAAGAAAGAAAGAAAGAAAGAAGAAAGAAAGAAAGAAAGCATAATGACCATGGTAGCCCTTATCACCTACTTCGTATTTCCATGTGCCAGACGCTGGGCTTAGTAGCACTTAGCTCATCCTTCTTTCATTTATTCAACAAACACTCATGGAGCTCCTTCTCCTTGCTGGGCACTGTCATTGGCATTGGGGTTGCCACAGTAGCCAGAACAGAATCTCTACCCTCAGGGAAACTACGCTTCAACTGGGGGAGATAAATGATAAATAAGTCAGTAGCCGAACATGTTGGTGTCACCGACTGGATATTCGTGTCCCCCCCCCCCCAATCCATACATTGAAGCCCTAAGCCCCAGTGTGACTGTGTTCGGAGATAGAGCCTATAAGGTTAAATGAGCGAGGCCCTGATCCGATAGGATCAGTATCCTTATAAGGAGAGACACAGTATCCTTATAAGGAGAGACACCAGAGAGCACTCACTTGATCTCTCTGCCCCCAAGTGCACAAAGAGATCATGTGAGTACACAGTCAGAAGGCGGCTGCATGAAAGCCACGGGAGAACTCTCACCAGAAATCAGATCAGCCAGAACATTGATCTTGGACTTCCCAGCCTCCAGAACTGTGAGAGAATAGATGCCTCTTGTTTAAACCTCTTATTGTGTTATGGCAGCCTGAGCTGACTGACAGCTGAGTAATAATCGTAACTACTATGGAGAGAAATAAGGCAGGGCCGGGGCATCAGGACGATGGAGGGGATGTGGTCCTTCCACTTAAGTGTTGAGGAAAAGGTGCCAGTGTATAGCTCGAGGAATTTTACGTTTATCACACCCATGTAATATCCACTCAGATCAAGATTTGAAACATTTCCAGCATGTTCTCTCATGCCCTACCCCCACTCAGCTCTCACCTAAGGGTAGCCATTATTCTGACTTCCATCAGCATGGATTCAGTTTATCTGTTTCTAAACTTTATAGTAGTGGAATCTGATAGCATGTTGATGGACATTTGGGCTGTTTCCAGTTTGAAGCTATTATGAATGAAGCTGCAAAGAACATTCCTGAACATGTCCTTTGGTAGACGTAATATTCACTTCTGTTGGGTACATGCCAATGAGTGGAATTGCTGGGTCAGAGTATGCACATATTTCGACTTAGTAACTACTGCCAAATATTTTTTCAAAGTGGTTGTATCGATATGTGTTCCCATCAACAAATAAGAGAATTATGGTTGTTCTTCATCAACGCTTTGGAAGTCAGTCTTTTTAGTTTTAGCCATTCTGGTAAGGATGTCATGGTATCCTTTTACGGTTTCTATTTACTTTTCTCTTGTGGAAAAAAAGATGTTGAGCAGCTTTTCATATTTTATTGGTCATTTCCTATAGTTTATTGGTCATCTTGATATTCTTTTCTGTGAAATATCTGTGCAGGTTCATTGCCCATGTTAAAACTGTGAATTGTCTACCCATTGAATGGAAGGAAATATGTGCAAATCATATATAATAGTCTAGTATCCAGAATATATACAGAATTCCCACAACTCAATTACAAAATGGGCAAAAACTTGAATGGACATTATTTCAAAGAAGATATATGCACAGCCACCAAGCACATGAAAAGATGTTTGATGTCACTAGTGATTAGGGAAATGCAAATCAAAACCACAGTGAGCTACTACTTCACACCCACTAGGATGGCCATTAAAACAAAGAAGGGAAAATACCAAGTACTGGCAAGAATGCAGAGAAGTCAGAACCCTCATACATTGTTGGTGGGAATGTATAACGGTATAGCCATTGTGGAAAACATTTTGGTGGTCCCACAATAAGTTAAATGTAGAATTAGCATGTAACCTAGCAATTCCACTCCTAGGTATTATCCTCAAAAGAACTGGGGCGGGGGGCAACTGGGTGGCTCAGTCAGTTAAGCGTCCAACCTTGGCTCAGGTCGCGATCTCACAGTTTGTGAGTTCGAACCCCACGTCGGGCTCTGTGCTGACAGCTCAAAGCCTGGAGCCTGCTTTGGATTCTGTGTCTCCTTCTCTCTCTGTCCCTCCCTCACTTGTGCTCTGTCTCTCTCTCTCTTTCTCTTAAAAATAAACATTAAAAAAAATTAACAAGAAAAGAATTGAAAACATACATCTACATTTGTATAAAAACTTGTATACAAATGTTCATAGTGACTCTATTAACAATAGTCAGAATACAGAAATAACTCAAACGTCCATCAACTGTTGAATGGAAAAACAAAATGTGGTACATCCATACGATGGAATATTATTTGGCCGTAAAAAGAAATGAAGTACAACATGGATGAACCTTGAAAACATTATGTTAAATAAAAGAAGCCAGTTCCAAAAGGCCACGTATTATATGATTCATATGAAATGTCCAGAGTAGGCAAACCCATAGAGACAGCAAGTCAGTGGTTACCAGGGTGTGAGGGGAGGAGTGAACGGGGAGTGACTGCTTCATGGGTATAGAGTTCCTATTTTGGGTGATTAAAAAGGTCTGGAGTTAGACAGAGGTGATGGTCGCACAACATTGTGGATGTATTTAATATCACTGAATGGCACATTTTTTAAAATTTATAGTGGTGGGGGTGCCTGGCTGGCTCAGTTGATAGAGCATGCAAATCTTGATCTCAGGGTGGTGACTTTGAGTCCCACACTGGGGGGTAGAGATTACTCTAAAAAAATAAAAAAATAAAAACTTAAAAAAACACAAAAATTTTACAATGGTAAATTTTATGTTATGTGTATTTTACCGTAATAAAAAAATGGATTGTCTTGTCATTTCTTATTGATTTGTAAGAGTGCTTTATATGGTCTGGATATTTGGCTTTTTCCAGACACATTTCTTTCTCTCTGAGTCTTACCTTTTCACTCTCTTAATGTTCTATTTTGATGAGTGGAAGTTATTAATTTTAATGACCTCTTAATCACAAAACTTTTATAGTTAGGCTTTTCATGTCCTATTTAAGGAATCTGTCTACCCGGAGGTCATGAAATGTTCTCCTATTCTGGATGCTTGATTTGTTTCAGATTTAAGTCTATGATGTATCTCTAATTAATTTTTGTGTATTGATGTGAAGTATGAGTCAAGGTTCATTTTCCTCCGTACAGAAATCAAATTTACCCAGATTGTTTATTGAAAAGACCATTGTTTCTCCCAGAGTACTGTAGTGTCACTTTTGTGATAAATCTGGTGACTGTCTATGTGGGGGTCTGTTTCTGGACCCCATGTTCCATGGGTTGGCCTATTTGCCCACCTTGCACCAGTACCACATTGTCTAATTTGCTGTAGTTTTTTAGAAAATTTCAAAATCCCGGGGTGCCTAGGTGGCTCAGTCAGTTGAGCATCCAACTTCGGCTCAGGTCATGATCTCGCGGTTGATGAGTTCGAGCCCTGCGTTGGGCTCTGTGCTAACAGCGCCTGGAGCCTGCTTCGGATTCTGTGTCTCCCTCTCTCTCTGCCCCTCCCCTGCTCATGCTCTGTCTCTCTCTGTCTCAAAAATAAATAAACATTAAAAAAATCTTTTAATAAAAATAAAAAATAAAAAAAAAGAACGTTGCAAAATCTGGTAGTTTCTGTCTCCCAGCTTTGTTCTTCTTTGATATTACCTTGGCTATCCTAGGTCTTTTGCATTTCCATATAAATTTTAGAGTCACTTTGCTGATACACACACACTCACACTCCCTGCTGGGATTTTGATTGGGATTATTTGGACCCTATAGATCAATTTGGGGAGAACTGACAGAGGTAATGGGCCATCTGCAATCTTTTTTTCCAGGGAAGCAGGAAAATATCCTGCTTGCCATCAGGCTCAAATGCCTCCCCGCATGTCCCTCTCCATTTTCCTGTAATCTGCAATGTTCCGTTAATGCTACTTTCTCCCAGGGATGCTTGCTATCTCCTCTGAACTCCCACAGAAAGCTCTCCACATCTTGTGAATGTATCTCAACACAGTTCTACATAATATTAAAGTCTTTTGGGGGTGCCTAGGTGGCTCAGTCAGGCAACCAATTTTTCATTTCAGCCTAGGTCATGATCTCATGGTTCGTGAGTTCGAGCCCCACATGGAGCTTCACCCTAACAGCCTGGAGCCTGCTTGGAATTCTCCCTCCTCTCTGTCTTCCCCTCCTCCCACTCCTGCTTGTGCATGTGTGTGCTCTCTCTCTCAAAATAAATAAATAAACTTAAAAAAAATTTTTTTTTAAGTCTTTTGGTTACCTGGTTGTGAGCTTCTAGAGAGCAGGGAAACATATTATTCATTTGAGACTGGGTCGGGGAACAGAATAATAAAATGGAAGAGGTATAGATCACCGCATTCCAACAGAATTTCTATGATGATGGAAATGGGCTATATTTGCCCTAATACTATGGCTAGAAGCCAGGGATGGCAATTGAGTGCTTGAAATGTGACCAGTATGACAGAAGAATGGAATTTTCAATTTTCTTTCATTGTAGTTAATTAAATTTTAATAGCCATGTGTGGTTGTTGGCCACTCCTCTGGACAGCACAGGAATAGACTTGGGAGGAAGGCAATTGACTCCCAGCTCTGCCACTCAGAACCTGCCATCAAGCCCTATCCATTCTACTTCCAGAAGGTGCTTTAGATACACTGCCCCCTCTCCATTCCACTGCCACTCTTGCCTAGATCACTCTGGGCCACACCTTGGCCCAGTGTGTTCTTTGGGTGCCAACCTAATGTTTGGGATCAAAAATCTGATCCTGTCCCTTCTCTACTGCCCCCCACTGGCCACAACTGCTTCTTAAACCTGGAGCTAATAACCTATTCTTGGGGCTCCCTGAGTTCTCTAGATTTCTTTAAAATTTCAAACTCACAGAAAAGTGGACAAAACAATGTATACAGCTGTCATTTAGAATCGCAACTTACCAACCTTTTGCCCTATCTTTCTGTTTAACTTTTGCTGAGCTGTTTGAAAGTAAGTTGTTAATATGAAAACATTCTACTCCCATTTACTTCAAAATACATCTCTTAAGAATAAGGATGTTTTCTTACATAACTGCAGTATCATGTTTAAGAGCATTTTAATGTTTTGTTTTAATAATGTAAACAACTTAATATAAACACATTCTGGATCATCCAAATGACCTCTATATGTTACAGTATTGCCACTCAAATTCAGTGCCTGTATTAGTCAGGATAGGCTAGATTTTGCTGCCGTAACAAATACTCCCCAAACTTCAATGTTTTGTAACAATCAGAGTTTACCAGTATCTCATGCTACATATCCTTTATATGCTGGCTGGTGTTTTGCTCCATGTCCCTTGCCTCCAAATGCCAGGATGATACCAATGTAGCCCCTATTTGGAAAATTACTGGCTGCCATGACAGAGGGAAAGAACTCTGAAAGATCTCACACCAGCACTTAAATGCTCTGGCCCAGCTCACAACTCATTAGTCCATAGGTACTCAGAAGACAGAGGCAGAAATATTTTTTAAGTTTATTTATTTATTTTTGAGAGAGAGAGCATGTGCATGAGCAGGGGAGGGGCAGAGAGAGAGAGAGAGGGAGACAGAGAATCCCAAGCATGTCCACACTGTCAGCACAGAGCCCAAGGTGGGGCTTGAACTCACAAACCATGAGATCATGACCTGAGCTGAAATCAAGAGCCAAACACTTAACCAACTGGGCCACCTGGGTGCCCCAGGACATTTTTAATTATTACTTTTTAATTTTGAGAGAGAGAGAGAGAGTGTGTGTGCACAAGCTGGGGAGGGGCAGAGAAAGAGGAAGAGAGAGAATCTCAAGCAGGCTCTGTGCCCAGCAGATCCAGACAAGGGGCTCAATCTCATGACTGGGAGATCATGACCCAGAAGCAGAAATTTTGATGAACAAAGTTAATATGCACCAAAACAGTTTTTGTTGGTGTTTGCTATTGCCATGGAGAGGAAATAGCACTACTTTAATTGTCATGGGCTAATTAAAAAAGAACAGAGTTGCACTTAATGCTTAAAGTTTGCATTTTATATAAATCAAATTTATATTTGCATCAAGTGAAATCTGGTGCCATCCCAGCATGGTATACAGTGGGGCGTTTTGGAGACCCTCTTCTCCTCCCTCTCTCCCTTCCTTCTAGCACTTATACTACCACGAATGAAAGCACACTGTCCTAAGCATTTTACACGAATTATTTCATTTCACTCTCCCTGTGAGGTAGGTATTATCACCACCATTCTACTCTTGAGAAACTGAGGCTGTGCGATGTGAAGTCATCTGCCCAAAGCACACAGCTGGTAAGTGGGGGAGCCCCTGGTCTACCACAGCAGGTGACTCCAGAGCCCACACTACAAAGACCAGATGTTGTAAATACTCAATGGAGGAAAGCTGTGGGCAAACAGAGCCAGCCTGACCAAGGTCCCATAAGCAGGGCAAACTCAGAGAACTAGGCCATTGCAGTCAGCAGCATCTCCTCGCTGTGAGTGGTAATTCAGTTCCAGCAAAATAACATTGTCTGTCACATGAAATCGTGGACAACTGTACTTTTTACTTGTCAATGTGGTTCTATGGTTCTGTAAGGAGTTCATATCTAGTGTTAAGCTTCGACATTACAATAAAAGTACTTTCAGTGAATACTATGGTGGCGAGAGGGTCAGGAAGACGGTTTTTCCCCTTTAGAACGGTCCACCTTCAGTTTCGAAGAAAAGCCTCCAGGATAAAGCCCAAGTTCCTAATCAAGCCTTCAAAGACTCTTTGTGATCTGGTCCCTGTACATGCCTCCAGCCTCATCATCTCTATCTTTCCTTCTCTCCAGTCCTGTGAACCACTTGTCGCTCCCCACCTTTCTTTCTCAAGCTTTGTACAAGTTAGGAATTGGTTTGGCTCCATATAACAGAAAATCTTGGCTTAACCAAGTAGAGGTCTTATTCCTCTCATGTAACAAGAAGTCCGGAGGTGGGAAGCCTAGAGCTTGTAACGGTGGGTCCTCGATGCCAGCAGAGACCCCCACTCCATCTATTATTCCTCACCCCCAGTGTGTAGGCTGTCAACCTCGGGATCATCTCCTCCTGGTCACAAGACGGCTGTTCTGTCCCTACCACCTCCTCTACATTCCAGGCAAGAGCAAAAGACATGCCAGCTGAGTCGACCCCCTTAAAAAAAATTTTATCAAAGCCCCTCTTGGGGTGCCTGAGTGGCTCAGTCGGTTAAGCATCTGAGTTCGGCTCGGGTCATGATCTCAAGGTCCATGGGTTCGAGCCCCACATCAGGCTCTGTGCTGACAGTTCAGAGCCTGGAGCCTGCTTCAGAATCCGTGTCTCCCTCTCTCTCTCTGCCACACCCCTGCTTGTTCTCTCTCACTCTCTCTCTCTCAAAAATAAATAAACATTAAAATTTTTTTTTAAAAAGCCCCTCTTAACATCTTCTGTTCACGTTGCATTGGCAAGATCTCTGTAATCTTTTTCCCTTGATGCCTGAAGCCTCACTTACCTGCTGGTGGTGACTATACTTCTCTCTGGTGAAGTTGAATAAATTAACAGGATTTCCATATTCTGGACAATGCCTGCTTGGCATTGGAACAAAAAGTTCCAAAAATACGAATATATCTGTTCATCTGCTCCAAGGAGCAGACACCGGGATGGGATTAGATGCGCAAGAGATTTATGGGAGAGACACCTGTGGACAATAAAGGCTCAGGGGCTAGAGAAGGCAGGGAGAGCCTTGATGCAGGTCTCACACCTGCAAAAAGGAGGGGAAGGAAAGAGAATTGGGTAAGAAGAGTCTCAGGTGCCTCTGAAGTTCTAGTAGTTTCAGCTAGGCCAATCAGGAGTCCCTGAGCCAAAGTTGTGTGCTGTAAGCATCCCATATCTCCTAGGAATGGCACCAGTACCCACACTATGCTCGCTCATTGGCTGGGACGCCTCGACAAGCAAACACAGGGTCGATTCAGAGGGGCAGCACCTGGATCTGCCAGTCAAACATGCTTCCCCAGCAGAGGCTCTAAGTGGGACAATTTAACGACTGCCATACAACATTGGATAGAAGAACCTCTAAAAACCCTCCCCCAACAATACCAACAGAAACAAGTCTGAAGATGGGTGCCTGGGTGGCTCAGTTGGTTAAGTATCTGATTTCAGCTCGGGTCATGGTCTCATGGTCCGTGGGTTCGAGCCCCACGTCAGGCTCTGTGCCAACAGCTCAGAGCCTGGAGCCTGCTTCGGATTCTGTGTGTCCCTCTCTGCCCCTCCCTTGCTCACACTCTGTGTCTCTCTCTCTATCTCAAAAATAAACATTAAAAAATTTTTTTAAAAAGAAGTCAGAAGTTCAAACACACATCCCGAATGTTCTGTGCTCCTTTCCCCTTCCACCATTCCCCAAGATAGAGAAAGGAGTCACAACTACTGAGGGTCAAGTATGTGTTGGAGCTGTTTTGTGTGCTTTTTGACCCCATGTAGTCATCAAAGTGATTCTGCAAAGCAAGTACTGCCTTAGTTGCAGTAGGGTGGCCAAGCCTAGACACTTAGGGGCAGGGGTAAGCTGGTATCTGGTGTTTGGGGGTTTCTGGGGTGGGAAGTGAGTGGGTTCTTCCAAAACTTACATAGTAAGAAACCGCATGAGCACAGAAAGGGATGGGGAGGTCCATATGCTGGGTCGTTGGGGGGTGGGAGAGGAGGAAAGAAAGAGAAATGCCCCCTCTACCTTTCCTGATTTGGACCCTCATTTAGGTAGGGCTACGATTTCCCCTCCTGCCCCCCAGTGGAACTGGTCCACGTCCTTATTGTTTATTGTGGCCTTGGCCATGTCTGTGATAATTGTTTAGGTTTATCTCCCCCTGTTTTAACTCCTTGGTCATAGGCACAGGGTCCTGGTCATTATCCATTCAGCCCTGTGAGCCCTGGGGATTCGGTGGTAAAGGTGATGGACACTATCTCTGCCCTACACAAACTTCTGGTCTGGTGAGGAAGATGAAAGACATGAAAGATGCAGAGATGGGGTGTACAGAGTCCCATGGAGGGCACAGCAGATGAATGAAGCTGGGGTAGGGGGGAGAGGAATTATCTGAAAGCCAGTGCTAGCTGTGTATCTATTACAGCATGCTCTCCCCTCTCGGCCTACCTTTTCCCAGCTCCTGTGGTCCAGGGAAGGCTCTCATTCACAACGCTCTGTCCCTCCGCAGCCACCACCCAGCCGAGCCCTGAGCATGTGGTCTAGGCTGGCCAATCAGAACACCCATCCCCATGTCCACAGGGACTGGTTTAGGCCTGGGTATGGAAGCCTAGTAGGGCCAATCAAAGTCTTCCCTGAGCTTTGATGTAAGGAAACTGGGACATGGGGACTTCTCTTCCTTTAAGATCATAAGTGATAAGCTCAAGGTGAACTGGAGCTTCTTGCCATTTTCTCAGACCCCATGGAAAAAGCCATCTGATTAGGAAAGAATGAGGCTGATGCACAAAGGGAAATAAATAAAGATGGGGTCAGGGGAGCCACGGTGATATCTTTCAAGGGCCTGGAACCATTCATGCCTGAAGTCCATCTCTAGACTTTTTAGTGAATGTGAATCATTAATGGGTTGTGGGGGTTTTTTTGCTTGTTTGTTTTTGTTTTGTTTTTGTTTGTTTGCTTTTGTTTACGCTAGCTTAAATGGAGTTCTGTCACTTGTTAACAAAATCATCCTGACTGATCCATTGAGCCTTTCATCCTGAATTTTTGGTGCTTAGCCCAGAGGAAGATAAATACTTGTAGATGGATAGGGGCTGTGGGCAGAGGTTGATATTGTTTTTTCTCCATCCTGCTTTCCACCTTTTGAAGACTAGTAATTGAAATGCTCTGTGAATAATTCCTAAATTCACTTTATTTTTATTTATTTTAATTTTTTTTAATGTTTATTTTTGAGAGAGAGCCACAGAGCACGAGCAGGGGAGGGCCAGAGAGAGAGAGAGGGAGACACAGAATCTGAAGCAGGATCCAGGTTCTGAGCTGTCAGCACAGAGCCTGATGTGGGGCTCAAACCCACAATCTGTGAGATCATGACCTGAGCTGACAGTCAGATGTTTAACCGACTGAGCCACCCAGGTGCCCCTCACTTTATTTTTTAAAAACATTTTATTATTTATTTCCTTACATCTCTAGTTTTACTGAAATATAATTGACACATAACATTGTGTAAGTTTAAGGTGTACAAAATGTTGATTTGATACACACTTCATTTTTGATCTTTGAAAAATGCAGCCACACAACTACGGCTTTGTGGCAGCTTGCAAGGACTTTTTCTTTAGGCACAGAGGATCATCTTTAGTAACAAATGAATTGGTTTTGCTGTAAAAAAAATTTTAAAGATCCAAATGTAGCCCTAAGATCTGTAATAATAAAAAGGACCATGACTGGGCACATCTTGAGTCCAGATCTTGGTTTCTAATACCATTTTCCAAGTAAAGGAACCAGAACTCTCTGGAGAAATAGGGGATCCTAGGACTGGGGCAGGAAATATACAAGATGAGCCTGGAGCATCTTGTAGTGACAGGATAAGGAAGAGCCCAGCAGCAATCATACGTTGATGGAGACATGTAAAAGGGACACAGATCAAAAAGATCGAGGCTGGAACGATTTGAACAATAAAATAAATAAAGTCGTAGTGTTAGATCATAGCCCAAAGTGTAAAACATTTATTTACCCTTGAGTAAACACTGATATAGTGATTGAATAAAGAAACAAATAGGAAAGAAAAGACAAATCTCCCATGCAGTAGAGTTCTAAGTAATATGTAGCAACTCTGTCCTCGAGGAGGGTGTAACTCCTCCTTCCTTAGGTGTGGGCTGTACATAGTGACACCCTTCCAAAGAGTAAAGTCTGGAAAAACAGGCAAAAAGAGAATCTTAACATTTGGGAAAGCTGACCTGTGCCACCTCAGCCAGGTAATCAAGGTCAACATCAACAGTGACATAAAAATGAATCATGTCCCGGAGCACCTGGGTGTCTCAGGTCGGTTAAGCATCCGACTTTTGCCCAGGTCATGATCCCACCCTTCCTGGGTTCAAGCCCCATGTCGGGTTCTGTGCTGACAGCTCAGAGCCTGGAGCCTGCTTCAGACTCTCTGTCTCCCTCTCTCTCTCTGCCCCTCCCCCACTTGCACTCTATATCTCTGTTTCTCAAAAATAAATAAATATTAAAAAAAAAAAAGATGAATCATGCCCAGGGGTATGTGGGTGGCTCAACTGGTTGACATCCAACATTGGATCAGGTCATGATCTAAATAAAATAAATGATTTAAAAATAAATAAAGATTTTTTTTTGCTGTTTATTTTTTTATTTTTTATTCATTTTATTTTTTAAATTTACATCCAAATTAGTTAGCATATAGTGCAACAATGATTTCAGGAGTAGATTCCTTAATATCCCTTACCCATTTAGACCATCCCCCCTGCCACAACCCCTCCCGTAACCCTCAGTTTGTTCTTCATATTTATGAGTCTCTTATGCTTTGTCCCCCTCCCTGTTTTTATATTATTTTTGTTTCCCTTCCCTTATGTTCATCTGTTTTGTCTCTTAAAGTCCATATTCATATGAGTGAAGTCATATGGTATTTGTTTTTCTCAGACTGACTAATTTCACTTAGCATAATACCCTCCAGTTCCATCCATGTAGCTGCAAATGGCAAGATTTCATTCTTTTTGATTGCCGAGTAATACTCCATTGTGTGTGTGTGTGTGTGTGTGTGTGTGTGTGTGTGTATACCACATCTTCTTTATCCATTCATCCATCGATGGACATTTGAGCTCTTTCCATATTTTGGCTATTGTTGATAGTGCTGCTATAAACATTGGGGTGCATGTGTTCCTTCAAAACAGCACACCTGTATCCCTTGGATAAATACCTAGTATGCAATTGTTGGGTCATAGGGTAGGTCTATTTTTAGTTTTTTGAGGAACCTCCATACTGTGTCCCAGAGTGGCTGTTCTAGCTTGCATTCCCAATAAGTAAAGATTAAAAAAAAATTTTTTTTTAATGTTTATTCTTGAGAGAGAGAGACAGAGTGTGAGCAGGGGAGGGGCAGAGAGAGAGACACAGAATCTGAAGCAGGTTCCAGGCTCTGAGCTGTCAGCCCAGAGCCCAACGTGGGGCTCAAACACACAAACCGTGAGATCATGATCTGAGCCAAAGTCAGACACCCAACCAACTGAGCCACCCAGGATCCCTTTTTTCTCTTTCTAAAACAAAAGCAAAAAACAGTCAAGGTCTTCAAAAACAAGGGGAGTCTGAGAAACTGTTTCTGTCAAGAGGGGCCCAGAGAGACTCAACAACTAACTGCACTACAGTATTGCATATGGAATCCCAGAACAGAAAAAGGACATTAGGTAGGCGTGCCTGGGTGGCTCATTCGGTTAAGCATCCGACTTGGCTTGGGTCATGATCTCACAGTTCATGAGTTCAAGCCCCATGTCGGGTTCTGTGCTGACAGCTCAGAGCCTGGAGCCTGCTTTGGATTCTGCATCTCCCTCTCTCTGCTCCTCCCCCTCCTCCTCTCTCTTTCTCTGTTTCAAAAATAAACATTAAAAAAAATTTTTTTAATTAATTAAAAAAAAAAACAAACCTATAGTCTGTGGCCACCCAGGCCAGCCTGAAACTTCAGGCTGCAGCTGAAACTTCAAGCAGGCTTTACAGGGCAGCGAGAAATAAGGCCCACATGTGACAGGTAACAAGGAGATTTGAATTTATAAGTCAGACAGACAGGCTCACATCACAATGGTTGACATACTTCCTCTTCCAGAATAAAAAGGGACACATGATCCCCAAGGTTCTAGATCCCTCTGCTGGGGAACATTCCTCATCCGCTTAGAAAAGCTGAGGCCACTGGGACTTCAGGGGCACCTCTGAGGACCAGGGCCAAGGGCACCTTCTGTGTCAAATATTCCCTTCTCACTCACAGCTCTTTTGCAGCTTCTATAGAAAAGCCAAGTGAAAATGATTTCAACTGGGTCCCAGCCACCTGCTTCACCAGTTCTCAAACTTGGCCCGACCTTGGGGGGGTCTGGTTCACAGTCTTGCCCATTATCGGTGGTCACAGACAACAGGTGAGGGGAAGGGTGACAATATGGCTTCAAGGGTAAGACAGCCCTCCAGGCAGAAGCCCTGTGAGTTAGACCCACAAAGTAAGTTGGAAGCCGCCATCTGATACTATCAAGACTTTTGCTTTTCATTTTATGACACATCTGCCATACAGATACCTTTTTTTTAAGTTTCTTTATTTTGGGAGAGACAGAAACAGTATGAGTGGGGGAGGGGCAGAGAGGGTGGGGGGGAGAGAGAGAGAATCCCAAGCAGGCTCCACACTGTCAGCGCAGAGCCCGATGTGGGGCTCTCACAAACTGTGAGATCATGCCCTGAGCCCAAACCAAGAGTCAGATGCTCAACCAGCTGAGCCATCCAGGTGCCTTCTTACATTGCCTTCTAAAGTTCTTCTGAAGTCATCAGGTTTCATTTTTTTTTTAAACGTTTTATTCATTTTTGAGACAGGGAGAGACAGAGCATGAACAGGGGAGGGTCAGAGAGAGGGAGACACAGAATCTGAAACAGGCTCCAGGCTCTGAGCTGTCAGCACAGAGCCCGACGAGGGGCTCAAACTCACAGACCTGAGATCATGACCTGAGCCGAAGTCAGCCACTTAACCGACTGAGCCACCCAGGCACCCCATCATTTTTTCATATTTAGAGCTTTGATACATCTAAAGTTCATTTGTGGTCTCATGTGACATAGGGAACGAATTCTACTTTTTTTCAAAAGGTTTATGTATTTATTTTGAGAGAGAGAGTGAGAGAGGCAGAGAAAGAGGGAGAGAGAGGATCCCTGGCAGGCACCATACACTCGGTGCAGAGACTGACACAGGGCTTGGTCCCACAAATGGTGAAGTCGTGACCTGAACTGAAACCGAGAGTCGGACACGTAACCGACTAAGCCACCCTATTTTTTTCCATACGAATAATCTGTTGTCCCAATGTCACCCTTTCACCCCTGACCTGCTGGTCTGGTGATGTCTGGGCTGAGTTGAAGTGAGCCAGGTAGAGTCAGTGGAGGCTAGAGGAGGCCACTCCCCTGGGTGTTAAATATTGGCCTAACCCTTAGAAGCTGTGCCGATGAAGGAAGACACCTCTTACTTTTTTTTAGAGAGAGAGAGAGAGAGCATGTGCAAGCAGGGGAGAGGGGCAGAGGGGGAGAGAGAGAATCTCAAGAGGCTCCACACTCAGCTTGGAGCCTGATGAAGGGCTGGATCCCATGACCCTGAGATCATGGCCTGAGCCAAGATCAAGAGCCGGACGCTCAACCAGCTCAGCCACCCAGGCGCCCCATGTTTTTGTTTGTTTGTTTGTTTGTTTGTTTTAAAGTTGATGTATTTATTTAAGTAATCTCTACACCCAGTGTGGGACTCAAACTCACAACCCTGAGATCGCTCCTTCTTCCTGAGCCAGCCAGCCACCCCCTCATCTTCCGGCTTTTAGAAAAGTTGTGACTTGGGGGCGCCTGGGTGGCTCAGATGGTTATGCGTCTGACTTCATCTCAGGTCATGATCTCATGGTTTGTAGTTTGAGCCCCGCGTCAGGCTCTGTGCGTCATGACAGTGCCTAGCCTGCTAGGGATTCTCTCTCCCTCTCTCTTTGCCCTTCCCCTTCTCTGTCCTTCTCTCTCTCTCTCTCCAAATAAATAAATAGACTTTTTTTTTTTTTTTAAAGTTGCTACTTCAACCAGTGGAACATTTCTAGGCCCTGCTCCAACTACCTCTGCCCCAGCTCTTCCCTGGCTGCCTAACAGGTATCCCCTCCCCAAATCACAGAAGGCACAGATGGGCCCTGGACAAAGGGAGTCCACCCTCAGAGACTTAAATTCGGGCTCCCCAGAAGCAGAGACTGAGGCAGGTGGGGATTCTCTTGCAAGTGACTGACTGAGGGGGGCCCTCGGGAGAAACCTGTACAGAGGTGAGGGGAAGCTGGACGGAGCCGGGGAAGGAGCCAAGCAAATAAGAGCTTTCAGGAGAGGTCTAGCCGCAGCCTGACCCCACAGGGAGCTCTGGGGTATTTATTACACTGCGTGGTTTGTCCTGCCTTGAGGCCAGGGAACTGGGCTTTATACCCCACCCTGTTAGTCAGTCATTGGCCATGGGCCAAGCTGGCCGTCTGTGTAACCTCCCAGGCATCTCCTGGCAGGGCAGCTCCCATTAGCTAAGAGAATCTTCCAAAGAAGCCTGGAGCCCTGCGCTTTTAGCAGCCAACACCCACACCAGCTGGAAGGTAGGTGCACTGGCCTATGAAGAGGACTGGGCAGGACACCAAGAGCATCCGGCACAGAAGCCAAATCTCGCTATATGCTGCAATCCAGGGTGAATTAGAAAGAGAGAGTCTAAGCAGAGACTGAAAACACGATGACGAGAAAAAGTTAGCAAAAAAATACGTACTTGGACAGATCATCACATCAGCTCTGAGAATGATCTGTTTCACTGTTTGATGCTTG
Source organism: Prionailurus bengalensis (assembly GCF_016509475.1). Taxonomy (NCBI): domain Eukaryota; kingdom Metazoa; phylum Chordata; class Mammalia; order Carnivora; family Felidae; genus Prionailurus; species Prionailurus bengalensis. Next base: position 23,719,591 of record NC_057356.1, read on the forward strand.
TTAACGTTTTACTGGCTAAATTAAATTGTCCTTTGGCTTTATTTTTACTGATGACAAAAGAAATCTGTTTGCTGTCAATTATTCAGATGCTAAAGTAACTTATCTTCTAGAAAATAAAACTTTGCCAGGACACCTGGGTGGCTCAGTTGGTTAAGTGATCCTTGGTCTCAGCTCAGGTCTTGATCTCAGGGTCCTGAGTTCAAGCCCCATGTCGGGCCCTGTGCTAGGCGTGAAGCTGACTTAAAAAAAAAAGCTCCCCATAATGTCATACAACTTCTTCCCACACTCCTGTCCTGATACAGCCGCTGTTTGTTTGGTTTTTTTTTTTTTCAAGATTTTATTTTGTTAAGTAATCTCTACACCCAACATGGGGCATGAATTTACAACCCTGAGATCAAGAGTCATAAGTTCGGGGAGCCTGGGTGGCTCAGTTGGTTGAGTGTCCGACTTCAGCTCAGGTCACGATCTCACAGTTCGTGAGTTGGAGCCCCACATCAGGCTCGCTGCTGTCAGCGCCGAGGAGCCCGCTTTGGATCTTCTGTCCCCCTCTCTCTCTGACCTTCCCCTACATGCCCTCTCTCAAAACTAAATAAAATATTTTTTTTTAAAAAGGAAAGTTTGGAAAGAAAGAGATAAAACTGCAACTGTCAATAGGGACATGATTGTGCACAGAGAAAGCCCAAATTAATCTAAAAATAAAGTATGAGAATAAATAAATTACTTTAACAAGTTTGCAAATACAGATCAAAAACCTACTTGTATACACAGCACCAATTATAAAATGAAATGTAAAAAAACACAATATACAACGGCATAAAAAATGAAAATATCTAGAAATCAATATAAAAAAATTTGTGCATGGGGGCACTTGGCTGGCTCATTTGTACAGCATGCAACTTTGACCTCAGGGTTGTGAGTTTGAGTCCTGCATTAGGTATAAAGATTACTTAAAAATAAAATCTTAAAGGGGCACCTGGGTGGCTCAGTCTGTTCAGCGACCGACTTTGGCTCAGATCATGATCTCATGGTTCAAGGGTTCGAGCCCCACATCAGGCTCACTGCTATCAGTGCAGAGCCTGCTTCGGAGCCTCTGTCTCCCTTCCCTCTGCCCCTATCCTGCTTGTAATCTCTCTCTCAAAAAGAAACAAACCTTTAAAAAAATAAAATGAAATAAAATATTTTTTTTAAATGTTGTGGGGCACCTAGGTAGCTTGGTTGGTTAACCAAGCATTTTTGGCTTAGGTCATGATCTCGCGGTTTGTGAGTTCGAGCCCTGCATTGGGCTCTGTGCTGACATCTCAGAGCCTGGAGCCTGCTTTGGATTCTGTGTCTCCCTCTCTCTCTGCCTCTCCCCCATTCATGCTCTCTCTCTCTCAAAAAAAAAAAAAAAAAGAATAAACATTAAAAAAAATTTTTTAGGGGTGCCTGGGTGGGCTCAATCCATTAAGTGACTGAGTTCGGCTCAGATCATGATCTCACGGCTCATGGGTTCGACCCCACATCCATCTGGCTCTGTGCTGACAGCTTGGAGCTCAGAGCCTGCTTCAGATTCTGTCTCTATCTCTCTCTGCCCTTCCCCCATCCACTCTCTCTCTCTCTCTCTCTCGCTCTGTGTGTGTGTGTGTGTGTGTGTGTGTCTTTCAAACATAAATAAACATTAAAACATTTTTTTATTAAAATTTTTTTTCTAAGTTGTGTATGATCTCTATACCAAACAAAAACAAAAACAAAAAAACCCGATAAAACATTATTGAAAAGAAGTGAAGGATTTTTGAGATACTGCTCAGGCATCTCATATTAAACCTTTTACTTAGGCCTGTTTCGGGGGGTGATTTTCTGTCCCTTACCTGGACTACGCCATCTTTCCATAAGCATTGAACAAATCAATAGCAATGCTCACCTATCAGGAACAGCCACAAACACATGACATGCACTCTTCCCTTTATCTTCAGAACAACTCTGTCCACTGTTACTGTCTCCGTTGTACAAGAGGAGATGGACGGTCAGAGGGTTTAAATAAATTGCCCAAAGCCACCCAGACAGTAAATTCTAACCCAGACCTGTCTAACTCAGGAAACACTGCTCAGAATCACCATTCAGTGGCTGGAAACTCACTCTTCAGATTTATGGTGAAGCAATCTTTTGAAGTCCGAGACTGTTGGAACATTTATAAAATGAATTTCAAAACTTCCATGAAGTAGCAAAGGTTGATCTTCATGCCAGAAACCCAAGGTGTGAGTTCACCATTTGGGGGAACTATTGGCAGGAAAGGCAGTCACTTGCATGTGCAGTGAGGACGACTGGCCACTAGATGGCCGTGCAGCTCTTTTCAGTGCCATCACCACACGCCCTAGATGGTTTGTTTCTGGAGGCCAAACCACAGGAGAGCAGAGAAAAGAGAAAAATAAGCACAATGTAGGGCATTAAAATAAAAAAAAAAAAAAAGCTTAATATACTAAATTTACAAGGTCAAGGGCGCCTGGGTGGCTCAGTTGGTTCAGTGTCTGAGTCTTGGTTTCAGCTCAGGTCATGATCCCAGAGTCAGGGGATTCGGCCCTGGAGCTCCTCACTGAGCATGGAGCCTGCATGAGAGTCTCCCTCTCTCTCCCTCTGCCCTCTTTCCTGCTCTCTCTCTCTCTCTCTCAAATAAAAATAAAAATAAATAGGGGCGCCTGAACGGCTTAGTCGGTTGAGCATCCAGTTTCAGCTCAAGTCATGGTTTCAAGGTTCGTGAGTTCAAGTCCCACATCGGGCTCCCTGCTGTCAGCTCAAAGCCCACGTCAGAGCCTCTGTCCCCCTCTCTCGTCCCTGCTCCCGCTTGCGCTCTCTCTCAAAAAGAAAAAAAAAACATTAAAAAATTAAGAATAAAAATAAAAGGCCATTCTATATTCTGAGAGTGTGTCCTTTTTATCTGAGCGGTAATAGATGGGTATTCCTATTGTGAGGACCTCCCTGACCACCACCTTTAAAAAAAAATCTTACTAGCGTGCCTGGGTGGCTTAGTCAGTTAAGCATCTGACTCTTGATTTCTTCTGCTTAGGTCATGATCTCCCGGTTTGTGAGTTCGAGCCCCACATCAGACTCTGCACTAACAGTGCAGAGCCTGCTTGGGATTCTCTCTTTCTCCTTCTCTCTCTGCCCTCCGCCCCCCCCAAATAAATAAATAAACTTTTTTTTTTTTTTTACTTTTATTTATTTTTTTGAGACAGAGAGAGACAGAGCATGAACGGGGGAGGGTCAGAGAGAGAGGGAGACACAGAATCCGAAACAGGCTCCGGGCTCTGAGCTGTCAGCACAGAGCCCAATGCGGGGCTCGAACTCACAGACCATGAGATCATGACCTGAGCTGAAGTCGGACGCTCAACCGACTGAGCCACCCAGGCGCCCCAAATAAATAAACTTTAAAAACCTCTTACTGAACTGTGAATTCTGGAAGTCTGGAATCGGTCAAGTACCAGCTTCCCATGAAAAATGGATCCAAGTCAAATATCTTAATGTGGTTTAAAGATTCCTAGCCCTCCAGGCAGCATTTCTTGAAATAAACAAGCTGCAAAAGTTAAATACAGTCATGCACATTATATTTAGAAGCTCTCTTATTTTTTATTGATAGTGACATGAAAAGATGTTGATGAAAGAGTCATGAAATTGAGGAAACTCAGAGTCAGTAGGAACTTCCCAAGGGAAATGCTGACATGAAGTCTTAAATAGTTGGACCATCAATGGGGAGTCAATTCTAGAGAAAGTAAAGCGAAAAGTCTTTTAGCCCACCGAAGGTCAAGGCACAATTGAGGGGTTGAGGAGAAGGCGCAGACCTGCTACAGGGGACTGGGGATGTTCTGAAATGGAAGGGAGGGCAAGGCGGAAGAGGAATCCTGGATGAATATAGCCTTGTTTTGCTCTTAAAGATGGTGACTCTCTGTGTCTCTGTCTGTGGCCAAAAGTGTCAGGGTCCCAAGGATGGGCATAGAAGACCATCCAGTTATAGACACAGCTCTGATTTATTTTGTTTTGTTCGTTCAGAACTGTGAAATCTTAAACTTTCTGCTTGGATTTGCTTCTAGAAATTTCCATTTATTCCTGCTGCCCTCATGCACACCAAGCCAGCTATCTGTTGCTATTTCTCAGTGTTACTTGAAATTCTACTTCAGTGTTTCTCTTTCTTTCTTTCTTTCTTTCTAGACAGAGAGAGAGAGAGAGAGAGCATGCATGGGGGTAGGGCAGAGAGAGAGAGAGACAGAGGATCCAAAGCAGGCTCCCCACTGAGAGCAGAAAGCCTGACATGGGGCTTGAACCTACAAACCATGAGATCATGACCTGAGCCCAAGTCAGATGCTCGACCAACTGAGCCACTCAGGCACCCCTTCAGTGTTTCTTTACCTGATAATTTCCTCAAGCCTACTATGTGCCAGTCACAGTTCTCACTGCTATACATTTTGAATCTTCACAATAGAAATAATTTCTCCCAAGTCACTAGTGAGGAGCCTGTGATTACAGACAGATGTGACAGTTCTCTCAGCATGACGTTTCTTCTTGGTCAGGCAGGTGGATCCTGGCTTCTACCCAGGCCAGGGCTCCGGGGACTGGTCTGAAGGTGGGGTTGCCTGTAGCTGTGGGGGGTGGAGTATCAGAGAATTTAGAGTCTGAGTACCAGTGAGGAAAACCAGGGGAAGTCCCAAGCGTCAAGTTCAGGAACGTAGGTGTTGGGCAAGAGTCCTATAGGAAGCCAAGGCTGGGCACGTGAGAGCAAGCAAGATGGCCCAGCAAGTTTGGGAAGAGGTGCTGGAAAGATTCCCAGAGGTACAGGGGCTGAAGGGCAAGAGCGTTCTGGGTGTGCCACTGTGTGGCACCCAGAACCTGTAACTTCAGATGGTGAAGAAAAGAGCAAGGAAAGAGGCTAGCCCAGTGTCGGGTTTCCTGTAGGAGGCCCCAGGCATTAGACACAGCTGAGAAGGTGGAGGACAATGTCCTCTGCTGGGACAACTCTCTTCCAATTCTCCCATTGGTCTCCTCCCTCTAGGTGCTCTGAGCTCTAAAATTAACCCCATGTTTCCTGAATAGGAAATGGCCATGCAAAATAGATTCTAGTTTCCATTTTTTAAAATACATTTAAAAACACATGCATATAGCTTGTTTTGTTTTTAGTCGAGGCAGATTTAAAAGGCTTACAACAGGGGCACCTGGGTGGCTCAGTCAGTTAAGGGTTCAACTCCTGATCTCAGCTAAGGTCTTGATCTCAGGGTCATGAGTTCAAGCCCTGCATTGGGCCCCACAGTGGGCATGAAGTCTACTTAAAAAAAAATAAAGGCTTACAACAAAATCCAGGTTTGCCTATCCCATCCCTCTCCTCTTCCCAATCTTCCTCCTCAGAGGCAACTTCCTTGCTATTACTTCCTGTTATATCATCTCCATTTCTTAAATAATAGCCTTACATTGATCTATCTCAATTATCAATCTTTGACATCATTAATTGACTTGCACATGAGGAACTAATTCTCTTTTCACAACCTCTTCCACCTTCCTTCATTCTCCCAATGATTTTTATGTCATTATTTTTATTAATGGTGAGCAATGTTATGATGATGTAATTATTCACAGCTGAGATGCACAGTGTATGATAATTAAACATTTTCTTTTTTTTTAAGTTTATTTATGTATTCTGAGAGAGAGAGAATGTGTGCATGTGTGTGAGTGGGAGAGGGGCAGAGAAAGAGGGAGAGAGAGAATCCCAAGCAGGCTCTCTGTTGTCAGTACAGAGCCTGATGACAAAGGGCTCAATCTCATGAACCGTGACATCATGACCTGAGCTGTAATCAAGAGTCAGATGTTTAACTGACTGAGCAACCTAGTTGCCCCTAAACTTCTTCTTTTACAGCTTTTTGTTTTTCCTGTAATTAATAACTGCCTTGGTTTTTCATTGCTTACTTTTCTATGTATCTATTGTTTTTTGTGTTTTTCTTTTTTTAACCAAGCACTTGGTAGATTTTTTTCTTTTTCTTTTTTTTTCTTTCTTTTTTTTTTTAGTAGATTTTTTTCTATTCCTATCCCGAGCCCTCCTGTTCCGATGCAGACCACTTGCTCTCTTAGCCTGTGGTACCACCTTTCTCCTCAGATTCCCTTTATCCCAATCCCATCCTATGTGGGAGTCTCTGTCTCCTGGATCCCATGCCATTCTTTCTTGGGATAGTTCCTTATTCTCATAAAACACATCCAGTCTTTACTTTTCTAAACATATTCAACATACATTATTAACAGCTCAATTTAGATAAAAGTCACATTCCATACCATTAACTGGCTTAAAGTATAAAATTATCCTCCTAATCCCTCTCACCATACCACCACTCCAGCCCCTGGCAACCACTTTTCTGTCTGTATAAATTTGCCTGTTATGGACATTTCATAATATGGAATCATAGAATATATGGCCCTTTGTGACTAGCTTCTTTCACTCAGCATGAAGTTTTCAGGATTCATCCATGTTGTAGCCTGTATCAGTACTTCATTCATTCATTCATTCATTTATATCATGGTAAAATACACATAGCGTAAAACTTACCATATTAACCATTTTTAAGTGTATAGTTTAGTAATGTTAAGTACATTCATACTGTTGTGCAACCATCACCACTATCCATCTCTAGAATTCTTTTCATCTCATAAAACTGAAACTCTATACCCATCAAATGGCCCCCTATTCTCTCTTCCCCCAGGTCCTGGCAATCATCGTTTTACTTTCTGCCTCTATGAACTTGGCTACTCTAAGTACCTCATATCAGTGGAATCATACACTGGCTTGTGACTGGCTTATTTCACTTAGCATGATAACCTCAAGTTTCACTCTTGTTGTATCAGAATTTCTTTCCTTTTAAAGACTGAAAAATATTGTATGTATATGGTACATTTTGTTTATTCATTCATCCATTGGGTTGCTTCCACCTTTTGGTTATTTGTGAATAATGCTGCTGTGAATATGGATGTACAAATATCTTGAGTCTCTGCTTTCAATTTTTATTGCTAAATAATATTCCATTGTATGGATACCATACATACATTTGGATATACCAAATTTTATACCTCCATTCATCATTTGATGGACACTGGGTTATCTCAATTTTTGGCTATTATGAATAATGCAGCTATGAAAACTTGTGTACAGGGGCACCTGGCTGGCTCACTCAGGAGCATGCAACTCTTTTTTTTTTTTTAATGTTTATTTATTTATTTATTTATTTTTTAAATTTTTTTAACGTTTATTTATTTTTGAGACAGAGACAGAGCATGAACGGGGGAGGGGCAGAGAGAGAGGGAGACACAGAATCGGAAGCAGGCTCCAGGCTCTGAGCCATCAGCCCAGAGCCCGACACAGGGCTCGAACTCATGGACTGTGAGATCGTGACCTGAGCTGAAGTCTGACGCTTAACCAACTGAGCCACCCAGGCGCCCCACGTTTATTTATTTTTGAGACAGACAGAGACAGAGCATGAATGGGGGAGGGTCAGAGAGAGAGGGAGACACAGAATCTGAAACAGGCTCCAGGCTCTGAGCTGTCAGCACAGAGCCCGATGTGGGGCTCGAACTCATGGACCGCGAGATCATGACCTGAGCTGAAGTTGGCCACTTAACCAACTGAGCCACCCAGGCGCCCCAGGAGCATGCAACTCGATCCTGGAGTTGTGGGTTCAAGCCCTGTGTTGGGTGTAGAGATTACTTAAAGATAAAATCTTGAAAGAAGAGAAAGAAAGAAAGAAAGAAAGAAGAAAGAAAGAAAAGGAGAAGAAAAGCAAGGAAGGAAGGAAGGAAGGAAGAAAATTTGTGTACAACTTTTTGTGCAGGCATATTATCACCTTTCTTAGGTATATACCTAGGAGTGGAACTTCAAGGTCATATGGTAACTCTATGTTTCACGTTTTGAGAAACTGACAAGCTGTTTTCCAAAGCAGCTGCACCATTTTAAATACTGTACCTATTAGCAGTGGGTGAGGGTTGGTTCCAATTTCTATCCTCATCAATGCTTGTTATTATCTGTCTTTTTTATTACAGCCTCATGGGTATGAAGTGGGTACCTCATTGTGCTTTTAATTTGCATTTCCCTAATGACTAATGATGTTGAGCATTTTTTCATGTGCTTTTTGGCCATTTGTATGTCTTCTTTGGAGAAATGTTTTCCTCAGATCCTTTACTTATTTTTTATTGGGTTGTCTTTTTATTATTGAATCGTAATACTTTATGTATTCTAAATACAAGTCCATTATCAAATACAAATGTGCCTTTTCCCCTCCCATTCTGTGAGAATGGCAAGACACACTTTTTTTAAAGTTTATTCATTTATTTTGAGAGAGAGAAAGGTGGGGGAGGGGCAGAGAGAGCAGGCTCTGTCAGTACAGAGCCTGATACAAGGTTCCATCTCACAAACTGTGAGATTGTGACCTAAACTGAAATCAAGAGTCAGATGTTTAACTGACCGAGCCACCCCGGTGCCCTGAGATACACTTTTTGAGTCCTCAAATGTTTTAAGAAATTCTTTATTCTATCCTGACACTTGATTAGTCTGTTTGGCTGAGTCTCAAAGTTCTAGAGACTGAGAAGTCCAAGATCAAAATTTTGGCCAATTCCGTTTCTGATGAGGGTTCCCTTCCTAGCTTGCATGTAGCTGCCTTCTCATTGTGTGCTCATATGACCTCTTTGTGCAGGGTGTTGGGGGCACAGAGAGAACAAGTGAGTACTCTCTGGTGCTATTTTTTTTTTTTTAGAGAGAGCACATGAGTGGGGGAGAGGGGCAGTGGGAGAGAGAGACAGAATGAGAGAGAGAGAGAGAGAGAGAGAGAATTGTAAGCAGGCTCCATGCTCAGCATGGATCTGGACTCGGGGCTCAGTCCCATAACTCTGGGATCATGACCTGAACCGAAATCAAGAGTCAGATGCTCAACCGAGTCACCCAGTGCCCCTGGTGTGTCTTCTTATGAAGACACTAATTCTATTGGATCAGGGCCTCACTCTTAGGTCTCACTTAATCCTTCCTCCAAATACAGCCACACTGGGGGTTAGGGCTTCAACATATAAATTTAGGGGTGGGGTGGGGTACAAACATTCAACTCATAACAATCGTATGCCAAAATTATTTGTTGTTTATTTGAAATTCAAATGTAACTAGACATCCTGCATTTTGCCTGGCAATCCTACTCACCTGGCCATGCTTTCTGTGCACCTTCCCTGTGCCAGGCCCCAGGCATTGGTTTATTCAGTCCTCACAACAGCACTGCTAGGGAGATGCCATCCCTGCTTTTACCTCAAGAGGAAGCCACGCCTTGAGAGGTTAGGCAACTTACCCAAAGTCACACAACTACCAAGTGGCCAAAGTGGATGGATGAGGCAAGAATCAAACCACTCCGGAAGCAAATCCAGAGCATCTGACTGCCAAGCCAAGGCTGATAACTACTTTGTTAAAGTCTTTCTAAACACAACATCATGCTTGAGAACAGGCTATTTTAGCCCAAAGTGTCTGAAGTTATCAGAAATAAAACTATGGGGGGGTGCCTGGGTGGCGCAGTCGGTTAAGCGTCCGACTTCAGCCAGGTCACGATCTCGCGGTTCATGAGTTCGAGCCCCACGTCAGGCTCTGGGCTGATGGCTCAGAGCCTGGAACCTGTTTCCGATTCTGTGTCTCCCTCTCTCTCTGCCCCTCCCCCGTTCATGCTCTGCCTCTCTCTGTCCCAAAAATAAATAAACGTTGAAAAAAAAAAAATCTTAAAAAAAAAAAAGAAATAAAACTATGGGGCCGCCTGTGTGGCTCAGTCAGTCGAGCCCTGGACTTTTGATTTTGGCTCAGGTCATGATCCCAGGATCATGGGGTGGAGCCACCCATCGGGCTCTGTTCTGAGTGTGGAGCCTGCTTAAGATTCTTTCTCTCCCTCCCTCTGCCCCCTCCTCTGACTGCAATCTCTTTCTCCCTAAATTAAAAAAAAATTTTTTTTTAACTAAAAAATAAATAAAATTATGTACAAAAGCCAAAAGCCCGTGAGTGTCAGAAGACAGTTCTTCAGAGTAATACATTTAAAAAAATTTTTTTTAAGTTTATTTATTTATTTTAAGAGAGATGAGACTGCATGAGTGGGGCATGGAGAGGGAGAGAGAGAATCCCAAGCAGGCTCCACACAGCACAGAGCTGGATGTCAGGCTCAAACTCATGAACCGCGAGATCATGACCTGAGCTGAAACCAAGAGCAGGACACGTAGCTGACTGAGCCACCCAGGCGCCCCTGGAGCAATACATTTAAAAATGGATGAATCGATTCCAGGGAAACTTGAGTCAGATATCACCGGGTCCTTGCCTTCTTGTTTTTTTTCTTTTCCCTAGGATAGTCACCTTTCCTTTTCTTTTTCAACTTAAAAATTTTCCCATTTTATTTATTTATTTATTTATTTTTAAACTTATTTATTTATTTTGAGAGAGTGAGAGATCGTGCACACATGCAAATAGGGGAGGAGCAGAGCAAGAGGGAGAGAGAGAGAATCCCAAGCAGGCTCTGTGTTCACAGCACGGAGCATCATGAGGAGCTCAGTCTCATGGTGGTGAGATCATGACCTGAGCTAAAATCCAGAGTCAGACACTAACTGAGCCACTCAGGTGCCCCTCCATTTTTATTTTATTTTTTTTCCCATTTTTATTCTTTAAATGAGGTATAATTAACATCAACAATTCACAGATCTTTTTTTTTTTTTTTAATGTTTATTTATCTTTGAGAGAGAGACAGAGCACAGGCGGGGTAGGGGCAGAGACAGAGGGAGACACAGAAACAGAAGCAGGCTCCAGGCTCTGAGCTGTCAGCACAGAGCCTGATGCAGGGCTCAAACCCACAAATCACGAGATAATGACCTGAGCCGGAGTCGGACGCTCAACGGACTGAGCCACCCAGGTGCCCCAACAATTCACAGATCTTAAAAACGATCAAATTCACAGATCTTGACATACGATTTGATACTTTGGGGCTCTGTAACCACTGCCCGAAACAAGATGTAGAATATTTTCACCACTGCAGAAAGTCCCCTCCAACTTCTTTCCTCTCCCCTCATGGCAACCATTTTTCTGATTTCTATCACCATAGGTTAGATTAGCCTGTTCTTGAACTTCATATAAACAGATTCATACAGGTTATACTCTTTTGTACCTGGCTCCTTTCATTTAACATAATGTTTTGTTTATTTTTTCATTTAAATGAAATTCACATAACATAAAGTGTACAAGGCAGTGGCATTTAGTACATTCGGTGTTGTGAAACCACCACCTCTATCTAGTTCCAAAGTTCTATTTTCATTAACACCTAGAGAAGACCCCGTTCCCCACTCAGCAGTCACCCTCTGGTTCTTCCCCACTCCCAGCATTTGGCAACCACTGATCTGGTTTCTGTCTAACCTTTACTGTCTACGGTTCATCAGTTCTCAACAGTCTGGTAAAATCCCACAGGCAGAGGGGAATTACTAACAAGGGCGCTAAAGAAAGGGAGGAAGACAGAAACAACACTAGGTAAAGTAAAATTAAGCCAGATGATCAAGCCATGATCCCTACTCTTCAGCCATGAAGCCTACTCTTCATCTTAAGCAGAAGGTCCCTGCTCAGATCAGTCTTGAAGGTTAGGCTGGCGCTATCTACGCGAGCGGTGTTTTATTTTCTGACCAATAAAGCACAATTCAGTGCCAATGTGGAAAGAGAAAAAAAGCTCCACAGCTGGCTCATTCTACAAATGGCATTGACATAAAGACCAAAGTAAATGTTAGCAACCCGCAAACAATAGCAGGTGTTTTAAATACAGGAATAGCAGCAGCACCGGGGAGAACTGTGGCCACCTGCTAAGTTGCATCTACTCAGAATTCACTTGAAACAGTCATAATAGGGATGATTTCTGACTTGTAGGTGCATCCCATTATTGGTTTTGGGGGGGTTTTGTTTGCCACCATACCCTTAGGACCTACTACCTAAAGTTATGCTTGGCGCACAGGAGGTGAACAATAAGACATTTTGGAATAAATGAATGAATAAATGAATTGATTATATGTCCTACCGACTATAAAAATGGAATCATACAGTTGTTGCATTTTTTTTTAACATTTATTTATTATTGAGAGACAGAGAGACACGGAGTGTGAGCAGGGCCCGAGGGTGGTAGAGAGAGGCGGAGACACAGAATCTGAAGTAGGCTCCAGACTCTGAGCTGTCAGCACAGAGCCTGATGCGGGGCTCGAACTCACAAACTGCGAGATCATGACCTGAGCCGAAGTCAGTGGCTTAACGAACTGAGCCACCCAGGCACCCCAGTTGTTGTATTGTAGACTCAGAGGAGAACTAGAGAGAAGGAAAACAAAATGAATAATCTCTCACAAGGGACTATGCAAGGTGGTTTTTACACATTATCCTACTTAATCCTGTTCTTAGCTGAAGGCACGATATAACGATCTTTGAAGCAAAATGCCCATTTGTGTCTAAAGCACAGAAAGTTTCAAAAGGCAGAGTATTTGTTTGTAAAAACAACAAAGCAAAGCAAAACAAAACAAAACAAAAACGATGGAGGGGCGCCTGGGTGGCTCAATAGGTTAAACATCCGACTTTGGCTCATGTCGTGATCTCGTGGTTTGCCAGCAGGAGCCCCACATCGGGCTCTGTGCTGACAGCTCAGAGCCTGGAGCCTGCTTTGGATCCTGTGTCTCCCTCTCTGTCTGCCCCTCCCCTGCTCGCTCATTCTCTCTCTCTCTCTCTCTCTCTGAAAAATAAATAAACATTTTTTAAAAATGGAGTACAGCTTCCTGGGCAGGTTTTAGGCAAATAAGCCCTTACTGGTTACACAAGGTGGATTCATATTTTAGGAATCTCAGAGATGGTCATGAATAAGCAGCAGCAGGCAGGACACTTGGGAGGCCAACAGGCTTGGCTCTGGAGCATCAGGGATTTGCCAGTGGAGCCTGGCCAAGTCAGCCTTTCTGTGCCTCAGATAAGCAACTGATTAGGGCTGTGCTCAGTGCCTGCCAAAGCACTCCCCCACAAAGGGCAAATTCAATCAATAATAATGACTCAGTGTAACCAAGGGGCTCAAGGGTACAAAAGCGCCTAAAATCCGGTCCCTGCTTCCTTCTCTGATAGGACAAACAACCATCCTGGTTTGCTGAGACTATCTCAGATTATCCCAAGAAACGTCCTATATCCTGGGAAACCCCTCAGTCCCGGGCACACCAGGACAGCTGGTCACCTATGAGAGGACTTGATGGGCAGAGGAAACCACATGCACAGTAACAAAGAATACTATGAGTAGCATGTGATGCTGTGTCTAATACAGTGTGTCCAACAGACATAGGCAACTGACCACATCAGTACCTACAGCAAAAGGAAAATCCAATAATCATGATCCTTCTTTGTTTAAAAATGTGATACTTTGGGGTGCCTGGGTGGATCATTTGGTTGGGCATCCGATTGTTGATTTCAGCTCAGGTCACCATCGCAGGGTCATGGGATCAAGCCCCATTGTTGGGCTCCATGCAGAGGGTGGAGCCTACTTGAGATTCTCTCTCTCTCTCTCTCTCTCTCTCTCTCCCCCCACCCCGCCCCTCTCCCCAGCTTGTGCTCTATCTCCAAAAAAAAAAAGTGATACTTTGTGGGGGTGCCTGGCTGACTCGGTAGAGCATGTGACTCTCAACCTCAGGGTCATGAGTTCAAGCCCCACATTGGGCATGAAGCCTACTTAAAGAGAAAATGTGATATTTTGTGCATTATAGTTTTTTTGCATTAATTTAGATTTTTAAAAATATTGCAGCAAAATATTTTAAAATCTCAATCACTGAATTTGGGGGCACTCTCTGAAATTTTGCACCCAAGGCGAGTTTTACTCTATGCCAACCTTGCAATGCAGCCCTAAATGTTAGCCCCATGTCTCCAGTATAGTCTTTGAGACCTGGGACAAATTGCTTGGATTCTCAATCTGAATGTCTTCATCTACACATAGAGGAGGGTGAACTATACAGCCATAAGGAGGGTGAACTTGGACCTTCCAGGTCCAAGTTCTTTGCTTTCATGATGAGGTGTCAGGGAACTGAGAGGACCAAGGGCTAGATGAGGTTGGGGACAATCAGGGAAGTGAAAGAGAAGTAGCATTTCTGCTTGCCTACTCTCAGAGAAACAGAACTAGTATATGTGATATATATCATACAGCATGTGTGTGTGTATAGACACAATCACATATGATATATAAATGATATATATATATATACATATGATCTACATATACATGATTTTTTAAACTTTAAAAAAAATTTTTTAATATTTAATTTTGAGAGAGAGAGAGAGAGAGAGAGAGAGAGAATGCAAGTGGGGGAGGGGCAGAGAGAGGAGGCAGAGGATCCAAAATAGGCTCTGCACTGACAGCCGGGAGCCTGATGTGGGGCTTAAACTCATGACCCATGAGATCATGACCTGAGCTGAAGTCGGATGTTCAACCAACTGAGCCACCCAGGTGCCCCTACATACACGTGATGTATCTTAAGGAATTGGCTTATACGACTGTGGGCTGGCATGTTTGAAATTTTTAGGGCAGATTGGCAGGCTGGAGACTTGGTGCAGGAGCCAACACAGCAATCCATAGGTGAAATTTCTTCTTCTTCAGAGAAACCTTAGTTTTGCTCTTTAAGGCCTTTCACCGATTGGATGAGACCCACTCAGGACAGTCTCCTTTACCTAAAGTCAGCCGATTGAGATGTCGACCATGTCTACAAAATATTTCCACAGCAACGTCTAGATTACTCTCAATAGAATAACTGGGTCTTACAGTTTAGCCAGATCGACTCATAAAATTAACCATCACAAGAGGAGAAGATAGCTCAGAGAAGTTATGTAAATTGGGGGCACCTTGGTGGCTCAGTTGGTTGAGCGTCCACTTCAGCTCGGGTCATGATCTCACAGTTCGTGAGTTCAAGCCCCATGTCGGGCTCTGTGCTGACAGTTTGGAGCCTGGAGCCTGCTTCGGATTCTGTGTCTCCCTCTCTCTGCCCCTTCCCCGCTCATGCTCTGTCGCTATCTCTCAAAAATGAATAAACGTTAAAAAACAAAAATAAAAAAAAAGTGATGTAAATTGTCCAAGATCATCCAGCTGATTAGTGTCAAAGTTGGGACTGAAAAAGTGCTATGTGTGACCACAAAGTCCATGCCCTCCCAGGAGTCTTACTGCGTCTGGGCCTCCGGAGAATTTCCTGAAGCATCAGGGCAGATTCCTAATCCCCTCATGACCCTGTTACTTCTCTGTCATAGATATTTGTGTGTGTCTCCTCCTAGACTGGGGGTTGTTTGGGAAACGGTCCATGTGTAAATATCTTTTTATAACCGCCAGAACTAGTAAAAAGCCCCACATCTGCCAAGCATTCGGTGAATTTCCGCAGAATTAGAGAACCACTAATAGTTCCCAACATGCCGTGTTTCCTATGTGCCAGCGCTGAACTGAGACTTAACTGTGAGATGTCAGCTGTAACTTCTAACTTCTCCTCCTCCTCCTCCTAGTTTGTTCACTTTTGCTTTTTTTTTTTTTTAATTTTTTTTTCAACGTTTTTTATTTATTTTTGGGACAGAGAGAGACAGAGCAAGAATGGGGGAGGGGCAGAGAGAGAGGGAGACACAGAATCGGAAACAGGCTCCAGGCTCCGAGCCATCAGCCCAGAGCCTGACGCGGGGCTCAAACTCACGGACCGCGAGATCATGACCTGGCTGAAGTCGGACGCTTAACCGACTGCGCCACCCAGGCGCCCCTCACTTTTGCTTTAATTGCATTTCTAATTCCCCACCAAAACAGAGTCTAAGGAAAGGACCCTTGTGGCCATGACAGTATATTCTAGAATTGTGCTGGGCATTCTTACGTAACGTCTTGACAACCCTATGGGGTGGGTTCTACTAGTATTCTTAGATGTATGATAGGAAGACAGGGTCTCTGAAAAGTTAAGGACTTGTCTAGAGTCACAGAGTTTGTAAGAGGTGAAGCTGATGCTTGAACCCGGGGAACTGGATTCTTCCACTCTCTGCATGCCCAATCACTGAGCTGCACTGCTCCCACCAAACTCCTGCAGCCACATTGGACCTGAGACCTCATCGGGCTGAGTTCCTCTACCTCGAGAGGAGGAACGGAGAGGCACGCGTGTTAATAATGGCAGCACCGGGACCAGAGCTCTGAGCTTCTGGCTTCTAGCCCAGGGGTACATTCTCTTGGTTGTCTCTCAAAGCAAGGCCGCACTTTGGGACCTTGCAGGCCCTGCCTGGGCCTCCAGGTGCTATTTACTCAGCTAGGTGTGGGCTCTGCCTGGTTCCCAGTCTGTTGTTTGCACAGTAAATGTCACCTAGGCCCCACCAGTCTACTCCCCAACCAAGGAACGGCAATGGCAAAAGAGACAGAAAGGTACATCCTTTTGCTGGTTTCAGACACCTTGACTTCAGTTTTCAGTTTCTATCGAATAAAATGCAAATCACTGAAAGGGGAGGGGGTGGTCGCCTCAGAAGCCTCACGGCCTATAAGCAATGAGCCTGGCCTGTGTGTAACCTCCAGGATTCCAGGCAATAGCTGAAGTCACAGGGATCTAGGCTCCAGTCCCCATTCTACCACTGACGAGTGGCATGACCTTGGGCTTGACCTCTCAACCTTCCTCCTCTGAGAAATGGAGGCAGTTCGTACCCTGCAGGAATAAATGTCAGAACGGATGCCAGGGCCTTGCACGGCATCTGGTACACACCCCGTGCTCGTCTGCTATTGTTTGCACTACTGACTTACTTCACACACCCTCGTGCCTGTTTCCTTGACAATAAAAAGGAGCTTTAGACTCAGGAGGACAAAAACAAGGCTTGATGTTCTTCGCTGCCCTGACTTCCTCCTACCAGGCTTCTTCCTGGAAAAAGGTTCCAAGAACTTTTCAAAGTAGAAAGTGAACAAACAAGGGAGATTTTAATCAGTAAAAACAGGTTCTGTCTTTCTCTGGGAAGGCGGCTGCCTGCAGCTCCAAGCAAATCCACTCAATCCCGAACGTTACCTCCTGGATCGATTTCCAACAGGAGGTTCCTGTTCTGGAACCAGGATATGCAAACAAGGGCACTTTCCCGAAGGGAGGTTTCAGGGCCTCTGGATTTCATCAGCTGCCCACTCTCCCAGGAGAGCCAGTGGGACCTGTCAAGCCAGTGGCTGAGCCCAGAAGGCAAGCAGAAGGTTTCAAAGTCTATGGGGACTCTGTCTTTTGAGTTTTTAACTGAAGTGGGATACATTTAAGAAATGCCAGGGAGGTTGGGGGCGCCTGGGTGGCTCAGTCTGTTGAGCCATCAGACTCTTGATCTCAGCTCGGGTCATGATCTCACAGTTGTGAATTCAAGCCCGTGTTGGACTCCATACCATGGAGACTACTTTAAATAAGTAAATAGGGGTGCCTGGGTGGCTCAGTCACTTGAACGACGGGCTCTTGATTTTGGCTCAGGTCATGATCTCACAACTCCTGAGGTCAAGCCCCACATCAGGCTTGAGCTGACAGTGTGAGGCCTGCTTGGGATTCTCTCTCTCCCTCTCTCTGTTCCTCCCCACCATGTTCTCTCTCTCTCTCTCTCTCTCTCTCTCAAAATAAACAAATAAAAAATATTTTTTAATAATAAAATTAATTAAATAATTAATTAAACCCAAGAAACGCCAAGGAAGAAATAGTGTTGATTTCTGATTGCCAAGCCACCACGTGGGATGTAGAGGAAAAAACAAAACAAAACAAAACAAAACTACCTCACTGTGCAAAGGCTACCTCACTGTGCAAAGTGAGGAGGCAGGATAGGTCCAGGGAGCACGGTCTTAGGAGCCCTGAGTTCCCATGCCAACTCCTGGCCCCAAGAGATAGCCTCTCCCTGGGACTCCAAGGGAGAGTAACAGAAGGATGTGAGCTCAGACACCCGAAAGTCCCTTCTGGCTGCTTTAGAGAAAGAGAGCAGGAAACGGGAGAGGGAGTGACTACAGAATTGAAAAGCCAACCAAGGGCAGAGTGGGGGTGGGGGTAAAGAAATCCTCCCCCACATTTCTCCCTTGTATCCTTGCTTCCAGTTTTTAGGAATAGTTGTTGGTTAAATGAGAAATATTAAGGACACCTTCAAGAGTGCTGAGGATGAGGAGAGAGGAGGAGCAAGGCATGTCTCAGGAGGGTTAAAATAAGTACAAAGAAATTCAGAAGGATCTTCTTACCCACTTAGTTTTGAGAATATTCACAGATGTTAAAGGCTGAATATATTTTTTGTGTGTTAGTTTCAGGTCTTTTTTAGCACCAGATGAACTATCAGCGCTTCTCTATCTCAGGGGCCATGTGGCGTCTAAGCTTCTCTAGAAAAGAGAAGGGTCAGGGGTAAAAGAAAAGCTAAATCTTGTGCAAACTCCTACTCATCCTTCAAAGCCCATGAGAATATCTCCTTTATGAAGCCTTTCCTTATGGCCTTCTGCCTCAGTATCACCATAGGGCTGGGTGCAGTTATGCTGCACTGGAAATTATTTATTTGTCTCTTTGCTCTTCTAGGCTCTTCTCCCTTGAGAGCAAGGGAGAGGTAGGACGGAGCCCAGGATGAATGAATGAGCTGAAATCAAGGTTTTCTGGCAGTGAATCCGATCACGATGCTGGAAATAACAGTGTACTGTGTGTGGACACCCAGTTCCTGGAAACCAAGTAAAAATCATCAAAAGCAAATGGTTGTACATTGGGTCAGGGTGGAGATGTTCAGAAGAACCTCAAGTTGATACAAAGGCAAATTGTTCTCTCTCTTCTTGCTGGTAACTGGGGGGTGTGGGACACTTGGATGATCAAGATGAGAGAGTCCCTTTAGAAAACTTTGTTGTGAATCCCCCCACCCCAAAGTTTCAAGTAAAACTTAGACAATCCACTTCCTGAAAGCCCGAGATTTCTTTCTTTTTCTAATTTAAAAAAAATATTTATTTGTTTATTTTTGAGAGAGAGAGAGAGAGAAAGAGAGAGAGAATACAAGAGGGGGAGGGGCAGAGAGAGAGGGAGACACAGAATCCAAAGCAGGCTCCAGGCTCTGAGCTGTCAGCACAGAACCCAACACAGGGCCCGAACTCAAAAACCATGAGATCATGACCTGAGCTGAAGTCAGACGCTTAACTGACTGAGCCACCCAGGCAACCCTAGCCTGAGAATTCTGAGTTTTCAAGA
This sequence comes from Prionailurus bengalensis, assembly GCF_016509475.1. Taxonomy (NCBI): domain Eukaryota; kingdom Metazoa; phylum Chordata; class Mammalia; order Carnivora; family Felidae; genus Prionailurus; species Prionailurus bengalensis. The sequence goes on from NC_057356.1 coordinate 23,738,782, forward strand.
CCTGGGTGAAACACGTCAATTGAGAAATGTTTATTCCCATCCGGAGCTGTAGCCAGGAAAGCTATCTCTGTCCTCCTTTATCTGTCCCAGAAGGTAAGAAAAAGTCAGACTCACAGACCCTTTGAGCTTTAAAGTCATCTGGTCACCTGGGAGGTGACTCTAAAAGACACCCTGCCCCCTAGTTTGCATCTGTGGGATGTCAGAGAATCTGAGTTCATTCCTTCGGCCGCTGCACCTGTCTCTGTACAGAGCTGCCCCCCTGGGTGGGCTCAGAGACCAAATCGGTGCGCCCTCCGTCCCCTACACAGCATTGCCACATGCCCAGGAGGCCATTTGTGGGCAGGGAGATCTCACGAGCAGGTGTTTGTTCCTGTTGCAACCACCTTCCTTTACATATCAAGGCAGAGCCTCCTGAAGTGAAGTTAGAATGGCTCAGGCTGGGTGAGCTGCACTTGCTCTGGAGCCTGGAACTAAACAAAAACAAGCTCCTTCCTGTGTTCCGGGCACTCTGTTGGGTTGCTTTCATGCACGCACGTTCCTGCCTCTTCAAACAACAACAACAAAGGAATCTTTTGAAGAAGTTCGCAGTGTACTCCAGGTCCTCCTGGAGTTAGAGCCAAGCTCTAACCTCCATTGTATCCATCACTCAGGTGCTAACCTACATCGTACCCATAGCTCAGGTGCAGCGATGGGTCCTCTACCCCTCAGCTCCCCAAGAGGCTGCAGGTTGCCACAGGTACAGACAATGATAAGTGTTTTTGGAAAAACAGTGTAGGTCTTTTTTGCTTTTTAAGTTTATTTATTTATTTTGAGAGAGAGACAGAGACAGCATGAGTGGGGGAGGGGCAGAGAGAGAGGGAGACAGAGAATCCCAAGCAGGCTTTATGGTGCCAGTGCAGAGCCCAACTTGGGGCTTGAACTCACGAAACTGGGAGATCATGACCTGAGCTGAAACCAAGAGTCAGCCCGACGTTTTATGGACTGAGCCACCCAGGTGCCCGGAAAACATGGTAGGTCTTAAGGGCTATAATAAATTCTATAATTCCGAGAATATATGCTGGAAAATACAAGTCATTTGCAAACAGAAAATGATTGTGTCTTGTAAAACACAATGGGGTCCCACTTTAAAATCCCAACTTCTTCCCCAGACCACACAGCTTTGCTTGCTTGTTCTGTGCAGAGCAGGCCCCACAAGCCACCAACCCTCAGCTATGGTGTAAGCCAAACTCAACCCCCGGAATCTCACCATAGGTCACGGGTCCGTGTGCTCAGCAAATGTTTGCAGCCCTCTGCTGGGAATGTTATCCCAGGTCACACTAACAGGGTAGATCATTGGCAGCCTGTGGCCAGACCAGGGATCAATTGTTCTCAGGGTGGGGAAGGGAACAACTGGGGAACGCTCACCTGGTGTCCATTGCTGTGACACTTTTCCTGCTTTGTAGACTCTGTCCCTGCTTACGACGGGTGACCAAATTTTATAGTTACTGACATGTTTTAAAGACTAGACTCTCAATTGTTCTGCGTAGCCTTCTGGGACCTGTCAAACCTCTGGGCTACCAAATACCAAAAGATGGAAGAAAGGATGAGATTAATGGTAAGCTAGAGAAAATGTGAGAATGCCCGGTGGCATTAGGGTAGACGGCCCTTGGTAACTATAACGCTTCACACACATATTCATGCTTTCCCTGTGTCACCCACTGTGTTAAGTGCATTATCTTGTTCAATATTTGATTCTCAGGGGCACCTGGGCGGCTCAGTCGGTTAATCATCCGACTTCAGCTCAGGTCATGATCTCGCAGTTTGTGAATTTGAGCCCCACATCGGGCTGTCTGCTATTGGCACAGAGTCCACTTTGGATCCTCTGTCCCCCCCCCCCCCGCCTCTGCCTCTCCCCAACTCGTGCTCACGCATGTGTGCTCTCTCTCTCAAAAGTAAACATTAAAAAAAATTACTTGAGTCTCATTTTACTGAGAAGGAAACTGAGGCTCGGAGAGGTTAAGTAACTTGTCCAAGGTTACCTAACTAGTATGTGTTAGAGCTGAAAACCTACACTGTGTCCATCCATGTCACAAGCCAAGGCCCACACTCCCCCCTTTCCATCCCCAGGCTGCAATGACCATTCTTACAGGGCCTAGAAATGGAAGATGGATGGCCTCTGTCTCGATGTTCTCTGAAGCAAACATAATTCTTTTTCTTCCTCCTCTCTTAAAGCTTTTCTCTTCTCACATCCCCTTTATTCACCAAACCAGAGTTTGGCCTATATTTTACCCAACTGGCTCTTGGAACCACATAAATCTTGGCTGTTTTCATGAGAAAAAAAAAAAAAGTTTATGAGAGAATGAAATGGTATGGCTTGCTGTCTTTTCAATGGTACATGAGTATCAAATGTACAAAGTCAGCTATAAATAAAAAAGAGGAATGGGACACCTGGGTGGCTCAGTCTGTTGAGCATCCGACTCTTGATTTCAGCTCAGGTCATGATCCCAGGGTCATGGGATCAAGCCCTGATTTAGGCTCCACACTGAATGTGGAGCCTGCTTAAAATTCTCTCTCTCCCTCTGCCCCTCTCCCCTACTCGTGCTCTCTCTCTAATTAATTTTTAAAGATGATTTATGTATGTATGTGTTTATATATTTATTTTTAGTGAATTCTGTCCCCAATGTGGGTCTCAGAATCACAACAGGAGATCAAGAGTTGTAAGCTCTACCAACTGAGCCAGCCAGGTGCCCCGGGATTTTGTTGTTGTTGTTGAGAACCCCTAGGCCATTCTCCCTTTGGCTCATGTAAAAGCTCACAGCATCACCTGCAGACAAAGCCACCTGACCAAAGGGGGATGGGGGGGTGCAGATTCAGTCTATTATTTTGGAGTCAAAGCCTCGGGTTATGTATGTGTCTCAGAAGGTTGAACCTGAGTCAAGTCAGTTCCTCAAATATCCTTTACTGAAGTTAGTCATGAAATATTTTGGAAAAACAGATATACCACAAAGAAGCTAAGGAATCAAAAACAAGGCAGGATCCTGAAACAGAAAACAGATATTAAGGGAAAAACTGGTGAAGTCCAAATAAAGTCTCGAGTTTAATTAATAGCAATGTGTGAGTGTTGGTTGCTTAACTTTGACCAATGTACCACTGGTAATGGCAGGTGATAACATTAGGGGGAACTGGTCCTGGGTGGGAAAGGGTGTATGGGAATACAGTAAAACCTTGATTTGCGAACATAACTTGTTCTGGAAACATGCTTTTAAGCCAAAGCACTCGTATATCAAAGCAAATTTCCCCATAAGGAATGATGGAAACTCAGATGATTTGTTTCACAACCCAAAAATATTCATATAAACATGATTACAGGGGCTCCTTGGTGGCTCAGTCGGTTAAGTGCCTGACTTCGGTTCAGGTCATGATCCCGAGGTTCATGAATTCGAGCCCCGGACAAGCTCTGTGCTGACAGTTCAGAGCCTGGAGCCTGCTTCAGATTCTGTGTCTCCCTCTCTCTCTCTCTCTCTGCCCCTCCCCTGCTCAAGCTTTGTCTGTCTCTCTCTTTCAAAAATAAATGAACATTAAAAAAATTATTTAAGGGGCTCCTGGGTGGCTCAGTCGCTTAAGCATCTGACTTTGGCTCAGGTCACGATCTCGCGGTCGGTGAGTTCGAGCCCCGCGTCGGGCTCTGGGCTGATGGCTCGGAGCCTGGAGCCTGCTTCAGATTCTGTGTCTCCCTTTCTCTCTGCCCCACCCCCGTTCATGCTCTGTCTCTCTCTGTCTCAAAAATAAATAAAACACCAAAAAAATTTTTTTAAAAATTATTACAATACTGTAATATACTACAAAATAATAAAGAAAATACAAAAAAATAAAGAAAAATAAATTAACCTGCACTTACCTTTGAAAACCTTCGTGGCTGGTGTGAGGGAGACAAGAGAGAGGAGGGTTATTATTGTACAGGAAAACTTTCACTATCACTAACTGATGCTGACTACAGTACAGTATTAATAAAGTCTTGTCATCTAGTGCATTTAATGTACCCGGCAATAAGGCAGCAGAGGAAAGGGTCTGCACCTGCAGCCAGCCTGACCCAGAATGAAGCAAAGCATTCCTAAGCTTGCTCTTATGTGGAAAAGCAAAGGACTGTCCATAGGCGCTTCGAAGGGACAAAAAAACACACTAGTGCCAGTTGTGGGCCCCTTCCGACGTTCTGAAAAATCACTGATTTCTGCTAAACACCATGGCCTGAGACCGAGCATCTGAGCCTGGAAGATGATCATCCACAGTCCCGCAGGGAGAGACAGAAAGAGAGAACCACTGGGCTCAGTTGTGATCATGTGATGTTCGCTATCAAGTACTATTCATATTGTAAGTCATCGCTCATTTATCAAGTTAAAAACTTATTAGAAATGTTTGCTCATTTGGTGGAGCACTCGCAGAACAAGTTACAATCCAAGGTTTTACTGTATTTTTTTTTTTTATCGTACACTGTACTGGCTTTGCAGCTTTTCTGTAAATCTAAAATGAAACCAAAACAAAAAGTTGATTTTAAAATGTTTGAAACCAGGGGCGCCTGGGTGGCTCAGTCGGTTAAGTGTCTGACTTTGGCTCAGGTCATGATCTCACGGTTTGTGAGCTCAAGCCCCGTGTCGGGCTCTGTGCTGACGGTTCAGAGCCTGGAGCCTGCTTCGGATTCTGTGTGTCCATCTCTCTCTGCCCCACCCCCGCTCACATTCAGTCTCTCTCTCAAAAATAAATAAACATTAAAAAAACTTAGAAAAAAATTTTGGAAACCAGTGAATTGATATTTATTCTCCCAGTACTAATGCAGGGAGCCTGCAGCACTTAAACTCCTTTCAAGTAAGATAAGACTTGCTTCTCTTGCTGCCTTTGAACCTTGGTGTCAATAGAGGTGTGGACAATGGAGTGTTTGCACTTTCTTTAAAGAGACAACACCCGATGCAGAGCCATTTACTGCTCTGGGTCAATGCCAGGTAAAGAAGAGAGGCAAGTGATATCTTTCCACTTCTCAAAGGAATCTTTTCCTTTTGTTGTTGTGTCCTTTAGCCCCTGTTTAGCTTACTGGGCAAATGAACTGCAGCGTTTTGCAGAAACTACAGGAGTATTGCATTTCTTAGAACCTTAATACACACAAATAAAAGTCAGGAAGTGTTGCAACCATTCTCCAGAAAGGGGCGGGCAGCCGCAGGATTGAAGGGAACATTCATCAACGTGACCAGGAGGATTTCCTGTCCACAGGCTCAGAGTCTCAACATGACTTAAACGGTTCACAGACGTCCTGCTTTAAAAACACACTAGTAAAATTAAAAGCACTTGGTTCACTAGTCCTAGAAACCAAAAGACTTCATTCCTAGCAGGTAACGAAGCCCTGTGCATTCAAGATTGGTTTCTTAGTTGTGACAGATGTACCACGGTCTTGAAAAATGACAACATTAGGGGAAACTGGAACTGGAGAGGGGGTACATAGCTCTTTCTGCAAGGCTAAGATGCAACTTTGATTTCATTAGGGAAACAAAAATATTATATAGGACTCTGCTCTTCATGCTTCCCTGTATCTTTAAGAGTTTTTCAGAGGCACCTGGGTGGCTCAGCTGGTTGAGTATCTGATTTTGGCTCAGGTCATGATCTCACAATTCATGAGATAGAGCCCCACATCGATCTCTCGCTGAGAGAGTCCACTTCAGATCCTCTGTCCCCCCCCCTCTCTCTGCTCCTCCCTTGCTCATGCTGTCTCTCTCAAAAATGAATAAACATTAAAAAAAAGTTTTCAGGGGCGCCTGGGTGCCTCAGTCAGTTAAGTGTCTGACTCTTGACTTCCATGCAGGTCATGATCTCACAGTTCATGAGATGGAGCCCCACATCGGGCTCTGCACTGGCACTGTGGAGCCTGCTTGGGATTCTCTCTCTCCATCTCTGCCCCTCCCTGCTTGTGCTTGTGCACTCTCTCTCTCAAAAATAAATAAATAAATAAGTTTTTCATTTTTCCTTGTGAGAATATAAAGTTGTCTTAGAATATTTGCTTCCCTTTTCCAGTGTAGTTGGTGTTTAAAACAAGAACAATTAGTACATTTTTTTGCTAGAATCTGCCTCTTGACTACAGTATGGGAGTCTATAAAATATGATGCCAAGCAAAGCAAGGGGACACATATGAGTCTTCAACAATGAGTATCAAAATCATGGCATCAGAAAGCCAGAATTCCTGAATTTTATTCCCATTCTTCTCCTGAACCATTTTTTAAATGTGTATTTATTTATCTTTGAGAGAGAGAGAGAGGGAGAGAGCGTGTGAGCAGAGGAGAGGCGGAGAGAGACAGAGAATCTCAAGCAGGCTCTATGCTGACAGCGCAGAGCCCAACTCAGGGCTTGAACCCACGGAGCATGAGATCATGACCTGAGCCGAAATCAGGAGTCAGACACTTACCACCTGAGCCACCCAGGCGCCCCTGAACCATCTTTAAATCTATTGAGTCAACAAACGGGAATATTAAGATGGGTCAGATGCAATCCTCACCTTCAAGGAGCTTATCGCCCAATAGGGAGATCCAGGCAGGTAAATTTGAACCAAGTGTCACAGGTGTTTTGCTGGGCATCTGTGGAGGACCACATGGGAACAAAGCAGGTGCAGAGTGGAGTGATTTTTGGCACAAGTTTAAAGCAGTGGTTCTCGATGGGTGGGGGGTAGATCTTGGCTCTCAGTGGGCATTGGTAATGTTTGGAGACAATTTCGGTTGTCATAACTGGGTGGGGGGTGCTGCTGGCATCCAGTGGGTAGAGGTCTGAGATGCTGCTAAAATCCTATGATGCACAGGATAGTCCTCCCACCCCACCCCACAACAAAGAACTGTGTGGCCCCAAATGTCAATAATGTCGAGGTTGAGAAACTACGGTTTAAACAGGGAGAGAAACATGCGTTTGCCAAGCAAACTCAGGGGGAAAGGACATTCCAGGAAAAATGGTAGGACTGGTGTGTGGGACGGACAAATAAACTGGAAAAGTAATCTATAGCCTTAGGCTGATTATTTTGTCCTTTTGAACCCCAATTTTCCCGGCCACAAAATAGTGATGGTAAATGACTCATCTCTTTTCCTGGTATCAGAAGAAAGTGCCACTGATAAAAATTATGTCCCTGGGACGCATCTACTTCCAGTTGTCCTATTCAAGAATACTTGTTCCCCAGCAGGGCTAGTAACCCATTCACAAGAAAAATAAGGACAGTGTTTGGGAAATCTCACTTAGGGCAATGTGGGGGGAAAAGTGCCCATATGAAGTGAGGACTGCGTTGTATGGTATGTATCAACAACCTAGCCACCACGGTATTTCTTTTTTTTTTTTTTTTTTTTTTTTCAACATTTATTTATTTTTGGGACAGAGAGAGACAGAGCATGAACGGGGGAGGGGCAGAGAGAGAGGGAGACACAGAATCGGAAACAGGCTCCAGGCTCTGAGCCATCAGCCCAGAGCCTGACGCGGGGCTCGAACTCACGGACCGCGAGATCGTGACCTGGCTGAAGTCGGACGCTTAACCGACTGCGCCACCCAGGCGCCCCGCCACCACGGTATTTCTATTTCTCGCGTAACTTGGGATTGGGAAGTGGATCATCCAGAGCTAGGTTCGGGCTTGAGGGCCACTCCATGATGCCATCAGGAACCCAGACTCCTTCTGTCTTTCTTCTCTGTCATCCTTAGCATGTGGTCTCCTTCCTCATATTGCAGGATGGCTGCTGACTTCTTAGTCGTTTGCCCTTTTATCGGCATTCCAGGCAAGAAGAAAGGGTTAGGAGGAAAAGGGCAACAGGCAAAATGTGAAAGGAATCCCAGTTGAGTCTACATTTAACAACTTTTCTGGAATCCTCTCTGCCTAGAACTTCCACTTTCCATTAGCAGAAATTGCATTATTACATGGCTATCCATAGTTTCAAGGGAATCTGGAAACTGAATGCTTTCAGCTGGACACTTTGAACAATTGTTTTTTTCTTAATAAGGAAGATTGCCTTAGTGTCTTAAAATGAGCACATTCCAGACTTTTGTAATGAGTCCAGTATAAACCAATCTTATGTTGAATTCTGCGTTTAAGAAAATGGTATTATGTAGCAATCTTCCAGGGTAATATAAAAGATTTTCTATCTTTTAAAATATATTGCAAAAAAAAAAAAAAACATATTGCAGACAACCTAATAGTTGAATAATCATTCAAAAAACATTTTTAAAATTTTATTTATTTGTTTATTTGAGAGAGAGAGAGAGAGAGAGAGAGAGAGCACATGAGCTGGCGAGAGGGGCAGAGAGAGTGAGAGAGAGAATCTCAAGTAGGCTCTACAATCAGTGTGGGTTTGATCCCACAAACCTGAGCTGAAATGAAGAGTTGAGTGCTCAACTGACTGAGCCACCCAGGTGACCCCCCCAAAATATTTATTGAATGCCTAGTACTCAAGACTATATTAAACATAGATGAGCAAAGGAGGTTAGCACATGGCTTCTACTTCTACTGAGCATATTGAAATCCAGTTGGAAAAAACATACAACATGATGAAAAGTTGAGTATTAATGAAAAGTTAAATAACTATCTACAATAATGACATAAGAAAATAAACAGTACATCGAGGGGTGCCTGAGTGGCTCAGTGGGTTAAGCATCTGACTTCCGCTCAGGTCATGATCTCAAGGTTTGGGAGTTTGACCTGCATTGGGCTCTCCACTCTCAGTGTAGAGTCCGCTTTGGATCCTCTGTCTCCCTCTCTCTCTGCCCCTCCCCCGTTCATGCTCTGTCTCTCTCTGTCTCAAAAATAAATAAATGTTAAAAAAAAATTTTTAAAAAAAAAAAATTTTTTTTTTTAATGTTTATTCATTCTTTGAGAGAGAGAGAGAGAGAGCGCGAGTGAGCATGCCCAGGGGGAGGGGCACAGAGCCACACACAGAATCCAAAGCAGGCTCTGGGCTCTGAACTGTCAACACAGAGCCCGACCCGAGGCTTGAACTCATGAACCATGAGATCAGGAACCACAAGTTAAACCGATGGAGCCACTCAGGCACCCCAGCAATTCCATTTCTAAACCTATAGCACAATGGTCAGTCTCATTCTTCAAGAGTAAAATGGGATCAGTCATGAGGAGGAAAGATTCAGCATAGGGAATATAGTCAATGATATTATAATAGTGATGTGTGTGACAGATGTCAGCTCTGCTTGTGGTGAGCACAGAATAACTCGAATGTATTGAGTTGTCAACCATTATGTTATACACCTATAGCTAATGTAACATTGGGTGCCAACTACCCTTTAACAATAATAAAAAGAGTAAAATGGGATCAAATTTTGGAAATGTTTCTCATTTGAATAAAAACATGTTTTTGGTTAGCGGCACCTGGGTAACTCAGTCGGTTAAGCACCTGACTCTTGATTTCAGCTGAGGTCATGGTCTCATAGTTTGTGAGATCCGACCTCATGTTGGGCTCTGAGCTGATAGTGCTGAGCTTGCTTGGGATTCTCTCTCTCCCTCTCTCTCTCTGTCCTTTCCCCACTTGTGCACGCACACTCTCTTTCTCAAAATAAATACATAAACTTAAAAAAACACAACTTGTTCTTGGTTGGGGTGTTACATTAATTAAACAAGGGGCTATTAGACTGGGGTGGCTCTAATGCTTTAGTAGCCTATGTAAGCATGTAAGCAAACTAAAACCTAGGGCTGTAATGTCTTGATGTTAAGAAATCAAAACCTAACATTAAAAAAATTTTTAACAAAAAGGGGGCACGCCTGGGTGCTCAGTCAGTTAAGTGGCCGACTTCTGCTCGGGTCATGATCTTGTGGTTCAGTAGTTCAAGCTCCAGGTCAGGCTCTGTGCTGACAGCTCAGAGCCTGGAGCCTGCTTCAGATTCTGTGTCTCCCTCTCTCTCTGCCCCTCCCCTGCTTGCATTCTGTCTCTGTCCTCTATCAAAAAAAAAATAATAATAAACATTAAAAAAAAATTAAAAACAAATCAAAACCTAAAGACAACAAATCACTAATAGCCTACTAAGCCTTCCCAAATAATGCAACCATTTTATTTATTTATTAAATGTTTATTTATTTTTGAGAAAAAGAGCATGAATGGGGGAGGGGCGGAGAGAGAGGAAGACCACAGAATCCAAAGCAAGCTCCAGGCTGTGCACTGTCAGCAGAGCCCGACACGGGGCTCGAACTCATGGACTGTGAGATCACGACATGAGCTGAAGTCGGATGCTTAACCGACTGAGCCACCCAGGCACCCCATAATGCAACCATTTTAAACTACGGCCAACCGAACAATTCTTGCTTTGCTTCTACCTCTTCTCCACCGAAGTCTTTCCCCAGCTCCTGTGGGTGGTATCCTCCTAACCACTTCCAGCTGGGCACTGCCCCATTCGATTTTTGCTCAAACTCTTAAAAATGTTTAATATGCCTCTTTTAACAGGGAGAAAGTTCTCTGTTCGATCAAGCTTGCTAATTGCGCTATTCCAACTTGTTTGTCTGCTCCATCCGTTGTTTGAGAGGTGTATTCGTCTCCCCTTGTGACTGCGGATCTGTCACTGTCACCATTTATTTTCAGTCTCTGTTTTGTTCATTTCAAAATGATGTTACTCTATAAAGATTTATGACTGATAGCTTGTGCCTTTAATCATCATGAAATACCGTTTTTTGTCCTTTTTTAATGCCTTTGCCTTAAACTCTACTTTGTCTGATTGTTAATATTGCTACGTAGGCTTTCGTTCTGTGAACATCTGTCCAATAAGCCATTCTCCATTCTTACCCTATTTGGTTTTATGTGTATCAATTGTAGACAGCATATGGTTAGATCTTGGATTTTTCACTCAAGAGAGGCTTTCTGTTTTACAAAGATAATATAATCCATTCACATTTAATTTTTATTATTTATATACTTGGCCTTATTCCTTCCATATTATTTCATGTTTTGTACTTACTATGTTTCTCATGTTTTCCTCTTTCCTTGTAATTTCTGGAATGATGCTTTCTTGTTCTTTGCCTCAGTTGCTCACCTGTCTGTCTTTGTCTTTCCTAATGTTTTGGTTCTGCAACAAGGGTCTTAAAACTTTTTTGTTCACCTGGTCCCTAAAATAATTTAGTAAAACTACATACCCCCCGTATATTTTAAATGTAACACCTAAAGTTCCTGATCATAAGCTTAAATGTCATTTCTAACATAACTGGGAGTATTGACATTTTAAAATAAAACTTTTTCAAATCATTCTTTTAAATGTGTTCAATGGAATGTGAATACGCATTTTAAAATATGAGCCAAGGATTTGACCAAGAGTGGCTGGCTGCGGTGGAGGGTTGGTACGTTCCAGGTCTGAGGATTCAACTAACCATTGCTAACAGGGTGGTTACAAATATTTGCATACATGAGGATTTAGCAAATAAGTAACCATATTGAGATTAATGGGAGCCTGTGTCAATTAACTGAGTTAAAATTATGAAAAGAGGAAAGGCTAGAATAAACTCTTTGGTGCTGGACTGGATTGGAGTCATTGGTGTGCACTCATGAGCTTTTAATACAGATAGATGGATATAAAAATAAGTTTAAATGTACATAAGTCTCTTTCTATATCTCTCTATATATGTGGATATGCATATGCATGCACAATAAATGTATCTCCTAATTCCATCCACTGAGAGGACCTAGAAGCGATGATCCCCTAGAGCAGGGAGCACACCTAGTGCCCATATCTGTGTCACTAAACATCATTTTCCACTAAAAGGAGTCAGAGCTCATTGGAGAAATGGCCAATTCCAAGGTGGGGCCTGTGAAAGAATGAGTATGGAATATCTTATTTTACCAGAAAATAAAGACATGCTCAAACAGAGATTAGGACATGTCAGAGAGGACACATGTCAAAAAGAGACTCTGATACATGCTACAACACACATAGCCTTGAAGACATTATATTAAGTGAAATGAATCAGATACAAAGGGACAAATGTTGTATAATTCCACTTACACAAGGCACCTAGAAGAGGCAAATTAACAGAGACAGAAAATAGAATAGAGGGGCTAATCTAAGAATAACTAGAGGCTGGAGGGCTGGAGAATTATTGTTTCATGGACACAGAGTTTCTGTTTGGGATGATGCAAGAGTTCTGGAGATGGATGGTGGTGATGGTTTTACAACAATGTGAAAGCACTTAAGGCCACTGAATTGCATGCCTAAAAATGGCTACAATGGTAGATTTTATGTTATGTATATTTTACCACAACTTTAAAAGGTGGGTTCTCATTGGCTGAGCCTGAGGCAGTTTGAGAATAAAATAATGTAGTAATAGAGTCTTTTTAACCCACTGAGTAAAATAAGACTTTATGAGTGGATAATGATATAAGTAAATAAATAAGGAGAGAAAGTTCTACCTCATGGTATAATTCCAGGTAAAAATGGAGAAGGAATGATGGAATTAGGAAATCGCTATTTGGTAATCATTATAGTAACAATTAATTTAGGCAAGAAGCATCGATGGATACTAAAACTGTGGGTGAAAGTCTAATAAAAAACAGAATACGTAGATATCTTAAAATATCTTTTGATAAAATACTTATTAATAAGTGTAATACTTAATAATTAACTTCAGAGTGGAGAAACTTAACAGACAACCAGTTTATAGTTATAGGTATAATCACTGGTTATGGGACAAGTCAACATCATGTACCTCCTGATATGATGCACTAAGAAGAACACAGCAACACTGTGATATTGCTGCCCTAAATGCATAAATCATGAAGTAACATCAGACAAACCCAACCTGTGGCTTATCTGTGCATTTCAAAAATGTCAAGGTCAGAAAAGACAAGAAAAGACCAAGGAACTGTTCCCAATGAAAGGACACTAAAGAGACATGGTCATCACCATATGCCATATTTGATCTTTGACTGGATGTGGGACTTTAGAAGACATTATTGGAACAATCAGAGAAATTTGAATGGAGTGCGAGGACCAGATGGTGATGTTGCATCTATACGTATGTTAATTTCCTGATTTTGATGGTTGTGCTGCAGTTATGAAGAGAATATGCCTTGGTTTTTAGGAAATATGTGCGAAGTAGTTAGGAGTAATGGGGCATCTTATCTGCAACTTATTCATAAATTGTTGAGGAAAAAAATGAATACACTCTTACATACATACATACAGAGAGAGAAGGGAGAGAGGGATTGATCAGGCAAACACAGTAAAAAGTTAATTGAGGAGTCTGAGTAAGGCATCTGAGTGAGAAGTAAGTATGTCAGAGCTCTTTGTTCCCTCTGTCTCTCTCTCTCTCTGCTCCTCTCCTGGTTGTGCTCTCTTTCTCAAAATAAATAAAATATTTAAAAGAAGAAGAAAAAAAAATCAGAACCAGTGCAGCTGGAAAGAGATTTGATACTCACTGATGACTGTCATTTCCTTTCTCAACACCATCACTAATAGTTAAACTGACCTATTTGTTTGGACCCTCAGAGATTTTTTTCTTTTTTTTTTTTTTTTTAAAGATTTTATTTTTAAGTAATCTCTGCACCCAATGTGGGGCTTGAATTGTCAACCCCAACTCCTGAGATCAAGAGTCACATGTCCTACCAAGGAGCCAGCCAGGTACCCCAGAGACCCCCTGAGATTTTTCTACCTCAGGGCAAAGCACCGTAGGAAGATTAAACATGAGTGAGAAGAGCATTCTGCGTTCTGCAGAATGCAAGAATGGTAACTCAAAAAACAAGGTGAGGGGTGCCTGGTTGGCTCAGTAGTTACAGCATGTGACTCTTGATCTGGAGGTCATGAGTTTGACCCCCACATTGGGTGTAGAGCTTACTTAAAAAACAAAACAAAACAAGGGCGCCTGGATGGCTCAGTCGGTTGGGCGTCCAACTTTGGCTCAAGTCATGGTCTCGAGGTTCACGAGTTGGAGCCCTGCATTGGGCTCTGTGCTGACAGCTCAGAGCCTGGGGCCTTTCAGATTCTGTGTTTCCCTCTCTCTCTGCCCCTCTCCCACTTGCACTTTGTCTCTCTCAAAAATAAACATTTAAAGACAAAACAAACCAAAAAAACAAGGTAGGAAAAAGAATCTGCTTCAGAGGTACCATTCTCAAGGATTTGGACCTTGGAAAAGAGATTTTATCCATGTACCCACATGTTGCTTGGAAAATTTTTGTATATCCTTAGGGGTACATGCACCCCAATTCTAAAATCAATATTAACACATCTACTTATTCTAATAGCATCTAGGATTAATCATTATGCATACCTTTTCCCTGAATGAGGCAGGCAAGAACCTTAGGACACTTTCATTTCCCTTTCTTCTCTTTATCTGTGTCATCTCCCACATTGATATCATATAGACCAGTGCTATCCAACAGAAACAGATTGCAAGCCACTTGCATAATTTAAAATGTTCCAGGGGCGCCTGGGTGGCTCAGTCGGTTGAGTGTCCGACTTCAACCCAGGTCATGATCTCATGGTTCATGAGTTCGAGCCCCCTGTTGGACTCTGTGCTGACAGCTCAGAGCCTGGAGCCTGGTTTGGATTCTGTATCTCCCTCTCTTTCTGCTCCTCCCCTGCTCACACATTCTCTCTCTCCCAAAAATAAATAAAGATTAAAAAAAATTTTTTTGATGTTCCAGTAGCCAATTAAAAAAAAGAAACAAAAAAATAAAAAATAAAAATAAATAAATAAATAAAAGAAACAGGTGAAACCAATTTCTAAAAAGCAGTTTAACTCAAAATATCAAACATACTATCACTTCAACATATAATCAATATAAAAACTGATCAACCAGATATTTTACATTCTTTTTTTTTTCATACTAAGTTTTCAAACTGAGGATGTATTTCACATTTGCAGCAAATTTTAATTCAGATTAGCAACATTTCAAGTGCTTAATAGCCACATGTGGTTAGTGGTTACCACATTAGAGCAGTTTTTGAATTTTAGTTTCAAATTGCAACTGGGTTTTGTTTTGTTTTGTTTTGTTTTGTTTTGTTTTGTTTTGTTTTGTTTTACACTGACATCTATTTAGACTTTAATGACCTATGGCTTCTCATTACTGTTTCCTGCATTTCACAAAGACTAAGAACTTTGTGTTTTATATATCTCTTATCACAAGTGCCTAGTAAATGTTTTAAAATATTAATGGCACCTGATGCAAGAAACATCAGATTACTCTCACAAAGAGGATATGAAACTGTTCAAAGGTTTGGACTTCAGTGTTTGAGACTTCATGGATAGTAATCTGCATTGGGTCAAATTACTGTTTTTGAGCATGATTTTAAATGTTTATCAAAAAGATAAAAGCCTTGAAAAAGCCTTGAAAACAAAACTGGAGGAGTCAATTTCAACATTCCATTTCTACCCCATTAACCAAGACCAAAACGCACTCCATCCACCTCTTCTTCTCTGCCCTTCTCCACATGGTTACTCACATACACCCTGCTGGACTAACAGGGGCTTCTCTGATCACCTCCCAACCCTCTTTTCCAGTTGTCTGAAGCAGTGTATGCTCAGGTCGCCCTGAGGTGCACAAGCTAGCTCAGTGTACTGTGGGAGACTCATGGCCCAGTTCTGGGAATAACAGAAATTGTGCCTCTTGAGAACGGATCTGTGTATCAAAAGACTGATTTGATTTAGTTCCCTCTTCCTATCCTGTTTCCTCCCCACCAAAATATAATTGAAGAGCTAATCCGACTTAATGACACTGAAAAATTACCTAAACCCATTCTATCTTTTCACTTTTTGAGTAGTGCCAGCCACCAGCTAGTTTCACTAATGTTTGCATCCCTGGAACCCATTACGGTGCTAAGCACAGGGGAAGCAGTAAGTACTTGCTAAAGTTAAGTATCACTTTGTAATTCCAGGGAACTTAACATTTTGTAATTTGCTTCAAAAGAAGTGAACATGCCTGTGGGGAGTGATTCCACGGATTTCTCGATTCTAATAAATTTATGTGCCTAAATTGCTCCTGAGCTGTCAGGGCAGGAGCCTCGATCCTCTCCGCGTGCCAGGGGGGCTGAAGATAGACCCCGGGACCCTCGTTTTAACACGTGAAATGAAAAAAGTATGCTCATAATAGAAAATTTAGAAATGCAAATTAAAATTACATGTATTCCTTCCACTCGGAGATCACAAGCCTCAGTTTATGAAACCTCACCTAAGAGCCAAGCCTAGTTATAAAACGCGCGATCTCATTCCCTAAACACTCTTTATTTCGCGGAATTCCTTGCAGGCTTTTCTCTAATCCAAGGCCCCGCTGGCGCGCTCTCCCGACTTTCCGCTCCACTTGGAGCCCGACGTGGCGCACGACATAAAATATGGTCGGGCAGAGGTGACAGCCTGCTGGTGACACGCGGTCTTGGTATAAAATCATCAGTCTGGAAATCTCTTCGTTTGGAATTAAACACAGTCGTTCTAGGTGGAATTGCGTCAGCCTAGGGGGTAAAAACCCGTCCGATGAGGAAATTCCGCGGGTCTCCGGGCCCTTGCAGAAGAGACCTGGAACCTCCAGGCCCTCCAGGCCGCATCCCGGGGTCCTACCGGTCCGCCCCCGCCCCCTCCTGCTTGGGCCTCGCAGCCGCCACGCTGGACGCTCAGGCCCCGCCTCCCAGGGGCCGGCCGGACCAATGGGTGCCGAGAGCCGCTACGCGTCACGCGGCGCTGGCCAATCGCGGAGGGCCACGACCATAGAAAGTCTGGGTGCGGCGGGGCCGCCCCGAGGACGGCGGCGGCGGCGCGCACTGGCGTACACACTCTCGGGCCATGGTGGTGGTGGCGTCCGCGCAGAGCCCGGCCGCCGGGGCCCCCAAAGTGCTGCTTCTGTCCGGCAAGCCCGCCGCCGCCGCCGCTGCCGCCGCCGCCGGAGCCCCGGCCGGCCGGGCTCTGCCACTTATGGTGCCGGGCCAACGAGGGGCCAGCCCGGAGGCGGCGAGCGGGGGGCCACCCCAGGCGCGCAAGCGACAGCGCCTCACGCACCTGAGCCCCGAGGAGAAGGCGCTGCGGAGGTGGGCGAGGGTCGGAGCGCGGACGCTGAGGGCGAGGGGCCGGGGACTGGCCGCCTGCCGCGCTCGGGCGCCCTTGGCCTGACCGGTGCGGTGCCAGCGTGGCGTGGGGCGGGGCGGGGCAGGAAGTCGGGAGTGCGGGGCCGCCTAGGCCTTTTTTTTTTTTTTTTTTTTTTTTTTTTTTTAATCTCCCACTAGCCCAATTTTGTCTCTAATGTCAGAGATACATAGAGCTGGGTGTTCGGGCACATGGGTTCCGAGTCCTCATGCTATGTGACCGCAGACCTGTCATTCAATGTTTCTGAATTTGGGCAGTAGCAGGGAGTCGAGGAGCCTTTTCCTGGTTTACCTACTATTTTGGGAAGGCGCGGAGCCGAAATGACAATTGTTGGAAGGGCTGTGAGGTCTGTGAGGCTCACTAGTCAAACTTAGTCTCCGCGTTCTTAAGATGGTATCTATTTCATGAGGTCTTTGGAAAGATCGGCTGAGAAATGCCACGTATTCACCTCTCCTCAAATGTTAGTTCTTCTGTGATCGGTGTGCCTTTTGTGACATAAGTGCCTCCTTGAGCAGACACGGGCCCAGGCGTCCCGGGACTGCCCAGAATGTCGGCAAGGGCGAAAGGCATCCGCCTCTCCCTTATTTGAGTTCTAGGAGGGAGTGAAAAAAGGGGAGGAGGAAATCTCTTATGATGCAAGATGAGTAGTATTTGTGTCCAGCGTCCTTGCTGTGGCCGGGATGCGACGGGGGTGTGGATGACGCAATATGGGGAAGAATGAAGCAGTTTTTCAAGCTAGATCCATGAAAAAAGCTGTATTTTTTGTTTCGTTCCATTGAGGGGAGGAGCCTGGAGTGTATTTTACCTTAGTCTACCGTATACTGTAAGTGAAAATGAAAGCAGCAGCTGGCCAAGTTTTCAAATAAAGATATAAATAAGGTTTGGGAATGACTCTGTGGTATGTCTCTTCTGTTCTCAGGAAACTGAAAAACAGAGTGGCAGCTCAGACTGCCAGAGACCGAAAGAAAGCTCGAATGAGTGAGCTGGAGCAGCAAGTGGTAGATTTGGAGGAAGAGGTAAAAATACTTAAGGTCAAACTCTTACCTTTTATTTCTCGTACATCCTTCCTTGGTGAATGTTCTGATGTTTGCTGCCTATCTCAAGTTGTTTCCGTCTCTTTAGAATACAATTGGACAGTTAATTGGAAGTTAAACTAGTCTAAATTAGGGGAGCTAGGTAATTAAGTGGTTAAGTGGTGAAGCTTGAGGAGAGCAGAAGCGATCGACCCGCTGGGACCTGCTGGCATCCATCCATGTGAGATCTATCTCAAAGTTGGCGAGTTACAACATCACAACATTACGTTTATCAAGTTAGTACTAAGAAATTCCTAAACGCAGATAGGAAATTGTCGCTTAAACCTGAGACCCTTCCTGGCTTGGCCAAAAGTCTGCTAACGTTTCCCTTCCCCTTCTATGGTCCGCTGATTACCTAATCTTAAATTGTTGCCAGCAAAATACGATAAGGAAAACACACACACATTTAAACATATTGTGATTTTATGGTTCGCTGTTGTCACTTCTATTATTACTTGCTAGTTCAAGATAGGATTTTTTTTTGCCATTATATTTAAAGTCACAAGTCACCCTTTGCTGGGTCTATATTAGTAGTTAGAGGCATTGTGGTATTTGTGACCCCACAAAATGGCACTTCTTATTTTTCATGACTATGACCTTTCCTTAGAATACCTACTGTGAACAACTGTATAAGTGTTTTCCAAAAGGTTAAGGAGAAGGAAAGGAAACGAGCTGTAGTGAAACTTCACCAGGTGGACCCTTAAGTGAAAGAACTGGATGTTTTAATAGCTTCTTATGAACTTTTTCACAGAACCAGAAACTCTTGCTAGAAAATCAGCTTTTACGAGAGAAGACGCATGGCCTTGTAGTGGAGAACCAAGAGTTAAGACAGCGGTTGGGGATGGATGCCCTGCTTACTGAAGAGGAGGCAGAGACCCAGACCAAGGTGAGTTGTCTCCTATATCTGATGTCCTGTGTGAGAACTGGTTCTAAGTGACATGACCCCTTAATGACACTTAAACTCGTTTTTCAACTGGGTAGTGAATAGTACTAGAGCCTAATAATTAAAATAAGTTACACAGCTCTCTAAAAGCAAGTACTAACAATACTGATAGCCAACAGAATGTACCATGTCAGCATTAAGGAGAACTAGAGAAACAGAGCCAGTCAAATCTGACCGAACGCTACTAAAACTATAGTGGTTTTTTGATGAATATGAATAAGTAGGGAAAGGATTCATTTTGATGGTGACATCCCTCTGATAGAAGGTGATGCATGGGTTTTAATGTATGGACCTGGCCCATTTATTGAGATCACTTAAGTGGTCTAAGATTGACAGTAGGGCCGTTCTAGTCTGTAAGAAATTACTGTCCAGAAAGATTTGGGGCCTAAATGCACTGCAGCACTTTATTAAGGACATTATTATGGATGGGGGCTCTGGGTGGCTCAGTCGGTTAAGCCTCCGACTTCAGCTCAGGTCAGAATCTCACAGTCTGTGGGTTCAAGGCCTGTGTGAGGCTCTGTGCTGACAGCTCAGAGCCTGGAGCCTGCTTGGGATTCTGTGTCTCCCTCTCTCTGCCCCTCCCCCTGCTTGTGCTCTGTCTCTCTCTCAAAATAAAGACATAAAAAAAATTAAAAAAAAACCATTATTATGGAGAACATCTCTGAAGATATTATTTAAGAATTTCAGTCCTTTGTGAATCTTTGCTTGGGGAGTGAAAATGTTTCATTGCATAGAAAATGACAATGAAGTTAGTCTTAACCTTTCCTCCTCTTCTTGTGGAGGACTCCATAAAGTGGAAAGGTAACAAAGGTAAGGGAAAGGTTTCAGCTCTAAAGAATAGTTTTCTAGCTTTCTTGAAAGTAGAGAACCACAGTTGCCTGGTGAGTGTTTCCTTGAGGACTCAGCAGTTTGAGCTGTTCATCCACGGTGGTCTTTCCTCCTAGGGGAATGGAGCGAGGCCGGTGGCCGGGTCTGCTGAGTCCGCAGCACTCAGACTACGTGCACCTCTGCAGCAGGTGCAGGCCCAGTTGTCACCCCTCCAGAACATCTCCCCATGGATTCTGACGGTGTTGACTCTTCAGACTCTGAGGTAGGGGTTATTGGGATTTAGTGAAAAGGTCTATAACTTGTTAATTCCATCTGTTTGATGGCTGATATCCCTAACCAAGCAGAGGAGGGCAGGAGAAGTTGGTTTTGGTTGGGTTAGAAGTGAGTATTGACGGTCTTCCCTATCTGCGGATGGTTTAGAGCACAGAGTAAGGTGTAGGTAAATGGGTCTGTGAGTCTCGGAGGTCGTGCTATTGCATAATGATTAACTTACATTGTGGGACCTAGTAGTGTTCTAAGGTAGATTCTTGGGTGCATTCTAATGATTGGATTCCATTGAATTTTTGCCTCTTGCAGTCTGATATCCTGTTGGGCATTCTGTTCAACTTGGATCCAGTCATGTTCTTCAGATGTCCTTCCCCAGAGTCTACCAGCCTGGAGGAACAACCAGAGGTCTACCCAGAAGGACCCAGTTCCTTACCGGCCTCCCCTTCTCCGTCACTGGGGACGTCATCAGCCAAGCTGGAAGCCATTAATGAACTGATTCGTTTTGACCACGTGTATACCAAGCCCCTCGTCTTAGAGATACCCTCTGAGACAGAGAGCCAAGCAAATGTGGTAGTGAAAATTGAGGAAGCACCTTTCAGCCCCTCAGAGAAAGATCACCCTGAATTCACTGTCTCAGTGAAGGAAGAACTTGTAGAAGATGACTTCATTCCAGAACTGGGCACCTCAGATCTACTTTCACCCAGCCACTGCCCGAAGCCATCCTCCTGTCTACTGGATGCTTATAGTGACTGTGGATATGAGGGCTCCCCTTCCCCCTTCAGCGACATGTCCTCTCTGCTTGGTGTAGACCATTCTTGGGAGGACACTTTTGCCAATGAACTCTTTCCCCAGCTGATTAGTGTCTAAGGAATGATCCAATGCTGTTGCCCTTTTCCTTGACTATTACACTGCCTGGAAGATAGCAGAGAAGCCTATGCTTCATTCACAAAGCCAAAGTAGAGGGTGTACAGTCCTAGGGAATTCCTCTAAAGTATTTGTTCAAACTTTATAGGTCACCCCAAATATTGTCTTTTGTCATCCAGCAGTCCAAGGTACTCAGATTTATTACTATAATCTAGAATCACAGCTTTTGAGGTTGTACCTTTATCTTAAGGGCAGAAGTTTGCCCTAAAATTCTTCTGTAAGGGTCACTGGACAAGTGTCTTAGACATGGAATTTATGAATGGCCCTTTATCATTTTTCTCCCTTCTTGGCATCCCAGGCTTGTCTCCGATTTTAGGTCCTTTAGTTTGCTTCTGCAAGCAGAGAGAACACCTACCTGAGGGGACTCCTTTCCCTCATGTACAGTTCAAGTAAAGATCAAGAATCTTTTGTAAAACTATGGAAATTTACTATGTAAATGCTTGATGAAATCTTTCCCTGCTAGTGTAACTTTTGGAAGGTGCTTTCTCCATTTATTTAAAACTACCTGTGCAATTAAAAAGTGCAATGCAATGTCTTTGTTCTTTGATTTCTTCTTGGGCTTTTTAAGTCTTACTGTTTTGTTTCACTGATTGCCACGATAGTAATTTATCCAACTTCAGGGAGCATAGCATGCCGCTTTTTAAATTTTTTTTTTTTTCAACGTTTATTTATTTTTGGGACAGAGAGAGACAGAGCATGAACAGGGGAGGGGCAGAGAGAGAGGGAGACACAGAATCGGAAACAGGCTCCAGGCTCCGAGCCATCAGCCCAGAGCCCGACGCGGGGCTCGAACTCACGGACCGCGAGATCGTGACCTGGCTGAAGTCGGACGCTTAACTGACGGCGCCACCCAGGCGCCCCTGCATGCCGCTTTTTAAAGCGACGGAAAGTTTTACCCCCTTAATTACTGCCTGCTTCGATTCTTGGCTGCCATAAGTGATAGGAACCTATTCTTTGAGTAGTTAGTGTATTTCTGAGCTTCTTTAGCTTTACTGGCCAATATTACAGACGTTAAGTGACCAAGCTAGAACACTTAACCATTATTTTGCTATATACCATCTTCAGAGAAAAACATGCCATTAAATATCAAGATTCTCTTGGCATTTTTACAGGGATTAACGTTTTCTAGACTCAAGTTTAAGTCTGCCACTGGTTTGCCAGGTAGACTCAAGTTTAAGTCTGCCACTGGTTTGCCAGGTAATCCTGGACATGTAATATCACTTTCTCACCTGTAAAGGGGCATAACAGTCACTATCTAAAGGTTGCTAGAGGTGATACATTATAAGCTCTTGGTATATGTACACTTAGGCACCATCCCAAGCACTCAAAAGTTAGCTATTTTCCCCTAATCCACTTAGGGATTTTAATCTTACAGTATTTTATATACCCTGGAATTTGTTTCACAGAATGAACCTGTTCAAGGAAAAATCTGACCATCAACATTACCCCAAAGCTATAGAGATGATAACCTCATCCTTCATGTGCGTTTTTCCTTGGGAATCCTCTTAGAAGGTACTGAAGGGCTTCCCTCAGAAATCATTTCACCTATGCCAGCATCCTGTGCCAATATTAAGCCTACCACTGGAGAGGTCAAAGTAAAGGAGTGTAGACAAAAGGATTCAAAGAATCCCAAGCAGCAAGACAAAGGCTATACTTTTAGCCAAGTTTAAGGGGATACGTTTGGTGTGATTGGAGGCATGTCCACATGACAGCCTAAAATCCCTGGTCACTAAGGCCAGAGCTCAATCCTATTCTTGGCAATGCAAGCTTGCTTAGGCTCAGTTTCTGTATTATAAATGTACAACAGCCTCCAGCTGTCCCTATGATTAAAACTCTGATCACCTGATTTTCTATAACTGAAAACCTAAGTGCTGGGTGTCTATTTAGGGATTGTCTAGGCAAATGCAATTACAGATGAATTTTAGCCACTCTCCATCATAATTGCAGAAGCATCTGGAGATTGAGGCTCAAATAACTTACATTGAATGACATCACATGAAAGAGGCAGCTGTACGAACAGGGATAACACAGGACATACATAACCTGCGTTGATCTTCAGGGTTTTCATTTCCTGCACAGATGGGTGAAAATGACCCAACGCTGCTCAGCCTTGACAAAACACCTGTTATTTAAGGATATCTTACTGAAACAAATTGGTCAGAAATAAAAATCAAGATCTCCTTCTGCAAAACCAAAGCAAGATTTCTATTAGATGCAGAGGGCTGTCCATAACTGAAAGTCAATCAGGTGACAAATGTCTGCACACCATTTTCCTGGGTCTTGTAACACCAATGTATATGTGCCCCCTTGCTTTTCTACTAGGTATGCTACTGAAGCAGACATAAGGTAGGAACAGAACCGTAGGCAAAAGGTAACCCTGCCTACTCCAGAAAGATTTTATCAGTTAAATTCTATTATGCTAAGAATGAAATCTTTACCTGGGGACTTCTCAAGTTCATTAAAGGACAGGAAGACGGGCCTGTTTACCCACTAATCAGTTGTTGAAAGACAACATCCTTGTCTTGCTGGAGCTGTAGTCTAAATGCATGCAACTGAGCTCTAAAATGCCACTGGCAGAGTATTTGGACCAGACAGATATACACAAAACTGTATTTTCTCAAGGAGTTTAGTATCACACTGACTGAACCGCACTCTATCGTAGATTATTTCAATGAAATTTAAATGACATTTTAAGGTATTCTATGAGAAGACTGTAAAACCAATGGTCAAGTAGGAAGAACACTGAACCTGCTGAGTTTGATTCTAATACTAAACTGTCATTCACTACTTAGGCTTTAGTCTCCAAATCTGTAAAATAACGAGGGTAGGTAACTTTTAGCTGTGATTTCCAAATTTTAGTGAAAAACAATATCCTGAGTTTTCCACAATTGCACCCCAAACTTAACTCCGCCTGCCCACGATTCAGGGATTCACGGTTATCAAGATTGTAAATATGCAGGCAACACTGCCACCCAGTGACCTGTCAACTCTTAGGGAATGACCACTAACCAAATACCATGCAATTTTCTTATTCCCTATTTTTAAAGGTCCCCAACTTATAAAAACAAAAATGCTGTGAAGTCCATATACTGTTTCCAACTCTATATTTAAACAGTTTTGAAGACTGTCACTACTGCCATCTGAATACTGGCAATCAGTCACGACTGCCACTCAATGCTATTGACTGACAGCAGCAAACTGCTAAGTAGAGTGGAAAGCATTCTGTGGGTTTTAGAACGGCAAAACCTAGTTTATTTTGGAAATAGCTAATTCATTTATGAAGCTTACTTATAACCCAACATAGTCACCTCTTCAAAATAAACTTAAGCCCCTCACTAATATGAATGCTGCTTTAAATACAATTTAAAAGAAAGAGGTAGTTAATTTTGCTTACTTATGTGCAGGAATACAAATACCTCAAAATCAAAACACTTAAGTTTTATTGAAAACAATAAAATACAGAAACATCAGATTCTCATTTTAAAGTTGACAGTATCTTCCAGAACCTTCCTAGTACTACACCGTTCTTGTCACTATTAAATAATGAAACCAAATTTCAAATCCAAAATAATTAACGAACCTGCTTATAAATAAGCATTTCTTCTCATGGTTCTAGCCCCACACCCTAGTTTGTTTTTTTCTAAATTTTATATTTGCACCTTTTTTGAAAATGAGTTTGTTTTTTTTTTTTTAACGACTGATTAATATTTTTGAGAACTGGACTTAACTTTATATTAAAAAAAAAAACCCACACACACCTACTCAAACTCAGAGAAAATATACATTTGTTCATTAAAGCTCACCTGCTTTAGATAGTTTTTCTCTTCACACATTAGCGTAATAAGCCAATGTTTGATCCATGCTTCAAAGCTGTACGAAATGAAAAGACCTGTTGATTCCCTAGGGAAACCTTAAGGCAAAAGCAAAAGCCTTACACTATAAAAGAAAAACAAAGCAGAGGCATGGAGACTGTGGAAACGGCTCAGATGAATAAGCACCACAAGGATGAAGAAAATTTCTGTACAAACATATGCAAAAGGATAAAGTTTAAAAAGGAGCATTAAACATCCATTTTCCTGCAGAAATAATTAATCACGTCAGATAATCTGACTCCTGAAACAAGTTGTTTGGATTTTAATGAACAGATTCTTAATTCTCTCCTATAGTTACCAGTGGTATCAGAACCTTGTTTTGGAGCTGTTCCTCCTTTTCCTCATACAGACCTTCGAGCAGAGGCTTACCCCACAATTCCTATCGAAGACACTCTTAGTGTGTTTTGGGTCCTTCTCTGGAAAGTCGTCACCCCTTCCACCCTAACACTGGGACGAACTCCAAATTCTGGATGGTCACTTCACGTTTTTAAGTTACACCAGAACAAAATTTTTTAGCACGGCAATTTCTTTAAGGCTACAAACTTTGTAAGTTGGTCCCATTAAACAATGACCTAAAGGCAGGAGTTTTTCAAACAGCATGAATCAAACACTTGCACATTTCAACAGAATACAGTTTACATTCATCTCTAAATCTGAGATTAAGAAACTATTAGCTGGTTTCCAACTGGTTTTAATACTGGTTTGAAGTTCGAATAATTTTACTGTGTAGACATTAAATATTGTTTAAATATTAAACATTAAATCTTTTCCTGACTATCCAGACAGAAATAGAGAAAGCAGGAACAACAGGCAAAGGAAGAAACAGTCCAATGAACAGACTTGTTACTTCTACGCCATCTGTTACAAGGGGAGGGATTTCAGCATGGGTTTCAAAAATGCCTGGGAGCTGGTTTCTCAAAAGTCACCTCTACTTGGCATAAACCATTTTTTTTTTTCTACATAAGATATCTGATTCCTATAAAGGAGGAAGAAACCCGGAAAACAAAACAGAACAAAAAGAACTGGGGTGGTCTCCCATTGTGTGTTTTAAGGGCCAGTATTACACTATTACACTTATTTAATAAGTTATAGTGGATATTCTGTAGCGCTAAAGGAAGTGTTGTTTTAATCGGCACTACTGAGTCCTTGCCACACAGAAGAGCCCTTCCTGAGAAATAAAAAAACTTCAATCCTGGTTATCCCCAAAGAACACCTTGAGCCTGGTTTAGTTCCTCAAGATGAAGATGTCCTATTAGCAGGAAGCTGTTCTCTATTAACTCTGAGGTTTACTGCACCAACAGCTGAAGCACCGGGCAAAGTGGCTAGTTCAGTACATCTCAATGTCACTCACCCATATGTTCTCAGTTCATTATTCTGTTACTGTTTTCTACGTTAACACTAAAATACTCGACTTGCTAACATAGGCATAACCTTTTAAAAATATCTATCAATGCTGGGCTTAGCTGACATGGCAGTTCCTTGGGATTACTTAAGGAAACTTTCTTCCGTAGCCAATTTACACATGGGTTACCTCACAATCACTTTTTAACTATCGTTCAAAGTTAATTACGTTGTAAACACTCCTCAAGTGTCGTGCAAGGGAAACCAAGGAGCAACAGTAGCACAAGGCAAAAAAGCCTTGAAGGAAAAATCTTTTCTTTCTATTTTCATTGCATTTGCAGAGGCTAAGAGGTGAGCCACAATGCTACCAGCTATTAAATCAATATAGATACACAGAACAGACAACATACAAGTTTCAGAGCCTCTGTTAAATCTCTTAGCAATAGGCTTAAGCTACTGCTTTTCTCCCTCCTCTTCCCAATCATACACAGTCACCATCGTAAACAGAGCTCCTATATCCATAGATGGAAGTTGTGACTCAACTGTCAGGGCACAGTCATAGTAGGAGCATCCTTCTTTCTTAATGCATCTTTTTCAGATTCAAGCATCTGAATTTTCTCTGATTATCTGAATGGTTTAGATAATGTAACAGATGACTTAAGTCACCCTTAGATACACAGCTTTTATACTTGCCTCTGCAGGCCACAATTTCACATTCCCTTAATAAGCCCCCTGGAAAACTGCTTTTCCCTTGAGACAAGCTTCCTTGGCAAAAAGTTGGATTCAAGAAATGGCTACCCAAAATGAAGAGTCCCACCCCAAATCACAGGTGGAGATATTATTACACCCGTTTTATAAAACTTTCAAGTCCCTATACTATACAAGTAGGCTCACGACTAAATACATGAGCCTTCTAAAATTTGACAACTTTAGCATAGAAACTGGTTTCTAGAGTTCCATCTCTTCTTCTGTGCAAGCGGCTGTCTCCAAACCACTGTAAACAGGCATCCCTGTTTGCCGAGGTTCCAAGAACAGTTCAGTTCTCCCAGGGAAGGCAGTGCCAGCAGCTGCATGCTTGGTTTGGCTCTCTCCTGTGTAGTTCTTAGCATTAGATGACGGCTTTGGCTTATCAGAAAGGAGTTCAGGGAGAGGTTTCCAGAGCACAAGCTCCATGGAAGGACGGCTCCTAAGACATAAAACACAGACTTTATCAAAACTTTTAGGATACAGAAATAAAGGATACATGTTGAAAAGCTAATGTTTGCTACCAAATATCTAGAGTTAAGAACTGATGGCATCAAACTAGGAGACTTATGGGGTACCTGGGTGGCTCAGTCAGTTGAGCATCCAACTTCAGCTCAGGTCATGATCTCATGGTTCTTGAGTTCGAGCCCTGCATCCGGCTCTCTGCTATCAGCACAAAGCCTACTTCAGATCCTCTCTCCCTCTCTTTGCCCCTCCCCTGCTCGTTCTCTCTCTCTTTCTCTCTCAAAATAAGTAAGTAAACTTTATTTTTTTTCTTTTAAAATTTTATTTATTTTGAGAGAGTGCGAGTGAGAGGGGGAAGGGGGGGTGGCAGAGAGAGAGAGAGAATCCCAACCAGGCTCTGCACTGTCAGCGTTAAGACCCATGCAGGGCTCAAACTCACAAATCGTGAGATCATGATCTGAACAGAAGTCAAGAGTCAGACGCTTATCTGACTGAGCCACCCACGTGCCCCTAAGTACATAAACTAAAAAAAAAAAAAAAAAAAAAAAAGACTTGTGATGATCCAAACATATCTTTAGAAAGACACGCAAATACATATAATTTTACAGTTCTGCATGCATTTTTAACCAAACCAACCAGCTGTACTGATGCTGTGATTAAAACTAACACAGGGGTAACTGACTGGCTCAGTCAGAAGAGCATGTGACTCTTGATCTCAGGGTTGTTAAGTTCAAGCCCCACACTGGGCATAGAGATTACTTAAAAAAAAAAATTTTTTTAATGTTTATTTATATTTGAGAGACAGAAAGAGACAGAGGGCAAGTGGGGGAAGAACAGAAAGAGAGACAATCTGAGGCAGGCTCCAGGCTCTTAGCCGTCAGCACAGAGCCCCACGTGGGGCCCGAACTCACAAACCATGAGATCATGACCTGAGCCGAAGTCGGGCACTTAACCGACTGAGCCACCCAGGTGCCCCGAGATTACTTAAAATATTTAAAAATAAAAGCAATATTGGGGCGCCTGGGTGGCGCAGTCGGTTAGGCGTCCGACTTCAGCCAGGTCACGATCTCGCGGTCCGTGAGTTCGAGCCCCGCGTCGGGCTCTGGGCTGATGGCTCAGAGCCTGGAGCCTGTTTCCGATTCTGTGTCTCCCTCTCTCTCTGCCTCTCCCCCGTTCATGCTCTGTCTCTCTCTCTGTCCCAAAAATAAATAAACGTTGAAAAAAAAATTTTTTTTAAATAAAAGCAATATAAACATCCAATGTGAAAAAGAGGCCCCTTATTATGCTAAGTGAAATTAGTCAGAGAAAGACAAATATATGACTTCACTCATGTGAGGACTTTAAGATACAAAACAGATGAACATAAGGGAAGGGAAGCAAAAGCAATATAAAAACAGGGAGGGAGACAAAACATAAGAGACTCTTAAATATAGAGAATAAACAGAGGGTTGCTGGAGGGGTTGTGGGGGATGGGCTAAATGGGTAAAGGGCTTAAGGATTCTATTCCTGAAATCATTGTTGTACCATATGCTAACTTGGATGTAAACTATAAAAAATAAATTAGATTAAAAAAAGAAAAAGAAAAACAGAGGCCCTTGATTCAATGCTGTTATAAGTTTCTCAAATTGTGGTTAATATTAGTAGATATGAGCTACTATCTTCTACTAAACTATTATAAATTTTTTACGTTTATTTATTTTTGAGAGAGAGAGAGAGAGAGAGAGAGAGAGACACAGTGCAAGAGGGGGAGGGGCAGAGAGAGAGGGAGACACAGAATCCGAAGCAGGCTCCAGGTTCTGAGCAGTCAGCACAGAGTCCGATGTGGGGCTCGAATCCACGATCCATGAGATCATAACCGGAGCCGAAGTCAGATAGATGCTCAACCAACTGAGCCACCCAGGTGCCCCTAAACTATAAATGAAACACTGACCAAACACATTAAAAGCATCTCTGTATACCTTTTGCTTAGTTTAACTATGAAGTATAATGCTTTTTGCAATAAGTCTAAACGATTATGTTGCCAGGGCCTGCCTGCCCCTCAGTCCTCCTCCATCCAGTGATGGTTTGATGGTTTCTGGAACCTAAAGGCAAATAAAACTAAATAAACCACAATGAAGAATACTCCCAAAGGTTAGCTTCTGGAAAACTACTGAGAGCAGAAATTGCTATTTTTTTTAGGCTGTAGGGCAACATGACCTGTTTACTCTTGGCTATTTACCCACTCTCAGGGCTGGTTAGTTAATTATAAGCTCGAGCTAGGGGGCTAATGCAAAACCTCTGTGATCTAACATCAAGCAGCAGCTGAACCCACTGTGGCCAAAGGCAATAATGCCTCATCTGCTTGGCATCACTGGGGCTGGTGTCCTAAGAGGTTTTTTCAGATATCTGACACTTACCCTCACAAAGTATCAAATCTGTCTACGGTATTTTCCAGGCAACACCTAAATGGCACTTTGTGACTTGACTATTACTTTACAGGTGGATAATGATGGCTTCAGATCTTGTAAGCTCAAGGACTATAGGAATTACAGACTAGCATTAGTTTTTATGTTAATGGCCCCAGGCTGCTTTGCTTTTTAGGTTATGTGTGCTTTCTAGTTTCCGCTCTAGTCCTCACACTGTATTGTTACTACTCACCACTATGAGTTTGTACTGCTCTCACTTGCTGTTTCTTCGTTTCTACTCAGAATCCAGGTACCTGAGCTCAGTAAGCTGGGTCTAACTTAAGAGCAAACTGGCTTAGAGCTAAAGCCCTGAGAAATTATCCACTATGAGGCAAGAACACGAGCTTTGGATTGTGGCCTTTGTGGTAACTGTTTTGGCTAATGGTAGATTTCTTCTAGTTTATTTTTAAGGTCTTTTTATTTATTTTTATTAAAAAATTTTTTTCTTTAATGCTATTTATTTTTGAGAGAGAGAGAGACAGAGTGGGAAAGGGGCAGAGAGAGAGGGAGACACAGAATCCAAAACAGACTCCAGGCTCTGAGCTGTCAGCACAGAGCCTGATGCAGGGCTCATGAGTGGTGAAATTATGACCTAAGCCGAAGTCGGACACTTAACTGAGCCACCCAGGCACCTGTTTTCTAGGTCTTAATGGTGTTCCTGAACAATTGACAGAGGCTGGTAAACAAGAGCTTTTGAAACGTGGTTCCATATCCTACAACAATACTTTAAGAGAATAGGCTATCGTCAATCCTCCCATCCCGAAGTATTAGATGGTCACCCACTTCAGAACTTCAAAAGAATCTGAGGTTAAGAAGGTATGTATACTTCAAACTTGTCCATGCACAGTATCTTGTTCACCCACAGTTAACTAAGAAAAAAGCCTGTATCCAGACTAAGCTAAATAGAAAACCTATTGTACTTTCATTGGGATGGTGAGCAGGAGACAAGACTAGGATAGCACGGGCCTTGTCTGGAGACACCACCAGGTCTCCCTTCAAGATCACAATTAAAGGGAAACCAGGAACCAACACTTACATGGACTCAATCATTTTCTTTGTAAAGACTTCATCAAATTCCCTCTTCAAACCTGTTTTCATGGTGTCAGAAAGAACAAGACTGGGGAGATGGTTAATATTTCTGTCAGCTTCAACTTCTTCATCTTCATCAATTATCCTAAATAAAGGCAGCAGAAGCAGAGAAAGAAAAATTAGTCAAGCTGTTATGTACTGTAGCAATTGAACAAAATTTAAAAAATAATAAAAGCAACAGATGCTATAGGAAAAGATCAAGTAAAACATGAGGCTGAGTGAAGAAAGTACAGGCAGAAGAGTTACTCAGTATTTAACACAAGTTTTACATCAGATGCAATCAAATTTGAAGAACATGTCCCTGAAAACTCCCATAAACCAAAAATTAATATTCAGAAACACTAACATCCAGCAAAGTTCTATGAGAAGAACTTACTTTAACATTTAATGTGTAAACTTTGAGTTCATAGTCTGAGAGACTGAGGATCACCATTATGACCAAACTGACTAATTAGACTAG
The DNA here is from genome assembly GCF_016509475.1 of Prionailurus bengalensis. Lineage (NCBI taxonomy): Eukaryota > Metazoa > Chordata > Mammalia > Carnivora > Felidae > Prionailurus > Prionailurus bengalensis. The sequence goes on from NC_057356.1 coordinate 23,770,264, forward strand.
CTTAAGAGAGCAGAGATGGCACATGAGACCAACAAGAAGCCAGCAACATACACTACCCATTCACCTGTCCTCAATTTCCTGAAGCCTCCTTCGGGCAACTTCACACTGTGGTTCTCCCGTTGTCTGATCCATTTCTTCACAAATTACATCTAACATGCCAGGTGCAGAGAGGCCACTAGTACACGGATTTACTCCATGACTCTCTATATCCTGATGTGCACAAAGAATCCAGTCATTAGGACCAGCACACAGCCCTGCTTCAGTTAGCCTTTTCTTTCTTACTGGACAACTGAAAAAAAAAAAAAAATCAATGAAAATTCAGAATCATATAAATAAAACATTTATCATCCCTATGTCTAATCCCTATGCCTAAACTCTTATACAAAAAACTCTAATTTTTGATAGTGTGTGATTGCAAGATGGAGAATTTTGCATTTTCTGTCATTTTGACAGCCTCCTTGAGATGTTTTCTTCGACTGCTCTCTACTATATCAGACTGTACCTGCAAGATTTTGCTTTCTCAGATTAGAAGTATTCAATGTGGGAACTTAAAGTCATTCCTATTTGGCTCTGGGTAGGTCATGTGGAAAGTACAGAAACCAAAACCACAAAGCAGCAATTCAGCACCAGCCATATTTTGTCACAATTCTGCTTGCTCCACATGGGGAGATAGTCTACAGGTGTTCTATACTCCTGCAGGACGAAAATACATGCTTGATCAGGTATGTTCCAATAGGCTGTAGATGATTCTCTTGATCCTCTCCAGAATGTCAGAGACTATGATTTGGCTCTGAGTCTCTTTGTCATATAAGGTAGAGTTACACGTTGGGCACCAGACACCAAAGCTCCCAAGTCCTAGCTCTTATGCCATTCTCACTGGAACTTGCGGCCTCCTTACAGGAAGTTCAACAGTTCAAGCTTATGCCATGAACTAGTATTTGCATGTACTACAACATGCCCAATTTAGTTGAAAACACTCTGAAGCAGGTTAAATAGACAACTGGTCCTATTCTAATTAAGTATTTAGACCAGAAGTACTTTATTGCTTGGGCATCAGCAAGTGCAATGTCAGAAACAGAACACAACTCTGCAACTTAAAAAAAAAAAAAAAAAAAATTTGTTAATGGCTACCACAGCTTCTGACTCTCTAAACTGAAGGTCAAAGGAAGTGGTATGTATTTTACAAGAAATTTCTATTCACGGTACAACTACAAAAATCAACTTTAAAAAAAAAAGGATACAAAAATCAACATTAAAGTCTCTGGCAATATAAAATCTGACAATGCTCTCTTGAACCTAGACTTTTATTGGAATCAACTATTAAATGTTTTTAAAAAATGGTTTCGTTTTTTGAGGTCTTTTTTTCTTTTTAGCATAGTTGACACAGTGTTACATTAGTTTACGGTGTACAACATAGTGATTCAACAACTCTCAATCTTATGCTATGCTCACAACTATAGCTATAATCTGAATATATGTAACTCCACGAATCTGTGTATCATCCTTGCACAGGAGACATGCTAATCTCTGTATCATTCCAATTTTTAGTACACATGCTGCTGAAGTGAGCACAATAATATGTTTAGTTTATAGTTGGTTTTAACTGATAAGAAAGTATTAAAAATGTCTAGCTATACATCAAATATTTCTGTAATAGTGGATAGTTTTATGGTGTGGTGTTTTGGAAAGCAGGAGAAACTATACACACACAAAACCAGCTAAGAAAAAGAATACATCTATCTGGAGAGAACAGATAATTTCCTAGCACATCCAATAATTCAACTACGAAATGCAACTGAGTGTAAGAGTTGCGTTCTGATCTCTAACCTCCAACACGATTTGGACTAAATTATCTCATGCCTTGTAGGTCCATTTGCAAGCAATTAGAGATCAATGATAATTAAGCTCCAAAGAAAATGTGATATAAAAGACTTCAAAGTACAGATAAGAGCTATGGAAGTGGCAGGTGGGCAGCACGCATTAGATATCCAAATGTCAAGTTCCTCATTCTCAGGGCCTCAATCTCTTCATCTGTAAATTAAAGATGGTTTTATTTAGTTTTTAAAGTAAGCTTTACACCCAATGTGGGGCTTGAACTGACAACCCCACTGCATGCTCTACCAACTGAGCCAGACAGGCACCCCAAAGGTGGTTAACTTTTTAAGCCAACAGATTTTACGCTTCAAACTTTTAACACTGGGACTCTTTATTCAAGTATGTCTTATAGAGTACTCCAAAAGACAAGAGCAAAGAGGTCCCTATGTATGCGCAGCAATCCCAAGGCAATTAAGAACCTAAATCCTGTCTGGCCTGATGGTTTTTAAACTGACACAACTTTCAAATCTATTTAGCCTATGCTTCAAAAAGTTAGAAAATCCAAAGTTTCTGCTGGCCAAAAAACAAACAAAACCTACACAAAGTTAAAAGGCAAATGACAAATTTTGGGGAAGCATAACACACATAACAAACTACTGATTTCTTTAGTAAAGATTTCTTATGGATGAACAAGAAAAAGATCAATACGGCAATAGGAAATCTGCACAAACATGAACAACTGACACAATGAAACACGAATGCATTAAATGAAAAGATGTTCGACGTAACTTTAATTTACAAGATATAAGTTAAAACAGTGATCATATTTTAACTATGAAATCCTACACTTATACAATTCAATGAATAATTAGAAAATATGCATCCATAAAAATAACATTTGTAGGAGCGCCTGGGTGGTTCAGTCGGTTAAGCATCTGACTCTCAGTTTTGGCACAGGTCATGATCTCAGTTTGTGAATTTGAGCCCCACATCAGGCTCTGTGCTGACAGTGCAGAGCCTGCTTGGGATTCTCCCTTCTCACTCTCTGCCCCTCCTCTGCTCTCTCTCAAAATAATAAGCATTAAAAAAATAATAACATTCAAGATACAGACCTCTGCCAACATCCCAAGATGGTACTCTATATTCTCCATCCTACAGGTAAACACTGTATTACAGTATTTACTTCTTTTAAAAAATACATTATCAAGCACGTAAATATGCATCCCTAAACAATGTTTAGGGCAAAACTATGCCTGGCTTTCAACCTTATACTTAGGAAATTGTACTGTATACATTCTTGGGATTTTTTTTTTTTTTTTTTGCTCATATTATGCTTATAAGACATATCCATGTTGATAAATGCAATACATTCTCTTTTGCCCCTTTGTACTGAATAGAATTCCTTTGTATGAATTTAATTTACCCATTTTACTGTTGAGGGACCTATGGGTCTTTTCCAGCTTAGAGCTATTATGAACAAGGACGCTATGAACCTTGTACATGCCTCCTGCTGCGAGTGTGTACCTACTCAAGAGTGGAACGTTTGGGTAACAGAGTAGGTATGCCTTCAACTTACTAGATAATGCCAAACTATTTCCCAAAGTGCTTGTACCAATTTACATTCTCATCTATAGTATTGCAGAGTTACTGGGTGCTCCAATATCTGGTGGTAAAGTAGATCACACTGAGGCTTTTACTAGGCATTTTCCTAAAGACTGATAAAGTTAAATGAACACCTTTCTTTTGGTTGGTCATTTCGATATCTTCTTTGAGAGATTCTTTCACTCATTTTTCTATTACACGGCCTGTCTAGGAGATGTAATTATTTTACCCGGAAGTGAGGTTAAAAAAAAAAAAGTCTGAAAACAAACAAACAAACCAACAGTTTGAAAACACAGTTCTGGTGACAAGATGGAGAAGCAACCATTTCCACTGTTAAAAGGAATATAAATTGGCAACAACTCTTGTTCAAATTTAAAATGCATGCCATACCCCATCTAGAAATCCATGAACCTACTTGTACATATATACGAGGAACTTTTTTTTTTAATGTTTATTTTTGAGACAGAGAGACAGACAGAGCGAGCGAGTGCAAGCAGGGGAGGAGCAGAGAGAGAGGGAGACACAGAAACTGGCAGGCTCCAGGCTCTAAGCTGTCAGCACAGAGCCCGACGTGGGGCTCGAACTCAGCAACCGAGAGATCATGACCTGAGCCGAAGTCGGACGCTTAACCGACTGAGCCACCCAGGCGCCCCTACAAGGAACTTTAAAAAAGAAGGGCATGGTAGATTTAACCTACAGTAAAAGCAAAAGACTAGAAAGAATTTAGAAAGCCATGGACAGGAGACTGGTTAATGATCTATACCTACTTACAACAGAATTCTATTCAATGTTGCAAAAGAAATTAGGTAGAAGTCTACCTGCCCATATGCAACAAGCCACAGGATAGCAAAATGAAAAGATCAAAGTGTTACACAATGTGAAGTTACCTTCTTAGAAATGTAGAAAACCTGAGGTATATACAGTTATAAACTCGTTAAGTTTTTAGATTATCTTCCAAAGGAGAAATTGGAAACAGGTAACAGGGGTTGCCATCTGTGGAGAAAAGGGGAGCATGCACTCTAACACTTTACAATTTTTACCCTTTTGCACACTTGAAATTCTTTTACTTTCTGCACGTAATAATATTTACATGGATGAAAACTCAAACATTGCTAAGGATTACAGAGAGAAGTCTCCCTCCGGCATGCCCGCTACCCAGTTACTTTCCCTAAAAGGCGACCAGTGTTAGCAGTTAGTTCCTTGTGCCTCCTTGCACAGATACCTAACGTTTCACCTTTTCACTTTTAGGTAACCGAGAATATAAAATAGATTAAATGACCATAAAGTGAATAAATGGCACCTGACACTTACTCGTCATCCTCCTCCTCTCGCTTGTGCTTCTTTTTACAGCGAACTGAAACACTGTTGAAACAAACAAAATCAGTCAATTGAGAAATTTACTGAGCCTGTGCTTTCGGCATCCACTCTTCCTTTCCCCAATAATCTTGCCGATGCCACAAGTACTGGCTTGTCCCCTTCCTTCCCGACTGGGATTGGATATCCAGATCACAAGGTCGGTCTGGTTGGGTGGTCCCGGCCGAGTCAGAAGTTGAAATCTCAACTTCTCACTTTGTCAAGAGAGGGGGAAATGAATCCGGAGGGACCGACGTGGGGAAAACGTTTCTGGGGGCAGGCACTGTGCTAAGCACTTTACTTCCACGGTCTCACTAGCAGGACCCATTTCTGTCCCTCTTTGCAGACGAGAAACCGAGGGAGTGTCTGAGAAGCGCTGAAAGTTAGCACTGGCGGCCGCGCCGAGGGGACGGCCGGGCTCCGGGCGGCCCGGGTTCCACCCCCGGCCCCAAGTGGACAAGCTCGGCAAAGTCTGCTCACTTTTCGGAAGCGCAGGCCTGCCGCGGTCCTCCCCGGACTCCCGGGCTGTGTGGCCCCAAGCGACTTAACAGTTAACGTCCCTGGGGATCAGTTTCTCATCCGCTATGTGGGGGCTCAGGAGCCCCCCGCGGAGGGTCGTGAGGATTAATGAGCCGGAGCTCCGCGCCCGCCCGCCCGCCCCGCCGGCTCCTCACCGTCCGCGCGCCGCGCTCCCGCCGGGGCTGCTCGGGGAGGCGCGGGGTCCCGGCCGCGGGGCCAGCTCGGCGCCGTCCACTCCCGGCGGGAAGGCCCGGCCGGGGAAGGCCGGCGGCGGCTGCAGGAAGTCCGGGCCGCCGCTCAGAGGGAGGCCGCTGAAGGGCCGGCCGAGCGCGGCCATGGCCGGGGAGACGAGGAGGCTGCGTCCGCGGCCCCGGCCGCCCGCGTCCCCAGGCCCGGCAGCTGCGGCCACAGCGACTGCTGAGAGGCGCCCGCCTCTGAGCCCGCTCTCGACCCCACGTCACGCCTTCTAGAACCCTCCACCCCGGGCCGCCGAGGGGCACGCCGGGATTTGTTGTGTGTGGAGAGCTGCTGTCGCGAAGGGTGCTGGGAGTTGCAGTCGAAGAGGACTACAAACAAGATGGCTGCCTCGGCTTAGCTGGCTGGGGCTGGAGGATGGCTCTGAAGAGCCTTGAGTGTGAAATAGGTTCCAATTCTCACACCTCTGTACCCCAGTTTTCTCAATAGTAAAACCTGGTAATAATAGTACCTATCTTCTTAGGGTTGATGAGAGGATTAAATGAATAAAAACATGTAGCTCTTGGGGGTGGCTGACTGGTTCAGCGAGCTTGCGACGCTTCATCTCCAGGTCATGAGTTCGAGCCACACACTACTTTAAAAAACAAGCAAAGAGGGGCGCCTGGGTGGCGCAGTCGGTTAAGCGTCCGACTTCAGCCAGGTCACGATCTCGCGGTCCGTGAGTTCGAGCCCCGCGTCGGGCTCTGGGCTGATGGCTCGGAGCCTGGAGCCTGTTTCCGATTCTGTGTCTCCCTCTCTCTCTGCCCCTCCCCCGTTCAGGCTCTGTCTCTCTCTGTCCCAAAAATAAATAAACGTTGAAAAAAAAATTAAAAAAAAAAAAAAAAAACAAGCAAAGAATAGATCCCTTAGAACAATGCTTGGCACCAGAACAATTCTTGGCACATAGCACATATTCGTTAAATATCAGCTAGTATTTCTTTCCATGTTTTAATGTAAATGAAGTTAGTGTTTCCTTAGTGAGACCTGCTTGGAGGATCAGGAAAAACCTCAGAGGCTTGTGAGAGGTACTGGCAAGTCTTCCAGCCTGTGACTGGATCCACAGACACTCTTGCCAGAGGGCCCAGCAGAGTTAGTCTGCCGCAACCACTGTTCATACCATTTTTCCCATCTCAGAGAATGACAGTATCATCCAGTCGAGTTGCTTAAATGCCCTTTAGCCAAAGACCACCAAGAACATACCTGTAACTGAACAAAGATAGATTTACGGATTGCTTACAGTGAGGGAGTGTCTCGGTAAGAAGGTGTTAGAAAAAGCTTCTTCTAGGGCCACCTGGGTGGCTCGGTTGGTTTAGCGGTCGACTTTGGCCCAGGTCAAAGTCTCACGGTCTGCGGATTCCAGCCCTGCACTGGGCGCTTTGCTGACAGCACAGAGCCCACGTCGGAGTCTCTGTCCTCTCCTCTCTCTGTACTTCCCCTGCTTACTCTCTCTCTTTCTCTTTCACTGAAAAAATAAACATAAAAAGAAAAAGAAAAGAAAAAGGAAAAGCTTCTTTTAGGATTTGGGACTGTCTTAGGTGATTTGGGGGGGAAGGATCAAGGAAGCAGGGCTTTGTTCTAGAAATTATATTGTCAGAAAACAAGGATAATTCTATGATTGGGTAACTTAGTCTTTTCAAGAAGGTGGGAAGAATGAAGGCAAGCTAAACCTGGTGAGGAAGCAACAGTCCTTCATATTAGCTAGGGGGATGTTTGGCCAATTTTGTGGTTTGCGTGATGTTCACATTTTTGTCTGTGTTCAGACACGATTACGAAGTGGTCTTGTTTCTATCTTGATCCGTCAAAGTCACATCTCAGTCCTTGTTTGATGGTGACGTCCTGTGAAGTTGTTTAAAAGGAAGATACTGGGGTGCCTGGGTGGCTCAGTCAGTTGAGCGTCTGACTTTGGCTCAGATCATGATCTCAGGGTTCGTGAGTTCCAACCCCGCATTGGGCTCTATGCTGATGGCTCAGAGCCTGGAGCCTGCTTCAGATTCTGTGTCTCCCTCTCTCTGCTCCTCCCCCATTCATGCTCTGTCTCTCTCTCTCTCTCTCTCTCAAAAATAAACATTAAAAAAAAATTTTAAAGGAAGACACCAGGGGCGCCTGGGTGGCTCAGTCAGTTGAGCATCCGACTTCAGCTCAGGTCATGATCTCGCAGTCCGTGAGTTCGAGCCCCACGTCGGGCTCTGTGCTGACAGCTCGGAGCCTGAAGCCTGTTTCAGATTCTGTGTCTCTCTCTCTCTGACCCTCCCCCATTCATGCACGCTCTCTCTCTCTCTCTCTCTCTCTCTCTGTCAAAAATAAACATTAAAAAATTTTAAAAATAAAAAAATAAAAAATAAAAAAATAAAAGGAAGACACCAAAGCCTATGTGATAGATAGTACCAAGCCAGTTACAGCTGTCAGAAAATGCCTTTCTGTTTCTAACCCAAAACCTAAGCATCATCATTGATGCCTCCTTCTTGTTCACCCCCATACTTAATCAATTAGAAATTCCTATGGGCTTTATTTGTGAAATGCTTCCAAATTCTCTTCATCTTTCTCCATTTCCCTTGCCCTCATTATAGTCTAAGGAAAAAAAGAGAAAAGCATGAAACTCTTTTGCCTAATGTAATATCCTAGATTAGGTTTAAGTTTTCTTAGTGGCTTTTAGAATCCAGTTTTGCCTCCATAAGGTAACACCCTACTTACCTCAATTGGATATAAAAGATAGTCTCCTGGGTCATTTCTACAAATGGCCACCTCATTCTTCCCCTGAAAAAATACCCTTTCAGATGATATTATATACACATGTAAATATAAATATATATTTATGAAAAGGGAGTGTTAGGGAGGAAGAATTTTCCCCTGCCCTTCAAGTCCCTCTAGCTGGACTGAATCAAATTGACATGGGACAGATTAACAAGAGAATATCAAGCTTAATTTTGTGCATAAGGGGAATCCGCATAGATAAGAAATTCCAAACATAGGCAACAAAAGGGGCTTATATGAGGTAAAGAGAGGGGTGGGGGTCAAGGACACAAAGCGGGGGTCTCCTCAGTGGATCAGTCAGTTAAGTGGCTGACTTCAGCTCATGTCATAAGCTTCCGGTGCCTGAGTTCGAGCCCCACATCAGGCTCTCTGCTGTCAGCACACAGCCTGCTTCAGATGTCTATCCCCCCCTCTCTCTGCCCCTCCAACACTCCCCCTCAAAAATAAAAAAAAATAGTGGCACCTGGGTGGCTCAGTCAGTTAAGCGTCTGACTTTGTCTCAGGTCATGAGTTTGTGATTCCTAGGTTTGAGCCTGAGTGTCTGAGCTGACAGCTCAGAGCCTGGAGTCTGCTTCAGATTTTGTGTGTGTGTCTCTCTCTCTGTACCTCCCCCACTCATGCGCAATCTGTCTCTCTCAAAAATAAATAAACATTTTACAAAATTTAATAAAATAAAATAAAAATAAACAAACCAAACAAAACAAACAGGATACAAAGTGAGAGGGAGACCATTAGCAAAAAGGTGTAGGGAGATGTTTCTGGAAAACAAAGGTTCCCTTATTATGTATGTAAGTTTCTTGGTAAAGAAGAATCTCTGTTAATGGCTCTCTTCCTGGTAAAGCAAGCAGTTTAGGGGGTGGTAAAGAGCTTTTCTTAAATCTGTTGGGTTTCGCTCTCTTTTTTTAATTTTTTTTATTTTTTTTTAATGTTTATTTTTCACAGAGAGAGACAGAGCATGAGCGGGGAGGGCCAGAGAGAGAGGGAGACACAGAATCAGAAGTGGGCTCCAGGCTCTGAGCTCTGAGCTGTCAGCACAGAGCCCAACGTGGGGCTGGAACTCACAGACCGGGAGATCGTGACCTGATCCCATGTCAGACACTTAACCGACTGAGCCACCCAGACGCTCTATTTTAACTTAAAATAACATTCACGCAAAAGTGGCTTGTTTTGTGGCATTGACCTCTACAAGTGTCATACTCTAAATATCATTGTAAAACCACTGTCCACCTAATTGTATTTCTTGAAAGCCCATCCAAATTCATTCTTTAGTTCACACTTCTATACTAAGTTGTATATCCCTTATCAGGCAATGTACTAGAATTAATAATTTATTAGGTTCTTCCTATTTGCAGGTCGAATATCAGGTCAAGTATTCTTCACAATAACGCCATGAGTTAGATGCTTTTATTACTCCCCATTTTACAGATAAGAACATTGAGGCAAGTTACGGTTCCCAGTTTCCTTATGTATAAGAGAAGGAGTTCAACCCCATGTCAACCTTAGACACTGACGTAACATGCTAGGCTTTGCTCCATCTGTTTGAATTCCCTGGCAGAAAGCCCTGTGTCTCTGTGAGACACAGACTCCTTGGGACTTCAGACCCTAGAAGCAAAAGACTGAGGATTATTGTGCATCGTCTCCTACAGTAGACTGGGAAGAGCGGGTACAGAATTTGATGGTGGCTGCTGAGAGCATCTCTTCTTTTCAGTGACAATCCAGGCCTGCCTCTTTGAAGTGACTTCCAGTCATTCTCTCATGCAGTTGCTGGGTCAGACATGCAGACATTTAGACAATACCCTCCTGACTCTTCTCCTGGTGGCTCATCTTATCTGTCGTATTTAAGAACAAAACCAGTATTTTCTGGTTATAAAACTAACACAGACTCTAGTAGAAAATGAGTGGAGGTGGTGATAAAAATATAGAGAGCCAAAAAATAAAAATAAAAAGCCTTAGTACCATCCCACAGGGAGCTCCATTATATGAATATCCTCCGAGTCTTTTTTCTTTTTTAATTTTGTTGTTTTTAAATTTTATTTTAGAGAGAAAGAGATCGTGCAAGTAGGGAGAGGGGCAGAGGGAGAGAGAGAAACAGAGAGAGAGAGAGAGAGGAGAGAGAATCCCAAGCAGACTTCACACTCAGTGCAGAGCCCAGCGTGGGGCTTGATCCCAAGACTCTGGGATCATGACCTGAGCCAAAATCAAGAGTCTGACTCTCGACTGATTCACCCAGGCCCACCTCTAGTCTTTTTTCTTATTTGTGTGCATGTGTACACAGAAGCTGTCTTGCTCATTTATAGACTCCAAACAGTTATTTCTTATTGCCCTTTCTTGAGGCATTCACAATTACCAGAACATTCCATTTACGAGACCAGAAAAGCCCTGATAGCAATGGAATGCCTAGAAGACCTCCACACCCCACACATCCCTTTCCCTGCCCTTGGTAGGCTGAACACTCCAAAACCCACCCACGATCACGTGCTCTCTGCTTGTTTTCTTACAGGTACCCCCCTGAACCTCTTTCTATAAAACTCTAGGTATCCATCTTGCAATTGGAAAGGTCAGGTGTTAAGGCTTGAGTCTTCTACCTCTGCCAAAATAAATTTCTCTCTCTTTTCCAGATCCTTGACTTTTGAGTGATCAGCTTTCCTTGCAATGAGTTTATCAGAGTTTGTTTAGCAACAGTGTTGGCAAACCCAAGCGGCAGCTATGCTTTTGATTTGCCCAGCCCCCCTTGGGATTTCCCGGGACAGAGCAGTTGTCTGCGCCGCTCGCCAGAGCTCACCTGTTCATTTCCTGAGTCAGTGGCTATGACAGATCATTCAGTAACATGTGCACACACGTATCTGTGTGCTAGTGAATAACACACACACACAAAAACTCCACATTTTCTCATTTTACTCTCATAACAGGGCCACAGGTCCATGTATGATTCTATATAAAGGTGATAAAACTAAAGCTTAGAGAGGATAAATAATTTGTCTACATAATTAATCACAGTAGTTAATAGAACTTAGCAAGAAACAACCTTCATAGGATATTAATACAAAAGTATTAAGCTTTATCCCTTCTGGAAGAAAAGATACCAAACCAAACTTGATGGCAATGACCCATGAGGGGTGGGGTTATCAGAACTTGCACTTTGTGGGTGTAAATTTTAAGCTTTTATTTTTTCCAAGGAATATGTGTTACTTTGTAGTCAGACAAAGGATACATGGTTTTGGTTTTTACTTAAGATTTTTTAAATGTTATTTAATTAAAAAAAATTTTTTAATGTTTATTTATTTTTGAGACAGAGACAGAGCACGAGCAGGGGAGGGGCAGAGAGAGAGGGAGGCACAGAATCCAAAGCAGGCTCCAGGCTCTGAGCTGTCCACACAGAGCCTGATGCAGGGCTCAAACTCGTGAACTGTGAGATCATGGCTTGAGCCGAAGCCGGACGCTTAACCAACTAGCCACCAAGTTGCCCCAAGGTTTTTTTTCATTTTTAAGTAGTCTCTACCCAGTGTGGGGCTCAGACTCACAACCTTGAGATTAAGAGTTGCATGATTCACCCACCAAGCCAGCCAGGTACCCCAGATAAATGTTTTTGAAATAAATATGTTCAATATGACAAATGCAATGGACTGAATGTTTGTGTTATTCCCTCCACCCCTACCCCCCACCACCAAATTCATATGTTGAAATATGAACCCCTAATGTAGTGGCATTAGAAGGTGGGGCTTCTGGGAGGTGATTAGGTCATGAGGGTGGAGACTTCATGAATGGGATTAATACTCTTATGAAAGAAACTCCCTTGCCCCTCACATTAGGTGAGGACACAGCAAAAAGATGGCCATCTATGAACTAGGAAATGGGTTGTGTGAAAAATCAGTAATGGGAAACCACACCAAAAAATGAAGTCGGGGGGTTTTGGCAAGGGGAGCTCTCATGCCCTACTACTTGTAGTCAATTGTAAACCCAACAGGAAAAGCCAGACTTGATCTTGCAGGTGGATTCTACTCTACTATTCCAGCCCAGGAAGAGATGCTTTCCTCATCAGGCAACAGCTCAGCCAATGAAAAGCCACCATACTTCGAACTACCAGTTTACTCCAATGGACTTTTAGTTTGTAACATCCTCCACGACATATCCCTTTTCTCCTTAAAAAGGGACTTTTTGTTCCCTGGACTTGCCTATGGTTTTGCTGCAGCATTTTTAACCCAAATTGCAATTTTCTTTTATTCCTGAATAAACACATCATCTTTTGGAGGTAAAATAACTGGAACTTTTTACTTTATCTTATTTTTAAAGTTTATTTATTTATTTTGAGAGAGAGTGTGTGTGTGTGAGCAGGGGAGGGGCAGAGAGAGAAGAAGAGAGACAATCCTAAGCAGGCTCTGTGCTGTCAGCATAGAGCCTGACGTGGGGCTTGAACTCACAAACCATAAGATCATGACCTGAGCTGAAACAAAGAGACACTTAACCAACTGAGCCACCCAGCCACCAAAGGGTGCCTTCTCAAAAGCAGCATTTGTTCTTAAATGTTCAGATCATAAAAGTATTGATATATTTTGACTACAGGTATGAAAAAAATGTGTGCAGGAGTGCCTGGGTGGCTCAGTCAGTTAAGCGTCTGACTCTTGATTTCAGCTTGGGTCATGGTCCCAGGGTCAGGGATTGAACCCTGTGTCAGGCTCTCCTGCTTGGGATTCTCTCTCTCCCCCTCTGCCACTCTTCCCGACTTGTGTACGCTCTCTCTCTAAAATTAAAAAATAAAAAAGTTCATATGAGGATAATAAGGGGATATGATATGTAAATAGGAAATACTGTATTAGGTCATGGGAGTTTTTCATGATTATTTTAAATCAAATCCCAGAGTCATATTTTATCTGTGAATGTTTTAGTGTTTATCTCTAACAAATGCTTAAAAAAGAAAGAAAAGTAACCAAATCCTATTATCACATGTAACAAAAGTAATAATTCTTTAAAAACACCCATGGCACATGGGTGGCTCAGTTGGTTAAGTGTCTAACTCTTGATTTTGGTTCAGGTCATGATCTCGGAGTTGGTGAGTTCAAGCCCCACATTGGACTCTGTGATGACAGTGTGGAGCCTGCTTGAGATTCTCTCTTTCTCCTTCTCTCTCTGCCCCTCCCCTGCTCTCACTCTTTCTTTCAAAATAAATACATGGATTTTTAAAATATATATAAAAAATAAAATCACCTAATCTGTAATCACATTTTCCCAAGTGTCTCTAAATGTCTTTTTATAGATGGCATCATGATTCAACACTGCATTAGGTTTCCTTGTCTCTTGAGTCTCCTTTAGTCTAGGTCTCCTGTCCACTTTTTTCCTTGTTTATTATTAGTTGACTAACTGGGTCATCTTGACATTGGCATGGCCATGGTGAGCACTGATCGTGGTGATGAGGCATCTACACGTGGCTTCTCAGGTCAACATCAACAAGAGAGCCTGGGGCAGGAGAGAAGGGGCAAGACAGATAATATCACTTGCTTGGTAAGCACAGTCCCAGTGGGTGGCAGCTTCCTCCCATAAGCAAGTAGGACTTTGCAGAAAGTGGGATATTGGTACCACTATGACCCTGTAGGCTCCATGATCTCTTGCTTGCTGGAACCGCCTAGCCAGTCTTCCTGCTCTACTCTAGCTCCTCCAGCCTGTTAGCCATAGCACAGACAGAGATATTTGTCCACTATGCAATCCTGATGTGTTCCTCCCCTGCCTTAAACCCTTCCATGACTCCCTATTACTCTCGGGTGAAGGTCTAGCCTCCTTACCAGACTCCTATTCCTTCAGGATCCCTCCCCTGCCTACCTCCCAGCTTCATCTCTTCCCACTCCCTACCTGATGTCTGCAGCCAGCAGTTTGGATTTTCCTCTGTTTTCCATTGAATTTCTCTGTTCCTCCCTCTCACCTCAAAATTTTTGCATACATTTGTCCTTTTCTCGAAAAACAACTGCCATCTTTTGCATGCAAACAGACCTTTCCAGTATAGGAGGTGTTTGTGGTGTTTTTGGAGCCAGAAGGGGAGTTACTGTAGATTGCAGGCAATGACAAGCGCTCCCACTCTAAACTCTTGGAGCACCTTGTAGAATGGATTCTGGCAAGAGTAGGCTTGAAATTAGGGATTCTCACACGGCTCTTTGGAGTTAATGTCAATGAGAATACCCATGAAATTCCTTGGTTTCTTCGGTGCCCATTACCGGGGCAGAATAAATGGGCAATTAGTCTGAGAAATGAAATACCTTCCTTGTTTCCACATTGTTCCAAGAAACAATGGAAGGGCTACTGTACAAATTCTTAGCTACTCATTAAACTTGGTTTTCACAGTCCTCACACGTGTTTTAAAAAATCCGAAACTTTATTAATGAAGTTTCACCCAGAGATGTTTTACCTGCATAACACGGTGATGTGGTCTATAATTTGTTTTGTTTTGTTTTGTTTTTAGTTTATTTATTTATTTTGAGAGAGAGACAGAGACAGCATGAGTGGGGAAGGGTCAGAGAGAGAGAAAGGGAGAGAGAAGAGAGAGAGAATCCCAAGCAGGCTCCATGCTTCCAGCACAGAGCCCGATGCCGGGCTCCAACCCACGAAGCCGTGAGATCACAACCTGAGCCGAAACTAAGAGTTGGATGCTTAACCAACTGAGCCATCTTGGTGCCCCTACACTTTTTTTTTTAATGTTTATTTTATTTTTGAGACAGAGACAGAGTATGAGTGGGGGAGGGGCAGAGAGAGAGACACACAGAATCTGAAGCAGGCTCCATGCTCTGAGCTGTCAGCACAGAGCTGGACGCGGGGCTTGAACTCGTCAACTGCAAAATCATGACCTGAGCCAAAGTTGGACGCTCAACTGACTGAGCCACCTAGTGGCTTAAAACCATTGAGCTGTACACTTTAGACAGCTGAACCTTATGGTATATACACAACTTAAAAAAAACAACAAATCTGGTAGAAAGTTATGGTAGAGTAACTAACTTTGAGTAGTTAGTTAGAGTAACACCTTCCTTAGAGTAACACCTTCCTAAAGGAACCCAATAGCCACGCATGGGCAAGTTGGCTTAGATCTGTGTGCAATACAAACCATCTAGCTTGTTAGTGTTGTGAGCCATTTTTTTCTTCTACTTCTTCCTATTTTTTTTTTTATGATGAATTAAAAAAAATTTTTTTAATGTTTATTTTTGAAAGAGAGACAGAGATAGAGTGGAAGTAGGGGAGGGACAGAGAAGGAGAAGGAGAGAAGGAGACATAGAATTTGAAGCAGTCTCCAGGCTCTGAACTGTCAGCACAGAACTCTACACAGGGCTCAGACCCATGGGCCATGAGATCATGACCTGAACCGAAGTCAGATACTTAACCCAGTGAGCCACCCAGACGTCCTCCCCAGTTTTTTTTAATTCCCTAGTACTGTAATACTGGGAGGGGGGGCGGGCACCTTCCGGAGAGGGTGCCCCCACCCCCTCCCAGCCACCTTTCATACTGGCCACCCCATTCTTTTTCTAGCATATTCTAGGGAGATTCTAGTGGTGTGTGCCATTTTTTCCCTAACATATGCTAGGGGGGTTGGCACTACTGTGAATAAGAGATACATAGGGGTTTAGTGAGCTTTCTTCCACTTCTCTGAAAATTTGAAACTAAGAAAGCCAGACAAAATAGGAAATATTATCATAATGATAAAAGCACACACATATACAAAAACAGCATAGACAGAAGTGATGGCTTCTCAACCAACGTTTGCAGTATAAATGGTGGTCAGGAGCACATTTTGTTTCTTTTTTTTTTTTCTTTTTTTTTTCTTTTTTATTTATTTAAAAAAAATTTTTTTTTCAACGTTTATTTATTTTTGGGACAGAGAGAGACAGAGCATGAACGGGGGAGGGGCAGAGAGAGAGGGAGACACAGAATCGGAAACAGGCTCCAGGCTCTGAGCCATCAGCCCAGAGCCTGACGCAGGGCTTGAACTCCCAGACCGCGAGATCGTGACCTGGCTGAGGTCGGACGCTTAACCGACTGCGCCACCCAGGCGCCCCTAGAGCATGCGACTCTTGATCTCAGGGTTATAAGTTCAAGTCCCACATTGGGTGTAGAAATTACTTAAAAATAAAATCTTCAGGGGCACCTGGATGGCTCAGTCAGTTAAGCATCTGACTCTTGGTTTTGGCTCAGGTCACAATCTCACAGCTTTGTGGGTTCAAGCTCTGTATTGGGCTCTGTGCTGGCAGCGTGGAGCCTGCTTGGGATTCTGTCTCTCTCTCTCTCTCTCTCTTTCTCTGACCCTCCCCCCCTCAAAATAAATAAACTTAGGGGAAAAAAAAGGCGGTCAACTGTACTTCTCTTCCTAACCTAGCTGCCTCTCTCTCAATACCATCTCTGCCCCTCCCCTACTTCCCCCCACCAACCCCAGTGCAGTAGATTCTCCTTCATTTGTATGCCATGTCTCCTGCTTACCTATCTGGAAACACCAAATGTCTTCAGGAAGCTTCCACGAATCTGCCC
This sequence comes from Prionailurus bengalensis, assembly GCF_016509475.1. Taxonomy (NCBI): domain Eukaryota; kingdom Metazoa; phylum Chordata; class Mammalia; order Carnivora; family Felidae; genus Prionailurus; species Prionailurus bengalensis. Next base: position 23,787,031 of record NC_057356.1, read on the forward strand.
CTAACTCCCCCGCTGAGGCCAAAGGCCCTTCCTCTCTGCTCCCATCTCATTCTGTGCTTCTAGTAATATTTGCTGAGTGCAGCGTCCAGCTTTGTGCTAAGTACTTTATGTGCACTATTTATATATTCCTCGCTTCTGATGTCCTTTATATTCTCCTCACTTCTGTTGTCCTGTACATATGTCCTCATTGTTGAGGGTGGTGCTATGGCTTTCCATGTTTTACAGATAAGAAACTCAGACAACAGTTCAAGGTCACACAGAAGAGGAAGCACCAGATGTGAAACCCAGTTCAGTCTGATTTTGTGAAATCTGCAGTATCACAAATGTAATTCGTAACTTGATTTCTTCTTTCCTTAGTCCACTAGGTGGGCTCTCTTTTTTCTTTTTTTTAACCTTACTGCTCTCACATCATCTCCTCTGCAGAGCCCATCCTGCATCTCCCCTTACCCCAGCTGAGTTAGGTGTTTCTTGTTTGGTGCTTCCATGGTCTCTGCAGTCCCAGGGAAATATCCTGTTAAAATCTCAATTCCAGCTTCTCTCTTGAAAAAAGTCATGAGACTTGTCAACACAGTGTCTGAATCTCTCCATGGCAACAATTACCAGGGTTGAGTTGTGTCTCCCCTTCCTCCCCGGCTTTGAGATGGGGCATTTCCTTGAAGACCTCCCCCCTCCCTAGTACCCACCCTCCCCTCTCTCCCCCTGTCATCCATGTGTTTGTTTTCTGCCTGAAGCCCAGAGTACCCCTCAGTACTCTGATGATTTGTTTCTTGTTTTCTTTTTTTAATTTTTAAAAAATGTTTATTTATGAGAGAGAGAGAGAGAGAGAGAGAGAGAGAGAGAGACAGAGAGAATGAGTGGGGGAGGGCCAGAGAGAGAGGGACATACAGAATCTAAAGCAGGCTCCAGGCTCCGAGCTGTTAGCACAGAGCCTGACGCGGGGCTTAAACTCACGAACTGTGAGATCATGATCTGAGCCGAAGTTGGACATTAACCGACTGAGCCACCCAGGAGCCCCTGATGATTCATTTCTGATGATTCTTCTGCCTCCTGACTGTGACCCCGAGAAAGGACAAGATGGTGTGTTGTATTTTTTTTATCTGGCCACCTCTGATACATTCTACAAGTGACAGAACCAGAAGAATTCTTTGTCAAAGTAAAGCTTTACCTGCAAGTCAGGCACAGGCTCTGTCACCTGCTATTGAACACCCTAGGAGGCCTGACTACTATCTTGACTCAGAGCAGCATCTTTCTCTTTGCTTGGTGGCAGCCACAGAGATGGGAAAAAGCCCTTCAGCAATGGAGGCACCTTCCTCTCTGCTTTTGGATTATTTGTTATAGAATTCCCTCTGCTCTGATGCGAATGCCCTTGGCTCTTGCGCAGAAAAAAAGTTAACATAGCAGTCCTGAGATTGCATATCCTTAGAAAGGTCTGCTGACAAGGTTGGCCCTTGGCTGGGAATTTGGATTTGGGGAGAGTTTAGTTATTCCCAGGATTGATAAGACTGGCCCACTGTACCTAAATTGTAGAAACAATGTAGTTTATGCTGACTACGTGTTTTTCCTTCTGGGAGTCTAGAATTCTGGCACATGCTAGGCAATCAGTGCTCATATGACCAGTGCTCAAGAAACAGCCTGGGTCCTGAGTCTCTAATGAGCTTCCCTTGCAGATGACATTTTCACAGAGGTTGTCATAGCTTGTTGCTGGCGGAATGAGCGTGCCCTGTGGGACTTCCTGGGAGAGGACCCCTAAAAGCCTGTGCCTGGTTGCCATTGGACTTCATCCCATGTGCCTTTTCCCTTTGTTGAGTTGGCTTTTGATCCTTTCATTGTAATACATCGTAGCCATGAGTAGGACGATATACCAAGTCCTGTGAGATTTCCTAGAGAGTCATTCAACCAGGGGATGGGGCTTGGGGACACATGATACAAGCAGCTTCTCTCTGCCTGTCTGGACTCTACTCCCCCTCTTCCCTGAAACCTTCTTACCTTAAAGCGATCCCTCCCTATGCCCAGTGAAGCTGTATGTGCAGGCCTTGGAAATAGGGACTTGGGTCAAGTCCTGCTTCTGTTTGGCATGGGCCCTGGTAAATGGCCCCTGGTGTGCAAATTGTTTAATCTTCTTGGCTGGTGCTTAATCTGGTGGGTTCAGCCTCCCTAAGAGCACAGGCTGAGGTAGACTTGGGTTTGAATCCTAGCTCTTGACTCTTATATTCTGGGAGCTTGTTTCTTCATCTGTGAAATGAGTTGAATTGGGTATAATTTGATGGATTCATGCAAAATATTACACATAGTAACTATGGAGCAAATGGGAACTTTTTTTTTTTTTTTTTTTTACTGATTTTTTAAAACTAATCTCTGAACCTAATATGGGGCTCAAACTCATGACCCCAAGATCAAGAGTCATATGCTCTACTGACTGAGCCAACCAGTCTCCCCAGCAAATGGGAACTTTTATTATTGTTTTGATTATTGGTATAATACCCAAATAGACAGGAAGCATCTGTTTATGCATTTCTTCCAGGGCTGAACATTCTCTTGCACAAAGTAGGTGCTTGAAACTCTGCTGAAGGGGTATTGTTTACTCTGATGTGAAAAGATATGACTTTGTTGCCAAATAATAAAAGTAGTCATTATAATTTTATTTTAATTAATTAATTAATTGGGGCGCCTGGGTGGCTCAGTCGGTTAAGCGTCCGACTTCAGCTCAGGTCACGATCTCGCGGTCCGTGAGTTTGAGCCCTGCGTCGGGCTCTGGGCTGATGGCTCAGAGCCTGGAGCCTGCTTCGGATTCTGTGTCTCCCTCTCTCTCTGCCCCTCCCCTGTTCATGCTCTGTTTCTCTCTGTCTCAAAAATAAATAAAACGTTAAAAAAATTTTTTTAATTAATTTTTGTTTAATTTTGAGAGAAAGAGAGACAGAGTGAAAGCTGGAGAGGGCCAGAGAGAGAGGGAGACACAGAATCTGAAGCAAGCTCCAGGCTCTGAGCCGTCAGCACAGAGCCCAACATGGGGCTTGAACTCATGGGCTGTGAGATCATGACCCTGAGCCAAAGTCAGTCACCTAACTGACTGAGCCACTTAGGTGCCCCAGTAGTTATTATAATTTTAAAAGTCACATTCGAGTGCTTCCCATATGCGATGCACTGGGCTAAACAATTTGTTTAGATAATTTATTTCATTTGATCTTTACAACAATCCTGTGAAATAGGTATTATTATCACCATTTTAGAGACAGGAAATGAAGCTTAGCGTAATTGTGGACTCAAGCAAATGGGTGGCAGAGCTAGGATTCAAATCCAGGTGTATCAGACAGGTCAGATCCCATAACAAAATACCTCAGACTGGGTGACTTAAACAATAGAAGTTAATTTTCTCATGGTCTGGAGGCTGGAAATCCAAGATCAAGGTGCCAGCATGGTTAGTTTCTATTTCCGGTGAGGAATCTGTTCCTGGCTGCCTTCCCTCTGGCTTTCTCACAAGATTTTTCCCTAGTGCATGAGTGTAGGGAGAAAGTATCTTTTCTCATAAGGACATGAATCCTGTCTGATGACAGCCTTACCCTTATGACCTCATTTAACCTTAATGCCTTGGAGGTACCATCTCTGAGTATAGCCACACTGGGGGTTAGGGCTTCACCATGTAAATTTTTGGGGGGACCCATCCAATCCACAAGACTGGGCCTGTCTGAACAGCAGAGTTGGAGAAGAAATAATCACAAATTAATCAAAACCTCTTATTGTTCTGATACATTTTTTCTATATTGGGAATAATGTGGGGAGGGAGGTGAGTGCTTAATTTGTTTCACTTGGTACCTGGCTGGCTCAGTCTGAAGAGTATGTGACTCCTGATCTTGGGGTTGTGAGTTCCAGCTCCACATTGGGTGTAGAGATTACTTAACTTAAAAAAAAAAAAGAGGGGTGCCTGGGTGGCTCAGGCAGTTAAGCGTCTGACTTTGGCTCAGGTCATTATCTCGTGGTCCGTGAGTTGGAGCCCCACTTCAGGCTCTGTGCTGACAGCTCAGAGCCTGGATGGAACCTGCTTCAGATTCTGTCTCCTTCTCTCAGCCCCTCTCCCGCTTGCACTCTGTCTCTCTTTCTCAAATATAAGTAAACATTAAAAAAATTAAAAAAAAAAACCCTTTAATCCAAATAGGGCTACTAATCTTGCAGATGCCAGGAAGTATACTTCCCCATAAGGGCTTTATCAGGGAATACGTGCAAAGGTTCCTGGATTTAGAAGTCCCACTAAACTTAGACTTTACACTAACAGGGAAAGAATTTGAAAGAGTGAAGGAAAAACAAAAAAAAGTAATCCCAGACTCAGAAATAAATTTTTTTTTTTTTTAGCCCTTAAATCAGAAGTAGTTTGCCGGGAGGCATAGTGAGCTTCCTAGCTAATGGCAACAGGTAGGGGAAAAGTTTCTTTGAAATTCCTCCAAAGATGTTTATCTGATCTCTTTTTGTGGTCAGATTGTGTTGGTTCTGGTCATTGTTCTGAAGGAGGAATGAAGATTGTCTGCAGAAGTACTTCAAGCACTGCTTTCATCTCCTATTCCTTTGCAGAAGCACCCAATTTAATCAGGACATTTGCTTGCATTGTAATTGTTTACTTAAAGACTCCCTGTGTGTTTTTAGACAAATAACTCATTCTCCTCGTAAAATGTGAGAGAGTTGGTGATTGTGCTGATATTCCTAAATACCATTAAGCCAGACAGCTGCTGTGGTTAATAATTTGCCTTCAGAAGATCCATAAATCCTAAAATGTTAACAAACTCAGTATAACAGGATTAGGATTCATGAGATGTAAATTTTAGACAAGGATGAGGGAGGATGCAAAGGAGTCACAGTTTTTAAAAAAATTTTTAAAATTCTTTTAACGTTTATTTATCTTTGAGAGACAGAGCATGAATGGGGGGAGGAGCAGAGAGAGGGGGACACAGAATCTGAAGCAGGCTCCAGGCTCTGAGCTGTCGGCACAGAGCCTGATGCAGGGCTCGAACTCATGAATCCAAAGATCATGACCTGAGCTGAAGTCGGACACTCAACCGACTGAGCCACCCAGGTGCCCCAAAGAGCTGCAGTTTTAAGCTCTAGGAGTTAAACCTTGGTTCTCACTTTTCAATTATAAACAAATAATTCTCTCCAAGAGTTGTCATTTCTTCAGATTCCTTCCTTCCTTCCTCCCCTCCCTTCCCCTCCTCTCCTTTCCTTTCTTTCAAGTTTATTGATTTTTTAGTAATCTCTACACCCAATGTGGGCCTCAAACTCACAACTCTTGAGATTGAGTCACATGTCCCTCTGACTGAGCCAGCCAGGCACCCATCTTGGAATTTCTTTATTTATTATTATTTTTATTTGAGAGAGACAGAGAGAGAGAGAGAGCACACCAGTGGGGGACAAGGGCAGAGGGAAAGAGAGAAAATCTTAAGAAGGCTCCAGGCTCGGTGCAGAGCCCGATGTGGGGCTTGATCCTATGATCCTGGGATCATGACCTGAGCCAAAATCAAAAGTTGGATGCTTAAATGACTGAGCCACCCATTCAGTTCTTGGAATTTTTAAGCAGAATTTTCTATTTTAATCTTCCTTAATCCAGAGACTTAAAAAAAGGGGGGACATTTTTTTCCCTTCTAGAAATGAATCAAGAACTTAATCTGAATTTCCAAAGATCCAAAAGAGTAAGCAGGAGTTGTTCTTCGGGTGGATTAGAGGAGTGGGGGAATAGAAAAGAGAGTGTCAACTGTCCAGAAAGAAATTAAAACTGCTCCAACCCCACCAAGGTGAAGCTGGAAATGGGGTTGGTGTTAAATACCAGACTAACTGGTAATAATATTATCTACATTCTGAAATGTAGGCCTGAGAGATTCTTAGGCACCTCTGCATGGTTACCAAACTGAATGCAGTTTGTGGTAACAAGGGCACTACTAATTAGAAAGAAGATGTGGTTCTAGGGTGGACGTTGGGAAAGCCTGGACCAAATCTAGTCCCCTGCCTGTTTTGTAGACAAAAAGCTACAATGACAGAGTTGAGTAGTTACAACAGAGGCAGTATGGGCCACAGGGCCTAAAGTATTTGCTATCTGGCCCTTTGTAGTAAAAACTTGCCAACCCCTTCTCCAGGGCCTCAAGCTGGCCACATCCCCACTTCCTCACTTACTGGCCTAGAGGAGGAGCATGCTGTATTAAATATCACACAAAGAATGGACCACCCAAGCTCTGGCTACACTGTTTCCTCTCATGACAAACTTCGACATCCCGTGATGTTTGAGCCACGGGTTTAACTAAGATGCTATAAGCGGTCAAAGCATCTCTAGTCTCAATTAGCAGAAGCCAGAAAAGAAATATATAAGAACTTTATTTTTAAAACTTTTAAACTAGTAATCATTAGAGAGGTATCTTCTTTAACTTGATCTTTTCTTCTACATTTGAAAAGTATCTCATCTTTGTTAAAATTTCCTTGGCTTTTTCAAAATCATCTGAAATAAACAGAGACATTAATGTGAGGCTTCATTTCAAACAAGAATAAACCAACTCTGTTGACAAAGGTAGCCAGTCTGACTTACAGATAAAATTTAAAAATGAAAACTGAACTATCTGTATTTGTGTCTATGTATCATATATATATGTATGTATATATCATATATATATGATACATACACATATACATATTCATATATGCATATATACATATATGAATGATATTTCTCTATCTCCAGATGGGATTACCAAATTAATTTATCAAATCCCTTAAAGGAGTTGTATCTTAATTGGCTTAGAAATAAGTTCTTATGTAAATTAAGTCTTCTAAAACTTCCAGAATTATAGGAGCCAACTCAAATATTTTTCATTGCTACGTAATTTGTATAAATCTTTGGTAAATAAGACTAACTTGATATTGTTGGGTTTAATAAAATAGGCATGTTTATAGAGTTGCTAACATTAAATAAAATGCAAACATATATTTTCATTCTATTTGGACTTACTGGTCAAATAACCTAATATTATATTTAACTAGATGTTTAAGATTCTAGAGATGGTAAATCTGATATTACTCAAATTAAATCATTCTGACAAACTTTATTTATCCCAACAAAAATTATGTTTTATAATATGCTGCCTAAAAATCATGTCCAAAATCTTCCTGGCAACTTGAAACCTTAGTCTTGCTAAGTAAACTAAGTTAAATAATGGATATTCATGAAATATCTAAATAACTTCTAAATAAGATAAAGTGCTAAAACATTTACTATTTTTTAAATGTTTACTTATTGTTTAGAGAGAGAGAGAGAGAGAGCGGAGGAGGGGCAGAGAGAGGGGGACAGAAGATCCCAAGTGGGCTCTGCGCTGACAGCAGAGAGCCTGATGTGTGGGGCTTGAACTCACCCTGCCTGATGGCACGGGGCTGAGATCGTGACCTGAGCTGAAGAATGATGCTTAACTGTATGAGCCACACAGGCACTACTAAAACATTTACTATTAAGCAAAAGTTTAAGTTTATATACTTTTTTTTTTTTAAGTTAATTTATTTTAGAGAGAAAGAGGGGAGGGGCAGAATCTAAAGCAGGCTCCCTGCTGTCAGCACAGAGCCCATGCCGGGCTCGAACTCACGAAACCGTGAGATCATGACCTGAGCTGAAATCAAGAGTCGGATGCTTAACTGACTGAGCCACCCAGATACCCCGAAATTTATATATTTTTGTCTATTTATTTATTTATATATATATATTTAAATGTTTATTTACTTTGAGAGAGAGAGTGTGTGTGAGCTGGGGTGGGGCAGAGAGAGAAAGAGACGGGGAGAGAGAGAATTCCAAGCAGGCTCCATGCTGCCAGTGCAGGGCCCAACTTGGGGCTCAATCCCATGACCTGAGTGGAAATCAAGAGTTGGATGCTTAACTGACTGAGCCACCTAGGTGTCCATTGGCTATTTATTTTTATATGGTCCAGAGAGGCCAATGATTTTGAGTCTCTTAATAAACATGTTCTTGCCATATTAAAAAAAAAATGTATTACAGGAAGCATATATACCTCTACAGTTTATGAGATGGTATAGTCATAAATTTGCTTACTACTACAGAATACTGGCATATTATAGTTCTCAATTGTCTACTTCCTAGTAAAATAAAGCTTACTAATGGTTAAAATTTATAATCAATATATAAAAAAATATGACTACAACTTCAGGGTACAAATACTGGAAGAAACGTAGGATATGTTTTTATATGAAAAGTACACGAAGAATGAAGAATATGTTTCTGTTAAGATAAAGGAGTAATTTTGTCCTAAAGTAGAATGTGAAGGAAGGAAGGAATACAACAAAATATGAATGGATATTGAAAGTTGTAGAGCATTTGTGGAAAAGGAATTTTATGTTGTGAGGTCAAAGCTGGTTAAGATTAAGTGGATTTATACATATTTTTGAAATGAATTTCAATTTTTTAGTTTTATTTTTTTTTAAGATTTTATTTTATTTTTCTCAAGTAATCTACACCTAATGTGGGCTCAAACTCATACCCCTAAGATCAAGAGTTGCACACTCCACTGACTGAGCCAGCCAGGTGCCCCTTGAAATGAACTTTAACGTCAATAGTGCACTGATAGAAAACCAGAGTTTGGTTTTTGTTCTGTTAAAATGACAAAGTTTCTTGGGTCATTGGTCTGCTCTTTTTTTTTTTTTTTAATTTTTTTTTCAACGTTTATTTATTTTTGGGACAGAGAGAGAGAGAGAGAGAGAGAGAGAGAGAGAGAGAGAGAGAGAGCATGAACGGGGGAGGGGCAGAGAAAGAGGGAGACACAGAATCGGAAACAGGCTCCAGGCTCTGAGCCATCAGCCCAGAGCCCGACGCGGGGCTCGAAGTCCCGGACCGCGAGATCGTGACCTGGCTGAAGTCGGACGCTTAACCGACTGCGCCACCCAGGTGCCCCAGGTCTGCTCTTAATAAAAGACTGTAAAATATTTTTCTTAACCTTTTGAGCAATCTGCCTAGGAAACATACATTGTGTGTCTTATCAAAGTAACTTTCTGTGCTTCATGTTGTCTTTATCATGTCCTTCATTGCTTCAGAGAAGAGTCTTCTCCCTATTTGGAGCTAAGGTTCTTTATTTTTCATGTTACTGCTTATATTTGCCTTCATCACTTAACAATCATCACATTGTTAAGTGGATAACTAAGTATTGTTTCACAATGACCTATGATCCTAAAATATTTAAAGCATTCGACATTTCAGACAACTTCCCAAAATCAAATTCTAAATAAAGTCTTCCTGACCTAAAACTAAGTTTGAATTTTCTGAGGGTCCCTGGAGAACCTCAAAGGATTTGTTCTCTCACCTTCTAAAAGGAGAGATGTTAAAACTAATTAGGTTTATTCGATGAAATTATATTACATGGGAAGCATTGTCAAAGAAGAGATACTTAACTTTCTGGAGCTTATATTTGTATGGGTAGAATGCTATTATTTCAGAAATCTTATAAAGTTCCCAGAAATTTGTCAATGCTCTATCTATAATAGGTTCTTGCATATTGTGATCAGCCTAGTTATTATTTCAAAATGTGCTGTGTTACAGAAACAACCACAGTTCCTTGTCATCCGTAGTATTTTTACAATGATCTTTCATCAGGTCTTTAACCGTAGTCACTTTAAGTCTTCTGCTATCCACAGAGAGTTGTTGCTTTACGCTGATGCTTTCCTACAAGCTCTTGCAACCAGCAACATGGCAGACTACTGTAGTTAACAAAAAGGGCCTGTCTCAGAGACCCTCGAAAAAAGATTGTACCAGGTACTCCTGAGGTATAGCCTTCTGATGGCATTGCTTAAATAACCCTGAGACTAAAATGATAAATGATGTTAGGATTTTCAAAACTCTAAAGAAAAAGTCTTGATTTTGGCTCAGGTCGTGATCCCAGGGTCACGGGATCGAGCCCTGTGTTGGGCTCCATACTGATGGTGCAGCCTGCTTAAGATTCTCTCTCTCTGTCTCTCTCCCCACCTGTGCTCTCTCTCTTTAAAATAAAAATACATACATACATACATACATACATACATATATAATAAAAACAAAACCAAAAAAGCATATGGGTTTATGACTTAACGATCCAGGAAGTTTTAGTCTTGTTTTTAAAAAAATATTTAGGGGCTCAGTTGATTGAGCACAGATTCTTGATATTGGCTCAGGTGATGATCTCATGGTTCATGGGTTAGAACCCTGCAGTGAGCTCTGTGCTGGCAGCAAGCCTGCTTGGGATTCTCTGTGTCCCTTTCTGTCTGCTCCTTCCCTGCTTGTGTGTGTGCTCTCTCTCAAAAATAAATAAATAAATAAATAAATAAATAAATAAATAAATAAACAAACAAACAAACATTTAAAAAATATTTATGTATTTATTTAAGTTTTTACTTAAATTCCAGTTAGCTAACATAACGTGTCATATTAGTTTCAGGTATACAATTTAGTGATTCAGCACTTAAATACAACACCCAATGCTCATCTCCTTAATCCCCGTCACCTACTTAACCCATCCCCTCACCCACCTTCCCTCTGGTAACCATCAGTTTGTTCTCTATAGTTAGAAGTGTGTTTCTTGGTTTGTCTTCCTCTTTTTTTCCCATATAATCATTTGTTTCATTTATTAAAAAAAAATCTTAACGTTTACTTATTTCTAAGAGAGTGCACATAACTGCCCCCCCTCCCACCACACACACACACACACACACACACACACACACACATGTGCGAGCGGTGGAGGGGCAGAGAAAGATTGGGACAGAGGATCCCAAGTGGGCTCTGCTCTTACAGCAGAGAGTCCAATGCAGGGTTCAGACTCATGAACCATGAGATCATGACCTGAGCTGAAGTGAGATGCTTAACTGACTGAGCCACCCAGGCACTTCTCATTTGTTTTGTTTCTTAAATGCAAACTGGTACAGCCACTCTGGAAAACAGGATGGAGATTCCTCAAAAAGTTAAAAATAGAACCACCTTATGACCCAGCAATTGCACACTACAAGGTATTAACCCAAAGAATACAAAAATACTAATTCGAAGGGAGACATGCGCCCTGATGTTTATAGCAGCATTGTCTACAATAGCCAAATTATGGAAACAGCCCGAGTGTCCACTACTGATGAATGGGTAGATAAGTGGTATATACATATATACAATGGGATATTTCTCAGCCATAAAAAAAGAATGAAATCTTGCCATATGCAACAACATGGATGGAACTAGAGAGTATAATGCATAGCAAAATAAGTCCATCAGAGAAAGACACTATTATTTTCATGGCACTGTATCTATTTGCTAGGCTCAGGAAGATAGTCAACAGAATAGAACATAATTTAAAACATTGGTTTTATGACCAAAGCTTTGATAGGAATGTCACATTTGAAAATGATGCATAAAATCAGACAGAATGGACAATTTTAAGGAGGTAAGGTTGACTTTATGGAACCAAAGCTTACAAAGCCCTCTAGGAAAAAACTGGGCTGGCACCTGGCTTATAGGGTTCCCAGCCTTACACGTGAGTAAAGTAGGTCATTTCCCATAGGCCCAGGAAATTTAGGATGTTTTGGGAAACCTCGAGAAAAGAGGAATTCACCCAAGTCCATAGGTAGTGCAGGTGATGTCTGACAGTGAATTCTTCACTTGAATTCCTAGCATTAACAGGCTTTTTAAAGTCCAATCTGAGATTCCTTATAAAAGGTTCCATAAAGGAAACTTAATCTGTATGGTTGATTACCATTCTCATTTCACTCATGTTAATAATTAGGCCAACTTTAATGAAACTAAAATTATTTTGCAAACAAAACTATTCTTAGTTTGATAACCTTTTTTTTAAAGTTTTTAAATTTATTTGGGGTGGGGGAGGAGCAGAGAAAGAGGGAGAGAGAGAATCCCAAGCAATCTCCGAGCTGCCAGCACAGAGCCCAATGCGGGGGTTGAACTCACAAACCGTGAGATCATGACCTGAGCTGAAATCAAGAGTCAGAGCCTTAACTGACTGAGCCACCCAGGCACCCCACTGATAACATTTGATTAAAAAGGGGGGTGACTGTAGAGAGAAATTTCATGACAGTGGAAAAGTATGTCACACCCAGAATCTATTTCTGCTCATTGTCTCTGAGGTTATTATCTTCCTGAAAACCGAACTGGATCCTTCCTGCCATCTTACACATTTTGTCAGCCCTTAGCAAATTCTTTTTTTTTTTTTTTTTAGCCCTTAGCAAATTCTTAACCCTCCTAGTTTCCTTCAATATTTGCCTACAACTCTCCAAATTTCTGTTTCCCATTTTTCTCCTTCTCTCCTGAGTTGGCATCACTGAGAACTAAAACCTGACTGCCCAGGTCCTTATTGGGACTCAGCTTGTCTTGTGGTTGCCCTTTCCTCCATGATCTGAAAAAGCCCTGTAAGCTGATGCCAGACAACTTGATATAAACATCAAAGAACCTGTCACTACAAATCACGTGTGGGCAACCATTGCTGCCACTTGGGCTACCCAGAAAATCCACCAGAACTCCTGTGTCTTCCATGCTCTGCTCTGGGAAGTAGCCATGACTGTGACATTGATGTCTATGCCATCACTACTGGCATTCAAGCTATAAACTAAGATATCTATCAGATTGTCACTGGCATCCTCATACCACCATGTAAAGATGCTTAAGAGTTTCGAGTCTTAAGTGACTGCCCACCCTCTGGACTCAGAAACTGGCTTTACAGTCTGCTCCCACCATTAATCTTTGTTTTTCTTTTTGTTTCCATAAAGATGCTCCTCATTAAATGCCTGACTGCTCATGTCATCCAGTAAATATCTTCTCCTACCAAGTAGCAACAGATGGTTCAGCTAGATCTTAATAAACAAAGGGAGATCGAATGAGAAATGGACTTCCATTGTTCCGAGAAAGAAGAATGTCTCTTGCTGTCTCTTTCATACTGTTTGTTGCAGCCAACACTAGAAAATAGGGCCTGTCTCTTAGTGTCTGAGCCCCACTCTAATTAAGCCCCAGTTAGCAACCCAGGTCGGTTTCACATGGACCAACCCCCACTACTTTCCCATTTTTGTAATTTTCATTTCCCAGACTCTACTGAGACAACACTCACCCCCCTCCCTCTCTCTCCCTTTAATTTAAAATGCTCATGGGGCGCCTGGGTGGCGCAGTCGGTTAAGCGTCCGACTTCAGCCAGGTCACGATCTCGCGGCCCGTGAGTTCGAGCCCCGCGTCAGGCTCTGGGTTGATGGCTCGGAGCCTGGAGCCTGTTTCCCATTCTGTGTCTCCCTCTCTCTGCCCCTCCCCCGTTCATGCTCTGTCTCTCTCTGTCCCAAAAAATAAATAAACGTTGGAAAAATAAAATAAAATAAAATAAAATGCTCAGTCATCTCTGTACAAATTGGAGTTCAGTTCACACCGCATTCTTTTCCCTATGGCGATAGTTATTACTGATCAAAACCTATCCTTACAACTTTAACTAGTATATGGCTTTATCTTTGACAGTATGCAAGTATCTCTTTGAGTCAATTCTTCAGGTGTAAACTCAGAAGTGGAATTGCTGGGGGTGCCTGGGTGGCTCAATCAGTTAAGCCTCTGACTCTTGATTTTGGCTCAGGTCATGATCTCACAGTTGGTGAGTCTGACCCCCGCATCAGGCTCTGCGCAGAGCCTTCTTTGGATTTCTCTCTCTCCCTCTCTTTCCTCCCACTCCAACAAATAAATACACTTAAAAAAAAAAAAAAAGTGGAATTGCTGGATTGTATGGTAATTCTATTTTTAACTTTTTGAGGAAATACCGTACTGTTTTCCACGGTGGCTGCACTGTATTACATCCCCTTCACTAGTGCACAAGGGTTTCAATGTCTCTAGACCCTCACCAATAATTGTCATCTTCTGGGTTTTCTAATAGCCATCCTAATGAGTATGAGGTAGTATCTCACTATGGTTTTGATTTCCATTTGCCTAATCATTAGTGATGCTACACATCTTCCCATGTGCTTATTGGCCATTTGTATATCTTCTGTGCATGTTCTATTTCTTAAGCTGAGCGGTAGGGACATGGGTGTTTTTGTTTTTATTCCTTAAATTGTACTTACGTATTGTGTAGTCTTCTTAAAAATTATATTTCATAATCAAAAACATAAAAATCTGCCAACATGTGCTAGGAGATGGTGGAATACGTACGTGAACATCTTAGCCAGTGGGCTGGGTTCATGGATTTCAGGCAGATGTATCAGCCTAGGTTCCAGACTCTTCTGCTGTTAATCTAGCTTTCTCTCACATCTTTTTAGAGACCTTCCCTCTGCCTATGCCTCCGAATGGGCTCCTACAGTCCCTGCAAACTGGGCGGCACCCTGTATAAGCCTATGCCCTCAGCACTAGCTGGACTGGAATGGGCATCTGGCTCCATCAAATCCCCTCTCTCAGGAATCCAGAGATGGGTCTAGGGGACTCTAATCAGATGGTCAAAGTCTTTGTTCTTATAAGGTAATAGACCAAGAAGGACTAAAGAGTCATCCCGTGGGGGAGGGCATTTTGGAGCACTGCACGCTAATGAGGAAGGTGATGGAGCTGGTTTACAGTGAGGAGAGGATGGAATGGAATTGCCAGAGGCACTGAGTCTGTGACCACAGCTTTGGTTCCAGACTGCTTTCTGGTCCCCAGGCTTTGCCCCAGAAGAGCTCTTATCACACTGTGTACTATAATCATCACAGGGACTTTCTCTTTGGATTCTGGGAGATAGTCCCAATTCATTATAATAATATCCTTTTGATCTGGGCTAGCTTGAGTGGCCTTTTGCTTCCCACAATCAAATGATCTCTCAGGTAAAGGGTAAAACGCCATTATTTTGTTATTTAAGGGGTGGCATAAGTCTGGGATGGAGAAAAAGACTGTTCTTGCTTCAAAATAGCTAGAAAAAGACCCAATCTCTTCAACCTGGGAACCAGGAGCAATGGGGACCAGGATGAAGAGCCCATATTTGTAATTTGGGCACAGCTCTGCCACGGGCTTCTCCTCCTGGGCTTTGCAGAAGAAAGGGGTGTGCAGGCTTTGCCAAATGTTGATTGTGCAGCCTTGCCCTCAGGATCTGTCTCTATTGGCTTCAGCCTACAACCCTCACCTTCACTTCTCCCACTTGTTAAAGGGGAATAGAAGCACTTTCATCTAATCTTTCTCTGGCATATCACTGTTTTTTGGCATACCACTTGGTTCTCTAGCAAGGCTGTGAATCCTTGAAGGGAGAAATGTAGGCTTGCCTATATTTTATAGCTCCTCATGTACCTATCCTAGGATGGATATATAATAGCTACTTATTGAATGGAGAGTTATACCTCAGTGCTTACAATCTATTTTCATATTTAAGAAAGTCAAGAAATGAAGAAAGTACCTTGTTCAAAAGCTTTGCTCACATTGTCACTCAATTCCTTCTGTTTAGCTGAAAGAGAAAATCAGTATTTTAATTTTTCTATTCAAATAGACTAATGATGTCAGGGTAACACTTTGTAGCTGGTTACAGCCAACACAACACAACACAACACAACACAACACAACACAACACAACAGGGAGCTTAGATTCCAGGGTAAGGCCTCATAAACTCTGTCTCCACATGTCCCATGAAGACAGCTCCTGTTTGGTGCAGCTGACCCTAGTTACATTATGTTTTTCTACTTACGAAAGGTCTGAGGGGTGGGGCATCCAGGTGGCTCAGTTGGTTAAACAGCAGATTCTAGCTCAGGTCATGATCTCACGGTTTGTGAGTTCGAGCCCCACATCAGGGTCCTTGCTGTCAGCATGGAGCCCTCTTGGGATCCTCTGTCTCTCTTTCTCTGTCCCTCTCTCTCTCTCAAAAATAAATAAACATAAAAAAAAAAAAAAAGGTCTGAAGGGCAATCACTAAGTCTTGTAAAATGGCTATAGAGTCATAAAAATAAATAAATAAAATAAACAGGACAAGGAAATGCTTTGATTATCTCCATCAAGTAGTATGAATCTTCCAGATTTCAAGCAGGAGAAAATTAGCAAGCTAGGATTGCCTAGGGCAGGGCATTACAGTGTTTCAAGCAATCTCTTGCAACTTCTACAGCCGCCCAGGAAAATGAAACATTTAGATTATGTTGTACCATAAGAGAGAAGATGCCAAACGAGGTAGAGAAGCGGCCACCTGATGTTTCTGCTGGGTCTTCATTAGAAAATGAAGAATTTTATGTGTGTTTTCCAGATATAAATAGTATCAATCATTTATATGGTGCCTGCTTTCAAAGCATTTTCAAACATGTTATATCCGCATTGCAGGCAGTTACAGGTATTGGGAGATGGCCCTATGGTCACATGGTCGGTTGAGTGGAGGAGCTGGGAACAGACCCCAAGTGCCCAGATTCTCATACAGTGGCGGGAAACTGGCAATGTGGTGTTGGCAAAAGAACACTGGCTTAGGAGTCTAGAGGCTCTGAAGTTCTGTCCCAGATCTAACTAGCCCTATGCCCTCAAATACGCACTCACTAACCTTGGGCCTTAGCAGGTGCCTATAGGGAAAGAAATTTAGGAATTAATCTAAACGAAGGTCAGTGACCTGTTCAAAACCAGACATTTACTCTAGGGCTAGAATAACCCCCACCAATGACTGAGCACCTGCTACAGGCCAGACACTGTGTTAAGCGTTTTACCTGTTTTATTTCATTTATTTAATCCTTGTAACAACCAGTACTGATGTTATCTCCATTTTACAGATAAGGAAACTGAGGCTCGGAGGGGTGAAGTCACTTGCTCAAGGTCACACATAAATTCAGTGGCAGTGTTGACAGTGCACCCAAGACTCCCTTACAGTACAGCATCATAGTCCTCTGCCTTCCAAAGCTGTGCAGATGGGGCTTCTAATTGCAAGCACTGAATTCTTCTCCCAACACCACCCAGGTGTAAGGCTGTTGATACACTCCTGGCTGATAGACCTCCCCTCACCAATTGTCATTTTACTGCTTTTAAACAAGTAATTCTTTGATCATGATTCACTCAATATTTACTGAGCCCCTGTTATACACCAATATACCCTGTGAATAATATTCCACGGACTGAGGATATGAGGGGACCAAAAAGCAGATACAATTTCTGCCTCTGTAGAACTTCCAGTCCAAGGAGGGAGGGAGGTTGAAATTGGTCAAATAATCTCATGTAGAACAGTAAGGTTACAACTGTGATTGGTCCTACAAGGGGGGAGTGTCCACTGTCAAGAGGTATAGATAAAGAGGTTCTCTGAGGATTCTCTGAGGAAGGAATGATTGCCCCCAGATCTAGAGGAAGAAGAGTTAACTAGAAGTAGAAGAGGGTTTCAAGCAAAAGAACAGCCTGTGCAAAGGCCCTAGGGTAGAAAGGTGCTTGATACAGATGAAGAACTAGAAATAGCCTGTGCGCCTAAGGTGGAGAGGCAATTGCGAGGAAGAAGACAGACCATACAGGTCCCTGGAAGCCCATAAGACTTTGATCTTTAACTGGGAAGCCAGTTAAATTTTAAAGTAAGACCAAGGGTAATGTGATTAGACTTGGGTTTCAAAAGATCACACAAATCACAATGTGGGAATATATTTGATTGAGGGTACAGCTAGACCAGTCTAGAGCTACTGCAGTTGTCCCAGTGAGAATGAATGGTAGCTTGGAACAGGGTGCTGGCAGTGAAAACACAGATTTGGGTCATTTAGAAGGTTGGCATTTCGAGATTTGGTGACGACTGTCTACGGGGGTAAGGGGGTAAGGGAGGATAAGTTGTTAAGAATGCCTCCTCAGTGTTTTGGACTTTGCAACTGGATGGTGTCATTTACTTAGGGAACATCAGCAGAGGAGTAGTTTTTTAAGGAGGGAGGGGAGAGGCTCATGAACTCCATTTTGGACACAATGAGTTGAAATATATAAACTCTATGAAGACACGGGCCCGGGGCTGTGTGTTTCTTATTCACTGTGTCGTGCACAATGCTTGATACATAGTAGGCATGCCACAAACGTTTGTGAAAGTACATACGTGCATACAATCGGGAGAATTTGGAAACTTTTGTACATGGCATGGTTAATTTTATGCGTCAACTTGGTTGGGCTATGGTCTAGTTGTTTGGTCAAATGCTAGTCTGGATGTTGCCGTGAAGGTATTTTGTAGATGTGATTAACATTTACAGCCAGTTGACTTTAAGTAAAGATTAGCTTTGATAATGTGGGCATAGAAGTCCTGCCTGAGTTTCCCAGCCTGCTGGTCTGCCCTCCATATTTTAGACTTGCTAGCTCTCACAATTATGTAAGCCAATTCCTTAAAATAGGTTTCTCTCTTTCTCTCCCTCTCTCTCTCTCTCCATGTATACATATATACTATTGGTTCTGTTTCTCTGGAGACCCCTGACTGATACACTATGCAATAAGATGGAAAGCGAAGCAATGAGATCAGAAGTCAGTTTTTCAGTCTTTGCTCTGCAAGGTGACCTTGGGCATTTCCATGAACTTTTAAGGCCTATTTATTCTTTTTTTTTTTTTTTAAATGTTTATTTCCTTATTTTTGAGACAGCAAGAGAGAGAGCGAGCACAAGGGGGGAAGGGGCAGAGAGAGAGGGAGACACAGAATCTGAAGCAGGCTCCAGGCTCTGAGGTGTCAGTGTAGAGCCTGATGCAGGGCTCGAACCCACGAACCCATGAGATCATGACCTGAGACCAAGTTGGACGTTCAACCAACTGAGCCACCCAAGCTCTTTTTTTAAAAGTTTTTATTCATTTATTTTACCAGGGGAAGGAGTAGAGAGAGAGGGAGAGAGAGAGAATCCCAAGCAGGTTCCACACTGTCAGTGCACAGAAAGCCCTATTTATTTTTGTCAGAGACAATAATAACTTGTAAACGATGTCATGCGGGGGCGCCTGGGTGGCTCAGTCGGCTGGGCAACCAACTTCACTCAGGTCATGATCTCACAGATTGTGAGTTTGAGCCCCGCATCGGGATCTGTGCTGACAGCTCAGAGCCTGGAGTCTGCTTGGGATTCTGTGTCTCCCTCTCTCTCTGCCCCACCCCCACTCACGTTCTATCTCTCTCCTTCAAGAGTAAATAAAAACATTTTTTTTAAATGATGTCATGAGTAGGAAGGAGGATTGCAATCTGCAAAATACTATTACATTCTTGGTTTAAGGCTGCCTTCCGGCAAGCTATGGATGTTGCAAGTCTAAACTTCAGACAAAATTGCTTTCAGTATAATCAAGAAAAAAAATACTCCCCGAATCATTATGATGACCAATACGTAGTTTCATATTCATTCTCCACTTAACCTTGGGCATGTACTCACAACAGCAATAAAATGCATTCAGTGGTATTTTATCTTTTACCTCTGACAATAGATTCAATCTCTTTCATAGCAGCTTCACTTTGAGCTTCTGCAAGTTTTTCATTGATTTCCATTATTTCCATGAGGAATTGCTGGTCCATTGCATAATCTGTCCCTTCGGGAATCTCTACTCCATGGAGCTTTAGCTATTGGGACATGAAGCAGAGAAAGTAAGGTTGGTTGAAGAAACTGTGGCCAGAGTCATAAATCCTACTCACCCTTCAGAACAGAATACCATGCATAAAAAAAAAAAAAACAAAAACGGAACTGTCTTAATAGTGAGAGTGTGAAGGTAGGGTATGAGAAAGTCACACTGACATAAGAGAGCTGGGACAGGATTCCTCTCTGCTCCCTGGGACTGTGTGACCCTGGAGGAGTCATTCCTCCACTCGGGAGACTGAACTAGATATTTGTAAAGATTCTACTAAATCCTAAAATTCTAAGGTGCTGAACTCTTCCCTCCGCTCCTCCCCACCAAAAAACCAAACAAACAAAAACCCAAATTACTCTTCCCTAAATGCCATCACCATCCAATCCTTGAAATTTAGAGAAAATGGCAAAAAAAAAAAAAAAAAAAAAAAAAAAATGCAATCAGGCAAGCAGATTTACAAGTATTCAGAGAAAACGATCTCCATTCAGTGTCTTTGAGGCTAATTATTTTTGGGTCCCTAGACTAACTCAGGTCTCAAGCACTCTTCTGCTGAATACAGGGGAGCAGCTGTCCCACAGCACAATGGATACCATGTAGTCAGGCATAGAAGGGTTGGGAAATCACCTTACAAGGTATAGTCCCCTGCTCAGCGGGGCCAGGAGGGTCTTATAGGCATCATTCACCAGGGTCGCATGCTTCTCTGAGAAGTCTTTTTCAGTCTGTTAGTGGAGATGAAGATAATCTTATTACCGTCGGTATAGCCACATTACATTCACAAACTGTTTCATAAAATACTGATGGGCCGGCACCTAAGGAAGTCATCAAAGTAGAACTGGTGTGGGATGAGCTGTCTTTATTTTCAACAGATGGGTTCTAACTCTTCTGGGAAGTCAGGTAAAAGCTGTGAGTGCAGGGTAGATCCAGGGCCTGGCAGTCTGGGGTCAAGCTGTCCCAGGGTGGAGCTGGGTGTTTAGCTCTGTCTCTGATAATCACATCACTGCAAAGCCACTGCTACCCACCCCACCATGCACTAGTGTTTGGGTATGATTAGGGGTGGCTCACAGGCTACCTGAGACCTCTGGCTGAAGAAATCAGGGTGGACAAGACGTTGTAGCTGCTGGTACCTATTCTGGAGCTTCGCTGTGTCCACTCCAAAGGCACGGTTGCTGTAAGGAAATTGGGAGATAAAATTCATGCCTCAAACATTTTTGTATTTTTATACTGTGGGCCTGGTTCCTGTTCTCATGGGGGAAGATGCAATAAACATGTAGAGAGAGAAATAACCTTAAAAAGTGGTAGGTGCTGTGAAAGAGAAAAGGGTCAAAAAAAATTAAAAAAAAAAAAAAGAAAAGGAAAGAAAAGGGGTGCCTGGGTGGCTTGGTCGGTTAAGCGGCCGACTTCAGCTCAGGTCATGATCTCGCGGTCCGTGAGTTCGAGCCCCACGTCGGGCTCTGGGCTGACAGCTCAGAGCCTGGAGCCTGTTTCAGATTCTGTGTCTCCCTCTTTCTGACCCTCCCCCGTTCATGTTCTGTCTCTCTCTGTCTCAAAAATAAACGTTAAAAAAATTAAAAAAAAAAGAAAGAGAAAAAGGTCAGAGAAAGGGGTAGATGTGGTGGACAAAGAGATGCCATTTGAGCTGAGACCTGAATAATGATGAAAAATAATCAGGGGTGCCTGGTTGGCAAAGTTAGGTGACACACTCTTGGTCATTATCTCAGGGTTCATGAGTTTGAGCTCTGTGTTCTGGAAGCTGCTTGGGATCCTCTCTCTCTGCCCAGCCCAACCCCACCACATAAATAAATACACTTAAAAAAAAAAAATCAAAGATGAGAGGAAAAAGTCATGCAGAGGCAGAGGGAACATGCAAAGGCCCTGAGGTGCGAACGAGATGGGCGTGTTCCAAGAACTTAAAGGATAGTGTTACCGCAGCCCATCATAAGTATGCAGTGACTGGCAGGGGCAGATCCCAGAGTTAAGGGGACCATTTCGAATCCCACCCGATCTTTTGAGAGGCCACGTCCCTTCATCTTAGTCTCCCACTTTATTTTAACCCAGTCCCTTTCACTTTCTATTCGTGGAGTCTGCCCTGTCATAATAGTTTGGCTCGGTCCAAATTCACCTCTCTCCAAGCTTCTCGACCATTGGAGGAAAACACGAAAAAGTCATTTCTCAGTCTCTCTCCTTCCAAATCTCCCTTCTCCCTCAGACTCAGACCACAACGTTCAGTTTTTCGGTGCTTTTACACCCTATTTTGTTTGTTTTTCTTACTAGATTATCCATTTATTATAAAGGGATGTAACTCAGGAGCAGTCAGATGGAAGAGATGCGTAGGTGGAAAGTTGCGGGGAGCTCCCAAGCCCTCTAGGCGCACTATTCTCCCAACATCTCCATGTGTTCACAAACCTGGAAGCTCATTTACTCCCTTATTTTGCATAACACCTCAGTACCCCTTTCTGAAAATCCTCACTCCAACTTTAACCATTTTGACCCTGTCCTTCAAGTCTGCTTTCTCTGGCACTCCAGTACATTTCCCTCAGGCCCCGCCCCTCAGCTTCCCTTCTCAGGTCCCAACCCTCCCTCCACTGAAGCCTCCTTTCAATTCCCCCAGAATTCCATCCCCGCCCTTCAATCCTCCCTCCATTCTGGTCTCTATCGATCAAAAGCCTATCCTTAGGCCCACCCCTCAATTTCCTCTCTCACCGGCCGCAATCCCACCCTCCCAGTCCCCGCCCCCAGTTCTCTAGGCCTCCGCCCATCGACCTAACTAACGAGTCCCGCCTTCTCCTTCCCAAGCATGATCGGCCCTCCACGCTAGTTCGCCAGTCCCGGATGTGTCTCTCGCCCGGCGCATTTCCTGAAACCGCCTTCCGTACCAGTCCATGAGGCTGAAGTAATCTCGAGTGAGGTCAGGTGGCTGCAGCGCGCGGCACTGTGGGCAGAAGAACCCGTCTCCCCGCTTGGGGACCCCTGGGCCGCCGCAGTTCCAACACTGGGGGGAATTGTTTCCGGCCAGAGACGCAGCATTGCAGCCTAGAGGTCTCCGCCCGCGGACCCCTGCGGGCCACAGCCCCCACGCCCGGAGCAAGGCGCCGGTCCTTCCGCCCCACATCTGGCCGCGGCCTGTCTCGCCACGGTCACCTGTGGGGGGAAACCGTGAGCGAGGGCCCAACCAGACTACTGCTGCTGATTGGCTGGGCAGCTAAGGGGGCGGGATAACCCGGGGGAACCTGGATTCTGGGAATCCCGCTCCTCATATTAAACTACAACTCCCAGAAAGCATTGAGGCTACGCGTAGACGACCACATCGGCTGCTTTTCATTGGTCTGGCGGCGGCGGAGGGCCGTTTTGATTGGCTGAGGGTGGAGTTCGTATGTGCTTGTTTAGCGCCACAGTGCTGGCTGCGGCTGCTGTGAGTTGTGTGGCTGCAGGTGGGCTCACGCGGTGAGTCATAGCGGGGAACTTTCTCTTGGGTGTTTGGGGGGTTCGATTCCCGTTCTTAGGGTCTTGATGCGAGCTGAATCTCCCGAATTTTCACTTTGGTTTTTTGAGCTTGGTTTGGGGGAGGAGAGGAACGCGTGGGCGACTGTCTTCCTTCGTAGATGAACTTCGAGGTGAAGTTCACTTCCCCTGTTACTTACAAGCTGAAACTGGCCCAGACGTGCATGGTAAGAAAGAACAAAGTTGTGTTCTTCAAAATCAGAGGGAAGTTGCTTTGTAAAGAGTTATATACATGTTAGTAATTATTACCATATTTTAGATTCAATTTCGAAAAAAAAACCTATTGAGAACTCACTCTTAGCTGCTAGGCGCTGCAGGAACTGGAAACACACTGACCTGTGTAAGAGGATGCCCTGCGAGTGTCCATAAGTAAGTGTGTGGGATGGCTTGGCGAGGAGAGGGTAGGAGGGCACCAGTCCACCTTGGGATTCAGTTTCTCTATTTGGAAAAAAAAAATGTGTTACACTTGTAAACCCTTTTCCGGTTGTCTGATTCTTTGGGACTGGAATTCTGTTCTCCCAATTATCAAGCATTGCTGGGGGAGGAACGTTCATGTGTCATCTCATTTAATCCTCAAGATCTATCTACTCCAGATTTGTTTGCCTCTAACCTTTCCATATACTTCCTCCTCATGGCTGAGAGTAATGTGTTTTCCGTTTGGTGGACCCTTACCAATAAGCAAGGATAGCAGCCACTACTTGACACAGTCTTTTCCCAGTTTTCAGGGTGGAGAAGTCTCGCTCAAAAAGCTGAAAGAGGTTGCAACCTTGACCGAGGTAGTATTAGAGCTGGCGTACTCAGCTCTGGCATCACCTTACTGGTATGGCTTAAGAAGAAGTCATCAGGATCTTTGTATTTGGAAAGCTATATAAATGTCAGTGTGAGTAATGTTTACTATGTTCTCCTGGAGGAATACCTGAGTATGGATATCTGGGGAGAAGAGAGAATGGCCCTCTCCCCTCTTTATAAAAATCACATTAGGGATTTAAAGTTAAGAATTGACTTTACTATAATTTCTGTTATTAAACTGTCCATCAAGTTAATTCTAAACAAGGGTGGGAACCTCTTATGGTTTCGGCAGAATTTTGTTGGGCTGGAAGGCCATTTAGGATGCTGAAAAGATGAGCATAGTAACTTAGCATCACAAAGTGCTAGGTGGAGTTGTTTAGAGCAGTCTTCTTTGTGTTCTGTCTCATTAAGTAGCCTGGCCCTTAGTTAGGAGTCAAGGAATCTAGAATGAACAAACAGGATGTGGTCTGCACAGTCTTGGGGCAGGTTTGGGGGAGGAGGGGCATTAGTGACATTTTACATAAATGGTCACCTCTTGAGTGGTGCGGTGAGTTAGTATATAGTTTCTCTTTAATCATCTTCTACTCCAATCCACACTTTTCTTTCTTGTTCCAAAACATGAAATTTAAGTGTAGTGTTGATTGTATTAGTGAATACCTTTTAGGTTTCATTTCTAATTAAAAAAAAAAAATTAAAAAATTAGATGAATGTAAGCTGTTATCAGTCTTCTCTCCCACCCCCAACTTAGTTAATTGCTTTTAGCTTATTTATAACCTTCAAATAATTTTTTTCTTTCTTCTCTCTGTGGTTTGTGGCTGCCCTACAAAACACTGATCTGGTGAAAGTGATCTGATGGCAACCTCAGCCCACAAGAACTATAGATCTATTTAGATCTATATTTTTGAAATATTTAATTTTTTTTTAAAGTTGATTGATTTTGAGAGAGAGAAAGAGAGTGTGCACTCATGTGTGGAGGGGGAGGGGTGGAGAGAGAGAGAGAGAGGGAGAGAGAGAGCCTAGCAGACTCTTCCATGTCAGCACAGAGCCCAATGTGGGGCTCCATCTCACAAACCGTGAGATCATGACCTAACCCGAAATCAGGGGTTGGATGCTCAACTGACTAAGCCACGCAGGCTTCCCATAGACTGTTAGAATTTTAACTCTTGCAGAACATGCATGCTCCGGATTTTTTTTTTTTTTTCTGATGTAAATATGTCCGTCCTTCACTCTTGACCTTCAAGTCTTGTTCCTTGAAACTTATCTTATTATTGGCCACTTATTTTTGAGGTCGTAATGTCTCGGGAGACGGATGTGGAGGGTCAGCCGCCCCATGGCAGTGGTGCCTGTTCACAGTCCCAAGGCAGCTTCTCGCAGTCTCAAGGCATCTCCTCCCAGACACATGGCTCCTCCTCACACTCGCAGGGCACGTCCAGCTCTTCCACCAACACAGCACCCACATCCAGCCAGTCCTCTCATTCCAGCTCGGGGACTCTGAGCTCCTTAGACACGGTGTCCACCCAGGAACTCTGTTCGATTCCCGAGGACCAAGAACCGGAGGAGCCTGTCCCTGCCCCTTGGGCTCGATTGTGGGCTCTTCAGGATGGATTCACCAATCTTGGTAAGACCCTTGGTTATATTGGTTAATATTTTAATTGTAGAGAGTTGTAACAGAAAGCTTAAGACCGTCTGGAATGATCCCGGAGTTGGAAGGTGATGAAAGTTGGAACCAAGAAAGCAGTTTTGGGGGAGTTTACTGACTCTCACTTGCTGTGGATCCCCCTTCGTTTATTCTTTCAACAGGTGTTATTGGACATCTATAATGTTCTGTCTGTCTGAGGAGAGCAGTGGACCCTTTCCCAAGAAAAATGCTGATTCATTCAAACTTGCAAACAGTTTTGGACTCATCACAGAAACTTCACCACTTAACCCCTCCTGTGGCAGCTTTAGAACATCCCTCTTACAGTTTCAGAATATGTAAGGCTGTTTGTTGACTGTTGATTTTATCTCAAAATAGTCAACCCTGCAGTTTAAATACATTCATCCTCTCTGACACTTCCTGATTCCAGTAGGAAGGCCTTACTATGTGTGTGTTTGAAATAGCATTTTAATATTAAAAGTGAATGATTAATGTATTATTTGTACCTTATCACTCTTTATTTCATGTCCAACTTTGATGACCTGAAAAAGAAACAGTAGAAAATGGAGAAATAATATAGGAATGTTTATAGGTACAACTTTAAATTGAGAAGTAAGTATCTGAAGCTATTTTGTACTCATTTAAGCCATAGTTTTAAGATAGGGGTGGGGCTGATGTATGGTGGGTGGGAAACAGAGATAAGGGGAGAAAGGGTGAGTGGGCTGCACCACTTTTATTTATTTACTTATTATTTATTTATTTTTAATTAATTACTTAAATTTTTTTTCGAATTTACATCCTAGTAAATTTTTTTTTAATTCAAATTTTTTTTGAATTTACATACTAGTTAGCATATAGTGCAACAATGATTTCAGGAGTAGATTCCTTAATGCCCCTTATGCCTTTAGCCCATTCCCCCCCTCCCCCACAACCCCTCCTGAAACCCTTTGTTTACTCTCTATATTTAAGAGTCCCTTATGTTTTGTTCCCCTCCCTGTTTTTATATTCTTTTTGCTTCCCTTCTGCGTGTTCATCTGTTTTGTATCTTTAATTCCTCATATGAGTGAAGGCATATGATATTTGTCTTTTTCTGGCTAATTTCATTTAGCACAATACCCTCTAGTTCCATCCATGTAGTTGCAAATAACCATCACTTTTAAAAGTGAGATTACATATATCTGAGGATCCTGATAGGGTGAACAGCATAAAGTATATGATGCTCCATAAGGAGCTATCATAATTAGTTATTGATTCACACCTGTTTTCTTCTAAATGTTTTATATGTTTAGACCTTACCCTGATCCATTTTGAGTTGCTTTTTGTTTATCGTATGAGGCAGAGGTCCACATTTATTCTTTTGCATGTGAGTATCCTAGTTGTTTGAGCACATCCTTTTTTCAAATTTTATTTTGTTTATTTATTTTGAGAGAGAGAGAGAGAGAGGGTGGGGTAGGGGTAGAGAGAACAGGGGAGAGAATTCCAAGCAGGCTCCACACTGTCAGCACAGAGCCTGACATGGGGCTCAAATTCATGAACCGTGAGATAATGACCTGAGCCAAGATCAAGAATCAGTTGCCTAACTGACTGAGCCACTCAGGCACCCCATGTTTGAGCACTTTCTTGAAGAGACTATTTTTTTTCTGTTGAATGGTCTTGGCACCCTTGTCAAAAATTATTTGGCCATAAATCCGAGGGTCTATTTCTGGACTTTTCAATAACATTTTATTGATCTATGTCTATTCTTTTTTTTTTTTTTTTTTTTTTAAATTTTTTTAATGTTTACTTATTTTTGAGACAGACAGAGCATGAGCGGGGGGGGGGGGGGGGAGGGAGAGCGAGAGCGAGAGCGAGAGCGAGAGAGAGAGAGAGAGAGAGAGAGACACAGAATCTGAAGCATGCTCCAGGCTCTGAGCTGTCAGCACAGAGCATAACGTGGGGCTTGAACTCATGAACCATGAGATCATGACCTGAGCTGAAGTTGGATGCTTAACCAACTGAGCCACCCAGATGCCCCTGGTCTATGTCTATCCTTTTATGCAAGTACCACAAAAATCTTGATTACTGTTGCTTTGTAGTAAGTTGTGAAATCCAGAGTGTGAGCCCTGATTTGTTCCTCTTTTTCAAGATTGTTTTGACTATTCTGGGTCCCTTACATTTCCATATGAATTTTAGAACAAAGTTGACACTTCCTGCAAAGAAGGCAGCTTAGATTTTGATAGGGATTACATTGAATCTATAGATTAACTTGGGGATTATTGACATCTAATATTAAGTCTTCCAATCCATGAACATGGGATGTTTTTCCATTTATTTAGGTATTCTTTAATTTCTTTCCGTGATGTTTTATAGTTTTCAGTATACAAGTCTTGTACTTAAAAAAAGAAAGTATTCCTAAGTATTTTTAATGTTGGTTATTATATTATTATTATTATTATTATTATTATTGTTATTACTAAAGTGAGCTCTGTGCCCAATGTGGGGCTTGAACTCATGGCCCTGAGATCAAGAGTTGCATGCTCTACTGATTGAGCCAGTAGGCACCGGTGTTTACTTATTTTTATTGTGGGAAAATAGATACAACAAAAAGTTTTGTCACTGTAACCATTAAGTATACAATTTAGTGGCATTAAGTACATTCACAAAATGTTCAACTATCACCATTATCTATTTATAAAATTGTTCCTCTAGGGGCGCCTGGGTGGTTCAGTCGGTTAAGTGTCTGACTTCAGCTCAGGTCATGATCTCAACATCTGTGATTTCGAGCCCTGCGTCGGGCTCTGTGCTGACAGCTCGGAGCCTGGAGCCTGCTTCAGATTCTGTTTCCCTCTCTCTCTGCCCCTCCCCCACTCATGCTTTGTCTGTCTCACTCTGAAAAATGAATAAATGTTAAAAAAATTTTTTTTAATTGTTCCTCTCGTATTTGTCCTCTTCCCCTCCCCTCCCCTACCCAAACTTTACATATAATTGACATGTAACATTGTGTAAATTTAAGGTGTACAATGTGTCAATTTGATGTAGTTACAAATTGGAAAATGATTACCACCATAGTGTTTACTAACATTTCCATCACATCCCATAATTACCATTTCTTTTTTGTGGTGAGAACATTTAAGATCTATGCTCTTAGCAGCTTTCAAGTATATAATGTAATATTATTAACTGTAATCACCATGCTGTACATTAGATCCCCAGAACTTATTCATCTTATACTTGGAAGTGTGTACTCTGTAATGAGTATCTCCCCATTTCCCCTACTCTCCAATCCCTGGTAACCACCACTCTTGTTTATATGAGTTTAGGTTTTTTATTTTTATTTATTTACTTTAAAAATTTTTTTAGTGTTTATTTTTGAGAGGGAGAGACACATAGAGCGTGAGCAGGAGATAGGCAGAGAGAGAGGGAGACACAGAATCAGAAGCAGGTTCCAGGCTCTGAGCTGTCAGCACAGAACCCGATGTAGGGCTTGAACTCACGAGCCTTCAAGCTGTGAGATCATGACCTGAGCCGAAGTCAGCCACTCGACCAACTGAGCCACCCAGGTGCCCCGAGTTTAGGTGTTTTAGATTCTACATATAAGACACTTAAGTGAGATTATACAGTGTTTGTCTTTCTTTGACTTATTTCACTTACAATGCCTTCAAAGTCCATCCATGTTGTTGCAAATGGCAAGATTTCATACTTTTTTAATGGCTAAATAATGTTCCATTGTGTGTATTTGTGTGTGGGTATATACACACTTAACCGACTGAGCCACCTGGGTGCCCCCCCCTTTGACTGATTTTTATAGATATACAGTAAAACCTTGGTATGCGAGCCTAATTCATTCTGGAAACACGCTTGTGATCCACAGCACTCATATATCAAAGCAAATTTCAAGAGCCATTGGCTCAGTTGTTATCATGTGACATTTGGCGTTACATACTACTCATACACATACTACTCTTGCAAGACATCACTTGTTTATCAAGTTAAAATTTATTAGAAATGTTTGCTCGTCTTGTGGAACACTCACAGAACAAGTTACATGCAATCCAAGGTTTTGCCGTACTTAATTTTACTGCTTTTGTGCTTTTTACTTTTCTTACTTTGCCTGTGGTCTGCTTATGACCTTTCCTTTCTACTCAAAGTCCCTTTTAACATTTCTTGGGGGTGGTTTAATGGTCATGTATTCCTTTAACTTTTGTTTGAGAAACAATCTGTTCTATTCTGAATCCTAGACTTGTTAGAGTATTCTTTGCTGCAGGTTTTCTTGTTTCAGCACTTTGAATATGTCATGTCATTCCCCTCTGGCCTGTTAGGTTTCTGGTGAAAAATCAGCTGTTAGCCATATAGGTTTCCCTTGTATGTAACTGTTTTCTTCTCTCTTACTGCTTTTAAAATTCTCTGGTTATCACTACTTCTTGTCCTTTTTTTTCTTTTTTTAACGTTTATTTACTCATTTTGAGAGAGAAAGAGCTTGTGTGTGCAAGTGGGTGATGGGCAGAGAGAGAGGGAGAGAGAGAGAATCTCAAGTGGGTTTTGTAGTGTCAGCTCACCGCTGATACAGGGCTCAATCTCATGTGAACCATGAGATCATGACCTGAGCTGAAATTAAGAGTCGAATTCTTAACCTACTGAGCCATCCATGTGCCCACTACTTTTTGTCCTTATAATTGCTGTGTCTTGGTGAGGAAGTCCTTGGGTTGATTTTGTTGGGGGCTCTTTGTGCCTTCTTCTGGATGACTGTTTCCTTCCCCAGATTAGGGAAGTTTTCAGCTGTTAATTTTTCAAATAAATTTTCTCTCTCTTTTTCTCCCTTTTCTCTCTCTTGTCCTTCTGGGATCCCTATAATGTGAATGTTATTACACTTGATGGTCTTGCTGAGTTCCCTAAGTCTTCTTTCATTTATAATGATTATTTTTCTCTCTCCTGTGCAGGTTGATTGCTTTCCATTACACTGTCCTCCAAGTCGTTGATCCATTTTTTTTGCTTCCTCTAGTCTGCTCTTTATTCCCTCTAGTGTATTTTTAATTTTAGTTATTGAGTTCTTCATCTCTGATTGGATCTTTTCTATATTTTCCATATTTTTGTTAAGGTTCTCATGAGGTCCTCTACTCTTTGATCATTATTTTTATTATTATTATTTTAAGTTTATTTATTTTGAGAGAGTGTGCAAGCGGGGGAAGGACAGAGAGAGAGGAAGAGAGAGAATCCTAAGCAGGCTCCGTGCTGTCAGCACAGAGCCCCGTGTGGGGCACAAACTCATGAACTGTGAGATCTTGAGCTGAAATCAAGAGTCAGAGGCTTAACTGACTGAGCCACCCGAGTGCCCCAATCATTACTTTAAATTCTCTATCAAGTGTATTACTTAATGTTTGTTGCAATTAGCTCTTCTGCTGTGATTTTGTCCTGTTCTTTCATTTGGAAAGTATTCATCTGTCTCCTCATTTGGTTCGACTCACTGTGTATGTTTCTATGTAGTAGGAAAGTCAGCTACATCTTCTGCTCTTGAAAGTAATGGCTTTAGGAAGAAGAGGTCATGTAGTGCTCTGCAATGCAGTGTTCCTTGTTCACAGAACCTGAAGCTTCAGAGTGTCTCATATGTGTGTTTCCTGTACCCTACTGTTGCGGTTGAGCTAATTTTTCCTTCATTCCAGTCATCTGTGATGGCTGTCTTTGCCTGTTGTGGGCAGGGACCGGTCCCTGTGTTGTTAGTGGGCCAATTTGAGGTCGCCTAGGGATTCAGTTGAGTCAGACCAGGCGTTTGCCAGAAATGAGGTAGCATCAGGCTGCAGGTCACTTTCCATGTGTTGTCCCCTGAGAATCTTTCAGTGGTGGGTGGGGCCTGTAGTCAGACCAGATGTTTGCTCCCAGCCCACTGCTGAGGCCCTAGTTGGACTGGTGTGTGTGGTTATTATCTTTCCCTCCCCCTAGTGCAGGAGTCACTTTGGAGTGGCGCTGGCCCTTGTCAGGACTACTTGCACGCTGCCAGGCTTGTGGCACCACTTTGAACGGGTTCCGGCCTAGGGCCTATTAGAGGGTGGCAGGTCTGCAGGGGGACATGGGTGCATGGTGTAAGCAAAGTGTGTGTAGGTCTGCTGTGGGAGGGGACCTAGAGCCTGGGCCTGGCTGGAGCAGGCGTGTCCACAGAAGAACTTGGGGCAATGTGGTGCTGTTAATAACCTAGGTACCAAGGGTTGGTGCTACACAGGTTCCTATAGGTGTAGCTGTTTTTGTGTGTAGGCGAAGGAGTGGGGGAGGGAAATGGTGCCTATCAGCTCCTCTGTTCCTGGAGAGAAGTCTCCCAAATATTCCTGCTTCTCCAGTATTTGTTCTGAGATTAGTAAAAGTCCTTCCTGTGTAACCCAGGTACTTTTCACATTGCTACTTCTATGCTGTATCTCTGCAGTGGTCTTTGTTGTGCTGTTTC
Organism: Prionailurus bengalensis; assembly: GCF_016509475.1. Lineage (NCBI taxonomy): Eukaryota > Metazoa > Chordata > Mammalia > Carnivora > Felidae > Prionailurus > Prionailurus bengalensis. Next base: position 23,818,832 of record NC_057356.1, read on the forward strand.
CTTAAGGGCAAGGACTCAGTTTCCTCTCACCCTCCCAGGGAGACTGCTGATTTTTTAAAGTTCCAGGTGTTAATCGCTGCTGATTGTAAGAACTCAAAGCAGTATGTTATAGGGATTCCTCTTCCTCATGCATGCTTCCCAGTGTGAGGGTCTGTTTCTTTCCTTTCTTTGTGCTACGGTGTCCCTACCTCATGGACAGTCCTGCAAGTTTGTTTGACTCCCTTCTGCATCTCTGCCCTTCCTACTCTCATCGGTATGACTTCTTTTCTACATTTAGTTGCGGAGGGTCTGTTCTGCCAATCTTTGGGCTGCTTTCTGAGTTATTTACACTAATGTGGGTTATCTAGTTGTGTCTGACATGAGATGAGCTTAGGGGACTCCCACTTCAACAGCTTCCCATGGAAGACTCTATGATTAATATTTTAAGGAACCACTAAACTGTTTTCCACAGCAGCTGCACCATTCTATATTCCCACCAGCGGTGTATGAAGGTTCCAACTTCTCTACATTTTGCCCCAACTTACTATGTGTCTTTTTAATTATAGTCATTCTAGTGTGAAATGATCTCATTGGGCTTTTTAAATTTTATTTTTGTTTCTAAATGTTTGTTTATCTATTTATTTATTTTAGTTTAGCTTCTTTTTTTTAAACTTTTTTTTTTTTTTTAATTTACATCCAAATTAGTTAGCATATAGTGCAACAATGATTTCAGGAGTAGATTCCTTAGTGCCCCTTACCCATTTAGCCCATCCCCCCTGCCACAACCCCTCCCGTAACCCTCAGTTTGTTCTTCATATTTATGAGGCTCTTCTGTTTTGTCCCCCTCCCTGTTTTTATATTATTTTTGTTTCCCTCCCTTATGTTCATGTTTTGTTTAGTCCTCATATGAGTGAAGTCATATGATTTTTGTCTTTCTGTGACTAATTTCACTTAGCATAATACCCTCCAGTTCCATCCACATAGTTGCAAATGGCAAGATTTCATTCTTTTTGATTGCCGAGTAATACTCCATTGTATATATATACCACACTTTCTTTATCCATTCATCTATCTTTTGGGCTCTTTCCATACTTTGGCTATTGTTGATAGTGCTGCTATAAACATGGGGGTGCACGTGTCCCTTCGAAATGGCACACCTGTATCCCTTGGATAAATGCCTAGTAGTGCAATTGCTGGGTCATAGGGTAGTTCTGTTTTTAGTTTTTTGAGGAACCTCCATACTGTTTTCCAGACTGACTGCACCAGCTTGCATTCCCAATGTTTGTTTATTTTTGAGAGAGAGTGTGTGTGTGCGCATGAGCGGGTGAGGGGCAGAGAGAGAGGGAGACAGAGGATCTGAAGTGGGCTCTGCACTGCCATCACAGAGCCTAGTGCGGGGCTTGAACTCATGAACCGTGATCATGACCTGAGCTGAAGTCAGGTACTTAATCGACTGAGGTACCCAGGCACCCCTCATTGTGGTTTTGATTTGCATTTTCCTGATGACTAATGATAATTGAACATTTTCTAGGTATTTGTTGGTTATTTTATATAGCCTTTGGAGAAATTTCTATTCAGAGCCTTTGTTAATTTTTAATTGGATTTTTAATCTTTTTATAGCTGAGTTTTAAAAAAAATTTTTTTAACGTTTATTCAAAAAAAATTTTTTTTTTCTTAAACGTTTATTTTTTAAACAGAGAGAGAGCATGAACAGGGGAGGGTCAGAGAAAGAGGGAGACACAGAATCCGAAACAGGCTCCAGGCTCTGAGCTGTGAGCACAGAGCCCGACGCGGGGCTTGAACTCACAGACCGCGAGATCATGACCTGAGCCGAAGTCGGACGCCCAACCGACTGAGCCACCCAGGCGCCCTGACGTTTATTTATTATTGAGAGACAGAAACAGAGCATGAGCACGGGAAGGGTAGAGAGAGGAGGAGACACAGAATCCAAAACAGGCTCCAGTCTCTGAGCTGTCAGCACAGAGCCCGACGCAGGGCTTGAACTCACAAACTGTGAGATCATGACCTGAACCAAAGTCAGTCACCCAACCAACTGAGCCACCGAGGCGCCCCTTTTTATAGCTGATTTGTAAGTGTTCTTTATATGTTCTAGATATAAATCCCTTATCAGATACATGTTTTGCAAATATTACTTCCATTCTTTGGGTTTCTTTTTTGTTATCTTTTTTTTAAAGTTTGTTTATTTATTTTGAGAGAGAGGGAGAGAGAAAACTTCAAGCAGACTCAGCACTGTCAATGCGGAGCCTTACATGGGGCTTGAACTCACGAACTGAAATCATGACCTGAAACCAAGACCCGGATGCTCAACTGACTGAGCCTCCCAGGCGCCCTTCTTTTTTGCTTTCTTGATGATGTTCTTTGATACACTAATTTCAAACTTGAATTGTGGCCAATTTCTCTCTTTTGTCACTTGTGCTTTTAGTGTCATAATTAAGAAGGCATTGCTTAACCCAAGATTACAAGGCTTCATTACTATTCTTTCTTCTTTGAGTTTTATAATTATGGTTCCTACTACAGTTAGCCTTTGATTTTGTGTGAGTTGATTTTTGTATATGGTGTGAGGTAAGGGTTCTAACTATTGTTTTGAATGTGGATATCTACTTGTCCTAGTACCATTTCTTGAACAGACTATTCTTTTCCCAGTGAACTGTTTTGGCACTCTTTTTCAAAGTTAGTTGACTATAAATGTGGTTTATTTTTGGTCTTTCATTTCTTCCCTATTCATCTGTATGTCTGTCCTTATGCTAGTACCATAACATCTTAATGATGGTAGCTTTGGAGTAAGTTTTGAAATTGCAAAACATTGGTAACTCTTTCAACTTTGTACTTCATTTTCAAGATTATTTTGGATAGTCTGTGTCTTCATATTAACATAAGAATTTTAGTTTCAGATTGCTAATTTCTGCAAAGAAGGCAGCTGGGATTTTGGCAGGGATTGTGTATGTCAGTAGTATGGGCATTTTGCTATTTTTGCAATAGTATGACTGATTTATTTATTTATTTAAAACTTTTTTTTTTAATGTTTATTTATTTATTTATTTATTTTTTTTTTTCAACGTTTATTTATTTTTGGGACAGAGAGAGACAGAGCATGAACGGGGGAGGGGCAGAGAGAGAGGGAGACACAGAATCGGAAACAGGCTCCAGGCTCTGAGCCATCAGCCCAGAGCCTGACGCGGGGCTCGAACTCCCGGACCGCGAGATCGTGACCTGGCTGAAGTCGGACGCTTAACCGACTGCGCCACCCAGGCGCCCCTTTAATGTTTATTTTTTATTTATTTTTTTAATTTTTTTTTTTCAACGTTTATTTATTTTTGGGACAGAGAGAGAGCATGAACGGGGGAGGGGCAGAGAGAGAGGGAGACACAGAATTGGAAACAGGCTCCAGGCTCTGAGCCATCAGCCCAGAGCCTGACGCGGGGCTCGAACTCAGGGACCGCGAGATCGTGACCTGGCTGAAGTCTGACGCTTAACAGACTGCGCCACCCAGGCGCCCCCTTTAATGTTTATTTTTGAGAGAGAGACAGAGTGCAAGTGAGAGAGGCAGAGAGAGAGGGAGACACAGAATCTGAAGCAGGATCCAGGCTCTGAGCTGTCAGCACAGAGTCCAACGTGGGGCTCAAGCTCATGAATCTCGAGATCATGACCTGAGGCAAAGTCAATTCTTAACCGACTGAGCCACCTGGGTACCCCATCCATGAACATTTACAAAAGTCTTTCAAATTCTTTCTCAGCAATATTTTATAGTTTTTATAGTATTAGATTTGTACTTCTTTTGTTAAATTTATTCCTAAGTATTTTATTCTTTTTATGCTATCATAAATGTACTTATTAGTATTTTTAAATATACATATGTTTTTTAACTCTACATCCAACATGGAGTTTGAACTCATGATCCCAAATCTAAAGAGTCACATGCTGTACCAACTAAGCCAGTTAGGCACCCCAAAAGGAATTATTTTTAAACTTCATTTTAGGTTAGTTAGTTGATTGCTCGTGAACAAGTGGGGTTTTTGGGTTTTTTTTTTTTTTTTTTTGTATATTAATCTTGTATTCTGTAATGTTGCTGAATTTGTTAATTAGATCCAATAGTTTTTAGTGGGTTCTTTAGTATTTTCTGCATAAGATTATGTTATCTGTGAATAGAGATAGATTTGTTCCTTCCCTCCTTCCTTCCTTCTTTCCTTCCTTCCTTCCTTCCTTCCTTCCTTCCTTCCTTCCTTCTCTCCTTCCTTCCTTTCAGTGCCCTGGTTTGAATCTCTAGTACAATGAATAAAAAGTAGGGGCACCCGGATAGCTCAGTTGGCTAAGCGTCTGACCCTTGATTTTAGCTCATGTCATGATCTCATGGTTCATGGGATTGAGCCCCATGTTGGGCTCTGTGCTGACAGTGTAGATCCTGCTTGGGATTCTCTCCCTCTCTCTCGGTCTTTCCCCCAAGCTGTGTTTCAAAAATAAATAAATAGACATTTAAAAAAACATTGTAAGAGCAGATATTCTTGTATTATTTTGATGTTAAGGGGGAAGCTTTACACTATGTGGTTAGCCATAGGCGGTTCAATAAGTGCTTTTTCTCAGGGTGAAGAAGTTCCCTGCTATTCCTCATTTATTTTTATTGTTGTCACTATTGTTTTGAATCATGAAGGATATTGGGTTTTGTCAAAGCCTTTTCTGTCTACTGAGATGGTCTTGTGGTTTTGTTCTGTATTGTATTGTGATTGCATGTTACATTAATTATTTTTCAGATACTAACCCAACCATGTTTTCCTGGGCTAATTCTCACTTGGTCATATCTAATCCCTTTTACATGTTGCTGGATTTGGTTTGCTGAGGCCTGTTGGTCTGTTGCTGTCTTCTGATGTCTTTGCTTTTGGCATAAGGGTATTAGTAGCCTCAGAATGAGTTGAGAAGTTTCCTTCCTCCTGTATTTCTTGGAAGAGTTTGGGAATTGGTATTAGTTCTTTAAATGTTTGGTAGAATTTAAAATGAAGCTATCTTTTAGACTGCTTGGTTCAGTCGGTGGAGCATGTTACACTTGATCTTAGGATTGTGGGTTCGAGCCCCACATTGGGTATAGAGATTACTTAAAAATAAAATATTAAAAATAAAACCCAGCTTTTGACTTCATTATTATTTTTTAAAATTTATTTATTTATTTTGACAGAGACAGAGACAGAGATAGCATGAGTGGGGGAGGGGCAGAGAGAGAAGGAGAGAGAATCCCAGGCAGGCTCCACACTGTCCACACAGAGCCCTATGCTGGGCTTGGGCTTGAACCATGAACTGTGAGATCAGGACCTGAGCCAAAATCAAGAGTCAGACGCTCAACCAACTGAGCCACTTAGGCTCGCCTCCCCTGCCCTCCCCCCCAACTTCTTTTCTTTTCTTTTTTTTTTTCTTCTTTTTTCTCAACGTTTTTATTTATTTTTGGGACAGAGAGAGACAGAGCATGAACGGGGGAGGGGCAGAGAGAGAGGGTGACACAGAATCGGAAACAGGCTCCAGGCTCTGAGCCATCAGCCCAGAGCCTGATGCGGGGCTCGAACTCCCAGACCGCGAGATTGAGACCTGGCTGAAGTCGGACGCTTAACCGACTGCGCCACCCAGGCGCCCCTTTTTGTTTTTTAAAGTTTGCTTATTTATTTTGAGAGAATGTGAGTGGGGAGAGGGGCAGAGAGAGAGGGAGAGAATCCAAGCAGGCTCTGCTTGGCGTTGAGCCCAACACAGGGCTCAATCCTCTGACTGTGAGATCATGACCTGAGCTGAAACCAAGAATTGGATGCTCAACTGACTGAGCCACCCAGGAGCCGCAGTTTCATTGATTTTCTTCATTATCTTTGTATTTTCTATTTATTTCTGCTCTGAAGTTTTTTTTTTTTTTTTTTTTTTTTTGAGAGAGGAAGAGTATGCAAATGGGGAAAGGGCAAATGGGGAAGGGGCAGAGGGAGAGAATCTTAAGCAGGTTCCAAGCTCAGCATAGAGCCTCTTGCAGGGCTCAGTCTCATGACTGTGAGATCATGACCTGAGCTGAAATGAGTTAGATGCTTAACCTACTGAGCCACCCAGGCGCCCCTCTGCTCTGATTTTTATTTTTTTCCCTCTGCTTGTTTTAGATTTTGCTTGCTTCTCTTTTTCAATGTCTTAAGGAATGTTAGGTTATTGACATAAAATCTTTATTTTGTAACTTAGACATTAACAACTGTAAATTTCCCTAAGAAATGTTTAAGCTGCATCCCATAAGTTTTGGTATGTTGTTTTCTCATTTCATTCATTTCAAAGTATTTCTTAATTTTCCTTAATGATTTTTTTTCTTTGTCCCTTTGGTTTTTTTAGTTAATTCTGCTTAAATGGGAATTTGCTAAATTTCTTTGTGTTTTTGAGCTCTAATTTCATTACATCGTTATTAGAGAACATACTTTGTGTGATATCTGTTCTTTTATGTTCATGGAGTAGGTTTCTTGCTCTAGCTTATGTTCTATCTTGGAGAATATTTTTCATAAGCATTTGAGAAGAATGTATGCTTTCTTTTTGTTGGGTGAAGTGCTGGGACTATTTTATTTAAATTTCAAAATAATCTAATGAGAGACTATTTTTATTCTTACCTCCATTTTACAGAAGAGCAAACTGAGGCTCTAAGCCTCACTTGATTGATTAACTTGTCTACAGTCATATAGCCCAGAGTTGGTAGAGGCAGGATTTGATCCTACAACTTTTCAACTTTAAACCTATGTCCTTAACCTGCCATTGAGAAAGAAGTAAGTATGCTGTAAGAAACGTGATGAAAGTTAGCAACCAAAGGGGAGTGTGGAGCCCAAGGGAGGCTTGTTCCTGTTTGAAATGAGCATGAGAGAAACTGGTAGAGGAAGAGATTAAAAATGCTTGAGTAGGAAGAAAATAAGGGTGAGAGTGTAGCTTAAGGGCTGAAGCTGGGAAAGAGTGAGGGTGCTGTAGTCAGAAAGACATGGGTTCAGGTCCTAGCTCTATCACCATCTAGCTGTGTGACCTCAGGCAAGTGATGCTACCTCTCTGAGCCTCACCATCCTCATCTGTAAAATGGGGCGGCCGGTGGGGGGGGGGGGATGTTAAAGCAAAGGTGAAGATGATAGGCCAAAGGTCAGAGCTGAATGGGGATCAAAGGGAGAGATGGGTTAACTTAATCCAGATGATTTTAATTTTTTTGTCTGTGATATAGGATCCTTTGAGAGGGAAGACAGTGAATTCGAACTTCAGAGAGGTCTAGAATCCCTAAAAGAAAATTGCTTACCTAAATTTTCTTTTTCTTTCTTTCATTCTTTTTTTTTTTTTAACTTACGTAATTTTCAGTTCACTTGCCAAAACCAGTGTATCTGTTGCTCTCCCTACACACCTTCTCACCTGCACCCCTTCCCTACTGGGAAGATGGACCCATCCTTCCCTGGATTCATACCTCTCATTGCCTTTCTGAGAACTTCTGGTCCCCTTGCCTCCTCCCTTGTTCTCCCTGCCCTCCTCCACACTTCTGCCTGGGGGCTCTCCTGATCAGCAAAGGTCAGAGCAGACCCTTTTGTAGGGGCCCACTTCTTGCAGTCTCTGTCCACCATCCTTGGACTGTTAGTGTCCTGATGAATTCTCCATGCCCTTCCTTGTCCCAGCTGGTGGAGAAGTTCTGCATTTCTAGTAGAAATACCATGGTTCATTTATTCCTTCCCCTATTAACAGATACTTAGGTTGTTTCCAGTTTTTGTTCCTGTAAGCAAGACTCCTTGAACATCCTTGTGGTTGTCTCCTTGGTCAATTGGCAGATGTGTCTGTGGGGTAGAGACTGAGTTGAATTGCTGGGTCTTTGAGTCGGCATGGCTTTACTTTGTAATGGATGATGCCATATTGCTACGTGCCTGTATATTCTTATTTTCCTTTTATTTTTAGATTAATTATAATTCACAACACATTGCTTGCAACTGGCGTTTAATACTCAGCATTGTATCTTAGATATCCTTATCTCAGAATGTAAAGATTCTCATTCCTTTTTATAGATGTAAGTTTTTTTGAAGTTATCCCTTACTAATGGAGATTTAAGATGTTTGTAATCTTTTGCTGTAAGAATAATGCTATAGTGAATAACTTTTTAGTTTTGTCCTTATATCCTTTCATAATACATATGCCTCTATCCATAGGATAAATTCCTAGAAGTGGGATTTCTGGGCCAGTTATGTGTGTCTATGTAATTTTTAAAAATTGACGTGTGGGGTGCCTGGGTGGCTCGGTAGGGTAAGTGTCCGAGTCTGGATTTCAGCTCAGGTTATGATCTCACGGTTCGTAAGTATGTGTGCTCTCTCTCTCTCTCTCAAAATAAATAAACCTAAAAAATAAAAACCTCACAGTGAAATGCACATGACATAAAATTAACCACTTTATTGTTCTTTCTTTTTTTTTCTGAGTCTCTTTATTTAATTAATCTCTGCACCCAGTGTGGGGCTCAAACTCGTGATCCTACAATCAAGAATTGCATGCTCTTCTGACTGAGCCAGCCAGGGTCCCCAGATTAACCATTTTAAAGTGAACAGTTCAGTGCCATCACAACCTTTGTCTAGTTCTGAAACACTTCTGTTACTCCAAAATAAAACCCTGCACCTGTTAAGCAGTCACTTCCCTTTTGTCTCTCCTCCTGCCCCTTGCAACCAGTAATCTGTATTTCATTTCTATGGATTAAAGTATTCTGGATATTTCATATAAATATAATCATACAACTCATGGTTTTTTTGTATCTGGCTTCTTCTAATGTTTTCAAGGTTTATACATGTCGTGGCATGTATGGGTTGTAGCATTTATTTTTTTATGGCTGAGTAATATTCCATGATAGGGGCACCTGGTTAACTCAGTCAGTAGAGCATGAGACTCTTGATCTCGGGGTCATGAGTTCAAGCTCCACATCAGGTGTGGAGCCTACTTAAAAAAAAAATGCATATATATATCTACATATATATATTCCATTATATGTAAGTACCACAATTGTTTAAAAACATTTTTTTTAATGTTTAATTTCTTTTGAGAGACAGAGACAGAGAGACAGAGGAGTGAGTAGGGGAGGGGCAGAGAGAGACACATACACACACAGAATCCCAAGCAGGCTCCAAGCTGCTAGTGCAGAGCCTGACGCAGGGCCCGAACTCATGACCCGTGAAATCATGACCTGAGCCAAAATCAAGAGTCGGACACTTAACCAGTTGAGCTACCCAGGCACCCTGAAATATGAAATTGTAATGTATTAAATTAAAATTAAAATTAAAATTTAAAATTTCTTTTTTTTAAAATGTGTACATGTTTATGCATTTTTTAAATTTCATTTTTAAAAAATATTTTATTTTTAAGTAGTCTCTACACCTAACGTGGTGCTCGAACTCACAATCCCAAGATCAAAAGTTGCATGCTCTGTGGGGTGCCTGGGTGGTTTAGTCGGTTAAGCATCCAACTTCAGCTCAGGTCATGATCTCACGGTTCATGAGTTTGAGCCCCTTGTTGGGCTCTGTGCTGACAGCTTGGAGCTTGGAGCCTGCTTCGGATTCTGTGTCTCCCTCTCTCTCTGTCCCTACTCTGCTTGTGCTCCATCTCTTGCTCTTTCAAAAAGTAAACATTAAAAAAGGAAAAAAAAAAGAGTTGCGTGCTCTACCAGGTTCCCCTGGTTTTTAAATTAAAAAACATTTTTTTTTACCTTGGCCATTTTTTCGTATGTTTGAGCCATTTGTATTTCTGTCTCTTGTAAATTGTCTTTTCATATCCTTTACCCATTTTTTACTGGATTGTTTGTTTTTATTTGTAGGAACTTGACATATATTAGGGAAATTAGTACTTTGTGATATGAGGTGCTACCATTTTGCCTGGTCTGTCTTTATCAACATTTACTTGCCTACTATATTCATTGTCCTTGGTGCTGGAACTAAAACACAGGAGACCCAAGGCTGCCCTCCTGGAGTTTGTTCTACAAGGGGTGTGTGGGGAGACAATATATAAATAATCAAGATAACTTCCAATTATGGTCCATACTTAGAGGGAGACAAAACGGGATGTCATGATAATGGATGACGAGGTAGGGGTCTGCTAATACAGAAAGCTGAGTGGAAGATGACAGTTTGAGTCTAGACACAAAGCAAGATGACTATGCAAGTAGCTGTGTTTGAACAGAGAATGCAAAGGCCACAAGGTGGGGGTTGAACCCGACATGGGGCAATGGAAGCCACCAGAGGGACTAAGTAGAGTGATCAAGGGGAGCGGTGCAAGGTGAGGCTGGGAGGGAAGCAGGGGCTGGATCCTGAGCATCTAGCCTGCCATGGGGAGGAGTGCACATTTTATAGTAAGTACGATGGGAAGCCTCAGGAGGGTCATGAGTAGGAAGTTATTCGATTTTAAGTGTTTTTTGAAATCGTTAATAATTGCTTGAGAACTTTTAATGACGGCTTGTTATTTCATAGGTATGTATAAGTCACGATTTATTGAACTCATTGGAAAATTGTTCTTTTCCTCCTCCCTCATTTTTATTCCTATATCGTTTTGATAAAGGTATCTGTAAGCTTGATTGCTTTCTTTCTTAGGTTATTTTCCTCTGATTACATTTTACAAGCAGTTTTTAAAGGTGTTTGATGCATGAAATTCGACAGCACTCCGGTGTATACTTTTGTGTTACAGAGTGTGTTAATGACAGCTACTGGTTTGGGAGAGATAGGAGCTGCGAATACTGCTTTGATGAGCCACTGCTGAAAAGAACGGATAAATACCGGACTTACAGCAAGAAACACTTTCGGATTTTCAGAGTAGGTGACAGAAATCCATATGTTTGGGAAAATTGGTAATCTAGTCCTTCACCGTGAGATATCTTAGCACTGTCACTCCCCACTGTTAAAACTTTGAAATAAAATGTTCTCTATTTTAGGAAATGGGTCCCAAAAACTCTTACATCGCATACATAGAAGATCACAGTGGGAATGGAACCTTTGTAAATAGAGAGCTTGTAGGGAAAGGAAGACGCCTTCCTTTGAGTAACAATTCTGAAATTGCACTTTCAGTGTGGAGTAATAAAGGTAACATTGCTATCTTCTGGTTACTGAATCTTTTTTTCCTCTCCTGTAAAGGGAAGATCGACATTATGCCCTTTGCTGAGTATGGGTTAGTTATGTAAAGTAAGAAGGTTAGTATTCAGGATTCAACTCAGTCCTGGGTGCATCCTTAAATTAGGAAAGATTTCTATCAAGATTGAATTTCTAAAGTTTAACTGCTGTGATAAGTTTTATTTAAGGCTGTATGCTGTCAATGGGATGATATTGCTTAAGATGTTTCATTGTTCATTGATTGATCCAGTTTGTACCGCATCAGTCTTAGATGTCAGTGAGTTGTTGTTTTAGACCATTAATTCTTCTCCTTCCCTCCCTCTTTCCTTCTTCCCTTCCTTTCTCATTCTTTGCTTTCGTTCCTTCCATTCATTAATTGCACATATATTTATTGAAGTTTGTTTATATGCCAGGCATTAGGTTTTTTCTGTAAGAATCTCAGTTTAAACCTTCTTCCTTCTTGGGGCACCTGGGTGGCTCAGTCAGTTGAGTGTCAACTTTTCATTTTGTCTCAGATCATTGTCTCACAGTTCATGAGATTGAGCCCCATGGGATTCTCTCTCTCCCTTTCTGCCCCTCCCCTTTGTGCACACATGTGCTCTCTCTCTCTCTCTCTCTCTCTCTCAAAATAAATAAATAAACATTAAAAAAAAAACCCAAACTGTCTATTTTCTTAGTTACCACTTGGTGATTGTCTGAAAGTTTTGATGTTTATTGTCATCATCAGGCAGCATTTTATAAGCAGCCGTTCCTAAAAACTACTAATATCACATCTAAAATGAACAGCTGTCATTCAGCACAGAAGGAATTAAAGCAACCTAAAGAGTTACATGTAATCTCAGTGATTTTAAATCCTTGGACAAAAGGAATACTTTTGTTTCTTTGATTAAAAACAAACCCGCAGAATTTCACAAAACTATCTGAGGGTTGAATGAATGGGAAGCGAGTGTGTGTGGTAATAACTTAAAAATAATAGATCTCCACGGGGTGCCTGGGTGGCTCAGTGGTTAAATGTCCTACTTTGACTCGGGTCATGATCTCCTGGATTGTGCGTTCAAGCCCCACTCTGGGATCTGTGCTGACAGTGTGGAGAGCCTGCTTGGGATTCTCTCTCCCTCTCTCTCTGCCCCTCCCCCACTCGTGTGTGTGTGCTCTCTCCCTCTCTCAAAATAAATAAACTTAAAAAAAAACTAGATGCTCACAAACGCTGCCCCACAGATCCTGGTCTAGTAGGTCCAGGGATTTAGAAAATCTTGCTTAGGGGCGCCTGGGTGGCTCAGTCGGTTAAGCGTCCAACTTCGGCTCAGGTCACGATCTCACTGTCCGTGAGTTCGAGCCCTGTGTCGGGCTCTGTGCTGACAGCTCAGAGCCTGGAGCCTGTTTTGGATTCTGTGTCTCCCTCTCTCTTTGACCCTCCCCCGTTCATGCTCTGTCTCTCTCTGTCTCAAAAATAAATAAATGTTAAAAAAAAAAAATTAAAAAATCTTGCTTAGGTGATTCTTAGGCAGTCAGTCTTTAGCCTGGCATCTGGGAACAATGGCCACCCTGGGCATCCTAAAATGCATTTTATGACAGTTTTCCCTATTTATGACTATTTTGTTTTCAATCTGATAATTATACTCAGGGAAGCTGCATAGGGTTTTGCTGTTTGAGAACACCTGGTGCAGGCGACATCTGAATGCTGAAATTTGGCCTGTCTCACTTGACCAGCTGTGTGCCACCTTTTCGTAGTTGGTCCATCTACGGGGCAACTGTTCTGTTCTGAACAGATGTGTTATATGGGCTAAAGGTGGCCTTAATTGAAATAGATCAGTCTGGCACTCTGCAGATGGCATTCAGTTTATTGACATTTTATTAGGCATTTGTTATTTGTACTTTAACGTCAAAATCTAGATTGCTTTGAAAAAGGTGCACTGCCTGGCCATACTGAGCCTATAATTCCATAACTGGAGGATTTGCCAGTGCTCAGTAGAGCCTTCCTGGTTTAGATGGACGGCATGTTTTCCCCATTCAAGTCCTCATTGCTCCACATTGTCCCACCCTCAACCCAGCCGTCCCTGTGTACATGACCTTGGCTTGTATGGACAACTGAATTTGTAGCTCTTGAAGTAGACCTTGACATCTGTGAGATATAGCCCTCCAGAGCCCCTCAAATTCCCAGATTCTCAGATGCCACTGGAACATCTAGGTTCATAAATATCCATGAACACAGAGAAACTGTTGGTTTGCTGGAAGGTTTCCTTCACTATGCAAGTGTCTGTCTTGTGCAGACCAGCCTGGAATGAAGCACACTCAGGTGGCTCAGATTTGTGCCAGAGACTAGAAGTCTTGGTTACTCCAGGGAGGTCAAAACCTGTTGCCTGAAATCTGAGAAACTCAAGGGTCTTAACACATTTTACTGTTTCAAGATATTGCAGGCAGTTGCAAATTTACTATTGATTTTGTAGAATTGAAATGTCGATAATTGATTGCAGCCTTGGTTCACGTGGATGGTTAAATTTTTAAATGAGTGGGGTTATTTTTTTTCTTTTTCTGGAATACAACCCAAATAGTGGAGAAAAAGGGGATTTGGGGGGAAACGCTATTTATTTAACTTTACAAGCAGGTTCAAGATGGTTTGCACTATAAAATGCCAGACATGTAAAGGTCTATGAATGGCAAAGAGAAATAATACTAGTGTGATGACCTATGGTCTACTTTTTTTGGGATGTTTATATGTCTAGAACATTTTTTTCTGTGCTCGAACTGATTGCTTTTTGGTTCTGGGTTTATGCTAATCTGCATGGGTGTTTTATATTAGTTGCAGTTGACTAATATTCTGAGACTGAGGAATAAGATTAGCATATATGTATGGATTTCCTGCACTAACGTGAGATGATGTTGTGTATTTCTATTGAAGAATGAGATTTGACTGTCATTGTCCATGGGTTTCTCTGGGTTTCATAACAGGGGTTAAACTGGCTAACCAATTCCTTTAGGGTTAGGTGTTAAATGTAATTGAAAACAGTTGTCTTATATTCCATATGTTTACTAAATTTTAGGACCATTTTATCTTTATCGAATGAATTAATGAGACCTATTTCTGCCCTTTCCCCCTTAGTTTTTGTATTTTTTGACCTGACTGTAGATGATCAGTCAGTTTATCCTAAGGAATTAAGAGACGAATACATCATGTCAAAAACTCTCGGAAGGTAAATTGTTTTTTTGTTGTTACAGAAATTGCAGTTCATTTTTTTTTCTAAACATTTGTCATTGATTAGGTTCTTGTTCCTGGTTTATAACATTTATATTTGTAGGACACCTATTTGTGATAGGCATGTTATTCATTTACTTGACTATCATCAGTTGAAATGAAGAGTTTTCCTTATACATTTTATCTTTGATAGCTCAATAAAGTGGCTTTAAAAAAGTTGGTATTCACAGGGGTGCCTGGCTTTTACTCAGAAGAGCGACTCTTAATCTCAGTTGGAAGAGCATGCGACTCTTGATCTCAGGATTGTGAGTTCGAGCCCCATGTTGGGTGTAGAGGTTACTTAAAAATGAATAAATAATAACATTTTAAAAAAAGTTGTTACTCACATACCATACAATTCACACATGGAAAGTGTACAATTTAGTGATTTTTAATTTTTTTAATGCTTATTATTTTTTATTAAAAATTTTCTTTTTAATGTTCATTTTTGAGAGAGAGAGACAGAACATGAGTGGGTGAGGGGCAGAGAGAGAGGGAGACACAGAATCCGAAGCAGGTTCCAGGCTCTGAGCTGTCAGCACAGAGCCCGACGTGGGGCTTGAACCCACGAACAGTGAGATCATGACCTGAGCCGAAGTTGGACGCTTAACTAACTGAGCAACCCAGGCACTCCTACAATTTAGTGATTTTTAACATTCACAGAGTTGTGAAACATTTTCATTACCTTCTAAAAAGAAACATTTACTGCATTTCTGCCTTCTTCAGAATTTGTGACATCTTGGGAACTGAAATGAAACTGACCACTGAATATGGCAAAGTTCTCAAAAGTTTTGGTTTCAGGACCCCTTACATTCTTAAAAATTACTGAGGGCACCCAAGAGCTTTTGTGGCTGATATCTGTTGATATTTGCTATATTAGAAATTCAAATGGAGACATTTATAACATTTGTTAATGCATTAAAGAACCCAATTTAGGTTAACTGTTTTAAAATTTTTAAATGTTTATTTTGAGAGAGAGGGAGAGAGACAGAGACAGAGCACGAGTGGGGGAGGGGCAGAGAGCGGGAGACACAGAATCAGAAGCAGGCTGGCTGCAGGCTCTGAGCTGTCAGCACAGAGCCAGACGTGGGACTCGGATTCATGAACTGCGATATCATGACCTGAGCCAAAGTTGGATGCTTCACTGACTAAGCCACCCAGGTGCCCCCAAATAATGTTTTTAATGCAGAATAATTGTTTAAATAAAGATTAGTGAGAAGAGAGGCGCTGTTTCACATTTTTGCCTATCTCTTTGCTATCTGGCTTACTAGAAAATAGCTAGATCCTGATATTTGCGTCCTTGTTCAGTCTGTTGTCACATGCCACGTAGCCTCTGGAAAACGCTGTATCCTCATGAGAGAATGAGGATGAAAAAGGCATATGATGTCGTAGTATTACTCTGCAAATAGTTTGACTTTGTGGACACCCTGAAAGCATCTTGGGGTTCCTTAGTGGTTGCCTAATCCTATTTTGAGAGCCACATCCTTAGGGACACTTTTACCACATTGTACCATGTTCTTCACTCTCCCACCCTTCCCCCTCTCCCAAAGGCCTTTCTCTTTATTGACATTTTTGAAAACATGAAAGTAGAAGTTAATAGAAGGAAATAATCACCCATATTCCTGCCACATAGAATCAAACACAGTGTACTCTTTGCAGCCATCTGTGGGAGATATTTTAGTTTATGGATATTAAATTCAGTAACTCACTGTATTTTCACAATTGCATTGGTGCTTGGAAGTTTATAGCCAAATTTGTGCGCACCCCTAAGAAATGCATGGGACTCTTATTTTTTCTAAGGGAGGATTCAACACAAATCTTCTATCAGGTGACAGAAACTTAACTCACCTGAGTCAGGTAAAAAAAGAAATTTATTGGCTCTTGTAAGCAGGAGATACATGAGCACAGCTGTTTTCAGGTATGACTGGACCAGGTGGCCTTTAGGGCTTTATGTCACTCTTTGAATTCTGATGCTCTATGTGGCTGTATGTGTGGCTGGATTTAAGGGCTCCTCCAGTGTTGCCAGGGCACTGGTTCCATGTATTGATTTAGCTACTACTGGTTGTCTTCCTATAGATTTGTTTTCTCTGTGTGGCAGGAAGAATGGCTTCCAGAAGCCCCACATTCATATCTTCTTCCTGGTAGAAACCACCGCAGAGAGAACTTTTCCCCAACATGAACATTTGATTCCAGGGGAAACGTTGATTGGCTCGATTTTGGTTACATGTCATCCCATAGTACTCTTACAGACTCTCCATTAGAGCTATATTGACTCAGGGAAGATTTCTCAGGCAAAAGGTGACTGTGATCAGAAGGGGAATTGGAAAGTGTTTTGAGCAGATTTTAAACAATAATAGTTAAACGGACCATTTTCTCACACCATATACAAAAATTAACTCAAAAGGAAAAAAACTAAATGTAAGAGATACAGCTATAAAACTGTAAAAAGAGAACAGAGGTAACTCTTCAGGACCTTAGGTTTAGGCATTGGTTTCTTTTCTTTTCTTTCTTTCTTTTTTTTTTTTTTTTTAATGTTTATTCATTTTTGAGAAAGAGAGAGAGAGAAAGGGAGATACAGACACCGAAGCAGTCTCCAGGTTCTGGCCTGTCAGCACAGAGCCCCATGCGGGGCCCGAACTCACCAATCGTGAGGTCATGACCTGAGTCGAAGTCGAACGCTTAACTGACTGAGCCACCCAGGTGCCCTGGCAGTAGTTTCTTAATTATGGCACCAGAAGCACAAGCAACAAAAGAAAGAAAAATAGATAATTTAGACTTCATCAAATTTAAAAACTTCAGTGCATCAGGACACTATCAAGGGAGTGAAACACATCCCATGGAATGAGAGAAAATATTTGCAGATCATTTATCTGATAAGGATCTAGTATTCAGCAAAAAGAACTCTTATAAGTCAACAACAAAAACAACCCACTTTACAAATGGGCAAAGGATTTAAATAGCCTTCTCCAAAGATCTACAAATGACCAAAAACCACATAAGAAGATGCTCCGCATCATTTATCATGAGGGAAATGCAAATCAAAACCACAAGGGTTACTGCTTCACAGCCACTAGGATTACCATCATAAAGAAACAGAAAGTAGCAAGTGTTTGTGAGGATATAGAGAAATGAGATCCCCTGTATACTACTGGTGGGAATGTAAAATGATGTAGCCACTGTGGAAAATAGTTCTTGGTTTCTCAACAGGTTAAGCATAGAATTACCCTATGACCCGTGATTCCCCTTGTAGGTATATAATTCCCGTCTCCCAGTTGACAATAGGTATTTAAGTAAAAATTTTATGCATGAATGTTCACAGCATGTATCCAAAAAGTGGAAACAACCCAAATCTCCATCCACAAATAAACAGGTAAACAAAATGTGATATATCCATACAATGGAATATTATTTAGCCACAAAAAGGAATGAAATATTGACCCATGCTACAGCACGGGCTAACCTTGAAAACATGAGTGAGAGAAGCCAGACACAAAGGACCACATATTGTATAATTTCATTGATACGAGATATTCAGAATAGGCAAATCTATTGAGAAAGCAGATTAGTGGTTCCCAGCAGCTGGGAGAAGGATAGAATGGGGGTGGAGTTTCCATTTGATCTCATGAAAAATTCTGGAGCTAGATGGGGGTGATGGTTACACAACATTGTGGATGTGCTTAATGCCACTGAATTGTAGATTTTAAAATGATAACAGTGGTAATTTTTATGTATACATACAATACACAATAAAAAGGGTGTCTTGACAAACCTACCTTCCCACCCCAAACTCACAATAGTTACAGTCTGCTTGGGGCATGTAATGAATGATTGATACTTGAGTAGCCACTACCTTGGGCTGACCCAGGCTTTGGAGAACAGAGTCCATTGGGTTACCTGTATCCTGGGTATTATTCCTCTTCCATTATAGTATCCCAATTAATTGCAAATCTTTAAGAGTTTGCTGCAATTAAGTTAATCGCATAATACTTTTGGTTGTTAGTTATTGTGATTTTATTGGGGGTGCAGTTTATGGCATCAACTATGGCACTTTGAATAAGAAAGAGCATATCAATGAAAATAATTCGTTTACAGTTACAGTTATCTGCTGTAACTTGTGTCAGGCACTCATTTTTGTTTAGGACTTTGTTCTCAGTGATGTTTCTCTGCCTCTAGGATAAGTAATTTCTGTCTTATTTGTTCTTAGTGTCTTTCTGAGGATTTCACATTCTGGGGTGCCAATAATGCTTAAGTCTGTATCACTCAGCTCAAAAAGTGGAATTTGGAGCTGACACAGTACTATTGGATGGTCCACATTCACTTATGCCCTTGACATTTTACATTGGTTAAGTTTCATTGTGTGGTTTGAAAACAGGGACAATGGAAGGGTTGTATGTGGACAGCGCTTAACTTCTAAACTGATCTGGGCTAAAGTTAAGCCCAGATCAGGAATGATGAACCATTCTGACAATTGATCATTTTATGTTTCTCTCCGTAGCGGTGCCTGTGGTGAGGTGAAGCTAGCTTTTGAGAGGAAAACATGTAAGAAAGTAGCCATAAAAATCATCAGCAAAAGGAAGTTTGCTGTTGGCTCTGAGAGAGAGGCAGTAAGTACCTGTGTTTGTGCATGCTCAGCTATTTATTTTTATTTTTTTTAATGTTTATTTTTGAGATAGAGAGAAACAGAGCATGAGTTGGGATAGGGGCAGAGCAAGAGGGAGACACAGAATCTGAAGCAGGCTCCAGGCTCTGAGCTGTCAGCACAGAGCCCGACGCGGGGCTCGAACCCACCAACTATGAGATCATGATCTGAGCCGAAGTTGGACGCTTAACCGACTGAGCCACCCAGGCTCCCTGCTCAGCTGTTTTTAACACTTCTTAACTTCCCCAAATAATTTTAGAGTGGTGAGTTTTTTTTTTTTAAGTTTTTATTTATTTATTTTGAGAAAGAGGGAGAGTGAGCAGGGGAGGGGCAGAGAGAGAGGGAAAGAGAGAGAATCCCAAACAGGCTTCACACTGCCTGTGCAGAGCCCAATGCCAGGCTCAAATGCACAAAACCGTGAGCTCATGACATGAGCCAAAGTCAAATGCTTAACCGACTGAGCCACCTAGGTGCCCCTAGAGTGGTGATTTTCAGTGTTAGGAAGAATTCATTGTTCACATACGTGAATTTGTATTAAACAGCATTGAAATATTTTGAGTATATTCTACTAACCTAGAAAGTTACTTATCCATAGTTTGGTTCCAGAAATATTTTGTTGTACATAACGTACCAGCAAGAAGTGCTCCCCTCCTCCCCCAAGTTGTTACAAGTTTTACAGTACATGAAAGGAAATTGGGGGGTGCCTGGGTGGCTCAGTTGTTTGAGTGTTCCTCTTGAATTCAGCTCATGATCTTACAGTTCGTGAGTTCGAGCCCCACGTGGGGCTCTGCACTGAGCACAGAACCTGCTTGGGATTTTCTCTTCCCTCTCTCTGCCCCTCCCCTGCTCATTCTCTTTCTCTCTTTCTTTCTCCCTCAAGCTCTCTCTCTCTCTCTCTCTCTCTTAAAAATAAATAAACATTAAAAAAAAAAAAAAAAAAAAAAGGAAATTGAGGGGAAAAAACAACCTGGCTATATATCCCACCATTGTAACGCCACAGCTGTTTGCAGTTTTCTTTTTCCTTCTAGTCCTTGTTCATACAAATTTGCATTTTTAGATGGTTGAAGTCATACTGTATATACGGTTTTGTGTTATACTTTTCCACATAAGCATTAATGCATAAACTTTCCCCTAATTGATGCTTTTTGATGATTGAGCCTCTATTTCATGAACTTTATTGTAATTATTCGCCCATTTCTCTGTTTGATCATTTAGGTAATTTCTAATCCTTTGCTCTTCCCAATAATGAAGGAGTGAATACCTTAGCATCTATAGATTTTTAAAAATCCTAATTATTTAACAGTCTCTGTATAGTAGCCATTCATTTTATTACATTCTGTAATATACATTTACTGTGTTGGTGAAATGGTCAAACGTATTGGTCTTTCAACACACGACCCAACAGAATAATGTAAAATGAGGTCTCTAATCACATTTTCCTTTGTGGCCAGCTGTTTCTGGCCATTCTACTTTAATGTTCTTTAAAGATCAATTCCCCACCCCCCCACCCCCCGACCGCCCCACCTCTGCCCCCAAGACAATGCCATTTTCACATGGCAAGAGGAATTTCCTTTCTGTGTTCACTTTGTTACAGATCTTTTTCCCCTGTGATTCTGGATTTGTTTCCTGTTGGGGGTGTGTGGTGGGGAAGAAAATACCTACCATTCTTGAAGACTTGGAGCAAAATTTTACCTCTTACTTTCATCTTTCAAATCAGATTGGACTCTTTTAGACCTCTCTATCATCAGAGTATGTCCTGCCATGGTAATGAGTTTAACAGCTTACAGGAAGAGGCAGGCTTTTAAAATTAAACATCTGGGTTTCTTAGCCGAAGTCCATTTTACATAAATATGTAATTCTATATCCTCTTTGCTTTGGAGGGTGTAGCCCTTGAGGCTGAGTAACTCGATTCATCCTTTTGGAATTGGAACAGAGAGCAACTTCGGTCCCCTGATGCTTCCTCTCATTGGTGTCTCACTAAATATGTTAGCCTGCAATAAATTGGAAACTGTGTCTGCTCTATTATTAGAAATGTGGCTTGACATTTTCCTTATGTAATTTAATTAAATACCTCTTGTCTGTGGTGCTTATTTGTTGTATCACTTTTATGAGTATAAACAATTGTACAGCCAGAGAGAGCTTACAACTAATATTACATTGTATGTTAGCTAACTGGAATTTCAATAAAAACTTAAAAAAAAGAGAGACAGAGACAGAGCTTACCAGGTAAGCATGAGAACAGTGGAAACACACTTGTTTCTGGCTGTGAGAACTGGAGCAAGTGGCTTCCTCTCTCTGAGCCTCAGTTACTCCATCTGTGAACTGGGGATAATTCTAGAACCCAGTTCACTTTGGGATTTTGAGACTTATTAAGTAAAATAATTCTTTTTTTTTTTTAATATTTTTTTAAGTTCACTTTTTTGTTTGTTTTTTTTTTTGAGAGAGCACGAGAAGGGGAGGGGAGAGAGAAGGGGAGAGAGAAAGAGAGAGAGGGAGAGAGAGAAAATCCCAAGCAGGCTCTGCAGGGTCAGTGCAGAGCCCGATGTGAGGCTCAAACTCACAAACCGTGAGATCATGACCTGAGCCAAAAGAGGCCAGGCCATCAAGAGTCTGATGCTTAACTGACTGAGACACCCAGGCGCCCCCCAAGATGACTCTTAAATAAAGAGGTTGGCATAGGGCCTGGTTGTTTACTGAATGCTTACCATTTGCCAAGCACTTTGCAGAGTGATTTTTAGGGGAGTTATTTAATTGATCGACCTCTAATCCTTGATGAGTAGGCGCTAAGTGTGGAACTCAGACAGCTTTTACTCAACTAAGCTTTAACTAAGCATTTTCCAAGTGTTGACTATTATTATTATTAATAAACTTGAATGTTATTTTTTTATCAAAGGATCCGGCTCTCAATGTTGAAACAGAAATAGAAATTTTGAAAAAACTAAATCATGTAAGTATTGCTGTAAAATCTGACCCAGACTTACTTACATTCTTTCCTCTCAAAATATGGGAGTTGTATAAAGTATTTCAGTGTAATCAAGCTAGTATTAACTTGCATTCCTTAAGTGTGTGTGTGTGTGTGTGTGTACGTGTATACATGTGTAGGTACACATGTATGGGTGTATGTGTTTAGCTATAATGTAGATGGGAAAAGCTTTGCTCTGAAATTTTGAGAGGACAATACTGTATAAAGATTTCATGATTAAATAACTGTGATATTTCCACTGAGTGAGTTTTTGACCAAAATGCATGGTAAATTTCCCTAATATTTTATCTCATATTGTTTATGGGAAGACAGTGCCTATTTGGTAAATTTGGCTTAATTATACCTGTTTTCAATACCTCTAAATACTTTTGGTGGTACTGATTTCCATTTACCTTGGTGGGTGTGAATAGTTGCTGTTGTTTTTTGTGCCTTGTCTCACTGGAAAGTGAGTCTGTTTTTTTTTTTTTTTTTTGAATGTTTATTTATTTTTGAGAGAGAGAGAGAGAGAGACAGAGCATGAGCATAGTAGGGGTAGAGAGAGGGAGACACAGAATCCAAAGCAGGCTCCAGGCTCTGAGCTGTCAGCACAGAGCCGGATGCGGGGCTTGAAACCACGAACCATGAGATCATGACCTGAGCCAAAGTCAGAGATTTAACCGACTGAGCCACCCAGGCGTGCACCATTGAGTCTGTCTTTTAAGAAGTGAGAAAAGAAGCAGGCTCTGTGCTGACAGCAGAGAGCCCAATGTGGGACTGAACCCATGAACCATGAGATCATGACCTAAGCTGAAGTTGGACACTCATTGACTGAGACACCCAGGTGCCCCCTGAATTAGCCTCCCCCCCACCCCAAGGGATCTGGAATCTCTTGTTAAAGAGAGGAGCCCTCTAATTTTCTGGGGTGGGGTTGCTTCAAACATACCCCTAAGATAACCAGAATCCTCAGAGAGTTTTTTCTGATGTCAGAGGATCCCCAAACATAACATTTATACAAATCCAATGTCCACTGCAGTCGAGAAGAATTGAGAACCCTCAAAAAAGATCTCTGGAGAGAATTTCTTGGCAATTTACAAGGGCATGTGGAAAGCTCTTGGAAATGAAACACAGGCTCATGAGTGCATTTGGGGGATAATGAGTAGAGCCTGGCGTTTGGAGCCAGGCATTGATTCAGTCTGTTGTTAAACACTTACTGTGCCAGCCTGCCTTCTAGGCCCGGGGGTGGTGAGCACAAATGGACTTGGCCATCCCTCCTCTCCTCTGGTTTCAGCCTAGTGGGGAGACAGACCAGGGTTCCCACTCCCATCTCTCTTACCTCCTGGCTCTGAGAAGGTCATTTCATTTTTCAACGCCCCTGTTTCCTTATCTCTGCAGTGGAGACAATATGGATACATACCTTAAAGGTCAGTGTAGGAATTCGATGAGATGTGCTTGCCAAGCTTTCCGCATGGAGAACACGCTTGGGGGAATGTTTTGCGGTCTGGAGAAATCACTGCCATTCCCTAAACTTTTCCCTGTGTGATCTAACTGGAAGGTTTAGGGTAGTAGCCTCCGGTTCATGAGAGACACCTTCAGCCGAGACACTCCAGCCAACGAATGACCCTAGAGATGGTGGTACCTTAGAGGATGCAGTCCTGCAGGCTCTGACTGTTGGGCACCTCCTCGTGCTCTGCCAGCTCCCAGACCAGTCCATTCCCAGGTGGGCGCTGGCCTGATGATGCCAGGCAGAACCAAGCAGCTCTCATCTGTTCCTCTCAATTTCTGTTCCTTTTCCATGTGTGCCTTTTCTTCTACTTCTGCTTTATTATATCAGGATATCACATGCATATGATCTAGAGAGTCAAATATTGCTCAAAGGTTCATACACAGACTGTAGGTCTGTAGCCCCCACGGCCCCCCCCCCAAACATTTTAAAACTCTTGGATCTGTTTTTTGTTTGAATGAATTTATCTCCGTATTTCTACATAATATACATAAACTGCTATCTCTTGGTTTATCAATCTTATTTTTTTATGATCAAATTCTTCTTTTTAAGTTTATTAACTTATTTTGAGAGAGAGAGAGAGAGCGCATGCGTATACAGGTAGGGGAGGGGCGGAGACGGAGGGAGAAAGAATCCCAAGCTGGCTTTGCACTGTCAGCGTGGAGCCTGACGCAGGGCTCAAACTCACGAACTGTGAGATCACGACCTGAGCTGATGTCTGACTCTTAACCGACTGAGCCACCCAGGTATCCCTATCGATTTTAGATAGCCTGTTGCCTTCCTGTGACAGCATATGAGAATCTTAGTTCCCCTTTCCATTCCTCTTAGTATAACATTACAGTGCGTATCCAGTGTCTTCAGTTTTGTGGCAATACAGCTGGTCACGCAGAGCCAAATGTGCTGGGATCATAGGTAAGGAGTGGCAGAGCTGGTTTGCTCTCAGCCTCACTCTCATGGTGTGTGTGCCATGAACA
The DNA here is from genome assembly GCF_016509475.1 of Prionailurus bengalensis. Taxonomy (NCBI): domain Eukaryota; kingdom Metazoa; phylum Chordata; class Mammalia; order Carnivora; family Felidae; genus Prionailurus; species Prionailurus bengalensis. The sequence continues at coordinate 23,843,218 of NC_057356.1, forward strand.
ACATGTGGTGGTAGAGTCTGCCTTCAGTGGTGTTTCTGTTACTGCCATTGTTCTCGTTAATCTGCGCAGCACATGAATGTCTCCTGTGTGCCAGCTGCTCTGCTGAGTGTTGGTTCTAGAAAGAGAAATAAGACTTAACTCAGCCTGTCAAGCGCCTGATGAAAGGAGACCCGTGGTGGGTGTTAGTTTCCCTTTTCTCCCTCCTGGAGGTCGCAGTCTGATGGGGAGACAAATGTTGAAGATGCAGCATGAGGCCACATGGATGAGAACCAACACAGGGGACTGCGGATGCATCCCGAGGGTGACATTCGAGCTGGGGCCTGATGCTGCAGACCAGGTGTGCCCAGAGGGCTGGATCACCAGGCAGGAGGGCAGCAAGCAGAGGTGTGACATTGGGAAAGAACACAGCAAGTCTGGGGTAGGCAGGGTGTTTTGTGGTCTGGAGAGGAGGATGTATGGGACCAGGAGCTGGAGATTTGGCCATGGTCGGGGGGTAGGGGCAGGACAAGGCTGGGTCTCCAGGGTTTGCTAATTCCTGCTGAAAAGTTAGGTTTCCGAAGGTTTGCTTTCCTCTTGTCTTACTTCTGTCTTTCTTCTGTTTCCTTCCATCTCTCCCTCCTGATTGGTCTCCTTTCCTTCCTTTAAATATGTTTAAATTATGTAACATTTGGCACATGTAAAACAATAAATTATGAAGCAAAGCAATGAAATGAACACCTAAGAACTCACCATTCAACTTAAGAATGAAAACTTGAGGGGGTGCCTGGGTGGCTCACTTGGTTAAGTGTCCAACTCTTCATTTTGGCTCAGGTCATGATCTCATTGTCGTGGCTTCGAGCCCCACACTGGGCTCTTAGCTGGCAGTGCAGAGCCTGCTTGGGATTCTCTCCCTCTCTTTCTGCACCTCCCCTCCCCCCGCTTGCACTTCCTCTCTCTTTCAAAAATAATAATAATAAAAAAGAATGAAAACCTGACCATGCAATTGAAGCTACTCCATACACTCTGAAGTCTTTTGTGACTTGCCTCTTCCACTTGGCATTATGTTTCCAGGATCCATTGTGCTGGGGAAGCAGTGGGGCATCCCCTCACTGCTGTTCAACAGTTCATTATGGGAAGCTACGACTTGAAGGATTTTAAAGTTTATTTATTTATTTTAAGAGAGAGTGAGCAAGCAGGGGAGGGGCAGAGAGAGAGGGAGAGAGAGAATCTTAAGCAGACTGCACGCTATCAGCACAGAGCCAGATGCAGGGCTTAATCCCACGAACCATGAGATGAAATCAACAGTTGGATGCTTAACAGATTTAGCCACTCAGGTGCCCTGTACCACTAGGAGGATTTTAATCAGAGCATTGAATGTGATGAAATTTGCTTTGTAGGACAGTCACTCTGGTGAGTTTTGCTACTCTTCTTGCTCTAAAATCTAAAAATCGTGTAACTCTCTTCCCTTTAATTTATTTTTTATTTTTTTTAACGTTTGTTCATTTTTGATAGAACGTGAGCAGGGGAGGGGCGGAGAGAGGGGGAGACACAGAATCCAAAGCAGGCTCCAGGCTCTGAGCTGTGAGCACAGAGCCTGATGCAGGGTTGGAACTCACAAGCCTCGAGATCATGACCTGAGCTGAAGTCGGACCCTTAACCCACTGAGCCACTCAGGTGTCCCTTCCCTTTAATTTTGATAATAACTACAAGCCTCCTCTCTGCTTGGGGTGGGGTATGTCCCTGAGAGATACTTACCACATTTTTCACTTACCCAGACCACTCAACTCTACTGTCTATCTTCACACTGTAAAAACAATAGGTGTGCTTTCTAAGTATAAAATCATAATATTAGGGGTGCCTGGGTGGCTCATTTGATTAAGCGTCTGACTCTTGATTTCGGCTCAGGTCATAATCTCATGGGTTTGTGAGTTTGAACCCTGCATCTGGCTCTGTGCTGACAGGCTGTTTTGCCTTTTCTGCTATATGAACTTTAGAGTGCCTTGAGGCAGGGGGGCAAATGCCTCTATTCTGCTTCTGTGGTTTTCCTCTTGGGAGTTTCTCACTACATTTCCTCTTTTTTCCCCTCTTAGCCTTGTATCATCAAGATTAAAGACTTTTTTGAGGCTGAAGATTATTATATTGTTTTGGAATTGTAAGTAATAAAGTTTTCTATTTGTTTCCATTCAAGTGCTTATAAACCACCAAAAAATCCAATGCTGGCTTGCATTTCTCATCCTGGGGACTCTCATCATATGTATGTGGTGGTGGGGCCCACCAAGTGTGCATGTGGGGTTAGTACTAAATCTAAAGTCCTCCCAATGTTTCCAAAGGCATGTGGCTTAGAGGTTCCAGGCCCTGGGTCTGAGGTCTGGGTTTGAATTCCTCTGTGCAGGTGACTGCTTGTGAGTTAGTTTACTTCATGTCCTTGACTCTTATTTATTTTCCTAGTGTTGGTGGGGGTGGGGTGCTAATAGTGATACTCCCCATATTAGAGTCATAAGGATCAGATACTATAAAGGATGGAAAGTGCCCAGCAGAGTACCTGGCACACACAGTTGTTCAACCACAGGTGGCTATTACTACTCTGAAATATCTGCCTGGGTGGATGTTTCTGCTTGGGATCACAGTGCTTAGGGGCATGGTGACACCTCATTATCTTTTCAGTGCTGGTTTACTTGCTGGGTTCTTTCAGTAACCACAAAGTCCTGTCTTCTGTGGTGTGACCAGAATAATTTCCTGGCTCATTCATGGAAGGGGCCTGTCTTGATGTTCATTTCTATGTAAATATGTAGTGTTTCTGGGAGTGGCTGTTGGAGCAGACAGGCAAGGCTTTGCTCCTGAGTGTTATCCAGTGGCTAAGGAGGTTGGTTAGTAAGATTTTATAGTAAACATGGGAATGCAAGCTGGTGCAGCCACTCTGGAAAACAGTATGGAGGTTCCTCAAAAAACTAAAAACAGAACTACCCTACAACCCAGCAGTTGCACTCCTAGGTATTTATCCAAGGGATACAGGTGTGCTGTTTCGAAGGGACACATGTACCCCCATGTTTATAGCAGCACTATCAACAATAGCCAAGGTATGGAAAGAGCCCAAATGTCCCTCGATGGATGAATGGATAAAGAAGATGTGGTATATATATACAATGGAGTATTACTTGGAATCAAAAAGAATGAAATCTCGCCATTTGCAACTACGTGGATGGAAACTGGAGGTATTATGCTAAGTGAAATTAGTCAGAGAAAGACAAAAATCATGACTTCACTCATATGAGGACTTTAAGAGACAAAAACAGAGGAACATAAGAGAAGGGAAACAAAAATAATATAAAAACAGGGAGGGGGACAAAACATAAGAGACTCATCAATATGGAGAACAAACTGAGGGTTACGGGAGGGGTTGTGGGGAGGGCAAATGGGCTAAATGGGTAAGGGATTCTACTACGAAGGAATCTACCCCCGAAATCATTGTTGTACTATATGCTAACTAATTTGGATGAAAATTAAAAAAAAAAAAAAGCATTCAGGGAAGGAGAAACTATAAACTTAAAAAAAAAAAAAATTGTAGTAAACAGCCTCAATCATAGCACTGGGAGAGACTGGATGGCCCCTGTGGTGCTTGAGGGAATATCTGTTGCTGTCTGACTGGACCTAGTTAAAACAGAAGTAATACAGTAACAGTCACTGATGCTAATTACTTACTATGAGCCAGTTACTGCTCCAAGCACTTTACATGGATTGACTCATGTACCCTTCATTAACAGTCATCCATGTTACTTACAGGTTACTGATGGGTTACGATCTTTAGTCCCACTTTACAGAAAAGGAAACTGAAGTTCAGAGGAATTGAATAACCCTGCCAAAGAGCCACTTGTGCCAGGCGCCTTATGTCCATGAATTATCTCTTAATTTTTACCACAGCCATCAAGGTAGGGGGAGGATTGTCCCTATTTTTTTTTTAAGAGGCAGAAACAAGCTCAGAGAGGGTGTGTAACTTGTCCAAAGCTCCAGAGCTAGGAATGGTGGGGCTAGGGTTCAGACACCCGTTGTCTGATTGCGGGCTCCAGTTTGCCGCTCTGTCTCAGTCTCTGAATCAGCTGGGGTGCATGATGAAAACGCAGACTCCTGGGCTCCGCCTCCCGTCTGCCGAGTCAGATTCTTAAAAGCTCCTGAGTGCCCACTGCCCACTCTTTCCATCTTTCCCCCTTCCTTAGTTTCCAACAAGGACATCTTCACTGTGGAGAGGAGACTTAACTACCTCATTGTTTGTACAAATGGGAGTCCTCGTGAGAATAAAAAGGGCAGCTCTTTGCCCGTCTGAATGAGTTTGTTTTGTTTGTGTTATTGTCTTCCACCCAAGAACCACCCCCTGCTTTGCCTGTCTGTTTCAGGATGGAAGGAGGAGAGCTATTTGACAGGGTGGTGGGGAAGAAACGCCTGAAGGAAGCTACGTGCAAGCTCTATTTTTACCAGATGCTCCTGGCCGTACAGGTAAGAGAAGCCCTCAGTTCTTTTCTTTTTTTTTTTAAGTTTATTTATTTATTTTGAGAGAGAGGGGGAGCATGAGCCAGCATATACATGTGGGGGAGGGGCAGAGAGAGAGAGAGAAGGAGAGAGAATCCCAAGCAGGCTCCACTCTGTCAGCACAGAGCCTGACACAGGGCTGTCTCACAAAACGTGAGATCTGGGCACCTCCGTGGCTCAGTCAGTTGAGCTTTTTCCACTTCCGCTCAGGTCATGATTTCACAGCTCGTGAGTTCAAGCCCCCGTTTTGGGCTCTGTGCTGACAGCTCAGAACCTGGAGCCTGCTTTGGATTCTGGGTCTCCCTCTTTCTCTGCCCCTCCTGCACTCACGCTCTGTCTCTCTCCCTCTCTTAGAAATAAATTAGCATTAAAAATTTTTTAAAAAAAATTCTCAGGAAGTAAATGACCAAGTACATAATTTTGGTGGAATTTTTATGCTTTACTTTAATAAATTCTCAAAATACTTTAATCACTCATTTACATTTTTATAAATGAAATTGACACCTTAGATTTCTGCCTATATAAAGGGATATTTATTATTTTGAAGAGTGAAATGAACGGTCTGTTGTCATAAATTGCATTTTTCATCTTTCCTACTTTTTAAATCTTTTTAAATTTACATCCAAATTAGCATATAGTGCAACAATGATTTCAGGAGTAGATTCCTTAATGCCCTTTACCCATTTAGCTCATCCCCCCCCCCCCAAACCCCCTCCAGGAACCCTCTGTTCTCCATATTTATGAGTCTCATGTTTTGTCCCCCTCTCTGTTTTTATATTATTTTTGTTTCCCTTTCCTTATGTTCATCTGTTTTGTCTCTTAAAGTCCTCATATGAGTGAAGTCATATGATATTTGTCTTTCTCTAATTTCGCTTAGCATAATACCCTCTGGTTCCATCCACATAGTTGCAAATATCATCTTTCCTACGTTTTAAAGATTTTCTTTCTTTCTTTTTTTTTTTTTTTAAGATTTTCTTTTTAAGTAATCTCCACCCCTAATGTGGGGCTCAAACTGACAACCCTGAGATCAAGAGTTGCAAGATCTACTGCCTGAGCCAGCCAGGTGCCCCTAAAGATTTTCTTGAAAACAAATTTATAAACACTAAGCCCTTTACCCAGTAGTTTTCTGTGATTTGGGGTAATGTGGTTGTGAGTAACCTGGCATATGGTTTCATCCCAGCTGTAAGGGGTGTGTGTGTGTGTGTGTGTGTGTCTTGTCTGTCTGTCTTTACTCACATACCTACTCCATAAACCTGAGGGTCATGCCTCCTTTTCTGTGTAGTACCTTCATGAAAACGGCATTATACATCGGGACTTAAAGCCAGAGAATGTTTTACTCTCATCCCCAAAAGAGGACTGTCTTATAAAGGTAAGAAAACTCTTTCTGTGGCCACCCCAAATTTCTATTCATAAACTTTAAAGATTCATCAAGTAAAAAGTGGGAGCATAAAAAGGTAGAGAACTTGACCCTTCCACTATTAGCAATTATTTTAGAGACCAGGTGGTATTGCTTTGATTCAGAGTCTTATGGGCATTTACTGAGCTCCTCTTTATAGGAGCCACTTTTGTTCTGAGAATGGAAGGAGGGGTCTAGATGGATGAGAATCACATCCCTTACCTTCTCCTGCTTTCTAAGGTGGTGCTTCCCAAGCCTGGCTTCCTATAGAATCTCCTATTAATTAAAAATAAATAAATAAATAAAAATCACGACACCCACACTGCATCTCACAATCACTGTGAAGGTGGCATCCGGGTGCCAAGTGTTTTTTCCAAGCTCCTCAGTTATTCCAGTGTTGGGATATTGGTTGAGAAACCAGAGCCTAAAAGAAACCATGGATAACTGATTAGGACCCTAGAGTCTGTGATAAGGGTTACAAACCTTTTGTAAGGTTACAGAGAACCACGGATAAGTTGGAGAAAAAACCTTCAGCTTTCTTCGCTTGGAAATTTTAGTTTAATCAAAATTCCAGATTTTAACAGCAGGCATGGACTGTGTATAGGATAGGAACTGATCTAGCCTGCATAGCTTTTGGGACTGGCAGACTATGCTGATCGTTTAATTTTATTTTGCCATTAAAAATGATTCCCTTTTGTCCTTAATTTTAGATTACTGATTTTGGGCAGTCTAAGATTTTGGGGGAGACCTCTCTCATGAGAACCTTATGTGGTACCCCTACCTACCTGGCTCCTGAGGTTCTTAATTCCTTTGGGACTGCTGGATATAACCGAGCTGTGGATTGCTGGAGTTTAGGAGTTATTCTTTTTATTTGGTAAGAAAAGTTTCATTGCTTCAGAGTCTGGTTGGAAGTAGTTAGGTGAAAACAGAAACGTGCCCAGGTAGAGAGCTTGTGTTTAATTTGGGTGACTTATCTTGACCGTTGATTTAAAGAAAAATCTAATCTATATGTCCAAATGCCACTGAGAATGCTACTTGATTTCTTTTCCTTTCTTTCTCTACCGATGTTAAGCCTTAGTGGGTATCCACCTTTCTCTGAGCATAAGACTCAAGTGTCCTTGAAGGATCAGATCACCAGTGGAAAATTCAACTTCATTCCCGAAGTCTGGGCAGAGGTCTCAGAGAAGGGTATGGATATGAAAAGGTTAAGAATTTGTCGTTTGGTAAAATGTGTGTGCGTGGTGGGAATTTCTTTTCAAGTTGTTATGTTTCTCCTGTTACTTCTTATTTTCTATTGTTTGTTTTGCACGTTTTGAGGGGCAGAGGAAGTTATTAAGAACATGGGCTCCTCAACCAGGCTAAGTGAGACTCATGTTTTGGGTTGGCTACTTCCTAGCTATGTGACTTTAGGCAAGATAAGTAACCTCTCTGAGTCACCCTTTCCTTTATATGTAAAGCAGGTACAATAAACTTTACCTTAAGGGGTTTTTGTGAGGGTAAGTGGAACAGAAGCAAGTGCCGTGTACCTATTAAGGGTACAAAATAATAAGTAACTTTTCAGTTACAAAGTCTCCTGTGAATGAGCATGTAAGAACAAAAGTAATTACTTTGCGTTTTAGGATGTAAAAGTGTAACTTTGTAATTCTCAAAAGGGCAAGTAGAAAACTAAAACTAAATGTGAAGTAACATAGGTGATTCTGTTAAATCTTAGAATGTGAAAGGAATAATACTGTTGCAGTAGAAAGGCAGTCTCAGCATGGTGATTGCTGTTAAGCTTTGTTTCTGCCAAACCTCCAGTTCCAGGGAGCCTGTTGCTGGCTGAGAAACTCTGTCATTCCATGGGTCTCGGGAGAGTTGGCCGAGCATCCTGAGTGTCTTAGAACGAGGCAGAAGTTCAGATTTAATTAGTTTGAAGTTGAATCCAGCAACGAGTGAGGGAACAGGGGGCGAAGAGGTTGTGATGTGCAAGCAGGGAGAGATGGGGGGCATCGAGGTCATTCCTGGTTTTCTCAGAGAGCTCTGAATACAGAGAGGAGGACAGGGGACCCTGTCCACCACACCTGTTGGCTGGCAATGACCTTAGCCCCCCTCTGTCTTTCTGGATGTTGGCCTGTGATTCTGGCATACTTTAATTTTGCGGATTTAATGTATCTACCGTTTTCATTGTGATGTGATAAATTATCTTATTGCTTTAGCTCTGGACCTTGTCAAGAAGCTGCTAATAGTGGATCCAAAGGTGCGTTTTACGACAGAGGAGGCTTTAAGACACCCATGGCTTCAGGTGGGTATGGGGCAGTGCTCGCTAGCATGAACTCTGTGGGCAGCTCTCAGCTGTGCTTGAGGGATGAGGAAAAAGTTGCAAACACGTTTGCTTTGTTGAGTCTGTTTAATGCACTTGCTTGAGATTGAGCTTTAAGTGTGTCGGGTATGTTTATGTGTGTATATGGGTCGTGAGTATAAGTGTATCTTTGGGTATAACCGTCCCAACTTAACTTGTGGCTCCTGGGGTAGACAAGGTCACTTTATGGCCTGTCCTAGGCCCACTCGGGTTCCCTGAGTGTGCATTTTGGCTGTGGTACTTTGAGAGGTTGTTCCAGCTGTAAACCTCCACCCCCAGCTGTGTCATCCTCCTTCTTCAAACCTCTCACCCTGAACAGGTGGGGTTGGCTGCATTCCAGCTGCCTTCAACCTTAAGTCACGGGAAGAGGAGGGCAGATTCTCTGGGGGAGAATCTGGCTATTTGTTTAAGCCTAAGTAATTGGGCATACAGGGTCTCGCTTCTTTTTTTTGGGGGGGGGGGGGCAGGACCAGAAGGAGCATCTTAAGCAGGCTCACGGGCACATGAGCCTGACATGGGGCTCGATCTCATGACTATAAGATCATGACCTGAGCCGAAATCAAGAGTCAGACGCTCAATAGACTGAGCCACCCAGGTGCCACTAAGGGTCCCACTTCTTATTCATGGCGAATAAACATGCCATTACTGCAAAGTTACCTGGATCTTTGAAGTCTGTATTACCTATGTGCCCCTCTAGGGGTTTGTGGCTGCTGTTAGATTATACCCTGACCTCATTCTAGCTGCCAGACTTGGAAGTCCTTTGTGGCTTTGCTGGACTAAACTTTGGTTTTAGAATTAGCTCCAGCATGGTTGGGGCAGGTTTTCTGATGGATGTCAGACCTTCTGTTAAGTACGGTTCCATTCAAGCACAGACATACCCATTCTTGTTAACTTCTAGTTGGTCTGTTTCCTATGGGGATGGGGAACTTAACCATCTAGCTTGAGCTAGAGGCTCAAGTACTGTGGGGATCACCTGGTCCAGGAACTCCTTGGGGCCATTCATTCTCAGAAGTCTGCTTCTGGAACTCTGGGAAGACTGCCTCTATTCTTTCTCTGTTCCAGCCCTCCACACCTAACGTGTTGCTCCCGGGCTAGCTCAGGTGGAGAACAACAAATCCTTAAAAGAAAAAAAAAAAAGTAGATACATTTGTTTGGGCTATTGCCCTGGAAACAGCAGTCTCCCTCCGCCCCCAAGAAATCTGTCAGATGATTTAGCACTTAATAGACCACACAGATTTGAAACAGCAGGACCCTGGAGAAAAGGAATTTGGAAACAAAAGGTGCCTTTGCATGTGGGGATTTAATTTTGGTGAAAAAGAAAAACATGACTCTTGGGTCTTTTTATGTGCCCTAATAGGGAAACTCTTGGGGCCAGATGTGGAGGTGGAGGAGCTGTGTTAATCTTGAAAAAAAACAGAGCTTGCCGGTTAGGTCAGGGAACAGGGTCTGTAGCTGCCTGAAATTTACGAAGGAGCATAGCCTGTTTTTCTTGTTCTGTTTGTCTCCAAAGAAAACTGTTACTAACAACTGAGGAAAAGGTGAAGTTCAGCCCTGCCATGGGGGTCTCTCTTGAATACTCTTTTGTCCACATTGTGTTTTTGCTGCAAACCTTGGAACTGGACACAGAGTGAGGACCAGAGTGCAGACGCTGCCCACATAAATCATCTGCTAGTGATAGTTTAGGTTTTATTTTGGGAAAATCCAGTATTTTTGAAGAAGCCAAATGGTTTTGTGGGTCTGGCCCTGGATGGAGTGTTTGGAATGTGAGTTCCAGTCTCTCCTGTTATTAACAGTTCAGTTTGGGGAACATCCTTTATGTCGACTTTTTGGCCTCATATTTACTTCTTGAAATAGAGAATTCCTTCCTACTTGTCTTTGAGGCATATTACAGTTTAATATTTTTGAATAGGTTGTAAAGCTCTGAAAGGAAGGCTATTTTCAGATACCCATTGCTACCTGCCGTATTTAATGAGCTCCTTTTCCATGTTATTGCTAACTGGCGACTTGTTTAAATACAGGCCAAAATAGGGGCGCCTGGGTGGCTCAGTCGGTTAAGCATCCGACTTCGGCTGAGGTCATGATCTCGTGGTCTGCGAGTTCGAGCCCCGCGTCAGGCCCTGTGCTGACAGCTCAGAGCCTGGAGCCTGTTTCGGATTCTGTGTCTCCCTCTTTCTCTGACCCTCCCCTGTTCATGCTGTCTCTCCCTGTCTCAAAAATAAACGTTAAAAAAAATTTTTTTTTCAAAAAAAAAAATAAATAAATAAACACAGGCCAAAATAGGTGTGTGGTCAGTTCTGTTTGGCTGTACTGAAGAGTTGCGATTTGGGGCATGGGGTGTGGTTTCATTTCCTCATGCGTTCGTCCTTTCAGAGGACAGTTAATGAGTTCATGTGTCAACACTTACTGGGGATGCAGAGAAGAGTAAGTTAAGTCCTGGACTTGCGGAGCTGAGGGTCTGGGTGGGGGCCAACCCCGACCACAGTCACAGGCGAGCAGTGGGATACACATGGTAACAAGGGTAGGTGCAGAGTATGGGGGGATGCTCAGAATGAGATAGGGGCTTCAGGTGCTCACAGGTTCACACAATATGAAGAGCGTCTAAATCAGTGGCCTGGGGATGACATGGCTGTATCAGTTTGCTGAGGCTGCTCTAACAAAATAGCACAGGCTGGGTGGCTTACATGGCAGGAATTCATATCCTCCCCATTCAAGGGGCTAGAAGTCCCAGTTTCAAGATGTTGGCAGATTCGGTTTCTCCTGAAGCCTTTCTCCTTGCCGTGCAGATGGCTGTCTTCTCTCTGTCCTCACATGGTCTTTTCTCTGTGCTCACATCCCTGGTGTCTCTTTCTCTTCTAATGAGGACATCCGTTGTATTGGATTGCGGCCCCACCCTAACAGCCTTATTTTAACTTAATTACCTCTTTAAAGGCCCTGTCTCCAAATAGTCACTGGGGGGTTAGGGCTTTCACATATGAACTAAGGGGGTGGAGGTGGACATATCTTAGTCCATAACAATGGGGAGCAGCATTTTCAGTGTTGGTTTTGTCCCTCTGACATGGAGGCACCTGTGACTTTTATGGTACCTGGCTCCTAAGGTTGCTCACAAAGTATTTGTTCACTGAGTAAATGAGAAGGTGGTTGAGGCGGATGGGCAGGAAGGCAAGGAGGGCATTGCCGGTGGAGGCTGTGAGCAGGTATAGGAGGAAATAAGGGAAGGAATTTTGAGAGTGGCATTACATAGGAGGTGAGATTCTAAGGGAGATTGTAGAGCAGAATCCGGATGAACCTGGTGCTCTCAAAATGGGCAGTGGGCGCTACATGGAGTGATGCAGAAAACAGTGTGATCGAAGCGGGTGATCCAGCTCCTCGATACACAACAGGTGTCTTAATCCCCGAGCACTGCAGTTATATACGCCTCGAACTGCTGAATGTTGGAGGCCTTCACCCCTATGTCCTCTGCTCCCCGCTACCTCCACCCTGTGTTGCTCTTGGCTCAGTGCGGGGAGTGGGAATCATGGGACTTCGGAATCAGGCAGCTGTGGGTCCGTATTGTGCGCACACTCCTTGTTAGTGGCTGAGCCGGGCTTCTAGCTGGCCCCATCCTAGTCCTGGATGTTCACCTTTCTGAAGGTGGGGAGAGCTGTGCCTGGTTACCTTTCAGGGTTCCCAGATGCAAATCCTTGAGCCTTGCGGAAGTGAACATTCCTGGAGGTGGGAATTACCCTCACAGACATGTGGGCAGGATTTCTGTGTGTGCACATGCACCCCTCTCCCTGCTTCTCTGTCGAGCAGCACAAAACCCCTGTAATGCTATGTATGACCTGTTCATCTGTCTTCCTTTCTCATTAGCTCTGGGATATTGTGGGCTTGACGTCCTTCTGGTGACTTGTGTAGCACTTGCTGGGAGAATTTTTCTGGGGTGCTGGGTTGCTTGGTTAGGGTGGCCCTAGTAAATGACCTTATTGTTGGCACAGGGAGTGGGCACCTCCTGGAAAGATTTGGGGAGCTGCAGGGAGTCAGCCCTCAGGGAACTGAGCTAGTCCCAGCCTCTGGCTTCTCGATTGCCATCTCTCAGGATCTGGGATGCTAGTCCTGAAAGTCTCTTGACTGCTAATGTCTGTGGTTGTCTCTGTACTCCTGACAGCTGAGGCCTGTGGGTTTGATTCAGCCAGTGTTGACTAAGCATTGACTGCTGATTAGATTCCTCTGGGAAGGCAGAGGAGAGGAGCGCATGGTTCTTTCCCTGCTGGAGCCTTAGCAAGAGCATGCCTTTTGGTGGACTGACTGGGTGTCCTTACCCACTTTCCTCTTTCCAGGGGCATCCTAGACCTGTCTTCCTAGGAACTTCCGTTCTTTCAGACACAGCCCACTTAGGTTTTTTCATTTCTTCACAGGATGAGGACATGAAGAGAAAATTTCAGAATTTGCTTTTTGAAGAAAATAAGTCGACGACTGTACCCCAAGTCCCAGCCCAGGTATTTCGGATGATGGTCATTAAATGTAGTAGCGTCAGTTTTAAAGAACTAACAAGCAAGGGTGAGGAGCTTGAAAGGTCTCCTTAGTAGCAATTGCTTAATATTTTTTGGAATAACATCGTAGATATTTTGTTTCCACTTGATTGGCCCTAGCACCCTTAGAAGATTTAATAATGAAGAGTGTGTTTAATGCATTAAACAAGCACAGCTAGGGATTGTCATTCAAGAGGTCTCCTGCAAGGCAGAATTGGAAGACTCTAGTAGGAGTTCAAATTTAAACTTGTTGAAAATTTAAAATCTGGGTGAGTGGTTGATTATTTATTGGTTACAATTTTATTTCCCCCAAAGTTGTTAGTATACTTCAATATCTATTCATTACTATCCTGCCTTCTCTTGGTGAATAACATTCCCCTTCCTAATGTCCCCTGGGTATTTTATCAATGGGAAAATAAAGACACACACAAAAAAGATGGTCTTCCCAAAAAAGAGCAAGATTTGGGGCTCCCAGCAAGAGGTATTGTAGTCCCTTTAAACTTCATAATTTAGGAGAAGATGACAGAGGGGAGGGAGGGCGGTTATGCTGCTTAATGTCAGTATTACATCAAGTGCTCACAAGCCACAAGGGAGAGAGAAATGTCCATTTGATAAGCATGTCTGAGTCCAGGGAGGCATGGTGGGGACTCAGGTGTCCAGGGGGACGACTCCTAATTCTTGGTACTAGAAGTTGCACATGAAATGCTCCAAACTTACCAGAAGCATTAGTGGGACACTTTGATAATCTTAAAGCCGACAGTTCTCTTTGAACATTCTTCCCTTTTTATTTCCAGCCTTCCACGAGTCGAAAGCGACTTCTTGAAGGGGAAGCAGAGGACGCTGATGCCACAAAGCGTCTGGCTGTGTGTGCTGCTGTGTCGTGAACACTGGCTGAATGAAAGCAACCTGCCTTCTTGGACCCTGCTGCCACTTTCTTGAAGTCTGTGTTTTATAGTTTGTATCGTAATTATGGGGACGGTTCCTTTTCCACGATCATCAATACACAATTCTAAACCTAGTGGAACCTGGGGTTTGTGCTTCTGCTTGATGCTGAGCTCTTTACTTTCATTGCCTTTTTTGTGTATTTGAAGTTGCATGCTTTTTTTCTGAAATGCTTATTTATTTTTGAGAGAGCGTGAGTGAGTGCATGAGCAGGGGAAGGGCAGAGAGAGAGGAAAAGAGAGAATCCCAGGCAGGCTCCAGGCATGCTGTCAGCACAGAGCCTGACGTGGGGCCTGAACTCTCAAACCTGGGATCATGAGCTGAGCTGAAATCAAGAGTTAGACGTTTACGGGGTGCCTGGCTAGCTCAGTGGGTTGAGCGTCTGACTTTGGCTCAGGTCATGATCTCAAGGTCCGTGAGTTTGAGCCCCGCGTCGGGCTCTGTGCTGATGGCTCAGAACCTGGAGCCTGCTTCAGATTCTGTGTCTTCCTCTCTCTCTGCCCCTCCCCTGCTCATGCTCTGTCTCTCTCTGTCTCAAAAATAAATGAAAACATTAAAAAAAAAAAAAAAAAAAAAGAGTTAGACGTTTAACCGACTGAGCCACTCAGGCGCCCCTGAAGTTGTGTGCTTTTTGTCTGGTGCTCTATGTTGGCTGGAACCTGTTGGGTTTCTCAGAACGTATCCCTGGTCTCAGCCTGGGTGAGCCACATACAAATTTGAAAAGCCCCTCAGAAAGTTGCAGGGAAAGCGGCACAGCAAGGCTGGGGTAGAGTTAGTAGAGACTGGCTGGCTGCCAGAGTCCTCGTAAGATGGGAGGTACCTTGGTACCATATACCGCGGGCCAGTTTTAGATTCTCATCTTGACCTTCATGAATATACAGGTCCATGGTCCCTGCAACTATGGGACCAGAAAAGTTGTAAAATTTGAAATTTTTCTCATTTTAGGAAGAATACACTGACTCTTATGTATAACACTCAGCAGAGTCCTGTAACCAAACATTTAAATATTTTGCAGCAAATATTCAAAATAAAAGGGTTAGAGAAGACTGTAAGTAGCCTCGTGTCAGTTCAGGCCAGTTTTTCCAGTGAAATGAGTTATGGATAACTCTCAGGTTTTAAGCTGTTTGGGTTTTTTTGTTTTTGTTTTTAAGTTTATTTTGAAAGAGAGCTTGTGCCAGCTGAGGAGGGGCAGAGAGAGAGGGAGACAGAGAATCCCAGGTAGGCTCCACACTGTCAGCATGGAGCCTGATGCAGGGCTTAAACCCATGAATAGCGAGATCTTGACGTGAGCGGAAACCAACAGACACTTAACTGACTGAGCCACCCAGGTGTCTCTGAGCTGTTTAGATGTTGGAAATGCAAATAAGGCATGTGAACATGTCTAAAAGCCCCTCCTTTGGTTGGTCTATTCCAGTTCTCACAGCGATTTCTTTGGGCTAAGTCCTCTGACTGCCCTCGTGTTGTAGGTGAAGAACCCAGGCTGAAGGAGGAAAGTGAATTGTCCACTGTCGTACAGCAAATGGCAGAGGTGGGACTCAACCCAGATCTTTCTGATTCTAAAACTAATATTCTTCATCTCCTCAGGCCCATATACAGTCAGACTCAGGGATATTGACTCACACTGACAAAACTCACAAGAGACTGATCTCTAAATCCTGAATGCCAGTGTATCCAATTATTATGAATGGGTACAGCCCCATATCTGTGGAAGTTGGGACACCTTGGTGGCAAGGAACAGAAATCCATTCAAGTCACTTCATGAAAAAGGAGATTTATTTCAAAGTATAGGTGGCTGGGCCTGGGATCCATCAGGAGCCCAGGCAGTTGTAATGCCTGGCTCCTCTTGTCTCTTTCTGACTCACTGATTTTTGCTTCTGTTTTAACTTTGGCTGGTTGGCCACATTGTAGCTCACCTGCCATGCTAGGAGTTGCTTGTCTTATAACTTTGGCTAGTAGCTACATTGTAGCTCACTGGCCATGGCAAGAGTTGAATGCCTTGGTTCAGATGCCACTGATAAACCAGCCAGGGCATCAGGGGCACATAGCTGTTGCCCTGGGTAGTTGGGTAGTGGTTGGTGATTTCCATTAGAAGGGTGTGCAAGCATTCTGAGGCTTGGCTGGCCTGGTGTGTGTGTGTGGGGTGGGGGTGGGGGGGTGGGGGGGGTAGATGGGGATTTGAATGGTTTGCATATTTAAAGGAATGAGGCTGAGATTGCCAAGCTAGATGGGTTTTTAGCTCATTTGAATATTTAATGTGAGGGCTGTGGTTTCTTAGGGCATTTTTTCCCTCTTGGTGCAGAGTCAGCCAGCCCTTCTCCATTTCCAGAGCACTTTATATTAGCTCCCTCTGATTATACCTACCATAGTAGGCAGAATAATGTCTCCCAAAGATGACCTCATCCTAATCCCCAGAATGTACGAATCTGTTCCTTTATGTGGCAAAAGAGATTTTACAGGTATCAGTTAAGGATCCTGAGATGGGAAGATTATCCTGTCTTTTCTGGAGGGGTCCAATGTCATCACAATGTTCTTTTACGAGGGACACAGGAGTCAGAAGAGATGAGTGAGCCACTTAGAAGAAGGAAGAAGGGGCCACAAGCCAAGGAATACAGGCAGCCACTAGAAGCTGGAAAAAGGCGATGAAATGGATCCTCCCCTCAGCCTCTCCTGAAGGAAACAGCCCTTTACACTTTGACTTTAACCAGTGGAAATGATATCAGACTTCTGAACTACAGAACTATAAGAGAATAAGTTTGTGTATGTGTGTGTGTTTAAATGTTTATTTTTGAGAGAGAGAGAGAGCGAGAGCGAGAGACAGACACACACGGCGTGTGGGTAGAGGGACAGAGAGAGAGGGAGACACAGAATCTACAGCAGGCTCCAGACTCTGAGCTGTCAGCACAGAGACCAACGCGGGGCTCGAACTCGTGAACTGTGAGATCATGACCTGAGCCGAGGTTGGACGCTTAACTGACCAAGCCATCCAGGTGCCCCAATTTGTGTTGTTTTAAGCTACCCAGTTTGTGGTAATTTGTTATAGAGACCACCGGAAGCTAACATTCATCAATAAGGAGATTTCTGCTGCTTTTTTTGGGGCCACCACCTGGCATCCATTTCCTCTTTCTGACCTCACTCTAGTTTTCTGTGGAGGGAATTCTTTTTCTTTTTCCCATGAAGTATGGGGAGAAAGGGGGAGATGGTAAAGCTAAGGGTCTGCCTCTCTCCGTACTATGGAAGCTGATGGGGTGCCAAGGGTTTCCTTCCCTGGTGGAGCTCCTCCCACCTGGAGGTGGGCCCAGGGCTTTGAAAGGAGCAAGTGGAGCTGGGGTGGCAACATAAATGGTAGCAGTATTGTGCCAATCTGAGCTCCCTGCGCTTCCTGACTTTGGCTTCGAAGTTGATGAGCTTTTCTTTCCTTATCTGTACGGTGAGCGCAAGAAAAGTACCAAGGTCAAATGGTGTTTGTGCGGATTCGGGGGTGGGGGGTGGGGGTGGTCCTTTTGAAGTGCCTGGCATGTGATTAGCAATCTATCCGTGTTGGCCTCCATCGTTAAAGATGGGAGGGCCGCATAAGTGGCCGTGAGGGAGCCACAGAAAGTCCTTGAGCAGGGAAGTAGCATAATCTGTTCCGCTTGTGGGGGGTGGGGGAGGGGGAGGGCACACAGGACAGGCAGATAAGTGAGATGCCTTTGACCAAACATATGGGAAATGCCAGGACTGGGTGGATGGTGGGAGCAGAGGTGCAGGGGCATTTCCCAGTGCCTGAAGTAACTGCCACTCCCTTGTAATGTTGCCCCACGGTGGCCCTGCTGCAGGCCTGGATAATGGTGCAGTAGACGGCTCCTTTTTGTGCCTGTCCTCACCTCATGTCTCTTGTGGTAACTGGCTTGCTATTTTTCTGGGAGAGGCATCCCTCCTCCCACTCGTCCTCACCCCATGTCCTCTAGAAGGGCTGACCCCATCCTCTTCCTAGAGGGGCTCAATCTAGCCAGGTTTGGCCAATCTTGCTGTGATTGGCTCAGGTAAGGACTTGTGATCCAAATGAGTACAACGGAAGTCAGCCCTGAGACTGGCTGGGATTGTTGGCAAACAGCTCCTGCTTTCCTGGTCATATGTGACCTTGGTGCTGCCCCGGACACTGGAGAGAGCTGTAAGAGAAAAATCAAGGAGGGAAGCAGAGCTGAAAGAGATTCAAGATTTAGGTCACTGCTTGAGCACCTGGATCCAGCTATGCCTGAAGTGTGGTACGACCCCAGGGCTTTTAAATAGGTTTCCCTTTTTGTTCTATTCCAGGTTGAATTATTGTTGTCACTTGTATCTGTAAAAGGTCAGACTAATAAATTCAACCATTTACAAACTCCAAGAAACCCTTGGAGACTTTTTCTAGTAGGGAAGACATTCACTGTTGTTGTTTTTTCTGCCAACTTTAGGGTTTTCAGAGAGGTTTGGGGCAGAGGATGGAAAGCGAAGATGTGGGAAGTAACAGTCCCTCCAGCCCCAAGGTTGAGTGAACCCCTCCCAGCTAATTATACCACAGAGTTTGGGAGCAGAGCCCCTTTCGTTAAACTCTTAGGAGTCTTGGAAGGATAGGGCCAGAACTGTACCAGAGAAGCCTGGAAAGCTTGGCATCATCCGAAAGGTTATGCCCTTCTCCCTATTTGCTGATTTAGAAACCAAGGCCCTGTGGCTCAATCAAGTCACCTGGTAAAGGTTTCTTTTCGCGAGAGGTGGAGGCCAGACTTGAACTGAGACTTCCCTTCTCCAGAGCCCCTGGCTTTAACCAGTACACAAAAGTACTTACTTGGGTCTCGTCACCCGACTACCAATTGGTAAGTACTAGGCTCGGTGCCGGCACCACCTGGATTGTTTCATTAAGCCCTCCCAAACATGCCTTCGTTGTTGGCCTTCCTGATTAAGGAGAAACAGGCCCTCAGAGACATTACCCGAATCACGCAAAGGATGGTGGAGACGTGGGACTCGAGCTCAGCTTCTCCCTTGAGTCTGGCTGTCCCGGGGACATGGGCATTCACTGTACCACCTAACTCTCGCGCACGTGCTTGCACACTTCCGTGACGGGGATCTCATCACCTTAGCGGCGTTCTCCACCCACCTCCTCCCCCGGCATATATTAGGGCTAATTCCCTCCCGGCCCAGACCCTCGCCGCCAGCCCGGCGCGACGGGAGAAGCCGAAAGGGCAGTGCAGGGGCTGGGGGCCGGGCCGGGCCGGGCCGGGGGGCGTCCGCAGTGCGGCAGGCGGCGGCGCTCAGTACGGAACGGCGGGCGCTCCAGCCCGGCCGGACGGGTGCGGAGGGGGTGGGCTCCACGCCGGGAACAGCGGCCGGCTCCGGAGGGCGCAAGGCGGGGCGCGCGGGGAAGGGGCGCGGCGAGTGCGCGCTTGCGCGGTTGGGGGGACCCTCGGAGGCGCGCGGGGAGCTGGTGCGGCGCGTGCGCGCGTGCGCGGTTGCGGGGGGGGTGGTGTGGGTTGCCGCGGCGGCGCGCGGTACGGCGGGAACATGGCGCGCGGGGCCGGCGCGCGCGCCTAGCTGGCGGGACCGTTAGCTCGAGGCGGACGCGGCCCGGGCCCCGCGGGGATGGAGCAGTCGCCGCCGCCGGCTCCCGAGCCGACACCGGGGCCGACCCCGGCACGGAGCCGTAGGCGGCGGGAGCCGGAGTCGCCGCCGGCGCCGGCGCCGGTGAGTGCGTGAGGGGCGCGGGCCGGGAGACTTTCTTTGTGAAACTCCGTCGGTGCGAGCCGGGCCGGGCCTCGGCGACTGACGAGCGCCCGCGAGGCGGAACCCGTCCCGCCGTGCGGCTTCGAGTTGTCCCGCCTCGCGCCGTTCTGCGGCGGGATTCGGTCCGCCGCCTGCCCAGCTCGGTTTCGAAAGAGTGTGTATGTGCGCGCGCGCGCGCGCGGTTGGGGGGGGGGGTGTATACAGTAGGCGCCTACTGCGCACCGCGTCTCCCCTGTTGCCTTCGCTCCCGCAGGGCGGCGGCTGCCCCCCGCCCAGGGCCCACAGGAGAGGGAGATGGCAGCCGCTCGGAGACAGGTGTCGGTGCAGCCCTGGGAGACTCAGGTGCCGACAGCCCCAGGTGGAATCACAGGGAGTAAGCGGTCCGTCCCTGGAAGCAACCAAATCTGTGCTCGGCGCAGCGTGATTTTGGAATGCTTGACATCCTTCCTGGCTTCATGGTGCCTTTGGGGGTGTCGGTCGGGGTGAAGGATGCTGAGCAAAATGGGCTTTGGAGGTGTGGCTCTTAGAGGGCGGGACGGGATGGCCCTGAGGATTTGGCTTCCCAAACCGCCCAGGCGGAGGAAACAAGCCTAGCTTGGTAAGAATACTGGCGTCACAACCCTTCCCAGGGCCGTGGACTCCGACTCTCCAAGGCAGAGGAGCAGAGTTTGAATTTTTAACACTGTCCCAAGTTGTTAGGGTCAGGCAGGTTCGACAGGCACTGTTTCAGAGTAAGCTGCCAGCAGCCAGGGACCTGTTCTGTTTGGAGCTCACCATGGCATCCTGGTACCGGCGCAGTGCTTGGCACACGGTAGATGGTCATTCATTATTTGTAGGAAGACTGAATAACTCAGAGAGTTTCCAAAATAGGAGTTCTTGAGACATTTTCAGGAGCTTTTGAGATTAATATCTGTCAGATTTACTGTAAAATGTGATTTTTCTCAGGTCCCAACTTCTGTGACTGTTTATGTTGTAGGCAAAATCAGAGCATACATTGCTTAGTGCAAACTATCAACTTTGTATACCCTAGCTGTGTTAAAATTAATTCTAAAACAACGCCTGAATAAAAAAAAAAAATGCGTGCTTCTTTCTCTTCATCATTTGGGAACACTAGGCTTAAAGGATTTTGTTCCTTTGAGGCAGGTAAATATTTACATTTTATCAAAGCAAATCTGAATTACTGTTTATTCAGAAAAGTTGGCTGTTTGCTTAGACCTTCTGAGCATTTGTGGTTTTTATGCAACATTTTGAAAGTGAGATTAATGTTTAGTTCAGAGTTAATGCTAAAATAGAATTGTTTGAAAGTGACTTGATATTTCAGGGCTAGTTTTTTTTTTTTTTTTTGAATTTCAGTAGTTGATTTCATTTCACTCTCTTTTTTTTGACTGGAAAAATATGAATATATAGGAAGACAGGACTTTAGGAGTTGAGATTGCATCTGAGGAAGAAAAATTAGGTTCTTTATTCTTTGAGTCATTTTTGCAGTTTATGTGGATTTAAAAAAAATTTTTAATTGAGATACAATTGACATCTAACATTAGTTTCAGGTATAACATAATGATTTAATTTTTGTTTATATTGCAAAATGATCACCACAATAAGTCTAGTTAACATTCATCACCATACATAGTTACATGTTTTTTTCTTGTGATGAGAACTTTCAAGATCTACTGTCTTAGCACCTTTCAAATATATAATTCAGTATTATTAACCATAGTCACCACGCTGTACATCACATCCCCATCATTGCAATTTTTTAAGTGTCTTAAAAAGAAAAAACAAACTCAACTTTGTTGAGGTATAATTCACCTACCCTAAAATTAACCTTTTCAGTGTAGATTCACTCTATGCCCAACATCACCATTATCTGCTTTTAGAGCATTTTCATCGTACTTCAAAGAAATTTCGTGCGCGTTACCATTCCTTATTCCCCTTTGACCGGCTGCTGGCATTGAGCTATTCTGGACATTTCACATGATGTGATCTTATAGTTGTCTGGCTTCTTTCACTCCGCATAGTCCTTTTGAGGTCGTCCATGTTGTAGCATGTATAAATATTTCATTCCTTTTTATTACTGGATAATATTCCATTGATGGATGTACCACATTTTGTTTATCCATTTATCCATCAATAGACATGTGGGTATTTTCCTTTTTTTTTTTTTTTTTTGGTTATTATGAATATTGCTGCTATGAACATTTATGTATAAGTTTTAGTGTGGACATATGTTTTATTTTCTCTTGGGCATATTCTAATTGCTGGATCATATGGTAACTCTTTTAACTTTTTGAGGAGCTGGCAGACTGTTCCTATGGCACTACTACATTGTTTACATTCCCACCAGCAGAGTATGAGGGTTCATTTCTCTACATCCTTGCCAATACTTGTTACTGTCTCTCTCTGTATTTGTTTCTCTTTAGCCATCCTAGTAGATCTAAAATGGTAACTCCTTGCCATTTTGATGTACATTTCCTTGCTGACTACTGATATTGGGGATTTTGTGTGTGTGCTTACTGGCTATTTGTATATCTTCTTTGGAGAAATGACTATTCAGATCCTTGGTCCATTTTTTAAATTGAGTTATTTGTATTGAGTTGTAGGAGTTATTTAAATATTCTGGATACTAAACCATAATCAGATATATGATTTACAAATACTTTTTCCCATTCTGTAGGTTGTCTTTTCACTTTTTTGATACTGTCTTTTGTTGAAAAACAAAGTTTTTAAGTGATGAAGTCAATTTATTTGTTTTTTCTTTTGCTGTTCATACTTCTGGTGTCATATCTAAGAATCCATTGCCAAATCCAAGGTCATGAAGATTTACCCCTGTGCTTTCTTCTAAGAGTTTATGTTTTTTTGAGCCCTTATATTGAGGTTGTTGATCTATTTTGAGTTAATTTTTGTGTGTGGTGTAAGGTAATGGTCCACATTCGTTCTTTTGCATATAGTGATCCAGTTGTCCCAGGACTATATATTGAAAGGATTGCTTTTAAGCCCAGTGAATGGTCTTTGTACCCTATTGAAACCCAGCTGATTATGTGTTAGGTTTTATTTTTATTATTTATTTGTTTTAAGTTTATTAATTTATTTGAGAGAGAGGGAGAGCATGAGAGAGTGGGGGAGGGGAAGAGAGAGAGAGAATGAATGAATATCCCAAATAGACTCCTTGCTGTCAGCAAGGACCATGCTGCGGGACTCCATCTCACAAACCATGAGATCGTGACCTGAGCTGAAATCCAGAGTTGATGCTTACCCGACTGAGCCACCCAGGTGTCCCTGCTAGGTTTTATTTTTGGACTCTGAATTCTATTCTATTGTCTACCCTCTACCAGTACTATACTATTTGATTATAGTAGCTCTGTAATAGGTTTTGAAATTAAATGTAAATCCTGTAACTTTGTTCTTTTTCAAGACTGTTTTGGTTTTTCTGGGTCCCTTACTTAATGGATTTTAGGATCAGTTTTTTAATTTTTGCCAAAAAATTAGCTTGGATTTTTATAGAGATTGTGTTTAATCTGTCCTTTCATTGGTGTTTTGTAGCTTTCAGGTCCAAGACTTGACCTTGTTTCAAAAATTTATTAGTGTTTTATTTGATGCTATTATACATGGAACTGTTTTTAAAATTTCATATTGTTATTGTTTATCACTAGTTCATTGCTGATATGTAGAAGAAATATAGTTGAGTTTTGGATAAATCTTTTGATCTCATCATTTAGTAGTAGACTGCTCACATTTTCTAGGTTTTGGCTCTGCTACTTACCAGTTCTATGTGTTTTGACAATTCTTACCTGTTATACATTTCAGTGTTCTCATTTGTATAATGGAACAGTAATAACCATCCCAAAGAAGTGTTAAATAAGAGAAAATGTTGTAGGTATTAAGAACAATGCCTCACATGTGGTGGGAATTTGATGTTTGTTATCTTATTCTGTTAAAGTAACTCAATTTAAAAGCAAGCCAAAAAACAAAAAGCAAGCAAAACACCAAACCCAAACAAACAAAACCAAAAAAGCTTCCCAAACAAACCCAAAACCGTAGACCAAAAAAAAAAAAAAAAAAAAAAAAAAAAAAAAAAAAAAAAAAAAAAAATCCCCTATAGACCCCAAACCCACAAAGAAAAGCCACAGGCAAAAACCTCAAACCTCTTCCTGTCCCCATTACTTTTCTATGATCTAAGACATCCCTGTGAGTACTTGAGGAGTAGTGAAAGATAAAGTCTCTAACACCTCACAATTGTATTGTAAAAGCAATTACCTAAATCTAGGCTACTATATAGGGTATTTGATAATGCATTATTTTGGTAAGTGTTATTAAAAATAATAAAAGTGTAACTCAGAAGTATTTCTTTTTACACCATAGTTCTTATTAATGTGCTGTTCTTTTATTAGTATTTCTCCTAAAAGCAGAAGTAATATATTTTTCATTGAATTTGATGGTTACAATTCTTGTTTATTTTGAGTGATTGCTGTTTTTAAAAAAAAACCCTGTTAGAGCTGTGGCACCTAGGTGGTTCAGTAGGTTGAGTCCTGACTTGTGATCTTGGCTCAGGTTGTGATCTCACAGTTTCATGAGTTTGAGCCCACATCTGGCTCTGGCTCACTGACAGCGTGGAACCTCCTTGGGATTCTCTCTCTCTCTCTCTCTCTCTCTCTCTCTCTCTCACTTTCTTTCTCTCGTCTCTGCCCCTCCCCCACTGGGCGTGTGTGTGTGTGTGTGTGTGTGTGTGTGTGTGTGTCTCAAAAATAAATAAATACTTGAAAACAAAACTGTGTTAGAGCCAAACCTGATGCTTAAATTTAATATTACTCTCATTTTTGTGTTTTTTTCAGTAGCCAGAGTAGGTTGCTATTTGGGAAGAAAACAGAGACACAGTGTAATCCAAATATGTTGCTGGAACATACCATATTCATTGAATGTGTATTCACTATGATCCAAAGAAAATAATTATTTACCTTGTAAATATTATTTTGACAATAAAAACTTACCTCCAAATTCACAACTGTAATTAAATTTATAACCCACAAACCCACAGATTGATAACTCATAGACATGTCTATAAGAAAATTAAAAAAATTTTTTTTTTCTTCAACGTTTATTTATTTTTTGGGACAGAGAGAGACAGAGCATGAACGGGGGAGGGGCAGAGAGAGAGGGAGACACAGAATCGGAAACAGTGTCCAGGCTCTGAGCCATCAGCCCAGAGCCCGACGCGGGGCTCGAACTCCCGGACCGCGAGATCGTGACCTGGCTGAAGTCGGATGCTTAACCGACTGTGCCACCCAGGCGCCCCAGAAAATTTTAAATCAAAATTGATCTTTGTTTAAAAAAAAACCTTTTATTATTATGACAGTTGTACATATACATTGCACAAAATTTAAAAAACAATTTAAAATAATTTAAAAGACAAGCCAAAGAAAAAAAATAAAGTTATAATACTACCAATATGGGGATTACTACTATTAATACCAAATAGGTATCTTTCTTGGGGCGCCTGGGTGGCTCTGTCGGTTAAGCCTTAGACTTTGGCTCAGGTCATGATCTCACGGTTTGTGAGTTTGAGCCCCACATTGGGCTCCGTGCTGACAGCTCAGAGCCTGGAGCCTGCTTCGGATTCTGTGTCTCCCTCTCCCTCTCTGCCCCACCTCTGCTTGCACTCTGTCTCTCAAAAATGAGTAAATGTTAAAAAATTTTTTTAAATACATATCTTTCTCAACTTTTTTGTGCATCTTTTTATCCAACAATATTTGCATACATATACACAAATGTTTATAGGTATTTCAACTAAGCCAAGATAAAAATACACAAAATAATCTTTAAAAATCAGCTTTATGGGGCCTCTGGGTGGCTCAGTCAGTTAAGCGTCTGACTCTTGATTTCATGCTTAGTTCATGATCTCATGGTTCATGGGATTGAGTCCTGCCACGGGCTCCATGTTGACAGCATGGAGCCTGCTGGGATTGTCTCCCTCTTTCTCTGCCCTTCCCCTACTCACATACACACTCTCTCAAAATAAATAAGTAAACTTAAAATTTTTTATTAAATTTAAATTAGATTAAAAATTTTTAATAAACTTTAAAAATTGGCTTTATGTAGGTATAATTTGCATACAATAAAATTTACTAATTTTAAGTGTATACTTATGTGAGTTCTTTTTTTTTCCCCCAAGAATCATTCTTCATTTTTAATTCAAAATAGTAACAATGAGAATAATATAGGAGTTACACCTACACTGAGTGGACATTGAGGGACATTCATGATCAATTCGCAAATGACTTGAGTTTGTATATCCCAGATATGTTGAACTTTAATACCACCAAAGTTAGCAAACCCTTTCATTTTGCTAAGATCTAGTCCTCAGAGGTCCAAGGCAATATAGAAATTGTGACCATATACATATATATATATATATATATATATATATATATATATATATATCATTTGGCCTTAGACCTTGCCCATACTTTTCTGTTGTAGTTGTGTGAATTCTGACAAATATATATAGTTTTGAAGTCACCACCACAGTCAGTAGAAGTAATAGACTGTTCCTTGTTATTACTGAGTGCTACTCCATTTTATGTGTCCTGCAATTTGTTATCCATTCACCAGTTAATGGACCTGTTTTTCCAGTTTTTGGTGATTGTGAAGAGAGCTACTATGAACATTCACATACAAGTCTTTGTGTGTTATATATATATATATAAGAGTAAGTATTTAAGAGTGGGATTGCTGGTTTGTGTGATAAACATATGTAGGTACTGTTTTGAAATGTTTTTTCTTCAGTTGATCCACCCCCCACTTTCCATTTAAGTAGTTTCCTCTTACTAAGTGCTTTCGCATTATTCAATCATTGTTTTCCCAATCTGTCCCAAAATATTCTTGAAAGATTTTGTGTCAAAATCAGTGTCTAATTTAGGATCTAATCCAGAATCAGTATCTAATCATATCTTAGTTATTGTCACTTAAGTCTCTCTTAATCTCACATGGTCCCTTTTTTCATAACACTGACTCATCAAAGAGACCAAAACAGTTGTCCTAAAGAATGTCCTATTTTCTGGCTTTTTCTGGTGGTTTATATGTGGTGTCATTTATCTTGTTCCTCTGTTTACTATGAACTAGGTACTATATAAAAAGACTTCATGGATACAAGTTAAATTTTTTGACTAGATTATACAATTTACCGTTGTAACATAAGGCTCGTTTTATCATTAGTATTTTCTTGCTGTTGAGAATGGGAAAGCAGTGGTGATACAGTAAAACCTTGGATTGTGAGTAATTTGTTCTGCGAGTGTTCCGCAAGATGAGCAAACATTTCTAATAAGTTTTAACTTCATAAAGAAGGGATGTCTTGCAATACGAGTAGTACGTGATGCCGAATGTCATATGGTCACAACTGAGCCCAGTGGTTCTCTCTTTCTGTCTCTCCCTGTGGGACTGTGGATGATCATCTTCCAGGCTCAGATGCTCGGTCTCAGGCCATGGTGTTTAGCAGAAATCAGTGATTTTTCAGAACGTCGGAAGGGGCCCACAACTGGCACTAGTGTGTTTTTTGTCCCTTCGAAGCGCCTATGGACAGTCCTTTGCTTTTCCACATAAGAGCAAGCTTAGGAATGCTTTGCTTCATTCTGGGTCAGGCTGGCTGCAGGTACAGACCCTTTCCTCTGCTGCCTTGTTGCCGGGTACATTAAATGCACTAGATGACAAGACTTTATTAATACTGTACTGTAGTCAGCATCAGTTAGTGATAGTGAAAGTTTCCTGCACAATAATAACCCTCCTCTCTCTTGTCTCCCTCACACCAGCCACGAAGGTTTTCAAAGGTAAGTGCAGGTTAATTTATTTTTGTTCATATTTTATATTTTCTTTATATTTTATATTATATTACAGTAGTGTAATCATTTTTATATGAATATTTTTTTTTTTAAATTTTTTTTCAACGTTTATTTATTTTTGGGACAGAGAGAGACAGAGCATGAACGGGCGAGGGGCAGAGAGAGAGGGAGACACAGAATTGGAAACAGGCTCCAGGCTCCGAGCCATCAGCCCAGAGCCCGACGCGGGGCTCGAACTCACGGACCGCGAGATCGTGACCTGGCTGAAGCCGGACGCTTAACCGACTGCGCCACCCAGGCGCCCCTATATGAATATTTTTGAGTTGTGGAACAAATCATCTGAGTTTCCATTATTTCTTATGGGGAGATTCGCTTTGATATACAAGTACTTTGGATTACAAGCATGTTTCTGGAACAGATTATGCTTGCAAACCAAGTTTTGCTGTAGTGTCTTTTTATTTTTTAACTAGTTCCTTTTACTAGAGATCAGAAGTGGTATTAGGAGGTTGATAAGGCAGTAACAGTAACTAGAGAGGACAGAAAATGGGGGAGGGAAATAGATGTGACAGTGTGTCTCTAATTGCCTTATTTTTCATCTTGAGGCTATATTACCTCTAAGGGAGGATATTCCAGTCTGAAGAACATGCATTATTTTAGTGGGTATTTATTATTTAATTTTTTTTTTTTAGGATTTACTTATTTTTGAGAGACAGACCACGTGTGGGGGAGGGACAGAGAGAGGGAGACGCAGAATCCAAAGCAGGCTCCAGGCTCTGAGCTGTCAGCACAGAGCCCGGAGCAGGGCTTGAACCCACGGACCATGAGATCATGACCTGAGCCAAAGTCAGACGCTTAACTGACTGAGCCACCAAGGAGCCCGGGTATTTTCTTTTTTAATTAAGTAAGCTCTATGCCCAATGTGGGGCTTAAACTCATGACGCTGATACCAAGAGTCACATGCTCTACTGAGCTAGCCAGGTGCCCCTAACATGCATTATTTTAAATGATGAATAGAGAAAAGATAACTTGCAGCAATCTGGAATATGATTTGTTGAGATTCTGGTTGACAAATGATAATTTATAATGAGGATGTGGTACTATTTTGTGGATACAGCGCGGAATTGCTAAGAAATAGCAGGTGTTTGGGGCACCTGTGTGGCTCAGTGGCTTAAGCGTCCGACTTCAGCTCAGGTCATGATCTCACAGCTTGTGTGTTTGAGCTCCACATTGGGCTCTGTGCTGACAGCTCAGAGCCTGTAGCCTGCTTTGGATTCTGTATCTTCCTCTCTGTACCTCCCCTGCTTACACACACTCTCTCTCTCTCAAAAAATAATAAACATTAAAAAAAAAAAATAGGTGGTCTAAGTAACAGCAAACCTGGCTTTGTGTTGTAATTTTGCAAGAGTAAAAAATAGGTTAGCGTTTTTTAATAGTGATTGTTAAGTAAGGGAAGGCATATAATTGTATGTGGCTTCTCATTCCATGATTATACATTTGGCATTTCTGTGCTATCACTGGGTAAGTTTACTATCGTGGAAGTTTAAAAATTGCCATGGTAATTAATGTTTTAACTTACTATAACTTAGTTCAGCAAAGGGCAGGAAAAGTTTGTCAATATTCATTGCATTTGTAGAATTGCATGAAGAATAGCCCTTTGATGGTGAAAATTACTCAGATTATTGTCATCTAATGTTAGTCATCGTAGGAATCATACTCTCCAGATGTATTCTTATTTTAAAACTACATTCCTTGGGGTGTCTTTCTTTCTGCCCCTCCCTGGCTTGCGCTATCTCTTTTTCTCTCAAAAGTAAATAAACGTTAAAAAAAGATAAAATAAGGGGCGCCTGGGTGGCGCAGTCGGTTAGGCGTCCGACTTCAGCCAGGTCACGATCTCGTGGTCCGGGAGTTCGAGACCCGCGTCGGGCTCTGGGCTGATGGCTCAGAGCCTGGAGCCTGTTTCTGATTCTGTGTCTCCCTCTCTCTCTGCCCCTCCCCCGTTCATGCTCTGTCTCTCTCTGTCCCAAAAATAAATAAACGTTGAAAAAAAAAAATTAAAAAAAAAAAAAGGGTCTTTGTTATAAAGGCCAAATTAAAAAAAAAAAAAAAAGATAAAATAAGAATATGTCTAATCTTGACATTCCATGTTCATGGACCAGAGACTTAACATTGTTAACTTAACATGGCAGTGTTTCCCCAAGTGATGTACAGAGTCAGTGCATTCCCTATCAAAATCCCATCTGCCTTTTTGTGCAGAAATCTATAAGCTTATCCTAAAATCCAGATGGAAGTGTGGGGTACCCAGAATAGCCAAGACAATCTTGAAAAAGAACAAACTTAGAGAACTCACACTTCCCTATTTTAAAATCTATGAAACGATAGTAATTAAGTCAGTGTGGTACTGGCATTAGAATAACATAGATCAATGTAATTGAGAGTCCATTGTGTAAATTGTGTAAATTTCCCACATTTATGGTTAGTTGATTCTCAACAATGGTGTAAAGACCATTCAGCGGGGGAAAGAATGGTCTTTTCAACAAATGGTGTTGGACAACTAGATGTCCACATGCAAAAGAATGAATTTGAATCCTTGCCTCACACTATACACAAAAATAAACTCAAAATGCATCAAAGACCCAAACATAAGGGCAAAAATAATGAAACTCTTACTAGAAACAAAGCAGTAGGGACTCCTGGGTGGCTCAGTTGTTTAAGCATTTGGCTTCTGCTGAGGTCATGATCTCACAGTTCCTGAGTTTGAGCCCTGCAATGGGCTCTCTGCTATCAGCACAGAGCCTGCTTTGGATCCTCTCTCCCCGGCTTTCTCTGCCCCTCCCCCACTTGTGCTCGTGTTCTCTCTCTCGAAAATAAATAAACATTAAAAAAATTAAAAAAAGAAAACACAGGAGTAAATTTTTGTGACCTTGGGTTAGGCAGTGATTTTTACTTTATTTTTCTTGAGTAATTTCTATGCCCAACATGGGGCTTGAACTCACAACCCAGAATAAACAATAGTTGCATGTTTTACTGACTGAGCCAGCCAGGTGCCCCGTAGGCAGTGATTTCTTAAATACCAAAAAGACAAGTAACAAAAGAAAAAGTAGATAAATTGGACTTAATTAAAAATTGACACTTGTGTGTGTCAAAGGACAGCATCTAGAAGGTGAAAAGAGGCCTTCCATAGGAGGCCTACATGCTGCTGTTAGAGCCTCCATCATGTCTCTAGTGATCCCTGAGAGTTCCAGCACGTTTTGCAAGTAGTCGGTATTGATGAACAGTGGAAAATAGACTTTGCCATCACTGCAGTTAAGGATGTGGGGTAAAGATATGTGCATGTGGTGTTGAGGAGAGCAGAGACATCCACCTTACCAAGAGGGCAAAAGACTCTTTGAGGATGAGGTGGAATGTGTGATCAGTATTATGCAGAATTCACACCAGTATAAGATCTCAGACTGGTCCTGGAACAGACAAAAGGATGTGAAGGATGGAAAATACAGCTAGGTCCTGACCAATAGTCTGGACAGAAAGCTTCATGAAGACTTAGAATGAAGAAGATTTGAGCCCACAGAGGGCTGCATCATTTCTAGAGACTTTGTGTCCCAGGCCAGCATGCTAAGACCACCTAGCTAAGCATGCTAAGGCTGCTTGTGGCTGCACTGTGGGTGTGTCCAAGAAGAAATATATCTACAGGCCTTGTCTGTTAATCTGTTAATAGTTTATGCACCGATGGCTTCCTTATTAAAAAAAAAAAAAAAAAGAAAGTGAAGAAATCCCACATAATGGAAGAAAATACTTATAAATCTGTGTGTGGTAACGGACTTGTGTCAAGAATACATAAAGAACTCTGGGGCTCCTGGGTGGCTCAGTCCATTAAGCATCCACCTCTTGATTTTGGCTCAGGTCATGATCTCACGGTTCATGGGATTGAGCCCTGTGTCTAGCTGGTGCTGACTGCACAGGGTCTGCTTGGGATTCTCTCTGTGTCTGTCCCTGTCCTGCTTGTGCGTGCCTGTGCATGCGTGTGCTCTCTCAAATAACATTAAAATTAAAAATATATATGTAAAGAACTCTCACAGCTCATGATAAGACAATCCAATTTGGGGCGTCTGGGTGGCTCAGCTGGTTAAGCGTCCTACTTCGGCTCAGGTCATGATCTCACAGTTCGTGAGTTCGAGTCTCGCATCGGGCTCTGTGCTGACAGCTCAGAGCCTGGAGCCTGCTCTGGATTCTGTGTCTCCCTCTCTCTCTGCTCTTCCCCTGCTTATGCTCAGTTTCTCTCTCCTTCAAAACAAACAAAAACATTAAAAGACAATCCAATGAAAAAGGAACAAAGTCTTTGAATATATATTTCTCAAAGAATATGTACAAGTGACCATAAACACACGAAAAGGTATTAGTCATCAGGGCAGTAAGGTCAAAACGACAGTGAGATACCACTTCACACCTACTAGGATGCCTTAACAGTAAAAATGATAATAAGAAGTGCTGGTGAGGATGTGGAGAAATTGGAGTCCCCTCATACATTGCTGGTGAGAATGAGAAGTGGCTCAGCCATTGAGGAAAACAGTTTGGCATTTCTTTAGAATGCTAAACATGGAGCTTGCATATGGTACAGTAATTCTACTCCGATTATATATGTAGAGAGAAATGAAAAACTTTGTCTACACAAACACGAATGTTCATGGCAGCATGGACATTTAGTTGATACAACCTGTAAGTATATCAATTAACGCTTGAGTGAATCAACAAAATGTGGTATATTCATACAGTGGAATATTACTCAGCCATTCAGAAGGAAGAAGTATTAACACATGATATGATATAAACCTTGAAAATATTCTGAGTGAAAGAAGCTAGTCACAAGAGATCACATATTGTTTGATTCCGTTTATGTGAAATATTCAGAATAGGCAAATCCACAGATGCAGAAAGTGGATTAGTATTAGCCAGGGACTTGGGGTGAATGAGTGGGGAATGACTGTTAATGGGTATGGGGCTTCTTTGTGGGTGATTGAAATATTAAATTGTGGTAATGGTTACAAAACTCTGTGAATAAATAAAAAACCACTGAGCTTCACAGTTTAGTAGGATAAATTTGGAGAGCCTGGGTGGCTTAGTTGGTTAAGTGTCTGACTCTTGGTTTTGGCTCAGGTCATGATCTCATGGTTTAGTGAGGTCGGGCTCTCTGCTGGCAGCGCAGAGCCTGCTTGGGATTCTCTCCCTCCCTCTCTCTCTCTCTCTGCCCCTCCCCTACTTGCGCTGTCTCTTTCTCTCTGAAAATAAATAAACTTTAAGAAAATAGGATGAATTTTATGATATGTGAAATAGATCTTACTAGAGGTATAAAGAAAATCAACTAGAAAATGAAAAGAATGTCTAATCTTTTAAAATGCCATTAAAGATATTCTCCTAAAAAAAAAAAATCTTCTCTTACAGTCTTTGTTTGCCCCTCTCTCATTTTTTTTTTCCCCTAGTACATGATAAATGAACAGGATTATACCTGTCATCTAAGATGATCCTGTCATCTAAAGCTGTCTTATGGAGTGACAAATGAAACCCAAAAGTAATAGTTTAAAAATAGAGTATATATGTATCAATAATTTCAAGCATATGGAAAAGTAGATTGACTCTAATAATAATGTCTATTTATTTTTGAGAGAGAGAGAGAGAGAGCGCGCGCGCACACATGAGCAGGGGAGGGACAAAGAGAGAGGGAGTCACAGAATTCGAAGGAGGCTCCAGGCTCTGAGGTGTCAGCACAGAGCCCGACCTGGGGCTTGA
The DNA here is from genome assembly GCF_016509475.1 of Prionailurus bengalensis. Classification (NCBI taxonomy): domain Eukaryota; kingdom Metazoa; phylum Chordata; class Mammalia; order Carnivora; family Felidae; genus Prionailurus; species Prionailurus bengalensis. Next base: position 23,876,242 of record NC_057356.1, read on the forward strand.
ACTCATGAGCTGTGAGATCATGACCTGAGCCAAAATTGGACGCTTAACTGACTGAGCCACCCAGGTGCCCCAGATTGACTCTGATAATAAAACCTTACATTCTCTCATTAGTTTGATTTAGATTATTAATACTTTGTAATAGCTAGATATATTTTGGGAAATAGTTGAGATTTGTAGAATCTGTCTTTGCATTATCTAAAATAAAATGTTCACTAAGCATTTATGTAGAGTACATCTGAAATAAATAGGAATGAGAGTTTCTGTGAATTAAATGTTGCATGGACATGTTAGGGTGTGTGTCTGAACTTTGAAATAAACAGGTCTGTAAGTGACAGCATTTTTAATGGTAGTATATTGACCCTCATGTGCTTGTAAGATTATTGTGCCAAGTTGTAGAACAGAGGACACTGTCAACTTCATAAGACTTTCCCTGTGACCTGTCCTCTGAGACTAGCAGCTTAGTTTCCTGATATTTTGTTAGTGCAATTTGATATTAAGGAGTACATATATTAAAAAAAGCTAAGCACTTGGGTTGGCATAGTACCTTTTATTTTGGAGTTAACTGGTTACACATCTGGGTATGTTCTCTCAGGAATTTGCATGTTTGTAATATGATTTTGGAATTCAGGCACCTTCGTAGGGCATTTGGCCTTGTGTGTAGTTTCTTATCATTAGGAAAATTGTATTATAGCAGATTGCACAATTTCCCGAGAAAGTGCTAAAAACACTGCCACAATTCCTTTTGTTCTGTATGTAATGTTTTTGTACTGAGTGCTGTCTTGGATCCTCATGGTTTTAGCTTATGTAGATACAGGAGTTTTGAAAGTTGTTCCACTGTCAAATAATGCTCTTGTTAAATTAAAGAGCTTCCCAATCTCCACAAAGATTTATGAAAACCATTTATAAAAATTGTTCAGGAAATTGGCCATAAATTCCAAATATATTAAAAAAATAAAATTTCCATCAGGTATATTTGAGAGAACCATGTAAATTGTAGAGTAGTTGTATGGGGGCAGTGTTCCTTTCATAAGTATAGAGTCTGTCCCTTTGTCCCTCGGAAACGGGATGCCACTGGTAAGGGGGCCGCCCCCTCGACACCCATCAAGCAATGCTTGCTCCTTGGGAACCTGGTGCTAACCCATTCAAAGATGACCTGCTTCTGGGTTGGGATTTCGTCGGTAGCAGAGCAGCTCCCTTGCTGCAATCTGTTGAAAGTCAGCCCTCCACACAGGGTTTGTTTAAAAAAAAAAAAAAAAAAGTATAGAGTCTGTTGGGTTCAGATTATTGTAGCTAACATATTGTGCTTCCTATGTGTCTGACACTGTTCTTAGTCCTTTTTGCATATTAACTCATTTAGTCCTCCTAACTACCTTATGAGGTAGGTACCGTTGCTATTACCATTTTACATATGAGGAAACTGAGGTACAGTGAGGTTATCAAGTGACTTGCTCAAGATCACATATTATCCTGGACTGTGATTTAGCACTCTAGCTCTAGAGTCTATATTCTTTTTTATTTTTATTTTTTACATTTATTTATTATTGAGAGACAGAGAGAGCATGAGCACGGGAGGGGCAGAGAGAGGGAGACACAGAATCCGAAGCAGGTTCCATGCTCTGAGCTGTCAGCACAGAGCCTGACATGGGGCTCAAACTCACAAACTGTGAGGTCATGACCTGAGCCGAAGTCAGACGCCCAACTGACTGAGCCACCCAGGCACCCCTAGAGTCTATATTCTTAAACATTGTACTAGTTGGTCTTTGATTTGAATGATCATTAAGCAAATAGGATCAATTATAACTATCTTTTGCTATTAAATGTTAGAGTTATTGCAAGACAGTAATATAGGCAATTCCTTGAATGTCTTGTTAAAAACTAGTTTTTACTGTGAGGTTTAAGGTTATGTTGGCACAGTATTCTGGAATTCAAGTTTCTATAATGATAGAGCAAAGGGATGACTGTTTGATACTAAGTTTATTCTTGAATTTTATCATCTAGTAACTTTTTATCAGTCAAAGTTAAAATTAACTACAATGTAAGTGGTTTAATTCTTTAAGTATTTGAGGTTACAAAACGGTTATTAAACTAATAATGTAGTACCTAAAATAAATGTTTCTTGAATGAAGCATGGGGATTAACCCAGACAAGGAAGAAAAGTATTAAATGAAATGAGGCTATAAATAAAAACGATTTTTAAGATAGTAAAGGAATGATTCTAATTTCATACATATCTCTGAAATAAAAAGAATTAGAAAATAAGACCACTGCTTTTTTTTTTTGTTTTTTTTTTTGAGGTTGTCTTCATTTATTATCAGTGAGGAAAATCCTCATGAGTTAATATGCGTCCACTGTCCCCAGAGGTGTGTGCTGAGGGAGGGGGCCCTACAGCACTCCAGAGATAGCTTTTAGCAATAGTGCTTTGACCAGGAGCTGCTGGACACATTCCCTGGGGAATAAGCAGTTGTCTCCATTGGCTTCTCCTCTCCCATGGCCAACTCAGTGGGGTGAGTGGTCATCAGTCTCTGAGGGGGGCAAGTTGGGAGAGAACAGATAGTAGTCGAGTGTGAGAGGACATGAGGACAAGACTGGTGATGGCCACGTACAGGGATGGGCCCACCATCCCCACCCCTGGGATCCAAGTGAGGGGTCAGACTGTATAGTGTGTTAAGGAACCAGGGGAAAATGACTGCTTGTATCTTCCCTTCTTAATGTTGATGAGGAATCAGTGTTTATAGTGCAAATTAAAAATTGTTAACTAAAGACACAGCATATTAATACTGTAAATCATTTACTGATTCAGGATTTTAGCCCGAGGCTAGGTTTGCAAAATGGATGTATACAATTCTAATTTCCTGAAATAAGTTTTTTTGTTATTAAAAAATAGATTCTAGAAATTCTTCATTGGATTATTCTTCATTTGAATTTCCGGTGGCACGAAAATGTAGGTATTTACTTAATAAATATTAATCTTTGAGCTTATTATTCTTAAAATAAAGAGAGTTGAAATAGTTGAATGTCTGGAGGCATTTTACGCTGCTACATTTTTTTATTAATTTTTTTTTAACGTTTATTTTTGAGAGAAAAGAGTGCGAGTGGGGGAGGGATAGAGAGGGGGACAGAGAATACCAGCCAGCTCTGCGTTGTCAGCGCAAAGCCAGATGTGAGGATTGAACTCTCAAACTGTGAGACCATGACCTGAGCTGAAGTCACACACTCAACCAACTGAGCCACCCAGTTGACTCCTCCCCCCCTCGCCTTTTTTTAAAGTTTATTTTATTTTGAGAGAGAGGGAGAGAGAGAGCGAGAGCGAATCTCAAGCAGGCTCCGTGCATCAGCAGTGCAGAGCCCAATGCAGGGCCCTTTATAAACAGGGCAGCAGGTGTATAGACATATGATTACTTATACTTTGGAGTACATATTTATTTCTTATTGAGGTTGGAAGAGCTGGAATTAATTCATGTGTTTACATAGTTAAAATTTTTTAAAGTGTGCTTGTTTTCCTACCATTGTAATAGTTCGATTGATTTTACAGAGGGAGTTGTGAAATCTGTATTGATTTGCCTGAAAAAAATTTTCTTTAATTGTATTTATTTTGAGAGAAGAGAGAGAGAGAATGTATGCAAGTGCAAGTAGGGAAGGGGCAAAGAGAGAGAGAGGGAGAGAGAGAATCCCAAGCAGGCTCCACACTGTCAGCATGGAGCCTGATGCAGGGCTTGGTCTCACAAACTGTGAGATCATGACCTGAGCTGAAATCAAGAGTCGGTCTTGACTGAGCCACGCAGGTGCCTCTAATTTTTTTTTTTTAATTTTGTTTCTTGTGTAGTGTTTTATTACTTTTTGTAAATAGTGGCTTAAGATGAAGCAGTATTTTAACATTGGCTTTTGTAATCCTAAATCCTCAGTCATGACACTAAAAACATATATAATTATGGTTAGCAGTACTGCAAGAAAGTAAAAAATATTTTATTAAACTTACACTTATACAAAGTTTGTACGTAAGACATGTATTTAGTATTGAAGATCAGAGATTCTTTGTTTTATGTTCTCACCCCAGGATATTTGTGAGCTTCAGTCTATTTAAATAACAATTTATAAAATAAATTGTATGCATCTACCATGAATTAACTTACTTCTGATTTCTGAGTGTGACAGTAGTGAAGGTGGTAGTTTTATTTCGCAGTGTGGGAGATCATTTCATTGCTTAATTTTCTGTCCATTTTATCCTTTATTGCTCAGGGTACCAGGAGTTTGTTGCCAGGTTGGATGTTCTCAGCAGAGTCTTAAAAAATACTCCACATGTGAGAATATATCTATAGATAGATTTTCTATAATCCAGATATGAACTTTAAAAAGCATGTAAGCAAGTTGTGTTCAACCAGTGTTACACTTCAAAGGCTGACTTCAATTTAGAGGAAGTTGTGTATCGTGGCCTTGTAGCATATATAGTGATCACAAGCATAGGATCTGAACCTTATTGTTCTGTGTATAAAGTGAGACTACTGCCATTTCCTACTTCACAGTAAGGCTGTTGTAAGGATTAAATGAATTAATACATATATGCTCTTTATTTATTTAAAAAAAAATTTTTTTTTTCAACGTTTATTTATTTTTGGGACAGAGAGAGACAGAGCATGAACGGGGGAGGGGCAGAGAGAGAGGGAGACACAGAATTGGAAACAGGCTCCAGGCTCTGAGCCATCAGCCCAGAGCCCGACGCGGGGCTCGAACTCCCGGACCTCGAGATCGTGACCTGGCTGAAGTCAGACGCTTAACCGACTGCGCCACCCAGGCGCCCCCATATATGCTATTTAAAACAGTTCCAGGAATGTAGTAAACGCTAAATAAATGTTTGGTGTGTTTTTTGCTGTTGCCGTTATTACTACCATCTTTCTTACTCCTCAGGGTAGTGGGAGATCATTAAGTGTTGGATACAGATTGATATCATTGATTTTGATGCCCTGCACAAAATTGTAGATTAAACAGTTTATGTGACCTTAGAGCAGAAAGTATTCTGCCAATTAAGTTATCTCTTAGCTCCAACTTTATCTTGTTTTTTTCTGCTTTGTGAACCTGGGGCCTGGGACTCGCAAGCCACATTTCTGCATGGCCTGCCGCTCCCTGTGGCTGGCAGATTGGGGGCAGTAAAGGGCTGGAAGGGCAGGCAGGCAGGGACTGGTCTTTCTTCTTTGCTTCCTGTGGCCTTCCTCTCTGCTGTTTTTGTGAGTGACACCCTAACAACACTTCTTCATCCTGGCAGCAGCAGGACCTGCCTGTAGCTGTGACTGGATGCTGTTTGTAGTTTTTCCAACACTTGAGGACTGGTTTCATCAAGCTTTCTTCAGAGACCGCTTGCACCAGCAGCTAATGCTCCTCTTTAGAGGTCTGGGTGCCAGGCCCATCGTTTCTCTCCTTGGAATTCAGAGGCACCTGCCCCAGCCGAGCAGCGCCTTCTCCTTAGAAGTCTGGCTTTAAGTGCCCTGGACCCGTCTTCTAAGCTTTTGTTAGCAGAGCCCTAGGCATGGTACCTGCTTTCTGCAGTTGCTACTTCTGTGATTCCTCAGAGTTCTCTTTTTGCCCCTTCAGCCATTTACCTAGAAACTTCCTACTCGTTAACAAATCTTATATTAAGTTCTGTCTTTTTATTTATTTATTAAAAAAAAATTTTTTTTTTCAACGTTTATTTATTTTTGGGACAGAGAGAGACAGAGCATGAACGGGGGAGGGGCAGAGAGAGAGGGAGACACAGAATCAGAAACAGGCTCCAGGCTCCGAGCCATCAGCCCAGAGCCTGACGCGGGGCTCGAACTCACGGACCGCGAGATCGTGACCTGGCCAGTCGGACGCTTAACCGACTGCGCCACCCAGGCGCCCCCAAGTTCTGTCTTTTTAAATAACAGGTATGATTCCTGTCTTCTGACTGATCCTGGCTGATACAGATAGAGGTGATAAGGACTAGTAGCCAACATGGGTTTGCTTAAGAACTTGTCATTACCTTTTTTTTTTTTTTTAAGGGTTCTAAGATGACATAGTATATCTTGATTTTCCTAAATAATTTTATAAAGTATTCCATGATAATCTTATGAACATGACTCTTGTGGATTTAAAGATAATAAACTTGTTGAATTAGGGAATCACAGAGGTGATAAAAACCTGCAGGAAGTCTGTACCAAAACACAGGACTCTATTTTTTAAATCTAGTCTCATACAGTAATACTGTTTCTTAGATGAAGGCATGAGAGTTTCACAAATTTTAGACAGGTGTATACTACACTGAAAGAATTAGAATTCAAAGGGGTAGTGATATACTAGAACAGTATAATGAAACCATGAAGGTATATATTCTGTAATCTTGAGGGCAGGGACCATGTCTGCTTTTCTTTTTTTATGTCCAGTCCTTAGTAAGTGCCTGGCAAGAGTATGTGCTCCATAAGTGAATATGTTGATAAACCAAGGCAAAACTAATCAATTATAAGTGAGTTTTTCCATTTAGGTTCAAAAACACATGAGATGTGCCTGGGTGTTTCAGTTGGTTAAACATCTGACTCTTTAAACAATTAAAAAATTTTATTTTTTAGAGAAAGAGGAGAGCATGCACACATGAGCAGGGGTGGGGCACAGGGGAGGACAGAAGATCCAAAGTGGGCTCCGTGCTGACAGCAGAGAGCCTGATGTGGGGCTCAAACTCACAAACCATGAGATCATGACCTGAGCTGAAGTTGGACACGCAACCGACTGAGCCACCCAGGTGCCCCACATCTGACTCTTGATTTCAGTTCATGAGATCAAGCCCTGAGTTGGGCTCAGAGCTGACAGCGTGGAGCCTGCTTGGGATTCTCTCTGTCCCTCTCTCTCTCTGCTCTTTCCTTGCTCACACTCTGTCTCAAATAAACATTGAAAAAAATAAAAAAACAAACCTATGAAAAAAACCTTACTTATCAGCATATATGGGAAGAAGTTTTGGGTTGTCTATAAGCTCCACATGAACCATCTTCAATCACTAAGTTAGTGAATGCAGTCTTAGTATTCATTAATGAAAATATTGTTACAGTCTTAGTATCATCATTTCCTGTTCCTCACCTAAAGATTTACTGGTACACTGGGGATGATTGAAGTGACAAATTTGTGATAACTTGTTTTCTTGAGAAAACACTCCACAGTGAGGGAAGGGAAAGGAAATACTAGGGAGACTTTTTTTTTTTTTTTTTTAAAGCCACGGGGCAGTCATTCCTGTATAGTTCCTGACCATGCTTTTAGCAGCCTCTCAGTTCTGGGAAGGCATAAGCTGGCCTAGGTGTACATAGTCCTTAATTAAGGATTTACTAGATTGCTACTTTTCAGCCCTTACAAATTACTGAGGGCACTTGGGCTTTTTTTTTGTTTGTTTTTAAATTTATATCCAAATTAGTTAGCATATAGTGCAACAGTGATTTCAGGAGTAGATTCCTTAGTGCCCCTTACGCATTTAGCACCCCCCCCACACCCCCTCCAGTAACCCTCTGTTCTCCATATTTATGAGTCTCTTCTGTTTTGTCCCCCTCCCTGTTTTTATATTATTTTTGTTTCCCTTCCCTTATGTTCATCTGTTTTGTCTCTTAAAGCCCTCATATGAGTGAAGTCATATGATATTTGTCTTTCTCTGACTAATTTCGCTTAGCATAATACCCTCCAGTTCCATCCATGTAGTTGCAAAGAGGGCACTTGGGCTTTTAAATGGGGAAGTGGTGGGAGAGCTATACCTTATCAAATAGAAATGAACAGGCACCCTAACTTATCCAACCAGCCCTTTTGTAATGTACTCATTCCTTTTCTTCTCCTCTCCCTTGCTCTTTCTCCCAAATGAAAAGGAAATGTTGCAGGGACAGAAGTTCAGCACACAACTGTCCTAAACCACACATGCTATAAGAAGCATACAAAAGATGTGAGAGTTGGGTATACTGTCTGAAGGCAGAACACTTAATATGTTCTTTAGGGCAGAAAACTCAGACCAGTGTGTGGAAATTAATCAGGAGGCAGATTTAGGCTAATGAAAGTGCAACTGAACCAACGTGGGTATCCTCCTTGGTGGGTCATAGAAACTATACCAGGTGAGTTGTTGCACAAAGTTTATTTGCAGCAAATAAGGAGATTACGGGAAATAGCTTCCAGAGCTGTGACTCCCAGAATGAGAGAGAAAGAGAGAAGGGGTTGGCAGGGGGGAGAGAGAATGGGTACTTTTGTTTAGGATTAGGATGAATATTTAGAAGGGAAGCCTTGTCATCCTATGTAGAGGTGGGAATAAGGTCACACATGCGCCTTAAGGAAACATGCCTATACTTACATTGTATGTTATGTAAATGAGGCATGTGCTCCTCTTTGGATGGGGATTTTAGTATAATGAGCTAATTGCCATTCATTCCAGGGGTCACTCAATGGTCCATCTCTGCAGGTGAATGTCAGGGGTTTAGTTCAAGTGGTCCAGGTCTGGGTGGTCTGAGCCGGTGGGAGGTCTTGTCAGGACAGTTGCTGTCACCTGAGGGGTGGTTTTGGGTTTCCTTCCCCTGAATTAAGAGGTAAGCTGGAAAGAAGGAAAGAAGAGCTCAAGAAAAAACCCTAAGACAAAGGTTAATGAGTACAAGCAGGTGGGCAGTAAAGATCAGGTCTTGGGATCTGGCTGGTGACAAAAGGAAAAAACCTTTCTAGACAGCAAACGATAGGAGGTTGTATTTTCTGATGAGGGCTTGGGACAGGGTGTACCCCGAGGGCATATTTATACAGTAGGGATCAAATGGGCGAATGGTAAAGATGCAGTCAATTTCCTTTTTGCAGTATTGTGATGTTTAACCTGGTGTCTCATCTGGTTGAAGGACCATCCTATTGGCTGACAGCATTTTCTGAGGAAATATTTGTCTATTTCAGTTCTGGAACAAATGATAATCTCAAAGTTGTGCAATTAAATCATGGCTTAGAAGATTTTGATTTGAAAAATTTCTAAGCAGACATCCACATAAACCACAGAACAAAATCTCAAGTGTTTCTATAAACTTTCAGTTCTGTGTAACATAACTGCCCTTTGAATTCTCCAGGTCAGATTACTACGAAATATTCCCTTAAGTAACTAACTAAATAAACCAAGATTACTGAGGTTTTCTTACATTTTAAATGACGTCTGGTAAAAACAATTGAGTAGTTGATATCAATGGTGAGATTTTGCAGTGGTGGGGGTTCGAAGCTGACGGCCAATAAAGAATTCTTGAAGACGTCTTTGATTCAAAAAGGTGATTTTATTAAAGCACAGGGACAGGACCTGTGGGCAGGAAGAGCTGCACTAGGGGTGTGAAGAGTGACTGATTATATACGATGGATTTGGGGAAGTAGAGGCAAAAGGGATGCCTCCAGGAGGACTTCCGTATGCTAAAGAGGACTCCTGAGTCACTGAGGGCTTGCTATTGTCAAGCTACTTTTTTCTCTAATGAGGGATTAACATTAGGACAGTAGGGGGTTCCTGGAGAAATGTTATACTCTGTATTTATCTCAAGTATTTGTCAATGGGCTGTAGGTTATAAAAAATTTAATTTTACCTGCCATTTCCTCCTTGCCTTTGTTCCCCACATCACTATGGAGGGAGGGTGATATTAAGGGCTTCTAAGAAACTGAGTCTATAGGTTTCTGGAAATGAAGCTATTGATAAGAGTGCCTTTTTCTTGCAATTTACTAAGATATTGGTAAACTGATGGAGACTCATGTTCTGTATGACTGTGATCTCTATCAGTTAACCATTTGTTTCCTTTCCTTTGTTCTTGGGCTGCCTGCCTGAGGAATATCACACATATCCCACCTGGGGGTGGGGGGTGGGGGTTGTTAGCTTGTGCTTTGCCCTCAGCTTGCCTTATGTTCCTCATCATCAAGCTATTTCTGGTGACAGTTAGCAGAATTGATTAGGCATCATAGACTTTTATTCTCCGTAGCCAGGAAACTCCCAGCAGTTCACTGTTTTGTGGACTCCAAGTGAAAGACGACTTAACTTCCATTTTGACCTCGAACTTTCTAATTGATTAAGTTATTTGCAGCTGCATCTCTTAACTCAGGCAAAAGACCCTGAGCAAAGTATCCACTGGGGGAGGGGGGATGGAAACTACCCCCTCAAGCAATAAGGACTGCTCTCAACCAGCAAGACCCCTCCTGATGGACACCCTTATAGTGGCTGGACCTTTACTGCCCACCTGCACACATCACCGACTTTTGTCCCACATTTTCCTTATATAAACCTGCAAGTATTTTTGGCACTTTGGAGACAGTCTTTGAGACTCTAGTCCCCCGTCTTCCCGGTGTTGGCCTCGCTGGAATAAATTCCTCATTTGGTTCACCACTGTTGTCTCTCCGGCTTTGGATTTTGGCAGCTGCGAGAGGCGAAACCTGGTCTGCGTGGGACACCTGGAGTCAGGTGTACTTTCATCCCAGCACCCCGACTACACAAGTGAGGTCCATGGTTCAGTTCACAGCTACACCAAGAATTACCTGTAGACTGACTAAACAAAATAACTTGTTTACGTGCATGCTTCTTTCCCCCCAAATTTGTATAGATACTGTTTGATTCATAAAATGTACATTTATTTAAAGACAGTACTGAATTCAGAGTAGCCTTTGCTGTTTGTATTTCTCAATTAGCGGTCTTAAAATGTACAGCTAAGAAATCAGAAAAAGGTTTTGATGTCTGAAAGGAGTCAAGAGAGGAGAAAGTATTGGCAATGATTGATCCAGATCAGATGGTGGCAAACTTTTAAAAAGGGCCTGACAGCAGATACTTTAGGTTTTATGGGCTGTAGTCTTTGTTGTGATACTAAAGTCTGCCACTGTAACACAAAAGCAGACTTAAACAATGTATAAATAAATGGACGTGGCTACGTTCCAATAAAACTTTATTTCCAAGAACAGGCAGTTGAAGTTTTCTGAGCCCTGATCTAGATTTTGTTAAAGTGACTTCAAATTCTCAAAATTAACTTTAAAACAATGGAAGTGGGGGGCGCCTGGGTAGCTCAGTTAAGCGGCGACTTCAGCTCAGGTCACGATCTTGCGGTTCGTGAGCTCAAGCCCCACGTGGGGCTCTGTGCTGACAGCTTGGAGCCTGGATCCTGCTTCGGATTCTGTGTCTCCCTCTCTCTCTGCCGCACACCCTCTCACACTCTGTCGATCTCTCAAAATAAATGAACGTTAAAAAAAAAAAAAGATGGAAGTGGACGAGGGGTTAGACTCTAATCAGTTTTTACACCTTACACAACACTTGATGAGGTGGACAAAGTCAAAAGAAATAGAAAAATTCAATTCCTTATAATTTGCAGCCCATTGACAAATACCTGAAATGGGCAGAGTAGGACATTCCTCAAGGAATTCACAACTGCCTTAATGTTAATGCTTTGCTAGAGGCAGAAAACAACGTTAGCTTGACAATAGCCAGACCTCCAGGATCCTACAAGTATTCTTTAACAGATGAAAATTCCTTTAGAAACTTCCTTTCTGTCCTACCCCTCCCCCCATTAGAAGTATGTAATCCATCTCTCCTCACAGAGGAGCTTCTCCTGCCCATGGGTCCTGTCCCCATGCTTTAATAAAAATACCTTTTTGCACCAAATATGTCTCAAGAATTCTTTCTTGGCTGTTTACCCCTGGCCTACATCACATCAGGGTGATCAGGGACATTTCCTGCCAACCATGACCCTTACATTGGATTAAAATATCCACTTTGTAAGTCTGTTGGTAAGTGTCAAGTTTCGAATCCTGTATTTCTGTCCTTTGACCTTCGTTTTATTCTCCTCTCGTTGATGTTGAGTACACAGAGATTTACATTTTCATCAGTTATGCATTCCTAGGTTCTGGATTGAGTCTGTTCATTTGCAGCATTCTTTCCTTCTAATTATCTCATGGTGGGCTTTTTTGGGTCATATTTATTTCAATAAAAGGTAGTTCCTTTTCCTTGATTCTAGTGCACTTCACTTTGGGACTTTCTGGTAAAATAGTGAAAGACTTGAAATGGATTTGGAAAAAGATTACTAGGTGCCTTCGGGTGAGTAGGTTGCCTGGAATGTATGTACCTTTCTGGATTATCTGATTCTATGAAGTTTTCACCTTTCATGGTCTTTGAACTGCTTTATACTTCTGTTCATTGTCCAAACTGATAGCAATGCAAATTATTCTTGTCCATAGATATGCAAATGATTATTTCCAGGTGGAGGGGCAATTGATTTCACTTTCTTCCTCTGGAAAGGCCAGTTTGCATCTATTTGCAGAGAAATTTATTTCATCATTTTTGATTGCTTATACATGTGGGGTACTTTGAACATTTTACTGGGTTACTCATTAATTAATGAGTTAAGTAAAGTCTTTGAAGTGTGTTCATTTCATATTTGTATGAGAGTCATAGTTTTACAAAAATGGATATTATAACAGGAACAAAGGTTATTTAGTGGTTTTTATTCACTAGTTCACCTGTCAAAATGCATTTCAAAAAAGAAGAACATGAAAGTACTAGTAAGCTCAGAGATAAATAATACCCTCAGGAATTTTTATTATTTGTCATAATTGCTGAAAAATGGTGTGAAAATTGCTGAAAATTTAAGGGCATGATATAACGTAAATTATGCTTATATGTTAGTTTAAGTTGCATGTGTTTGTAACTTGGTTGAATAACTAACTTTGACATGTGTGTTTTGAGTATCTGTTGTTTGGATGGGCTGGAGTGGGCAGATGCCGACCCCCCCAGGCATGGGATGGCCTTGCTATTTTCCACATTAGTCTTAAAAGAAAGGGGTTGGCTGTTTACCTAATAAAATGATATCAACTTATTTATAATCATCTCAAGTTAATAGAACAGTATAGAAACACAAAGTTATGAATATCAGATTTATGTTTGTTAAAAAACGAAATTCATCTGAGTAGATGTGAAGATCTAATGGCTTTATTCAGTGATTCTTGAATCAGGCAGATTCTGACTAGCAAGTAGAAAGGAGCTGTGGGGGGACACAGAATGGAGGGCTTTTATAGGGAGAAGGGGTCAGAAAAAGGAAGTTTCTAACAAAGAGTCGATTGTTTCAGGCAAGGTCACCTTCCTTTGGGGGAAGGGTGGCGGTGGAGGGCTGTTATGCAAATTATCTCACTAGTGCTGATCAGGTAATTCCAGACTGAGTTGTTACAGGTTACATCCCTGAGAGAGGTTGAAACTACAATTAGGTTAGATATTAGGTCTTGATTTGCTGTCATGGGGCAAGTGAACTCCATTTTGGGCCTGTTGTTCCTTTTTTGAGGGGGGAGGATGCAGGCAGGGAAGGGACAGAGAGGGAGGGAATCCCAAGCAGCCTCCTTGCTGCCAGTGCCAGCTCAGAGCCCGAGGCCGAGCTGGAACTCATGAACTGCAAGATGATGACCTTGAGCTGAAATCAAGAGTCGACACTTAACCAGCTGAGCCACCCAGGCACTCCTAATCATCCCTTTTGATCAGACTCTCACATTAACTGAGAGACAGGATAAAAATTTAAATCATTAACGTCACTCCAATCTATTGCTCTGAAGCTCTTGAAGTTTTTGTGGATCCTTTGTGTGGTGTTCATGACATTTGTTGCTTAGTCTCTTATATTCACAGGGCACAACTTCAGGTTCACATTTTTTTAAAGTTGGTCATCTCTTTGTTCCTTTTCTGACGTTCCAGTCTTAGGAAGATCATTTGCTTGGTGGTAAGTGTGAGCAAATGTGTTTAAAGCCTTTGAGAGAATACAGCATGCTAGGGAGACTGCTATGACTATGATAAGCAGGATAATTCCCAACATCTGGAGTTCACTTACCATGGTCCCTAAGACCCAAACAAATCAAAATCAGGTAGGTCAAAGAAAGACCTCATTGGAGGGGTCACTTGAAAAAAATTTTTTTTTAATATTTATTTTTGATAGAGAATGAGAGAGTGTGATCAGGAAAGGGGCAGAGAGAAAGAGAGAGGGAGACACAGAATCCAAAGCAGGCTACAGGTTCCCAGCTGTTAGCACAGGGCCTGATGAGGGGCTCGAACTCATGTACCTCAAGATCATGACCTGAGCCAAAGTTGGATGCTTAACCAACTGAGCCACCCAGGCGCCCTGAAGGAGTCATCTTTTTAAGCCAAGTGGCTTGCTCAGTAATCTTATGTACCTGAGTTTCAGCTTCTCCATGAGTGTTAATCCAGGTGCAGCAGGTGGTGTTGGCCAGGGAAGTAGGGCCCTGCCAAAGGAAGCAAATCTAGAATCATGAGTGCCTCCTGGTAATTCCCATTTCAGTCCGTGGTTCAGTACTGGAAAGGTGACAGCTGTGAAAGCCAGTGAAATTTTAAGGGTTTGTAGACCACACATGCTTTTTTATTCTGGTTATCCTTGCCTGTGTTCCTTTCTTTGTATAGAGCTTGTACATAAAGTTCCCCAAGTTTGGGGTTGTTAACCAGAGACAGGAAAAAGACCAGAGTGGGGTGGGGGGGGGAGTGTCTCTAGCATCATGGATAGATCAGAGCTCTTGATGAAAAATCCAGCAGTTGAAAGTTTGTTACCCTTAACAATGGTCTGGGATACATGAATGATGGCATTATGTTTCCAGGCCAGTGCTGAGTAAAGGAAAGAAAGAAGAGGATTTCATGTTTAGTTAAAGTATGTAGTCTTTTTTTTTAAAATTTTTTAAAAATGTTTTTATTTTTGAAGGAGAGAGCGAGCATGAGCAGGGGAGGAGCAGAGTGAGAGGGAGACATAGAATTTGAAGCAGGCTCCAGGCTCTAAGCTGTCAGCACAGAGCCTGATGCGGGGCTTGAACTCACGAACTGTGAGATCATGACCTGAGCTGAAGTCAGACACTTAACTGACTGAGCCACCCCGGTGCCCGAGAGAGTATGTAGTCTTTTTTTTTTTTTAATTTTTTGTTTTTCAACGTTTATTTATTTTTGGGACAGAGAGAGACAGAGCATGAACGGGGGAGGGTCAGAGAGAGGGAGACACAGAATCGGAAACAGGCTCCAGGCTCTGAGCCATCAGCCCAGAGCCCGACGCGGGGCTCGAACTCACGGACCGCGAGATCGTGACCTGGCTGAAGTCGGACGCTCAACCGACTGCGCCACCCAGGCGCCCCGAGAGTATGTAGTCTTGATGTGGCATTGGGAGCAGTTTATCTTGAGGTCAGCTCCTGCTCTTTTTAGTTAATTTGATTTTGAGGTGTCCAGCTGGTGTATAGGACCAGATGTCAGGTGGAAACTTACTCAGCTGTGAGGTATATACCCAAGATTCAAGGATATATCCCAGAGGCCCGAGTCTCTGAGGTTTGGCTGCCGACTGGGTAGTGAGGAAACCCTGGTATAGTCCTTTCCAGGGAGATTTGTGGGAAGTCTTTGTTCTTAAGGAGACTAAATTAGAAGGTGGGAGAAAATTGGAAATGTTAATTTGGAGAGTTGTAGACAGATATTTGAGGAAACTTAGAATTCAGGATCTAATCCAGTCACATGTATATAAGAAACCTCAAAGGCAATTGACAGGATTAGAGGCTAATCTAGGCAAAGGTACACAAACATAATTTTTCTCTCTACAGTTACCCCCATTTTTTTCTTCTACAAAAGATAATTATAGTAAAACTAATTTGTTTGCATCTAACTTGGCTTGATTACTTACATAAATGTAGCAAGAATAGTGATGGACCATATAAGCTCTTTTTAAGGCTGTTTTGCTGAAACTTTTTATCTCGGGTGGGATTCTTAAAAGCCTCTGAGGCTAGGAAGCCAAGCCAAGCCAAGGACTGACCATCAGATTTTACTTGCAGTACTTTTCCAGTCAAAGCCTTGGCAACATTTCCAGTTGTGTCCTGTTATATGGAGAACATATTCTTAGTGAACTTATGTAAATAACTGGGGGCACCTGGGTGGCTTAGTCGGTTGAGCGTCTGACTTCAGCTCAGGTCATGATCTCACAGTTTGTGAGTTCTAGTCCCTTATCAGGCTCTGTGCTGGCAGCTCAGAGCCTGGAGCCTACTTTTGATTCTGTGTCTCCCTCTCTGTCTCCTTCAAAAATAAATAAACATTAAAAGAAAAAAAAACAGCTAAAGTGCTATGAAGATAATACCTCAGGAGTTTCTGAATTCTGGATGGATCAAATGGGGAGAAAAAGTAAGTCTTTTATCTTTGTTTACAATGGGGTACTTTACCAAATTGTAAGTCATAGGTAGCTTAAGAGAAAAAGTATATTTAAAGCTGGGGAAAACCCCAAAACATTAAAAAGCCAGCAATGTTTCAGGCGAAAAGTCATACAAATTTATAATATTCCTCCTTAGTTAATTCAGTCCCATATAATTAGTACTTTTTTTGCTTGAATCCAGTTTAGTTTATGATTTTAAAGCTTTCAGAACTCTGTACTTGTCAAAATCCTTTCCATGAATCTTCTCTTTTTTTTTTTAAGTTTATTTGAGACAGAGAGGAAGAGAGAGAGAGAGAGAATGCACATGAGCAGGGGAGGGGCAGAGAGAGAAGGAGAGAGAAAGAATCACAAGCAGGCCCCATACTGTCAGTGCGGAGCCCCGATGCCTGGCTTGAACTTACAAACCATGAGGTCATAACCTGAACTGAAATCAAGAGTTGGACACCCAACCGACTGAGCCACCCAGGCATCCCTCCATTAATCTTCTTGACAATGAAACACTTTTGCAAAACATTTGAGTACAACAATAACTCTGTAAATGACAAAAGATTTTAAATCCCCATTGTTAAAGATCTGATGAGAGAGTTCATTACAGTGGAAACAACAAGGAAATTTGGTTATTTCTGTGATACACAACATTTTAAAATAACTGGAATTATGACTGATAACATTATATACCAGAGTATATCAGATTTCTAAGAATTTCATATACATGTATGTATAAGGTATACATATACAAAGGTAACAGAAAGAAAGCTTAGTATTATTTTTTGATAATGCTTCCAATATAATGTAACATCAAATAGCCCTAATTATTTTAACATTACCTTTTTTTTTTTTTTTTTTTTAAATTTTTTTTTTTTTCAACGTTTATTTATTTTTGGGACAGAGAGAGACAGAGCATGAACGGGGGAGGGGCAGAGAGAGAGGGAGACACAGAATCGGAAACAGGCTCCAGGCTCTGAGCCATCAGCCCAGAGCCCGACGCGGGGCTCGAACTCCCGGACCGCGAGATCGTGACCTGGCTGAAGTCGGACGCTTAACCGACTGCGCCACCCAGGCGCCCCTAACATTACCTTTTTTAGAAGGAGAGAGAGAATAAATCTTTTGAGATATTCCAGAGACCCTCTGAAAAATCCCAAAGTTAAAAGAACTCCATTTAGGATTTGGTTTGGGGAAGTTTGTCAAAAATATCAAAGGTTTTAAAATACTTGGTCAGGTAGGTTATTGTGAAACAACAGTTATCCATCTAAGCATAGTGACCATAAAAGACTTGCAGGCAAATACAGAAAGTTACCTCATTGTAAAGAAACCCAACTAACAAAAACCAAAAAACCATAGCTCTTTTAACAGAGAGGATTTAGGGGGCACCTCAGTGGCTCAGTTGATTAAGTGCCTGGCTTTGGCTCAGGTCATGATCCCATGGTTTGTGGGTTCGAGCCCCGCATCGTGCTCTGTGCTGACAGCACAGAGCCTGGAGCCTGATTCAGATTGTGTGTCTCCCTCTCTCTCTATTGCTCCCCCACTCGTGCTCTTTGCCTCTCTCTCAAAAATAAACATTTAAAAAAAAATTTTTTTTTCAACGTTTTTTATTTATTTTTGGGACAGAGAGAGACAGAGCATGAACGGGGGAGGGGCAGAGAGAGAGGGAGACACAGAATCGGAAACAGGCTCCAGGCTCCGAGCCATCAGCCCAGAGCCTGACGCGGGGCTCGAACTCATGGACCGCGAGATCGTGACCTGGCTGATGTCGGACGCTTAACCGACTGCGCCACCCAGGCGCCCTCAAAAATAAACATTTTAAAAAATTAAAAAAAAAATAGAGAATATTCAGCTTTCTTGAGTAATTAAACACCTGATAAAGTCAACACAGTAAATTATTTTGCCAGGACACACAATCTTTGTTTCCTCTGAAGATTACGTTAAGAGGTGAAGAAAAATCTTTCATACTCTCTTAGCAAGAGCAGACCAAGAGTCCAAGAAAACGTTGTCCTTTTAACAGAGAGACAGCCAAATTCTAATTTTGTACCAACTTACTTTTTATATTAAAGCTTATTTGCTTGGGGTGCCTGAGTGGCTCAGTCAGTTGAACATCCAATCTTGATTTCTCCTCAGGTCATGGTCCCAGGGTTGTGGGATTGAGTGCTGTGTTGGGCTCCACGCTGAGTGTGCATCTTGCTTAAGATTGTTACTCTCTCTCCCTCTGCCTCTCTCCCCCTCTTGTGCTCTGTCTCTGTCTCTCTCTCTCAAAGAAAAAAAGTAAAAAATATATTAAAAAGTTCATTTGCTTAATTAAATGTATTCTAATCTTAGCCAGTCATAACCAGCTTAAAATTCTTTTCTGAAGATTCCTTTTCTGCAAAACTTAGTGGCTTTAATTGCATATGTTAAAATTTAAAGCCTTCAAAAAGCCTGAATTTTTACTGAAAATAGAGAAGTAAACAGTTATGAACTATTAGCATTTTGTGGGGTGGCAAGCTTATACTTTTTATAATTTCTAGAAAACATGCTTTCTCATAATGACTTTCTCGGTCTGACATAAAACATGTTTTGTTATTGATCTCCATTTATTAATTACCTCCTGTATTTTGTGTTATCTATCCATCTATCTTAAACTTCACAAGTAATTATAGTTAGAATAATAGTATTTATTTATAACATATTATTATTTTTATTCCTTTCTTACTACATTTCTGTTTTCCTTCAATATTTCTTTTAGTGAAGGCCTATTGTTGATGCATTCCTTTGGTTTTGGTTTGTTTGTACAAATATTTATTTTACCTTTTGAAAAATTGTGATACATTAGCATACCATAAAATTCACCATTTAAAAGCATACAATTCAGTGTTTTTTTAGTATATTCACAACCATCGCCACTAATTCCAGAACATTTCCATCACCTTCAAAAAAAAGCCCTCATTGGGTCACCCATTTTCCCCTACCTCTAGCCCCCTGGCAACCAGTAATTTGCTTTCAGTCTCAATGGGCATGCCTTTCATGGACATTTGATATAAATGGAATCATACAAAGTGTGGCCTTGTCTCTGGCTTCTTTCCCTTAACATAGTGTTTTAAAAGATTCATCCATGTGCTCATGTGTGTCAGTTTATTCCTTTTCATTGTTCCATTGTATGGCTATGCCACATTTTGTTTATTCATTCATCAGTTGATGGACATTTGAGTTGTTGGCTTTTATAAATAATGTTTCTGTAAATATTTGTGTACAAGTTGTATGGAACACAACAATTCATTTGGGTAAATGCTTTGGAGTGGAATTGCTGGGTCATATGATAGCTCCATGTTTAACTTTTTGAGGATGTGACAAACCGTTTTCCAGAGTAACTTTACCATTTAAAATTCTACCAGCACTGTATGATGGCTCCTGTTTCAACTTCATTTTTGAACAATATTTTCTCTGCGTATAGACTTTTAGGTTAGCTATTTCATCTTCCCTCATTTCTGTTAAGCTTTGAAGATAATGTGTCTTTTCCTGTCCTCTATCTGTTTTAACATTTTCTCTTTGTTTTTGGTTTTTAGGAGTTTGACCATGATTTGTGTAGGTCTAGTTTTTTTGTTATTTTGGGGTTGAATGAAGTTCTTAACAGTTGGTTCAATATTCTATGCGTTGTGTTTCATCGGTTTTAGAAAATTCTTGGTCATGAGGTATTCAAATATTGCTTCTACTTCCTTCTCTTTCTTCTGAGATTTCACTGTAGGTGTGTTAGACTTCTTAGGCATGTTTCTTATTATGTCTCTTGTGTACCTACTTTCTCCCCCACCCCTTTCTTTTTGGGTATATTTCATTTTGGGTATTTTCTACGGACTTTTCTTCCAGTTTATTAATCCTGCCATTTGTTATGTCACATCTTGTAAACCCATCCACAAAGTTGCTAATTTGAGGTATTATATAGTTTAGTTTTGGGATGTACATTGAATTCTTTATTTTAAGGTCAGTTCTCCAGTGAGATTTTGTCTTAACCTATTTTGTTTTTGAAATATACAACTAATATGTGTTATCCATATGGGACTTTGGTGTAAATTCAAAAAAGGTCCTACTCTCTAGGCATAAGAATAACTTGGTGAGTGGAGAATAACTTTGTAAGACTTAAAAAGTGGTAGCCCCCTTCCTGTAGGCCATGCAGCTCTGGGCCAGGGGACAAAGGCTGGTTTTGTATCTCCCTTTTGTCTTCTCATCCAGACATACTTAGAAAGTGAACAGATTCTACAACTATATATATATATATATATATATATATATATATATACACACACACATATATATATATATATATATATATATATACACACACATATATATATATATATATATATATATATACACACACATATATATATATATATATATATGTGTGTGTGCCCTAATATATAATAGTAAGCTATGCTCTGTTTTCAGAGGTTTTTTTTTCATATTTTGAAAAAAGCTAATATATGCATATAGTAAAATATCAGATAGTATAAAATGGAAATGTTGGGTACCTTCCTAATCCTTTCCAGTCCTGAAATAATTTTCTTTTAAAAATTTTTTTTTTTTTTAACGTTTATTTATTTTTGAGACAGAGAGAGACAGAGATGAACGGGGGAGGGTCAGAGAGAGGGAGACACAGAATCGGAAACAGGCTCCAGGCTCTGAGCTGTCAGCACAGAGCCCGACGCGGGACTCGAACTCATGGACCGCGAGATCGTGACCTGGCTGAAGTCGGACGCTTAACCGACTGCGCCACCCAGGCGCCCCCTGAAATAATTTTCTATTGAGGCAGTTACTCTACTGGTTTATGTATCGTTTCCGGCATAATTAGTCCATATATATTTAAGCATGTAACTGTATGTATGTTTATGTATTATTTCCTCCCCCCACCCCTTTTTTCATGGGATATAACATATTCTGTATTGCTGTTCTGCAACTTGATTCTTTTCTGTTTTTCCATATCAGTATGTAAAACCTGCCTCATTCTTTTGGCTGGGTTTGTAGTGTCAATTATTGATCTGATTATTTTGATGTAATGAAAACTTTTTCTGTTGTCTAACATTTAGGTTATTTCTAACCTCATGCTAATACAAATGATGCTGTTATGAATATCTTGCATATGTGACTTTGCTTACATAGGTAAATGTGACTTCAGGATAAATTATCAGACGTGGAAAAAATTTCTAGAATTCAAAGGATACGTACCTTTTGTAACTATTCCTTAGTTCTATAATGAAATCATATCATTTACCACTTCCATCAACAATGTATGAATGTAACTTTTTCTTTATTCCCCTTACTATGAAAATGTACTGATAATTTTTTTCCATTAGTATGAGAGAAGAAAAATAATATCTCAAGGTTTAATTTTCTTTTAAAATAACTGAAGTCATGGGGTGCCTGGCTGGCTCTGTTGGTAGAGCACGTGACTCTTGATCTCAGGTTCGAGAGTTTAAGCTCCATGTTGGACCTGGAGGTTACTTTAAAAGAAAAAACAAAAAAACTGAAATCACACATTAAAAAAAATGTGCTTAAAAGCCATGTGGATCTCCTTTCTTATCTGCCTGTGCATATTCTTTGTCCATTGGATTTTTTATTTGTAGATTTTTATATAGTAAGAAAATTAGCTTTTTATTATATGTTGCAGAGAGTTTTAAAATTGATTTGTTACTCATATTTTCACTTTTTTTAAATTTATTTTTTCTTACTTAGGTATTTAAAGCTTTTATGTTGTCAGATTTATGTCTTTTATGTCTTTAGGTTGTGTTATAATTAGAAAGGCCTTCCTTAGCTTATATGATAAAAAATTCTTCTATATTTCATTTTAATAATTTAATAGTTTATTTTAAACATTTAATTCTTTGATTCATGTATCATTTTTTGATATAAAGGATGATAAGTATTTTTCTGTATCATTTGAATGCTCAAAATTTATAACTGGTCTGGAACTATTACAGTTTAGTAATTGTACGTGGCTGAGTATTCTGAGCCTATTTCATTTATGTTATTGCCACTATCATTTCAAGATGAGTTTGTCAGAGGATCACTGAAAAATATCGACCATGTTAATATTTGTTGACATCCTTAAACTGTAAATACTGGAAATATATGAGAAAAGAAAGAATATTATAATCAGTGAATCTAACTAAATTAGTGATTCAGAAGTTTATTTTAGTTTATTTTTTGAGAGAGAAAGAGCACAAGTGAGTGAGGGGGCAGAGAGACAGAATCCTAGAAGGGATAAAGAGAGAGAGAGAGAGAGAGAGAGAGAGAAATAAGTGGGGTTCACCCAAAGTGGGATCATGTTTTTACCTGAAGTGGGGCTTGAGCTCACCTGACGAGAGACTTGAACTCACGAACTGTGAGATCATGACCTGAGCCAAAGTCAGATGCTTAACGACTGAGCCACCTAGGAGCCCTGAAATTTGATTTTATTTTTTAAGATCTCCATGGTACTATCCACTCTGTTTCTGAATTTAATATGGCCAGTTGTTCCAAGTACTGTATATATAATCTGAAATACATGCAGGGGCCTTTTTTCCCCCCTCTCTGTCATGCCAAGTTTATTAATAGCAGAGAAGATAAAGAGGAACTAGGTAGATTATACTCCTTTTTTTAACCGTACACAAAATGCTATTTATTAGCCTCCTAAGGATAACACCATAACTAGCTTATTAGAAACAGGCATAGTTTGACAGTTTAGAAGCTTCTGTGGACACTTATTAGAGTGCCTTTTTCTTTTAAATTTATGGACATGTGGTGGTGGTGATTTAGTATTTATTTATAATGTAGTATTTATAATCTGTCTGCACTAGCACTTTTCCATGGTGTTTTACTTTGCTCTCAGAGGCTTTATTTAGTAGTTTATACCAGAGGGTTTTTGTTTGTTTGTTTTTTAAGTAGGCTCTACACCCAACATGGGACTTGAACTCATGACTCTGAGATCAAGGGTCACATACTCTACCAACTGGGCCAGCTAGGCGCTCTAGTTTATAACAGAGTTTTAGCAACTTCCTGTCTGGGAACATACTCTACCAAAAAGATCCTTTGATCTCATATGTATGGTATCTCCTGTCTCAGATTCACAGTGTGTAAAATAAAAGCTCTGAGGTCTTCCACTAAAGCAGAAACTCGTTTTCCTTGTTCCTCCAAGTATCGTGAGGACCTAGGGTTCTTAGGGGTGCATAATTTGGGAAATGTTACTTTATATTACTGTATATGGAGGTAGTGGAATGCAGAACTTTTCTTAATTTGATTCTTATTTGTGTTGGCATTGAACCAAATTATTACTCTGAGAAGTAGGGAGGGGATGCTCTAATAGTAGGATCATGTCTTTTTCACTTTTAAGCTACATTTGAAGCTAACCATTTTACTGTTAAAGGCTGTTATTTATATTTTTATGTCATACCCTTGAGTTTTCAAATATAGATTTGGTTTTCATAACTTATGGCTAGTACTGCCCTTATTTTGGACTCCTGATGACTATATTTTCCAAAATGAAATCAGTTTTGTACATTGTCAGTACCTCAATACATTGGTTTGATGATGTGGATAAAAAAATTAAGAATCAAGACTCTTTAAAGGAAAATCCTTGTTTGGTAAATGTTACATAGTCCGTTAATTTTCAAACGGTATGTTTCATGATCATAATTTAAAACAGCAACAACAGACTAACCAGAATACAATCTTGGTTTGTCACTTCCAGTATGAGGAAGTTGAGAGATATAACTTGAACACTGATATTGGACATTTCTAGAATATATTTTATTATTATTATTTTTTAAATTTTATTTTATTTTGAGAGAAAGAATGCACAGTGAGAGAGAGGGAGAGAGAATCTCAAGCAGGCTCTGCATTGCCAGCACAGAGCCCAATGCAGGGCTCGAATTCTCGAACTGTGAGATCAGGACCTGAGCTGGAAACCAAGAGTCGGACACACAACTAACTGAGCCACCCAGGTGCCCCAAGAATATTTTTAATGTTTCAAATTGTCATGGAAATCTAGTTCATGATATTCCTGTAAACAGGAAAAATAGTAATTGTCTGTGTGAAGATTAGCTCTGCTTTTTTCCTCCTTTCTGTGGAATTTGTCCTTTGTCCTCTGTGAAGAGTCTGGTACTTTTTAAGTATTGGTTGTGTTACATCTCAGATCTGTCCTCTTTTTTTTTTTTTTTTAAGATTTATTTATTTAAGTGATCTCTATACCCAACATGGGACTCGAACTCATATCCCTGAGATTAAGAGTCACATGCTCTACCACTTGAGCCGGCCAGGCACCCCTGTGTTCTTTTGAATGGAGGGACTTAGTCTTAAAGAAAGACGTGAGGAAGAAAATTATACTTTACACTTTTTGTTTTAATTGTACTCAGGGCAAGTCTGCTTAGAATTGCAAACTGTCTCTCTGGATACTGATGTCTTAAGTTTCTTCTCTTGGCACTCTGATGCAGTTCCTAATTTTCCTATTTTAAAAATAAGTAACGTTTGACTCATTCACTCCCTTTGGTTTTAAGGTCAGTGTTATTAAGTCATAGGAAACTTAATGATTTGGAAGAAATCAACATAAAAAACGGGTCTTAAATTGCCAAGATACAGTTTACGGCAGATATTTTGTTTTTCTTTTTGGTGATTTCCAAAAACTGGTGTTTGTCTTTGAAATTCCATGGTAGAAGCCCAATTACCAAATTTGTCAGTCTAAAAGATTCATTGATACATTAAAACTTATGTTTTTAAATTTTTTAAATATTTTAATTTTAGAACTCACATATACTTACTGTATAACATTTGGATAAGAAAGGTAACTCTGGGGTGCCTGGGTGGCTCAGTTGGTTGAGTGCCTGACTTCGGCTCAGGTCATGATCTCGCGGTCTATGAGTTCAAGCCCTGCGTTGGGCTCTGTGCTGACAGCTCAGAGCCTGGAGCCTCTTTCAGATTCTGTGTCTCCTTCTCTGTCTGCCCCCACCCCTCCTCTCTCTCTCTCTCTCTCAAAAATAAATAAACATTAAAAAAATAAAAAAAAAATAAAGATAACCCATAATTTTATATCCAGAGATAACTTAGCATAGTTATTATTTTGATCATTTATTTCATTTTCTGAGTGCAACTATCTTAATATAGTTTAGATCATGTTTTCTGTATTGACTTGTATTTGTATTTTTTCCCTTAATATAAATAACTTTATGCATGTGTGTATGTAATCTCTACACCCAACATGTGGCTTTAACTCAGGTCCCAAGATCAAAAGTCTCATGCTCTACTGAGTGAGCCAGCCAGGCACCCTCACTTAGTAGAACTGTAAATTGCCAGGAAAAAGTCTAAGTATTCTTTTGCATTCACTCATTCATTCATTCATTCATTCATTCATTTATTCAGTCATTCTGTCAATCCAAAAAATATAAATATAAATATGCATGTTTTTTAAAGTTTGTTTTGAGAGAGAGAGGCAGAGAGAGAGGGAGAGAGAGAATCCCAAGCAAGTTCCTCCGTGAGTGCAGAGCCTGATGTAGGACTCGATTTCATGAACCACAAGAACACAACGTGAGCAGAGATCAAGATTAGGATGCTTAACCAACGGAGCCACTCAAGTACCCCTAAATATGTATGTTTATAACTATATGTACATATATAAAACAGATACATATGTATATATATATATGCATATATATATGCATGCATATATATATATATATATATATATGCATTCAAAGTACTATGTTGGCTGCTTCTTTGAAAGGTTATTAACTTTCAGGCTACAAAAGTTTACTATATAAAGCAGACCATGAAGAATGTTCTTTTATTTATTTATTTTTACTTTTGAGAGAGCACAGGCAGGGAAGGGGCAGAGAGAGAGGGGGACAGAAGATCTGAAGCAGGCTCTGCGCTGACAGCAAGAGCCAGATTAAGGGACTTGAACTCACGAACCGTGAGATCATGACCTGAGCCGAAGTCAGACGCTCAACCAACTGGACCACCCAGGCACCCCAGAATGTCCCTCTTCTCTTGAAATTCAGACAAAGAAACCCTCTGGATTATCTGACAAAGTTTCTTTGTTTGTAGATTCCTCTCTTTGGTGCTAAGACTATTGGTCGGAGAAGTCCTGATGGACCAGTGTTGAGCAAAGCTGAATTTGTTGAGAAAGTTCGTCAGAGTAACCAGGCCTGTCATGATGGAGATTTTCATACAGCTATTGTTCTGTACAATGAAGCCCTGGCTGTTGACCCTCAGAACTGCATCTTATACAGCAATAGATCTGCAGCCTATATGAAAATCCAGCAGTATGACAAGGCACTGGACGATGCAATCAAAGCTCGACTTCTCAATCCCAAATGGCCAAAGGTAGAAATTTCATTTACTTTCACAGAATCTTTTGTGCTGATTTCTTATTTTAATGTAACATTTCATTGAATTTGCAGTTGTTAATATTTTGATACTCTGTACTTCAGCAAAATGTTGAATGGCCTCATTGAGCTGGTATGCTAGTGAATGGCTTCCTTTTTTATGCTTTGTAATAGTGCTCTCCATGTTCAAGTTTAATTCTTTTCCTGTATGTTTGAAATTTGAAATTTTTTTCTACTCAGCTTCTTGATAGGATACATTTTAGTCATTTATATATAGGTTTCCACATCTCCTTTTTACACAGATGTTTTAGATGGAGATGTTTTTTTTCTTTGAATTTAAAAGAATTAATTTTATTCTGTCAATCATTGCTTGTTTTCAGAATGGTATTTAACCAGAAAAACTTTTTTTCCTAATACATCATTTTAATTATCTATGTTCCCTTGGATAGTTTAAGGTTTGAATGATCTTTGTTTTGTATATACTTTATTTTCAGTGTGCCTGTTTGCTGTCTAACCCCCATTAAGATGTGCTGAAGTGTTTGAGATCCTTTTTATTGAGCCACGAAACCATTTGATACCATTTTTGGCTTTCTGTTGCATTAACAAAGGCTCATGGATATTTGCTAGAGATTTAAAAAATATTCTTACTGTCTTATTAATGCTATAGTTATATTAATTTATACTTTAACTGTGGTAGGTACTTTTGGCCTCGTTCAGTGGAATTTCCAGTATTGCTGCTGCCTCATGAATTGTTTAGTATTGTGTAATTCCCTAACAGAGTTGTTTTGTAACTATAATTGCTGCAAATCAAACAAAATCTATTTTAAAAAATTGTTATAGGACACCACTTGGGGGTTAGAATGCTGTTTTCAAAGGACAGACCCAGGTTCAAATTCCTTCTCTTTTGTTAATGGCTCTCTTTTGTCTGGCTTTTGGTAAATTTCTTAACCTCTCTAGGGTTAAGATAAATGGAATAATAATACCTATCTTGTGAGGCCATTTAAGAGTCAGAGATAATTTGTTACTTGTACATAGTATGCATTTGATAGATAATAGCTATGATTGTGACATTTTTATTGAAGGTACAAGTAAGTAAGTTATTCTAGCAAAGCTTGGCATGTGTCTTCTCTTTCTCTTTCCCTTTTTCTTTTAAACCTGTGGTTGATTGCAACGAGCCTGATAAATAGCTTAATTCTCAAATTAAGTATTTCCATTCTTTCCTTTTTTGGATCCACTTATTTTATGTCCTTCCTATATTTGTGAACATTTTAAAACTTTCATCTTTTTCCTTTTTCTGTCATTCTACTTTCTTTTGTCACCCTCTTGCGATTTAGCACACACACACAAAATAGCTGAAAAAGGTGCACTTTTATGATGATAGATAAAACAAATCAACCTTTTAAGGTAATCTTATCAAGTCTTAGTCTCTGATGTTTTTCCCCGTATGATAAGTGAAGTTGTTCTATGTTTACCATTTGCATTAATATTTCAGCTCCATATTTGGCTTCAAGGAAAACTAATTTAGGAATATCTAGAATTATGTAACATGTAAATTAGTTTTTATTATTGAAATCATGAAAGGGTTTTCATATACAATGTGATTCATAATAAAATTAATTTATAAAGAAATTTCCACTACTGTATAAATTCTTTCCATTTCATAAAAACTTTATTTTATACTTAGTTTTCTAGGAATATACTTACAATATAAAAGAAGGTTAAGTTGTACTGTTTTGTTGTAAAGATATGTCTGTTGAAATTTTATCAATTTTTTTTTCCTTTGCTGAAAAGACTATCTTTTCCCCATTGAATTATCTTTAGTGCCTTTGTCACAAATCATTTGAGCATAAAAGTGTGGGGCTATTATTGGTCTTCCTATTTGGCTTTTCTAACTTTCTCATTAAAATCTTTTTGGCTTTTGAAGTCTTTTTCTGAAATGTCATTATTGTCTAGTGTGATTAGGGAAAACATTAATTCTAATTTCTATTTATGGTAATTAAAAAAAGTGTTTTAAAAATGTTTATTTTATTTTGAGAGAGAGAGAGAGAGAGAGAGAGAGACAGAGTGTGAACAGGGGAGGGTCAGAGAGAGAGGGAGACACAGAATCTGAAGCAGGCTCCAGGCTCTGAGCTGTCAGCACAGAGCCTGATGCGGGGTTCAAACTCACGAACAGTGAGACCTGAGCTGAAGTCAGACACTTAACCAACTGAGGCACCCAGGCATCCCTCTATGGTAATTTTTTATGTAAATATCTCAGGGCTCCAGCGATTGGATAGAGTCTTTTATTTGTGTCTATTTTGTCTGAATGAGAAATGATTTTGGTGTGTTATGGGCTGCAAAAGAGGTTATGAAAGCCTCTGAAAAGAATAAGCCCAGTGTTATTACCAAATTATGATAGTTATCTCCAACTGCCTTTTAGCTATTGTCTGTTTATGTTCATTCTTTTCGTGTCCTGTTTAAGAAATATTTATCTTACTCAGGGTTATAAAGTTTTTCTTAGGTTTTCTTCTAGAATTTTTATAGTTCTTACCTTTCGGTCTTTGATTCATTTCAAGTAAATTTTGCGGTATGTTGCGAGATAGGGGTCAAGATTTATTATTATTTTTTCAATATAGATAATCATGTTCCAGCAACATTTGTTGAAAAGACTATCCTTTCCCCATTGAATGATCTTTGGTGCCTTTGTCACAAATCATTTGACCCCATAAAGTATGGTGCTATTATTGGTCTCTATTTTGTTCCACTGACCTATCTATCCTATGCCCTAAATGCACACTGTCTTGATTACTGTAGCTTTATTGTAAGTCTTGACATCAGATATTGTGAGTTTTCCATCTTTTTTTTTTTAATGTTTATTTATTTTGAGAGAGAGAGAGAGAGAGAGAGAGAATGCATGTTTGAGTTGGGGAGGGGTAGAGAGGGAGGAAGAATCCCAAGCAGGTTCCTTGCTGTCAGCTTGGAGCCCAACATGAGACTTGATCTCACGAACTGAGATCATGACTTGAGCCAAAATCAAGAGTTGGACATTTAACTGACTGAGCCATCCAGGCTCCCCTGAGTCTTTCATCTTTATTCTTCTTTTCCTAGGTTGTTTTTGATATTATCAGTCTTTGTATTTTTATATAAGTTATGAAACCATAACTTTTTCAATTTTTTCAAAAAGCCTCCTGGGAAATTAATGGGGTTGCATTGAACTTTTAGAGCAGTTTGGAAAGAATTGCCACCTTAACTTTATTCAGTTTTCTAATCATGAACATGGTATCTGTCCCCATTTATTTAGTCCTTCTTTCATTTTCCTTTGTAACCTTTTATAGTTTCTAGTGTTCAGTCTTGTACATATTTTATTAAATTTATTCCTAAGTATTTTGCTTCTTGATGCTATTATAAATCGATTTAAAAATTTTTATTTTCTATTTCTTCATTGCTAGTATATGGAAATGGAATGTATTTTTGTACTTTGTATCATGTGACCCTGTTAAATTCACTATCAAGTTCTAGTGGGGTTTTTTGCAGATGCCTTAGGATTTTTTCTGCACATGATCATATAACCTGTAAGGAATGACAGGTCTTTTTTTCTTTTGCATATGCTTTTTATTTCTTTCTCTTGATCCATTGTACCTGTTAGGATATCCAGTCTAATTCTGAATAGAAATGGTGACAGCAAACTTCCTTATTCATTCTTGATCTTAGTGGGAAGGCATTGAGCTTTTCTTTGTTGAGAATTATGTCCTTAATCTGGTGGAGGATGTTCCCTTCAATTTCTGTTATGACTGAGTGTTGAATTTTGTCATTTTTTTCTTCATTAATTGAAATTATAATTTTTTTCTCATTTAGTCTGTTAATATCATAAATTAAATTGATTCTGTTTTGGAATGTTAGGCCAAGCTTGCCTTCCATGGGATAAATACCACTTAGTTATTATGTCTTAATCCCTTTTATATATTGTTGGATATGATTTGCTATAATTTTGTTAAGAGTTTTTGCATCTTTGTGAAAGATATTGATCTGTTTTCTTTTCTGATGATGTCTTTGATTTTGGTATCAGAGTGATACTGGCTTCATACAATGAAGTGTTCTCTCTCGTATTTTTTGAAAGAGTTTTTGTTGGATTGGCATTGTTTATTTCTTAAATATTTGGTAGCATTCACCAATTAAGCCATAATTGCATGTAGTTTTCTTTTTGAGAAGGTTTTATTTTTATCTTTTTATATTTTAAAGTTTATTTATTTATTTTGAGGGGGAGGGAGGGGTAGAGAAAGGAAGAGAAAGAATCCCGAGCAGGCTGCACACTGCCAGCACAGAGCCTGATGCCAGTCTTGACCCCATGAACCTCAGGATCAATAACCTGAGCCGAGATCAAGAGTTAGACGCTCAACTGACTGAGCCACCCAGACGCTTCTGTGGGAAAGTTTTAATTATGAATTCA
Organism: Prionailurus bengalensis; assembly: GCF_016509475.1. Lineage (NCBI taxonomy): Eukaryota > Metazoa > Chordata > Mammalia > Carnivora > Felidae > Prionailurus > Prionailurus bengalensis. The sequence goes on from NC_057356.1 coordinate 23,907,144, forward strand.
ATTTCTCTGATTGATATAAGACCATTCAAGTTTTCTGTTTCTTCTTAGTTTGGTATTTTGTTTGTTTCATTAATTTTTACATTTAATTTGCGTTGCAAATTTATTGCTATAAATTTGTTGATAACATTCCCTTACTATCCTTTTAATTTCTGTAGGATCTTTAGTGATGTCCTTTCTTTCATTCCTGTTATTAATTTGATATTAATTAATTTCTGTGTCTTATCTCATTAGTCTGCTTAGAGATTTATCAATATTATTCATCTTTCCAGACAATCAGCTATTAATTTCATTGATTTTGAATATTATTGTACATTTTCTCTTCCATCAATTTCTGTTCTTTATTTCCTTCTTTATAATTATTTTACATTTAATTTGCTCTCTCTTCCTTATTCTTTTTTTTTTTTTTATTAAAATTTTTTTTTTCAACGTTTTTAATTTATTTTTGGGACAGAGAGAGACAGAGCATGAACGGGGGAGGGGCAGAGAGAGAGGGAGACACAGAATCGGAAACAGGCTCCAGGCTCTGAGCCATCAGCCCAGAGCCTGACGTGGGGCTCGAACTCACTGACTGCGAGATCGTGACCTGGCTGAAGTCGGACGCTTTACCGACTGCGCCACCCAGGCGCCCCTCTTTTTTTTTTTTTTTTTTTTAATATTTATTTTTGAGAGAGACAGAGTGTGAGTGGGGGAGGGGCAGAGAGAGGGAGACACAGAATCTGAAACAGGCTCCACGCTCTGAGCTGTCAGCACAGAGCCTGACATGGGGCTCAAACCCACAAACAGTGAGATCATGACCTGAGGTGAAGTTGGACACTTATGATTGAGCCACCCAGGCACCCCTTCCTTTTTTTTCTTAAGATGAGAACTTAGGCCATTGATCTTAAATATTCTTTTTTTTAAAATTTATTTATTTATTTTGAGAGAGAGACAGAGTGAGTGGAGGAGGGGCAGGGAGAGAGAGAGAATCCCAAGCAGGCTCCATGCTGCCAGTGCAGAGCCCGATGTGGGGCTCAACTCATGAACCATGAGATCATGACCTGAACTGGAACCAAGAATTGAAGACTTAACTGCCTGAGCCACCCAGGCACCCCTTAAATCTTTTTTTTTTTTTTAAACTTTAATTTAATTTTTTTGTGGGGAGGGGCAAAGGGAGAGGGAGAGAGAGAATCTTAAGCAGGCTCTGCACCCAGCACAGATACTGATGCAGGGTTTGATCTTACGACTGTGATATCTTGACCTGAGTGAGTTGGATGCTTAACCAACTGAGCTACCCAGGTGCCCTTTCTTCTTTTTTTAAGAAATATAAGCACTTAAAGCCAAAATTTTCTTTGCTAGTACTGCTTTTGCTGCATCCCACAAATTTTGATGTCATATTTTGTCATTCTGTTTAGAATAGTTTTGAATTTTCCTTGGCAGTACTTACTTGATCCATGGGTTATTTTAGAAGTATATTGTCAAATTTCCTAATATTTCTTATTTTTAAAGTTTTCTTATTGTTGATATCTAACCTAATCCCATTGTGGATGAAGAACACAATTGACATGATATTAACTTTTTAAAATTTACTGGGGCTTGTTTTATGGCCCATCATGTTTTATCCTGGTGAAACCTGCTATGAGTGCCTGAAAGGAATATGTATTCTGTAGTTGTTAGGTGTAGTTCTATAGATATCAGTTAACTCAAGGTGATTGATACTATTGATGTCTTCTAGGTCTTTGATAACTTATTATTTTTTGGTCTAATTATTCCATCAATTGTTAGAATAGAGAAGTTAAAATCCACAACTAAGATTTTGGAATTGGTTCTTTTTTTTAATATTGTGAATTTTTGCTTCATAATTTTTAAAACTCTGTTATTAACATATACCACTTTATTATTATTCTGTGTTCTTGATGAATTGATCCTTTTATCATTGTGCTAGGTCCCTTTTTATCTCTGGTAGTAATTATTGTCGTAAGGTATATCTTGCTTGATTCTAATATAGCCACTTCAGTTTTTTAATTCTTACTCTTTGCATTATGTATCTTTTCTATCCATATATTTTCAACTTCTCTGGGTCTTTACATTTCATATTCATCTTTTTTTGACAATATATATTATTTCTTTTTAAAAAAAGTTTATTTTTGAGAGAGAGAGACAGAAAAGTGAGCGAGCTCAGAGAGGAGCAGATGTAGAGGGAGACAGAGAATCCCAAGCATTCTCCATGCTGTCAGCACAGGGCCTGATGCAGGACTCAATCTCATGAACATAGAGTTCATATCATGAGTGGAAATCAAGAGTTGGATGCTCAACTGACTGAACCACCCAGGCACTCCTGTTTCTTGCTTTTTAAATCAATTTTTTCAGTCTCTGCCTTTTAATTGGAATCTGTGTTCATTAACATTTAATGTAATTATTGATGTTGATTTTTTTTTTTCTGTACCATTTTATTTGTATTCTCTGTTTTTTCCTGTTATTCTTTTCCTGATGTTTATTGGTTTATTTGACTACTTTTTGAGTTGATTTGTTCTTTTCTTTTGAGAGTTTTTCATTGTTTTTGATTGTTATTGATGTTGTTTGGCAGGTTATTATTTTAATTGTTATTTTTTTAGAGACAGAGGGAGAGGGTACAGGGGCAGAGGAAGATAGAGAATCTTAAGTAGGCTCCACGCTCAGATTGTGGGCTCAATCCCACAACCCTGGTATCATGATCCAAGCCAAAATCAAGAGTCAGACACTCAACTGACTGAGCCACCCAGGGGCCCCTGGCAGGTTATTATCTTGGTTAGAATAGAATTGCATACTTTGTTTCTTGAGTTGCAGCTCTAGTTTCAGTACAGATATTTTGTCGTTATTTGAGCTACTCAAGGATTAGCCAAAGATGTGGGTAGAGAATTTGAGTATCCCTTTTCTGGTTCTTGTCCTTCTGGGATTCTTTTCCTCCTTGGCCACAGGTAGTGGTTTCCTGTGCTTCAGTATTCTGATTTCCCCAGCCAGAATGACAGTGCTCCAGTCACCCTGGTCACCACTCTGATTGGGAACTCACTTAACAGCTCTCTTCCTCCAGAATCTGTTGGCTTCTATTCACTCTCCAGTGCTTTCAGGTAGGTTATTTTTGTGTTGTATCTAGATTTTGTAGTTATTTTCTTTGTGGGAGTGGGTTCACTAGGATCTTGCTCAGTAGTTAGTGGAAACAGAAGTGATGTCTTCTCAGTGATCTAAGGTTCCTCATTTTCAGTGGATCCCAACAAAGTCATCTTGCTTCCTTAGGCCAAGTAGCTTTCTTGATGTTTTGAGTTGTCTTTTTAGGGTCATTGTTCCTAGTTACTCGTCTTATTCATTTACAATATTTATTTCTGTTTCCTTTTTCATTCATTCATTATATTGGTGAATAGCCCTTCTGCATTCTGTATTCCTTATATATCTTATGCAGTGTATTTTCACAGCCAGTATTATAGTCCAGGTTATTATAGTTTCATTCTTACTTTGTTGTAAGTTAAAAAAGCTTTTTTAATGTTTTTATTTATTTTTGAGACAGAGAGAGACAGAGCATGAGCAGGGGAGGGGCAGAGAGAGAGGGAGACACAGAATCCAAAGCAGGCTCCAGGCTCTGAGCTGTCAGCACAGAGCCTGACACGGGGCTCGAACTCACGGACTGTGAGATCATGACCTGAGCTTAATTCAGACGCTTAACCGAGTGAGCCACCCAGGCGCCCCTGTCGTGAATTTTTTTATTGTAACAATATTCTAATGAAAAACTTTCTGTTGTTTCGTGTTTCCAAGTAACCTGATATTCAAGACTCTGCACAAATGGTTATATTTCCCCCTTTATTACTTGCTGCTGGGATGACAAACCTGCTCTTCTTATCGATTGTGTCTTTTCCTTTTTCTTCTTCCTTCCTGTTTATGCCAAACTGTGCCTGGAGTTTTGTTCCTTGCTTCTGCTTGTCTAATTCAATTCTCATCTTTCCCTGAAAGCTACATTGAGCTTCTGTGAGTATGATAGTCATTTTGCTAATTTCAATTAATTATTTATATTGTTTTATATATATATGTGTGTGTGTGTATATACACACACACACACACACACATATATATATATAATATATATATATATATATATATATATATATATATATATATATATATATATAAATGTATGTTTCTTGAGTGTATCTGAGTCTTTAGCTTGAAAGTGCCTGGAAAGCTTGTCTTCTACTATAGCCCAGACATTGCAGAGAGAGAGAGGGACAGAGGATCTGAAGCAGGCTCTGTGTTCAAAGCACAGAGCCTGATGCAGGGCTTGAACTCATGAACTGTGAGATCATGACTTGAGCCGAACTTGGATGGTTAACCGACTGAGCCACCCAGCTGTCCCTCCTTAAATTTTTCTTTTCACTTTAGTGTCTAAGTCAAAGAGAAAAGAGATATAATTGTGCATTTCCTTCTTGAAGACTTCTAAGGAAGTAGATGTCACAGACCATAAGCTTTGACAATATAAGTTTTCTTTTTTCTTAATTAGCCAATTTCCTCAATAGATTTAGTTCACTTTTTAATCAGTTGTGGAAGGGATCTAACATTTCTTTCAAATCTCCCAACTTAAAACCTTTCATGTATTTAGTGAGTTAGCATAGTATAATGTAAATAGGATGTACAGGCAGTCTTCACTTTGCATGGTAGGACAGTACCATAGAAGCAACTGTACAAGCTGAAAAATCTTACATGAACTTTGCAATGATTTCAACTGTTCTGTGGCTTTTTAAAATTTTTTTTAATTTTTTACTTAAAAAACTTTTGATGTTTATTTTTGAGAGAGAGAGAGCGAAATCGTGCCTGCACGCGCACGCACACAAGCTCACACACACACACATGCACGTGCAAGGGGGAGGGGCAGAGAGAGAGGGAGACACAGAATTGAAAGTAGGCTTCAGGCTCTGGGTGGTCAGCACAGAGTCCAGTGTGGGGCTCGAACTCATGAATGGCAAAATCATGACCCAAGCCAAAGTTGGACACTTAACTGAGAGCCATCCAGGTGCCCCAAGAATGGAAAAACTATTAAAACAGATATTTAGTACATTGTGCTTTAAAATGTTAGAAACATTGAGAATTTGTTTTATTTTTTTGTATAAAACTTCTCTGTAGTTATTTGAATTGTTCTTGTTGCTTTCTTCTCATCGCATAAATTACAGTACAGAGTATCTTTTCTGTGCCTTGGTGAATTGTCATACTACTTTCTAGTTTGGGTCAGCTTATAAAATGTTAATCCTCAGTGTGAAATATCTCTGAGCATTCCTGCAGTTACAGTAATTTTGCCAGAATAATGTTCTCTGGAACATTTTAGCCTTTTGGTCACAACCACTTTCCTCATTTACGTTGACAAGTTCATTCTCAAAGTTCTTCTAACTGGACCTCTTCAACAGTGGCTGTGTCAACATTCCCATCGTCCACTATTTTCTTCTATAACTCTCTTTGTGTTTGAGCTGAATTTTATCTTCCGCATTATCACTCTTTATTTCTTTGCTGCATTCATCTTTGTTCCTCAATTCTCCTTTTCCAAAACCCATTTTTATAAAATGTCCACACGGGTTTGTCACTGGAAGATAAAGGGGCAACACAACCACCTTTTTGCTGTTTCTGTGTGAGCTGAATAACAGATGTATGCAGTGACCAATCATCACAGACTTTGAAATGAGTGATGTGATTGGTCATTAATCATGATGCATAACTCTTAATTATGTAGCAATTGTGGACTGAAAAACCAGCAGTGGAATTTGTACTTTATGCATTTACTCACAGTTAATGTACCATGGTAATTGAAATTTGAATTGTGGTATTAGGGAATTGGTGTAATTTAACTGTGGTAACTGAAATCCTCGTATATTGAAACAATATACATGTGAAGCAAGAACTGCAGGTTTTTGGAGTTGGAGCTAAGTTATTTCCTCCTTACACGTTGCTTCACTTTCATATGCCTCAGTTTTCCCATTTGTAATTTGGGTTAATATCACAAACTTGAAAGGGTTGTATTGAGGATTAAATAAAATAATGGTAGGCACTTAGCAGAGCATTTTTCACATATAGTTTTTTTAATATATTATGATTATTAATGGTGATCACCCTCATGGTGATATTTGTATTTAGACACACATAATTTTTTTCAAACTATCCAATAATTTTTTGACCATTTCTCTTCACTTTATAATAATCTCAGTAATTTTCTGAATCTTTCCAATTTCTACTGATCATTTTTCAAAAAGTGTGATGACAAAATGGGTAAAATATTCCATTAAGATATATCTGTTGCAGAGGGAAGGGGAGGAATTATTTTTGCCACTTATAGAGGACATATACTCTTTTGAATAACTTATCAGATCCTACTGGTCTTTTTAAAGTATGCTATATTTCATTTATTTGATTTCAGTAAATATCTATTAGGCATTTACTATAAATGCAAGCATCATTCTGCTTTTTCCTCTGATAATGGTATTCAGTTGCTTTGTCTCCTTTTTTAAAATTTAGCATATTCATCTTTTTTCATTGTTTTGGTATTCTGCTTCTTTTCCATGATTAAAAAAAAAATGCATCATTGGTCTGTACTTGTATCCACTGGTTTTTGCTTTGTAACAAATCACTCCAAAACAGTGACTTAAAATAACAACCATTTATTTAACTGGGCCTTGTGCCTCTCATCATTTTACAGGTTTTCCCGAGCTTCTTCCCATGGCAATTATAGGATTCCCCCAACTACAGGAGAGTGGAAGCAGCAATGTGCAAGCATTTTCTGACGACTCTCTTTCTACCAAATATGCTATTATCCTCTGGGGCAGAGTAGGTCACATGGCCAAGCCCAGAACCATGTAGGATGGGATTACCCAAGGGCATATATATAGAAAGGCAAGAACCTACAGCCATCCTTGTAATTTTCCCCAGTATTCTTTGTCAATCAGATTATACACTTAGTGCGGTACATATTCACGTACCCCCCTTCCTAGAACATACCCCTCTTTAGTTGTTTGTATTTTGTTTTAACTTTTTACCCTAGATGTTTCTGGTCTGGAATTTTCTTGAATCACATCTTTTCAGACAAGTCTATTGTGAAGTAGTTTATATCATTTCAGTGTGAATTGTGAGTTATAAAAAATAGTTATATTCTTTAAGGGTACCATAGGAAAAGAAAACCAAAGGAATGGTAGATTTTCATATGGTGTAACTATATAAAAACTATATAAGGGAAAGTTTCACAGCAGGACTTTCCCATTAATTGTAAAGCATACCACGAATACCTTGTCTTTCTGTATGAATTTAAAGCTCTTTCATATTTTCATTTTTTGATTATACTTGATGAGAGAATCCTATTATCAAGTATAATTCTTAATGAGAGAATATTATACATTGTCAGGTGTTACACCTGATGACAGTTATATGTAAAAAAAAATGTTAATATCTTGGCCCCATGTTTCCTTTTGGTTTACCTATATTATAATAGTAACAAAATCTAATAGCTTTTGTTGAATGGTTATTTACCAAAAGATTGTCTGAATCTTTTTATTTGTGTATCAATTTTATACTCACAATCTTAGCAGTTAGATATAATTATTAGCCCAACTTTACAATAGTGAACATTTACAGTTAGTGAGAGATTAAATAACTTGTCTAGTACATCCAACTAGTAAAAGAGTTGGACTTTAACCCAGGTCTATCCTATCTGATTCTAAAGAGTTTTTCCTTTATCCGTATACTGTACTACTTGCCTAAACAAAAGAGTTCATCAGTTAAGAGATTTTAAGAGTTCAGAATTCTCTTTTAAGTTTTAACACTGTTATGTTCATAAGATGTTGAGGATACTATTCAATTTCACTTTCCTATAATATAAACCAGACTCTGACAGTGCAGTTTTTTTTTTTTGCCTTTTACTTGTCATTACAAGTAAACAAAGTGTTTTAAATGCATTGAATTTTAAAAAGAAGTTTGTAAATGTATTGGAGCTTAATAACAGAAATGCATAAAATAATGGTTTTAAGCTATATAATTTTTTTTTTTTTAAAGTAGTCTCCACATCCAGCATGGAACCCAACACAGGACTTGAACTCATGACCCTGAGATCAAGACCTGAGCTGAGATCAAGAACCACACTTAACTGACTGAGCCACCTAGGCACCCCTTAAGTTAGATAATTTTAATAGTATGCATTCATTATATACTTTTGGGACCATATATGTTTTTTATAATTAACTTTTTTTTTAGCAAGAATTAAGTGTATTTATTGAACAGTTCTGTGTGCTAGGCAGTGTTCTAAATCAAGAATACGGCAGAACAAAGTTACAACTAATGTTTCAGTGGGGAGAAGCAGAAAATAAAGTAATATATGGAAAGGTTTTAAAACAATAAGCACTCTGAAGATAATTTCAAACAGAGTGAAAGAATTGAGAGTACTGAGAAAAGAGGATGACAGAGTTATGGAAGAGTTTGTGGGAAGAGATGATTCAGATGAGACCTGAGAGAACCAGATGTGGGCAAAGTGCACTGTAGGCATAATAAACAGCTAATGTGAACTTGGCTAATTGAAGAAAATAGCACAAAGGCCAGTGGAACATAGTGAGTGAGTGAGTGAAATGGAGGTGGTAGGATAAGGTTGTTGAGGTGGGCTGTGGCCAGGTCATGCGGGGCCTTTTAAGCTATTATAAGGAGGTAATGTTTTATTCAGATACTTGATGGATGTCACGTGTGTGTGTGTGTGTGTGTGTGTGTGTGTGTGTGTGTGTGTATTATGTTTATATATAATACATATAAAATACAATATATTATATAATATATATTACGTATGTATTTATTTTGAGAGTGAGAGAGCAAGAAGAGGAGGAGCAAAGAGAGAAGGGAGATAGAGAGAATCCCAGGCAGTCTCCACACTGTCAGCACAGAGCTGGATGTGGGGCTCAAACTCATGACCAGCCAGGTCATGACCTGAGTTGAAACCAAGAGTCAGAGGCTTAACTGACTGAGCCACCCAGGTGCCTCAGATCTAAGGTAGACAGATGACATACTTAATTTATGGTCATTCTAGTTAAAGATTAAATATATGTTTAATTTCCTCATATTTGTGACTTTCCAAATTTCCTTCTATTATTGATTCCAAATTTCATTCTATTATGTATGATTGGAGAACATACTTTGTATCGTATCAATCTTTTAAAATTTATTTAGGATTGGTTATAGGTTTAGGTTATGGCCTTACATATTATCTGTATTCAAGAATATTTCATGTGCCCTTGAGAAAAATGTGTATTCTGCTGTTGTTGGGTAGGGTGGTCTGTAGATGTTCATTAGGTCTAGTTAGTTTATAGTGTTGTTCAAGTCTTCTGTTCCTTTATTGATGGATGATCTTATTCATTATTGAAAGTGGGATATGAAGTCTCCAATTATGGTTGAATTTTCTATTTTTCCATTTAATTCTATCAGTTTTTGCTTCATGTATTTTGGGCTTTGTTGTTGGGTATTTGTCACAGACTTTGCCTGGAGTTCTCTCTTGTCCAGCAAGAGAGTGGATGCAGAATTGAATATGAGAGAGGCTAATGTCTGGGAGGAGACAAGAGCCCCAAGTAAGGGTCCTTGCTCTGTATTAGGATCAGAAGGCTTACAAACGTCATGGACATGCAGAAAGAGACAATAAAACAGTGATCATTAACTTGTGTGTGAGAGAAAGGGGGTTTTGAAGATATGCAGTGTTAGGGGTAAGAGTCAATACAAATGAAAATCCCTGTGCTGAGCAGAGGGCCGATCACTGCAGGCAGCAGGCACCGTGTCTGTTTATCTTAACTTTTCTAGGCTAAGACAGATAGAACATGCTACCACAGGGTTAGCAAGGCATTTTTCTTGCTAATTAGCTCTGGGTGTTTTCACCCTGTTGCTGCAGCTTTCCAATTGTACCTGTTCTCGGATGCTTTCTTCCTGTGGAAGCAGCTTTCTGCTCTTCACTTTGTTCTATGCTGGGGGCACTCTCACCCTGTGGTGGCTTTCCACCCTAAACCTTGTTAACCCATTGGTGCAAGCTCAGAGAATTCTTAAACTTATTCCCCACAGGTATTTATATTTTTATGATTATTATATCTTCCTGGGAGATTGATCCTTTTATCATTATAGAATATTCTTCCTTGTCTTTAGTAACAATTTTGGTTTTAAAATCTATTTTGTTGATATTGATATAGCCACTCCATCTCTCTTTTGGTTACTGCTTGCATGATATATCTTTTTCCATACTTTCCCTTTCAACCTATTTGTGTCTTTGAAACTAAAGTGAGTGTCTTCTAAAAATTTGTTTTAAGGTTTATTTATTTTTGAGGGAAAGAGACAGAGCATGAGCAGGGGAGGGGCAGAGAGAGAGGGAGACACAGAATCTGAAGCAGGCTCCAGGCTCTGAGCTGTCAGCACAGAGTCTGATGCAGGGCTTGAACCCATGGATCATGAGATCATGACCTGAGCCAAATTCAGACATTTTAACCGTCTGAGCCACCCAGACGCCCCATAAAGTGAGTGTCGTCTAGACAGCATATAGTTACATCATTTTTAAAATACTTTTCTAAAAAGCTTATTTACTTATTTTGAGAGAGTGTGAGCAGGGCAGGGGAAGAGAGAGAGAGGGAGAGAGAATCCCAAGCAGACCCTTCAGTGTCAGTGTGGAGCCCAATGCAGGGCTTGAACCTACAGATTGTGAGATTATGACCTGAGCTGACCAGAAGTCAGAAGTTTAACTGACTCAGCCACCAGGCGCTCCCATTGTTTTTTAAATCCATTTTTCTAGTCTGCATCCTTTGATTGTAGTGTCTCAATATAAGTCCATTTATATTTAATGCCTTTTTGTTACTTATTTTTTTATGTCTTTTTTTTCTATATGTCTTTGTTAATTTGTTTTCTATATACCTTTTTCTTATTCTTTTATGTTAAATATTTTGTAGTGTACCATTTACATTCCCTTGTTTCTTTTACTATATATTTTCTTGGTGGTTGCCCTAGAGATTGTAATTAGCAGTTAAATATGTGTCAACTTAATTTTATTTTTGTATATTTATTATTTTATTAAAGTTTTATTTATTTAAGTAATCTTTACACCCCCTGTGGGGCTCAAACTCATAACCCTGATGTCAAGAGTGGCCCATGCTTTTGAGTCCACCAGATGCTCCTCGACTTAATTTAATAGTGTACAAAAACTTTGGTCCAGTATATCTCTATTCCCTTTTCTTTTGTTGTGTTAGTGTCATACAAACTGTATCTTTCTATATTGCAAGGTAATCAGCATAGTCTTATATTACTGCTTTATGCCACTGTCTTTTAAATCATAGTAGTTCTGTCTTTTTATTGATATTCTCTATTTGATGAGACATTGTCCTTTAATTGTTTAGGCATGGTTTTCTTTACTACTTTGAACATGTTTATAATGGCTGATATAAAGTCTTTGCCTAGTAAGTTCAATGTTAGTATTTCTTCAGGAACAGTTTCTATTGCCTGCTGTTTTTGCAGTGTTTGGGCCATACTCATCTGTTTTTTCCTATGTCTCATCATTTTTTGTTGAAAACTGGATATTTTAAGTAATATGATATGTCAACTCAGAGAATCAGATTCCTACCCTCCCAACCCCCCACTGGGTTTACTGTTGCTTTTGTTGTTGCCTTTTTGAGTTAGTTACTTCTCTGGACTAATTTTTTATTTTTTTTAATTATTTTTTTTAATGTTTATTTATTTTTGAGACAGAGTGAGACAGAGCATGAACGAGGGAGGGTCAGCGAGAGGGAGACACAGAATCTGAAGCGGGCTCCAGGCTCTGAGCTGTCAGCACAGAGCCCAACGCGGGGCTCGAACTCACGGACTGTGAGATCATGACCTGAGCCGAAGTCGGCCGCTCAACCAACTGAGCCACCCAGGCGCCCCTCTGGACTAATTTTTTAAAGTCTATATTCTTTGTCATGTGCATCCACTGAAATCTGTGCTTGGATAACTTAGTGGTCAGCTTTGATGGGACAGAGATTCTATAAATGTCCCCGCCCCCAGCCAATGCCTCCCCCGCCCTCAATGAATGCCTTGAATGAATAAGTCTTCTAGCCTTTGTTAAAGAGTTCCCTGTGTGTGTTGGGCATATCTTCAGTACTCTGGCAGTTTACAACCTTGTCTTAGCTTTTACTTCCTGTTGGTGTAGAACCTCAAGTTCAGCCAGAGGTAAGAGATTAGGGTGTTCTTGAGTCCTTCTTGGGCAGGTGTATAGCCCTATACATTCCTACATTCACAAGAATATTCTAGAGTTTTTCAAAGCCCTCTATGAACATCTAATTTCCTAGATTTTTCTTTTAATTTTTTCGTTAGCCTGTTTTTTTAAGTTTTGTTTGTTTGTTTGTTTATCTATTTACTTATTTAGAGAGAAAGAGAGAGGAAGGGAGGCGCAGAGAGAGGGGGCGACAGAGAGAATCCCAAGCAGGCTTGCAGTGTCAGCAAGGAGCCCAATTTGGGGCTCAAACCCATGAACCATGAGATCATGACCTGAGCTGAGATCAAGAGTTGGATGCTTAACCGACTGACACACCTAGGTGCCCTAAAAAGGAATACTTTTTATATGTTAGATTTGCAGTGTGTTTATTTTTCTCTGTTAATTTATATACCTAATTATTATTTTTTTAAAGTTTTTTAAAAATTTATTTTGAGAGAGAATGTACTCATGTGTGCAAGTAGGGGAGGGGAAGAGAGAGAGGGAGAGAGAGAATACCAGGCTCTGTGCTCACAAACGGTGAGATTATGACCTGAGCCAAAATCAGGAGTTGGATGCTTAACTGATGGAGCCACCCAGGTGCCCTATACTGAATTGTTTTTAACAGGTATATAATATTGCAATTTAATATTTTTGACTTTTTTTATTTAAGAAGAAAATGGCAATCTTTAATAAGAGATGAGGCAAAAGTAGTTTGCAAGGTTTTTTTCTTGGGTACATTTATGAAGGCAAAAGTAGTCTTTGTTTCTTTGTTATTCAAGATCTCAAACAGACTACAGAGAAAAGTACATTTTCTAGTTGCCACCATGTGACTGGTAGCTTTTTCTCCTTGGTGTTGAAGTGAGCCTTTCTTAAAGCTCACTCATTGTTTACTTATTTATGCATTTATTTTTTATTTTACTAATGTTGATTGGAGATGAAAAACCAGTTTTTCACCGAGAGGCATTTTTCTCATAAATTTCAGCCTGAAGTAGTGCTGATCCACAGCATCTTATTGGGAACCAGGCTTTTGTGGGATAGAACCAACTACTTTAAGGTACATACTTTGTCCTTGGGAAATTATTCAGGAAGTCTGAGAAGAAGGGAAGTCTTGCTGTAAAGGAAATTCAGGAAATAGGAGCTCAGTTATTTAAATTCTCAGATTTGTTTATCATAATTCATTTTTACGAATGTTTTAATGACAAAGTTATAAACATGATAAGTATGATAAGTAACAAGTTTCCTTCCAGCTCCCAGATGGTATGTATTTACCACTAAGGAATGTGAATGCATTGTTTTAAATAAAGTGAAAGTTTTCTTGTCATTTATACTTGACAGTTGATTAAACTGTAGATAAACACTTTGTGGGTGATATTATTTAAAATGTATTAGAACACCCAGCCTTTTAAAGGTTTCTATTTGTCTTGGTTCCTGTAATAAAAGCTTGGTAGCATTTTTCATGTTAACGAAGAGAGTAAACTATCCCAGGGATTTTCATAGTCATTTCATAAAAGCATGTTTTCAGTAAGTCTCAAAAAAAAAAAAATTCAGATTAGAAGTTATGAAAGCAACTCCAGAAACAATGTCAAAGAAAGTTTTTCCAAAAAATATACATACTTTAAAAAAATGTTTATTTATTTATTTTGAGAGAAAGAGAGTGTGTGCATGTGTGTGTGTGCAAGTGCAAGCAGGGGAGGGGCAGAGACAGAGGGAGAGAGAGAATCCCATGCAGGCTCTGCACTGTCAGCATAGAGCCTGATGTGGGGATTGATCCCACAAACTGTGAGATCATGACCTGAGCTGAAATCAAGAGTTGGTTGCTTAACCAACTGAGCTACCCAGGCGCTCTCCCAAAATATTTTTAAATGATAAGATTGGTGGAGGACCCATATATGTAAATAAGATTTATCTTTTTTTGGAAATTGAAGTATTACTACTACCAAAATTAGAGTATGTTTTTTATATTTGTGTTACTCTAGAAACACTGGAAGTCATTGAATAAATCTGGTTATTGATTAAATTTAGTAATTTTTTTCTTGAGATTAATTAATTACATAGTTGCATTTTTAAAAAAGTTTATTTAGTTTGAGAGAGAGAGAGACAGTGTGAATAGGGGTGGGGCAGAGAGAGAGGGAGAGAGAGAATCCCAAGCAGGCTCTGCACTGCCAACACAGAGCCCAGCAATGCAGGGCTCAAACTCACTGAACCCAGAACTGCGAGGTCATGACCTGAGCTGAAACCAAGAGTTGGACGCTCAACCGACTGAGACACCCAGGTGCCCCATACAGTTGCAGTTTTGGAGAGGGCTATGAGAAGCTTTATTTTTACAATATATTTTAAAAGGCACTTGGAGATAACTTTATAGAATATTTCTGTTGTTATGTTAATTTGCATTCTCTGGAAGGAGTATCTTGTAACTTAATTTAAGGGAAATATTTTTTCTTGCTAATTGAAGTCCAGTGAGGCTTTTAAGAACTGCAGTTATTATTGCCTCATGTGTTTATTAGTTTAGACAATTTTTGAGATATAATATATTGTCAAAACATTTATTTTAATTTTTAACTTTTAATTTTGAAATAATGTCATGTGTTTATTAGTTTAGATACTTCTTTTTAAATATGCTACACTCCACTGTTAGAGCAACTATAAATTTTATTTACTTATGTTTTTATATTTTGAATTTTGGAATAATGTGAAACATATAGAAAAGTTGTGACATGAGTTCAAAGTACTTTTTAAAAAAAATGTTTATTTTGAGAGAGAGAGAGAGAGAGAGAGAGAGAAAAGAGAAAAGAATCCCAAGCAGGGTTTGTGCTGTCAGCAAAGAGCCTGACGTGAGGCTCTATCCCATGAGCTTTGAGATGATGACCTGAACCAAAACCAAGAGTCATACACTCCAGGTGCCCCTAGGTCAAAGTACTTTTGTATATATCCTTCCTCTGGATTCTCCAGTTATTAACATTGTATCATATCTGGCTTATATTTTCCCTTACCTATTATTGTTATTTTCTCAACTATTTGAGAGTAAGTTGTAGATATGATGTCCCATCATCCCTAAATCCTTAGGTATATATTGAGAGCACGCTGATATATAACAGTAATAAAACCATTAAAATCAAGACATTAACATTGATGCAACACTGCTATGCAATCCATAGGCCCTACTAAAATTTCAGCGATTGCCCAGGATTATACTTTATAGATGCCCTTTCTTTTCTGGCTCTGGATGATGTACCTGGCAAGAAATATATTAGCAGTTTAGTTCAGATAAACTCTAGTATCAGGTCTGTACCACCTGCTCACATAAGTAGTTTATTTGATTGACTAGATTTTGACCATTAGTGGGTTCCTGATTGTTATTTCCTTGGTTTGTGCCCTGACCTTTGATCACTAAAATAATATATTTTTAATCCTAAAAGCTGGGCTGTCAGCTTTTACCTAGCCTGAGGCTCACTGGTTTGGACTTTTTGCCTGACTCTTAGTCCTGGCAGCCAGCTCATCTCTCTTTTTTGTGTCTTTAGCATAGTTATATAAAAATAAAATATTTTTGTGCCTGTTCAGTATCATGCCAGGCCCTCTGTTGGGTGCCTCTTCTCTTCTCTGTAGGAGTTAGGCACAATATAAAACTATTGGTATTTAGAATAATTCCATGTGTCACACACAGCCAATATTATTACTGTATAAAGCTGAATAGAGCTACTTACCTGGAACTCTGTGTGTGGGTATTATATTCTCCTGTGAATCTTGGGGCAGGAAGAATGTGCTCTGGAATTACTTTGGATTATGCCCCTGCCTATAGGCTCCATCTGACTTCAGCTCAGGTAGTGATCTTACGTTGGGGAGTCCCAGTCCTGCATCTGGTGATCTCACCTGCTTCTGGTGAACAGGAGCCTTGCTTTAGGTGAGCCCAGCTTCCTCTCTCTCTCTCTCTCTCTCTCTCTCTGCCCCTCACTCACTTGTGCCCTATTTCTCTCTCTCTCTCTCTTTCTCTAAAAACAAAACAAAACAAAACGAAAACAAAAACAAACAAAAACCTCCTCAGGTAGTTTGTTATTTCACGAGAGAATGAATTAATGAAATCATAGCCTACCGTTTGGGATTGGTCGGCGACTCTTGGAATAGTTATTGTAGACAGAATATTCAGTGCTTGAGAATGAAATAGTGAATATTAGTATGATACACATTTGCATCAATTTCTAAAAGTCAGAGGTCTATTTCCTATGGTAAGTTTATTATGGTTCTAATACAGTGAATAATTTTCAGTGTAATTGGCCTCTTATGCATGCATAAAGTCTTTTATACATCCATATGATCTTGCATTAAAAGCTGCAAATTTTTGAGTAAAATTCAACTTGCCTTTGGTTTTATGAATCTTCTAGACTTGTGCGCCCTCTTGTGTCTAACTTACAGTTAACACTGTTCTATATTTTGTGGCTTTCAGTAGTTCGTTGTATCGTGTTAATATATGTGCATTTTTTGAAGAGATTAAAGATTTACAAATAAAATAAATATTCAATGCATTTTACCCAATCTTGTTATTGTAAGAGGAAAGAATGTTGTTTCCTGGTTTTGTTCCTTACATTAACTTTCACACACTTGACATCAAATTTTATTATATTTAATTAATGCATTTATTGAAGGATATGTCCTTGATCATAAATTATTTTGAAAAAGGCTTAGAAGGTTTCATTATACTATTATTTTTACATGAAGTTTCTGTGACTGTTGTCAGCTATGTTGGGTGGTCAAGCTAGTAATAGTAAGTGTTTGGCATATTGTAGACTTTCAATAAATATTTGTTGAGAGGAAGAATGGAAGTTTCATAACCAAAGACTTGTATTTTCTTATTGACTGGGAGAATTGAAATTAGTTGGATAATTGCTAAGTTTTGCTGTATTCTGAAGGATAACTTGTTACTCTGGTTACAAAGACACCTGGAAAACAAGTGACTTTTGATTTTTGGGACCATATTTAATTGAAGTAGCACCTTTATACCTCATGGTATTTATGATCATATTAAAATCTCCATGTATACGGGCCACTGAGTGTGGGTTGCTCAGTCGGTTGAGTGTCCAACTTCGGCTGAGGCCATGATCTCACAGTTCTTGAGTTCAAGCCCCGCGTTGGGTTCTCTGCTGTCAGTGAGGAGCGTGCTTGGGATCCTCTGTCGGCCCCTAACCAGCCCCTCCTCAAAAATAAATAAACATTAAAATATTTAAAATCTCAATGTATAGCCCTCTACTGATCACCATGGAGCTAGAGCTCCCTTTATCTGGAGCCATCATGGACTGAATTGCTTTGATTTTGTGGATCCCTTTGGAATCAGATCAACTTTGGTGTGGGTTTATGAGCCATTGTATCAAGTGATAATAGAAGATTAGCAAATAGTGTCATAAACAAATCATTCCTGGGTAGGTGATGGGTATTGAAGAGGGCATCTTTTGGGATGAGCACTGGGTGTTGTATGGAAACCAGTCTGACAATAAATTTCATATACTAAAAATAATACAGATGGAAAAAAACCCCAAATCATTCCTTTTAAATGGGGGTGGAATTAAAAAGGTGATTATGAAGAGTTTGTTATCAAAGGTTCAGAATTTGAGATTGCCTTGCCTGCCTACTAGATAATAATAAAACCCTCTTACATTTGATTTGTGTAGGCAATTATAGGTTAAATTGGTACAATTTAGAGATGGAGATAAACGACTTTGTATGGCTTTCTTGATTATATTCTTAAATTTAATATATTAAATTTTAAAGAGTGAGATGTAGGATTCTTCCTGTGAATCCCACATAGCTTTATAAATATATGGTGTCACAGAGAAATAGATATGTTCTTGATTTTAGTGTTAATTTGTCCTGTACAGAATCATGCCTGTGCTTGTGCCCTTGAAATTTTCATTCAACAAGGAATTCACTCATAGTTTTGCAATTTACCAAATCACTAAATCAAAAAGAAATTACTTTTGGAAAATTTACTTACATATAGTGTATTTTTCTAAAGATTTGCTGCTCTGTGTCGTGAATAACCACACCCATAATCCTGCCTCTTTTTGTTCGTATTATATGTAGTATGTAGATTGATATTTTGACCTTCTTTTAACTTTCATCTTACAATTAACAGATTTAAGAGAGCTCATTTTCTGTGCACCACATTGAGGAAATTTTGCTCTCTCTATATATTTAGGGTACTGTATACATTATTTGACAAATTTTTAGTAAATAGTAATTGCATGCATAATACCATGTCAACCATTCCATGGTTATAAGCAATACATTTTTTGATTTACCTTTAGACAATTTGTATATATGTAGAAGTGTTTACACCTTTCAAATTACATTTCCATTTATTGTTACAACTTTTTCCTTGTTTCAGCCCTATGAGGTCAGCATGGCAGGCATTTTATTTTATTTTAATTTAAAAACATTTTTAATATATTTTTTCAATGTTTATTCATTTTTGAGCGAGAGAGACAGACAGAGTGTGAGTGGGGCAGGAGCATAGAGAGAGGCAGACACAGAATCTGAAGCAGACTCCAGGCTCTGAGCCATCAGCAAAGAGCCTGACACAGGGCTCAAACTCACAGGCCATGAGATCATGACCTGAGCCGAAGTTGGATGTCTAACTGACTGAGCCACCCAGGTGCCCCAGCATGGCTGGCTTTTCAATCCTAGTTTCACAGAGATTGTGACTTGACTCGATGAATTGGTGTATGTGGAATTTCTTTGTAACATATACAAGGATTAAAAATGTAAGGGAATTTTATTATCTATTAGGCTATTCTCAAATTTTAGTCTTTTTTATTTTAAGTCCAATATTCATTTTCCCTCTGTATGTACTGTGTTTTTCCATACAGAGCACATCATATTGGCCTGTTGCCATACTGCTCGTAGCCAGTAATTCTGCTTCTCTTTAATAGTTTTGTTAATTGGAAATAGTGTCATGTACCTTGCAATATAATTCTCAGGCTCTTCTTTTGTGTTCCTGTCCACATAATGGAGGCAGTTTTAACCCTTCTACTATCCACGTTTTGGTTTAAGAAACAGGGATAAAATTGTGTTTAAACAAAAACTAACTAGAATACCAATATCAAAAGCTTGTACACAGGGGCACCTGACTGGCTCAGTCAGGAGAGCATGCAGCTCTTGATCTCAGGGTCATGAGTTCAAGCCCCATGTTGGGTATAGAGATTACTTAAAAATAAAATCTTAAAAAAAAGTTTGTACGCATAGTTTCTTTTAGAGTGGCTTGGGTACTGTTACAATGTGATCTTAGCAGTGAGAGTGGCATAGAAACACAAAGTGGAAAGGTGGTTGCCAGTGACTAGAGGGAGGGGGAAAAGGAGTTGTTCAGTGGGTATGGAATTTTAGTTTTGCAAGATGAAAAACGTTCTGGAGATTCATTGCACAGCTGAGCTGTACACTTAAAAATAGCTAAAATGGTATTTTTATATGTTGTGGGTTTTTTTAACCACATTTAAAAAGCACATTAAAAAGGGTAAAAAGTACACAAAGTTTAATATATCACATGTTCAGGAACCTACTAACTAGAGGGAGCTAATGATAATATACTCTGCAGGGATTTATTTGTGAAGTTAAATTTAACTGGATCTTGGTGGGATAGCCTGGTATTAGCCTTGAGGCTTCTGCAGCACCTCTGTCATTTCAGGTGAAATATAAACTAGCCCTTAGTTTTTAAGCCTCTTCTGTATTTTGTTCAGTTCATATGGTGAGAACTGTTCTTCTAAGTGTATGTTACCTTTTCCATTCTGGTTTCTTGGGTAAGAGGAAGAGATTTGTCATGTTTAATGACACTTCCATTCTTTCACTCAGGAACCTCCTCTCCAGATGTCTGTCTGGCACTCATCATGAGCTATTTGGAGCTATCTTAGGTTTTGCAAAATTAATAAGCAATTAGCATGGGATCCTACTATAGTCACATCTATAATGTACAGCGGTTTATGCAGGAGCTCTTCAGTTCCTTCCAATAATGACTGTCAAAATCTCATTATTCTAACTTCTATTAAAATATTAGTAGACACTGCTGTTTTATCCTTTAGTCTGAAGATTTAATTATAAAATAACTTTTCACTAAAAAGTAATTTATTAAAACAGAAAGGCTCCCTAACCAATAGCACAGTAATTTTCCTTTCTCAGCATTAATTTTCCTTTTAGTGGTACCTAATACTCAAGTGCAGCAATTCAAATGGGCAAATACATGTGATGGAGTCTTAAATAACTTCTCATCTCACTTAGAATACAATTCTTTAAAAAAAATTTTTTTTTTTAACATTTATTTATTTTTGAGACCGAGAGAGACAGAGCATGAACGGGGGAGGGTCAGAGAGAGGGAGACACAGAATCCGAAACAGGCTCCAGGCTCTGAGCTGTCAGCACAGAGCCCGACGCGGGGCTCGAACCCACGGACCGTGAGATCATGACCTGAGCCGAAGTTGGCCACTTTGCCGACTGAGCCACCCAGGCGCCCCAGAATACAATTCTTGTCATGGCCACAAAAAAACCTTTGTTTGGCTCCTACCACCTCTCTGATTCATCTTCTGTCCCTCACTCATTGGCCCACTTTAACCACAGTCTTTTAAAAAATTTTTCTGTTCCTCGGGGTGCCTGGGTGACTTAGTTGGTTAAATGTAGACTTCGGCTCAGGTCATGATCTCACAGTTTGTGAGTTTGAGCCCCACATCGGGCTCTGTGCTGACAGCTTGCTTCAGATTCTGTCTCCCTCTCTCTCTGTTCCTCCCTTGCTCACACTCTATCTCTCTCTCTCAAAAATAAAATAAAACGTAAAAACTTTTTTTCGGTTCCTTGAATATTTGTGTTTTTTTGCCTTTTTGGACCTTTTGCATTTGCCACAATTTGGAATTGTCTTTTCCCCATATAGTTATGGCTGATTCTTTCTTTGTTTCTTTGTTTCTTTGTTTCTTTGTTTCTTTGTTTCTTTGTTTCTTTCTTTGTTTCTTTCTTTGTTTCTTTCTTTCTTTCTTTCCTCCTTTTCTTTCCTTTCCTTTCCTTTCCTTTCCTTTCCTTTCTTTCTTTCTTTCTTTCCTTCCTTCCTTTCCTTTCTTTTCCTTCTTTTCCTTTCTTTCTTTTCTTTCTTTCTTTCTTTGTTTCTTTCTTTCTTTCTTTCTTTCTTTGTTTCTTTCTTTCTTTCTTTCTTTCTTTCAATATTATGTTGAGAGAAAGAGAGAGTAAGTAGGTGTGAGAGCTGGGGAGAGGCAGAGAGAGAGGGAGAGAGAGAATTCCAAGCAAGTTCCACACTGTCAGCGCAAAGTCCAGTGCGGGGCTTGATCCCACCAGCCATGAGACCATGACCTGAGCTGAAATCAAGAGTCGGATGCTTAACCGACTGAGCCACTCAGGTGCCGCTGGTTGTTTCTTACATTCAAATATCAGCTTGAATATTACTACCTAATCTAATGTAACTACTTATCTGTCTGTGGTCACATTGCCCTCATTAATTTTCTCTATAGCTCTTACTACCTGATAGTTTTTTTTTTTTTTGTCACCTGCCTTTGCCTCCTAGCATGTATGCCCCATGAGAGTAGGGGGCTTGGCTCTCTTTCCTAAAAAAAAAAAAAAAAAAAAAAAAATTATTGTTTAATTTAAATCCAAGTTAGTCAACATATAGTGTAATAATGATTTCAGGAATAGAATTTAGTGATTCATCACTAACATATAGCACCCAGTGCTCATCCCAACAAGTGCCCATTGCCCATTTAGCCCATCCTCCCACACAACATCCCACCAGCAACACTCAGTTTGTTCTCTGTATTTTTTTTTACCACTGTACCCCTATGTCCAGAATAGCATCTGATTATAACAGCATTAACCATAGTTAATGCTTAATAGTTGAACAGATGGCTGAATGATTCATTGTTGTCCCTTGTTATATGATCGACACTATGCAAAGTCTTGTGGAGGTACAGAGTTTAGTCACAAAGACTGGCAATTCAATATCTATAATGTAAAAGTATTAATCCTTATAATAGATGGATCTATAAAATGCTAAGGGACCACCGATAAAAGAGTAACTAATGTCTCCTAGAGATAGGTCATGGGGTATTAGAGATGAGTTAATGTATTAGTGCTTCATATTTCACATTAGACTATTCTGTGGCACTTTGCTGATTACTTACTGATTAGTTCTTGAATTTCTAATACTTCACTTAACCTTGCTATTTACTTTTCTGTAAAAAAGATAGTGATGATATTGACCTCAAGAATGTTATAAAGATTAATCGTTTAATGTTGGTTAAGTGCTTTGAAAATGCAAAATGCTGTATAAGCCCTGATGTTCTTAATCATATTAACAACCACTTTCTATAATTAAGTTTTATTGTGTACTGTATTCCCACTTATTCAGATAGAAATAAATATGATACTATACTTAAAAAAAAGAGATTATTTAGGACAGGCCTGTTTGTTATTTGACGTATTTTTGCATTGTGTTTTTAGTAGAAAACAATATCTATATTTTCTGTTTACACCAGTGGTTTCTCAGAAGAGTAGTAAGGTGCTGTAGCCCCCAGGAGGCAGTACTATACTGAGAAGATTTTGTGCTTAGGCAAGCTAAAGAGCAGTGTGAACTGTTAGTGATTACTGACTTGATTTAACATGCAGAGACTCCCCTTCTTATTGATCAGATAGTGAAGGTTTCAACAGATATTTTAATATTCCTTTTCCCATAGTATTGTGTTATCTTGTGTTTAAGAGTTTTTCCTTCCTCAGAGAGAGGATCCTGTCTATTACAGTACTTGGAGTCTAAAGATATCTAGGGATTGTTGTATTCATAGGGGTACCTCATTTTATACTATATTATACTATCCTATTCTATCTAGTTGAGTCTTGAACGACGACGCAGGGGTTAAAGTTGCTGACCACTGTGCAGTTGAAAATGGATGTATAACTTTTGACCCCCTAGAATTTAACTGCTAATAGCCTACTGTTGACTGGAAGCCTTACCAGTAACGTAAACAGTTGACTGACACGTATTTTGTATATTATATATATTATATATTGTATTTTTACAATAAAGGAAGTTAGAGAAAAGAAAATGTTATTAAGAAAATCATCAGGAAGAGAAAATACATTTATAATACTGTAAAAAATCCATGTAGTTCAAAACCACATTTTTGAAGGTTCAACTGTGTTATAGACTTTTTTCTAAAAGTTATGAATAGATTGGAATTTCAATACGTTGAATCTTTAAATTTATTTTGGCATTGAGTTTCAACTTTTGTTTCTGCCATAAATTACTAAGGGATAAGATACACTTAATACTCTTAGTTAACAGTGGCTTACAGCTTGAGTGATTCTCAACTTATGGCATTTTTTTCCCCCACGTCGTAGAGGCCTTCATGTTTTAGTATCTCCTTAAAGAGTCCTACTTCAGAAAGTTAGCGTTAACCATCTTCACAGAATTAGAGTTAGCGACTATCAAAAAGAATATTATTCTTAGGGGCACCTGGCTGGCTTAGTTGGTAGAGCATGAGACTTTTGATCTCAGGGTTGTAGTTTTGAGCCCCACACTAGGTGTAGAGATTACTTAAAAATAAAAAAAAAAAAGATTATTATTCTTAGTATTTTATTCTTGTATCCCACTTAAGGGTTTTTTGTATTAACATACCAATAACAGTGTTTTCTAAATGCAAACATTTTAAAGATTTTTTTTCTTTTTTTTAACAGTGAAGCAGTTGGGCATTTACAGGTTCTTCTTGGGAGCCCTTCTGTGTGCTCTCATAATGTCTTACCCTTATCCCTACCCTAAGTACTGACTTATCACGCTGTATTATAATTTTTAGTTTTATCTGTATTCCTAGACTGTGAGCTTCTTGAGGGCTGGGACATTGTCTTCTTCATTTATATCCTCCAGGGACAGTTTGGTGCCTGACACATAGTAAAGTGCTCAATAAATATTGTAAAGGAATACTGTGTTAGACTTGAGATATTTTAAATAAAGATAATTAGTGCAGAAACAAAAAGATGCCATTTACAAAGGTTTTCTGTTGTAGAGGGTGTTTGAGAGTTGTTTTTACATAATGCAATGTATCAGTAAAATTTTAGGAAATTCTCATTGGAATACTGGTTTCAGAGCTTCCTTAAAGTACCAATGGACACTTAAAAACTGGTTTTATTCCTCTGTGACAAAGATCTGGATGCTGACAGGTTAGATAATATTTTTAGAAGGTGGTTTGGCACATTTTTTCTTTTCTTTTCTTTTCTTTTCTTTTCTTTTCTTTTCTTTTCTTTTCTTTTCTTTTTTTCTCATAACTGTGAGAGTGCAAGTGGGGAGGGACAGAGAAAGAAGGTGAGAGGGAATCTTTTTTTTTTTTATGTTTTTATTTATTTTGAGAGAGAGTTAGAAAGCAAGCAGTGGAGGGGCAGAGAGGGAGACAGAATCCCAGGCAGGCTCCACTCTGTCAGTGTGGAACCCCACGCAGAGCTCAAACTCATAAACCGTGAGGTCATGACCGGAGCCAAAATCTAGAGTTGGACGCTTAACTGAGCCACCCAGGCAGGACCCCATATTGTTTAATTAATTACTGTTTTTTGGAAGTTATGTGTTGTTGATGAGAACTAGCATTTTAACTAATTTCAGAATAGGCGTTGAGACTTGATTTTGATGTTTTTGTATTAACCACCCCCCCCTTTTTTTTCCCCCAAACACTCTGTGACATTATATACTTTATGGAGATGTGAAGGTATGAAACTCCTCATCTTCCTCCCTGTTATTCTACCCTTATACTTACATGAGTATTTTCCTGATACTAATTTTAGAGTCAGCATATACATAGTTTAGGTCATGCTGTCAACCTAGGTAACTTAAGCAGATTGGCAGCGTAAGGTACCAGTTCAGAGATGGGGTCTTTGCTAAAGCTTGATTGACTGCATTTTCACCTGCCTACGCATCCTCATTACTATAATCTGTACTAAAAACTGCATAGCTTTATGTTACATAGGTTGTTTTTTGTACTCTTTGTCTTCTGTCATCAAGAACACAAGGAAATGCTTTTAAAAATATTTGAGCTCCAGCATAAGACTTCCCATTACAATTATTTTAATTTGTTTGGGGCTCACTAACAGGTAAGTGCAAGGAATATATTTTCCTCCATTGTAATTTATAAGAATTGAGAAAGAACAATATCCTTTTTTGAAAATGTTTACTTATTTGAGAGAGAGCAAATGAATGGGGGAGAGGACAGAGAGAATGGGGGAGAGAGAGAATCCCAGGCAGGCTCCACGCTCAGTGCAGAGCCCGTCCTGGGGCTTGATCCCACGACTGTGAGATCATGACCTGAGCTGAAATCAAGAGCCGACCACTCAACTGGCTGAGCCACCCAGGCACCCCAAAACTATTCAGTTTTAATTTTTTTTTAATGTTTATTCATTTTTGACAGACAGAGAGAGACAGGGGAGGGGCAGAGAGAGAGGCAGACACAGAATCCGAAACAGGCTCCAGGCTCTGAGCTGTCAGTACAGAGCCCAACGCGGGGCTTGAACTCACAAGCCACAAGATCATGACCTGAGCTGGAGTCAGATGCTTAACTGACTGAGCCTCCCAGGTGCCCCTTGTCTTTGTATCATTTAAAAGTAGTTGTTAAATATAACAAGGAATGAATGAGAAAAATTCTTCCAAACTGGAGAAGGCTTGACCAATAGATCTTTTCTCTGGGAGTACAAAACCTCATTCCTGAGAAGTCATTCTTCCCTTCCTATACCACTTCTCCTTACAGTTCAGACATTTGAGCAGGGACCATGGACAGAAAAAAACTTCTGGGTCCATGGGGCCCATAGGGGCATAAAACAATAATTATGTGGGCATATAACTTTTAAGTAATTATTTCATGTTTTAATAGGTGTATATGCTTATAGTATGAAATTCAAGAAGGTTCAAAAGGGTGTATAGTAAAAAATAAGTTTTGCTTCCATTCCTGTCCTCTGGCCATTCAGTTCCCCTCCCCAAAGGCAACTGCTGTTTATGAAGTTGTCTCTATCGTTCCCAGGGTATTTGACAAATGTATAAATCTTTACATCCACATAAGGTTAGATCGATCCATCTATCTATCTATCTATCTATCTATCTATCTATCTATCTATCTATCTACCTAGTCTGTATCTATGTTGTTGTTAAGTTTGCAATTGGTAAGGAAAATGGGCTATGTTAGGAATGATCTGGGAATTAGGGCTTACATGAATCTTGGAAGAGCTGGCAGAGTGAATGTCAGAAGAGTCACCTTGGGAAGTCAGGAAGGCTTCTTCTGCTGGAAGGTCAGGAAAGCAGACACTGAAGACCTCCAGAGTTCTCAAAAGCTGATTGGGAAACTGCTGCAATTATCAGTCATCTTTGAGGATGCTTCTCTCGTGTGTCTTGGGCTGCAACAATAAAGCAAGTGATTCTCAAGCAAAAGCTGCCGTGCTCCAAAGCTGCTATGAATCTAACATCTGCCTCCATCCACCCACAGTGAGTAATGGCTTCTCCTCTTTCCAGATTTCACTTGCATTCCTTTCACCTGCAAAATCTGACCCAGATCCATATGGGGAAGGGGTTTCTGGCAAATATAGAGGTGTCTTAAAATAGTAGAAGGTTGTGCTAAGTAACCCAGACAGTGGTCAATAGATGCCGACCTGGAAAAACCGCTGTGTTCCAAATGGGATTGTGATTCTTACCTGTACTTTAAGAAAGGATTCAGAGATTTTTGGTGAAAGGTAATATGTTATACACAACAGAAAAGACCACAAAAAAGGGAGAATTGAACGAGCGCAGTATCCTGAAAGCAAATGATGGAAAAAGTTTCCCTAAGAATCAAGCAGGTTGTAAAAACTGTCATGAAGCAAAAGGGAGGAGGAAAAAGAAATCTACTGAGTTTGAAATTGACAAATGGTCATTAGTGAGACTCATTAGTTCTTGTGAATTATCCAGAGCAAAGATGACTTTATAACTGGTCGATATCATCATAACCAACCACATAAGTGAAGAAAAGTTTATCAAATCAACTTTGCCCACTTTATCATCTTCTAATCATAATTTCATATCTTCTAATCATATCTAATCATATCTTCCTTTTGTGCTATATTATTTATATTATTAAACATAAATACCCAAATGGAATGTAATATTCCTATAGTCATCAGGGTAAAATAGTGTATACCTAGTAATTACCTCTTAGCTCATTTACATAAGTTATCTTCACTGGAGTTAAGAAAAATCTTTGAGTCGTATTGTTTGTGGTTCATTATCATGAACCAGGCACCATAATAAAAAGTATACAGACCAATATGAATTCATGGTTTTGATATCATACTATATTTATATAAGATGTAACCATTGGAGGGAACATAGTAAAGGCTGCATGAGTCTGTATTATTTTTAAAAAAAAAAATTTTTTTTTTCAATGTTTATTTATTTTTGGGACAGAGAGAGACAGAGCATGAACGGGGGAGGGGCAGAGAGAGAGGGAGACACAGAATCAGAAACAGGCTCCAGGCTCTGAGCCATCAGCCCAGAACCTGACGCGGGTCTCGAACTCCCGGACCGCGAGATCGTGACCTGGCTGAAGTCGGACGCTTAACCGACTGCGCCACCCAGGCGCCCCGAGTCTGTATTATTTTTACAACTTTTCTGATTCTGTGATTATTTCAAAATTTTAAAAAAGTACATGGACTTGGAATTGAATCTAGGAATCTCTACTTACTAGCTGAGTCACCTTGGAAAGTTTACCTAACTTCTGTTAGCCTCAGTTACCACATCTACAAAATGGGGTTGATAATACACCTATATAAGATCAAATTAGAGTTTTTCTGAAAACAGTTTGTAGACAGCAGAACTCTATGTGAATCTTACTTAAAATTGTATACTTTTTGCAATTAATATTTTTACTTATTAGGGGCCATCTTGCTTTTTTTTTTTATGGACCATTTCACAAATTTATTAAAATCACTTTGAAGCTTTAAATTTTAATTCTACTTTCTAAAATTATAATTCTTTTTTTTTTTAATATTTTTTTTTTCAACGTTTATTTATTTTTGGGACAGAGAGAGACAGAGCATGAACTGGGGAGGGGCAGAGAGAGAGGGAGACACAGAATCGGAAACAGGCTCCAGGCTCCGAGCCATCAGCCCAGAGCCTGACGCGGGGCTCGAACTCACGGACCGTGAGATCGTGACCTGGCTGAAGTCGGACGCTTAACCGACTGCGCCACCCAGGCGCCCCTAAAATTATAATTCTTTTTAAAAAATTAATTTAAGTTTATTTTTTAGTTTGAGAGAGCAAGCAGGGGAGAGGCAGAGAGAAAGGGGGAGAGAGAGAATCACAAGCAGGCTTCACACTGTCAGCATAGGGCCTGCCTGACACAAGGCTAGAATTCGTGAACCATGAGATCATGACCTGAGCCAAAATGAAGAGTCACATACTTAACTGACTGAGCCATCTAGGTGCCCTGAAAATTATGATTCTTTTAAACTTGGTTTTACTTGCAAACAACGAGTGTACTCTCAATACTATGTGTTTGCAAAATTTTGCAGTCAGGTATGGTCCCTTTTGGATTAAAATCATATTTTTATTTTCTTAAGAACAACAGCTTGAAACTGTCACATGCAAAGGTGTGCCATTAATTGCAGGGCCACAGTACTGGCCCTACAAATAATGTGAGGGTAGAATGAACAAAAAGAATCATGGCTCACGGCTCTTAGCAGTTGTGGTCTGTTACGTTCCTTAGCCACTGGCAGGCCATTGACTTATGATTTTTGGGAATTTCATTCTGCAAATGTTAATTGGGTGTCTATTATATGCTGGATAATATAAGCACTTGGGATATATCTTTGAACCAAAAGAAAAAGTTGCCATCAGCTCGGACGTAGCTTTCTAATGGGACAGGAGAGAAATAAACAATAATCAAAATAAATATATGGTACATTAGAAAGTGGTAAGTGCTGTGGAAAAAAAGGAACGTAATGGGTGGGAGTGAGGGTAGGTTTTATACAAAAGGTAGTATTTGAGCAATGAGTTGAAGGAAGTGAGGAAGTTAACCATGAAGGTATCTGGAGGAAAAGTAGAGGGAACAGCTAAAGCAAAAGCTCTTAGGAGGGTACTTGGCACATCTGAAAAAAAGAATTTCATGTGGATAGAGTGAATGAGCAAAGGGGAAATTAACAGGACATTAGGGGGACCAGATCATGTAGGTCATTGTAAGCCATTGTAAGAACTTGAGCTTTTACTGGGGATATGTGGAGCCATTAGAGGGTTTTAAGCAGAGAAGTGATAATCTAACTTACCTTTTAAGAGGATTACTCTGGCTGCTGTATTAAGAATGGGTTTTGGGGCCTCAGAATAAGAGCACAGAGACCTGTTACGAGGCCACTGCGGCAATCCGTGTGAGAGATGGTGGTGGTAGAGGAGGGGTAGTGAGAAGTGGTCAGGTTTTGGATATCTTTTGAAATAGTGCCAACCATATTTGGAGGAAGTCCGAGAGGATTCCTAGGTGTTTTGCCTGAGCAAGTAGAAGGATTAGATTGCCATCACCTGCAATGGAGAAGTTTGTGGTTGGAGTTGGATTGGGAAAAAGATCAGGGGTTTAGTTTTGGACATACTGAATTTGAGATACCTAAAAGATACCCAAGTGAAGTGTTGAGTAGGCAGTTAAATATGTAAGTCCAGAGTTTGACAGAAGTGGGAGCCGGAGATATATATTTGTATTTAAAACGGTGATACCAGATGGAATTACTGAGGAGAGTTAAATGGAAAAGAGAAGTGGTCTAAGGACTGAGTCTGGAGGTGCTCTTCCATTCAGAGGTCAGGGAGAAGACAGACAACAAGCAAAAGAGAGTGGTGAGTGATGCAGAAAGAAATGAGAGAAAGTGGCATCTTGGAAGCATTGTTGGGCTGGTTATCATTGAACACGGGCATGATCAAGTTACATGAAAATGTATATGATATCAAAAGATGCTGTGTGATTATCATTCCTAAAGATAGTGGGTTTAGTTTAAAGTGGGTGTGGAAGTTTATGATAGCATATAGAAAACATTCTAGAAAAATTTTTTTGGAAAAATTACAATTTCTGTAATTGTCTTGCAAAGGTTCATTGATCTTGCTAATTCATTGCATAAGCAAATATTTTGCATCATTGCTGGGAATTTTGAAAGTTCTTGCAGATTTATTCTAATTTTTCATGGGGAAGATTACTGAGACCCCATATAAGATTTAGAAATTGGAATATGCCCATGAGATCAAATAGAAAGTTATAGGAACCTTTTCGAGTTCATTGTTATTTTTATAATTTAGCTGGAGATAATTGAAGGAAGTTGCCAAAACCCCATAGGCTCTATAATACTGGACTTATATATAACAGTCCCTTTAGGGAAAGTGTTGTGAAGAATGTACAAGATTATTTAGATAAATTGGAGGTTGGAAAATAGGGGGCTGGTAGTTTTATCTTTTAGGAGTTAGGAATGCTTGAGGTAAGAATTGGAAGGTCTCAGTTAAGAATATCTCAGTGCTGCTTTATTTTTCTTAAGTGCTAAAAGAGAAATGAGAGCTAAGAAGGCTTGAGCATAATGTGTATATAAGTGAAGGATGATGCTCAATGAAAGATGTGTAGTTTTTTTTCTCTAGGATCTGAAAATGTGAGATCATTTTTAGAAATACACCTCATAAGTTATTTTTACATTAGAGTCATTTACTTAAGGATTGTAGTCTTTAGAACAGAATAACCAATCAAAAGGCAGTTTCGTAATATAAATGAACAAGTTTTCAAGAGCTCCAGGAGCAGCATGCAGACCCTGGGTTTAGTTATTCATAGTCAGTTTAGAAAATTACAAGTAAAAGTGCAGAAGTCCACCCAAAATTGAAGCTCTGTCTGTGGTTATGGGATTGAAGTTTGGCTTACTACTTTGTCTGCTAATGGCAGTTGAGGGTCTTCAAGTTCAAAAATGTATTTCATTTTTTGTACTGTTGTGCTAATGTCAGATCTGCTGGTTGTGCTAGATGCTAGGGAAGCAAAGAGAAATGAACTTGGATCCTGCTTTGAAGGAACTAAGAATCAAGTTGGGAAGATAGACCTAAAGCTATGCCTTTTCCATTTCAACTATTGTAATTTTTAGAAAGGCTTTTCTGGGGATGCCTGGGTGGCTCAGTCAGTTGAGTGTCCAATTCTTGATTTTGGCTCAGGTCATGATCCCAGGGTTGTGAGATCGAGTCCTGTGTTGGGGTCTGTGCTCAGTGTGGAGCCTGCTTGATATTCATTCTCTCTCTCCCTCTCTCTCTCTCTCCCCGCCCCCCTCTGTCCTCCTCTGCCCCTCTTTCCTGCTCATGTGCTCTCTTTCTTTAAAAAAAAAAAAGGATGCTTTAAGGAAAAAGGCTTTTCCCACTATTCTACCATGTTAATCTCAGTGATTTTAAATTCCCTATATGTTAGTTCCAATATCTGGGCTGATTCTATTGATTGCATTGTCTCCTGACAGGATGTTATCTTTTCTTGCTTCTTTGTGTGTTTCATGTTTTGATTGAAAGCGGACATCTTTGTGTAGAAGTCACTATTATTTATGCCTGGAAATGGTCATTCTTCTTCTTTTGCTTGGCCTTTGTTGTAGGAATTGTGTTAGGTTGGACAGATGCTGAGCTGAGTTTGGGTTTCCTTAGTCTTCCAAGTGCTTCAGATTCATCTAGTGTTTTATCTTGTGCCCAGGCGAGGGTTGGTTTACCAGAGACTTTTCCTCAAAACCTGATCCACCCCCAGCTTCCCTCTGAATCTGCACTTCAGAGAGGGCTTTTTTCCACATTCCTGCCTTTCCCCCAGCAGTGGATCTGCTATTATTTGTTACTCAGTGCCTCCTAACCTGGTACTGGGGGTGGGGGATGGGTGTTTTCTGTTGTCCTGGTTCAGCCTCAGCCTTAGGCAGTTGCTGGGTTGGGCTCCTATTAGTGTTCCTGAGTCCAGTTCTCTCAGAGGTGGAGATTTCCCTGTCTCTTCCCCTGCCTTGTGTGTTTTTCTGATCCCTTCTCCCAGTCAGGTTTTGGCTTTTGTTCTGTGGGGTAGAAGGATTCAGAAGGGGCTTGAGGCATTCCTTGGAACAGCTGCTGCTTCCCTTTCCTGGGCCTGCAGCTCAAAGGAGGCCTTCTTTGGTTTCTTACTTTGCCCCCACACTTTCTCCCCAGTACCCGGTAAGGTCTCTAGAGAAGAATCTGTGAGTAGGTGCAGGCTCCTCTTGTTCTGTGGCTCCCAGGGGTTTTCCACTCTCATGCTAGCCCACATTTGGCTTTTAGCAGTTAAAAAATTCAGCTGAATTTTTTTCTAGAGGTGTAGAGCACCTTGGTATGTGCCCACGTAAGCAAGTGTTTGCCTCCTTTTTCTCTTTGGAGTCATCTGTCTTTCCTTAGATTTCAGGGTAGTTGGTTGTCCTACAACCTTAGCTCTCTAAGTTATAGTCTCCAGAAAAATTCTATTTGTTTAGATTACCTACTTTTTTCTTATTGGACAAGTGGGAGCAACTCTGTTTCAAGCATTATACATCCTAAATGGAAGCCAGGAATTATTTATGATGTTTAAAAAATTTTAACTTTGTTTCTATCATAGCCAAGCTTAAATGATATATAAAGATAAATGGGTTATAGTTATTAATGCCAGAAAGCATAGTGCTTCATTACTGAAGTTTATAGCTTTATACATATTTTAACTTATATTATGCTCTTAGTAACATCATGTTTTTATAAGTATATATTTTTTCTACTTTAAGGAAAATCATTGATACTTTAGAAATTAAAAATAATTAATGTTTATTTAATTTAGGAAGACCATTTTACAGTTCACAAATTCAAGATCTGAATAGGTCTGGGGGCATCTGGGTGTCTTGGTTAGGTGTCTGACTCTTGATTTTGGCTCAGGTCATGATCTCACCGTTGGTTGCTAGGTTTGAGCCCCATGTTAGGCTCTGCACTGATAGTGCCAAACCTGCTTCCAATTCTGTCTCCCTCTCTCTGCCCCTCCTCCACTCGCATCTCTCTCTCACCCTCTCCCTCCCTCCTTCCCTCCCTCTCTCTCTCTCAAAAATAAATAAACATTAAGACAGAATTTTGGGGGGGGGGGCACCTGGGTAGCTCAGTTGATTGGGCATTTGACTTCGACTCAGGTCATGTTCTCACAGTTTGTGGTTTCAAGCCCCGCGTCGGGCTCTGTGCTGACAGCTCAGAGCCTGGAGCCTGCTTCAGATTCTGTCTCTCTCTTTCTTTCTCTGCCCCTTCTCCACTTGTGCTCTGTCTCTGTCTGTAAAAAAAATAAATAAACGTTAAAAACTTAAAAAAAATTTTTTTTCTTTTGGGTCTCAGGCCCATTCCTCCCTTTCTCTCCATCATGGCTAGGTCAGACCTTCCTCTTTAAACTTTTGCTCTCATCTTCTCACGCAAGGTCTTGCCTTCTGCTTCACAGGGAAAGTAAAGATCATCAGGTTTTAATTTCAGCTGTTTCCTGTCATCCCTAAACCCCTTGTAGTATAAACATGTACACATTCACACTTACTGGATTTCTATGTTTCCATCTCAGAGGAACGGATTTTCCTGTTCTCATCCGAGGTTAATATCTCTTGTCTAGACTCTATTTCTCCCTGTCTTCTCTGGAGCCTTGCTCATTAATTAATCTATCACTCTTTCCTATCTTTAATCTTTCCACAGATCCGTCCTGCATTTCTGCTTGACCTTCAAGAGAATGAAGTTTGGCCTGAAAAAGACTCTAGTTTTATAATCCCAGACCTACCAGAGTGTCCCTGAGCAAGTCAGCCCCTCTGAGGCTTCATTTCTCAATTTCTGTAAGAGGAGGTTTATTGCAGGTTTGAAGATTAAGCAAAGGAAATGGAGTAATCAATGTGAAGCTCCTTCTTTAAAATTCTGGCACACGAGAGGTTCTTCATGATGTTTGTTCCCTACTTCCTCTCTTTCTTCCTTCGAAGCCAGACTTCTTGAAAGAGTGGTCTGAATTTGCAATCTCTGTTTCCACTGAAGTTTATAACCCCACTTCCCCACTCTAAATTCTCATTCTGAGATTACCAGAGACCTTGTAATTGCCAAATCCGATGAGTACTTTACAGACCTTCAGCATTTTCTTTCCCTTCCCAGCCTCTAAAATCATACTCCCAAAAAGCAGCCAGAAAACACTTTCTAAAACGTTAAGTCCAACCTTTGAGTAACTCTCCCATCATCTACAGGATAAAATAAATGATTTCCGGTAGGAAAAGAAGTACTCTTGCTCTAGATTTGTGCTGTCTCTGGTAGGTTACTAGTC
This sequence comes from Prionailurus bengalensis, assembly GCF_016509475.1. Classification (NCBI taxonomy): domain Eukaryota; kingdom Metazoa; phylum Chordata; class Mammalia; order Carnivora; family Felidae; genus Prionailurus; species Prionailurus bengalensis. The sequence goes on from NC_057356.1 coordinate 23,941,632, forward strand.
ATATGCAGCTATTTAAATTTGTATTTAGTTGCAGTTGAATAAAATATAAGAAGTCAGTTCCTCAGTCACACTAGCCACATTTCATGTGTTCAGTAGCCACATATGATTCATAGCTACCACAGGCAGCTCAGATACAGAATATTCTCATTATCACATAAAATTCTTTTGGACAGTACTCATCTAAATTCAGAATTTTTTTTGAGAAAGGGAGACAGATTGGCATTATACCAGACCTGGTGAGGTTGGCCAAGAGGTGATGATGCTCGAGAGCTCATATTGTTAACCTGGAGAGTCAGGGTTCTCAGGGAGAAGCTGGAGCTGCCTTGAAATGAGGAGTACTTTATTTTTTTAAGAATGTTTTTATTCATTTACTTTGAGAGAGATAGAAACAGAGAGAGCATGTACATGACTGGAGGAGGGGGAAGGAGATCGAGAATCCCAAGCAGGCTCCATGCCACCAATGCAGAACCCAGTGCAGAGCTTGAACCAGCAAACCGTGAGATCATGACCTGAGCCGAAATCAAGTCAGACGCCCAACTGACTGAACCATGAAGGCGCCCCTGAGGACTACTTTAAAAGATCCGCAGGAGTGATGATGGTGTCCGGAGGGGCAGGAGCTTCTGTCATTATATTGAACTACGAGGAATAAAAAGAATCTCATTGATTAAATGATACTTTTTTGCATCAGGTTGAGCATTTATCTCAAAAAAAGTACTTTTATTATTATAAGAAAATAATAAGTTGATTGAGAAATAGTTTCTTGGGATTTTAACCTTTTGCTAAATGTTACCTTAGACCTGATATTAATCTGTCTCCTTTTTTGACTTATAGGAAAATTTTGCAAGTATAAATGCTTTTGCCAAGCTGAAAGATAATTTTGCTCTTATATTCTGTAAATCGTCATCACTAGTCTTTAGATTTATTTTCTGTTCAGCTTATAGTTAAGAATGCTGTGACTGTTTTACTCCCATCTGTGTAAGTTATTAGTGCTGTGATGTTTTTAAGCTCCTGGATATTAATGTTTTAAGTTCCCAAACTTCTACAAGACAGGGTCCATACTGAAGGAGGCAGCTGTAAAATGCAGATGCTGACAAGCAGAAAAACAAAGAGATTTTCACAAGGAATTGTGGGTATTTAATGTAACTCTTTAGTTCACAGTTCAGTAAAACCATGTTGTTTCCATAGTACTACATTGTGTATTAACCTCCTGCCTTACTGCACAGCCAATTTTAAGAAAGAAAGATGTGTTACATTTGTCATCCGCTTCCTATCCTGCATTTGAACATTGGATCCTCAGAAAGCAGGCATTCTACTGTCCCAGCACAATGTAATCTACTTAAAGTAGTTTGTCCACATTTATATCTTTTACTCACGAGGAAACTTCAATTTGTATTTTGTCGTGCTTGTGAAAGTGAAAACGAATCACAGATTATAAGTGAAGCTGACTTTTTATTTACACTTGCTCCATTTCCTCATAAATTTCTTTTAAAAAATGATGTTGTAAGATGAGAATACTGCAGTGCTGCAGAGGAAGAAAGGGAGAAGTGGTTGTACTGTGAGGGTGGATAAAGGGGCAGGCATTGAGATCACTAGGCAACAGGCTGTGAGAAATGTAGCATTTCTCATTTGTGTTGTCATGTAACTATGGAAGAACTACCATAGCGCCTAACCTGGTATTTCTTTTTAATCAAGTCCAGCTGTTGGTCATGTGACCACACTCCTTCCTTTGGGTATTTAGGGTGTGTTTTCTCCTTTCTTACGGTGTCTTACACGGCTACTTACGTATCACCTGGAATGTGCTCATGTGCTCTAGGAGCCCCTGTTAAACTTGTCTTTACTTACACTGATTCTTTATGAATCACAAGTAAAATGCTCACCCCAAGTTGCATATAAAAACTTCAGAACAAAGAATGTGACTTGACCATATAAGTATTCTTTTAAATTTTTTTTTCTTTTTTTCTTTTTTCTTTTTTTTTTTTTTTTTTTTATGAATAGAGCTCTTGTTTTTAATTTGATGAGCAGGGAACTTTCCAACTCCAACCCTCTCTTTACAATCTGTCTTTAATTTGTAAAAAAGATGCATTCCAATTTTTTAGACATAAAACTTTAATGGACTTTTTTGGATTTGCTAGTTCTCTAGTCATGATGGGTTATCCTGAAATTCAACATATACCATTTCATGGATTTCAATCTCCTTTTCTCATTTGCACATTTACTACTCTGATATTAAAAAATAATTAGATGTCATCTCACCTTAGTCCTCCTTAAATAATACACAGTTGCAACTGTTAGACTGTTTTTATAGAATGTTGTTACCAACCAGGTATTCCCTGAAAGAAATATGGAGCATTTTCAACATCTTGGATCATTTGGCTCATTTTATTTATCCTCTGTGAGACATAATCTGTGTGTATTTTTAAGGCTGCTTGGTGTTTAACCATGGAACTTTTTTATCATAGCTTCTTGGTGGCACTAAGAAGCATTTTCCCCTTTGTTTTCTGGGATCTTCTTCTCCCCATCACTCCTTAATGTTGTAGCAAATATTTTTAAGATAGTCTAAGTCTCAATACTAGATGACCTTGGTCATCAATCACCCATTCTTAGCTGAGAAAAATAGATGGTAATTATAGGCATGAATATTTGCTTATAATAATAATAATAATAATAATAATAATAATAATAATATTGCTTTGTTTAAAAAAAATGAACCAGATATTATTTTGAGATAAAAACATCGTGTTTGCCAAAACATTCTAAATAAGACACTCTTTCAAATACACTTGACTCTCTTTTAGGCCTTATCTCAGGTACTTGAGATGCCACATACATCAGTGTGTTGTTTATGATACATGATCTACTAATAAGATCATGCCAGGTAACATGGATACATAGGAAGATAACTATGTGGCAAAAGGAAGAAATGTTCTTGTGGTGATATCTATAGATAAAATCACCGAATTCTGTTTGTTAGTGGTATCTTGCTCTCACTTGGTGAAATTTCAGATTGTATGCATGTGTCTGATAATTACTCATGATTATTAGTTTCTTTAAATACTTTTTTTAGACCTTTCTCCATGAAATCACAACATACTACATATTTATTGTTTGGAATTTCCTGATATTACTTAATTTGCTAGCAGATTGCTATTTTGTGACATTCTAAGATATATCAGTTATCTCAAGGATGATGTAAAACTATTAAAGTAAAACTTACTATTTATTTAACATAAATATATTTTTAAAAATTATTTTTAAGGAAGAGCGCTATTGCAAAATCAAACAATGATAGTATGAGAATATTTGGTCTAAACAAATACTAATTTTCACTGGTCCTAGAAGATACACAGTTGACCCTTGAACAACACAGAGGTTAGGGGCACCGACCCCCCCCCCCCAGTGCAGTTGAAAATTCCATATAACTTTTCACTCCCCAAAGAGTTAACTACTAATAATCTACTGCCGACTGGAAGCTATACTGATAACATAAACAGTTAATTAACATATATTTTGTTTGCTATTTGTAGTATATACTGTATTCTTACAGTAAAGTAAACTGGAGAAAAGAAAATGTTACTAAGAAAATGTAAGTATTTACAGTACTGTATTATATTTACCAGAAGAAATATGCGTATAAGTGGACTCATGCAGTTCAAAACCATGTTGTTCAGGAGTCAACTATAGTTTGAAACCCCTGGGATTTTAGCTTCCTGAGACAGCCTTTGTAAAACCCAACGAGCCAGTTCTTTTCTCCCAAAATATCATATTTTATAGATTACTTTAGGAATTAATACCAGATTTATCAAAGAAAAGCAGGTAAAAATAATTTTGATTCTATATTCAGTGTGAAGAATATTTTATTCTACATCTTATGTAGTGTTTAGCATTACTGGTGTTTGGTAAATATTTTTTTAGTAAATGCTTAGTTAAACATAGCCATGTTTGAAATTTGTGTAAAAATGGCATTAGTTCTAAGGAGATGAGTGAATTCAAGGGACTCCTGAATAAATTGAACATGTCATAAAGGGAATCTCTGTAGAGAGGTAAAGAGAGTAGTCTCCCTTTATCCACAGGGATACATTCCAAGACTCCCAGTAGATGCCTAAAACTGTGGATAGTAACAAACTTTATACATATTTTTTTCCTGTACATACATACATACCTATGATAAAGTTTAACTTATAAAATTGGTGCAGTAAGAGATTACCAATAACTAATAATAAAATAGAACAATTATAATAATATACTGCAATAAAAGTCTTATGAATGTGGTCTCTCTCAAAATATCTTAGTGCACTCTTTTTTTTTTTTTTTTGGTGATGATATGAGATGATAAATGCCTATGTGATGAGATGAAACGAGGTGAATGATGTAGGCATTGTGACTTATCATTAGGCTGCTGTGGACCTTCTGATGATGTGTTGGAAGGAATATTATTTGCTTCTGGACTGCAGTTGACTGCGGACAACTGAAATAGTGGAAAGTGAAACCGATGATATGGCTTTGTGGTGCAAGATGGCCACAGTTTGTTAAAGAACATATTGGTAGCTATTCGGTGGGGGTGAGGGACAGGGAAATGAATGAAGGTGGCCAAAAGGTACAAACTTCCAGTTATAAGAACTAAGTTCTGGAAATTTAATGCACAGCATGGTGACTGCTGTATGGTATATTTGAAGGTTGCCAAGAAAGTAGATCTTTAAAGTTCTATTTACGAGAAAAAGCAATGTTAACTGTGAGGTGATGGGTATTAACTTATTGTGATAATCATTTTGCAATATATACATATCTCAAATCATTATATACCTTAAACCTATATAATGTTATATGTCAACTATATCTCAATAAAGCTGGTGGAAAAAGTAGAAACATTTCACTGAGGAAAAAAATAAAAAAGATGGCATGGTTCTTTAACAAGATTTGGAGAAGAATCACATTAAAAGACATAGCACTGTAATGAGAAAATTAGGAAGGTACACTTACCCTTCCAACCTATATAATTACCTATTATTTGGTGGAGTAGGAGTATTAAGTCAAAAACTACCTACAGGCTGGACAGAGTATCTATTCCCTGTGTTTTCTTATTACCCTATGTGTAGCCTTATTGCTTTTTGTCATACAGTACATTGAAATTATCTGTTTGCCTAGATATATATTTTAAAGAAATAACATGAAATACAAAGATAATTCAAAAAAATAATGAAAAACCGAAGACAACCCGAAAGCCCTATATTAGGTAGATGGTCATATAAATTTCAGTTTATCTATTTGAGGCAATGTGCTATGTTGGCCTGTCATCAGGCTGGTAGCCAATTGGCCACAACAGTTCCCAGATATGAGAACCTCCAGAGAGTGAAGAAGAGCTCTCTCTTCCTGTTTCTCCTTTAGGAGTGTGCACATCTTTCCCAGAAGTTCCCAGCTGACTTCCCTTTCTTTCTCATAGCCTCGAATTGGGTTTCATGCCCAGGCATTGGCAAGGGTGATAGGATTTATGGTGACGAGGATTCAGTGACAATTACTGGTACAAGATGTTCAAAGTGATTCTATTTTTGTAGTGGGAATCATAGAAGTATTTTGTTACCTCATTTTTACTTTGAGATTATAAGGTTTAAATACTGAAAAAATATTGCTTTAATAATCAGGATAAAATAGATATTAATTAAAACATTTTTCTGTTTGTATATCTTTGTCCTCAGGTCATTCGAGGGCAGGGCTGTGGGCTATGACTTCTTTGTCATGGTATCCCCAGTGCTTAATCCATGCCTGGTGCATAATAAGTTCTCAGTAGTTGCTGAACTGAGTCAAGTATTTAATTAAAGTTAAAAAGAAACAAGCAATAAAGTAAAATTTTATTACTTTTAGGTACAGTTAATATTATGAACTACACTGTATTTAAATGCTAATATGTGAAATAATTAATGAAAAAGTTACTCACAATAGGCTCACATTAATGCAATGCATTTTTCTCAATTTTAAAAAAAAATTTTTTTTTTTCAACGTTTATTTTTGGGACAGAGAGAGACAGAGCATGAACGGGGGAGGGGCAGAGAGAGAGGGAGACACAGAATCGGAAACAGGCTCCAGGCTCTGAGCCATCAGCCCAGAGCCCGACGCGGGGCTCGAACTCACGGACCGCGAGATCGTGACCTGGCTGAAGTCGGACGCTTAACCGACTGCGCCACCCAGGCGCCCCATTTTTCCCAATTTTTAATGTTCCTCTTTTTTTATAGGATTAATTTTTCTTTACTTTTTGTGAAATATTACATAACTATACATAAAATGTGTATGTGTACCTTTAAAAATAATTATAATGTGAACAGTTCTATAACTACCTCCAAAAAGAAATAGAACATTACCAGTAACTGGGGCGCCTGGGTGGCTCAGTCGGCTTCAGCTTGGGTCGTGATCTCACGGTTTGCCAAGTTCGAGCCGTGCATTGGGCTCTGTGCTGGTGGCTCAGAGCTTGGGGCTGCTTCAGATTCTGTGTTTCCCTCTCTCTCTGTCCCTCCCCTGCTCATGCTCATGCTCTGTCTCTCTCTCAAAAATAAATAAACATTAAAAAAAAAAACAAAACAAAACCAACATTACCAGTACCTTACATACTGCCTCACCTTACATGCTGCTTCCTGCGTATCTCACTCTCCCAATATGGTAAACAGTGTTCTGGTTTTTATGATAAATCATTCTCTTAATACAATACCTAGAGTTTTTTGTTCTTGAAATTTTTTATAAATAGAATGATCTTTTAAGTATTCTTCTGTGACCTATTTCTTTAGGTCATTGCCATGTTTTCATATTCATCAATTTTGATGAATATAGTCAATGCTTGTTCATTTTTACCTCTTTATAGAATTCCATTGGCATAAACACACTACAATTTATTTATGTATTTCACTATTCGTATTTCCAAGTTTTCCCTATTATGAACATTCTGAATATTGCTATGAACAATTCTTTGTAAGAGAGTTCCTCTTACAGTTAAATTGCTGGGTTGCAGAGCATACATATTTTCACCTTTAATACATAATGCAAAATTGGTGTTCAAAGTTTTGTTCTAATGTACCCTGCCACCAGAAGGATAAATTTGAGAGTTCTGATTGCTCCATATTCTTGCCAATACTTGGCTAACACAGTTTAAATTGTTTGCCAACTGGATAGGTTGTAATGCACTTTTAACTACTTAAATAACTAAAACTTATGGCTGATTCTTGATTTGAAAGCATAGTAAATTAATCTCTAATTTCTAAACATGTTCTTAAAAAGAATGTATCTTTTCTGAATTATTGTAAATTCTAAATTCGTGGTATATAAATTGCTAAGGGAATGTAATAGAGAATTTGCATAGTTTCATGTTAAATTCATTTATCCAGATTATTTCCTTCAATTAGAACGGATATGCAGGGCTCTAGTTATGATACAGAAATTTGAGTCAGGTAGAAGAAGTGGTGCCAGAGATTTACTCTGCATAGTTTTATTTTGCTTAATCTGGCTAATGTCCAAAATTGCATGTAGCCTCATATACTTTGCTTTGGGTAATAGGCATAAACATATTTTTATGAGTATAGACCTATTCAGGACATACGCTTTCCTCAAATGTTCATGCATATCATAATTTTGTATGTTGAACTTTATTTTATTTTAAAGTTTGTTATTTTCAGAGTGAGTAAGCATGAGCAGGCGAGGGGCAGAGTGAAAAGTTGAGAGAATCCCAAACAGGCTCTGCGCTGACATTGGACACCACCCAGGCGCCCCATGTATGTTGTACTTGAAAGATCAAATTAAGAGTAGTCTAAATCTTACTTATATAGACAGGAAAAAAAGGGCCAGCTTTAAAATTTCCTGATTAGTTTTTTAAATTTAATTTTAATTTTTATCAAAGTTATGTACCTTTTTTGTTTATTTTACTTAGTTTTTAAAGTTTATTTATTTTTGAGAGAGAGTGAAAGAGTGTGCAAGCAGGAGAGGGGCAGAGTGAGAGGGAGAGAGAGAATCGTAAGCAGGCTCCATGCTGTCAGCACAGAACCCCACGTGGGGCTCAAATTCATGAACCGTGAGATCATGACCTGAGCTGAAATCTAGAGTCTGACGCTTCACTGACTGAGCGACTCAGATGACCCCATATAACTCTTTTAAAGGCCTGAGGAACTCCTACGCTCCCCTGCAATATCTTGCCGCTCCTTACCCTCCCTCAACCATCTAGCTTCCTTCTCTTTAAAGGCAACAAAGTTCAACTCTTAGCAGTTTGTTTTGTCATTTACCTCCTGTATGCTTTTGCTTTTACCTTTTGTTTTTTAAAGAGGAGGAGAGTGTACATGTAGGGGAGGGGCAGAGTGAGAGGGAGAGAGAGAATCTCAAGCAGGCTCTACCCCCACTGTGGAGCCCTACATGGGGCTCCAAGAGTCTGACGTTTAACCGACTGAGCCACCCAGAGCCCCTACCTTTTCTTTTCTTTTTGGTTGCAGTTAATATATATAACATAAAATTTACTATTTTAACCATTTTTAAGTGTACAATTTAGTGGCATTAAGTACATTCTCATTGCCACACAGCCATCACCAATTTGCTGTGAATTCTTAATTTTAAGGTATTATCTATTGTCCCACATGAAAGATGAGGATTCAACTCTTTTTCCCCCTCTCTCACTTATATACACACTTCCTATACTCTCATTCTCCCAGTGTAATTATATCCAAAATTTGTGTGGATTAGAATTGATTATTTGTATTGGTATTACTCTGAACAGGTAATTCACAGCTGAATTATTTGGCATGCTGTGATTACTTTTCCTTAGAAAACTTTCTCTTGAGTCATTGATAATTGTCCCCCAGTTTTTCTATGTATTACTTATCCATTACCAAACTACCCCCTAATTCTCTAAATGTCTTCTCATTGCATTTAGACACACTGAGTGTTCCATCAACTTCCTCTTCTGGAGGATGGCTCTGCTGACTGGTTTCGGTTAGGACCGGTTGCTCTTTCCCCGAATGTGCAGTTGTCATTTTTGGATCTCCCTTCTCCATCCGCCTGAAAATTCCCTTTGCTTGAGTTAAATATGGAATTGATTCCATATCTTCTTCACTTGTCATTCATTCCCTCCTTTTGGTGGTATACTTCGGTCAGTAGCTTCCTGAGAATGAGCGGATGGGAGGTAGGTTGGCTGAGACACTGCAGGTTTGAAGAATACCTGTTTCTTTTGACTTACACTTGATATTTTGACTGCTTATAGAATTCTAGGTTAGAAGTTATTTTTCCTCAGGTTTTGCTTGTCGTTTGCCTGGGTTGCCATTCCACCAGACTTTCTCAATCTGAAGACCTTCTGAATCCTTCTTTGTGTCAAACCTGTTTATTCCATATGGAAGTTTTAAAGCATTTTCTTTTTAATCATAGTATTATGAAATTTCTTTTTTTTTAATTTGAGAGAGAGAGAGAGAGAGAGTGCATGTGAATGAGGGAGAGGGGCAGAGAGGCAGAGAGAATCTTAAGCAGGCTCTCGACTCAGCATGGAGCCTGACATGGGGCTTGATCCCACAACCCTGGCATCATGACCTGAGCCGAAAACAAGAGTCAGCTGCCTAACCAACTGAGCCACGCAGGAGTCCCCATATTATGAAATTTTTTGGTGATATTTTTTATTTGAAGAATACTAGTTTGGGTCTATATAATTTGATAATCTCTTTTAATTTGGAAATTTATGTCATCAATTCTGTTTTCTTTATTATTGATTTACACCTTTAACATCTTGTTACATTTTCTTTCTGGCACTTCTCTTTTACAGACATTGTAATTCCTAGACTCTCTAGTTTTGCTATCTTTTCTGTGATTTTTGTCTTTTTGTTCTGCTTTGTAGGATATTTTCTGTTTTATCTTTTAATTCTTATGCTGAGATTTTTGTTTCTGTTATCTTATTTCTAATTTCTAAGAACTTTTCCTTTGCTTTTTTTTTTTAACTACCTTGTCTTGTTTCATGGAGTAGTGTCTTACTTGAGGATGTTTATGATAGTAATTTTGAATTTTGATTTGTTTTTACAAAATGGAAACAAAAGAAAAGGAAATGAAAAAAGGAAAATGAAATAAAAATTACTAAACATTGTTAGCAAGTTTGAAAATTTTGCATCTTACTCAAAGAAAATATAGCTTTTTTATTTTTTGTAATGATCCTAATCTTCCTTACAAGCCTCTCAGCCAGTTGGGTAGTGTTAGGCAAGGGAACACAGCGTTACACAGCTTGAACTTGCTCATTAATGTCACTTTCATTAGCTAATTCAGCTTCTCTTAGGTATATGCTCAGTCTTTCAGATTATTCCCACTGCTTGCCCCTGCTGTACATCAAGATGCTGTTTAAGTGCTATGGGGGTGGGTTCAGGTGATTTTGTGAAGGTGGTAGAGAGTATCTTGAAATTCTGTACTGGTCATTGGTCTTCATTGATATCCATTGTGGGTTGCTTCTCTAATCTTGTCTTGGACTTAACTTGATTGCTTAGATCCTTTGGGATTGATACTTCCAGAGCTTATGAAGCTTCTGGATCCTCTTTATACATGTAGGTCATAGGAGTCAGGAGTGTTGCCTCAAGCTCATTTATTTGCTTCTTTCCTCTGCTAAGAGTCTGTTGTTCCTCCTTCCAGACCATATTGCCCCAGGAGCATCCTGCATGATGGTCTTTTCTCAGGGCTTCATGTGGGGAGCTAGGCAAAAGCCTTGTGCTATATTCGATTTTTCCCTTGTTTACATACTAGGCATAGAAGGGGTGGGCTTTCTCTTTCCTCCTAACATTTGGAAGGTCCTTTATTTCATTGCTGTTTCTTTTCTGAAGTGTAGTATGTGTCCTACCCCCTTGACTGGAGCTACAATGGCAGGTATAGGGAGAGAAATTTGCCAATAAGGGAGAATCCAAAAATATCATCCCAATTATATTAATTAATCATTTCATTATATATCAGGAAAAATTTTGTCATCTCCTTTTAACATGATTTCAGCACTACTGAACTTTTTCCATTTGTAATAGTAAATATACTTTTCCAACTCTGAATCAGTCATTCTCAGTCATGATTTGTGAGATGTAGTCTCAAAACCGAATTTGAAATTAGTAAGCAGTTAGTAAGAGCTATTTTTATATTCTTATGGCATTTCCAGAAGTTGGCTGGGATGTGCAGATTCCATTTTAGCTGCTTTTCATTTGGAAACTCTTGGATCAGATCCAGTTCTTTGAAAGATGGATTATGTGAATATATGTGTTTTAAGAATATATCAAAATGTGTAATCAAGGAATTCGTTTTGATAGTGTTACTAGCCACTCCAAGTACCATATCTTATTAAATTCAACCAGGTATCCTAAAATGTCCTTTTTGGTACATTTGGAGCAATTTAATTTTTTGTGGATATTTTGGTAAATTAAAATTGTTCTTAATTTTCTTTTTCTAGAGACAGAGCATAGGCCTGTATTACCCAGATTGTTTCTCTTGTCTTCCCAGCTGAAGTGAGTGATAGTTGTTCTCTGCTGTGGATTGTTAAATTGTCAGCCTGGAGAACTGTACTATATATGGATGATCCTCGCTGAATGTAGCAGGGATTTTCACCTTTGGTGGAGATGGGTCATATTTCTCTTTTGAGAGCCTAATGAAGGCTATTGATCACTTCCCTTCCTGTACCTTCACCCCAAAATAGTACGTCAACACATTTGTTTCCACTTTAGTGTTTTGCATTGGAATAAATATAATTTGTAGACCAGTGAGTGGTTCTCAAGATTGATAGCAGAGGTGGGGCAAGGTGAGATGAGCACAGGGAGAGAGGGATCAGAATGATTTGAAATATTTTGAAGTTTATATATGTTCTCTTATTTTCTTTGAAGTATTCTCATATTCCTTGAAGTATGACTAGCTCTTTGAAAATTCACTGCTAGAGTGAGCCACTTTATGCATTGTGTAGTGTTGTTCAGATATTTAGAGTGTTGGGTGGAAAACGTATGGAGAGACTATCTCAGACAAAAATGAAACAATTGTGTGTAAAGCATTATGGTAATACCATTTTAATGTAAAAACTAAAAACTTAGTGGTTACTTCCTTAAAAAATTAAAGTAAAACCAAATTTGGCAAATAAAAGAATTAAGTCTGAATAGACCATTAAATCTATTTTGTGGAGGACTCCTTGAAGTGGCATCTTGTAAGTTCTTTGACATTAATTTGGTTTCAGCTTTAGAGCGGTGCCTGGCTGGCTCAGTTGGTAGGGCATGTGACTCTGGATCACAGGGTTGTGAGTTCAAGCCCCACATTGGGCATGGAGCTTACTGAATAAATGAGTGAATGAATGAATGAATAAAAATAAAGACACTGCATCTGATTTCAACCTTAGAGTTTAAAAAAATTATTTCAAAAATTTTACACTTAAAGGAGGTGAAATTGACATTAAATAGAAGTAACCATTTTAAAGTAAACCATTCAGTGGGATTTAGTACATTTGAAATATTGTGCATCCACCACCTGTCTTTAGTTTTTCCAAAACATTTTCATCACCCCAAAAGGAAACTCCATACTTCGTAAGCAGTTGTTCCCCATATCTCCCTCCCCTTACCCCCTGCCAGCCACCAATGTGCATCCTGATGGTGGATTTACCTATTATGTAAATTTCACGTAGCTAGAATCATACAATATGTGATCTTTTGTGTGTGGTTTCTTTCACTTAGCATAATGTGTTTGAGATTCATCTACTTTGTAGTATTTATCAGTACCACATTCCTTTTTATTCCTGGGTACTATTTCATTGTGTATATATATTATAATTTGTTTATCCATTGACAGACTTTTGGGCTAGTTACACCTTTTGCTTATTGTGAATATTGGTGCTATGAACTTGTGTGTACATGCATTTGTTTGAGTGCTGTTTTCACTTTTTTTTTTTTTAAATAAGCTCTGTGCCCAACGTGGGGCTTGAACTGACAACCCCGAGATCAAGATCGCATGCTCCACTGACTGAGCCAGTCAGGTGTCCCTGTTTTCACTTTTTTAAGAGTATATATCTAGACGTGGAATTGCTGGGTAAAAGAAGAAAACTATCATTTCCTTTTACACTTAACACTTTTATACTACCCCTGACACCAAATGTGTGGATTCTTCACCACAAGCAATTTTCTTATTCTCTGTGGACACCAACTGGATCTCTTACAGTTTAATTCAGTTCTGACCCTAACTACCTGGAGTTGACATAGATTCCACAGTTAAGGGTTCAGTCCCATGAGACTGCTCCCCTACTTCAGATATTAATCCCAAGTCCTAGGTTGTCACTTGAACTTCTGACCAAATGGCTATAAATTGGGGATTCTCACAAACCCCTCTTGGGTTTGTTAATTTGCTGGAACAGCTCACGGAACTCAGGAAAGTGCTTTACTTACTGGCACTCATTTATTATAAAGGATACAACTCAGGAACAGCCAAATGGAAAAGCATAGGGCAAAGTCTGTGGGAAGGGGCGTGGAGCTTCCATGGCCTTTCTGAGCATGCCACTCTCCCAGCACCTCAATGTGGTTACCAACCCAGAAGCTCTCTGAACCCCTTCAGTTAAGGTTTTTTATGGAGGTTCAATTATGTAGACATGATTGATTAAGACATTGGCCATTGGTGATTGAAGTAAGGCTTCAGCCCTTCTAGTCTCAGAAGTTGGGGGTGGAGCTGAAAGTTCCAACCTTCTAATCACATGGTTGGTTCCTGTGACAAGGGATCCCCATCCTCCAAGAGCTACCTCATTAGCACAAATTCAGATATAGATGAAAGGGGCTTATTATGAATAACAAAAGACTCTCCTCACTCCTGTCACTCAGGAAATTCCAAGAGTGCTAGGACCTCTGTGCCAGGCACTGGGGATGAGGACCAAATATGTATTCCTTATATCACAACATCACATGGGTCACGTAGTAATCCTACATGTAACTTTTAGAGAAACTGCCAAACTGTTTTCCACAGCCGTTCCACTATTTTACATTCCTACTAGCAGTTTATAAGGGCTTCAATTTCCCTACAACCTCACTTGTTATCTCCATTTTTTAAAATTATAGCTATCCTAGTGAATGTAAATTGGTACCTCCTTGTGGTTTTCATTTGGATTTCCCTAGTGACTCATGATGTTGAGCATCTTTTCATGTGCTTATTGGTCATTTGTATATCTTCTTTGCATTAATCTTTGGTTTTGATGGTAAGAATTGTTAAATACCTTGATTTACAAAGGTGTTTATAGTAGTTGCAAAGCACATCATTTCAACTCATCATTTCTTTGACAGGAATTACTTGCCTCATATCAAAGAATCCCAGAAATTTTCAAGACTTGATTTCTATATATGTTATATTGTTTTTTCTGCCCTTTAGCATGGTCACAGCATTATTGACAGTGTCATTGGTAAGAAATGGATAACAAATATACATATCCCATTTAAGGTCTTTGAGCAAAAGAATTCTTTTAAAATATTTCTCTAGATTTCTATTATTTTTTTGATTGACTCTTTTTGTTCATTAATAGGTGTTCTTTTTTTTTTTTTAGAGTGAGCAAGTGGGGGAGAGGGGAAGCAGGAGGGGGGGGAGAGAGAGAGAGAATGTTTAAAAAAATTTTTTTTTCAACGTTTATTTATTTTTGGGACAGAGAGAGACAGAGCATGAACGGGGGAGGGGCAGAGAGAGAGGGAGACACAGAATCGGAAACAGGCTCCAGGCTCTGAGCCATCAGCCCAGAGCCCGACGCGGGGCTTGAACTCACGGACCGCGAGATCGTGACCTGGCTGAAGTCGGACGCTTAACCGACTGCGCCACCCAGGCGCCCCGAGAGAGAGAGAATGAATCTTAAGCAAGCTCCATGCTCAGTGCAGAGCCCGATGCAGGTCTCAATCCCATGCCCTGGGATCATGACCTGAGCCGAAATCAAGAGTCAGACATGCAACCAACTGAGCTACCCAGTACCCCAGTATGTATTCATTTTATTTTTATTATTGAAATCTAGTTGACATATAGTGTTATATTAGTTTCTTTTCTTGAAACACCTTAACAGCCTTCCTCTGATGGAGTGATTGGCTTTAATGTCAGAGGACTTCTTTTGGGCTTTTGGTAATCTTTGACACTACGCTTGGTGTGCTGGTTGGTCAACTATTGTTTCTCAAGCTCCAAACCTACCTTTTTATACACTGTGATCTTGGGGATGGGACTCTGCAAACTACTTTTTTTTTTTTTCTTTTTTGCCAGCTGCTTTCTTCTTCTAGTGCAAAGGGCTAGAAGGAGACTGGAAGTCAGGAAGTAGGAGAATTTATATGCTTATTCTTGTTTGCTTGCATTTTTCAGTGTCACTCTAACAATGATATTTACCCTGGCAGTGGCAATTGGTTTGAGTCTCTAGTTTTTACACCATCCTTGAAACCAACTTTATCTTGCCCTTTCAGAGATAAGTCTTCAAAATTAAATCTTCATGACAGTGTCCCTCAAACTCATCTTTACATGTCATAAATGTAAAATAGCTTATTTTGCTCAAACACATATATTTTTACAATGTCTATAATGAAGATACAAATACAAAGTAGTTGTTCCTATGTCTGTCTTCTATGAAGTCATTTTTAATTAACTTCAATAAAGGTGGCTTATTCTCTTCTGCACATATTACATGATTCATTTTCCATTACAAGTTTTTTGCCTTTATTTATTTATGAATGAGAGAGTGAGCACACGAGCGGGGAAGAAGGCAGAGGGAGAGACAGAGAATCTTAAGCAGATTCTATGCTCAGCACAGAGCCTGATGTGGGGCTTGATCCCACAACTGTGGGATTGAGACCTGAGCCGAAATCAAGAGTTAAAACACTCAAGTGACTGAGCCACCCAAGTGTCCTGCCTCATTATTTATTTTTACTAAAAGTACTTAATTACCATGCTTACTCAGTATTTTAAAGGTGGTCTAAGCATCTATTTCACCTTTTTGTGTGAGTGTACATTTTAATGATTCATTCTGGCATTCCATAAATACTTGAGCATCCTGTATGTGCCAGATATTCTGTTCGATATTAGAAGTATAATGATATACAATTCAGACATGCTGTCAAGGAGTACTTTATTTTGACAGGGCATATAACTATTGAGTGATTACAAAGCTAATACTTCCTGATAGGGAAAAAACAGGATAGTATAAGAGCACATGGCAGGGATTAAGCATGGTTCACCTAGTTGGGTGATTCAGGGACAGCATCTCTTAAGTGATAAGTCTCATTTAAGATGAGACTTAAACAATGATTAGAGGTTAGCTGGATGTGAGAGAGAGAGGATATGGAAGAGCATTCCAGGTTCAGCATTGAGAGAGTGGTTCCAGTTGAGAAAGAAACTGTATCATAGTGGGTTTTATAATTTATGTTAAATAGATTGGAGTTTATCTAAAAGCCAATGGGAAACCATTGAGGGTTTTTTCCTAGCAGAGGAATAACATTATATTCATTAATTACATAGAGCATGTCAGATGCTATTCTAAGCCTGGGGATACAGAGGTAACATGGCAAAGTTCCTGCCTCCTGGAATTTGCATTCTGTTGCAGGCAACAGATGGACAAACAAATATACAGTATAATTTCAGAATCATCTTGATAAATGCTATAGAAGAAACAAAGTAAGGTAAGGAGATAGAAAATGAAGGAGAGGAAGTAATTTTAGGTGGAGTGATCAGGGAAGTTCACCCTGAGGAGATCATCCAAGAAGATTTCTCTGAGTAGACATTTGAGCAGAGACCTGAATGAAGTAAGAAAGTGAGTCCTGTGAAGATCTGTGGAAAGACTTCCAGGAAGAGAAAACAGATTGTGAAAAGTATCTGGGTTGGAATGAGCTTCATATGTTGGAGGAATTACAAGAAGTTTATGAATGAGAAGACAGGTATGGAATGAGGTCAGAGAGATAGGTACAGCCCGAGTCCTTGCTTAATAGGACCCTGTAAGCCATAATAAGTTGGATTATCTTTTAAATGTGAATGAAAGCAATTGCAAAGTTTTGAGGGGAGCAATGTGACTTAAGTTTTGAAAAGATCACTCTGGCTTCTCATAGAGGATAGAGTATAAAGGGGTGAGGTTAGAAGCAGGAAGTTCAGTTAGGAGGCTTGGTGCCACCATCTAGGAAGAAAATAATGATGACTTGGACCAGGGTATTAGCTGTTGAAGTGGTGAGAATAGTTGAATTTAGGATATATTTGGCAGATACAGTCAATAGGATTTGCTGAAGAATTTGAATGTGGATTGTAAGAGAAAGAGAGGATGACTGTTAGATCCTTGACCTGTGAACTGAGTGAGTGCTGAAGCTACTTCTGAGATGGGAAAGATTGAAGGAAAAGTAGACGTTTTTTGGAAGGGAGTAGTATAAAACCCAGAGTATTTTTAAAAATTCTGTTTAAATTTGAGATTCCTCTTAGGTATCCAAGTGGCGATGACAAGTAGGTATTTTGGCCCATGGGAGAGAATCAGTGCTCAGGCTGTAAATTTGGTGTTCATTAGCACATAGATGGTAATTGAAGTTATAATAAAACTCGATGAGATCCTTAGAAAAAAATATAAATACACACACACACACACACACACACATACATACACACATACAGAAGAGAGAAGACCCCTATGGCACTTTGACATTTAAGATTTGGGAAGAGGTGGACAGATGAGCAGAGGAGCCTGAGGAAGAGCAGCCAATGTAGTAAGAGAAAAAACTGGAGAATATGATATCCTGGAAGTTAAGTGAAAGAGGGACTGATCTATTATGTCAAATACTGAGATATGTTCTGAAGAAAGGCCACGTTGATATAGTATGGATGGTGGACTACAGAAAGGCAACATTAGAATTGGGGAAATAGAATGTTGTTGCAGCTACACAGAAGAGAATTGACAAATAGTGCCTTATGCTGGGACATTGGCAATAGGGATGGAGAGTTGTAGGCAAATTCAGGAGGCAGAATAAACAGACTTGATAGTTGGGTATGGGGTGAGTGTTATGGGTTTTAGGTATAATATTTGAAAAGGTTGAACTTTAAAAACTAAAGTATTTAGGGGCACCTGGCTGTCTCAGTTGGCAGAACATGTGATCCTTGATCTTACAGGTTGTGATTTGAGCCCCATGTTGGGTGTAGAGATTACTTAAAAAAAAACTTGGGGTGCCTGGGTGGCTCAGTCAGTTAAGCCTCTGACTTGGGCTCAGGTCATGATCTCATGGTTTGTGGGTTCAAGCCCCACATCATGCTCTGTGCTGACAGCTCAGAGCCTGGAGCCTGTTTCAGATTCTGTGTCTCCCCCTCTCTCTGTCCCTCCCCGACTTGTGTGTGCGTTCTCTCTCTCAAAAATAAATAAACATTTAAAAAATTAGAAAATAACTTTTAAAACACAAGTATTTAAGCAAGCAAACAAAAAGCTAAAGTTATTGCAGCTGGAGTATATTTTGATACATTAGAAGCTGAGGTTTTAGTATTATTTGAACTGGTCAATTACACAAGTTTGGCTAAATCAAACTACAGTTGGCCCTTGAACAGCATGGGTGTTGGGGCACTGACCTCCCCCCACCAACCCTGTGCAGTTGAAAATTCATGTATAATTTTTGACTCCCCCTCGCCCCCCAACTTAACTCTAATAGTCTACTGTTGACTGGAAGTCTTACTGACAACATATGCAGTTGACTAACACATATTTTATATGTTATATGTATTATATACTATATTCTTACAATAAGGTAAGTTAGAGAAAATTTTATTAAGAAAATTATCAGGTAGAGAAAATACATTTATAGTACTATACAGTAGGGAAAAAAATATGTATTAAGTGGACCCATGTGTTTCAAACATGTGTTGTTCAAGGGCAGCTGTATTTAATGACAATTTAACCAATATTTTGGATTAGGGCATATCAATTAACCTTTGCAGAAAAAGTATTCCTAAGCATGTTGATTAGGTAGAGATTGCTATAGGCATTATCAACTCATGTAAACCATTTTTTAAGCAATCCATTTTGAGCAGGCCCTCTACATAGCAACTCTTTTTAGGTTCACTATGCAGTTGGAAATAAAGAAACTGAAATTCCTCAGGGAATTCTGTTATTCAGTCTTGGCAGTATTTCTGACATGCTGTGTCCTCATTACATGTTAATGTCTACATTAATGACATCCACATTAATGAGGTGCTATATGATTAAAATACTGACATATTTTTGGGTTTTGGTGATAATCTACATCTTACTATGCAAATGAACTCTAAATGATGAATTGTTTATGATCAATATTAAAATGAATCCATGGTAGTTTCTCTGGAATTGTTTGTCTGGTAAAAGGTGAATGGATAAGGAAAGGACTTGAGAACTTTCACTTCTGAAAGAATACTAGATAAGTTAGGTTAAAGGGACCTTTCGCTGCAAGCCATTGAATAATGGGTTGCTGGACTTACAGAAATTAAGGGAAATGTGACATCTTTCAAATGCAAAGCAAAACAAAACAACAAAAACAACACCCCAACTAAAAACCGTGAACTGAAACAGGAACAGTAAATGATAAACATACTTGAAATGTTAACTCTGCAAGTAAATGCCCATATCAGCACAATGGTTAAGAGTCCAAGCTTTAGGCTGATGACAAAGTAAGAAAGCTGAATGTGAGATTCTGGCTTTAAGCCAAGTATCATAGAAGGGAGCTAAAATGAGATTGATAGAGCCCCATGGTTTCTGGTAGAAGCAAATATAAATTCTCTATGAAGGAAAAGATTCTTGAGTTGCCCCCACCCCCCAGGATTCTCTCAGATTAAGATCAAGTATATATGAAGGTCATAATCAAAGATCACCAACCATGCAAGGAGACAAGTTATTGTTCAGGAGTTTGCTGAAAATACAACAGATTTAGACCTCTGAGGACTTCAGATATTGGAAGGATCAGGTGTAGAATATTAAATAAAAATGCATAAAATATGTAAAGAAAAGCTTTATCAAATATGACTAGGAAAAAAACCAGTTAGAATATCTAGAAGTGAAAAATGTTGTTGGAATAAAAACTTCTTTGTGGCTTGGTTAAACAGCAAATTAGACACAGCTAAAGAGAGAACTAATGAACTGGAAGATGGATTTGAAGAAATCACAGAATGCAGCACAGAGGCAGAAAAATGGATTATATGATAGGTTAAGAGAAATGGAATAAAAAGGTATAATGTAGGTCTAATATCAGAATTCCAGAAAGTGAGACTAGAAAATGCAGGAGAGACAATATTTGAAGAGTTATTGGGTGAGAATTTTCAAGAATTGTTGACTTGAATGTATAGTTATAGGAAACACAATATATACAAAGCAGAATAAATAAAATAAATTCATACCTAAACACATAGGAGGTAAAAACTATATCTCATAGGCAGCTTCCAAGATGGTCCACAATAATTCATTCCTTCTTTTATCATTCACACTCTTATGTAGTTCTCTCCCACACTTAACAGGGCTGACCTTCATAATAAATAGGATATTGTGCAAATGAAGAAGTATGACTTCTAAGGCTAAGTCATGGAAGAAATTGTGGCTTCTACCTTGCCCATTCTTGGATCACTCATTCTGTATGAAGCCAGCCACCATATCGTGAAGACATTCAAGCAGCCCAGGGAAAGGCTCAAATGTCAAAAAGTTGAGGCCTCCTGCCAACAATTAGCATCAATTTTGGTCAAGCCTTCAGATGATTGTTTTTTAACTGGAAATTTCCAAGATTACTGTATATTGTATCAGATTTACATCGGTGAAGGACAGGTTGTGAAATGTGAGTTAGAATGAATATTTTTACCATTTCCTTCCACTTAGGTAGCATAAATGTCCAGATATCCCTATATTTCACCAGTGGCTCAGGTAGTCATAACATTCTATATTAGCAGATTATGGTTCTAATTGGCCAATCAAAATGTAGAACATCTGATCTATTTTAAGTGAATGACTACTGAATACACCCAGGGTTGTCCTTTGGAATAACTCAAAATAACTTCATTGGGATTGTTCCACTAGTTTTTTTTTTTTTTTTAATTTTTTTTTCAATGTTTATTTATTTTTGGGACAGAGAGAGACAGAGCATGAACAGGGGAGGGGCAGAGAGAGAGGGAGACACAGAATCGGAAACAGGCTCCAGGCTCCGAGCCATCAGCCCAGAGCCTGACGCGGGGCTCGAACTCACGGACTGCGAGATCGTGACCTGGCTGAAGTCGGACGCTTAACCGACTGCGCCACCCAGGCGCCCCTGTTCCACTAGTTTTTTATTTTTATTTTTTTAGTGCTGGGAGTGGTAGGTAAACTTCTGTCAAGATTCATCAAATGCTTTGCTGAAGTGCAAGTCCATTAAATCATTCCATTGATGTTATTCTACAATAAAATAGAACTTATGGAACATGAATACCTTTTAATGTTTCATTCTTCTCTTTTTATGGTTTTATATAGAGCAAAATAATTTTAGAGACCATTTTTTATGTTAGCTTTGCCACCATGCGAAGGGGAAAGGTGAACTCCTGATAGAAGCAGGGCATGGAAGCTTGATTAATCATTAGCAATGTTGGTTACAGGGAAAAGTTGTTGCAGTTACAGCTGATTCCTGGACACTAAGTTATTTGAATAGATGTGTAGAAATCATGTGATTGATGAAATGACTAAAACCATCTTGTCTTTAAAAAATTATAGCTTGAATAAGGAATAATGAAACCATGCTAATGTAGATAAACCTTACTGACATTTTACACTTTTGAGGGGAAATGAGGTTTTAAGCTGCTTTGACTAAAATTTCAAAATGAATTATAGTCACAATTCTGATATTATGACTCTCTGGCCCTAAGAAATTCTTTAAAAGAATTTACTGTCTGCTCCTGTAAAATGTCAATAATATCATTTACCTCATTTTTTTTTCAGGAATATAGTGAAGAGTCACTCTTTATAAATGGAAAAATGTTATCTGTTAAATTGTTGTAGCTCATCACTACAAAATATCATTTCACTGAACAACTATACAGAAGATGGTTTTCCTTGATCTTAAGAATTTATCACAATTCTCAATGCACTAAAATTTTTGCGAAATTAAAGTGCAGACCTTATTTGTGAGAAGAAGTAACTTTAAAACTTCGGCTTATGAAATATAGAAATGTGGAGATTTGGTGTATGATATAATTATGTTGTGTTTTATAAAACTAGTGATCTCTGATCTTTAGATTGAGGAAAAAGGTTAAAGGCCATGATTTCTACAGTTATTTTTCTCTTCCTGTTAGCAAATAAAGCACAGTTTTTGTTTTACAGATTTGTCAAATGTAATAGGCATATAACACAGCTCTTCATTTGAACAGGTATCTGAACTATAAGATACAGTTGTGTATTTTTAGATTTAGTGATGTTCTTGTTCATCACTAAACAGATATTTGGCAAATATTTGATGACTTATTAACATACTAGGCACTGTGATGAAGACAAAAGAATTAAGATACACTTGAAAATAAGAAGGGTAGACTCTAAATCCTTGGAGAATAGGGCTGTTTGTTTTTATTTTTGTCTTCCTGGTACCTAGCAGAGGGCCCAACAACAGTAAACATTTACTGAAGGGTAGTTAAATGAATGGGAAGGACTTGGTGGTTGCCCTCAGGAAATTTAGAGCCCCTCAGGTATCATAAGAACCAGAAAACCAGACTGAACAATAGACAATAATCAATAATTATGTGCTAAATAATTAGAATTTAGAGGCATTACCATTTGGAGGAAACATTAAAACAATTTTCAAACATGATATTTGGAGTGCTAATTATCAGAATTTATAGTTGAAAGGTCAGTTAAAGTGTTCTTGAAGAAAGTGGGACTTAAATCTTAAAGGATTGTTAGGAATTGGATGTGAATATGGGCAGCATTATAGGTGAGGAGAACATCATGGCTGATAGGGAAATGAGAAAAGACGTTTATGGGCCTATAAAAAAATGACCTATTGGAAAACATTAAACTGTAATAAGGTGGTACTGGTAAGTGGTGTTTTGAGCAAAGAATTTAGATTCCGAATTGTAGTTTTGCCATTTACAGTCAAAACTGATCTGCTCTTAGCTATATCCGTCTGCCAGTAGCCTGCCTCACCCACAGCCTCTCAGCTAGTTGGTTAGATGGTTCCATAGAGGTATAGGCGGCAAGATATGGTACCATCAGTATCAGTAAAGCTGCCCACTGTGAAAACTGGCAAACCAGCATCACTTCAAGATTTATGACTAATATTTCATGATGACTTAAAAAAATATAACTTTAAATGGTGTGGGATAGGCTGAGCTTGCCTGATTATTCAGAGGTCACCACTGTGGTATGATATCAGACTTTAAGGTCTCTTTGCTCACCACACACCCTATTTCCTCGACACCTTGAGGTGCCAGAATCAATTGATTATTTTCTTTGCCCACCAATAAAACACATATCTTTGGAGAAGGGACCATGCTCAGCTTACAGTGAATTTATTTTTCAGTCTTTTCCCAAGATTAGTATTTAATAGAAAGGTGGTAGAATATAAACTCTTCGAATGCTGGTGAAGTATGAAAAATAGTAAGGGAGCACCACAAGGTAAAGGACAAATGGCAGAAAAGAGGCTTGAAGAACCAATGACACATTTTCTCCCCATTACAGTTTTTTATTTTATTTTATATTTTAAAAGTTTATTTATTTATTTTTGGGAGTGAGAGAGACAGAGCATGTGAGCAGGGGAAGGACAGAGAAGGAAAGAGAGAAAATCCCAGGCAGCCTTCATGCTGACAGTGCGCAGGTCTCAAACTCACGAGCCGCGAGATCATGGTCTGAGCTGAAGCCAAGAGTTGGACACTTAACTGATTGAGCCATCCAGGTGCCCCATATCCACATTTCGTTTTTTAATTAATTATTTATTAATGTCTACTTATTTTTGAGAGAGAGAGAGAGAGAGGGAGTGCAAGCGGGGAAGGGGCAGACAGAGAGGGAGACACAGAATCTAGAGCAGGCTCCAGGTTCTGAGCTGTCAGCACAGAGCCCAGTGTGGGGCTCAAACCTACAACCCATGAGATCATGACCTGAGCCGAAGTCAGACGCTTAATCTATTGATGTTTAACCAGGTGCCACCACGTTACGGTTTTTTAAAAAATGTTTCTTTCTTTATTTTGAGAGAGAGTGAGTGTGCTCGTAAGTGTGCACAGGTGAGCAGGGGAGGGGCAGAGAGAGAGAGAGAGAGAGAGAGAGAGAGAGAGAGAAAGAGAGAAAGAGAGAGAATCCCAAGCACAGTGCAGAGCCCAGTGCATGGCTCGATATCACAAACCATAAGATCTTGACTGGAATGGGGAGCAAGAGTCGGTGACTGAGCCGACTGAGTCGGTGACTGAGCCACCTAGTCACCCCTCACATTGCAGTTTTGCTCAGAGCTTCACCTGGAGAGAATTATAGGTTAGTATAATGTTATCATGGGTCTTTGTAGTGTAACAGTCAGGATTGAATTTAGTTATTGGATGGAACTGTACAATATAGACTGGTAATGAGAAGAACTGAGTTCTCTCTCTACCCTTGCCTGTTGATTAGTTATATGCTTTTTGAATAAGATTGTTCATTTTCCTTATTGCAGAAACCAGATTATGAGAACCCAGTGAAGTAATCTTTGAGCTTTCTTTCAGTTCTAAAATTTATGAATCTCTGTGGGCAATAGAACAATATAGCTGGGAATGAAATTCATCGATATATATATATAATAAAATACCTAACAATTGCAGTATGGTTAAAAATACTCAACTGGGGGATATGTTTATGTTCCTAACAGAATGAAGCTAACAATTGTTCACAAGGTATATACTTTCACTTTTATGAGCCAGAAGTATCTTTTTGTCGTACTGCTCAGTTCTTGATTAGCTTTACTTATATTTATATTTTTATTATATATTATATTTAAAAGTAATACAATTTGTATAAGCTGTCCAAGTGCAAGCATTGTTGATTGATTTTAGCCTCTCAATATTTATTGATCTAGTACAAGAAGAGTTAGTCTGAACTATCTATCCAAATTTTGAACATTAGGATATAGTAACAGTTTAATACTAAATACACCTTCTAACAGATACCTACTTATCAGATTACTCTAGTTTGGTAGAGCCTCCAGAATGTTGGTCCATGGTAGAATAGATGTGGGATGCCCAGTCTAGCTTTAGATGCCTCTGGTCGGATCTCTAGGAAGATATTTTGGATGGAGATTGATAACTGAAAGCACAAAACCAAGTTTACTAATTCTTTGTATTGGAGTCCGCCTGTGCCCTGCCCCAGAACAGAGTTGAATCCTCAGGCTTGCTTTGGGGACTATGTTATCCTTCCAAGATGATTGGGGACTAGGCTAGATCCCTTAGGGTGACCATAAATTGTACTCCTCTCCCTTAGTATAAGTCAGTGTCAGAGATGTGGTTGTTGAGGTGGTGGAAGAAAATCAAATGTCACTTGATAGAGCTTTTGTCCTTTGTTAGACAACATTTAAGAAATAATAAAAAGACTGGTTCATTAGAATTATGTAACATAAAATAATTTAAAAGAGAGCAGCAGTGTTGGGTGATTAGAAAGAAATTAGAGAGCTACAGTTTTCATACATAGTATTCTATTTTTTTTAATGTTTTTATGTTTTATTTATGTTTACATATGTTTATATATGTTTTTTTTATGTAATAAATTATGTTTTATTTATTTTTGAGACAGAGAGAGACAGAGCATGAGTAGGGGAGGGGCAGAGAGAGAGGGAGACACAGAATCGGAAGCAGGCTCCAGGCTCCAAGCTGTCAGCACAGAGCCCGACGCGGGGCTCGAACTCACAGATTGTAAGATCATGACCTGAGCCAAAGTCGGACGCTTAACTGACTGAGCCACCCAGGCGCCCCATACATAGTATTCTTGAGGGAGTGATTGTAGTGGGTAAAAAAACTATAAAGATGTCTTCACTTTAAACACTGGCTAAAGATTAAGTAATTTTAACTATCCATTGTTAAAACACATATCTTTAGAGAATGGTCCTTGTTAAGCTAACTATGAATGATTTTTCTTAATCTTTCCCTAAGAACAGGATTTAGTAGGAGAGATGGGTAGAAAGAACATAAACTCTGGTTTTGCACAGTTTAATTTTTTTTTTTTTTTTTTTTGGCTATTGAGGATTAAGTGATACATGTCTCTAGAATTATCTTATTATACTCTTTTTACATTTATTTATTTTTGAGAAACAGAGTGAGACAAAGCATGAGTGAGGGAGGGGCAGACAGTGAAGGAGACACAGAATCTGAAGCAGGCTCCAGGCTCTAAGCAAGCTGTCAGCACAGAGCCTGATGCAGGGCTCCAACCCACAAACTGTGAGATCATGACCTGAGGCTGAAGTCAGACGCTCAACTGACTGAGCCACCCAGGTGCCCCAAGAATTATCTTATTATACTCTTTAAAAAAAGTCATCTCCACACCCAACATAGGGCTCGAACTCAAGACCCTGAGATCAAGAGTCACATGTTCTTCTGACTGAGACAGCTAGATGCCCCTTATTCTGTTTTTCTTTAACATGCCTCAGCCTTAAAATGACCTTAAGAATATTGCATTATATCGTAAGAGTCTGACTGTGGAAGGAATCCAGCCATATTACAGTGAGTAAATTTTTCATGACTACAGCCCATAGATGTTAAATAAAAAATGATAGCTTCTTGGATTTGATTGCAGTATAAAGTTGTGACTTAGAATACTAGATTCATAGACTAGAGGTGGAAAGACAACAGACAGGACACTTAGTATGAGAGGCAGGAAGTATTTTGCATACTTTATAAGACAGATGAGAATCTTGAGTGGAGTTTTACATCATTTATTAATGGTAGAACCACTTAGTTGAAATAAATTAAGTGTAGAGGCTTCTACTATTTCTCCTTCATTTATTCAGTTGGTATATAGGAGGATGATGGTGATTAAATGAATCTTTGGCTGCATTTGTGCTGGGAAAAATTTATTTGGCAGTCCCAGTCACCGGACAGCACAGCCATAGAAGGTTGTAGCATAACTGAAACACACACGCGCGCGCGCACACACACACACACACACACACACACACACGGGGTTGGGGGGGGGAGGGGGAGAAAATGCCCCTCCCCAGATAAGTGCCAAAGTGTGTGTACCATTTTATATTACCACTAGCAATGTAGAGTTCCAGTTGCTTGACATACTTGTCAACACCTGGTGTGCTCAGTCTTTTTAATTTTAGCTACTTGGATGCATGTATTATGATACTTCATTGTGGTTGTTGTGTTTTAGCCTGATTCCTAACGTTTGGCACTTTTTCATGTGCTTACTGACCATTCAAATATCTTTTATAAAGTGTCTTTTCAGTTTGTGTGTTTTTTAAAAAAGTTTAAATTTATCTTAGAAAGAGATTGGAAGAGAGAGAGTGTGTGCGTGTGTGGAGGGGAAAGGGCAGAGGGAGAGAGAGAGTGGATCTTAAGCAGGCCTCACGCTCAGCACAGAGCCCAATGCGGGGCTTGATCCCATGACCCTGGGATTATGACCTGAGCTGAAATCATGAATTGGACTCTCAACAGACTAAGCTACCTAGGTGCCCTAGTTTGTGTTTTTAATGGGTTGTTTATAGTTTATACTATTGGTTAGTAGGAATTCTCAATATTTTCTGGAATCTTTTCTTGGATATATATTGTGAATATTTATTCCTGGTCTGAAACTTACTTTTTCATTTTTTTAATTGAGATATAATTGACATACATAACACTAATTATGTTAGTTGTTAGATGTACAATATAATGATCTGACATTTGTATAGACTGCAAAATGATCACCACAACAACTCTAGTTAACATCCATCACCACATATAGCTACAGACTCTTTTCCTTATGATGAGAGGTTTTAAGATTACTCTTATAGCAACTTTCAAATATACAATTCAGTATTATTAGCTATAGTCACCACGCTGTGCATTATATCTCCATGACTTACTTGTTTTATAACTGATGTTTGTGCCTTTTAACCACCTTCACTCATTTTGCCCCCGACCCCCTCCATTCTCTGCCTCTGGCAACCATCATTTTGTTCTCTGTATCTATGAGTTCTTTTTTTTAGATTCCGCACGTAAGTGAGATCATAAGTGTTTGTCTTTCTCTGTCTGAAATATTTCACTTAGCATAGTGCCCTCAAGGTCCATCCATGTTGTTGCAAATGGTAAGATTTCATTCCTTTTTGTAGCTGAATATTATTCCATTGTATATATATACTGCATTTTCTTTGTCCATTCATCCATTGATAGACACTTAGGTTGCTTCCATGTCTTGGCTATTGCATAATCCTGCAGTAAACATGGGTGTACATATATCTTTCAAGTTAATGTTTTCATTTCCTTCACTGAGGAACCTTCATACTGTTTTCCATATACCAATTTACATTTCCATCATCTGTGTACAGAGATTCCTCTTTTTCCACATCCTTGCCAAGTTTTCTCTTGTCTTTTTGATAATAGACATTCTAACAGGTGGTGAGGTGATATTTCATTGTGATTTTGACTTGCATTTTCTGATGATTAGGGATGTTGACTACATTTTCATGTACCTGTTTGTCATCTGTATGGGGAAATGTCTATTTAGGTCCTCTGTCATTTTTTAATTGGATTTTTTAACATATTTTAGATATTAACCCCTTGTCAGATACATAATTTGCAAATATTTTCTCCCATTTGGTGAGTTGCCTTTTAATTTTGTTGATTGTTTCCTTTGCTGTGTAGCTTTTTAGTTTGATACAATCCCACTTGTTTAATTTTTGCTTTTGTTGTCTTTGCTTTTGGTGTCAAATTCAAAAATTCCTCACCAAGACTAGTGTCAGGAAGCTTATTTCCTATGTTTTCTTCTAGGGGTTTTACGGTTTCAGGTCTTCTTTTCTTCTTCTTCTTTTTTTAAAGTTTATTTATTTTTGAGAGACAGTGAGAGAGCACAGAAAGGGCAGAGAGAGAGAGAGAGAGAGAGAGAGAGAGAGAGAGTGAGAGAGAGTGAGTGAATCCCAACCAGGCTCTGCACTGTCAGCATAGAGCTCGATGCAGGGCTTGAACCCACGAACTGTGAGATCATGACCTGAGCTGAAATCAGGAGTCAGACACTTAACTGATGGAGACACCCAGGTGCCCCTCAGGCCTTATTTTCAAGCATTTATTTTGAGTTGATTTTTGTGTTTCATTCTTTTGCATGTGTGACTGTCCAGTTTTCCCAACATCATTTATTGAAGAAACTGTTCTTTCCCCATCATATGGTCTTGGCTTCTTTGTTGTAAGTTGTATGTGGATGTGACCATGTATGTGTGCGTTTATTTCTAGGCTCTTTATTCTGTTCCATTGACCTATGTGTCTGTTTTTATACCAACACCATACTGTTTTGATTACTTTAGCTTTTCAATATACTGTGAAATCAGGAAGCATGATGCCTCTAGCTCTGTTCTTCTTTCTCAAGATTCCTTGGTTATTTGGGGTCTTTGGTGGTTCCATATCAATTTTAGGATTGTTTGTTCTATTCCTGTGAAAAATACCATTGGAATTTCGATAGGGATTGCATTGAATCTGTAGATTGCTTTAACAGTATTCTTCCAATCCATGAATATGGAATATCTTTCCATTTGCTTGTGTTATCTTCAGTGTTACTTTTTAATTTTCTTAACAGTTTATAGAAGAAAAATTTTATCATTTTGGCAAGATCTAATATATCAACATTTTCTTTTATGGAGTATGCTTTATGTGTACTGTCCATAAAACCTTTTCCCACCCCAAAGATTTTCTCATACGTTTTCTTCTGTAAGTGTCATGTTTTTCACTTTTACATTTAAGTCTATACCTGCCTCAGGTTAATTTTTGTGTATGGCACAAGGTAATATTGACATTCATTTAATTCCCCATCGATCCTTTGACACCTTTGTCAGCAGTCAGTTGACCATATACATAAGGTCTATATCTGAATTTTCTACCATGTTCTACTGATACATCTATCCTTTATTTTTTTATTTTTTTTTATTTTTGGGACAGAGAGAGACAGAGCATGAACAGGGGAGGGGCAGAGAGAGAGGGAGACACAGAATCGGAAACAGGCTCCAGGCTCTGAGCCATCAGCCCAGAGCCTGACGCAGGGCTCGAACTCACGGACCGCGAGATCGTGACCTGGCTGAAGTCGGACGCTTAACCGACTGCGCCACCCAGGCGCCCCACATCTATCCTTTTTAAAAAGGTATTTATTTTTGAGAGAGAGCTTGCAAAAGTGGGGGGAGGGGCAGAGAGAAAGAGGAGAGAGAGAATCCCAAGCTAAGAGCATAGAGCCTGACACAGGGCTCTATTTCATAAACTGTGAGATCATGACCTGTGTTGAAATCAAGAGTCTGACGCTTAACCTATAGAGCCACCCAAGCGTCCCTATATTGTATCGATCCTTGCGCAAATACCACAGTTCGGATTACTGTAAGTTTATAATATGCCTTGAAATAAGGTAGAGTAAGCCCTCCAACTTTGTTGTCTTCCACAATTGCTCTAGCTAGCCTAGGGTCTTTGCATTTCCATATAAAATTTAAAATCAGCTTACCACTTTTACAAAAAAAGTTTATTGTAGTTTTTATTGTGATTGCATTGAATCTATAATGTGAATACCAAATGACATCTTAAGAATATTGAGTCTTTCAATCCAGAAATTTGGTATAGCTCTCTATTTCATTTTATTTAATTTCTCTCAGGAGTGTATTTTTTCTTATATATGTTTTGTTAAATTTATCTTCAACTGTTCAATGTTTTTGGATGACATAAATGATATTGTCTAAAAGTATTGTTATTTGAAATTAGGAATTGAAATTTCTTTTTTTTTTTTTTAATTTTTTTTTTCAACGTTTATTTATTTTTTGGACAGAGACAGAGCATGAACAGGGGAGGGGCAGAGAGAGAGGGAGACACAGAATCGGAAACAGGCTCCAGGCTCTGAGCCATCAGCCCAGAGCCCGACGCGGGGCTCGAACTCACGGACCGCAAGATCGTGACCTGGCTGAAGTCGGACGCTTAACCGACTGCGCCACCCAGGCACCCTAGGAATTGAAATTTCAAATAGCAATTGTCTGTTGCTAGTATAGGAAATACAGTTGACTTTTATTTATTGACCTTCTATCCTTTGACCTTTCCAAATTCACTTATTTAAGGTTTATGTTTATTTGTAGATTCCTTAGGCTTTTTGTTGCCTTATTGCACTGGCCAGAATCTGCAGTTCATTGTTTAAGAGAGGTGGTGATAATGTATATCCCCATCTTAGGGAGAAAATACAGTCATTCATATCCAATATGATGTTAGATGTAGATTTTCTTTTTTTTTTTTTTAAAGTTTATTTATTTTGAGAGGGAGGGAGAGAGACAGAGAGAGAAAGAGAGCATGTGCAAGTGAGCACAGAAGGAGCAGAGAGAAAGGGAGAGAAAGAATCCCAAGCAGGCTCTGAACTGTCAGTACAGAAGCCCCAATGCAGGGCTCAAACTCACAAACCATGAGATCATGACCTGAGCTGAGACCAAGAGTCAGATGCTTAACTGACTGAGCTACCCAGGCACCCCAGTTATAGATTTTCTTGTAGAAGCTCATATCATATTGAGAAAGTTCCCTTCTAGTTATTTGTTGAAGGTTTTTAAAAAAAGTTATAAATGGATCTTGAATGCTATCATTTGGTTTTTTACATCTTATTGAATTGATCACATGGTTCTCTTTTTTAATCTAATATGGCAGAATTACATAATGAATTACATTAATTCATTTTCATATGTTAAACCGATCAGGTGGGATGTGTTCTAGGAATGCAAGATTTGTTTAACATTTGAAAATAAATCTCTCTTGGTCATGGTGTATTACTGTTTTTTTAGATACTATTAAATTTGATTTCCTAAAATTTTGTTCAGAACTTTTCATCTTTGTTTATGAGAGATATTGGTTTGTAGTTTTCTTGTAATATTTTTATCTGCTTCCAGTATCAGTGTAATGTTGGCTTTATCAGCAGTGTGAAAGTGTTTTATCTGTCTATCTTTCCTGAAAATGTTTGCACAGAATTGGCATTTCCCTATTTATGTATTGATAGAATTAACCAGTAAAGTTTTCTGGGCCTGGAGCTTTCTTCATGGGATGGCTTTTAGATTATAAATTCAACTGTCTTACTAGATATAGGGCTTTTCAGATTTTCTGTTTTTTGAACCAGTTCTGGTAATCATGTTTCTCAAAATGAAATTTGTCCTTTTCCTTTAAGATTTTTAACTTATTGGCATAATACTGTTCATAGTATTCCTGTAATCGCCTTTTAATGTCTATAAAATCTATAGTAATATCCCCTTTGCCATTCCTGATATTGGTAATTTATGCCTTCTCTCTTTTTTTTCTTAATGACTAACTAGCATTTTAACACTTTTATTAATTTTTCAGAAAACAGCTTTTGGTGCAATTGATTATCTTTATATATTTAAAAAATTTTATTGATATTTGTTCTCTTTTAAGTTTATGTATTTATTTTGAGAGAGCATGAGTAGGGGAGGTAGAGAGAGAGAGAATCCTAAGCCGACTCCACACCATCAGCATAGAGCCTTACATGGAACTCGATCTCATCGATGTGGGGCTCCAACTCATGAATTGTGAGATTGTGAGTTGAGCCGAAATCAAGAGTTAGATGCTTTCTTTCTTTTTTTTTTTAAGAGTTGGATGCTTACCCGACTGAGCCACCCAGGCACCATGATAGTTGTTCTTATTTTTATTATTCCTTCATTCTTATTTTGAGTTTACTTTGCTCTTACTCTTCTTTCATTGATTTTGGACTTGACTTCTCTATTATAACCACTTGAAGATATATGTTTCCCTCCAAGCACTGCTCTAGGTGTATTCTACAAATTTTTAAATGTTGTGTGATTATTTTCAGCCACTTCAAAAATATTTCTGTCCCTTGACCCTGAAGAGTGTTTTAATTAAAATTGCAGGATTTCTGTGATAGCTTTATGTTATTGATGTCTAATGTAATATTTTTAATAAATTTATTTATTTTTATGGGAAGCCTGGGTGGCTCAGTAGGTTGGGCATCTGACTTTAGCTCAGGTCATGATCTCACGGTTGGTGGGTTTGAGCCCTGCATTGAGCTGACAGTTTGGCCAGGAGCCTGCTTCGTTTCTCTGTCTCCCTCTCTCTCTCTGCCCCTCCCCATCCTGTGCTCGCTTGCGTTCTCTCTCAAAAATAAATAAATATTTAAAAATAAATAAATAAGACATTTTATTGTTTTAATAAATTTTGTTTTGAGCATATAGTTTGGGGCATTTAGTACATTCACATTTCTGTGGAACCCTCACCACCATCAACTCCGCAAGTTTTTTTCCATCTTGCAAAATAGAAACTTTGTATCCATTAAATAATAATTCCCATTCCAGAATGTATATTCTGTTTGTATATAATATTTAAAAATGTAGTTTTAAACACTTGAACGTAGTTATAGTATTGTTTTAAATTTCATTGTCTGCTTATTTTATAATTTTTGTCATTTTGGGTTATGTTTATTGATTGTTTTTTTTCCTGGTTATGTTTCACATTCTCCTTACTTTTTAACATTTCTGACATTTTTTTTGTTTTTATTTTTCTTTATTTTATTATTTTTTATTTGTCAATATATGAAGTTTATTGTCAAATTGGTTTCCATTCAACACCCAGTGCTCATCCCAAAAGGTGCCCTCCTCAATACCCATCACCCACCCTCCCCTCCGTTCCACCCCCCATCAACCCTCAGTTTGTTCTCAGTTTGTAAGAGTCTCTTATGCTTTGGCTCTCTTCCACTCTAACCTCTTTTTTTTTTTTTTCCTTCCCCTCCCCCATGGGTTCCTGTTAAGTTTCTCAGGATCCACATAAGAGTGAAACCATATGGTATCTGTCTTTCTCTGTATGGCTTATTTCACTTAGCATCACACTCTCCAGTTCCATCCATGTTGCTACAAAAGGCCATATTTCATTCTTTTTCATTGCCACGTAGTACTCCATTGTGTATATAAACCACAATTTCTTTATCCATTCATCAGTTGATGGACATTTAGGCTCTTTCCATAATTTGGCTATTGTTGAGAGTGCTGCTATGAACATTGGGGTACAAGTGGCCCTATGCATCAGTACTCCTGTATCCCTTGGATAAATTCCTAGCAGTGCTATTGCTGGGTCATAGGGTAGGTCTATTTTTAATTTTTTTGAGGAACCCCCACACTGTTTTCCAGAGCGGCTGCACCAATTTGCATTCCCACCAACAGTGCAAGAGGGTTCCCGTTTCTCCACATCCTCTCCAGCATCTATAGTCTCCTGATTTGTTCATTTTCATTTCTGACATTTTTGATTGGATTATGGGCGTTGGTAATGTTTTCCTTTGTGTGTTTGGATTTTGTTGTCTTCCTTTAAAAATTGTTTGGCTGTGTTCTAGTAGGTAGTTATTTACAGATCTGTGTAGCTTCCTCCTCTTTGGGAGTCCGCTTTTCACCTTCAACTGCTTTAGTCTTGAACCTTGACCTCTGACTCCTACTCAGCCAGACCTTTGTGCCTTGTTTTGGGTTTCTCTCTGTGCTCCAGAATATTCCTAAGAGGCACAAGGTCCTAAAAGGCAGAAAGTGGGGCCCACCATAGGGCTTGTCTCCGTTGTTCCCCTTCTTTCAGGCATCACAGTTTTGTGTTGCCTGTTGTTCAGTGCCTAAAAACAGTTGGTTCACATATTTTGTTCAGTTTTCTAGTTGTGGCAGAGCATAAATGTGGTCTCTATTGCCTTATTGTGGCTGGAAGTCACCACTGGTTTTAATGTAGTTCATAACACTTTTGAGAATGTGGTAAAGAACATAGAAGTCTGTCAGAGATTCATTTCGAATGAAAGTCTGTGAAGGTAGTCTGATCTTTTCTTATTGCCTTTTAACTAGTCTCCCCTTGTTTTATGGTAATGTTAGGAGAGTGGAATGATACAACCTGACATATGGAATGGAGATTGGATTTGGAAAGATTCATTCTCATTTTGCCATTGATTTGTGGTATATGTCTTTAGACATACTGAAACTAGTAAAATTTCCATTTTTTTTCCTGTATAAAATGAAGGAAGCCTATTAGACTGACCTAAGATCTTAAGCTTTTCAGTTGCAAAATTCTGTCATTTTATATTGTATCTATAAATGTCACTGCAGGTTGAATTCCAAGTTTTGAAGCCAGTTAAACTGTTTAAAAATGAAGGATCTGGCTTCTGGCTCTGGCAAAGTTTGTTCCTTATTTGATCTAGTTAAATAACAAATCAAGGATGAATATGGTTTTAGAGTATCGGATATCATAATACAAAGGGCATTCATTCATAAATATTGCACATTCTAACTATCTGGTAAAATGCTATTCTGATATCTGTGAGTTTGCGTAGTATCTCGTTTAGAAACAGCCTCCTGCACAGAGAGGCACAACTGCATAAATGGATATTAGTTCTTAATTTCTGTTAAAGTTTATCACCCCAATCCTTTAAAAATTAACTATTTTAATTATGTAAAACGTGCACATAGTTCTAAGTATGAAATGAGCTAAAGATTATCTATAGAAATATGTCTATCACCTTATTACCACACCCCAAATTTGATGAATCTAGTTTCTGTCTCCAGGGCCCCTTTCTAGAAGTAATACTCCTTACCAGTTTCTTGTTTGTACTAGCACAAATAGCCTGTGCATATCAAAGTATACCTCTATATGTATTAAAATTATATGCATATGCACATGCTGTTACCTACATTGTTGTGTCCCATGTTTTTATTCTTTCTGTATTTAAAAATTTTTTCTATATCTGTTTATAGAGAACTACTTTTCAGCTGCTTTTTTTAAATGTTTGTTTATTTTTGAGGGAGGGAGGGAGGGAGGGAGAGAGAGAGAGAGAGAGAGAGAGAGAGAGAGAGAGAGAGAGAGAGCAAGCTCCGGGGAGGGGAGAGAGAGGGAGAGAGAGAATCCCAAGCAGGCTCCACACTGTCAGCAGGAGCCTGACATGGG
Organism: Prionailurus bengalensis; assembly: GCF_016509475.1. Taxonomy (NCBI): domain Eukaryota; kingdom Metazoa; phylum Chordata; class Mammalia; order Carnivora; family Felidae; genus Prionailurus; species Prionailurus bengalensis. The sequence continues at coordinate 23,977,623 of NC_057356.1, forward strand.
GCTGGAACTCACAAACCATGAGATCATGACCTGAGTTGAAATCAAGAGTTAATGTTTAACCCTAAGCCACCCAGGCTCCCCTCAGTGGCTTTATATTGAACACCTGGATGCATTATAATTTAACAATCCTCCATTAATGGATTATTTTCAAGCTCTTGCTATTATATACAGGGCTATCATGGATAATTTACTTGTAACTTTTATATTTATCTTAGATTATTATTTGCCTTTTGACTTTATTTATGCTGGGTTTTTGTTTGTTATTTATTTTTACCACATAAAAATTTCAGTTTTTATGTATTTTTATCTTTTATTATTTTATGTTTCTGGGTCTTTTAACCATTCCTTAAAAGACCTTCCTTACTGTAAGATTTCTAAAATGCTCATTTTAATATTTAAATCTGTAATTAATCCACAATTCATTTTGGTATGAGAGGATTCTTTTTTTTTTCAAGGTGACTACCCATCTATCTTTTTCCCACTGATACACAATTTCATCTTTATCATGTTCTAAATTTTTACGTATATTTGACTTGTCTCTGGATTCTCTTTTCTTTTTTGTTGATGTGTCTGTATGTTCATATAACAATGCTTTTAATTATCGTAGCATTATAATATAAAACAAAAGTGTAATGTCTGAGTTGGATTGGTATTCCTTATTACTTATTTTTTTGAATATCTTCCCGGTTTTACTCACATTTTTTTTGTTCTCTTTAGAATCAAGTTGCCTAATTAAAAATTCTGTTGGTATTTTTTGAGATTGCATTACATTTATAAAACAATAAAATTATAGATAAAAAATTGATACCTTTATGTCATTGAGTCTTTCTGTCCATTATAGACCATCATGTTTATTTTGTCCTTAGTAGTTTTAAAAGATTTTATCATGTAGATCTTGTCCTTTTCTTGTTAACTTGATTCTTAGGTCATTCATCTTTCTTTGTTACTCCCGTAAATGGAATAATTTCACTCCTCATATCTTTAATTTAGATTACTGCTTATATATTTGAAAACCATTAATTTTTATATTAATTTTATTGGTTTTTTAAAAAATAGTTTTTCTAGTTAATTTCTTTGCATTTTCCAGTAATTTAACCTTATTATTTGCAATATAGCTTTACTTTCTTCTTCCCAAGTTTAAACTTTTATTCTCTTACCTAATTACATGAACTGTTACTTTTAGAACAGTGTTGACTTTGTAGTTCTGAGGTTTCCTCATTAAATAAGATGCTGGTTTTTATGTTGGGCTATCTATACATACATATATCTCTATGATGGTGAGGAAGTAGCTCTGTCCTTTTAATTTATTGAAATTAAAAAAATATAAGCTTCCATCCTTTTTTATTGATTACATGTTATTGGTATTTTTAAACTTACGTGTCTCCTTGCTTACTTATGTGTTTCACTTTGATTTCTATGGATACTTTGGATGTATTCGAGTTATTCTCTTTAAAGTAGTCTGTTTGAAAATGAAACCAAAAAAATCAAAGCATAAAGGGTATTTCAGAAATTGAAAAGCAAATAAAATTTACAAAATCACCAGTAAAGTGTAAATCAAAATATTTTTGCATGTTAAAATATTACAGAATTATGACATGTGAACTTTATTCCATTTTAAGTCCTACATTGACTTTTTTTGGGGGGAAAGAGAGAAAGAGGGAGGGAGGGAGATAGCACGCACAGTCTTGCTGGGGCAGGGCAGAGGGAGAGAGAGAATCTTAAGCAGGCTTTATGCCCAGTGCAGAACCCAATGTGGGGCTTGATCTCACAACTTGTGAGATCATGACCTGAGCCGAAACTAAGAGCTGGACACCTAACCAACTGAGCTACCCAATCACCTCACCTATATTGACTTTTTAAGCAAACTTCCTTACAATGCTTAATATGCTACTCTAGGGATTATAATATTTATCCTTAATAATCTACTGAGAGGTAATATGGTACCAACTCACATAAAAAGTGAGAACTTTATCACAGTATAATTCTGTTTATGTCCCTGTTTTTTGTGATATTTGTGATATTGCACCATACAGTATAAACCCTACAATATAGTGTTTTGACTTTTGCTTTAAACAGTCATGTGTCCTTTAGAAATTAAGAGAAGAAAAGATATGTTTTTATTTTTATTTATTTATTTATTTATTTATTTATTTATTTAGAGAGGGCATAAGTGAGCAAGGGGCAGAGAAAGGGAGGGAGGGAGGGAAAGAGCGAGAGAGAGAGGGAGGGAGGGAGGGAATCCCATGAAGGGCAGAGAGAGAGAAGCCGGGGTTACTCAAAGCAGGGCTCATGTTCACCCAAAGTGGGGCTTGAGCTCTCCCATTGAGGGGCTTGTATTCATCCAAAGCGGGGCTCATGTTTACCTGAAGTGGGGCTCCAGCTCACCCAAACTGGGGCTTGAGCTCACAAACCGTGAGATCATGACCTGAGCTGAAGTCAGATGCTTAACCAGTTGAGTCACCCAGGTGCCCAAAAAAAGGTATGTTTTTCATATTGACTCACAAATTTACCATATTTTCTGTTTTCATTCTTTCTGAAAAATCTGAGTTTTCTTGTGGTATCAATTCAAGCTTGGAAATTTTTCTTTAGAATTTTCATAGGGATGGCTTGTAGACCTCAGTTTTTACTTTTCCAGAAATTATTTTGCCTTAATTTTTGAAGAATTCTAGATGGACAGTTTTTCTTTCAACATTTAAAGATATTGTCTTCTAGTCTCATTTCTTTATTTTTAAAAAATGTTTATTTATTTTGAGAGAGAGAGTGCACGTGCACGAGCGTGTGCACTCATGAGCAGGGAAGTGGCAGAAGGAGAGAGAATTCCAAGTAGGCCCTGCGCTGTCAGCACAGAGCCTGATGTGGAGCTAGATCCCAGTTATCATGAGATCATGACCTGAGCCTAAAGCAACAATTGGATGCCCAACTGATTGAGCCACCCAGGTGCCCCTGGCCTCATTTCTTTAAAAAAAATTTTTTTAACTGAAGTGTAGTTGGCATGGAATATTACATTAATTTCAGGTATGAAACTGTGATTTGACAATAGCCTTATTATTTCTTATATGTAATCTTCCTATTTCAAGTTTAAATATCCCATTCTTTCCCAATCAGTGTCCTAAATTTCAGATGAAACACTCGTTGAGACTATGAATTTAACTGTTGTTGTCATTCAGCAACCCAAACAATTAAATTGGGTGTTTGATTTTAGCAAGATCTGCCCTGTGTCTATAAGAAATAAAATATTTTTTTAGGGCTGTCATGGAAGCTCAGACCATGACTTGAACTGAGAGTCAACAGACTTGAGTTTGTCATTTTTCTCTCTGTAAGCACTGAAGTGCACTTAACAAGAATTCATCCCACATCACAGTCCTTACAGTCATCAAAATTGTGGAATACACTAAGGCAGTTGCTTCAGTTGTTACTTTATTATAAACAACTACAGGTGATATTTTGATCAACTGTGATGTTACTGCATGCCATGGGTTATTAGCATCTCATTTCCCATTGGCAAGGAGCTCATTCTTCCTTTAAACCCAAGGACCCAAACAGAGCAATCCCAGAATCCCATAGTTGGAAGTCTCTTTCGACCACATCCTGTAATAATCCTGTATCAGTCTGGGTCCAAGGAGGAGACAGTGATTTAAACATGGGAAGTTTAGTGTAAAGAATTACTAAGCTGTGATAATAGTGTGTCTATAAGAGTTAGGAGGATTCTCTAGAGTACCTAATGTTTAGGGAGAGTACCCAAGAATGGACAAACCTGGAAGGGTGTCCCTTCCTCAGGACTGGGGACCTTGTTGGACAAGGTGTAGTTGTAGCCTATTGGATGGTAGAGGTTTCTGGTTTGCCTGGGCCAAAGCTGGTCTGCAACTTATAAACAAGCACTAAGCAACTCTTGGGCATAGATAAGCCTTACACTGGTCACCTGAGTCTGGTGACCAGTCCCATGGGAATGCAGATGAACTGTGGTACCAGTCATGCAAGAAGCCTGGAGTGCATGGTGTCCACATTGGTTGGGATATGGCATTGGGAGGGTTGTAGGAACCTGCAGGGGAAGGAGCAAGCAGCAGCTGAGGCATCATTGTGGGCAGGAGGCCTAGAGTGTGCAGCATCTATGTGGAGAGGGCTGCAGAAAAGTAATCACCAGGATGAGTCAGGAGATATGAATTTGCTAAGGGACTGTATGTTCTTAACACTTGGCTGGGTCAGAGCACCACCAGATGTCCTGAGACCACTGATCCCCAATGCAGCAGTTAGAAAAAATCAATCAGGAGAACTCCTTCTTCTACATTGGTCCTCTGGTGCCCTCTACCAAGAAAGCTCAATATCGGGTTGACTGTAAGGGAGACTTCCATCCATTATTGCAGAGCAGGCATTGAAGGGTGAATTTGAGGCTGAGAGACAATAAGTTAATAACGGACAAATTCATCGTCTAATTCTCAGGTCAGTAAGACACTTTGTGTTTGAGTCTGAGCTGACCCGCACTGTGTGGTTGTGAGTGTTCTTAGACAGAAAGCCATATATATATATGTATGTATGTATGTATGTATATATATATGTATGTATGTATGTATGTATATACACATGTACAATTCTTGCCAACTGCAGTCCTCTTCTTTCAAGGGTTGACTCCTTTCCACCTTCTGCCTGATCCTGGTGGTTATTTTCCTTTAATAGTTATTTTTTACAATTTGTTCATCATTTGTGACATTTATTTGGGAGGGACTCTATTAACCCCTCTGCCATTATTGGAGGTGGAACCTGCATTTTTTTACAGAAAGAAAAATTTAAAGCTGTGAAAGATATTTGGTAGAGTAATTATATCCAGCATATATTGAACATTTGCCATGAATGAAATGAAATTGTTATTTTATTTCAACCACAATATTAGGTAGTTGTTATCTCTAGTAGTTAAAAAAAATTTTTTTTAATGTTTTATTTTTGACACAGAGAGACACAGGGCATGAGCGGGGGAGGGGCGGGGGGGGGTACCCAGAATCCGAAACAGGCTCCAGGCTCTGAGCTGTCAGTACAGAGCCTGACGCGGGGCTTGAATCCACGGACCGCGAGATCATGACCTGAGCTGAAGTCAGATACTTCCAGCCAGTCAGACTGAAGTTGGACTGAGCCACCCAGGCACCCCTCTAGTAGTTTTTCAGATCAAGGATATTGAAGCTCAGAGAGGTCCTTATTTTACTAAGATCATACGGCACAGCTAGTATTTGAGTGCAGATATTTCACAGTGCATGTCCCATACTTACAGATGTATGAATAAGCACAAATTTGTTCATAGTGTTGGTATAAGAAGTCAAAAAAGTGTCCTGAAGTGTCTGGCTTGTTCATTAGAATGGCAGCCTCTTAAGTGCAAAAATGGGGTGCCATCTCTTCTTGTTGCGATGAATTCTTGATGAATGCTCCCTATGTTACAGGGAGCATAGTAGATTCTCAGTAGGTGTTTGCTAAATTGGATTTCAATCTAGAAAGCCATGCAAATATTTCTAAGTATTGTACTATGTAGTTATAAGTAAAAACTACTGTTAGGTTTACAATAGGTCAGTTAATTCTTCTTAAAAATGTATTTTGTTGGTTTACAGATTTATTTTCATGTTCCTGTGTTTTTAAATTAATATTTAGGATATAAGAATGAATTTGTTACATTCATGACACCTGCACAGACTTCATTTGTAGTATTTATGTCCTTCTTGTTGGAAACCTCATGGAATATAGATAATCAGAATTTAAATAAAATTATTTATAGAAGGAGAAATGTTGTCTCAGTTTAAAAATTTTTTCCTTTCCCCAGAGTGATCCTACTTTTAATCTAAGTTCACCTGAAAAATATGTGAATGAATTTCTGCCTGAACGATTTGTGTTAGAGAGTAACTAAATAAAAACAAAATTTTGGATGAAAAGATTTTTTTAAAGGCCAGAATGTTTAGTTGTGACCATTTTAAAGATATATTAAGTATAAAGAAAAGTTACAAGTAATTTAAGTGCTCACCAGTAAGTCCAGTAAACATTTTTTCCATCTGATATGCCCTGAGCAACTTTTCATTGTTACAGAAAGTTTTGAAAAATGTGACTTGGAATAATTAAATACTGTTTTATTATATGCAGATATTATAATTTTGTTATGATTTATTTAACTATTTTTCTATCTGGGGTCCTGCAGATAGCTTCTAATTTTCAACATTAAAATAATACATGCCCATGATTATTCCTTAGTATAAATGCCCTCAATTATAATTACAATTAGAGCATTGCTCTGATTTTTGTGGCCAATGATATATAATTCCAAATTGCCTTCCAAAAAGGTTTTATTAATTTATATATTCATCAGAGGCATATGAGAGTGCTTATTTTCATTGTGCCTTTGCCAGTGCTGCAAGTTATAATTAAAAAAAAAAACTTTGTGTTTTTTGTAGGTAAAGAATGGTTTTTTTTGTCAGTTTACATTTCTTTGATTCCTAGTAAGGGTAACATTTTGCATATATTTACTAGGTACTGTTAATTTTTTGAGGGTAAATTACTTATTCATGTTCATTCATCACCCTTCAAAAATGACTTTTTAAAATTTCAAACAGACTGTGTTAAAAATAGTTTTAATAAGAGGCAATTTTGATAAAACTGTGAATTATTCAGGATCTGTTTTTTCACGCTATTCCTCCTCCAGGTTTTCTTACTGACTACTATTTTGCCTTCACGTAGATTTGAAGACTGCAAAGGAAAAGTAGGGGAGAGGTAAAAGAAGGAGGGAACATATATGAGATAATCAATGTAGAGTTCTTGGCATTTATTAAGTACCTCATAAAAATCCTTAGTATTGCCACTGCTATTGTTATTAAAATATACTTGTTTTCTATTGAATTTATTTAGGTTCCTGCTTTTTAAGATTTTAGCTATTTGGGTTCTGGCAGATCAGGCTTCAGTTCACTGTTTTACTACTTACAGATGTGACTCTGAACAAATTACCTAATCTATCTGAGCCTCAGTTTCTACCTGTGTAAAATGGAAATAAAATGTTTATCTCATGGGTTTCCTGTGAGGGTTAAATGTGGAAATGAATGTAATGTTTAGCTCAGTGCCAGCACATGGTAAGTGATCAGTCATTGCTCGTATTTGAAAATATATTCCTTTTTGTTTTTAAAGTTTATTTATTTATTTATTTTTTAATTTTTTTTTTTCAACGTTTATTTATTTTTGGGACAGAGAGAGACAGAGCATGAACGGGGGAGGGGCAGAGAGAGAGGGAGACACAGAATCCGAAGCAGGCTCCAGGCTCTGAGCCATCATCAGCCCAGAGCCCGACGCGGGGCTCGAACTCCCGGACCGCGAGATCGTGACCTGGCTGAAGTCGGACGCTTAACCGACTGCGCCACCCAGGCGCCCCTAAGGTTTATTTATTTTGAGAGGAGAGAGAGAGAGAGAGAGGGAGAGGGAGAGAGAGAGAGAGAGAGAGAGAGAGAATATGAACCCGCGCTGAGCGGGAGAGAGAGAGAGAATCCCAAGCACGTGCTGCAGAGCCCCATGTGGGGCTCGACATGGGGCTTGATCTAAAAAAACTGAGATCATGACCTGAGCTGAGATCAAGAGTGGGACATTTAACTGGCTGAGTCACCCAGGCACACCTAAAAAGACACCCTTGACTTGACAGGTTAAATCTCACCAATTATATATTTTCTTATTAAAAGGGTCTTTCTGAAAATTATGCTTCCACCAAAGAAGTAACTTTAGTAGAGGGGATTTTGGACAGTATGGCAGGTGGTAGGGGAAAGCTTTTTGAGTAAGAAGCATCTTTTGGGAGCATAAGCAAGCCTAAGGGAAGTCATTATATTTTTGAAAAGGAAGAAAAATTCACTAATACAGAGAAAAATTTTGTATGAACAATCAGCTGTTCCCAAGCTTGAAGCTCTCACCTTCATACCTGCCCTGTTGTGATGTATTTTGAAGGTGCAAACAAGTACTCAGCAATGACTGCATAGATTGATAGGAGAGGACAAAAAACTATTAAATAATGGCATCATTAGCGTTTTATTTTCCTAAAGCAGGTCCTTTAGGGAAGCGACTTACTAATGAAGCTAGAATGGCTGATTTATCTTAATCTAGGTTCTGATATAATAGGTTATGATTAGTCTCCATAGTTCCCTGCCACATAGTATTGCAGGCTTGAAAGTTTTTATTGATAGAGGTTTCCAAAAGGCATAGGGAGACTGCCATATAAATAATATTTGGCTGGTTAATTCCCCTTCTCCTGAGACTCAACAGACTTCAGGCCTTGGTAAATTATAAGGAACGGAAACAAATGAAAAATGGAGGGGCAAAATCATCATTATCTCATTCCTTGTTAAATAATTATTAATATGGTCTTGAGTAATTTGCATTTTATGGCTTTCAGTTAAAGGCAACTTGTCCAATTCTTTGTGATTTTGTTTGGCTTAAAAACTTACACTTTATCTTGTTCCTTAGATTTCCAGTTTGCTTATCTTCATCACCAGCCTTTTTAATTCTCTACTTTTCTGATGAGAAAATTATAAAAATTTAAAAACCATTGTTCTCTTTTGCCTCATGTTACCTAAATTATTACTTAACCTAGGATAATTTGCTTAAGTGCTTCTTAAAGTTTTCTATCAGTGTATCCCTAAAGACAGAGTTTATTACTGCTTCTTGTGAAGTTTGTCCAGAGCTGGCTGATGAGAGTGGGTGAACTCTTTTTTAAACTTAGTGATTCATATGAATTTTGCATTTTACTTCATAACATGTTGTATTTAATAATAGATGATTCAGGTTACTTTCCAGTGAGCAAAATTGATACTGCAAGAAGATGCACCATGTTTTCCTGTGGTTTGGTTTTCTTCTCCACCACGGCCTCTTTGCCAAGTGGTTTTCATATTAGTTTGTGAAGCACAGAGTGTTGTTTCTGTCTTCTGGGTAAAACATAAATTAGATGGAGGGCCTACTGGAAGGTTATGGAGCATACTTTGCAAGGGCTTCAACTAGGACTCGCCTTAGATCATATTCAGGCTAGTTAACCTTTTTTTGTGCCTCCCTTAGGTTTCTGAAAAGAGTAGTCATTTCAACAATAGGCTTGGCATTGAACCGTGGCTCTGCTATTTTCTTTGCTCGCTGAGTGACCATGAGTAAATCATCTAATCTTTCTGAGGGTCTGTGTCCTTGCTTATAAAATAGGAGTAATGATGCAGCAGACTCATTGGGTTATTTCGAGGCCCGATGAGACAGTACATGGAAAGTGCCGAGCACGTAGGAGACTCGCAGATACTGCCTTTCCTGCCTTGTCCCCACTGTCCTGCCTTCCCTTTGAGAGCCTGAGAGAGCAGGGCTCATTGAAGTGCCTGAAGGGCGGATCTCTGTGGCTTCCTAGGCTGAGTGTTGTTGATCTGTGCTGTCTGGAAGAGTGTCTTAAGGGATCAGCCTAGCCCCATCCCGGTGATGGTGGCAGTGATGATTCAGGTTGTGTAGTTTTTCCTTTGGAATTGGCTCACACCTTTTTTGTGGGGCTCACACCCTTTTAACTGAAAAATTTCTGTTAGTAATAGGAAACACTTGGATAACCTGGCTTCCAATAGCATGGAGCCAATCAAAGGGTGGATAAAAACACACCAAGACTCAACTATGAGGTCTCTTGGTAAACGCAGTGGGAAGGCCTTTGTGTTTCCAAATTGTCTCCTCTTTGAATTTCAGAATTGCCAATCCTCATTAGGGTTATAGTGTAAATCTGTCACGAGGTTAACTGAATTATTTATTTTAAAATTAATACCCTGAATACGTGAGAACAGGGATCTTTGGGCTCCTTTTAATGACACTTAGCAGCTTCATATGCTTTTGACATTTTACCTGCTTTGCCTTTTTAGGCACTGGTGATACAGCAGTGAAAAAATAGACTTAGAATCTGTGATTACAGAATTTTCATATTTATATACTAGCTGAGAAGACAGACAATAAGTAAAATAATATATGTTGTGATAAATACTAAGAGGTAAATGCACAGTATTAGGGAATAATAGGAGAGACCTGATTTAGAGAGGCTGGTTAGGGAAACATTCCTAAGAAGATGACTTTTAATATGAGACCTGGAAGCTAAGAAGCATTTAGCTTTGTGAGGAGTCTGGAGCGTGAATTCTTTGAGGTAAGAGAGATACTTTGTGTTCTGTGTGTGTGCTGACAGAGGGGTTCCAGGATGCAGTACAGTGCTTGAGGTACAGAGTGGTCGGAGATGAGATTGGGCAGGTGGGCAAGGGCCAGAACATGTAGAAGCTTTATTTTTAGAGCAGTAAGAAGCCATTTGATGGGTTCAATTAGAGAAGTGGCATGACCTGAATTGCATTTTGAGAAGGTCACTCTGGACGCTGGGAGGAGAATAGATTATAGGGGGGGACAAAAGTGAAAATGGGCAGATAGGAGTCTACTCTGGTGTCTAGGTGAAATGTGGTGATATCTTGGACTTTGGTAGTAGCGTTTGGAAAGAAGTGAGCATATAGGAGATAAATTTTGGAGATAGCGCTGATGGGACTTGTTAACGAAATGTGGTATAGGGGAAAGAAAGAGTCAAAGATGATACCTGTTGGGATGGCTAAACCCAGAAACACAAGAAACAGCAAGTGTTGGCAAGGATGTTTAGGAAAAGGAACCTTTGTGCACTGTTGGTGGGAATGCAAACTGTGCAGCCACTGTGGAAAACAATATAGAGGTTCCTCAAAAAATTAAAAATAGAACTCCCTGAGTAGCAATTGCACTATTGGGTATTAACCCAAAGAATACAAAAACGCTAATTTGAAGGGATACATGCACCCCTATGTTTATAGCAGTGTTATTTATAACATCCAAGATATAGAAGCAGCCCGTTATATATGTATGTATCTGTGTGTGTGTGTGTGTGTGTATAGTATATATACATACAATGGAATATTATGCAGCCATAAAAAGGAATGAAATCTTGCCATTTGCAACAACATGGATAGAGCTAGAGACTATAATGCTAAGCGAAATAAACTGGCCAGAGAAAGACAAATACTGTATGATTTCACTAATATGTAGAGTTTAAGAAAGAAAACAAATGAACAAAGGGGGAAAAAAGGAGACAAATGAAGAAACAGACTCTTAAGTATAGAGAACAAACTGATGGTTACCAGAGGGGAAGTGATTGGGGGATGGGTGAAATAGGTGATGGGGATTAAGGAGGGCACTTATCATGATGAGCACTGAGTAATGTATAAAAATATAGAACTGTTGGGTCACTATATTGTACACCTGAAACTGATTTAACACTGCATGTTAACTTTGCTGGAGTTAAAAAACAAAACTTGATAATATTAAAAGAAATACATATATGCTGAAAGAAATTCACAGATCGAAGGAAAAGTAGTCAATACCACATGGCAATAATAATAAAAAAAAGAAGGCAAAGATGTCTTTGAGGTTTCTGGTTTTGTTTTTTTTTTTTAACTGTATGGAGGGACAGACTAGTGCAGGAGAGGAATGAAATCAAGAGTTCCGTTTAGGACATGTTAAATTTGAGACACCTTGGATAAACTTAAGGGGAGATACCAAATAGGCAGTTCGATATTTGCATCTGCAGCTCAGAGCGGAGGTCAGGGCTAGAGATAAAAATTAGGAATCACTGGCATGTAAATGGCATTTAAAGCCTTGGAATAGTATGGGCTCACTATGGATCATGTGTAGTTTAAGTAAGAGAAGAGGGCTTTGTACTGAATCCTGTGAATCTCTTGCATTTAGAGCTTGAGCTGGACAGTCAGTAAAGGAGACTGAAAGGGAAATGCCAGGGCAAGAGAAGCAACAGTGGAAGAGCACAGTGTCATTGAGGCTGAGAAAGACTGCTGTTCAATGAAGAGTCACAGTCAAATGTGCCAAAGGCAAGTGAGAGGTTGAGTGAGATGATTTCAGAGAAGTGACCATTGCATTTGCCAACGTGAAGATACTGTTGGCTTTGGTAGGTGGTGTCAGTGGAGTGGTCCTGCCAGACACTATATTCATATGAGAGGAAGAGTGAGGGGGGTTTTGAGAACGTTGGGGGTTAGCCAGATTGGGGGACAGTATCTTGGGGGAAGCATAGCTGTGAATGGAAGCAGAGAAATGGGGTGATATCTAGTAGTTTACATGCCTAAGTGTTGTACGTGACTTTGTCCCAAACCTGTGAAGCAGGCATTGAAGGGCACGTTTTCTAAAGCTAAAGCTAAACCTCAAGCTAAGAGTGAGCTATATGTAGGACCTGAACTTCAGTTTCACCCTTGTTTGTGAGAACATGGCAAATAATACCTTCTGCAATCTTTTCTGTTCAGATTACTCACATTTTATTATTAACCAAGGAGATATAATGCTTTATTTTAAACCCAAATGGATATTCAGTTCCTCAGTTCTCTTGTGGATTTTCTGTCTGCTCTCTCTGTCAGCAATTAAAAGAAGCATTTGAAGTTTTCACAGTAAGCGTGGGTTTGTCTGACTTTCCTGTTTTGTCAATTTTTGCAGTATATATTTCGATATATTTTTGGATTGTATTAGCTAGCTTTTGCAGCATGAAAAAAAAGCCTTAGAAATCTGTGCAGCATATAACAGTAAGCATTTATTTTTTTTTGCTCATGGGCCTGGGGTTGACTTTGAAGTTCTGCTTTGGACTGCAGGTTGAGTTTAGTTCCACTTCTGGTGTCATTGTTTTGTAGCTCCTGCTGATGGAGTAAGACTATTTGGGACATTCTCTTCTTATGGTAGATCAATGAGCACAAGATTCAATCTAAACTGTGTAGCACATTTAAGACCTCTCGTGTCATGCTCACTGAGAATCTATTGGCTAATGGAAGTAACATGGCCGAGCCCAACATTAAAAAGAGTAGGGGAGAATACCTTTAGTGAGATGCAGAAAGAAGTGTATGTTTATTGGATAATAACCCAGTTTATCATGTGAAAGTATATAGTTTTTTTTAGTTTTTTTTTTTTAATGTTTATTTATTTTTGAGAGAGACAGAGACAGAGCATAAGGAGGGGAGGAGCAGAGAGAGAGGGAGACACAGAATCTGAAGCAGGCTTTAGGCTCCGAGCTGTCAGCACAGAGCCCAGGGTGGGGCTCGAACCCACAAACAGTGAGATCATGACCTGAGCCGAAGTTGGACACCCAACATACTGAGCCACCCAGGTGCCCTCAAAGTATATGGATTTAAAATTGTGATATCGTATTGCTGGATTAACTTTTAATATTATTGCTATCAAATGTCTCTATCTGTGGTAATGTTACTTTTGTTAAAGTCTGATTCTCATGTTGCTGAACCAGCCTTCTTTTGATACTGTTTATGTGTTGTATCTTTTTCTATCCTTATACTTTTGATCTTTCTGTATCTTTATATTTAAAGTGTGTCTCTTGTAGGTCACATATTGGGTTTTGTTCCATTTATTTCCAGCAACAGGTTTATTGAGATATAATCCACATACCATTATGTATGTTTTTTTTAAAGTATATAATTCAGTAGCTTTTAGTATATTCACATAGTTATGCATGCATCACTACTGTCTAATTTCAAGAACATTTTTAGCATTGCAAAAAGAAATCTTATACCCATTAGCAATCACTACCCACTTTCCCTATCCCCCTCAACCTCCCAGCCTCTGGCAATTACTAATCTACTTTCTTTCTCTGTGGATTTTCCTATTATGGACATTTCTTATAAATAGAATCCTCCAGGAGTGTTTAGTTGTCTCGGTTGGTAGAGCATGTGACTCTTGGTCTTGGGGTTGTGAGTTAGAGCCCAATATTGGGTGTAGAGATTACTTAAATCTTTTTTGAAAAATGTTAATTTATTTTGAGGGGAAGGATGGGCAGAGAGAGGGAGAGAATCCCAAGGCTGTATGCTTAGCAAGGAGCCCAACACAGGCTCAATCCCATGACCATGAAATCATGATCTGATATGAAGAGTCAGATGCTTAATTGACTGAGCCACCCAGACAACCCCAAATAAAATCTAAAAAAAAAAAAAAAAAAAAAGAATTATACAATATCTGGTCTTTTGTGCCTGGGTTCATTCATTTAGATAGTTTACTAGGCTCATGTATATGATATCATGTATTAATACTTCGTTCTTTTAAAAATTTTTTTCTCCTGCTCAGCCTCAATTCATTATTTTCTATTGGCCATCTTCTAGTTTAACAGTAATCTGCTGTTAAATTCATCTACTGAATAGGGGCGCCTGGGTGGCTCAGTCGGCTAAGCGTCCGACTTCAGCTCAGGTCACGATCTCGCAGCCAGTGAGTTCGAGCCCGCGTCGGGCTCTGTGCTGACAGCTCAGAGCCTGGAGCCTGTTTCAGATTCTGTGTCTCCCTCTCTCTCTGACCCACCCCGTTCACGCTCTGTCTCTCTCTGTCTCAAAAATAAATAAACGTTAAAAATTTTTTTTAAAAAAATTCATCTACTGAATCCAAATTTCAGATGTTTTCTGTTTGATTAATTTTATATTTTTGGTATATTTTAATTAGCTGAAACTCTCAATCTTTTTTCAGTATTTTCCATTTGTTTCTCCATTTTCTTAAGCATATTAATCATGGTATTTTAAAAGTTTTTGATTACTAACTCTATTTTCTGAATTATCTGTGATTTTATTATTTTTTAATTTTTGATTTTTTTAAACATTTTTATTTTTTGAGAGAGAGCCCAAGTTGTGGAGGGGCAGGGGGAGAAAGAATCTTAAGCAGGCTCCACGCTCAGCACACAGAGCCTGACAGGACCATGAGATCATGACCTGAACTGAAATTAAGAGTCGGTTGCTTAACCAAATGAGCTGCCCAGGTGCCTCTATTTTCTGAATCACCTGTGATTTTCTTGTTTGTTTTTTCTCTTGGTTGTCTGCCTTGTCTTTCCTGGCATATCTGGTGAATTTTGATAGAAAGGTAGACACTGTGTGTAGAGATGATGTTTTCTTCTGGAGAGGTTCTATTTCCTCTGCTAGGCAGATAGAGTGGGATTGCTTACTTTAATCCAATCAGATTGAACTAAAAACTAGCCTTCTGGAACTTCCAACTGAGAGCTCTTTGTTCCAACCAGAGCTTCTTGCTCTGATAGGTGCTGAACTCTAATTCTTGTCTTTTTTCCTGCTTTTTGAAAGTTTTCTGCTTAGCCTTTTGTCCTGCGCTATTTGGCACGTGTCTTAAGGAGAAAGCTGGCTGTATGTCAGGTTTAGTTCCCTACCTCGTTCTCCTCTCTGAGATCTTGGCCCTTCAAGTTTCTAATTTTGTTTTACTAGTCCTAGGAGACAAGCAAACGCTTTGCTTGTTTCTGTTTTCCAGAAGCAACCTTCTGTCTGGAGGGAAGCCTAAATGGATTCTCAGTCTCTTGACCTTTGCCCAGAATTAGTGATGCCTCTGGGGAAAGAGGGGCAGCAGATTATCTGCTCACCTTTCTATTCTTGTCTCCTCTCTGGAATCTTGGATTCTCTAGTCCTAGTTGCTTTATCAGCTCTCCGATGTCAAACACTTTTAAAAATATATATTATTTGGGGATGGCTGGCTGGCTTAGTTGGAGGAGCATGTGACTCTTGATCTCAGGGTCTTGAGTTTGAGCCTCATGTTGGATGTAGAGATTACTTAAATAAATAAACTTAAAGCAATATTTAAGGGGCGCCTGGGCGGCTGAGTTGGTTAAGTGTCTGACTTGGACTCAGGTCATGATCTCATGGTTCATGAGTTCGAGCCCTGCATTGGGCTCTGTGCTGACAGCTCAGAGCCTAGAGCCTGCTTCAGATTCTGTGTTTCCCCTCTCTCTGCCCTCCCCTGTTTGCGCGCTCTCTCTCTCTCAAATATAAATAAACATGAAAAAAAAAATTTAAAAATATTTGAGGGGTGCTGGGTGGCTCAGTCAGTGAAGTGTCTGACTGACTCTCTTGGTTTTGGCTCAGGTCATGATCTTGGGGTTTGTGAGTTCAAGCCTCTCACTGGGCTCTGCACTGGCAGTGCGGAGCCTGCTTGGGATTCTTTATCTCTCCCTCTCTCTCTGCCCCTCCTCTGCTCATGCTCTCTCTCTCTCAAAATAAATAGGTAAACTTAAAAATATTTTAAAAAATTGGATTTTTGGGAATACTTTTGATGGAAGAGTTGTCTGTAACAAACTACTTCATTGTACCTGAAATCAGTGTTTTGACCTAGCTGAGTAATCTTGCTGCTTTTGTTAATGAGTGCGTTGAGCAGTGTTGGTTAGAGAAACATACTAACTTTTATAGTTTATTCATATCTATTCATATCTATGCATATCTATACCAGTTATTCACTGTAAGTAGGTAAAATTTTGATATGAATTACTTCACACCTTGGAGTTAGAGATTTATAAGATGTGCATATGAGACACTAGTTTGTGAAAAGTTTTTATATAATTATAAAACACTTGGAAAGATTTACATTCATTTGGTCCTTTCAACTTTGTGAAGATAAACGTTACCGTCTTTAATTTTCCAATTAAGAGCTGAACTTGAAAAGACTATGACTTGCCTTCTGTCTTCTATTTGTTGCTTTTGGGTGGAATTAGGTCTCAAGCCCAGGTCATATGACCTGCAACCCAATATATTTTTCCTACCTTCCCCCATTTGGAACTCTAGAAATTGGTTCTTGTGTAAATCAATTTGTCTCATTGCCTAACAAAGTATTATAACTAGAAAGTAGTGTGTAGCTTACAGGCATACTCAAAGGATACACTTTCTCTTTTTCTCTTTAATCTGTCCTAAGTAGAACATAGGCTCACAAATAGTTTTGGGTTTTGCTTTACCTGTCAACACTCGGAAGTGATAAGTTTTACTTCTGTCTTGTCTGTTTTTCTTCATCCTCTAGTTTAGTAAAATGACCAAAGCAAAACTGAAGTGACAGAAGAGAAATAAGGCCTATTAAATACTCCATGAGAGAAGAGTTGTTTTCTTCTATTCCTAACAGACCCAGATCACTGTAAGGATCCCTGGTTGTTAAGATATTTTGGCCAGCTTCTACCTAAGCCGTTACCAATGGTTTGCTTCTGTTGCACTTTCCTCTTCCCTCTCTGGTTCACTATCTTTGATTTGCTACTTCTCAGGAGACTAGGTTACCAGTGGTGTTCAAATTCTCCTAAAAAATAAGAATATCATTTTAGGACATTAGAGGGTAGGTAGCTGGGGTAGCTTTTTAAAATTTAATGGGTAACGAAGTTGAGGTCCAGAGAAATTAAGTGCTTTGCCTAAATACATAGCCAGTTAGTTAACAGGACAAGAAGAACTGAATCTTCTTTTGTACAGACTATAGCCCGGTCTGTAATGTTTCCATCATTTTTATTTTTTAGGCCCCGAGGCTAGCAGCCTCTAATGGGTTAAATCACATCATTCCTGAATGTTCAGAGACCTGTTACGTGTTTCCTAATTGATAGCCGAAGTCTGCCAGACGTTTTACTTCAGCATCAGTTTGGTTTGTTCCTGTGTTAAGTGTTTAGACTTGTTTAATCTTACATACTAATTCTCAGAAACTTATGTCTGTCATCTGTGATCTTAGAACAGTTATCTGTTAATATAAACCAACCACTTAACATCTCAATTCACTGAAATCTATGCTGAAGCTCTACAGCAGTCTTCATTTTCATGAATCTGAAATTTCCATGCTGAAGCCAGAAAAAGCCAATGACTGGAATATTTGAAGATTTCTGCTAAAAATTGCTGAGCGTAATATATCTACTGTTTATTGTCAACTTCTTGATCTTTGCCCAGCATTAGCAATGCCCACAGAGAAAGAGAGACAGCAGAATATTTGTTATTTATAGTAGATACCTTATAGATGCTTAATAAATGTTTGAAAATCCTCTGTCTAAAAACTTCAGAGAAGTTGCTCAGTAGTCATTTTGAATGAGTTCACATTTAATATATTGTGAAGTATTGAAGCAGTGTTGGGGAAGTAAAGAGTTGCAAGAATTTTCTTCCCAGTTTTAATTAGAATAGTCAGACTGTTGCTTTAATATGTACTTAACAAGTATTTTTAAGAAATTTAAATGACCTTATGAAGTTTTTTCAGTTGGATGAACTGTGGGACTCTAAGTTAACCTGGCTATTGGGAAAGGAAGATCTTGAATTCTTGAAGTCTGATGGTTGAGACCTTACATAGTTTAGGGGTACACAAGAGTTTTCTTACCACAAAGATAGCCTTGCCATTGGCTTGCATGCTGGACCTAACTGGAAGTTCACTAGCTATGATTCTGTCTCCACGAGGCTCTGCCTAGAGTTCTCTGTCTGTATTCCTTTTTGGGTGGAGGAAAGTGGTTCGGGGGAAGTGAGAGGGTGGGTACTTGACTATCTTTGGTGGAACTTTTTCTTTTTCTCTTTAGATTGGTAATTTTGTTGGCTGTGCCATGTCATTACTGAAGCTCTGCTTTGGGCAAAAGCTGATTGGAAGATATTCTTCAGCCACTTCCTTACACTTGATTGTTTTAATTAGGGCCCATTAATTTTTACCTTTGGGGAGGCAGTTTTGTCTCTTGGTTTTAGGGGACTATTGTCCTCAACACTGGACAACAAATAGAATGGCAGAACTTTAGAAACGAACTATATCTGGGCATCCAGTACATACTGGGAGTTGGGGAGAAGTTTGAGTTACATGTATTTTGACTGAACAGTTAGTATTTATTTGATCTTAGTTAATAGATTTATCTTTACCTGGCTGTCAAAGAATGCTGGAAGATTTCTGCTTTTATTTTTTTACTTCCATATTATAGAAACTGTAGTTCTTGTCCCAATCTTTTCTACTAACTAGTCCTTAGAGAATTGGAGCTTTATACTTTTATAGTCAGTCTCTTTAAATTTGGTCAGTTTGGTGTAGAGGAAATCTTTAGAGTCAGAAACACTTGGTTTGAAAACCTAGCTCTACCACTTACTAAGTGCAACCCTGGGCAAGGTATCG
Organism: Prionailurus bengalensis; assembly: GCF_016509475.1. NCBI lineage: Eukaryota > Metazoa > Chordata > Mammalia > Carnivora > Felidae > Prionailurus > Prionailurus bengalensis. The sequence continues at coordinate 23,996,526 of NC_057356.1, forward strand.
TATCGGAACCCAAGTTCCTCAGCTACAAAATGGGTTGTAGTGAGTATTATCTACTTGTTACAGGGCAGTGAGTTGTACTGAATATTATTGATGACATATGAAAACTATCGTTATCCTGGAGAATGGCATGTATTTTACATTTTAATCATTGATTTTTCAGAGCCACTGTTGTCTTACATTTCTAAATAGATTTTGGTTTTGAAATGCTTAAATAATTCTTAAGAAGCATCACAATGTCTAGTAGACATGATCATGCTTCAGAAAATTCATAGCATTGTCATATTTGCTTACTATTTACATAAGAACGTGGATAAAATAATCTCTTTTCCAAGTCACATGAATTCACTGAAAATTTTCTTACAAATAGAAATATGTTACCATCCATTTTTATAAAAATATATATAATAAGTTTGTTATATAATACCTGACTTGGGGCGCCTGAGTGGCTCAGTTGGTTAAGCATCCGACTCGATTTCGCTTCAGGTCATGATCTCACAGTTTGTGAGATTGAGCCCGATATCGGGTTCTGTGCCGACAGCGCCGAGCCTGCTTGGGATTTTCTCTCTCCTTCTCTCTCTCCCTCTACCCTGGTCTCTCTCTCTCTCCCTCTCTCTCTCTCAAAATAAATAAATAAACATTAAAAAAAAAACCCGGACATACTTTGTAATTTGCAAGATTTGAGGCCCCACTGCATGTACGCATGGATAGTGACTAACCTGTGTCCCCTGTGAAGAGGGCTCAATGAAGAGGTGCTGAGGCCCTTCAACAAAGAGTGCTCTCCTCTAAACTCTATTGCATTGCTCAAAGCTTAGGGTTCTTGACATTTGCCTTAAAACCCTGAACAGTTTGTGCTAAGGGCTCTGCTATTTACTAAACTATCTTAGTAACCAGCATGCTATGAAGCAAGACCCCACCTGAAATCTTTCAGCAACATCTTTTTACTTTACTTTTCCTGCACTTACATGTGTAGTTGATTATTACAGAACAATGGAAAAACAAAAATTTTATGTGAGTACTGTTGCTTTTTCCTCCAGTTCTTTTACTGGTTTCAGAATAATTAAGGGCCTTTAATACCTCTTTGAAAATAATTACCAAGGTTTCTAAGTATCTTGAAAGATCATATAATCCATTATACAATCATTTAAAAATCTTTTAAGTGGATGTTTAAATTAGCAAATCAGAATGTTATTGAAAGCTTTTCTCTGATAGAAAAGCTGCTTTGATTTTTATTTCATCATCATTAATTAAAAATTTCAGTTACACGGATTATGATTTACAACTCGCCTAGTAATTTTCATCTATCTTCGTAATAAAAATTCACTCTGTAATCTCTTGCATAAAAAGACAGTAAACAGCACCTGCTAGAGCACTGTAGCACTAAGAGCCATCAAGTCTGCATTCGCTTCACTATGCAAAACAACAGTGAAAGAGTTAATAAAAGCTGAATACATTACAAGATTACAAAGGTTTTTATTTATTAGGGGACAGGGAGGGTATGGAGTATATGGGATGAAACATTAATAACCTCTTCATTCTGCCGGACTGACCTGTTGCTTTGGAACTACTCTTTTAGCCCCACAGGGACTGTGAAACTGTGTTTTGGTGGTCTATAGGAGAGGTTCAACTTGGCAAACGTAGTGGTGAATGATGTCATTGAATGCATACCATATGTATTGAGAGTCAGTGAATGCTATTCTCACTGCCGTGCACAGGCATATGTAAGTGTTGGAATGGAAAAATCATTTTTATGAAAATACAGAGAAGTAAAACAAGAATGTTCTGTCCTGAGCCTGATCAAATCGCCAGTAGCTGCCAAGTACGAATACTCCATGTAAGGTTTTCTCTTCTTAATTCTCCAGCTTCCGGCCTTTTGTTGGCTCTCAAAGTAGTCCATTCTGAAGGCCTTATTCAGCATGTTCTTTCTACTGATATGATATGAACACCAAATGAAAGTTCCATTTTCTCCATTAAAGTAAAGCTGGGAGAGTATTTTAGCGTGCGTGGTCTACAGCAGATGGAAATGATTAATTGATTCAGCTAACTTGCCAAATTGTTCTCCTTTTCCCAGTAGAGCTGGGTTATCTGAGAGATTCGTGGTGCTAATCATTGTTCCACTCATTAATATATCAGAAAGGATATAATTGTTGTGTTTTAATTATTCTCATTACTATTATTTAAGACATTATGCACTAATGGTACATAATGGATATGTCAAATAAATAAAGCAATTGATTCCTGTTAGGAATTTATAGCCCATAAGATCGAAGAATACGTGGAAATGCAAAAATGTGAATACCCAGTTATTTCATTCTTAATTTTTTATTAGCAAGTCACGGTGTCCTTAGTAAAAGTCCAATGTGATTTTTCTTAAGCCTGAATATACGCGATCTTAAAATCTTCAACTCTTGTTTTATACATAAAGACCATTTCATGTAACAAACAGTGTGATTTTAATTTTATGAAAACAAAAGCCATATTTGCACATTTGGGCATTAGATCTTATAGTAAATACAGAAAACATAAAAAAGTATATAATAGAATTTTAATAAAATAATAAATAAAATATGTAACAAAACTTTAACATTTTGATCTATTTCCTTCTAGATTTCTTTCTGTATATGTACACATGCTTGTATACATGAACACGTATGTGCGTGTATATACACGTAAGTGTATATTTTAATTTTTATAAAATTCAGAAACCCTTTGAAATTAATATTTTCTTGACTATTTTTGCTTAATAGTATATCATGAGATTTTCTCATGCCATTAAAATGCTTTTAGAAATGTCGTTTTTAGAAAGAAATCAGTTTTTGTTTTAAAAAGGAAGTGCTGCCTTTTGGACTAGAGTCAATGCACCCTTCCATTTCAGCTCCCAAAATTTGAACCAAGGAAGCAGTGGGTGGGATTAAATAGTGAGGTGGCTGAAGCTATTACTTTACACATTAACTCTCACGCTGAATCTTTTCATTTTGTATGAGGGCATGACTACTATAGATAAAATACAGAAGCTAATATCTTCCTGACTTCGCATCAGAAATTCAAAGTATGGACTGGTTAATAACCACCACTTAGTGTGTAGTTCAAAGCATGAGTACTAAAGAAAAAAATTCCAGGTGAAATATTGAAAAAAGCAGCATAGTATGCAAAATTTATATGGAAAATTACTCTTTTTCAGGTAAAAAGTTCTATTATGGAAAATTTCAAACATATGCAGATATAGGGAACAAAGTATAATGAATCTGTATAAAAATTTAAAAATTATCAGCTAATAGACAATCTTATTTCACCTTTATATCACCCTAGCCTTCTCACTGGATTTTCTTTTTCTTTTTTTAAAAATGTATTTATTTTGAGAGAGAGGGAGAGAGAGAGAGCACGCACGCAAGCAAGCGTGAGAGCACACACACACACAATTAGGGGGAGGCAGAGAGAGAGGGAGAGAATCCCAGACAGGTTCTGTGCTCTGAGCACACAGCCCCATGTGGGCTTGATCTCACGAACTGTGAGATCATGACCTGAGCCGAAATCAAGAGTTAGAGGCTTAACTGACTGAGACACCCAGGCACACCCCCATATGTGTTTTATGTCTGTCTGTATGCTAGGAAAGCATTTTTTGTTAAGAGCATGTCTCCCTTCAGAGCTGGGAGTGGACAACCCCAGAGGGTAACTGTTATAAAGTATGAATCAGGTGTCAGAAACAATGTTATGATGGAGAGAAACTTTAAAATCCATTAACAAACATTCACTGAATGCTTACTATACTGAAACACTGCTCTAGGTGCTGAGAGTACAGATTTTTTTTTTTTTTTTTAAAAGTAAGCTCTATATCCAGTGTGGGGTTTGAACTCACGACCCTGAGATCAAGAGTTGCATGCTCTACCAACTGAGCCAGCCAGGCACTCCTGAAGATACAGATTTAAAAGATATCGACTATGACATCAAAGAACTCACTTTCTAGGAGAAGATACAGATAAACACCGCATGATTATAATATAGTGTAGCAAGTATTGAATTTATACACACACATACACATGTGTGTGTGTGTGTGTGTATAGGTATGTATAGTATCCTATATATGTGTATGTGAGAGATGCATGTGCATACATATATATACATGTATACATACATACAGGCATATATACACATTCATATATGTATAGGATACTATAGGAATATCTAAAAGTATATAACCAAAGATATAAAATTACGTATGATTAATGATTACCCTTTGTGCATCTAGCTTTTAGTTGTTTACATACAATTTTTTAAGTCCTTTCATGAAGACAGTTACCAGAAAAAAGATACCAAAAGGGGTTAATGAACAGTTGGTTTTTATTTACTGCACAGGTGAGAGGGAAAATGGTTTTTTTCCTTTGCCATATTCATGATCAGATTACTGTAGAACACAGGAAAAGAAATGTATATTGTTTAATGCCAGGTTTATATTAAAGATCAAAATCCATTAATGTAACAAATATAACAAATTATTGATTTACATGAATCTATTGACTCAAGTATAGTTGTGAGTGAATTGGAGAAGCTCATCTTTCCACTATTGATCCACACTTTAACTGGTGTATTTGTTCATAAGGCTGGCTCCACAGAAAATTCTTCTTTCTGAAGCATGAATTACAGTGGGCCTGCCAGGCTTTCATGTGAGATGGACAGTTATTATGAAACTGGCAATTGTTACACAGTGCTTGGACTCTGTCACAAGCTGCTACTGACTGGAACTGATGACTGCTTATTAATTTTTGTCAGATAGTTCCATTTTGTATTAGCATCTTGATAATCTATGAGATGTTTTAAAAGACTTTAGCTAATACTATTAAGATATAGCCAAAGACAACATTAGCTATAGTGCAGTATGAAGTATCATTGTTGAGAATAATAATAGATGAACATTCTGACACAACATTTAAGGTTTAGTTTTCCATAAATCCCAACAATTCAGGAAGATAGCCTTTTCGTTATCATCACTTCATAGGTATGGAAACTGAAGCCCAGTGATATTAAGTGGCCTTTTCAAATTTACTTAGTAATTTGTAAAGCTAGGGTTCAAACTCATTTATTTATCAACAGATACTCATTTTGAGTCTGCTTGTAAAAGGCACTGGGAATAAAGTTGTGAAAACTCGTGGCACTTACATCCTAAGGGAGAGCCAGATATTAAAGCAATCAATCATGGAATTAATTATTTAATTACAATTGTGATTAATGGTGTGAAGGAGTACAATGCAAAATGAGAGCATACAACCAGGAAGACCTGACCTACCCTGGAATTCCCTGGGGAAATACTCCATCTGAATTCTGAAGAAAGGGGAGGAGGTGGGGGGAGTGTTCCAGGTAGAGGGAGCAGCATGGACGGGAGAGGAAGAATGTTGTTATATTTAGAAACTGAAATTAGGCACGTGTGTTTGGAGCACAAAGAATGAGAGAAAAGATGTCTAATGAGGTAGCTGGGATTAGGGTCCAAATCTAATGCTTTTTAGCAAAAACTTCAACACAGCTTTGTGTCTACTATCCATGAGGCAATGTGTGATGCAGTATGAAGGAATACAAACTTCTGGTCTAAATTTAAAAATGCAAAAAAAAAAAAAAAAAAAAAGCTGCCAGAAGCCAGCCCTGGACTTTTATGGGTACATTTATGGTGTTATCATAGGGTATTATATGGTCAATTTTTATTAATAACATATATAACCCAAACTAGGATACATTTGCTTTTATGCTTGCTTTAAAGGATTACTCCCTTTCCTCTGGCTTTTGAAGAATTGAGGATGATCTGTGTTATCCACGACTTCTGCCACGGCAGCCTTAGTGACACAATCTTGTAGGGAGCTCTTTAGAAGGAACTCTGGGTGCTGCCTTTACATTTTCCTTTGTAATTTCTTTAGAAAGGAGCCTGCATTGATTCTCATTGTGGTGCCAGTAAGCAAGTGATACTTAGGGATACTGAAATCAGTTGACAAACATTTTCCGGGCTGCACCTCTCTCAGGTGCAGGAATAATGGGGGTTAGGCTACAGTTGACAGGTGCTGGTGCTACATTGCAGAAACAGCAGCTCTTCTCTGACTGATTGTTACAGACCATCGCCAAAAATAGTAATTCTGTTCTGCTACATTTGGGAAATATGTATGAGAGTACTATATTAACTATGTAAGCCTTAAAAAGATTTGGTGAAAAAACATAATGCTTTTATAGATACTAAAGAAAGCTTTTAGTAACAATCAGTCCTTTAACTTAAAACATCAGAACATACTATGAATTTCAAAACTTAATGGCATTTAAAAAATTCATTGCATGAAAAGAGAATAGATATAAAAAAGTGAACAGGTAAGTGATGATTTTAAAAAAGTATATTTTTTAACATTGCATAGATTATGTAAAAAAGCCAAAAGATAGCATATTGAAAACTGTTAACTCGTCTCACCTATTTGCGTTAATCATGAAAATAAGTTTTGAAATTTACTTGGGAAAGAACTCAGTAAGATTCTAATTCTTGATTGATTGATTGCTTGATTGATTGGTTGTAGGCTCCATACCCAGCATGGACCCCAAAAGGGGGCTTGAACTTATGACCCTGAGATCAAGACCTGAGCTGATATCAAAAAGTTGGACGCTTAACTGAGTGAGCCACCCAGGCACCCCTGTAATTCATTAAAAAAAAATCTGGATCAGTAGATAGATTTATTAAAAATAGTCAAAAGATTTATTCAGACTTATATAAAAGTTGTTCTTGAAGGAGATCTTGTTAAGTAGAATAGGAGGGGTTCTTGGCTGGCTTAGTCAAGCCAGAGCATGTGACTCTTGACTTCAGGGTCATGAGTTTGAGCCCCATGTTGGGTGTGGAACCTACTTAAAAAAAAAAAAAGTAGAATAGGAATAAATATCACATATTTCAAACTGACTTTATCAGATCTGTAGTATAGCTGTTCTGAGATTCAAAATGTGAAGTGTTGGGGCACCTGGGTGGCTCAGTCAGTTAAGCATCCAACTTTGGTTTAGGTCATGATCTCATGGTTCATAGGTTCAAGCTCCACGTTGGGCTCTGTGCTGACAGCTCAGATTCTGTGTCTCTCTGTCTCTCTGCCCCTCCTCCACTTGCTTTCTGTCTCTCTCTTTCTTTAAAACATAAATAAACATTTATTTATTTATATATGAAGTGTCTATATAGGAATGTACAACATAAGGTATATGTGTTTTGAAGTAATGTTCTAATCATATTTATTTTGTATCCCTTATTATATCAAATAGAGCATCCTGCAATTAAAAAAAAATTTCATGTTCTCCTCTCTATTCCCATTGCCGTGGTTGTAGTTATGACCCACATTAACTTAAAACTCCATTTTGTTTATATATAATATAGACAGAGAAAAGTGCAAAATCATGAATGTACAAGAGTGACCATACCCATATAACCACTACTCAAATTGAAGAAATGGAATATTACCAATGTTATAGAAGCATTTATTTTGCCCCCTCCCAATCATTACTTCCTCACCCAACTCTAAAGATAACTACTGTTCTGATATCTTACATGATAGATTTAGACCTTTCTTTATTATTATTTTTATTTTTAAAAGATTTTTGATTTATTTATTTTTTTTAAGTAATCTCTCTGCCCAGTGTGGGGTTGGAACTCACAACCCAAGATCAAAAGTCACATAGTCCACAGTCCATAGAGCCAGCCAGGCACCCAACCCTCCTTTAAATGGAATCCAACAATACATGTTCTTTGGTGGCTTCTGTGTGTTTGCCTCCTTTAGCTTCACAGAATGTTTATGAGGTTAACTTATACTACATAGGTCAGTTTGTTACATATGAACAAACTGTAGTTTGTCACTTTTAATGCTGTATATACAAAAGTGTACTTTTCCATTCTATTGTTGTTGGATATTTGGATTGTTTCTAGGTTTCGGTTATTATGAATAATGATGCTGTGATCATTTTTGGGTATATCTTTGAATGCATATGTGTACGCATTTCCACTGGCTGTACCTGGGAATGTAATTAGTGGGTCATAGGGTAAGTGTGTGTTCAACTTCATAGGTAATGCCACACAGTTGTGCGAATTTGAACTCCCACAAGCAGTTCATGAGACTTCAAGATTTTCCACATCCTTGCTGACATTTGTTATTTTCAATCTATTTAATTTTAGTCATTCTTGTGATTGTGTAGTGATATCTCATTACGGCTTTCATTTATGTTTTCTTTCATGATTAGTGAAGTTGAACATGTTTTGTTTACTGGCCATTTGGGTGTCCTAATTTGTGAAGTGCCTATTGAAGTCTCCTGTTGATTTTTTGTTTGTTTGTTTGTTTTTTTCGTACTGATTTGTGGTAAAAGCTCTTTATATAATCTGGATACAAACTCTTGGTTAAGATATGCATTGCACATATTTTCTTCTACTCTGATTTGCCATTCTATTTTTCTAATGATAGCTTTTGATAAACAAAAGTTCTTAATTTTGATGTAGTCCGATGTACCATTCTTTTTCCTTATGACGGTGTTTTTATATCTTTGTTTACCTTCATCAGGGTCATGGAGATGTACTCTTATGTTACATTCTAGAAGCTTTATTATTTTACATTTAGATTTATAATTCACCTGAGTTGAATTTATGTAAATGGTTGGAGGTGGGGATAAAGTTTTATGTTCTTCCCAGGGTGGATAGTATGCACATTTAAACAATATGAAGTTTTTCAATCCATAAATGTGGGATGGCTTTAATATATATTTGTATCATCTTCAATTTCTTTCAGCAATAATTTAGTTTTAATTGTGTAAGTCTTTTGCCTCCTTATTTAAATTACTCCTAAATATATATTTTCTGATGCTAAATGGGATGTATATGGGATTCTTTTTTTTTAAATGTTTATTTATTTTGAGAGAGAGAGAGCATGTGTGAGTGTGCATGGGGGAAGGTAGAGAGGAAGAGAGAGAATCCCAAATAGGCTCTGTGCTGTCAGTGCAGAGCCCAATGTGCAGCTCAACCCCATGAACCATGAGATCACAACCCTGAGTGGAAACCAAGAGCCAGATGGATGCTCAATTGACTGAGCCACCCAGGTGCCCCTCTTTTTTTTTCTTTTTTTTTTTACTTGGATTGTTCATTGTTAGTGTATAGAAACACATTGATTTTTGTGTGTTGATTTTGTATCCTGCAACTTTGCCGAATTCATTTATTCTAACATTTTTTTTTTGTAGGAGGAATCTGTAGGGTTTTCTATATTTAAGAAATATTATGTTATTGTAATTTTACATCTTCCTTCCCAATTTGAATCCATTTTATTCCTTTTTCTTTCCTTATTGCTCTGGCAAGGACTTCAAGGACCATGTTGAGTAGAGGTGGCAAGAGTGGGGAACTTTGCCTTGTTCCTGATCTTAGAAGGAAAGCTTTCAATTTTTATCATTGAGTGTGATGTTAATTGTGGGCTTTTCAGATATAGCTTTTATATTGTTGAGGTAGATTCCTTCTACTCCTAGTTTGTTGAGTGTTTTTTATCATGAAAGGGTGTTGGATTTTGTCAAATGTTTTTTCTTTAAAAATTTTTTTAAATGTTTATTTATTTTTGAGAGAGAGAGGGAGAGACAGAACGTGAGCCGGGGAGGGGCAGAGAGAGAGGGAGACATAGAATTGAAGCTGGCTCCAGGCTCTGAGCTGTCAGCACAGAGCCGATGCGGGGCACAAACCCATGAACTGCGAGATCATGACCTGAGCCAAATTCAGATGCTTAACTGACTGAGCCACCCAGGTGCCCCTATTGGGAAGTTTTTATTGCAGGTTCAATCTCCCTACTAGTTATAGTTTTATTCATACTTTTTCTTTGTAATTCAGTCTTGATACATTGTATGTTTCTAGGAATTTATTCATTCTTTTAGGTTATCCAATTTGTTAGCATATAACTGTTCATAGTAGTTTATTATAATCCTTTTATTCTGCAGCATCCATTGTAATGTCTTCTCTTTCATTTCTGGTTGTAGTTATTTGAATCTTCTCTCTTTTTTTTCTTATCTAAGAAAAAAGGATTTGTCAATTTTGTTTATCTTTTGACTCATTGAATTGAGTCATTGACTCATTGACTCATTGAATTTTGCTATTATTTTTATCTATTTCATTTCTTTTCCCTTTAATCTTTACATCTTTATTATTTCCTTCTGCTAACATTGGGTTTAGTTTGTCCTTTTTTTCCCCCTCTCTAATTCCTTGAGCTGTAAAGTTAGGTTATTTATTTGAGAACTTTCTTACTTTTATTTTTAAAAAATATTTATTTGTTTATTTATTTATTTAGAGAGAGAACATGGGGGAGGGCCAGAAGGAGAGGGAGAGAGAGAATACCAAGCAAGCTCCATGATATCAGTGCACAGTCTCATGTGGGCATGATCTCACTAACCATGAGATTGTGACCTGAGCTGAAATCAAGAGTTGGATGCTTTACTGACCGAGTCACCCAGGTGCTGAAGAGACTTTCCTTATTTTTAAATTTAAATATTTATGGCAGTAAACCTCCCTCTTAGTACTACTTTTGCTACATCCCATAAGTTTTGGTAGGTTGTATTTTCACTTTTATTTTTCTAATTTGGGCACCTGGGTGGCTCAGTCATTAAGCATCTGACTTTGGCTCAGGTCATGATCTCATGGTTTGTGAGTTGGAGTCCACATTGATGAGCTTGAGCACTGCCTTGGGTGAAGACGATTCCCGCTTTAGTTAGCTTGAACCCCTTTGGGTGAGCTCATGCCTTGCTTCTGGTGAGCATGAGCCCCACATCTGTTGGGCCCTGCCCCTCTCTCTCTCTCTCTCTCTCTCTCTCTCTCTCTCTCTCTCCATCCCTCCATTTCTCCCTCCCTCTGCCCCTCCTGGGATTCTCTGTCTCTCTCTCTGCCTCTTGCTCACTTGTGCCCCTGAAAAGATATTTTCTAATTTCCCTGATGATTTCTCCTTTGACCTCTTGCTATTGTTTTTAATTTTAGCCATTCTTTTGGATGTGTAATGGTGTTTTATTGTGGTTTTAAATTTCCATTTCTTTGATGAATTGTGCATCTTTTTCTGTGCTTATTGGCTATTAGTATATCTACTCTTACTATTTTTTTAATGTTTATTCTCTTTTGAGAGAGAGAGAGAGAGAGAGAGAGAGAGAGAGAGAGATACAGAGAACAAGTGGGAGAGGGGCAGAGAGAGGAGGAGATACAGAATCCAAAGCAGGCTCCAGACTCTGAGCTGTCAGCACAGAGCCTTATGCAGGGCTCGAACCCATGAACTGTGAGATCATGATCTGAGCTGAAGTTGGATGCTTAACCAACTAAGCCACCCAGGTGCCCTCGTATATCTACTCTTGTAAAGTATCTGTTCAAATTTCTTGACCAACTTTTAATTGGGTTGTTTTCTTCTTGTTATTGAGTTAAATATATATTCTGGATCAAATCCTTCTTCAGTCATATGCATTGAGAATATTTTCTCCTAGTCTGGTTTGCATTTTGATTTTCTTAATGGCATCTTTCAAAGATCAGAAGTTTAAAATTTTGGTGAAGTCAAATTTATCACATATTTCTTTTAATGATTTCATGCTTTTTGTGTCATGTCTAGGAAATCTTTGTGTACTTAAAGATGGTGAATATCTTCTAGAGTTTTGTAGTTTTAGCTCTTACATCTGGTCTGTGGTCAACTTTGAGTTAATTTTTGTGTATGGTGTGAGTTAAGGTTTTGAGATGCACTTTTTTTTCTATATAGATACCAAGTTGTTAAAGTACCATTAACTGAAAAACCATCTTTTTCACAATTGACTTAACTTGCTAATTTTGTTGAAAATGGGTTGACTTTATATACACTTGAGTCTGTTTCAGAATTCTTTATTCTGTTCCTTTGATTTATACATGTATCATGACAACATCATCACACTGTCTTGATTACGGTCTCTTTACAGTTAGTTTGGAAGTCAGGTAGTGAGTCCTCCAACGTTGTTCTTTTAAAAACTATTTGGCTATTCTAGGTCCTTTGCATTTCTACATAAATTTTTGAATCAGCTTATCAGGTTCTACCAAAACTAGCTAGCATTTTGATTATATTACATTGACTCTATAGATAAATTTGGTAAGGACTGACATCTTAATAGTGAATCTTCCAATCCATGAACATGATACAGGTCTTCCTTAATTTTTCATCAGCATGGCATTCCAGACCCTTCATGACCTGACTGCTACTAAAATTTTCAGCCCCAGTTCTTGCACTCCTTGTCTCTAACTTGTTTTTCCATGTACTCTGAACTATTCACAGTTTCCTTCACACACTATATCATTTCCTGCTTTGAGATTCAGGTGATTTCCTCACCTGAAACATCTTACAAATCTACATTTTCATATGATTAACAACAGGCCCAGAGTCAGAGAGCCTGGGTTTGAATCCATCTAAAGGTTTTAATATAGTTCCTATCTCATGTTAGTTGCTCAATAAATGTTAGCTTTTATGATGCTTATATTTCATGTATTCACTAGACTGTGAACTCCTTGAGAAAAATGGTCATTTTTATTTCTTTATTGGTACATCTAGTGCCTAATATGCTTGGCATGTAGTATTCTGTAAGTTTTTATTTTTTACCAGTTTTTGCAGAAGTCTAGAAATAGACACTGAGAAATATTTTCTGAAATGTGCAAATTTCACACCAGGAAGAAATATTCCTCTGGCCTCTGAAATTTTATCAGGTAAGATACCTTGGTTTTCAGTATGGTACTGGCACAAAAACAGACACATAGATCAATGGAACAGAATAGAGAGCCCAGAAATAAACCTATGCTTATACGGTCAATTAATCTATGACAGAGGAGGCAAGAATATGCAATGGAGGAAAGATTTTTCAACAAGTGGTTCTTGGAAAACTGGACCACTTTCTTATATCATACACAAAAATAGGCTCACTATGGATTAAAGACCTAAATGTGAGATCTGAAACCATAAAACTCCTAGAGGGAAACATAGGCAGTAATTTCTTTGACATTGGCCATAGAAACTGTTTTTTAGATATGTCTTCTAAGGCAAGGGAAACAAAGGCAAAATTAAACTATTGGGATACACCAAGAACCTTTTGCACAGTGAAAGAAATTATCAACAAAATGACAAGGCAACCTACTGAATGGGAGAAAATATTTGCAAATAATATATTTAATAGGGGATTAGTGTCTAAAATTTGTAAAGAATTTATACAACTCAACACAAAACCCCCCAAATAATCCAATTAAAAATGAGCAGAGGACCCTAATAGACATTTTTTGAAAGAAGATACAGAAAAGGGCCAACAAACACATGAAAAGATGCTCCACATCACTAAATGTCAGGGAAATGCAAATTGAAACCACAATGAGGTAACACCTTACACTTGTCAGAATGTCTAGAATTAAAAAGATAAGAAATAACAAGTGTTGGTGAGCATGTAGAGGCAAAGGAACCTTGGTGCAGCTTTGGTGGGAATGTGAACTGGTGCAGCCACGGTGGAAACCAGTGTGGAGTTACCTCAAAAAATTAAAAATAGCATTACCATATGATGCAGTGATCCCACTACTAGGTATCTAACCAAAGAACATAAAAACACCAATTCAACAAGATATATTCACCTGTATGTTTATTGTAGCATTATTTACAGTAGCTAAGATATGGAAGCAACCCTAGTGTCCATCAATAGATGAATGGATAAAAAAGATGTGATATCTATATCTATATCTATATCTATATCTATATCTATATCTATATATCTATATCATCTATATCTATAAAATGTGATATTAGTCAGCCATAAAAAGAATGACAATAAGATCTTGCTGTCTGCAACAACATGGGGATCTAAGAGGGTATAATGCTAAGTGAAATAAGTCAGAGAAAGACAAATACCGTATGATTTCATTCATATGTGGAATTTAAGAAACAAAACAACAAACAAAAAACAAGAGGCAATACAGAGAACAAACTTATGGCTGCCAGAGAGGATGTCGGTGGGAGGGTGGGTGAAATAGATAAAAGGGATTAAGAGTACACTTATACTGTGATGTAATGTATAGAATTGTTGAATCATATATTGTACACTGGAAACTAATATAACACTGTATGTTATTTATACTTAAAAAAAAAGGGACACCCTGTTTTTCAAGCTTGTAATCAAAATAAAGGCAAATATAGTGGAGTGGGGGATGTGATTTTTATTCCAGCCACAAAGTGCAGTACCTCAAGTGATCTGTTTCTAGTTTTTCTTCTTCTTGTCTCATTTTGTGAAATTGTTATCTAAATCTTTATTTTATTCTTTGTACAGCTTTATGAAACTCAAGTTGTCAGGAATCATGTGGAAGATTGTTACTGCTAACAAATAGAAATTATTACTGCTAATGAAAATTATGGGATTATTGTGATAAGAAATTGTCTATTATAAATGTTGAGGTTTCTGCATATTGTAGACTTTAATGTAATTAACTGTGTCCTAGCAAGATTATATATTAATCAAAGGATAAAACTAATCTGAATATTAAGGGCCAATTGGACCTACATTAGAGTACTTCTACTATGGCCATTTTGTAATCATCTTCTGTTTGTAGTGATGGATCCTTCTGTAAGAAAAATATTTTTGAAAGATTAGTACATGTCTCTGACATTACCTCTGAATTCTTAACTTCCTGTTTTATGAGCGAGCTTGAGAAAGCCATATAGACATAATGATTAAAATAAATTATCTGAGCCACACTGACCGTGGAATTCTAACAGCAAAACATGTGCATGGATGATTCCAGACAAGTGCGGGAGCTGTCAGAGAGCTCATGGAAGTCTTTTAGGTTAAGGCAGTGGTGATTCCTTCTTGGAGGCTTCCCTCACTTTTGCAGGCTCTCCAAAAGATTTAACATTATCATATCAATTGAACAAATATTTATTCAGTACTTTATATTGTTTGGAAGGATGTTAGAATTAAAGTACAGTATTATTTTTTATTAGCTTCATTGAGATATAATTAACAAAATTATAAGATATTTGAAGATACATCATAGTGATTTGATATACATTGTGAATGGGTTCCCCCCATTTAGTTAATATATTTATCACTTCATGTATTTGTTTGTTTTTGGTGTGAACATTTACATTTTACTCTCAGCTAATTTTAGTTATATAATACAATGATATCAATCAAGGTCTTTTTCATCTTATAGCTGAGAGTTTGTACCCTTTTACCATCTCTCCCTATTTTACCATCCCCTAGCCTCGGCAACCACTGTTTTAGTCTCTGTTTCTTTGAGTTTGACTTTTTTTTTTTTCTTCAATTTTATATATGTAAGTGATACTATGCAGTATTTGTCTTTCTTTGTCTGGCTTATTTTGTTTAGCATGATGCTCTCAGGGTTTATCCATTATGTCACAAATGGCAGGATTTCCTTCTTTCTAATGCCAGAATGATATTCCATTGTGTGTATATATATATATATATATATATACCATATCATTGTTTATCCACTCATCCCTTGATGGAAATTTAGTTTTTTTTTCATATTTTGGCTGTTGTGAATAATGCTCCAGTGAACATGGGAATGGAGATGTCTCTTCAATATCCTGTGTTCATTACCTTTGGATATCTACCCAGAAATGGGATTGCTGGGGCATATGGTAGTTGAATTTTTAATTTTTAAAAACATTTTTAAAATATTAAATTTTTAAAAAAATCTTTATTCACTTTTGAGAGACAGAGAGAGACAGAGCATGAGCGGGGGACGGGCAGAGAGAGAGGGGGACACAGAATCTAAAGCAGGCTTCCGGCTCTGAGCTGTCAGCAGGGTGGGGCTTGAACCCACAAACCGTGAGATCATGACCTGAGCCGAAGTCAGACGCTCAACCGACTGAGCCACCCAGGTGCCCCGGAGTTTTAATTTTTTGAGGACCCTCCATACTGTTTTCCATTGTGGCTGCACCAATTTACATTTCCACCAGTAGCACACAAGGGTTCCCTATTTCACATCCTCATCAATACTAGATGTTATCTGTTGTCTTTTTGATGATAACCATTCGAACAGGTATGAGGTGATATCTCATGGTTTAGATTTTTATTTTCCTGTTTAGTGATGTTCAGCACCTTTTCATGTACCTGTTGGCCCTCTATATGTCATTTTTGGAAAAATGTTTATTTAGTTAGTCTGAAGATGTCATTTTTGGAAAAATGTCTTTTAGTCTGAAGATTTAAATTGGATTGTTCTTTGCTTGTTCTTTGAGATGTAGGAGTTCTTTATATATTTTGGATATTAACCCATGATTTGCAAATAGAGTCTCCTATTCTGTAGGTTGCCTTCTCATTTTGTTGATGGTTTTCTTTGCTTTGAAGAAGCTTTTTAGTTTGGTGCAGTCCCTAAGGGGTGTGTGTGTGTGTGTGTGTGTGTGTGTGTGTGTGTATTTCCAGTTCCAACAATATGTGTACCTCATTTTTTCCAGATTTATACATATAACGTTGTGTAAGTTTAAAGAGCACAATGTGATGATTTGATATATGCATATATTGTGAAATGATAAGATGTATTTTCAAAAATTATAGTGTTGGGCCCACTGGGATGGCTAAAATGAAAAACAAAAGGCAGTGACAAATATTCATGAGAATGTGGATAAACTAGAACCCTCATACACTGCTGGTGGGTGTATAAAATGGTACCACTTTGGAAAATTGTTTGGCAGCTTCTCAAAACATTAGAGAGTTACCATATGACTCAGTGATTCTACTCCTAGTGATGATACATCAAGGGAATTGAAAACATGTTCACGCAAAAACTTTTACAAGAATGTTTGTAGCAGCATGATTAATATTCAAAAATTAGAAACAACCCAAATGTACATCAACTATTGATTGGGTGGAGAAAATGTGATATAGCCATACAATAGAATATTATTCAGCCATAAAAAGGAATAAAGTATTGATACATGCTACAATGTGAATGAACCTTGAAAATGTAAGTAAGTTGTAAGTGAAAGAAACAAGATCATGTATTGTATAATTTCACTTATATGAAATTATCACAGTAGGCAAATCAGTAGAGACAGACAGTAAATTACTGGTTTCCAGGACCTAGGAGGAAGCAGAAATGGGGAGTGACTGCTAATGGATATGAAGTTTCTTTTTGGAATGATGAAAATGTTCTAAAGTTGACCGTGGTGATGGATTATACTGAAACCACTGAATTGTATACTTTAATGAATTTTATGGTGTGTGAATTATATCTCAATAAAGTTGTTATTTAAAAAATCATGATGCTGCTATTAGATATTTATCCAAAGGATACAGTTGTGCTGTTTCCAAGGGGCACGTACACCCCAATATTTATAGCAGCAGTATCAATAATAGCCAGTGTGAAAAGAGTCCAAATGTCCATTGACAGATGAATGAATAAAGAAGATGTATATGTGTGTGTGTGTATACATTTATATATATACATATATATATACACATATATATACACACACACACGCCCATACATACATACATACATACAAACAATGCAGTATTACTTGGCAATCAAAATGAATGAAATCTTGCTGTTTGAAACAGCCTGGATGGAACTAGAGTGTATTCTGTTAAGTGAAATTAGTCAGAGAAAGACAAATATCATATGACTTCACTTATATGTGGAATTTAAGATACAAATGATATGAACATAAGGGAAGGGAAGCAAAAATAATATAACAACAGGGAGGGGACAAACCATAAGAGACTATTAAAAATTTTTTTTTCAACGTTTATTTATTTTTGGGACAGAGAGAGAGCATGAACGGGGGAGGGGCAGAGAGAGAGGGAGACACAGAATCGGAAACAGGCTCCAGGCTCTGAGCCATCAGCCCAGAGCCTGACGCGGGGCTCGAACTCACGGACCGCGAGATCGTGACCTGGCTGAAGCCGGACGCTTAACCGACTGCGCCACCCACGCACCCCCATAAGAGACTATTAAATACAGAGAACAAACTGAGGGTTGCTGGAGGGGTTGTGTGTGGGGGGATGGGCTAAATGGGCAAGGGACATTAAGGAAGACACTTGTTGGGATGACCACTGGGTGTTATATGTAGGGGATGAATCACTGGATTCTACTCCTGAAATCATTACTGCACTATATACTAACTAACTTGGATGTAAATTAAAAAAAATAAAATAAAGTTAAAAAAACTAAAAGATTTCTATAAAAAACAAATCATGGTGCTGGAGTTTACCTAATAGGCTAATTTAGAATTGAAATCTTATGTTATCTTATCCGTGTATGCTGTCTCCTTAACTATAGTTTAAGTTTTTTCAGGACAGGAGCCATGAATTTGTGCTTCTTTATTTTTAAGGGCCTAGCAATTTCTCTGTTATATTCTCTCTCTCTCTCTCTCTCTCTCTCTCTCTCTCTCTCTCTGTCTCTCTCTCTCTCTCTCTCTCTGTGTATACACACAAACACACACATATATACACACATATACATCATATCTGTGTGTGATTTTATTTGAGTCTTCTCTGAGTTTTTCTCAGAGTTTTTTCTCTTGAGTTTTTCTTATTCTAGCTAAGGTTTGTCAGTTGTGTTGATTTTTTCAAAAAACAACTCTTAGCTTTGTCTTTCTCTTGCTTTTCTGTTCTGTTTCATTTATTCATGCTCTGACCTTTATTTGTTTCCTTCTGCTAACTTTGGACTTAGTTTTTCTTTTTTAAGTTTGCTTACCTGTAAAATTAAGTTATTCATTTGAGGTCCCTTCCCTTAATGTAAGTATTTATTAAACTTCCTCTTAGAACTGTTTTTAGCAGCATCCCATAGATTTTTGTATGTTGTATTTCCATTTTCTTTTCATTCAAAAAATTTTCAACTGTTGGATTTGGCAGCATGGAACTTAATGGCTGTGACACAAGGAGATTGGGGGTGGTGAATATATATTATGAGTTAAGTCCCCTAAATCTTCCTGGGTGTGTGAAATTTATATTAATATGTTCAGACACATGAGACATTCTAACAATTTTCTATTGTTGAAGAAATCTCTCTGGAGCCTTCCAAACTGTTTCAGTTGGTACTAGTTCCTCTACAGCTGTTGTTACACTCATCATTTACTATAACTGAGGGATACCTCTTATCCCTCTCTTATGTTTGATTCATTATTTTTTGGATCCCATGTCATCTTCCCATCGTTATTGTTTTAGAGGTACACATTCTTTAGCTGTTGTGTGAGAAATGAAACAAGTGAAGACAAACGTTGAAACCTTGCATGTGTTGCTAGCCATGTCTTTATTTTACTCTCACAAGAGATGAATAGTTTGGCTGGTTATAGTAATGTAGATTAGGAATTATTTCCCCTCTGAGTTTTGAAGTAATCGATTACTCAGCCATTGTTCTGTTTTTGCTGCTGAAAATTCTGATGCAATTTAAAATCTTAATTTTTTATATGAAAACTTTTTTAGCTCTGGAAGCTTATAGAATCTTCTTTGTATTTAGTGTGTTCTTTTTTATTTTAAGTTTATTTATTTTGAGAGAGAGAGAGAGAGTGAGCACAAGCAGGGGTGGGGCAGAGAGGGGGTGGAGAGAGTATCCTAAGCAGACTTCGCACTGTCAGGGCAGAGCCCGACTTGGGGCTTGAACTCACGAACTGTGAGATCATGACCCTAGCCGAAATCAAGAGTCAGATGCTTAACGGACTGAACCACCCCAGGCGCACCCTGTCTTTAATGTGTTCTAAGCATTTTGTTTTCTTAAATTGTGCAGGACCCTTAATGGCCAGCTCCCAATACTAAAAACTCATGTAATTTAATTTTGGGAAATTTCTTTAATTTCTTTAATTTCATTTTCATAATTTTTAATTCTGGGAAATTTCTTTAATTTCTTTAATTTCATTTTCATAATTTTTTGTCTCATTTCTTAAACTACTTCTATTCTGATATCTAATCTCTTAGCCAATCTTTTTTTTTTTTAACTTAATGTTTATTTTAGAGACAGAGAGAGGGAGAAAGAGTGTGAGTGGGGGAGGGGCAGAGAGAGAGAGGGAGACACAGAATCTGAAACAGGCTCCAGGCTCTGAGCCATCAGCACAGAGCCCGACGCAGGGCTTGAACCCGTGAACTGCGAGATCATGACCTGAGCCGAAGTTGGACGCCAAACCGACTGAGCCTCCCAGGCACCCCTAATCTCTTAGCTAATCTAATATTTCCTTTTCCCTCTTGTTTTCCATCTCTCTTGTTCCTAAATCTGTTTTCTGCAATATTTCTTCAGCTCTATAATCTTAACTCTTCTGTTTGGTTTTTAAATTTCTCTTATTTCTAAGAACTTTGTTTTCTGATTTTTCCTTTTTTCTAGCTTTCCATTCTTGTTTTATATATGCAATGTTTTCTCATTTCTCAAAGGGTATAATAGTTGTCTTGAAATTTTCTTCTTTAGGCTATTTCTTCCAAGTTTCCCCTCCCTCCCTTTCCCCCTCTTCCTTCGGTATTTTAAATTTTTATTTTTTATATTCAAATGCTTTTCTCAAATGTTAGATGGTCTTTGAATTTTGTGCACTATTTAAGAGTACATGCTGGTATTGGTTGACTGGCTGGGCTGTGTCTTTGGGAGGAACTCCTGATGTCAGTCTTTTTATGCCTTTTCTCTTAGGATTGTGAGATTCTGTAATGAAGACTGTTTCAGCTTCTGGCCTGAAGTGTAGTCTTCTTACTGCCAATGCTCTTGAAGTCAACTTGAAGGAGGTTAGAGAAGAATCTCAACATTCATTAAATAAACTTTAATTTTTCATTTTTTTAAGTTTAATTCTTTTTTTTAGTCTCTACACCCGCTGTGGGACTGGACCTCACAACCCTGAGATTGAGAGTTGCACACTTTTCCACCTGAGCCAGCCAGGTGCCTCAAATTAATTCTCATTTCATGCATTATCCTACACTTGATTGTGCCTGGTGCCCCTTATACCAGAGACCCAATGTTTAAACCTCTCTAGAGGACAAATCTATGCCATCTTCTGCTGGGATGGGGGAAACAGCTCTTACGTAGTTTGAAAATAGATATCTGGGTGACCGGGGAGGTCTAACTGCTTTATAAACTTTTTATTATGAAAACTTTAGGTATATACAAGTAGAGAGAGAGCAGTTCCTATGTACAATTACTAAATCCTGGCCAATCCTTTTTTATCTGTTATTTTGAAGCAGTCTTGGACATTATTATTTCATCTAAAAATATTTCAATATGTATTTCTAAAGGCAAAAGATATTTTTAAAAAATGAGGAACATAACCACACAGTCATTACACATAAATATAATTAACAGTAATTTCTCATTATCTTCAGATAGTTTAATCAGTGTTCAGATTTCCCTCATTGTTTCATTAATGGTTCCCATTTTCATCCCATAGCATATTTGACTCATGATCTAAATTAAGATCTACATATTGCTTGCTATGTCTTGTAAATTTCTTAATCTCTCCGCCCCTCCTCTCCCCCCCTCAAATGTTCACTCTCTCACTCGTTGGCTCTCTTGCTCTCTTGCTTTCTCTATCCTCTTGAAAATTACTTGAAGAAACAGAGTCATTCATCATATTGTTTTTCAGTCTGGACTTTGCTGATTATATCCTTGTGTTATCTTTAACATGTTATGGTGTCTCTTCCGTTTCCTAAAAACTACAACCTAATAGTTTGATTTAGATGCTTTGTTAGACTCACTATTGCAGTTTTGTGTGTGCGTGTGTGTGTGTGTGTGCGTGTGTGCACGTGTGGGGGGCAAGACCACTTCAGAAGTGTTGTTGCATACCTCCGTCCTGAGGCACTAATGTCTTGTTTTCTCATTTGTGTTGTTAGCAGCCACTGGTGATCATTGCCTGGACCCTTACATTAATTTGGGGTTGCAAAATGAAGATATTATAATTTTGTTCCATCTGCATTTATTAGGTAGAAACTTCTATAAACCTATCCCCTGCACCTCCCCAGTCAGCTGTTTGGTTACCTGTGTTGTGGTTCCTGTAGAGAAGAAGGATGAGTGCTTCTTTCCCTCATTTTCCTATTTTCACAGTAATGAATCGGTTCCTTTACATTCTCCAAAGACTAGTGAATTGTTGTTATTATTATTTCTTCTTCTCCTTCTTTCTCCTCCTCCTACCGTTCTTCCCCTTACTCTTCCTTCTCCTTTTCCTCTTGTTTTATAAGGTAGAAAATCTTGCGGCTTTTATCCCTGAGTGAGAACTGTGAAGAGCAGAGTAGTGGACATAGAGGGAGAGCCATGAAAGCAACTTTGTTCTTTAAAGCCACAGTGATTTAGACTTGTGTTGCTGTTGTGTAACCTAGCCTTTCTTTATTAATGTACTGTGAATGTAGACTTAGTTACTCAGAAAAACAGGGTACTGTTTCCCCTATTTAGGCAGTTAAGAGCAAAAAGTTATAGATGACTGATTAAAAAAAATCATGGCTATTTTAAAATCAAGCTTCAGTTCATGAAGGGTGAAATTTTAAAGTACTCTCAGGGTGAGATTTTGGAGGAATATGTTCCTCACATGCTTGACAGATACAGTGGTATCATAGGAAACAGAAATAAAGCTTTGAATTCTGACCTTCTGGAAGTGTAAATATCTTTTAATGTAGAGATAAAATATAGTTTTTTTTTTAAAAAAGCAATATGCTTTATTTCTGTTTCCTATGATACCACTGTATCTGTCATTTTATTCTAGTTGTTGTTCTTATGATTTTATATAGTTAATAAAAGACATTCAAAGCCTATTTGAAGCATGTTAATCTCCTAGTTTTTATTAAAATCTATGTATACATTTGCACAGAGAAAGAAGTCTTAAGATGGAGGGGTGTGTGTTTATGTTTATTTATAGATCAAAGCCTTAACCATTATTATCTCTGGGTGGTAGGATTTCAAGTGATTAAAAAATGCTTCTTTATAATATTTTTATAATATCCAGCTTAAAAAAATAAGGAAAATTTATTTTATAATTATAAACATGATAAGGTATTTTAATTTTGGAAAATAATGTCTTATGTGTTATAAAAGCTAGGGTTTGCTCTAAAATTTTACCTTTTACTGGGGCTGAGGAAAAAAAGTTTATGTCCAGAGGAAAAGGAAATTTATAGCAAATCTTTCTAAAGTCTTACCTCTGTGGTGAAAGTACATAAAAATTGAAGACTAAATTTCTCAACTAAATGTTGAGCGAGTCATTTGGCTACAGAAGATCACATAGTAAACTAAAAGTTTTGAACATTTAACAGTAAATATGAAACATTTAAATGAATATTTGCCTGAGGTGTGTACTTTATTAGGGGAATTGACATTTACAAAGGTAAGAGTCAGGTAATTTATATATATGATGTTGTCATGATCTTCTCACCATGGCCCCACAGCGCTGGTGTATCCTTCATCTTGTATGTTTGTGAAAATGGAGACTTGAGGTAGTAAATAAATGGGGCAAAGGCATTTAACTGGGAAGTGGAAGACTGAGAATTTAAACCCAGTTCTGAAGGATTTGGCTTTGCTGTGTCCACTGTGGCCTCCCACCATGAGTGGGACCTTCCTGCTGTTTATCTTATTTGATTTTGCTCTGTATTTCTGCCATTTTCATTTGGCACTTGGTTGTTTCACCAAAGGAAGATATTGGAAAATACACATAAAAGTTGATTAGTTGTAATTCTCATAAGATTTGAGAGATCCTTTCCCCTCCTTTTTTTGGCAGACTGCAAATGGTTAAACTTGATGAAATACTAATGAAGAATTACAGAGTTATTTGTTTGACTTTGCCACTTGGGACACTTGGCAAATGAGACAATTCATCTCGGTGTGCAGCTAGTCTCATTTCTTAAAGAAAATTAATTAATGCACTTTGTCTTCCTCCCATATCTCTGATTATAGTCCTTTTATTATACCTTCACTTTCCTGCTTTACTTTTCTTCCCTGGAAATACCTGTTTTTCAAGGCTTTCTTGTTTCTTTCCACCTGATAAGTAAAAGCAATTTTCCTCAGTATGAGTCTGTATTTGTAATTTTACTACACTTAAGACAAAGACATTTGTGCAATATCCATAGGAAGAAAATGGCATGCTAAAGAACTTCAAAGGTGTCCACCTCTCTTTTAAAGTGATTTAATCAATTTTAGAATTGTCTTTATTACTCTTTGTCTTTTTTTGGCAAGATGGGTTAGTATTGTGTATATTTTACCACAGTTGTCATCCAGCACAAGAGCTCATTACTCACATTTATTAACAATGTAATTTTGCTCTTAATACCTTTACATTTTCAAAATAATAATACCTATGATATGGGGGACATAATTTAGTGGTTTTTGAAGAACAGGGAGTTGTTTTCTATAATTTTAACAGTTACAACCAGAAATGCAATTTCTTTTCAGAAAATGGCTTGAGCAGTTTATCACTCAGTCTCTTTGAATATATCTTTTCTCTATTTTCACAGTGGACTTCTCATTTTAAAGGTAGAATGACTACATGCTCATTTTCTTTCTCTTTTGATACTCATCTGAAAAACTGGGATTTCAGAAAATCTAGCATTTAAATCACTTTTAACATTTTTTTTCACCCCACAGACCCAGCAAGGAAACAATTTGAAAAAAAATCAGATTGTTATCAATCATCTCCCATACCAGTGCTGTATAAAAAATTTTTAATCATGCTGGTGAGAACATGGAGAATTGGCATGAATATATTTAAAGTCGACCAAATGAGAAAAGATATAGGAAGGAAAAGATGGAAGTGAAGTCAATTAGGAATTAAGCAAGGACTTTGAGTTAAGATAGCAGTTTATATTTTTATATTAAAATTAAAGAAAGGCTGTATAAAAGCCACTGTTACAGATTATTCTGGTTTTCAGATTATTTTATAATATATATAGGATATTGACTTACATATAACTAAAAATGAAATGGAATGGAATGGCTTGATTCAGTTATGATATGATACCAGTTTCACAGTGGAAGGACTTTAGTTTTCCTAAGATTTGGAAGTCTTTCTAATTTTCTCATCAGACTAGGTTTTAGAATTATTGAATCATCTCATTCACTCGCAACCTTTTAAAAAAATGTTGACTCTATGTAGATTACAGAAATGCTGTTCCATTATTTGCCTCTGTGATCACTGATATTTGGCAGTTGAAGGAATGGTAACCTTTAAAATGAAATAACCCTGTCATAATATCATGGCAGAAAACTGACAGCATAGTAAAAATATACTGGACTTTGAGGGGTATTCTAGGGGGAGCAATTTACAGATATTTTTATTAGGGAGATTTACAGATGCTATGCTATTCAGTGTACTTAGTGTCAAGCCGAGGAGACAGATCAGACACATAAATCATGTTTGAGGATTCTAAGATAGCCCAGAAGAGGGTAGATTTCAGAGAATAGTTGAAAGGTTGGTCTGCTATTCTTTTCTCTTAACCTTTTGCTTACTTACTCCTCTTGTTGTATATACTTTCATTGGATTATTTCAGTGAAAATGTACATCGTCTTGTCATTCAAGGTTCTTTTGGGGATGGCGTTATGGAAGGTTTTCCTTTCTGGCCCAGGGTATCATGAGTTAGGATCCATGTAGTGATCTTTGGTAGAGGACCTGGAGAAGCAGAGGAAGAGAATAATTATAGACTTAAATTTAAGGCATGACTATAGGGAACATTTTTGAGGTTGTCCACTCCTGAGGCTTCCAGGGAGGGATCAGAGGAGTTCCAGATATTAAACATGGCAAACCATGGGGTTTGCCTCTTTTTACAAGTAGGTTTGGCATTCTGAAGTGCTGGAATCTTAAAACTTTAAATAAAACAGTTGGGTGATGACTGTACCAGAGCTTTTGAAGAGCAAGGACAAAAGGCTATTGCTTATCAGTCTTTATAGAGTTGAATGATATGTTATGAAAAAATAGAAGCTCTTATTAACTTTTCACCAACCCTGTTGTGAAGTGGTATATTTCATATCACTTTTCGTACGTGTAGCCAAACATTTCAGAATTTTTTCCACTTCTGCAGTACCCTGTTAAATTTCACAATGGATCATATACTTAATAGTAAGCTATAAACCCAATTTCTCCCTCCAGTGATTATGAGTTAAGTTTATGCTATACAGTTCTTTCACTGCTCACAGATTCTTCTGGCATTGCCTGGGACCTCATAGCAGAGAAAACTATTCTATAAGGTTACCTGTTCTGACATAAAGTAACAATTAGGTGAGACTATCTCAAAACTGTGAGCTAAATAAAATTTTGTCTTACTTAAGTTTGGAAGAACCACACGTTCTCTGAAAAGACCTAAGACCTAAGTTTCTTAGAATATTCATTTAGCTGATACCAGTACTTGTTGCGAGGAGAAATGTCTAGGTTCAAATTTGAGCTCTGCTACTTACCAGTTGTGTTATGTTGGGCAAGTTATTTCAGCTCTTTATTTAAAAATTGTTTTTATTTCTTTATTTTTATCTTATTTTTATTTATTTATTAAAAATTTTTTAATGTTTATTTATTTTTGAAAGAGAGAAAGAGCGTGAGCGGGGTAAGAGCAGAGAGGGGGAGACACAGAATCTGAAGCAGGCTCCAGGCTCCGAGCTGTCAGCACAGCTGACACCAGGGGTGGAACTCCTGAACCGTGAGATCATACTCTGAGCCGAAGTTGGATGCTTAAGCAACTGAGCCACCCTGGTACCCCCCAGCTCTTTTTGTTTAGACCCTACATCTGTAAAATGTGGATAGTGATATTGCTTACCTCATAGAGTTGTTAAGAGTATCAAATGAGATAATACATAAAGCATTTAGAGCAGAGCCTGGTGTATACTACTCAATAAATGTTAATATAAATGTATATAATTAAGAATATTGTAAGTATATAGTTAAGGATATTCTAAACACTTTAGAACATAATTTCCTTCATTGTTTCAATCATTATTTTTTGTACATGTCCAGTGTACAAGGTACTGACTGTAGAAATTCTCTGGAAATGGAAAGGTGAGTTAGACACACATTCTGCATTAGTTGGTAGAGGATAGTTTAATACTTTTTAACTATATATTGGGGTGCCTCAGTGGCTCAGTCAGTTAAACGTCTGACTTCGGCACAGGTCATGATCTCGCAGTTTGTGGGTTCGAGCCCTGCATCAGGCTCTGTGCTTGTCAGCATGGAGCCTGCTTTGAATCCTCTGTCCCACTCTCTCTGCCCCTCCCCTGCTTGCTTGCGTGCTTTCTCTCTCAAAAATAAATAAATGTTAAAAATACAATAATTTTAACTTTTAAAAATACTTTGTAGGTTTATTTGTTCACTTATTCATTTAAAATTTATCAAGTGTCTTCTATGTGGTAGGGATTTTTTTTTTTTTTTGTATTTGGGATACAACAATAAACAAAAACCAGATTTCTGCTATCAAATAACTTACATGTTTGTGAGAGGAATCTAGTGATAAATACACTAGAAAAATCATTCCAGATAATGATAATGCTTTAAGAAAATAAAATGTTTGATGAGATAGAGAGTGATGTGGTCTCAGTGAGGAGATAAAATTTTGAACTGAGGCATGAATGACAAGATGGAGCTAGCTATATACAGATTTGGGGACAAAGTTTCCTGATAGAGAAGACAACAAATGCAAAGACTGTGAGAGAGAAATGAACTTGGTATACTTGAGGTCCAGGAAGATCAGTGTGCAGGAACAAGGAGAGTGAAGAGTTGTGATAGGCAACTGTGTCAGGGAGTTTGGCAGAGACCTGGTCATGAGGCTTTGCCGTAGGCTTTGGTAAGACGTATGGGTTTCATGTTAGTGCAGCGGTAAGCCACTGAAGAGTTTTAAGCCTCAAAGTGCCGTCATCCGATCAGTGATTTAAAAAGATCACTGTGGTCACTGTGCAGATTATGGGAGGTCAGGAAAAGGAGATCAGTTAGGAGGCAAGTCTTACGGCAGTAGTTTGAGTGTGTGCCAGTGCTGACTTGAACTAGGCAAGGAGCAGAAGAGAAGGAGAGACAAGGACTTTGGTTGTAGAGCTAACAGGACTAGGTGGTAGGATGGATATAGGGAGGAGAGAAAGGTAAGAATCAAGGATGAATTATAAGTTTTAACCTGGAGTGATCAATTGGATAGAGGTACTATTTATAGTAAAGGAAGACTGGAAGAGGTATAGATATGGGAAGGAAACTACAAAATTATGTCTTGTCCTTGTTAAAGTTGAGATGCTCTGAAACATGTAGCTGGAAATGTTTGAGAGGTAGTTGGACATAGGAGTCTGTACCTTAGTAGGGAGGTTAAGGCTCAGGATTAATGTGGGAGTCATAAGCACTCTAATGACAGTAGTCAGTGAAATCACCCGGTGGGGGACAGAGTGTGGGTGGAAAATATGTTAAGAACTAGCATTCAATGGAGAATTTTATTCTAAAAGATATGTTGTCTGTGAAGAAAAGAAAGTCAAATAAGTAGTTAATAAGGGAGTTTGAGTTTAGATTGAAGAAATATAAGAGGCAAATTTTAGATGAAAAAACTTAAGAAAGTTGATTTGATTTTAGCCAGGATATTGGGTTTTGTTTACAACCTGAGTTCATTTATATAAATGAAATATTGTGAACTTAAGTGAAAACTTAAGTCTTATCTATCTTTTGTTAAGATCTTTCACTATAATAGTGTACTTGGAATCATTCAATCCTATCTGAGTTAGAATCCCACTTTTACTGTGTATATCTTTAACATATACTTTATCAGTCTTAGTTTCTCATGTGTAAAATGGGATTTCTCTCTCTCTATTCATATGCATGTATATGTTATATGTAATGTATGTATGTATATTTGCTTAACTATACCAGACATGTATTAGGCACTCAGAAGACAGTTTTATGATATTCTGTGCTGAGCTAAAATTCTTTCTGTACATTACTACCCTTCAATATATGTTACGTTGATCCTAGAGTTCCTTGGCAATGTAGATGGTGATCCTGATTTGGGGTATAACCTTCTGATTTCTCACTTCATCTGTATAAATGGGGACTATTTTGTAAAGTAGGATTATGGATAGCCATCTTTTCACTCAACTAAATTGACTTAAAGATAGCCAAGGCACTACGTTATTATAGTGTTATGTTTGGGTTTCTTTACCTACCTCTTAGTGACTTCTAGATGTACTCTTCAAAACCTATCTCTTCAACTTTAGACCAGAAGGAAACTTGGACATTATTTCTGCCCTCTCCCCACCATACTTTCTGAAAATTGAAATCTGGAAAAGGTAACTGACTTTCCCAAGGTAGTGGAGCAGGAAGTGGGGTTTCTAACCCTTAGCCAAGTGTATTTGCCCCACATTTGGGGTTTAATATTTTATCTGAGTTCATAATTTGCTAGTTACATTCTTTTGGGAAATGGATGGTTTGAGATTATAGAGTCTTGACATTATATATAACATTTTATTTGGTGATTACCTCTAAACTGTAACCATATCAGAAATGTAGGTTTGTTGCCACAGGGCATACAGAATTCACCAGGTGGGTGTTATTTTGTGTTGAACAAAATAAATAGTAAGAATCTTTATATAGAGTTACCAGTCTGAATTAACATTCAGAAAAAAGTCACAAAGGGAAGATTATTCTAGCAAAAAAGATGAAAGTACTTTGAAAAAATGTCATATAAGCAATCACATTTCATAAAAAATAATGTTTCACTGACTATTGAGGTGTCTAAAAGTATTTAATGATCTTGTTTCATGTTGTTTGTGTATCAGAGAGGTCTTTCTTGATCACTCTGTATCAAATAGTACCCTTCCATAACTCTCTGTATCCTACTCTGCTTAATTTTTTCGTATCACTTACCACCATCTGATATGATCTTTTATATATATATATGTACACACACACACACACACACACATATACACACTATATATGTGTATATATACACATATACACATGCATATATTTACATATGTAATTAGTAATTAACTAGTTTATGGTGTTTTTTTCACACTAGACTGTAAATGTCATGAGAACAGGGACTTTACCATATGGTTGATGCTTTGAAATGCTTGTTGAGGGGCTCCTGGGTAGCTCAGTTGGTTGAGCGTCTGACTCTTGGTTTCGGCTCAGGTCATGATCTCATGGTTGGTAAGATCAAGCCCCACACTGGGCTCTGTGCTGAAGGCATGGAGCCTGCTTGAGATTCTCACTATCCCTCTCTCCCTGCCCCTCCCCCACTTGCACGTGTGCTCACTCTTTCTTTCAAAATAAATAAACATTTTAAAAAGAGAAATGCTTGTTGGGCTGTGGAAACCAGTTTGACAGTTTCTCAAAAAGTTAAATGTAGAATTACCCCGTGACCCTGAAATTTCACTCCTAGGTATACACCCAAAAGAATTGAAAACAAGTACTCAAGTAAATGCATATGCATCC
Organism: Prionailurus bengalensis; assembly: GCF_016509475.1. NCBI lineage: Eukaryota > Metazoa > Chordata > Mammalia > Carnivora > Felidae > Prionailurus > Prionailurus bengalensis. The sequence goes on from NC_057356.1 coordinate 24,026,846, forward strand.
ATGTTTGTAACAACACTGTTACAGCAGCCAGCACATCCATCAACGAATAAATGGATAAACAAATTGTGGTATATGCATACAATAAAATATTATTTAGCTATAAAGAGAATGGCAATCTGATATATACTACCACATGAATGTGCCTTAACAACATTCTGCTAAGTGAGAAAAGCTAGACACAGAAGGTCACATATTATATGATATTTATATGAAATGTCCAGAATAGACAAATTCATGGAGACAGAATACAGAATGATGGTTTTTAGGGGCCGACAGACAGGGGCGAATTGGGGAGAAAATGCTTAATGGATGTGGGGTTTTACTTTGGAGTGATGGAAGTGTTTTGGACCCAGATAGAGGTGGTGGTTGTACAGCATTCTAAATGTACTAGATGCCACTGAATTGTTCACTTTACAGTGGTTAATTTTGGGGCTCCTGGGTGACTCAGTCAGTTAAGCGTGCATCTCTTGGTTTCGGCTCAGGTCATGACTTCGGTGGTTTGTGAGTTTGAGCCCGGAGTCAGGCGCTGTGCTATGTATGGAGCCTGCTTGAGATTCTCTCTCTGTCTCTCTCTGTCTCTCTCTCTCTCAAAATAAATAAACATAAAATGGTTGATTTTATGTTATATGAATTTTACTTCAATAAATTATTTTTTAAAATGCTTGCTTGCTGAACAATGAGTGTGGTCTGTTTTGAGTGTTTGCTGTGTATAGGATACTGTGTAAGACTTCCAATTACTAGCTCTGGGATCTGAGCAAAATGGGAGAGTGGGAACAAGCAATGATGAAACTAAAATTCTACTGAAGTTTTGATTCGTATGGGAGAAGGAAAAGACTTGAGTGACATGGAGCACATACAGAAATAGTTCCTAAAACCCATGTAATATGAGGGACAGAGCAGCATAAGTAAGATTGCTGGTGCATATAGAATCTCCGTGACTGTGCTGCTCACTCGTCAAGCTCAGAGATGCTCATTCTTTGGCTCTTTCCTTCCCAGGAGACTGACTGCCTATGTGACAGAGCTCATTTTACCTACCCTTCCTTACTTTATCCTTACTGTGGATCTTATATTGCAGCTGAAATATTTCCAGCTTGGAGGTGAATGGAAGCATTGCAGCCCCAAACCATCCTTTAATTGGCTAGAAGTATCACTGTTGAGTGACATGATCTTTCTTCCGAGGGGAATGAAGGAGAAATTAAAATTCTGTCTCAACATTTGAATCCAGTCATTTTACCCCAGCAGCTAGGGAAGCTTGCTCTTCTTCAAAATAGAACAAATTCCCTATACCCATATTTTCACTAAGTTTCATTCTGTATCTTTGTTGGGCTCCACAGTGATTGTCACATGCAGACTTTCCGCATTTTGCTAATCAGAATCCAGATAAATTTGGATTATTGTAAGTTATAACCAAGTGTCCAGACTTGGTGTTTTCAGAACTAAAGTTAGGCCTTGTAGGTATGTTCTTTAGTTGGAAAGTACTTTTTCCCCTCACTCTACCCATGTTTCCTTTCCTGTCTGTATTCCCATGTGTTTAATTATTGGCAATGGTTGCCCTATTGTAGGCATCTCTCAAAATGGGGGAATATATAAGCAGTAAGCCCAGAGTTATTCTGAAATGTAGATTGTAACTGTTTTTCTATGGAAATTAATAATGAGCAACTGAAATTTCTGTGGTATGTCACCTGTCATATAAATGACAGAAATAGAAGTTAAAAAGAAACATTTCATTCTTTTAAAAGCACCTGTCTTGAAATAGTTAGATTCTTATGTTGGGTAAATTTTATAGATGTAATATAATATATAACAAAGAATAGAATAACAGAGTAGCACAGTGGTTAAGGGCACAGGCTTTTGGAAACAGACCTGAACTTGCATGCCTTCTCTGCTATCTGCTGGCTGTGTGACCTTGACCTTGGAGAAACCATCTAACCTCAGTAATCCTCAGCTGATCCATTTACGGAATGAGGATGATCAACCTATCTGGTATGTACAGCGATGAAAAAATGGGGTCTGCCCTGTAATAAGGGGTGATTATTCTTTTAAATTAATGAATTTGAAAATACAGTAAGAAAATCAGCAAGGTAACTTCTCTTTTTTTGTAGCTGTGAACACTTGACTCTGTTTTCTCTTTCTTTCTGCGTTTTCTTCCCTAGCTATTCTTACCATTGTTTCATTTGATAGGGAATGGGCTTAAAAGCATTGAAAAACATTAAAAGTAGGCTAAGTGACAAATGCAATGCCCCTTCTTCCTCCAGAACCTCAGATTTTGACTTGGTTCTTATGTATGTATGCAAATGAAACACTGAAGAACTGTAGAAAGGACCTAAATAAAACATCGGTTTACCAGTCATCAGATTGTTAGTATGCTGGAGAAATGTGCCAGACTGCTTTTGACAGAACCAGAATGAAAGGCTTTTTAAACGGCATGCCAAATACTAATTAATTTTCTGAGCATTTCAAGATTCCTACTGAGCTTATATTCCTAAGTCTTTCTGTGGAGTCTGTGACCTGGTATTATTGCCAGAAAGTTGATGGTGAGGTCACAAGTGTAAGATTTTAATTTTATAGCAAGATAGTTGGCGTAAAACCTTAGGCTCTATGCAGAGTTTAGTTACATGAGAAACAAGTGTCTGAAAAACAAGAGAAAGAAAATTGTTGGATATGTTTGCAAGAATTTTCCCAACTCATTAAACAAATGCTTTTAGAATGAATGCTTGTAGCAGCACTCTTGTTTCTCATATATAGCCTTTGTGAGATTGCTGTGGTAATCATTGTGACTGACAGTTCACATCTGGAGACTTGTAAAATCTGCATATTGATAACCCCCATTTGGCTTTGCTTCGTCTTCTGTAATATGAGCTTGCCGTTTGCCTTTTTCTCTCCCTCAGGAGGGAGATGCTCAATGTGATAGGTAAAAACCATATCTTTTTATAGTTTTATTTTTCATCTCTTATATTATTCAGTAAATATTGAAAAAAACGAAAGAGTTCCTTTTAACAGAAGCTTGGAGGGGAAGGGAAGAAAGGATAAGACGAGGGACTGGAATGGATATGGCAGAAAAGGAGAAAGGGAAGAGATAAGTTGAGAATGGATGGCGGAATATTAAGGATGAAGAGGCTGGGGGCACTGGATATACGAGTGGGGGGAGATGATTATTTTGAGGTTAGTGTCAGAATTTACACACTTGTCATTTTAAGCTTTGAGATTTATGATTATCACCTGTTACCTACTGTCCTTTGAAAAAGTTTATTAAGTAATTTTGATTCACTGACTTGAATACTTAATTCATTAGAGGCTTAATTCGAAAGGGAAAATCAGAGCAGCCTACTAGAATAGAAATTCTCTTCAATTCAACAAGGAGTCAGTGGTGTAAAATCATATTAAGGTCAGATTTGTCATCCTCCTGTGATTAGATAGGTCTTTATAGTCCCGAAGCAAAAAATATTTACTACCTTTAGCAGGAAAGTTTATGGTGAGGATATCTGTGCGTTAGCACTCAACGTCCCCCTAATGGGGTTGTACTCCCCCCTGATATAAACCCTGGAAATGCAGTGGTTATTATGGAAAAACCATGCTGCTTGTAGTTCATAGCCTAAGCTAATATGACTCTCCTCATTCCATCTACTGCTTGTATATTATCAAGAGAGACCATTGATTCGATCAGCTTGCTACTCTGCATTTACTACCTCATGTGGTTTTAGCTCTATAAAGACATCTCGGAAGTATTTCTTCTCCCTTGTATTTAGCCCACGTACACTGCCTCAACTTAAGCATTTGAAAGTCAGTTCAGGCAGCTGTGGTTTGATTTCTTTCCTTTTTTTTTTTTTTTTTTTTTTTTTTTTTTTTTTTTTTAAATTTTTGAGCACCTATGAGTCAAACGTGTGCTAGATGCTGGAAAATCAGAAGTGAACAAGATAGGAAGTTACCTGCCTGCTAGAGTTTACATTTGGGAGTGTGGAGGTGGTGAAACAGAAAATAACAAATAAATGAACAAGATGATTTTAGACGATCAAAGTACAGAGAAGACAGTCATCAGATGTGCTACAGAGTGACTTGGAGAGGGTCTACTTTAGACAGGGTAGTTAAAGAAGCCCTCTCTGGGACAGTAACATTTTAACTGAGACCTCGGTGAGCTGTGGTAGAAGTACTAGCAAGTGCAAAGACCCTGGGATTGGTTAGCTTAGATTGGGAAAAAAAAGCGCCACTTTTTATAATGGAAAGATTCAAACATACAGAAAAGTACAGTGTAATGATGTACTCATCATCAGTTTCAGTGATGAGCCTTCTCACCCCACCTTATTATTTGACATCATATTATTTTCTAGACCTCATATTGTTATTTCTAAGAATATTTCAGTGTGTATCTAAAAGATAAGGGCTCTTTTTAAAAAATGACCAGAATATGATTATAACTAGAAAAAAATTAACAGTGTTTTAAAAAATATCATCAAATATCTAGTCAGCATTTAACTTGCATTTGTCTCATAAATGCTTTACCAGTTATCTGTTGTCACAATTATGCAATATAACAACCATAAGACCTCAGAGGTATACTAGAGAGTAAACAAGAGTCTGTGGATCAGCTGGATGGTTCTGTTGCTCCAAGCTGGGCTGGAAGGACTTACTCGTGTGTCTGTGGTCAGCTTTGGGTGGACTAGGTGATTTTGTTGATCTTGGTTGGGATTTTCAAATATTTAGGGTCTTGACTGGGCAACTTGATTCTGCCCCACGTATCTTTTCTTCCATTTGGCAGTCTTGGGCGTGTTTTCATGATGAAAACACAGGAGCAAGAGCAAAGCTCAGTTGTTCAAGAGAGAAGGTACAAATGAATGAATGTTTTTCAAGCCTCTGCTTGCCTCACCTTTGCTAATGTGCCACTGAGCAAAAACCAAGTCAGAGTGGGAGGGGGCGATAAGGATGCAGGACCAAGGGGGTGAATTCACGAAAGCCTTTCATTGAGTTTATTAATGCCATCAGTGTAGCATAAATGCTGTAAATAATTTTCTTTTACATCTTGTATCAGTCAGAATCCAAGTCAAGTTCATACATTGTGATTACTGCTTTTTCTTGGTTCTTCTCCCTTCTCTTTTTCACCTTGTATTTTATTTTTTAAAAGAGAATTTGGAATTTTTAATAAACATTGGGAAGGCCAATATTATTGGAATGTAGTAACAAGGGATAGAAAAATAGGCAAGGCTTAGAGGAAATAGGCTAATTCATTCATTGCCCTGTAGATTATGGGAAGGAGCTTGAGTTTTAATCTAAGAGCAGTTGGGAAACTATGCTGGATTTGGAGCTGGGGGATGACATCGTCTGATTCATGTTTTGTTTTTGATAAATCCAAGGTACATTTAAGTTTTTTAAAATGTTTCTTTATTTTTGAGAGGGAGAGAGAGAGACAGAGTGTGAGCAGGTGAGGGGAGACAGAGAGGGAGACACAGAATCCAAAGCCGGGTCCAGGCTCTGAGCTGTCAGCACAGAGATTATGACCTGAGCCAAAGTCGGAAGCTCAACTGACTGAGCCACCCAAGTACCCCAATCCAAGCTACATTTAAACATAGTAAAATTTGGTGATGAGTTTTGACAAATGTGTGCACGCATGTATCCACTATACCAATCAAGATATTGAACATCTAACATCTACATTAGAAGTCACAGATTAGTTGTACATGTTACAGAACTTCCTATCAGTGGAGCTATTCTGATATAGTATTTTGTATCTGGCTCCTTTCACTCAACATAATGTCTGTAACATTCATCCTTATTGTCTCAGGCATTAGCAATTCATTTATTTTTGCTGCTAGGTAATGTATACTGGTTTGGCTATATTAAAATTTCTTTATTCACCTGTTGATGGACATCTGAATGGTTTCCAGTTTTTTGACTATTATGAATAAAATTGCTATAAATATTTTTATGTAAACAAGTCTTTTGTGAATTTTTTCCATTTTTCTTGAGCAAATACTGAGAGTGGAATTGTTGAATCATATGGTTTAGTGTATTTCAATTTTATTGAAATTGCTTTTTAAAATTGTACCATTACAATTAATAATCAAGGAAATGCAAATTAAGACGAAGTGAAATACTACGTTCTCCTAATAGATTTATAGAAGTGCCATTATAGGGGCACCTGACTAGCTCAGTTCGTAGAGCTTGTGACTCTTGATCTCAGAGTTATGAGTTCAAATCCCATGTTGGGTGTAGAGATTACTTGAAAATAAAAATCTTAAAAAAAAAAAAGTGCCATTATAGAAGTGCCATAGTGGGAATGTTAACTGGTATAATTGATTTTGAAACAATTTGGCAATATTTTGAAAGTTGAATTTTAAACTTTATACTCTACAGCCTAGCAGGTTTCGCTCCTAGATAGACAAACTCTTGTACAAGCACGCCATGAGTACAAGTACTACCCATGTCCACGGACAGGATAAAGGATAAATTGTGCATATTCATGCATTATAGTATTACATATTAGGGAAAATGAATGAACTACAATTGTATGCATCATTGATAAAGTTAATAAGCAAACAAAACTAAATAATATTTTGTTCAGGCATAATGTGATAAAACTATGTCAAAAAAGGCAAGAAGATGATAAACACTGCATTAAGAGTATTTCCTCAGGCAGGAGGCAGGTGGAAGGAGTGGCGGAGGTAGATGCAAGTTGTTGGTAATGTTCTGGTCTTGGATTGGTTTATAACTTAAATGTAATCTTCAATATATCTCTTGTTATATCAAATATTATATTTGAAGAGATCATACAAATTAAATAATTACTCTGGCTTTTATGTAGAACTATGGATTATAATGAGGCAAAATAGGGACTGATTTCATTGACAGCAGATTTTGTTACAACTATTATAGGAAAAAACTAGTTCATGCCTTCTCCTTGGAAGGCAGCACTGTTTTTGACAGAAGCAGACAGACTTGGCGGACCCATCCCATACACTCTGGCTCTTGGGTTAGTGATTCCCCATTCATACGTCTTCAGTATGTGGGTCCAAATTCCCGTTAAGTGGGCATTTAGAAACTTGGGTAAGAACTTACTTTAAGTACATTTATAGCATTAATTCCTCATTTATTAATTCATTCGGGGTCTGAGTGGCATCTTCTTCATTACAATATTTATGTTATCGCTTGGAATATAAATAAGAATAAACCTTGATTGATGGATTGATGAATGAAACCTGATTCTTCACATATACAAAAGCCAACCAAAAAAGGTAGTGCATATTTTGCTTTGTAATTTGAGCCTCCCTTTCTCCTTTTCCTTCTCTCTTGTTTTATCTCTGCAGTATAGCTGTTGTCCAAGGATTTCCCTTTATCATCATTGGGGGAATCTATCTGCCTCTCACCTTTTGGATCTTCTTTTCCATGAATGCTGTGTATTCATCTTTTTTGGTTGATTCTCTCATTTTGGTAGAGCATGCTCTCCAGTTCTTTCCTAAGAAAAGAAGCATAAGAGATATATTTTATTCTCACAATTAATTCTAGCTTAGAAATTATTTTCAGAATTCTTAAGGCATTGATTCATCATTTTCTAGTTTTCATTGTGGCAACTGAGGAGTCCAGTGCTATTCTGATTCCTGATTCTTGGTAGGAAAGCTGTTTTTCTGCTCCTCTCTCTTTACAAGCTTCTAAGATCTTTTCTTTATCCCTAGTGTTCTGTAGTTTCACAACAGTGTACCTTAACATGGATGTTTGGATTCTCTGTTTTCAGGTAAATGTTTTACAGAACTTACAGGCATAGAATTTTATAGTTTACTCCTTTTGTCTACTCTCTCTTCCTAGAATTTTTATTACTGGGATTTTCAACCTTATGGACCCGTCATTTAATTTTCTTACAGTTTTTATCTCCTAATTTCATTGCCTTGCCATTTTGCTCTACTTTCTGGGACATCTCCTCTACCCTGTGTTTCAAATCTTCTATTGAGTAATTTCTTTAATTTCAAAAATTTATTTTTGGGGTGCCTGGTTGGCTCAGTCATTTAAGCCCCCTGTTGGGTATGGAGCCTTTTAAAAAAATCTGTTAAAAATTCCTTTTTAGGGGCACCTCAGTGGCTCAGTCGGTTAAGCATCCAACTTCAGCTCAGGTCGTGGTCTCATTGTTTGTGAGTTTGAGCCCCACATCAGGCTCTTTGCTGTCTGCACAGAGCCTAATTTGGATCCTCTGTCCCTCTTTCTATCCCTCCCCTACTCGCGCTCTGTCTCTCTGTCTCTCTCTGTCTCAAAAATACATAAACATTTAAAAAAATTCTTTAAAAAATTGAGATATAATCCACATACCATAAAGTCCACCATTAAAAAAATACATCCAATGCATTGGTTTTCATTTTACTCATAAGGCTGTGCTACCATCACCATAATATAATTCCAGAACATTTTCATCATTCCAAAAATCCCTACTTATTAATTATTCTCTTTTCTCCTTATTCTCCAACCCCTGGCAAAAACAAATCTATTTTCTGCTTCTTTGGATTTGCCTATCTGGACATTTCATATAAATGGAATCATATAACACATTGCCTTTTATTTCTGGCTTCATTTAGCATAGTGCTTTCCAGGTCAGTTTGTGTTGTAGTATGTATGTCCCCTTTTCCCCCTCCCCAATTTTTTTATTTTTTTAATAATTTTTTTTAATGTTTATTTTTGAGAGAGAGAAAGAGACAGAACATGAACGGGGGAGGGGCAGAGAGAGAGGGAGACATAGAATCTGAAGCAGGTTCCAGACTCTGAGCTGTCAGCACAGAACCCAATGCGGAGCTTGAACTCATGAACCATGAGATCATGACCTGGGTTGAAGTTGGCTGCTTAACCGACTGAGCCACCCAGGCACCTGCCAATGTTCTTTTTTAGTACACTCTGTTCTTGTTTCATTTAGGCAGTATTTTCTCTTACTATCTTTGAGGTTATTGATAAATTTTTGAAATTTTTACCTGTATACATATTCTCTATTTTTTCCCACCTTATTTTTTTCTGTTGGTTTTGGTGTCTGCTTTTTATATTAGATGTTTCTAGAATATGTCTACCATCCTATTTTCTGCTTAGATTTAAGAGTGAGGTATGGTAAAACTTAATGGACTCTCTAAGCAAAGGGTAAGACTTATTTTCTGTGCTTTTCATCAGATGGTGATCTGGCTGAGCTATAGAATTCCTTTGGGTCTTTTTTAACCCCTTTTGGGTATAGATAGATTCTCCAGCAACAACTCTTCCGTTTTCCTGCCTGAAGATTTATGTTTGGCTGCCTGTCAGTGTTCTGAGAGCCAAATATGTCAGTCTTTAATTCATCCACCTGTTTTCACCCTGGAACGCTGCAACTATGACTATTACCTGTCAGCCCAGAGACCTTGCTTTCTTTTCTCCAGGCTTCTGCCAGAAGAGGGAGGAGCAAGTGTAACTGCTTCTTAAACAGATTTTCAACTCATCTTCCTGTTGCTGGCCTGCCTTCTCAGCTTCCAGAGGTAGGGGGTGCTGCCACTTCCTGAGCCTGATGGGCTCCCTGCAGTCTAAATTGGGTCGCTTCATAGTGTTCCTCACTGGCTTAAGTTTTGGTTCTGCTAAGTCAGTTCCACTTGTCCATGTGCTTTCTAGCTTTTAAAACTTTGCTGGTTTTGCTTCTTCTCCTGATATTTTTTTCATTGAGTTTATGCCATTTATAAAAACCTTGTATTGTCATTTTAGTGGCATTTTGGAAGACAAGAGACCTAAATGCATGTGTTTAATTCACCATGTTCAGCCACTAGTAATTATTTTAACGGGGCATTAACAAAATTGTATTAACTTTCCAGGGTTGCCAGAACAAAGTACCACAGACTGGATGGCATACACAACGGAAATTTATTTTCTCACGGTTCTAGAGTCTGGAAGTCTGAGATCAAGGTGTCAGCAGGGTTGATTTCTTCTGAGACTTCTCTCCTTGGCGTGTAGATGGCTGCCTTCTTCTTCTGCCTGCACATGGTCTTTCCTGTGTGCGTATCTGTGTCCTAATCTCTTGTTCTTAAAAGAACACTAGCATGTTGGATCAAGGCCCACCCATATGACCTTATTTTACCTTAATTACCCTTTAAACATACTGTCTCCGAATACAGTCACATTCTGAGATACTAGGGCTTGGGATTCAACTTATGAATTCAGCCCATGACAAGAATATTTTTGACATGTATCAAATGAATTGATTTTATTATTTTTAGCCATATATCATTTTATTTTCATTTCATTATAGAGATATCTTTTCTGTTTATAGGAACAATTATGGGTCACTTTTTATTTTTTGAGTTATACTATCCTCAAATACAGCGAGATGGGTAATATTTTAGTTAAGGCTCTTTTGCCATTCTTTTGCAAGACTTAGAAACTCACCCAAAGCTTAAGTAGAGTGTTGCTGTTGAGAGGTCTAAAGCCATTCTGATTCCAAATACTTTCTTCATGATACTTTAGTATCTTCCTTTCTCTAGAAGCTCGTAAGATTTTCAGTGTTCTCAAATTTCTTGATATGATGCCTTGATGTGAGTGTATTTTTATTCATTGTATTGGGCACTTTGTGGGATTTTTCAATCTGGAAATTAATATCCTTTGAAATTTTCCTTCTTTAAATTATAGTTGACATACAACATTACATTAGTTTCAGGTATACAACATAGTGTTTCAACAAGTTTGTATTTTCTGTTATGCTCACCACCTTTGGAATTTTCTTGAATCATTTCTTTGATGATTTTCTCCCTGTGTTTTTCTTTATTGGCTTTTGCCGGAATATTTGTTATGCATATGTTGGCTCTTCTGGATTGATCTTTGAATTTTTTTCCCTGTCTTTTCTCTCTTGATTTCAAATCCTTTTCCTTCCTTCTTTTTATTTCTGTCTTCCTAGTGCATCCTTAATTTTTATTATATATTTAATTTCCAAGAGTTCTTTTTGATACTCTGAAGTGTTGTGTTGACATTGTTTTTGTTTTAAAGTAACCTCTTCTTATTGCATGCTTGCAGTTTCCCTGTTTATATATTTGAGGATACACACACGTATACATTTTTTGGTCAAAGTGTAATTTACAAGTGCAAAAGTATACAAAACAAGATGTGTAATTTATCACTGAGCAAAAACACTTGGGAAACTACCACCCAGGACATATAATAGATTGCAGTTCTCCTATTTTACTTCCCATCTCCCACAAGAATTGTTTCTTCACTGCTAGAGGCTCATAATCTTCACTGGTTAAAGAATAACTATACAAGACAGTCTTTACTACTATTCTTTGTAAAGAGAATAGCAGCTATTTAACCAAAGAAATGTCATTGTATTAAAAAGAGAGTGATAGGGACATCAGGAAGAAAATCATCCAGGATCAAGCATTGGAATGTGAGAGGTAGATATGATATTTGATATAAATTAGTAAAGAAATGATAGATATAAGTAGATGCTCTTTTGTGTTTCTTAGTTGGTTAGAGTATGATTTTATATTTGGGGCTTTAATTAGCTGTACAAGAAAAACAGAATCTTTGAAGAAAGGTTTTTGATGTTAACTTGTGTCATTTATCAACCAATCATACATCATTTATTAAGCACTGAAGATTCAAAGATACATTGAGCACAGTCACTGCCCTCCAGAAGCTCAAAGATGCTTTCTGACTTCAAATGGACCTTTCTTTAACAGGTAGATCCTAGTAAAGGTCAGAACATGAAGCACTAAGTTTTTGCCTGAGCAAAAGAGATGTATCTGAGACTGGCCTGGCAAGAGATTGGAATATTATGTTAATGTTCTCAGTGTTCTTTCTCATCTTATACAGAATTGCACTTCACTGATTCCAAGGTTCAGTGGATTAGAGTAAAATCTTAAACCCAGGAAGATTAATTCAAATCCTGTATTAACCTATTTGATCATTTCACAGTATTAGTGGATAATTTGTAATTAGTGACAAGCATTTAGAGTTCACGAATAATCCTGTTTGGGCGATTGCTCCCTTGCTCTGACCTTCCATACTCTGTTGTTTCCAAGTGATAAATGGACACTTTAGCTCTTGATTGTTCATGACATTCTGCTTTTTCTTCACCAAATGATACAATATCTTTCCAATTTATGTTAAGGATGCATCCCCATCCGTGCACCGCCCCCCTTCCCCCCCATCATTTTCTTTTGTCACAGAGTCCTTGCTACGTTAGTATATCTTTATTTCCCATGATTTTAGCCTTAGTATTTAAAACTGGATTAGGTTTGTGCTATGTTAGGATTTTGTTTTTCTGCATCACCAATCAAACAGTTCCTAATGACATCTTGCCTTTTAATGTGAATTGAAGATTGAGGTACTAGGAATTCCAGCACTATAATGGTCTGCCCCATTAAGGTACTACAAGCAAGGAGAATACTCTTTGGAAACAGAGCTGTGCATACATTCCATTTAAAAGATAAATAACAGACGGACAGACTAATAATTATTCATTAAAAAAGTACAACTTCTAGGCTTTGAAACATGAAAAGATTTAGTGAACCTATTTGTTTCTCCTTGTTGAAAATGGAAAACTGCTTCTCTTATTTTGAGATCTAGTGATTCATATTGGGAGGATATGATTTCTGTAATAAGCTTTTAAAATAGGTGTGATTTGTATAGCACATTATGGTTTCTCTGTTGATCCTTAAATCTGTAGTCCTTAGGCTGATATGTGGGCAAAGTCTGCTCATTTCATCTCTGGGTTTTGTATCTAATTTTGTCTGGGTACCCACTTCTCATCGACTGTACTCTTCCCGCTAAAACCTCCTCCTTTTTCTTTGCAAGCATGTGGGGTTTTGCTGCACTAGCAACTGGTTCTCTGATTCTCCAGACCCCATGTGGGGGTCCTACAATTCATTTCCGTTATGACACTAAGTAACTAGAGTTAGCACAAACTACTGGTTAAATAAGAGCTACATCCCACAAAACTGCCCCACTTTAGACACCAGTTACAAGTCCCAGTTTGCCACCTGTACATCTGACCAACTGACTATAAATCAGGGGTTACTATGACTCCTCCTTAGGTTCAGTAATTTGCTATAACAGCTGACACAACTCAGGGAAACATTTTATGGAAGAGATGAATAGGACAAAGTATGACACGACTCAGGGAAACACTTTATGGAAGCGATGAATAGGACAAAGTATGGGGGGAGGGGCACAGAGCTTCCATATCCTCTTTGGGTGCACCACCCTCTCAGCACCTTGAGGTGTTCACCAACCCAGAAGCCTCTTAGATCCTCATCACTTGGGGCTTATAGGGAGGTTTCATTATGTAGGTGTAATTGATTAAATCATTGGTCCTTGATGATTAACTCAGCCTCCAGTTCCTTTCCCTTCTCTAGAGGTCAGAGGGTGGGGCTGAAAGTTCCAAATCTCTAAGCATGTCTTAGTCTTTCTGGATACTAGCCCTCATCAACCAGTCATCTCATTAGCATACCAAAGACAAATACCACCCCGGAGATGCCAAGGATTTTAGGAGCTGTGTGCCAAGACCCCAGGACAAAGACCAAATATGTTTTTCTTACTGTATCACAACCACCTTACTGAATTTTCCTTTTTTAGATGCTATTTTAGGTTCCAGTCTCTTCCAATGTCCTTCTTGCAAATATACCTTTTCTTTGTCCTATTTTTAGGGCCAAATATAATAATACTTTGTTACATTATTTTGTTGACAAATCCATAGTGATGTGTTTGGTTGATGCATTTATATTGGGAAATTCCACTTTCAGGTAGAAATAGAGTTTCATTTTAAGGCAAGACATTCTAGAGATAATATTTATTAACTACAGAGTGACTACTGTGGTAGAAATTTGGGGCACTGTTTTTGACCTTGTGGCAAGTACATTTTTATCTAGAGACCATGTATTATGGTTCTTTTCCAATTATACGACATAGCTTCTTTTTAAAAATTTATTTATTTAAATTCAAGTTAGTTAACATACAATGTAGTGTTGATTTCAGGAGTAGTGATTCATTACTTACATATGACACCCAGTATTCATCCCAACAAGTGACCTCCATTTTTTTTTTCTTAAATGTTTATTTATTTTTGAGAGACAGAGAGACAGAGTGAGAGCAGGGGAGGGGCAGAGAGAGAGGGAGACACAGAATTTGAAGCAGGCTGCAGGCTCTGGGCTGTCAGTGCAGAGCCTGACATGGGGCTCAAACCTACGAACTGTGAGATCATGACCTGAGCCGAAGTCGGCCACTTAACCGACTGAGCCACCCAGGCGCCCCCCCAACAAGTGCCCTCCTTAATGCCCATCACCCATTTAGCCCATCCTCCTACCCACCTCCTCTCAGCAACCCTCAGTTTTTTCTCTGTATTTACGAGTTTCTTAGGTTTGCCTCCCTCTCTGTTATCTTATTTTTCGTTCCCTTCCCCTATGTTCATATGTTGTGTTTCTTAAATTCCACATAAGAGTAAAATCAAAGATATTTGTCTTTCTCTGACTGACTTATTTAGCTTAGCATAATGCATTCTAGTTCCATCCACGTTGTAGCAAATGGCAAAATTTCAGTCTTTTTGATCACTGAGTAAGTATTCCATTGTATATATATACCATATATGTATGTATGTATGTGTGTGTGTATATATATATATATACACACATATATATATACATACACCAGTCCGTGGACATTTGGGCCTTTTCCATACTTTGGCTATTGGTTGATAGCACCACTCACTATAAACATTGGGGTGCATATGCCCCTTTGAATCAGCATTTTTGTATCCTTTGGGTAACTACCTAGTAGTGCAGTTGCTGAGTCGTAAGGTAGTTCTATTTTTAATTTTTTGAGGAAACTCCATACTATTTTCCAGAGTGGCTGCACCAGTTTGCATTCCCAGCAACAGTGCAAAAGGGTTCCCCTTTTTCCACATCCTTGTCAACAACTGTTGTTTCCTGAGTTGTTAAATTTAGCCATTCTCACAGGTGTGAGATAGTATCTCATTGTCATTTTGATTTGTATTTCTCTTATGATGAGTGATATTGAGCATCTTTTCATGTGTCTACTAGCCATCTGGATGTCTTCTTTGGAAAAGTGTCTATTCATGTCTTTTGCCCATTTATTCACTGGAGTATTGTTTTTTGGGTGTTGAGTTTGATAAGTTCTTTATAGATTTTAGATACTAACCCTTTATCTGATATGTCATTTGCAAATATCTTCTCCCATTCCATTAGTTGCCTTTTAATTTTGTTGATTGTTTCCTTCACCGTGCAGAAGCTTTTTATCTTTAAAAAAAAATTTTTTTTAACGTTTATTTATTTTTGACACAGAGAGAGACAGAGCATGAATGGGGGAGGGTCAGAGAGAGGGAGACACAGAATCCGAAACAGGCTCCAGGCTGTGAGCTGTCAGCACAGAGCCCGACGCGGGGCTCGAACTCACGGACCGCGAGATCATGACCTGAGCCGAAGTTGGCCGCTTAACTGACTGAGCCACCCAGGCGCCCCCAGAAGCTTTTTATCTTAATGAAGTTCCAGTAATTCATTTTTGCTTTTTATTTCCCTTGCCTCTGCAGACATGTCTAGTAAGAAGTTGCTGTGGCTGAGGTCAAAGAGGTTACTGCCTGTTTTCTCCTGTAGGAATTTGATCATTTCCTGTCTCATATTTAGGTCTTTCATCCATTTTGAATTTATTTTTGTATATAGTGTAGGAAAGTGTTCCAGTTTCATTCTTCTGAATGTCGCTGTCCAGTTTTCCCAGCACCATTTGCTGAAGAGACTGTCTTTTTTTCCATTGGATAATCTTTCCTGCTTTGTTGAAGATTAGTTGGCCATACATTTGTGAGTCCATTTCTGTGTTTTCTATTCTGTTCTGTTGACCCGAGTGTCTGTTTTTGTGCCAGTACCATACTGTCCTGATGATTACAGCTTTGTAATATATCTTGAAGTCTGGAATTGTAAGCCTCTAGCTTTGGTTTTCTTTTTCAACATTACTTTGGATATTTGGGGTCTTTTCTGATTCCACATAAATTTTGGGATTGTTTGTTCTAGCTCTGCAAATAATACTGGTGTTATTTTGACAGGGATTGTGTTGAATGTGTAGATTGCTTTGGGTAGTATTGACATTTTAACAATATTTGTTCTTTCAATCCATGGGCAATAGTTTTCCCATTTCTTTGTGTCATCTTCAGTTTCTTTCATAAGCTTTCTATAGTTTTCAGTGTAAAGATCTTTGACCTCTTTGGTTAGGTTTATTCCTAGGTATCTTATGGTTTTTGGTGCAGTTATAAACGGGATCGATACCTTGTTTCTCTTTCTGCTGCTTCATTATTGGTGTATAGGAATGCACTGCCTATCTTCTTATACTTCATTTTATTGGACTTGCTTTACATTTTACCTGATACTCTGGTTGGTGTGAGTAAAATGTTGATATAATATAACAAAATACTGGTATCTTGTGGAACCTAATGGCAAGATGTGCAAGCCAGCACTTGAAGGAATGGGAAAAAAAAAGCAGTTAGGAACTCAGGCAACCACTTTCTCAATGTCTCTCTGTAGGGCCGCATGGTCTCTGTATTAGTTTCCTGTTGCCACTGGAAACAAATTACCATGCAGTTAGTGGCTTAAATAATAAATTTATTCTCTTTAAGTTATGGAGGCTCAGAAGTCAGAAATCAGTTTCAGGGGGCCCAAATCAAGGTGTTGTCAGGGCCATGTTTTCCCAGAAACTGTAGGAGAGTCTGTGTTCTTTGTCTTTTCCATCTTCTAGAGCTACATTTCTCACATCCCTTAGCTCATGTCCCCTCTTCCATCTTGTTTTATCAGTACATTGCCTTCTTCTGTAGTAATGTCTCCCTGTGCCTCTTTCTCTCTCTTTTTTTATTACATTTTTTTTTTATTAGAGATAGAGAGAGAGGGAGGGAGGAGAATACATGTGAGTGGGGGAGAGGGGTAGTGGGAAAGAGAGAGAGAATCTTAAGCAGGCTCCATGCTCAGTGTGGAGCCTGATGAGGGGCTCCATCCCATGACCCTGGGATCATGACCTGAGCTGAAATCAAAAGCTGGACGCTCAACTGATTGAGCCACCCAGGCGCCCCATGCCTGTGCCTTTCTCTTATGAGGACACTTGTAATTATATTTAGGGCTTACCTTGATAATCCCCATCTCAAGATCCTTCACTAGATTACATCTGCGAACTATTTTTTGCTATATAAGGTAACATTCACTAGTTCTAGGGATTAGGACCTGGATATATTTGGGAGCAATTATTCAGTTTACCAGTCTCTTATTGCTGTACCTCTGTCTGCAGCTGTTCATGCTTCTTTTTCTGAAGACCAGCTTTCTCTGTTTTGCAATATAGGTACCAAGCATACCTAACCCACAAAGGCAGCTTTACATCCTGGGTTCACAAGAGAATAGTCCAGCTAATGTGATTGTAGATAATAGAATTGAGTGTCAGTTCCAGATTCCTATTTGAAGCCTAACTTGGCAAGATGTCCAACCCTAGTCCATCTTCCTGGGGCGGGAAGCAGATTCACGTGGAACAAACATGGTTTCAAACTCTCAGTCATATTGAGGAGGTGCAGTTCTCAGAGAAAGAAGGGTAAGTAGGAGACCTAAACTGAGGTTGTTAATTTAGTCATAACCAGAGACAGAATAAATACATGTTCTTAAAAATCGTAATTGGAATGCTTTGGTTGTAATGAGAAGGATGGCTCTACCACGAAATCATTGAAACTGAATGATAATTATCCCTTTGCTCTCAAAGCCAAATGAGAGCCAGTTCTACTATTGGGGCCCTCAACACAGCAGCATAAGAGGTAAACTCTTAACATGTGTGACAGAAGGAGAGGAAGAAAGAAATGACAGTCCAAGTTTAGAGGAGGGATGGGACACATAGACTGAGAATTAGATAGTTCCCCTGAGATTGTTGATTTAAATAGCTTTTTCCAGTCAAATAAATAGATTCTGTGGATCTTGGGGTTGCAACCTGGGCAATAGGTGCAGCTCTGATTTACATCGTGAACCTGAAGATCCCCTCCCTTAACTGCTCCCACCATTTGTAGACCGGCTGTGGATTTGCCATGGGGGTCCATTCAGCTTCTTCTCAGAGAGGATTGTGTCTGTGGCTCCAAAATCATGCATGCTTTCTTTGGGGATGTTTTCCTTTTGGACATACAATTATATTTGCATAGCATCCTTACTTTGTATTTTATTTCTTTAAAATAAAACAGATCTTTTCTGGGATCTTACAGATTTCTTTTATTGTCAGAGACAAAAAAATTCTAAGCTTGTGAATGCTTGAGGCATGCCTTTCTTTGATATATGCTTGTCATGTATAATTCCTAATACGACAATTCCATACGGAAGACTAATTGATGATCCATTAATTGATGGCACTTGAGATAGAAGAAAATGACCATATTCAACAGTATATTGTTAGTCTAGAAACAAATTGCCACCACAGCTGCCTTACTGAATAGGCTCACATGATGTGTCTGGTTGGAGCTAACAGATTGATCTGCCAACAGATCAATAAGTACAGAGTTATTATAATAATTGAAAATCAGTATTAAAATTTAACAAATAAAAGTCTTGGCTTTGTAATTTTTATTGAATTTTCAAGAATTCTGGTTATTAGGATGGATTATTCTTTAAAAGATGGAATAGGATTTATAACCAGTAAAACATACAATTCCTATTTCTTGGTAAGGATGCTAATTTTTCACAAATAGAATAAAGTACCCATTTTCAAAATTGTCTGATGAATATGTTCTAAGTTAAAGTAATAGTTGTCTCTTCACATCCCTCTACTATATTACTTAGAAAGTTCAGTAGATACTGGCCTAGGTATAGTGGATGTGAGAATGCTGATTATGGGACATGGGGAAATAAGAATAAAGGGGTTATGCTAGGAAACTAATGAAGAGTGAGGGGTGGGTGCTGCCAAAGCCTGGGCACCCAGGCTTCTTAAAGTGCAGGAGATTTGGGTGCTGACCCACGAGTACATGCAGAGTGCTGGTCTCTAAAACCATCTGGCTTAATGCATTTATATGAGCAAATTAGAGATGTAAATGTGGCCATGCAGGATTAATCACGCACTGTGCTGCTCTTTGATAGTCTTAGTGCCAAATCACATTTCACATTCTTGGTACACTATGATTTCTTTAGATTTATTACTTTTGTTTGGTATACCATCTATTATACAGCATTCATGCTGTATAGTGGAATTTTTGATGTTTGTACCTGTAACACAGAAGAGGGAATCTCAAGGGGAAAGAAGAAACAGCATCAAATCATCGTGGTTTTTTTTTTTTTTCCATTGCTCAAAGGCTACCCAAAATCCTTAGTAAATTTACTGTTGCCTCTAGGTTATGAAGCTCTTGGTATTCTCAGTATAACCTTATAATTTCTGCCATTTTTTCATCCACCCCCCCCCCCAGCTTTATTGAGATATAGTTGACATAGAACATTGGGTAAAACACTTATATATTGCAAATGATTACCACCATAGTGTTAGCAAACATCTCTATCATGTCACATAATAACCATCTCTCTCTTTCTCTCTCTCTCTCTGTTTTTGTAGTGAGAACATTCAAGATCTACTCTCTCAGCAACTTTCAAGTGTACAATGCACTATTATTAACTGTAATCCCCATACTGTACATTAGATCTCAAGAACTTACTCATATTATGACTGGAATTTTGTACTCTACGTATTTCTAGTTGATGTTCTTCATGCCAAGAACTGGAAGACTTTTGAGTGAGAAATTGTAAATTGACTTGCCTGAGGTCACAATTTAAGTTCTGGTGCTCAAAAACAGTGAAATGTGATCATCACTGTGGCAGAAGTTGCTCACTGTTCCCCAGTATTCACTTCCTTTTCTTCTGTTAGCAATAAACTCTGCAATGATTAACTGGACTTTTGGCCACCCAGAATAGAGATCTCCATAGAGATTTCCCACCTTCACAGCTAGGGTGTACTCATAAAATGAAATTCTGGCAGGTGGGATATAATGAGAAGTGTCATGTACAATTTCTAGGACATATCTTTATAGGGGGGGTTATGCTTTTCTTTCTGTGTTTCTCCTTCCTATTGGCTGAATGTGGATATGATGGCTGGTGCTTAAGGAGCTAGCTGGACTGTAGTGGAAAGCTGTGTGTTGAAGATGGGGATAGGCAAGAGAAGGGAGTGGACCCTTGATGGTATATCAACGTTAGGCTTCTGATCACTGAACTTTGTTTGTATCAGAGAAAATTAAACTTCTCTCTTAGTTAACCCACTGTTATTTTGAACTATCTGGTACCTGCAGCTAAATCTAACCTTGAGTAAAATAATCATCCCAAGATGGGACTTATTTTGTATCTGTAATAAAGTTGGGGAATTGACCATCTCTAGAATTTAGATATATATTTTACAAAAATTAGGGGCGCCTGGGTGGTGCAGTCGGTTAAGCGTCCGACTTCAGCCAGGTCACGATCTCGCGGTCCGTGAGTTCGAGCCCCACGTCAGGCTCTGGGCTGATGGCTCAGAGCCTGGAGCCTGTTTCCAATTCTGTGTCTCCCTCTCTCTGCCCCTCCCCCGTTCATGCTCTGTCTCTCTCTGTCCCCCCCCCCCAAAAAAATTAAAATCTGGGTACCTGGATGGCTCAGTCTTTTAAGTGTCCGACTCTTGATTTTGGCTCAGATCATGATCTCACGGTTTGTGAGATCAAACCCTACTCTGTCAGCATGGAGCCTACCTGGGATTCTCTCCGTCTCTCTGTCCCCCCAGCCCCCCCCAACTCATGCGAGCCCTCTCTCAAAATAAATAAATAAACTTAAAAAAATATTTAAGGAAAATTAAAATCTGGCTTCTGGTTTTTATCTCAATATCTATGTCCAACCTATTATATTCCTGCAACTTTTCTACACGTAGAGTTTACCTTAATAATTGTGTTTCAGGAAGACAACTAAAGAAAATAGTTTTCTTTCAAATGAGAGAAATTACCTAAGTCCATAACCTGTTTTATAGTTCTGCTGATTGTATATGATCACCGGACACAGAGGTGGAGAAATGCAGTAAGAAACTGAAGTTTTGGGGGAGTCTATAAAATGGAAAGCATCTGGTGTTAAGTCTATAAAAGACCACAGTATCAGGTCAGGTTCTTTTGTGAGTTGAAATGTGGCTTAATATAAATGGCTTCCAAGTGGTATTGCTTCCTCCTGTTCTGGAAGAGGATATTAAAGCAGTGAAGACTGCTGTAGTTCAGTTAGGTGGATATAAAAATCCTGGGAGGGTCAATACTTGCAAGTATCATCTTTTCTCGTGTTGAAAATGAAGTGATAACAGGGGAGATAGTAGAAAAAGTGGAGATATCCTACAAGTCCTGATACTGAGAGAGAAAGAGGAGATTTCATTTTAAATTCTGTTCTAAAGAAGATACAAGTCTGAGACATTTTTCTCTTCTGAAATGAGCAAATGAAGACCAATAGAATCTTATCACATTCTAATTTAGTCTTTTTCATAGATAGGAAAAGCCTTTCGTAAAGAAAATTGAAAAGTAAGCATCATCAAGAGATTATAAAAGATATGCGTGTAATCAGGAAAACGAAGGTGCCGATATGGTAAATTAACATCTGGCTTCTTCACCAATTCTATGGAGTGCAAACATGACATGTTTTTCCTTTTTTCTACAATCACTTCTTTCAGCCACGCTCTGCCAAATCCCTCTTTCTGGGCAGTTTCCAGATTCCATAACTTTCTGTGTGCTTTTGGGTATTAAAAAATTCATTCTGGTCCATTTTAAAACTCCAGTATTACATACAGTTTAAAGTTCTTCCCTTCTCCTTTCTCTGAAGCCAGTGGCCCAGGCTTCATCTGGAAAACTTCTTCCCCATGTCTTCTGGGTCTCTAGGATTTCCATTGTATTAGAAGGAATAAGTTGGAAAGGGTTAAATGTTTCTCTCACTTTATTGGCCAGTTGTAGGTCACTCATTGTTGATGGTTGCAGTTTCTCTGGTCAACATTGGTAGGTGTCCAAAATGCTGGTTCTCTTACGGAGTCACATGTATGAATATTTTGGAGGACCCTTCAGGAACTTCTCCAATGCAGTTTCTTAATATGAGAGACTAAGTTCCACTTCTGTGCCTTCCAGCCTGTCAGCCTCCACCTCTATGTCCTTGCCACTAGGCAGTCCGCTGGCGTGGGATACCAGTAAGATGTCCCAAGCTATCTTGAGTGGTGTCTGTATTTTGGAAATTCTTGCATCTTTGCCATGCCAGTGATGGGAGTTTAAGGTATTCCACTGTTGCCCCCTCTCTGCTATTTCTTTCAGATTATCAGGCCTGATCAGTTATTCATTGCCTCAGCCAGTTGTTCTTCTTTGTTTTTTTATTTTATTTTTTAAAATTTACAACCAAATTAGTTAGCATGTAGTGCAACAATGATTTCAGGAGTAGATTCCTTTATGCCCCTTACCCATTTAGCCCATCCCCGCTCCCACAACCCCTCCAGCAACCCTCAGTTTGTTCTCCATATTTATGAGTCTCTTCTGTTTTTTCCTCCTCCCTGTTTTTATATTATTTTTGTTTCCCTTCCCTTATGTTCATCTGTTTTGTCTCTTAAAGTCCTCATATGAGTAAAGTCATATGATTTTTGTCTTTCTGTGACTGCCTAATTTCACTTAGCATAATACCCTCTAGTTCCATTCACATAGTTGCAAATGGCAAGATTTCATTCTTTTTGATTGTCGACTAATACTCCATTGTATATATATACACCACATTTTCTTTATCCATTCATCCATTGAGGGACTTTTGGGATCTTTCCATACTTTGGCTATTGTTGATAGTTTAAGCCAGTTGTTCTTAAAAAGTGGTACCTAAACCAGCAGCATCAGCATCACCTGGAAATTTATTAGTCATGTAAATTCTTGGGCCTGATGGGGCCCACAAATCTGTGTTCTAAAATGCCTGAGCAGCTGGTCTAACTGATCTTCCAAATGGGGAATGAGATGCCAGTCTTCTCTTACCACAGGTACTCTCAATCTTTATGATTAATTTTCTTGGAAGCCCCCAGCTCTACTTGGACTAGGTTTAGGGGGAATGCCATGTGACTCCCCAAGTATTCTCTTGGAATTTCTAATGTTGTTGTTGTATAGACTGGAAAGCTAGGGGCGGGGAAAGCAACAGCGTGAGGAGTATTATTTGGGAGTATTCGCTTATGCTATATTATGCTGGGGTAACAACGCCCAAATCTCAGTGGCTTACAAGTACAAAGGTTTAGTTCTCACTCACGTTGCATATTCTACATTGGCTACAGGTCAATTGCCTGCTCCACAACTTTTTTCTTCCAGGACCCAGACTGGGCTCAGCCCTATATGAGACATGCCGGTCTCATAGCAGAAGAAAAAGAGATGTGATGGAACTATGTGATAGATCTTAAAATTCTGTTCTGATGTGGTATATGCCATTTCTCTCATTCTGTTGGCCAAAGCTAGTGATATGGCCAAGCCTGACATCACTAAAGCAGGAATTTTACTCATCTCAAAGGGAGGGATTCTGGATGTGAGGGTGATCTGGCTGTGACATCTGTCACCCCATTGATTGCTGGGGTTGATTTGGCTGATCTGGCTGGCTGGGCAGTGTCCCCTTCTTCCCTCAGTGCTCCATGTATGTCCCTCCTGAGGCTGCAAGCTCAGTTGAAGAAGACAACCTTCTCCCAAAGAGGAGGACCATTCTTTGATTCAAGGGTATATGTCAGGGTGTGCTCCCCTACTAGAATCTCCAAACAATCTCTCAGAAGGAGGGATTCTTTTAATTTTTTTATGGTTTATTTTTGAGGGAGGGAGGGAGGGAGAGAGAGAGAGAGAGAGAGAGAGAGAGAGAGAGAGAGCACGTGCACGCATGAGTGGAGGAGAGGCAGAGAGAGGGAGATACAGAATCCAAAGCAGGCTTCTGGTTCTGAGCTGTCAGCACAGAGCCCGACGCAGGGGTCAAACTCATGAACCATCAGATCATGACCTGAGCTGAAATCGGACACTTAACTGACTGAGCTACCCAGGTGCCCCTAAGTACAACTATAATATGGGTTTAGAGAAGAGAAGATACGAGATAAGTTAGCTGGCAAATGATGGCTGTGATGGGGGTGGCAGGACACGAGAAGGGAGAGAATTCCAGGTTATGCCATGGTCTGGATCAGCGTGAGCATAACTGGTAGAAAGGGCAGAGAAGAGACCACTGTTTACAGACTAAGGTAGCCTGATTTAGAGTTAGGGAGGTTAGGGTTGGCAAGAGAGAATAAGCCCTGATTATAGATGACCTTATTAAAAACCAAGGGAAAAATTGGATTTGATATTGTAGGTAGCAGGGTACTTTTAAGATAGACTCAATAGAACCATAAGGTCCAATGGAAAGAGGGGGCTAGATTGAGAATTTATAGTGCTATTTCTGCCACTCATTAGCCATTTATCTTTGGATAGGTCAATGATCATTCATTTATTCAACAAAGTAAGCAATTAAGTATCATTGTTTACTAGGCACTATTGCAGGTACTGGAGATATAAAGATGAAATGACAGAAATTCTGCTTGTAACCAAGTTTTAGGCAATTGGAAGATAACTATAGAAATGCAGTAATGACAGTAGGCAAGGAGGCACAACGGGGAACAAGCATGGAGGGTGCCAGATGTTCTTTAAGAGGCAGACCGTAGGTAATCAGATCCTATGGTTAAGTTACTGTGTTTTGAATATAATGTAGCCATTTAAAATTAGAGGCGGTACCTCAGGAAATGTCCTAGATATTCTTTTTTTTAAAGTTTATTTTACGTATTTTGAGAGAAAGAGAGAGAGAGAGAGAGAGAGAATGTGTGTGTGTGCATGCATGCGTGAGTGGGAGAGGGGCAGAGAGAGAGGGAGAGAGAGAGAATGCCAAGCAGGCACCACACTGTCAGCCTAGAGGCTGACTCAGGGCTCAGAGTCACAAACTGTGAGATGATGACCTGAACTGAAATCAAGAGTCGGTCACTTAACCGACTGAGCCACCCAGGTGCCCCTGTCCTAGATATTCTTTTGGGTGGAAAAGCAAGTTGCAAATCCATATGTGAAGTATTCTGTCATGTGAGTTGGAAAAAATGTTTCTATATGCATAGAAGAATTTAGCAGTGATAGAAAGGATGAGTTTAAATTTTTATTTTATACCTTTCTATCTGTTTGCATTTTTATCACAATACATTTTTAACCTTTTTTTTTAAAAGTAGGCTCCACACCCAGCATGGAGCCCAATGTGGAGCTTGAACTCAGGACCCTGAGATCCAGACCTGAGATGAGATCAAGAGTCAGATGCTTAACTGACTGAGCCACCCAGGTGCCCTGAATTTTAACTTTTAAATTAAAATTAGTTAAATAAAAAAATATTTCACTGTAACTAACCTTTATCTTACCCATGACTTTATCTCTGTATTCAAACATCCTGTTACTAATGCCAACATGTTAATATACTTCAACTCTGACCTGGCTTTTTTCATTCGTTCTTTCGTCCTGATAACAGTAGTTGGCTTTACAGTCTCATCAAATAGTTACTCTCTTCCTATAGATTCTGAGGTTCACTTCTATTACTTGTATTTATTTTCAATTTTTTTATGGTGGCAAAATGTACATGTCATCACAGCATCTTAAGCATTTAAAAATGTATATTTGTTTGTATTGAACCCTTTTTCTCAATGAACATGTTCCTCTACCTCCTCATTTTTCCTCCCAGCACAAGCAACATTTCCCAAAATGACTGCCATAGTGATAGTTACAGCCACGCCTGGAGTATTTGAGAATAGAGGACAATCTAAAAGTTTTTTTTTTAATGTTTATTTATTTTTGAGAGAGAGAAAGGCGGGGAGCAGAGAGAGAGGGAGACATAGTATCTGAAGCAGCAGGGAGACATGGTATCTAAGCTGTCAGCACAGAGTCTGACATGGGGCTCGAACCCACAAATGGTGAGATCATGACCTGAGCCGAAGTCGGATGCTTAACTGACTGAGCCACCCAGGTGCCCTGAGTGAGAATAGAGGACAATCTAGATAAGAAGGTGCATACCAAATATCAGAGCCAGATAGTAGGTCAGGTGTCAAGGTCTTCTTGAGGGCAAGAGCCAGGCATTGGTTCAGATTTATGGGCATTCAGAGATAAAGAAGAAAACTATTTGGGTAAGGGCACCAAGGAGTCAAGCCTCAGGTTTGGAGACTTAGGACAAGGGCAAGGCAATTGCATAATATGGAGCAGTAGCAGTAAAAAAAAAAAAAAAAAAAAAAAAAAAAAAAGAAGGGAGGCTGCTAATACATACTTCCAGCCAAAACTGGATCTGGTCTTGGAGTATGGATGGGCCTGACCTGGATGAAGGAAGCAAGTGGCGCTTTGACCCTGTTTTGAGAGAAAGGTTATAGAACAGGGCAGTTTCTGTCAGGTTCTATCCACCTTCTTTAGGCTATTGGGAAAAAAATAGTATCTTGGAGTAGGAATATAAAACTCCCAAATGAAACTATTTTCCACTCCCATCCCCTCTGTCAAAACACACATAGACACCCATACACACACACACCTGCAGGTAGGAGACCTTCTGGGCTTTGGATGTTGTGTTCAATGTCTTTTACGGGGATGCATGAGACATTAATGATCTGATAAAACCAGAGTACGTTGTTACTATCCTGGTAAACATTTTAATGCTATCTTTCAGAAACTGACTTTAAAAAAAGATTAAGCCTCTTATTCAGGAACATATCTTTTGATGTTTTTGTCTTTACCAAAATCCTGGTTTGTATTAGAACTATTTCAGGGGAGATTATCATGAAAGTTATTGAAAACCAGGCTTAGATACATCTGGAATTTTTCAAACTGTCTCACCCATTTAAGAGTGGTTTTTAGAATTAAATTTGAAATAAAGTCCATACTACCTTCAAGCTGAAATCTACTTTCATAGGTTTGGTATTTCTGTTTGGATGAATTTGTTACTTTGTTTAATTCATTTAGTTTTCTATCTCTAGAAATCCTTAGACACTGCTTTCTTATTCATTTAAATGTGCTTTATTATTGTCTTGAATTATACTCTAAGTGTTTTGAGGTAAAATGTTAAAACATATTTTTGTATAAAATTAAAACAAAAATATTTGATGCAAATATATTTTATACTAGAAAAATCCAAGTAAGTTGACTGAGATACTAGAAAAAATAACAGTTCAAGATAATAAGTAGGATTCCACCTAAATTAGAAAGTTTAGTGGGGAAAAAAGGCACATTTATCAGAGAAAAAATTATTTAGGAACAATATGAATAAGAACTATGTATGATTTTATATAACAAAAATGGTTAAAAATATCAACTAAATTTTTCCTGAAATTTGACATGATTAATTTGAAATTTGTGTGGGAGAATGAATAGGTTAGAATATCAAAGATTATTTTAATTATTTTTTCAAGAATAAAGCTAATAAAAGGGGATTAATCCTATAATATAATAAATCATATTTTTAAAAAAGCAATAGTAAGGGGTATCTGGGTGGCTCAGTTGGTTAAACATCTGACTCTTGATTTCTGCTCAGGTCATGATCTTATGGTTAGTGAGATCAAGTCCCACATTGGGCCCTGGGCTCACAGAATGGAGCCTGTTTAGGATTCTTTTTCTTCCTGTCTCTGTCCCTCCCCTACACTTGTTCTCTCTTTCTCTCAAGAAAAGTAAATAAATATTTTTAAAAAAGCAGTAATGAAAACAGTATGACACTATTTGATTTGACTATTACAACAATTTAAAATTTATATACAGAAGAATAGCTCTAAGAAGCTAGAAATTTCTATGTACAACATGACTTTTGGATTTTCAGATATGCAAATTGGGACTTATTTGTCATTAAGATCCGACCATGCTTCAGGAAGCAGATTTTTTGTTTTGTTTTTAGGTTTAAAGTTGGAACAGATTTTGACACTTATAATAGGCACTGTGTTTTAGGATTGGAATCTTAAAATTTTATCTTTGAAGTGGTGGGGATTATAAGAAACAACCTTTCCACCTACTTTTTTGTGGGGTTGAGAAAAGGTTTGTGCAAAGGTTGTTTTTTGTAAGGGTTTGTAGTCATGGATCAGATATGTTAGGCTAGTATATGTTGTTATAAAGACAAAGATTAGTTTCAACTTTATTTGGTCTTAGTAGCTTTGTTGTGTTTCAGTGGCTCTAACGTGTCTAAACAAGACACCATATATAGCCATGGCATTCTTGGCAGAATGCTGTGGAATAGTGACATATTTTATTACATCTTTCAAACGCACTATAGACAGTGATAATTACAAAATGATTCTGTGAGGGGCACCTGGGTGGCTCAGTCGGTTGAGCGTCTGACTTCGGCTCAGGTCATGATCTCGTGGCTCGTGAATTCGAGCTCCGCATCAGGCTCTGTGTTGACAGCTCAGAGCCTGGGGTCTGCTTTGGATTCTGTGTCCCTTTCTCTCTCTGCTCCTCCCTCGTTCATGCTCTCTCTCTCTCTCTCTCAAGAATGAATAAAACATTGAAAAAAATAAAAAAAACATAAAACAATGATTCTGTGATACATACTTATAACAGATTTCTATCATCAGCACATATCTGTGAATAAAGTAGCCCATTCAACTAAGAATGTTGATTTGTTTTCTCAAGTTTTCATGCTAACAGTCATTTGCTAATTGTTTATTTTTGTTGTCTCGTGCTAGAAGACAAATTGACAGCTCATGCCAAAGACTTAAAAAATTTGTGAGAGGGGCGCCTGGGTGGCGCAGTCGGTTAAGCGGCCGACTTCAGCCAGGTCATGATCTCGTGGTCTGGGAGTTCGAGCCCCGCGTCAGGCTCTGGGCTGATGGCTCAGAGCCTGGAGCCTGTTTCCGATTCTGTGTCTCCCTCTCTCTCTGACCCTCCCCCATTCATGCTCTGTCTCTCTCTGTCCCAAAAATAAATGTTGAAAAAAAAATTAAAAAAAAAAATTTGTGAGAGAAGTTTTAAGTACAGAGAATTATGTATTAACTTCCTTGTGAATCGGAGAAAGCTGACCACATTTATAACAGCTTTTTTTAAATAACAGCTTTATTGCAATATAATTCACCTACCATAAAATTCACCCTTTTAAGAAAGTGTACAATTCAGCGTTTTTTTTCCCCCATATATTCACAAAGTTGTGCAACTCCTATCCAATTCCAGAACATTTTGGTCTCACCTAAAAGAAACCCTGTACCCATTAGCAGCCACCCCACATTTCTTCCAGCCCTAAGACCCTAGCAGTTACTAATCTGCTTTCTGTCTCTGTAGATTTTCCTGTTCTGGACATTTCACATAAATGTAATCATATAATCAAATGTAATCGTACAAATGTGGTCACTCTTATTTTTAGCGGCAGAATATTTGAATCCAAGTCTAGAAACATCAGCATTCTTACCAAAGTGTATTTGAGCAAAACTTCAGTTTTATTGCTAGACTGGATTCCACATCACAGGAAGTGGGGTGACTCATGAAAGTGTGCATTTGATGGTGAGTGCATCAACCCAATGGAGGGAACATTTCAAGGAGATGCTCTTTTGTTTAGAATTATTGGTGTTACAAGAGGGAGGAATGCTTAGAAGAAATGTGAACAAGGCAACCATTTAAAATATTAAATGAAAAAAAAAAACAATTGGGGCACCTGGGTGGCTCTGTTGGTTAAGCATCTGACTCTTGTTTCCCCTCAGGTCATGATCTCCCCGGTTTCTGAGATTGACCACCCTTCGGGCTCTGCCCTAACAGGGCAGAGCCTGTTCGGGATTTTCTCTCTCTGCCCTTCTCCTGCTTGCATTCAAATAAACTTAAAAAAAGGAAAATAATTACAAATAATATTTGTACATTTTATTTACATCTTTAGCCCTATTTTTGTAGTGTTTTGCTATTCGATTTTTGCCATTTATAGTATAGAGCAAACTCCAGCTGCTAACATAGGAAGTTATCTTTTGCATTGTGTTCTATACGCAGATGACTGCCAGCGGTTATGTTCCATGGTGTAATTGATAAGAGTTTTTGTAGGGATTGGATCTTCGGAATTCCTTATCATGCAGGTCAGTTAGTAGTTGTCTTACATGTACATTCAGAAGAATGGAAAATTCTTTAGGACCTTAATTCCTTTTGCTTAATTTGGCAGAGTGTCCACTGTCTGACCCATTCATATACTTTTGAAATCAGAAGAAAAAGCCCTCTCATGTTTTTATGGGTGGCCAGATAGACAGCACTTTAAAAAATTAGCATATGAATGTTTTGACTATCTTACTTAAGACAGCCTGTCAGTTTGGCAGCTCTGAGCCTGTTATTTCTGTGTCTTCTCTTTTTTCATTTTCATGTTTTGACAAATGAGATTGTACTTTTGACAAGTGATTTGTACTTCATCTAAGGATTTCAGAGTGTTTTTAATTTATTTATTAAACTATCTAAAGATCGTTTTATCCATCCATTTTGGGTAATGTAAGATTTTCCCTAATACAAATGAAAATAGAAAGTGATAGTACTGGAATTCCTTCAGTACAAAACATTATTGGACAAAAATTATTTTTAAGAATAATTATTGCTTATTTTCAGAAGCTTGTATTTCTTTTCATTGAACATCTTTAAACTTAGGCCAGATGTTTTACAAATATCCCTTGATAAACGAATAAATTCCTTGCTGAAAATTTTACTGGAAAGAAAACTCTATGTGTTTAATCTTATCCTGTAACTGACATTAAATTCACTCATTCATTCAACAGTTATTTAATGAGTACCTAGCATGTGCTGGGAACTGTTCTAAATATTGGACTCAGTAGTGCTGAACAATACAGATACCACTCCATAGACCTTATGATCTGTTGGGTGACACACAGATCAAATGAATAAAGAATACAATTACAAATTATAACATGTGCTTTGAAGAGAACAAAGTAATAAACTAATGAACGTGAGAAAGGGAATTAAATTTGGAGAGGAGACCTCTTTGAGGACTTGCTATTTGAAAAGAGACTTGCCTATTGTGAAGGAAATACCTATTCTGGAGGAAGAGAATTCCAGGCAGATATAGCTACAACCATCAAGGTCATGAAGGAAGCATATGAGGGCAGGTCTGGCTACAGCACAGTGAAGGGAAAGCATGGTAAGGGATGATGGTAAAAGGTAGAAGTTAGATCATGTAGGGCCTTGTAGGCCATGGTAAAGGCTTCATATTTTATTCTTTGTGCAAAGGGAGGCCTTGAGTGTTTTTTTCTTTTTTAAAGATTTTATATTTAAGTAATCTCTGCATCCAACATGGGGCTCAAACTCACAACCCCAAAATCAAGAGTTGCATGCTCACCCATGTACCCCCTTAAGTGAATTTTAAACAGGAGAAATGCATAATCTAGTTTACATTGTAGAAAGATCATTCTGGCTACATGGAGAGACTAAATCACAGGAAGCAAAGTGGAATCTATTGTAGTGGTCCAGTTGATATTAATGGCATAAAGAAGAAGGCGTAGAGGTAATGAGAAGTGGCAGAATTTGGATTAGAATTTCTAGGTAGAGATTTGAGGACTTGCTAGTTAGATGTTGAGGGCAAGGCAAGGAGAGGAATCCAAGCAACTGTAAAGTTACCTGGATGATTAGAGATGCTGTTAGTTGAAATAAAATAAGACCAAAGAAGGACCAGATTTGTGGTAGAAAGTCGAGAGTTTGGTTTTGGCTACGCAAGTCTGAGATTTCTGCTAGACTTCTTAGTGAAGATGCTGTGTGGGCAGTTATTTATACAAGTCTGGAGCTCAGGAAAGAGGTAGTAGGTATTTGAGACATCAATGTGGGTGCCATCAATTCAGAGATGGTATTTAGAGGCTTGGGAGTGGCTGAGATATCTGAGGGAGTAATTACAGGCAGAAAAGAGGGCAGAAGACTGGGCCTTAAGGCTTTCCAACATATATACATGTCTCTTCATGCAGGAAGAATTTGTGTTTCAGTATAAGCAAAATCAAATGTCTCTGTGTGAGTCAGCTGGGGTTCTTAGTTGCAAGTAACAGAAAACAATTGGGACTGCTTCAATCAAAGGGTACCTAGGTCTCAGTCATAATGGTGCCACAGCAACCCTGGGTGCCAGAGCTGGAACCACCACTGCCTGAGCTGGAAGATAGAGACCGTGATGAGCTCTGCTTGGCACTGAAGATCGTAGTAACTTGGATGTTGCTGTGGCTGCTGCCAGAGTAAATTCTCTCCATCACTGTTCTTTGTGAAACTTGCTTCACATTCAAAGTTCTGGCAAAGAATTGAGCCTAGGTGTGTGTCTTCATCCTAGCTATCAGATGGTGGCGTAATTACCCCCAATTGGTTTCCAGGATGAGAAATATTCCCTGTGTTCATCAAGACTTAGCTAATGAGGAAATTCCCCCCAGACCAGATGGGAGTTCAGATTTTGGGCAGTTCAACAACTGCCATAAAAAAAGTGTCAGTTTTGTGAATGTAATCTGTTTGGTTGCTTATAAATTTATAATATAGAGTTAAACAAGTCATTAGAGGGCCTCCAAATGGACCTCAAGAATAATATTTCTACTCAATTTCTTTTCTCATAGTCTATTTCCTGCCCTAGGATTGAAAAGAGATTCACTTCCCTATTTTCTTTTTTAACCATAGCCAGAGAAGTATAGCCTCTTTTAGCTAAAAACACTCAAGTAAATAAGGCGCAAGTTCAAGCATCTTTTTAAAGTAAAATTTGACATATTAACACACACTCACACACACTCACACACACTCACACACACACACACACACACACACACACACACACTACTGTGGCACACTCAGGATTTCTTTAGGAAGGTTAATAAATCCAAAGGTGCATATTCTGACCCAAATATCTGACCACTGAATCTACTTCAGATAAATTCTCTATATTCTATTCTATTTTGTTTTAAAGTTTATTTATTTTGAGAGAGAGAGAGCAGGACAGGGGCAGAGAGAGGGAGAGAAAGAGAATCCCAAGCAGGCTTCGCACAGTCAGTGCAGAGCCCGATGCAGGGCTCACAAACTGTGAGATCATGACCTCAGCTGAAGTTGGACGCTGAACCTACTGAGCCACCCAGGTGCCCCAAATTCTATAAATTTTAGCTGAAGATAACATATGCTGCAATTTCTCCCAGACTGATACATTATATAACAGCAAAATTACACATGCTCTGAGGCTATGGCTCTCTGGTACAGAGAAAGAACACGACTAAAGTCCCAATAAGTTCATTGATCTTATTTATATGAGAAAAATTATAATACAGTCATAGCATTCTTAGCATAGAAGACTAATTGTTTGCCAAAGAGATATCAGAGCATTTCCAGATTAGCACCATGTTCGTTGGTAAGTGTTATGGGAAAATGAATGCTGGGCTTTGTCAGTGAGTGCTCGATTTTGTTGTCTTCCTTCAAAGAGTGTCAGACTTTGTTCTGGCAGATAGTTAAGTTACTTGTAGATTGAATTTGCCTCTTTCAAGATTTGTTTTGAAGTGTTGTTGAGGTGAATTTAGAGTATACAATTGACTCTTGAACAATGTGGGGGTTGGGATGTCAACCCCCCCTCTTCCTTGCAAGGTCGAAAATCCACATATAACTTTTGACTCCCCAAAAACTTAACTGCTTATAGCCTCTGTTGACCAGAAGCCATAGTGAGAAGATAAATAGTTAATTAACTCATATTTTGTTTGCTATATGTATTGTATACTGTGTTCTTATAATTAAGCTGGAGGAAAGGACATGTTGTTAAAGAAATCATAAGGAAGATGGGGCACCTGGTTAGCTCAGTCGGTTGAATGTCCAACTCTTGATTTTGGCTCAGTTCACGATCTCATGATTCATGAGACTGAGCTCCGAGTCTGGCTCTGTGCTAACAGTGCGGAGCCAGCTTGGGATTCTCTCTCCCTCTCACTCTGCCTTCCACGCTCATGCGTGCTCTCTCTCTCAAAATAAATAAATAAACTTAACAACAAAAGAAAATCATAAGGAAGAGAAAGTAAGTTTACAGTACTGTACTGTATTTATTGAAAAAAATCTTTGTGTAAGTGAACCCATGCAGTTCAAATCTGTATAGATCAAGGGTCCACTGTACTTTAGGCTAGTTTACCCTTCTGTAAAGACATGACTTTTCTGAGATCTTTCCTGAATGTCCTGGGTGTTCCCCCTATTCTGGCTGTTGGAACATAAAAGTCTTGCAGCCCTGGTGAGCTCTGGCAGTTGTTCAGCTTATGGCTTCCCTTTGCCTAGCCTTGTGGTGTTTCACCCTATACTGGGCACCTTTGTATTCAGGCAAGACTTAAGGAGCCCCTGTGTGTTGATTTCTGGAACACGTTGTCCCTGTAACCTCCTTAGAGTTCATCTTCTCCATTTTGCTACCCTGAATGTTCCAGATATTTTGTTCTCAAATTATGATCTCCTCAACTCAGCAAGCCCATTGTGCTCTGCTTGTGATCCCCTTCCTGCTCTGTGGTCCAGAAAGTGCCTCTAGGCAGAAAGCCAGGGTGATCTGATCATAGGGCTCACATCATTTGTTTTGCTTCTCTCAGTGTTCATAGTACTGTGCTGCCTGCTGTCTGAAACGGTATGGAAACAGTATTTTTCCTATATTGTATCCAATATTCTACTTATGTCAGGAGAGTAAACTTGGTCCCAGTTACTCTCTTGTGAACAGAAGCAGAAGTCCTGTTAGAAAAACGATTATAGGGGCACCTGGGTGGCTCAGCTGGTTAAGCATCTGACTCTTGATTTCGACTCAGGTCATGATCTCATGGTTTGTGAGGTCGAGCCCCATGTTGGGCTCTGTGCTGACAGTGTGGAGCCTGCTTGGGATTCTCTCTCCCTCTCTCTCTCTCTCTGCCCCTCCCCCTCTCGTGTGCGTGTGTGCGTGCACTCTACCTCTCAGGATAAATAAAACATTAAAAAAAAATTATACCACTGAAACACATGAACATTAGTTCTGGCAGTTTATTGGTCTTAACACCAGGACAAAACCCATGGTGTGATGAAGAAAGAAAAAAAAAATCAGATTAGCACAGTAAAACAACCACAACAATATTAAACATACAGCATTATGTATGGAACGTATTATATATGTTAAATATATGTAACTTAATCCTCCCAACAACCACGTTTATGTAGGGGCTATTATTACCTACACTTTATAGAATTAGAGATTAAGGTACGGAAAAAAGAAGTAATCAAAGTCATACAGCTAGTATATGGTGGATCTAAGGTTTGAATCAGGCAGTATTGGCCAATAAAAATTACTGTCTCAGATCTCCCACCTGTCTCCACTGGACAGTCTGGTATTTAAGACTGTAGCATTGCTCCAAATTCAATTCTGTGTTCTCTCTCTCTCTCTCTCTCTCTCTCTCTCTCGCATCTTCTTGCTTCGAACTCCAACCCTGAGGGGATCTTTTAACTGAAAACTTTTTAATATCATCATTATGTGAATGACCCCCAAATCTACAGCTATAGATATGTTTCCTTGACTCCAGAGAACACCCCTTTCTACCTACCTACTCCACATTCCTGTGTATCTCTTATCAGTACTCTGACTTGGTCTCGAATTGAATTTAGTACCTACTTGTTCTTTCTGTGATCCCTACCTCAGTTAGTGGGCTGTGTCTTTTCTTAAAGGATGATGAAATATTTTGAGATCCTGCTCTATCAGGTATATAGGACCTGTTTTACTTATGAAATGTCTCTTAAGATCCTTTTTCTGTTTCTGCTGTCTTAATTCAAGGCCTCTTCCTCTGTTATTGAGCAATTGCAACAGAAACTTACTTGGTCTTCCTGTTTTTATTCTCCTGTTCTTTCTGTCACTCACAGTACTTCCTTTCAGAGTTAGCATAAAAATCAAGTGAATTTGCCAATACCTTGATTAAAACCCTATGCTGCTCATCATTGTGTTCTAAGTCAGGAGTTAGGAACAAGGCTTTAGAATGTGAGTTAAATTTCCTTTTGACACTTTCTAGCCATAATACTTTGGGAATTTACTTAACCCATTAATCTTAATTTCCTCTTCTGTAAAATGGGCAAGATAATAGTTCCTCCTCATGAAAGTGTTAGGAAGAATCAATAAAATAAAAAATATATGAAATACTTCAATACTTTGTACATACTCAATAAATAAAAGTTATTACTGTGAAGATAATATCATTGACAGCCTTCTCACCTTGACTCCACCACACCTTGCCTTGTGTTACAGGTTTCAGACCTAGTGGATGCTTTGCTAATGTGGCCCACACTTTCCACACTTCCATGTTTTGGCTCATGTTTGGCTCCGTTTCTTCAGTCTGGAACAGTCGTCCCCAAGCCTCTTCTCTGCTTGTTGAAAGGATATTGTCCCACCTTACCTGCAAAACCTTTCTCATTTGCCACTGTCAGAATTAATTACCCTTTAGGGCTTCCCTAGTCTTAATGAGAGAATATACCATTATAGTTAGTTCATTCTTCTAGCTCTTAGCTTGTGCCAAGAGTTGGGGTCTAAAGAGCCAGAAAAATACCAAGATGCGTAAGTGTTCGTTAGTTGCTGTTGTTATTTTTATTAGTCGTCTGCTTGTCGTGTTCTTCAGACTGCTGTCTTCTCAAGGGCAAAAATCACGTGATGCATTTTTGTCTCCTCCCACACTGTAGTACAGTCCCTTGTTTATAATGAGTTCTTGAGTCGGTGTGTGTTGGAATTAAAGGATTGGACTTTTTTCTCTGACGCTGCCTGAGAGTGGAAGGAAGTGAGATGGCTAAGGTTAGAGGTGATCCTTTCTGGATCAGTTTCCCTCCTGAGGAACGGGAACAGAGTCCCGCATCAGCTTGGCTGTGGTAGCAGAATTCTTACTGTAACAACTTATTTTAGTTTTCTTTTTTTTTTTTTTTTTTTTAGCAAAGCAAGGCCTTTATATTCTGAAAGGAAACAAATGTGTGAAATATCACTAATGAGGCAAAATTTTTTTTGATCTCAAATACACTTCTCCCTTTGTTCCTTTACTTTCCTACCACCTCTTTAGTTACTTGATACCTGAAAATAATTTGATCTGTAGGAAAATTAGTATATTTTCTAAATACTGTTTTACATTGAGTTGAATATTCTACTTATAAACACAATAAATGTAAATAAATATGAGGCTGGCTTTTTCAGGCATTTACCCTGTGATCAAAGATAGACATCTCATTCCTTAGGAAATCTCAAGAAAATTTACAACAATGAAAAAAGGTATGTTTTCTTCATTCATTTCCTCTTTCTTGCTTTTGTTCAGATTTGAATAGACAAGTAGTTATTGAGGAAAATACAATTTAAAAAGCTGTTTTACAATATCTGCTTTTAGAGAAATGATTTACGAAGTGCTATGTTAAAAAATAAAGCAGTTGTAAAAATGCCTTTTAGTAGCTGTGGATCTGAGAAACTGTGTTCTTGCTGTTTGATATTGGATCTTTGAAACAAGAAGCTAAATTACAACATTTTGAACTGTGTTAGCTTGGTGGTTTTCTATAAATAATTACTGATGGAGAAAGTGTATTGGTATAATAGTAATTTTATAAATATTTCAGATAGAATTACTGATTCAATTTGGATTAAGCAAAATAAAGACATAAAATAAATAAGGTGATTTAAGATTGTATTGGTATTTAAAGGCTTCTAGGTAATGGTCCTCTATCGTGTGGTACCTGTTAAATGAAACCTGAAATACTCCCCAGACAGCAGGGGAAGAAATGCCATACAAATAAGTGATCCAAAGGACATAAACCTAAATGATTGAAAATGAGTTTAAAACCTTGTATCACTTGGGAGTTTTATTTATTTTTTTTAATTTTTAAAAGTTTATTTACACTGGAGAGAGAGAGAATGCAAGTGGGGAGGGCAGAGAGAGAAGAGAGAGAATCCCAAGCAGGTTCTGTGCTGCCAGAGCAGAGCCTTGATAAAGGACTCGAACTCACAAACTGCGAGATCATGACCTGAGCTGAAATCAAGAGTTGGATGCTTAGCCAACTGAGCCACCCAGGTGCCCCTCACTTTAGAGTTTTGGATTGAGTCTGACTTTTCATAGAAACATACATATATTTTCTCTTTTTTTTTCTGATAACAGTCCACTGTTTTCAGAGCCCCCTTCCCCATTTTAAATAACTTTGTCTTTTTTTAAGTCCAACATGGTCTGAGTATGGGAGATTACTCTTCAGCCCACAGACCGTGCATGGTGTGCATATGGCTTCACAGACGACTTTCAGAACAGCCCCCGGGTTTAGGAACCATGTAGGTCCCTTAATTTACATATGGGAAAGTAAAGCCTTGAGTGGCTTAAGTCAGCAGTCACAAATTATGACATGCAGATGGAATTTAGACCTACAGGCATGTTTTGTTTGGCCTCTTAGGATGCTTTAAAATTTTTGAGCAAACGGTTAAAAATCAGGAAATTTTTAGCTTCTCATGAAAATTTACAGTATCTGGCACTGTTAGACTGATATTCCTGTATGATACCGATTGACGAAAGTTATGTCTCAGCTTCGTCTTTTACATTATTTATGTATCCTCAAGGTTTACCATATTCACAATTCTCTTTTGTCTTATCCCTGACTGTGTTTTACTTAGTCATGTCACCTGCCTTGCCCTTTTGAAAATTTTTGTTATATCAGTAAGTCAGAGGCAGAGTAGAAAATAGAAACTTTTTCCTTGACCCCCTAAGCAGTTGTAGGTTCCCGCTTTCATCACTGAGGCGTTGATTTATAAGCCTTGGGTTCTAGCCCTTCCATTGCCATTGGCTTGCTGTGTGGCATTGAACAAGTTTCTTAACCCCTCTGAAATTTAGTTTTGATATCTGTCAAATGGTCAGAGTAATAAGCATTTAAATAGTTTACATAGTTTTAAAAAATCTAAAGGTTTATATAAAAAACAGCCTTATAATTAATATTTTGGTTTAATATTTTGTTCTATATTAGATTGCTTAAAAATGCTGCTTTACCCAAAAAATACAAAAGCACTAATTCAAAGGGATACATGCACCCCTGTGTTGACAGCAGCATTATGTGCAATTGCCGAATTATGGAAGCAAAGTGTCCTTGGATAGATGAATGGATAAAGGAGATGTGGTATACATACCATAATGGAATATTATCCAGTCATAAAAAGAATGAAATCTTGCCATTTGCAATGATGTGGATGGAGCTAGAGAGTATAATGCTAACCAAAATGAGTTAGTCAGAGAAAGACAAATGCAATATGATTTCACTCATCTGTGGAATTTAAGAAACAAAACAAACGA
The DNA here is from genome assembly GCF_016509475.1 of Prionailurus bengalensis. Classification (NCBI taxonomy): domain Eukaryota; kingdom Metazoa; phylum Chordata; class Mammalia; order Carnivora; family Felidae; genus Prionailurus; species Prionailurus bengalensis. The sequence continues at coordinate 24,066,026 of NC_057356.1, forward strand.
ACAAAGGGGAAATAAAAAGAGACTTAATTGTAGAGAACAAACTGATGGTTACCAGAGGGGAGGCGGATGGGGGAAAATAGGTGATGGTTAGGGAGTGCCCTTGTTGTGATGAGCACTGGGTGATGTATGGAAGTGTCGAATCACTGTATTGTATGCCTGAAGCTAATGGGACACTGTGTGCTAACTATACTGGAATTAAAAAAAGTAGAACTAGGTGACTGGGAAATTAATAGTAATGTCCTGTAGACAATTTACATATATGTACTAAAAATGTAAAAATAAAAGAATGCTGCTTCAATTAATGCCCTTTTCCTACCGTGAACACCTTCAGTGCATTCTATAGGATAAAGTCCAAATTTCTCTGCCTTACAACATCCCCTACCATTTGGTTGCAGAATACCTTACCAAAGTACCTTTTACTTTGTATAGAACGGAACTGACTTTCACTCATTCACCCTTTAACACCTACCCCCACACCCACCTGTCCCCATTCATTCTTTTTTCCATTAAATTTTGAGCACTTCTGCTGTGCCAGATACAACTTGGGGCACAGAAGACTACAAAAACTGAACAAGGCAAAGACTCTGCTTCTAACGTTCTCATACTTAAGCCTTATATTTTAGGCAGGTCAGTATTGTGTATCTTGAATACATCTTATATACGCTTGTCTCTTTTGTTTATACTCTTCTCCTTTTCTCTTTCTTTCATTCAACAAATATTTAATGATCGCTTATTGTGTCAGGTATTTTTCACTGGGTGTTGGTATTATAGCAGAGCATAGTCCCCGCTCCCTTGGAATTTATGTTCTTGTGAGATGAATAAGACATTAAGCAAACAAATAAAATATATGTCATAAGGGCTATGAAGTAAATTGTAGCAGAATAAGGAAGATAGAACGTAGTGGTGTGTGGGCCATGGTGCTATTATTTTAGAAGGAATGGTGAGAGACAGCCTTTCTAATATGGTAATTTGAACAAAGTCCTGAAGGAACCAAGGGAGAGAAACAAGAGGCTATCTGAAGGGAGAGTGATTCAGACAGAGGGTGCAACAAGTATATGTCCCAAGGGTGCGCCCTTGGGACAGTGAGGTGGTCAATAGAGCAGGAGCGGAGAAAGCGAGCAGGAGAGGGGTAAGAGATGCGTTCTGAAAGGTAGAAGGGTCCAGATCCTGAAGATCAATTACTGACCATGGTGAGCACCTTGGCTTTTGGCTCTAGAATGAGTTGTATCTCCTCTGAATGTTTACTTCACATTCCTTTGTGAAACCTTCCTTGACCATCCCTGTTGACAATGATTTCTGCCTCTAACTCCTGGCACAACTGCTGACCACGTCCTTTGTTGTTTAACTGACTAAGGCAATGCCTGGTTGTCTTCTTATGTGTCCTCTGTTTTGTCCTAACTTCTTTGTAACTTCCTCTAGCATAGGGACTCGTCATTACACCTTTCTGTCCTAAATTTTGCTTTGTATCTAGTGTATGTTTGTACCTAGTGTATGTTTGTTTGGTGAGGCTCTTGCTTCAGAGATCAGCAATAGGAGTTTGAAAGTGATGTCTAAGAAAGAAGGGAAAGGACTTGGTGGTTAAATATAAGGAATGATGTCAAGGTTTTGTTATCCTGGGATGATAACAGTGCTATGGACAGATGAAGGAAAGCTAGGAAGAGAAACTGATTTTGGGGTATATAGATGAATTTGGTTTGCAATTTACTGACCTTTGCATGCTAGCAGGATAACCACATTAAGCTGTGTAGAATGATTTGGGTATGTCAGGACATATACAGAGTATTGGTGTTATTTGCTGGTATTATTTGACTGCTGACTACTGTATGTAGTTTCAAGAGCAGGGACAGCCTCCTACTCATATTTCTAGTGCCTGGAACAAGGGCTGGCAAATAATAGGTGCTTAGGTCATAGGCACTTAATACAGTTCTACTGAGATGAGAGGTAGCTATGATGCACATTGTCAATAGCTCATGGGCCCTGGAATCACATTATTGTGGGTCTGAATACCAGCCCCAGCACCTTCCGTGCGTTGTGGTCTTGGTTGAGCACGTGACCCCTCTGAATCTCAGTGTCCTCATTTGGAAAATGGAACGATAAGACCTTCCCTGCAGGGCTTCAGATAATGAATGTAGGCATAGATCCTGGCACGGAGTAGTGGTTTAAGGTACAATACCTATTCATTCAGCTGTAATTGTTAATATTATTATTATAAAAAAGGTAATGCTTTCACTATTGAATTTCAGACTCTTAGGCTTAGAAAAGATCTCAAAAGTAACCTGTTTCTGATAACTGTTTTGTGTATTTTAGTAACATTTATAATCAGATACGGTTAGTGTCCAATCTGCATAGAATCACCTACATCAGCCAATCCTGCCAATGCATATAGAACTCGGAGACTAATAAGTTAAACGTTGCTGGAACTTGGACTCATAGTACATCAGTTACTGTTATTATGTACATTAGTATTCTAGAAGCTTACACCAGCCATTATATTCCCATCTATCAAAATAGCCTCATGGTGGGATAGGACTTGATAGACATGTTGGATGACAAATAATAGTGGAATTACATAGTATCTTGCGTTTGGAGATGTATCTCCTTAAATAGGATGGAATCATTTTACAGAAGATGAATGAAATTAGTGCTAGATTTAGAGAAGCAGTTTTTTCTTGATTAAATTTTTTTATTTTTTAACATGCCTGAAATCTTTTTTCTTCAGATCACACATTGAGATTTTGTAGCTTTTTGGACTAGAGTCCTTTTCTACTCCTTTTTTGTTTTCTCTTGATGTAACTCACAAATTGAAATACATCTTTTGAAATGGTTTCCTGATTTTGTAGGTCTCTTCTGGCTCTGATTCCTTGGGAGCTGCTGGGTGCCTCTCAAACTGTATGCTTACTTTTTGCTTTGGAGCAGATGTCGTGGCACTAAGACCCAGAAACCGTTTGCTCTGTGTGGCTGGAGCTGGGCAGGCTGTGCTCACACTGAAGGGAAGGAAGTCATTAGTGCAGACTGAGCTGTGGAGTTGGGTTCTTGCAGGATTTCCTTCCAGCCTTTCCCCACTAAGGTTCTTGGGAATTAAAAAAAAAAAAAATCTAAACACACAAACCAAGTTTTCCTATTTACAGTGTTCAGGGAAGGTAGGCATTTCGGGAAAGGCAGATCCTTTCCCCAAGTTAGCCAAGAAGGAAGAAAAAGCAGCGTAAAGAAGCTCTGATTACAGATCTTTGGAATTTTCTTTGCTAAATTTTACAAACGAGAAATACACCCAGAATTTTGGGAGTTGCTCCAGGCTGCGCGTGAGGGTTTGATTGCTTGTCTAATCTTTTTTTTTTGAGAAGAGGAGAATTCGCCAAAAGGGGTTTGGATGGCAGGAGCCCGGCTCCGTTTCTGCAGCAGCTCTCGTCCTGAGTCTGTTCTCTGAGGGAGGGTCTCTGCAGCCGGCTTGGAGACCCCCTGCCGCAGGCTCCTTTTGCAGGCGCTTGGCTGGGGTGGGGGAAAATGCCCCGCTCTGGCAGGAGTACGCTGGTTGCTGCTGGGACTTCCTAGCCCGGTGGGAAGTGTGTTCGTGGTGTGGGGATACTTTTCATTGAACTGAAGGCGAAAAGACTGGACTCTCCTGGGCTTTTTCCCTTCGCAGTGAATATGGGGAAGAATTAGGGGGTGGGAGGGAGGCAGCATGACTTGCAGTCGCGGCTGCCCTGCATCTGCCCCCAGCCCCCAGCCAGCATCTTGATGTTCCACGTATCGGCTGTACAAATATGATGAAATGGCAGCCCCGGAAGAAGGTAAGTGTCCTGGAGCGGGGACGGGGCCCTGATGCCCGACCCAGGGAAGGGTGACTGGGGGCGGTTGCCCTCGGGTCCCTCCATCCCTTCTGTAGTTTGCTGGGCTGGCCGGTCCAAGCATCTCAGTCCCTTTAGGGACTTGGCGTCAGTCCCCCAGGGACGAGTTACTAAGTCTAGCCTGCGTCCACTGCCCTCTTAAGTTTTTGCTTCTTGGTGTGCCTGGAGTCTCAGGGGTGACAGCTCAGAAACACCCGGTTGCTTTAGAAGCCCCGTGAAGCCAGCGACACGATTAGCTTTGCAAGGACCCAGCCAAGAGCTGCCAGAGTCCAAGGACTCGGTGGCGCCCTGTCTCTGGGGGGGCCATTTGGGGCCGCACCCTCCCCCCCCCCCATACATTCCAGCGTCTCTGCAGGTGGGTGTTGCAGCACCTACTTCCCCAAGGGGTTAATAGGTTGCGAGCCTCTGGCAGCTGCTTCCCAAGGGCCCCGCTGGGGGGCGAACATCCCCAGCACAACCGCCCAGCAGCTGGTTCCCGGGCAGCCCGGCCGCGGGGCCTCCTGCCCCGGCGCCTGGGGCCGGCCCGGGCCTTCTGCCTGCGGGGCTCCCGGGCTGCCGCGTGGGCCCGCACGAGTGCGCGCGCCGGCCATTGTGCACGGGTGTGTGTCTGTGCGTGTCAGCGTGCACGGGCGTGTGTGCATCGATCGTGGGGAAGAGGGGGAGGGGGCACTTTGCTTTTTGCGAGATTATTTCCTAATATGGCTCCTTTGTTGAGAACTCAAGAAAAAAAAAATCCAGTGGTTCTATCAAAATAAATTGCTATTGGTCCCAGAAATAACGTTTCTAAATGTGGGACTGGTCCCTACCCCAGGACGCTCAGGGAGAAAGACAGCTTTCTTTAAGTTGTTGGCGGCTGTAGGTTTGGCTAGGGTTCCCTTTTGCTAACTTGTCTGACTGGCGCTGTTAGGTGAACCCAGTGGTTCACTGCATAGCAGGACCTCCCCCCCCCCCCCCCCCCCCCCAAATACCTCGTTTGGCCATGGTTTTTATTGACATTCTTCTAAAGGAAAGCACAGCGAACTGAATGTGCTGTGCCCCTCCCCAGCCTTGACCTGTCTCGGTTAGCAGCTGGATGGTGTTTTACTTGAACTAGCCAAACTGACTCCTTCTTTGTGGCATGATGTGTGATACCGCATTTTATACCAGAGTTGAGATAGAAATCATGTGGGAGATGATTCTCTGATATTGTGCGTTTGCTATATTGCTAGAGAATCTAACAAACCATGCTTTAGTATAGCCTGGTAAATTGAAAGGTTTTCTTTGATATGTAATTAATGCAATTTTGATCTCTGACACTAAGTCATTTCTACCTCCTCCTGAAGTCAGAATCTCTCATATATTAGTTCTCATCGTAGAGCTTCTTTCAGTGAGATTGGTTTCATTTACTTTAGTTAAAAGAGATCCACGTATCACCTCCTTCTAATCCCCAATCAAATTCAGAGTCAGGTTGAGGAAAACCATAGAAGAAACCATATAATTAAGCAATTTAAACAGATACTGTGTATTCCTAAAGTGCTCCCCCATTTCTTCTGTATTTGTAAATTGCATATTTATGAGTACTTTTAAGACGTCTGCAAACTATACATTCATAAATGTCTGTTTTTTCTATTTTACCCAATATGCAGTAACTCATGCAGTTATGTCTGTGGAAACCCCTCTGGGTACTGGTATTGCTTGAACCACGGAAGTATTATTCTTGGCAGTCAGGTGGATTTCTGGACTCTGGAAGATTCTGTTTCAAGTGTTAGGATTCACTCTGCAGTATTTACTCACTCTATGATGCTTAAATGGCTATAACAGAAGGTTGTGTTTATCCACTGTATTCATAATCCCAAACCATCATGTTATAAAGATCCAGATATAATTCTGCAGAGTTCATAGAAGATTAAAAAATAAGCTGAGCCATCAAATACTGTGTGATTTTTTGGTGGTGGCTTGAGAACAATTCTTGATGTTTCTACATTGGAAATGGAAGCTTCTTTGGACAATACTCAGTATTCAAAACCGGTAGGGCAACAGTAAGTCTTTATAAAAATTAGGTTTATTTTCTTATTCTTTCAAGAATACTCTCATGATCAGATCATTGCCATGGTTTCTGGCTGGGTCTGCTAACACATTTGTAGTAGAATAGTCACATGCCATGTGTTTTGCCAAACTGTTTCATAAAAATCCTTTACGCTACAGATGAAAAGTGATACTGCATTGATGTGATTTTAACAAAGCTGGGAAGATCATCTATAGAATGCTGGCTGCCCCAAAAAGCATTTGTCTATAGCTGGGCTTTATGACTAGGATTGGTTGGTAACTTGCTGTCCTGGTGTCCTGTCAGCTACCAGTCCTGGCTTTTATCAATTCTGGGATAACTCTAAGAGAATGACCATAGCTTCTAGGCTGCTTTGTCTCTGAGAATACAGCTGGGATACCTGATGGAGGGGAGCTCCTTAGTCCTCTTTCTTTACTTGCTGAGTTAAACTGAATACTAAAATTCAAGATGTGTGCTCCAATATTCAATTAGGGTCTCCTAAACTTTTCGCCAAGAAACCACCAAAACGTGATTAATCACGTTTCACCCTCACAACCAGTGAGGAACTTAGGATCCAGTCTTCCAGAGCATAGGGGGCCTCCTACCAAGAGCCCTGTAATTCTCCCTAAAAAGTAAGATTCTGTGCAACTGTGATTGCATCATGGTAAGAATGACATTTAATATCATGCTGCCATTTTTTTCATGCCAGTAAGCATCTCTACTTGTTCTCGTATCCATTCATTTAATTCTTTTTCAGTGAGGTGGCAGGTGTTATATGTTGCATTTTACAGAGAAGGAAACAGGTTTAGAGAGATGCAATGACTTAGCCAGAGTCACATAGCATGGCAGGATTGGACCAGCCCTTGTTTACTTCAAGATGTGTGTTCTTCACCCCTGTACTTGGGAGTTTATCCAGGAAAGATAAAGGCTGATTGCTGAGGTGATCTCAGTATATAAGAAGGTTAGCCATAGCTCTGCTCCCTCATTTCTGGATACTGGCACCAAGATGCTCTTCTTCCCTCTCCTTCTTGAAGAGACACAGTGATTTTATCTACCTCTGAATTCTTGGAGCATTTAGAATCTATGCTCTTCTAGGCTGAGTGCCTTTTATTGATACCAATCTTTTTTTTTAACTAAATTTTTAAAGTTTATTTATTTATTTTGAGAGAGAGAGAGACAGCATGAGTGAGGAAGGAGCAGAAAGAGAGAGAGGAGAGAGAGAGAATCTGAAGCAGTTTCCGTGATGCCAGTACAGAGCCCAACTTGGGGCTCAAACTCACGAAACCATGAGATAGCAATCTTTTAAAAAATCTCTTTTCGTATCCAGCCTCTCAATTACACTTCAAGTTCCTTGAGTTTGGGAACCATATCTCATACCTCTTTTTTTGGTGTCAAGGATAATATAGTTGCTCAATAAATATTGACGTAAAAGTAAAAAAGAACTATTACTTTGTAAAACTTGGATCTTTAGACTTTCTTATTCTAAGAGGTAGTAGTAAGTTTACGTGTAAGAAAAGATACAAAATATTTCAATTGATTCATAGATTCTAGACTGTAGTGGATTATTAAAGAGCACCAGAATATTTTGACACTTGATTCTGGTCTTTTGTAGAGAATGTTAGGAAGGGAGGGGACAGCCACACTTTCCACAGAATATCCATGGCATTCATTGTTAAAATGACATACTACCAGGAGCCATGGACCAGACTTCTGATTCAGTGTCATGATCCTTTTATTAATGTAACCTTATTGGCCTGGCAAAATATACTTTCCCCTGTGAGGCTATCATACCACACATTATTTTTATCTTGTACTTGCAGAAATGATAGTAATTAAAATGCTCATTGCATAGAAACATGTTTGTTTACAATTCTGAAGTGATTCCTGCTTTTTAAAATCCAAGGATTAGTATCAGATAACACTGTGTAAATAAGACTGCAGTCAAAACCTGCAGGAAAGCTGCTGCTGATTGGATTTTTTCATTGCTTATCTAATGTTATTTTACTGTTCACACATAATAAAAGATCATTAATAGGAATATGTCACATAAGCGACATTAATTATGTCATTTGAGAATCATATGATGTATTTATCTTGTTATACTTGTCACATTAATACAATGTGAATCTGGCTTCTTAAATGACTTCTCTGATAGCACTTCATTTAAAAAGCTTGTTTGGAAGCTCACTTGTAAGGATTCCATCCTGTAAATCTGTGTCTTGGAATAGCTTATTCCTTTTACAGAAGGGTGTATTTCAAATCCCTGTACTTTCTTTATGATAAAGTATTTTGTTTCTGGATTTGAAAGTGAAAAGTCTCAAATTAAAAAAAAATTCTTTTTAATGTTTATTTATATTAGAGACAGAAAGAGAGAGAATGAGGCAATGCATGAATGAGGGAGGGGCAGAGAGAGAGGGAGACACAGAATCCGATGCAGGCTCCAGGCTTCGAGCTGTTAGCACGGAGCCCGATGCCGGGCTCGAACTCAGGAGCTGTGAGATCCTGGCCTGAGCCAAAGGCAGACGCTTAGTCGACTGAGCCACCCAGGTGCCCCCCCCCCCTTTAATGTAATAGTATAAAATTAGACTTAAAAATAATCAAACATTGTGGACAAAAGTACGTGTAAAGAGAAGTCTCACAAATTTCATGATAAAGGTCTTTCTGCAAATCCATTCTATACACCATTCCCAGGTCAGTGCAACCTAGAGACCGAGGTTTTTGTTCTGGCACTTCCCATGACTTGTGTCCTTGGGCATGTCATTTAATCTTTCACATGTGACCCCCCACTGTTATAGGTTAGCACCTCATTATCACTTGCTGGATGTCTTGCAAATGGCATCCTAATGATTTTTCTTTTCCTGGTCTCTTTTTTTTTCCTCTGGTTTTTCCTTCTTACTCCTCTTAGAGTTATTGTTAGCCTCCTCCCCTCCTCCTGCCCCCACACATGTTCACATTATTCACCTCCTTAAAACCCTGCTGTGTCTCTCCATTGTTTAGTAGAGGTCTTCCAAGTGGGTAAGCACACCTTGGGTTAGGGGATGTGGAAGAAAATAACTGGGTTATGAGGAAAATACGAAAACTTCTGTTTTTATGGGTTTTTTTTTTTTTAATTTAAAAGAATAAGAAACAAATCAAGTTTTGCTGATCTTCCAGTATGGCTTGCCACTTGTGTGCTCACTGGTTCAGAGGCCGCCAGGGATCCTTAGTGGTGCCCCCTCACTGTTCCTGTCAGTCGTTTGTTGACCTTCAGTGTGCTGTGGTCGACTGTAGTTTCCATCCTGAAAGATTGTGCCTTAAGTGACTAATTTTATTAGAAGAAGAAGAAGAAGAAGAAGAAGAAGAAGAAGAAGAAGAAGAAAGGAAATTGTAGTGTAGACTGTATAGAGATGAAGAGGATGGGCTCTGCAGCTAGACGGCCTGGCTGTGAATTGACTGCCTCGCTCAGGCGCTTTGTAGCTGTGTAGCCATTCCTTAACCTCTCTAGACCTCAGATGTCTCATCTACTGAAGGCGAATGGCACTTAGCTCCTAGTATGACTACGAGGATATGATGTGAAATGCGTACGAGGAGCGCCTCGCACCTAAAATGTGCTTACTGCGTTTTTGCCTGTTGGTGTGACTGTATCCTCCAATGCAGCTGGCCATGGCTCATCGGTGCTTGGCTGCCGTGCATTTGCGTTTACTCCTTCTTTGCCTCCAATCTCTTCTCCTTGTAGTACTCTCCTTAATTTACCTTCCTTTCGTCACTGGTCATGACTCTGAGAGCTAACTCAGTCTTCTTCTCCTTCGTGAATTCTTCTGTCATTGCTGGGCATAGCTGGCAACACTCTCCTTTGACTGTACTTGTATGGGCTACAGTCATAGCCTTGCACTGTAGCTGTCAGTGTGTCCGTCTCTACCAGTGGAATGGTACAGGGTCATAACTGAATGAGTGAATGTTTGAAAAAATGTAATGCATCTATGGAACGAGGTGGTCAGTGCCCTTCAACCAGTTGGTTGACTTTGCCAGGTATTGAAGATGCCTAACGTGCAAGTTTATATCTGCCCATTTCTCACCCTCTTACCCTTCATTGAAGGGGTAATCTTAACTATGCACCCATTAAAAATGAAGTCACAGGGGTGCCTGGGTGGCTCAGTTGGTTAAGTAAGCGTCTGACTCTTGATTTCGGCTCAGGTCCTGATCTCATGTTTTGTGAGATCGAGCCCTGCAGCGGCCTCTGCACTGGCAGCATGGAGCCTCCTTGGGATTGTCTCTCTCCCTCTTTCTTTCTGTCCCTCCCCCACTCATTCTCTCTCTCAAAATAAATAAACATTAAAAGAAAAAGAAAAAGAAAGTCACAGTTATGAGGTAGTGGCTGCACAATATTGTGAATGTATTGTGTGCAACTGCATTGTACCCTTTAAAATGGCTAATTTTAGGGGCGCCTGGGTGGCGCAGTCGGTTAAGCGTCTGACTTCAGCCAGGTCACGATCTCGCGGTCCGTGAGTTCGAGCCCCGTGTCAGGCTCTGGGCTGATGGCTCGGAGCCTGGAGCCTGTTTCCGATTCTGTGTCTCCCTCTCTCTCTGCTCCTCCCCCGTTCATGCTCTGTCTCTCTCTGTCCCAAAAATAAATAAAAAACGTTGAAAAAAAAAAATTCAAAATGGCTAATTTTGTGGGGTGCCTGGGTGGCTCAGTTGGTTGAGCATCTGACTCTTTTTTTTTTTAATGTTCATTTATTTTGAGAGAGAGAGAGAGAGAGAGAGAGAGAGAGAGTGAGCGAGCATGAGTGGGGGAGGGGCAGAGAGAGAGGGAGACACAGAATCTGAAGCAGGCTCCAGTCTCTGAGCTGTCAGCACAGAGCCCAACACAGGGCTCGAACTCACGAACCTGAGATCATGACCTGAGCCGAAGTCAGGTGCTTAACCGACTGAGCCACCCAGGCCCCCCCCCCTTTTTTTTTTTTTAGTGTTTATTTGACAGTCTGACTCTTGATTTCAGCTCAGGTCATGATTCCAGGGTTGTGGGATAGAGCCCTGCATCAGGCTCAGCACTGAGCATGGAACCTGTTTGAGATTCTCCCTCTCTCTCTCTCTCTCTCTCTCTCTCTCACTCTCTCTTTCTCTCTCCCTCTGCCCCTCTCCCCTGCTCATGCTCATGCTCTGTCTCTGTCTCTGTCTTTGTCTCTCTCTAAAATTAAAAAAAAAAACCCTCTTTAAAATGGTTAATTTTGTATTATATATGTTTCGCCCCAATTGAAAAAAAGGGGAGAGAAAGTTAACAGTTATTTGTGACACATCCCCTGACATCAGTACAGCAACACCGTGGTTGTAAACCCCCAGAGTAAATCTTTGTTCCCTTTAGCCTTAAATATTTTTGATTCTGTAAGATTGGTAAGGAATGGTCATCTATAGAAAGCTACTTCCGGGAACATTCGCGAAGCTGGGAACGGTGGATAGACTTGATAAGAAGTGAAGGAAGTCAGCGAGGAGAAAATCTGATTTGGCACCTTTAGTGTTCAGGAGCTAGCCAGTAAACATTGCCAGTGTGAGAGGCTACAGAGTTTAATTGGCCCAACCTCAAAAAAGGGCGCCAGCAGCCACCTTCACTTTGCTAGTCAGTTACAGTGATGACACACTGTGCAAAACACAGCGGGAGCAAGAGAAAACCTGAAGTCCTGGCTGGCCCCACCAGCTTTAGCTTCCACGATGAATTCATTGAATCATTAATAACAATGTATGTCTCTGCTTTAGGAGTTTGCTTTTATTGATGTGTTAAAGCCATGTAGTTTTATGGAAAGCTATAAAAATTACATCATTTAACAGACATTTTCAGGATTTATATGAATCTTTTGTCCTGAACTTTTTTGGTGTCTCTCCGCCCCCCGCAGTCCCCCAACCCGCCTTTTAGGTTTTTGTAGCTAAGAGGAGTATTCTCATATGATTGAGCCCTTGGTTATTTATTGTGTTAGGGTATTCTGTCTTTGTGATTTTGAGTATTCTATGCTTTTAGCATATATTTTAAGAAAAAAACAAAATTGTGTCATTTGGCTTATACCTTCTGTGTAATAAATTTAGCATTTTTAGAAAAGATACATGAAATAAGCTTGATGACAGTTATCAAAGCTGCACATAAGCTTTTGCTGGTAGATGTCTCTCAGTTTGGATTCTTAAAGGACTGAAATTTCTCAGGGTTCTGTCTGATTATGTAAGCAACTGTCCATTCTTGAATGCACCCATATTGCTAGCATTATTTAATTTGTGGGAGATAATATTTTGTATTTATATCATGTCAGGGGATTCATACTTGTAGAGGCACACATATGGAGGCAATTCTGAGTTAGAGAGCAGTTGACATTTGGAATAGGGTCAACGTGGAGTTGGGAGCCAGGAGGTCATTGTGGGAACTCCTTGTGTTTGGACACATACTCTCCCAAAATGCAGTACGTGTAGACTTGAACCTAGAAAGATACTAGCTGGGCACAGGGAAGGAAGAAACTCATAAGGAAACTTTTTTGCACATCCTAGGATAACTTTGTTATATCCTATATTGGCATAACAACACTGGCAAGATTAGAAATAGCTTTTTTCCCCCATTGATAAATTATTCCTTATTCTAGTTTGTCCAATATAGGTGTTCCTTGTTTTGGGGAACATCAAAATACAATATTTTGAATCTGAAAGCAGACTGAATCCCAGCTTACTTTATATAACTAAAAACCTCGAGTGTCCATGGGGCACCTGGGTGGTTCAGTTGGTTGTGCGTCTGACTCTTGATTTCAACTCAGGTCATGATCTCACGGTTTGTGGGATTGAGCCCCACGTTGGGCTCTGCACTGACAGTATGGAGCCTGCTTGGGATTCTCTCTGCTCCCCCCCTCCCCCAACCCTCCTCTCCTCATGCTCGCTCTCTGTCTCTCAAAATAAATAAACATTAAAACACACACACACACACACACACACACACACACACACACACAAACACACACCCTTGAGTGTTCATTATATTTATTTGGATCATACTTAACTGCTCTGACAATTAGTTGTTAAGCATATTTTATTTTTTAAATATTTATAAATGAACATAACAGGTATGCATGCACACATTTCAGTATTATGTTCAACTGTGGTGTCTATGAAAAACTATAGTGCTTAAGCCCAGACCTATCGGATATTTTTGGAGCTGTGTGTGTTTGTGGAGTTGAGATTTTCAGGCATAAATAAGATTGTTGTTTTTGAGGAGTAGAAAGAAAATGTCATAGGGGGTGACTGTGGACTCATTTTCATTTGGTTGGATTTTAGGTCTTTATTACTTAATAATTAGCTTTTTCTGATAGAGGGTAGGCTTGAGATAGAAAAGATAAAATGCAAACCACTTTGTTTTATTATTAATAATTTTGGCAAAGATTTTAGGTTGAACTGTGAAATTGTTGACGTTTGAACATCTTTTACCTACAAAAATGGAAATTTAGTATGGTTTAATTAATATTTGGGGGGTTAGGAATGGTGGTGATAAATATTGAAATTAAGACTAAAATGTGTTTGGGGGATTAATTATGAATTAATTTCAAAGTCACTATGGTTTCTTTGGAAAATCACTACACTAATATTTAGTTTATCTATGGTGTTCTTGTGAATTCCTTGTTAATTCAAACTTAATTCATCAACTGCCAACCCTTGTTAAATTTCAGACATTTTTTTTTGATGTGAAATTTTCTAAAATGTATTACACATTTCCTGCCTTCTTTTTTTTTTTTTCAACGTTTATTTATTTTTGGGACAGAGAGAGACAGAGCATGAATGGGGGAGGGGCAGAGAGAGAGGGAGACACAGAATCGGAAACAGGCTCCAGGCTCTGAGCCATCAGCCCAGAGCCCGACGCGGGGCTCGAACTCGCCGACCGCGAGATCGTGACCTGGCTGAAGCCGGACGCTTAACCGACTGCGCCACCCAGGCGCCCCATTCCTGCCTTCTTAAAGAGAAGGTACTAAATGTGAATCAAACTTCTGATTGATGGGGCACCTGGGTGGTTCATTCAGTCAAGCGTCCGACTCTTGATTTCAGCTTGGGTCATTATCTCATGGTTTGTGGGTTCGGGCCCCACATTGGGCTCTGTGCTGACAGTGTGGAGCCTACTTGGGATCCTCTCTTGCTCTCTCTCTGTTCCTTCCCCACTTGGGCGTTCTCTCTCTCTCTCTCTCTCTCTCTCTCTCTCTCTCTCTCTCAAAATAAATAAATAAACTTAAAAAAAGTATAAACTTCTGATTGCTTAGGATATTATCACAAACATGAGTTATTCTACTTTGCTATAGTATAGCAATACTATAGGAGTTTTTAAGGAATGTAGAGTTATTTGTTCCTATACCGAATGACCCTAGATTGTTCCTTGATTCTTTAAAAATACTTTTATGTCTTCTTTGTAGAGTTTTTTTCTTTCTCTCCATGTTGCCCACAGTAATGCTGCTGTCATGTGCCTACCTCCTGCGGTTTGTTGTGTGTATCTGTTTCCTGTCTGTGGTGGGTAGGAAACCCAGCTAACTGAGTCTTAGCTTGTGATTAAGACGAAAGTATGTACTCAGAACGAGGGTTTCTCTTACAAGTATGTGAACTTTAGAGTGTGAACTGTGGCTTTCTATTTTGACAGCATAGAGGTTTTTTGTTTTTTGCTTTTTTAATACTTTCTGGTTTTAGGCTAGGTTTTAGGTTGTTGAGGTGGTTAAATAAGTGACCTTTTGATAAGTGAGATGTTTATTATGCTGTTGATTACCAAGAGTTAGATATATATGAGGAGGCATGATCACAGGGTTTGAAAATGAAAACTTTTGAATTGATTTGATAAATACCACTGTCGTTTTTCTTTTCTTTGTCATTGCTTTGGTGTGTCTGGCTTGGCATTTTTAAAAATAACTTGTTCGTGTATATACACAGAAGGAACCAGCAGCAGTAGTTAATGTGAAGGGTAGAATTGCGTATCCTAGGGAATGTATGTGATTGTCTTTGAGAAGAAGTGACCGAAGGATGTGGGATTTATTTAAATAGTAATTAGTTACACATTAATTAACTAAAACATTATTTTTTTATTGACACAAATATTACTTATTTTAAACAACATTTTTGGTTTTAGCCTAGGCTCTTGCTAGACAGTATTTATGATACTGAGACTAAAACATTTTTCGGAACGAAAGGACCTTAAGGAGCGCTTCGTGTTCCAGATGAGGAAGCAGAGTCCCAACCAGTAGGATAAACT
The DNA here is from genome assembly GCF_016509475.1 of Prionailurus bengalensis. Taxonomy (NCBI): domain Eukaryota; kingdom Metazoa; phylum Chordata; class Mammalia; order Carnivora; family Felidae; genus Prionailurus; species Prionailurus bengalensis. The sequence goes on from NC_057356.1 coordinate 24,081,117, forward strand.
GGCACCTTTGTTTTCTTTTTTTAAATTTTTTTTAATGTTTATTCATTTTTGAGAGACAGAGTATAAACAGGGGAGGGGCAGAGAGAGAAGAATCCGAAGCAGGCCCCAGACCCTGAGCTGTCAGCCCAGAGCCACCAGCACAGAGCCAGATGCAGGGCTCAAAGCCACAAACCACAAGATCATGACCTGAGCTGAAGTCAGATGCCTAACCGGCTGAGTGCCCCAGGTGCCCCAACTGGCACCTTTAGAATCACATAGCTTTTCAGGCCCCAGGTCTGAGTGTTCCAAGTGGAGGCCATATCCACTGGGCTGTAACTTCTTGTACTTCCCTAGGAATTTGGGCTTCCTTAGGGTTGGGCTTGTTTATAAAAAAAGACACGAGAAATTTGCTTTGCTTTCAGCTACATCTTCTGTGACTTATTTCCCTAAAATTCCTTTGTGCTCATCCTTTAAAAATCCATAGTAAAATGAATATATGAAAACAAATAGTAGCATTTGTTTGCTCTTAGTTTTGCCGTTGCTTAGCAAGACATTCAGATACGGAATCTGTATAACCTCTTATCATAGCTGGTAGGGAGGTATTCATGAACCATCAGGACCTTAGTCACTGAGAGGCCTCACTTGAGGTGGAGGATGGGGTTACTTTGATGGGGACCACGAGTAGCCGAGAAGCAGCAATCAGGGGTGTGGGAGTGCAGAAGCACTGACTCCATCTCTGGCCCTGCAGCTTGTCCCTGCCCATGCAACCACCTGCCTCCGTGGTACGCGTTCCAGGCCCCTGGAGGGTAACGGGTGCCTTGACCAGAATGCAGGAAGTCTTGTTCAGATCCTACCTTAAAGGATCCACTTTAGATAACTAGTAGTGAGCCTCTGGTGCACAGATGGTGCCCCTTTGGAGAACTACCCCAGGACCTCACCACTGTCCCCCTACCTTTATAAAAGCTGTGGCTTGAGGTCCAAACAGGGCAGAGAATAGAGGTGGAGGGTGGGGCAGAGAATGGTTGCCTACAACCTGGATCATCCATCTGCCAGATACCCCTGTCAGGAAGTTACCCTGAATAAAACTCTTTGTAAACATATGGGGTGTAAACATATTGCTCTGTTTTTTTGGTCTTAAAGTGCCTTCTCGGTCTGGGGAATACTTTATCAGTATCCTCCACCTTCTAAGAAGGGGTCTGTGATATGGGGAGAGAGGAAAAACAGTTGAAAGTGGAAATAGAGGATGTGGGTGACAAACTTCACATACTTCATATGGGAGGATGAGTTCTGGGTCAAAATAGTTGATGCAAAAGAACCAAGAGTCAGGGAAGAAAAAATCATGACTATTAGCAATAAAGATGAAATAACTTATCTGAAAAGTAAATGGTTTATGTAGGTTTACACAAATGTGAAATAGACCTCACTGGTAAGTAAATCATACCAGGATGTCCTTGTCTCTGTTCTAATTATTTCTCATGATAGCTATGGTTCTTGAGAAATTTTAATGAACCATATAAATGCTATCCCATTTATAGTGGTCACGAAACAAACAATTTAGAAGAACTGGGTTATTATGGAAACCAGTATTTTCAGTAAATAATTGTAACTGTGGGTAAATCGTCTGTGTTAATTTGAACAGAACTCTCTTTTATTTTTTAAAGTGAATATATACTGTATCTTTGTGTTGCACCATACTGGATTAAGAGTGAGTGAGAATGTCAAATTTCTAAAGCCAATTTTTAAATTATAAATTTATATAATTTAAATTTAAATTATAAATCTATAGGCTATTCTGCTGACATTTAGAAGCTGATTAAAAGAGGATAAAAATGTGGAGAAAGTGTATAGATTTATCTCTTAAAAATTTAAACAGAAAAATTCTAACTTTAAGAGATACCAGTTAAAGGAAAGATCTTCAACTATAGGTCACTGACTGTGTTACTACATATGCAAGTATAATTAACACTTACATTGACCAAATAAACCAGGGAAGTTAATAGGCACAGAGGTTATAATCTCATCATGGGTGAGTTTTAAACACTAATATAAAATTGTACAGGTTTTGGATAAATAGAACCAGATATTTGTTGAGAGTTTAAAATGTGTATAATTTCTTAATGGATTCTGTAGCCATTTTAGAGACTGTTTCCATGATACATGCTCTTATAAATTTTTATTTTGAATTTATTTGTTTTTGAGAGAGAGAGAGAGAGAAAGTGCCCATGTGCACAAATGGGGGAAGGGCAGGCAGAGAGAAGAGGGAGAGAGACAGAATCTCAAGCAGGCTCCACACTGACAGTTCGAGACCTGCGATGTGGGGCTCAAACTCAGGAACTATGAGAACATGACCTGAGCTGAAGTCGGATGCTTAACCAACTAAGCCACCAGACATCCCAACGATACATCCTTTTAAATGGGAATAATTTTAAAAATCAAATTTCTTTTAAATGATCAAATTACTGAATATTTACTAAAGCTGTTGAGGATGCAAATATGAAGAAGACACATTTTCTCTAGAAGGGAGGATGAGGCCAGTGCTCAAATAACTGAAATGGGAGGTGGCATATGTTAAGTATCACTGGAAAGAGTCCATAAAAGGAGAAGTCACAGCTGACTTGGTAGAAGAAAGGGAAGAGTTTGGAGTTTGCAACAAGAATTCATAGACCAAGAGAGTCCGTGTGGTGGAGAGGCATTTCAGCTAGACTTGGTGGGCTGATTTTTACCAGACGGAGATGAGGAGGCCATTCCAGGCAGTGAGAACAGCGTAGGGAAAGGCAAGCTTTGAGCATGTTTTTACAACATGGTAAGGAATCCCACTTTGGCTGGAGGATAAGCTTCAAATGCCAGCTGAAATCCGGACAGTAATTGGCCCCAAAGATGGTGAAATTAGGTTTTCCCATGCTTATTCTCCTCTTAATGCTTGATGAGTAACTGGTTTTTCTCACACTTTCTTATTAAAGGAAAATGAAAAACTGAGTAGGTTGCAAATGATGGGATTTTATTTGGCTCTGCAAGGATTTTTATAAATACTACAGCAGCTGTTTATATGTTTTTCATGATTGCCTTATGCATATCAGAATGAGTCTCTTCATTGTTTCTGTGTAAGTCCACATTTGACTCAAGTTTATCTTTGAATGTTTGCCATTCTCATTTTGTTTGTACTCTCTTGGGTAGTATTAGTTACCTGATGATAGGAATATCATAAATTTGGAATTCCAAGGCCTTCCAACTTCAGAATGTCATCTCTTTACTACACATACTATGTAGTACTGTTAAACAATCAGTTTGAGGTCTGTAGCACAATTCACAAAGCGACAATCTCTCCTGTATTTCCAAATAAAGTACTTGAAGGGAATGATATTTGCAGAATGTGCTATAGTGGTAAATTTAGAGAGTACAAGATAATTACTTGTAATTATGGCAATTTCTGTAAGGGAAATCATCTTAATTTGTTCCTACTAAGAAATAGAATTGCTCTTCTCATAGCATTTGAATCTTTTTAGGAGATTAATGCCGTGTGCCTTCATTACTTTGAATGGACATTACAGCTTTTCACTACATCTGAAATTACCCTTTTAGTTCATGCTTCTGTTTGAATTTCTGTTAAATGCAGTCTTCACTTAAAAAAAAAAATCATATTCCAGAGCTCTTGTTGGAGAGAAGTTACATGTCCACCCTAAGCAAATTGTAAAAGAATTGTACATCTCTACTAGGAGAATAAACTCCCCAAGAAGCCATAGTCTGGGTGGTGAAAAGAGTCTTTAACTAGAACTTGGAGCATTCACCTGTCATGTTATTCCCTGGAGATTTTAAAATTTAGGTGGATGGCCTTTAGGCTGATGGGTAATTGTGATGACTTAAAAGGAATGCTGTGTCTTTGGGTATTTTTATGAAGACAACATTCTGACTACTTTTTTATTTTTAAGTAGTTAATTATACCATCTGGGAAAGGTAACTTGTATGTAGTTAAGACAGAAAATTGGGTTGGGAAGAATGGATTTATACTAGACTATAATTAATTGGAATATTGAAAAAGAAATGATGGACACATGTCTCCATAGGTGACAAAGGTGCTAAGTATGGAAAACTAACTCATTGTTAGGCATAGACTGTCTACAAAAATAAGTGATTTCAGTCTTCAGAGCTGCTGGGGTGGCTTAGACAATTCTGAGTTTTCAATTAGCACCCATTTCTTCACATTATACACGAATTTCTTTTGGCTGCAGTGAGTTGAGACTGGTGCATTGGTGCTAAAATTTCTTTTCCCCCTGATGCCAGGTACAATACTTAGCAGCAGTCAGAAGCCATGCTTGAGTATAGTATAGCAGGTTTTAGGTAGGATCAGGTGGAGCTAGTGAGTGGCCAAAGCCACAAGTGATTCAAGAGCTCTTTGATTTTGAAATGTCCTGCCCTTTCTACTAAGACCTAAGCTTGTCGTCAAACTAGGGTTAATTGATTGAATAATTATTTCAATATGCACTTATTGAGGGCCCATTATGTGCCAGAGGCTGGCTGTTTATTTCATAATGAGGAGGAAAAATGAGTAATGCTCAATGGTAACTCCATTATCTCAAACTTTGGGATAGTTCAGTTTAATCTTATGAATGTTTGCTAAGTAAGTTAGTAATTACTGAATTTGAGAGAACCAACTAATTTACTAAGTATAAGCACACTAATAATTTATGAAGTGTTAGATGTTGGGAGTACAGAATCAGATATAATATGATCCCCATTCTCAAGAAGCTTACAGTCTAGACAGGAAGTCAGAGGAGAAAATAAATTATTACAATACAATATGATAACAACGGTACCACATATGGGGTGCTATGGGAACATTGAAAAGCAGTAGAAAAGAGGAGGAGGAGGTGATGTGAGCTAAGCATTGAACTATGTGTAGAAGTTGTCTAAGTTAATAACCAGTGTGTATATCTAGAATAAAGACTTTCTCAACACTTACTCTTTCATTTTTATTACAATGATTTTCAAAAGTAAACTAATTTTAAAGGGTTCACCACATTCTGAGTTCATTTATTGTTTCCATGTTATCATATCATAGTTTGACTTCCTTTTAATACTTTGAAGATAAACGTGCATTTCCTACGTATCCACCTCCAATCATACTAGTTTTCGCAGTTGGATTCTTAATCAAATGAGTGCTACCTTGAGCTTGCCTCCTTCCTTCTTTCCTCCTTGTGACATAATGTCTTCCTTAAAAAAATACTTTAATATACAGACCTTTTGAAATATATTATATGTATATTAATTTTTTCCCTTAATTTCTAATTTAAGAAAGCAGTTCTCAAAGTGTATTCCATTAGAGTCACTGAGGAGGAAAAAATTCTATGGTTGAATAAATTTGGAAGAGGTGTATACACGGTCTTCCTTTTGGAGATTTGATTTGGCATACTGTGAGGGTTGTGTGAAGTCCTACAATTAAGAAAGAAAGAAAAGAAAGGAAGAAAGAAAGAAGAGACTTCTTTGTCTTTATTCAACGAAATATTTCCTAAATAAGGCCTCTTTAAAAAAATTTTTTTAATGTTTATTTATTTTGAGAGAGACAGAGACAGGATGTGAGTGGGTTAGGGGCGGAGAGAGAGGGAGACACAGAATCTGAAGTGGGCTCCAGGCTCTGAGCTGTCAGCACAGAGCCCAACATGGGGCTCGAACTCACGAGCTGTGAGATCATGACCTGAGCCGAAGCCGGTCGCTCAACCGACTAAGCTACCCAGGCGCCCCTTATTTTAACTTTTTAAAAATTTATTTAAAAAAAAATTTTTTTTTAGTATAGTTGATACATAATGTTGCATTAGTTTCAGGTGTAGAGCATAGTGGTTTGACAGATTTATGCATTACACTGTGCTCACCACAAGTATAGCTGTCATCTGTCATGCTATTATAATTTCATTGACTATATTCCTTATGCTGTAACGTTAATTCTGTGGCTTACTGTGCTTGCTTCGGCAGCACATATACTAATTCTGTGGCTTATTTATTCCATAGCTAGAAGCCTATATCTCCCTCTCCTCTTCACCCATTTTGCCCATCTCCCATCCTCTCCCCTGTGGCAACCATCAGTTTGTTCTCTGTATTTGTAGGTCTGATTCTGCTTTTTGTTTTATTCACATGTTTTGTTTTTTAGATTCTACATATGAATGAATTCATATGGTCTTTGTCTTTCTTTGTTTGACTTAGTTCACTTAGCATAATACCTTCTAGGTCCATCCATGTTTTTGCAAATGGCATAATCTCAATCTTTTTTATGGCTGTGTGATATTCCACTGTGTATGTACACCACATCTTCGTTACTCATTTTTCTACTGATGGACAGTTAAGTTGCTTCTATATCTTGGCTGTTGTAAATAATGCAATAAATGTAGGGGTACATATATCTTTTTGAATTCGTGTTTTCATTTTCTTTGGGTAAATATTCAGTAGTGGAATTATTGGGTCATATAGTAATTCTATTTTTAATTTTTTTTAAATATATTTTTTTTAATATTTATTTTTGAGAGCAAGAGAGAGACAGAGTGTGAGTGGGGGAGGGGCAGAGAGAGGGAGACACAGAATCCAAAGCAGGCTCCAGGCTCTGAGCTGTCCACACAGAGCCCGATGCAGGGTTCGAACTCACGAACTGTGAGATCATGACCTGAGCCGAAGTCAGTTGCCCACCCGACTGAGCCACCCAGGTGCCCCTCTATTTTTACTTTTTTGAGGAACCTCCATACTGGTTTCTATAGTGGCTGTACCAATTTTCATCCTCACTAACACTGTATGAGGGTTCCTTTTTCTTTACATTCTTGCCAACACTTGTTATTTCTTGTCTTTTTTATTTTAGCCATTATGATAGGTGTAAGGTGATATCATGTTTTTGATTTGCATTTTCCTGATGATTAGTGATGTTTAGCATCTTTTCATGTGTTGCCATCTGTGTGTCTTCTTTGCAAAAATGTCTCCTCAGGTCCTCTGCCCATTTTTTAATTGGATTGTTTGTTTGTTTTGGTGTTGAATTGTGTAAGTTCTTTATATTTTTTTGGATATTAACCCCTTGTCAGATATATATTTGCAAATATCTTCTTCAGTTCTATAAGTTGTCTTTTTGTTTTGTTGGCAGTTTCTTCTGCTGTTGCAAAGGCTTTTTATTTTGACGTAGTCCCAATAGTTTAATTTTGCTTTTGTTTCCTTTGCCTTAGAAGACATGTCTAGAAATGTGTTGCAATGGCCAGTGTAAGAGAAATTACTGCCTGTGATCTCTTCTAGGATTTTTATGGTTTTAGATCTCATATATAGGTCTTTAATCCACTTTGAGTTAATTTTTGTTTCTGGTGTTAGAAAGTGGTCCAGTTTCATTCTTTTGCATGTAGCTGTCTAGTTGTCCAAGCACTATTTATTAAAGAGACTGTTTTGGGAATTGCTTCCTCTCTTAATCTATCTTTGTTTTTGGATTAGATGAAAGAATTCATATACATAATCAATATGGAAATATTCTTTTCTTATGGACTGAAATTAATTAGAAGGAAATAACAAGAAAGAAGGTAAGAGAAGGAAATAAAACGAGAAGACTATAGGAGTAGAGAGATGTGATAGAAAAATAATGGTAGCAGCAGAAAGGTTAAAAAAATTCTTGTAAAGGCTACAAAATGTTATTAAAATGTGACATAGTGAAATCCATTTATCAGGTTCCTGGATTTAACATTTCCCTAGAGATATGAAAGTATTGCTAAGTGCCAAAGTATTTTTCTCACATTTAATTTTTACAGTGCTTAAGACATTTCCCTACTGTTTTTCGTGAAAAATATTATGAAGGTTTCACTTTGTTTTTAAAGGACTAAAATTTTTAACAATATCAAGTTAGATAAGAGAGCTGAATTACTTCGGTGAATTTCACAATTGGGAAAACATGTCCCTTCCTGACTTTTTTTTTAAATTAAAAAAAATTTTTTTTAAGTTTATTTTTATGTTGAGCGGGACAGACACAGTGTGAGTGGGGAAGGGGCAGAGAGAAGGGGGGAGACAGAATCCCAACAGGCTCTGGGCTGCCATTGCAGAGGCTGATGAGGGGCTTGAACTCACAAAACCGTGAGATCATGACCTGAGCCGAAACCGAGTTGGATGCTTAACTGACTGAGCCACCCAGGGACCCTTTCTTTTCCTTCCTGACTCTTTAAGGACAGGTAAGTTTGAGGTGGTATGGAAAGAATCTCTGAGTGTGATGCTGCCTATGATGGTATGACTGTAGTAGTTAAATCTCTGATACTGTATGAATTGTTTGGTTGTCTGGTTACTTCTTGTTTTTTTTTTTTCAATGGGGTGCTATTATTCTTTTGGAGCTTTACTGCATAATCTGAACTTGATTAGCAGGAGGTCAGAGAGGGCCATTGAGTTTGTCTACTCTTGCCAGATAGCTTAGATGAGAACAGGAATTGAGTGGGTGGAGCATGTTTTAAGTCTTGTCAAAATATTCCGGTTAGCTCTTGCACGATGCATAACCAAACGGTCCCCTTCCATCAAAGTAGCCTTAGGAAGTATAAAATAAGAAACGTGAGAAATTGTAGAGACTTTTTGGGGTTAAAATGTGACTTTTTTTTTTTCATTTAAATTTTAGTTAACATACAGTGGTTTCAGGAGTAGAATTCACGGATTCATCACTTACATACTACACCCAGTGCTCATCGTAACAAGTGCCCTCCTGGCCCATCTGGCCCACCCCTTACCCACTTCTTTATCCCCTTATCCACTTCCTCCATAAACCCTCCATTTGTTCTCTATTGTTAAGAGTCTCTTGTGGTTTGTTTCCCTCTCTTATATTTTCCCCTTCCTTCCCATATGTTCATCCGTTTTGTTTCTTAAATTCCACATGTGCGTGAAATCATATGGTATTTGTCTCTCTCTCTGACTGACTTATTTCAGTGAGCATAGTACATTTTAGCTCCATCCCTGTCATTGCAAATGGCACGATTTTTTTCTTTTTGATGGCTAAGTAATATTCCAATGTATGTATTGTGTGTGTGTGTGTGTGTGTGTGTGTATGTATATGTATATATATGTGTATATATATGTATATGTATATGTATATATATGTGTGTATATATATATATATGTATATATATACACACACACACACACACACACACACACACACACACCACATCTTTATACAGAATGTAACTATTTTAGAAATGAGAGAGACCTCATGCAATTCCTGGGGCAACCCAACTAACTTTATGCAGATTCAGAAAACCAAAGGAAGGTTTTGTCGTTGTTTTTCTTCACTCCCACTAAGTTGGGTCATTCACTGAGCAGATATTGAGCAAGTGCTTATGAATTCTGATGAGGCAGGGGCGCCTGGGTGGCTCAGTCGGTTGAGCGTCCGACTTCAGCTCAGGTCATGATCTCACGGTTCGTGAGTTTGAGCCCCGCGTCGGGCTCTGGGCTGATGGCTCAGAGCCTGGAGCCTGCTTCCGATTCTGTGTCTCCCTCTCTCTCTGCCCCTCCCCCATTCATGCTCTGTCTCTCTCTGTCTCAAAAAATAAATAAACATTAAAAAAAATTTAAAATAAAAAAATGAATTCTGATGAGGCAAACAACACACCTCTTGGTTCCAGTGAGATGGTGACAACAACATCTAAGTGGTGGACCCCAGGGAAAGTGAGACTGAGGAGATACTGTTGGGCTTTGTTAGTGAGGAAGATTTTCCCTTACTCTGCCTGCAAAGTCCCACATTCCATCTCAACTTGATCAAACTGAACTCCTCCTTCAGGGCCTCTCAAGACCTCTTTCTGTGAGGCTCTCTGAGATTCACCAGTTGGAATTGATCCATTCTTTCACTGCACTATTTTCCCTTATTATTAGAATAATATTCGCAGTTTGGCCAATTGATCAATGAATTGATTGATTAATTCATTCATTCAACATGTGTTTGTTAAACACAATGTATCGGCCATTCAACATATCAGGGAAGGGGATGATGAGTAAGACTCTATCCCTGTCTTCAGTGAACTAATTGTGCATTGCCGTTGCTTGTCTATATCGCTTTCTCCCACTAGATCTTAAGCCCCTAAGAGTAATGATGGCTCTTGCTCATCTTCTTCCGTGTGCCCAGCATAGTGCCTGACTATGCAAGGCCTTCAGCAAGTGCCTTTGAATATATTGAATTTGTTTTTGTTTCTGTTACACAGAACTGAAAATTCATGGATATTACTCCCTTATAGTTGAAATTTGTATAATAGGCTTATATTAGAGGAAACCAGAGTTCTGACAGCTTATATTAAGTGACACATCCAGCTGTATTTAGTAAGTCTGTAATAGATGAATTCATATTTGATACTTTTTATGTTAGTTTACAAGCCACTGAACTATTGTGCTTTACTTTAGCATATTTTAAATAAATCAAATAACTGAAGAACTAATGTTTTTGAAATATAATTTGTAGTAGAAACAAAGGGTCGGATCTTTGTTTATATGCACAATGATTTAGTAAGCAATAGAGTCAGATGTCAAAAGGCTTTTAGGTCACTGGTTGAGTAGCATTGTGGTTTATTATTTACCTTTTGCCTACCACAAATGTTCTTCTAATCCAAGAACCCAGAGTAAATGTTTGCTGAGAGTCTCTGCAATGCCTAAACAATGAAATATTCACATGCTTTAGTGGTAGCAAAATTGAATGGCAAACAGCTGCCAAGCAGCCATTCCTTACTGATCTAATCCAGGAGGTTTGTGAAAGGGGAACATATGGATAGGGGCTAACTGGAAATTAGCAAAGATCTAAATGTTTGACTAAATGTGGTTATAGTTTGGTATGGTAAAGCCCAGAGGTGAGAAATGACCTCATATCAAAGCCAAGTGGTGAGAAAGAACTTTACTGGAAACAGCTATGGCACAAACACAGAATCAGATATGAGATGCTCTTTCCTGGGGCTATATTCAAAGGAAGTTGTTATCAGACTTATACTATGGCCTGAATAAGGAAATAAGACTTTAAAATGACCTAAAAAGGCACGATTTCTGCCAGGGTAGAGTTGGGAAGCATATATTAGTGTTTAAGTATAATGCAGTGTTCCTATGAAAGTATATACTACAAATATGGGACCACTGAGAAAGAAGCACTGAGGGAAATACAGATGGTTTCCCAACACTTGGCAGAAGGTTTTTGTTTCAGGCGGAAACACCTATACATCACCATAGGCAAAGGCAGGATGATGTGAAACATTACAACACATTTGTTTATTTACTTATTTGTTTATTGTGGGAGTGTAAAGTGTGATGGGCAAGTAATTTGTAAGAGCCCGATTTTCTATATTCCTTGATATAAATAGCATGAAAAAATGATAAATAAGCAGGAAAATATATTTCTTAGTCATATTTTCTAATGTTTAATCCAGCATCTGTTAAGTCAATGCAAGGACAACCTTTTATTGCATGTTTTCACTTCCAATTATTTTATTAGGTATCTTCCCAATTTATTTCATAAGGTTAATTTTACACGAGTTAAATAGACCAAACAACTTGGCATTTCCAGATGTAACATTCAACATCCAAATTTAAATTGCTCTAGTGATCCCAAAGAGTGATCTAGAAATTTGTGACCTTGATGAAGCCCACAGTGGCCCCTGTGTCACCTGTGAGTTGCTTAGCTAATGAGTGAGCATGGCTGGCTACCCAGCAACCTCATATTGAACCTTGTTATAAATACACCCACATTTGGATTACTGCTAGTGTCCTCTGCCTCCTCCCTGCTGTGCGGTGTCCTCCACCCTCCTCTTCATCATGATGGCCTCTGTTGTCTGCAGGGGCCGTCATCAGCACTTGGAAGCATTGCTCTGGTTTTGCGCAGACAGGTAAGGTTAATGTAGCTATTGTAATGATGTAACTTAATGGACTTTAGAGTTTATTTGCACGGCAGGATTTATTTTAATGGCCTCATAAATTATTGAAGTCCGATATTTATAGAACCATTGAGGGTCTGAAAGGTGTTGTCTAAAATTTTCAGTCATATCTTAGTGACTTGTGTGGGGGAGTTGGAATGATCCAGAGATCTTTAGGAATATCAAGGATCTGTAGCAGTCTTCAGGTTTTTGAGTGTTCATCTGGAATCTTTCTCATGTCAGATACATGGTCTGGAAGAGCTGGATTTCCTTCATGAAAAAAACTGACCTGTGCTTTCAGTATTTTGAGTGAAGAAGTAGGTGGCTGGAAACAGTAAACTGCAGTTTATTATTCATTGTTAGGAGTCGTTAATGTTAAAAACACATTTAAAAATATATACAATTGATTTTTAAAATAAAAATTAGACTTTTAGTGGTTATGAAATAAGGGCTTTCTGAGTTTTAAAATGCTTTTAAGCTTCTTCTAGAGGCACAGATAAAACTTATTTAATGTTATTGAATGGCAAAAGGTGCAGACTAGTAGAATTTAGAGATATATGAGGTTTTAGAACACAAATGAAAAAATGTGAGTGTTTGTAGTGTTGAGTTACATGGTTCCAAAAAGGCTTTTGACCATTGACCTCTGAAGCCCGTCCATATGTTTGCTTATGTGTGTATAGAACCCCTCTCTGACTGTTCATCAAAGCCATTTAGCAGGGAGGCCATTCAGGTATAAAGTGAGAGGAAGGCCTCTTTCTTTTCATGTTTTTGAGCTTTACATTATTATTATTGTGTTGAGTATAACATTCGTGCTTTGTGGACTTAACCAGAGATACATCTATTCATTTATTCCTTTCCTCTTTAAAAATTCCAGTGGTCATTTTTAAGAGAAATAGAACTGAAGATCATGACCTCTCCACTGAATCTGTTTAAAGTGTATATATTAGACCACATTTCTTGCTGTTTTTTCTTGACTATGAACTTACTATTTTTAATAATAAAATTATTAATAATAATAATTATTATTATTAATAATAAAATTATTAATAATAATTATTATTATTAATAATAATAATCAGAGTGAGTGAGCTGGGGAGAGGCAGAGGGAAGTGGGAGACACAGAATCCAAAGCAGGCTCCAGGCTGTCAGCACAAAGCCGGACACAGGGCTTGAACCCACAAACCATGAGATCATGACCTGAGCCTAAGTCAGACGCTTAACTGACTGAGCCACCCAGGTGCCCCGACTATGAACTTATTATAGCTTTTCTTGATTTGAGATAGCACTATAGGCATTTTGGTAAATGCCTTAAACAATTATATAATTTCATCAGTTCTTGTGTAAATGATATTCTTCTTCAAGTAGATAATCATCCATAAAATGGTAATTATTGCTAATGTATATGGAAAAAACATTCCAACTTCATTAGTCATCAGAGAAATATGAGACACCTCTCTTGGACTCCTATTTTTTTCGATGATGTGCTTATTTGTAGTTTTCTTCAAAAAATGCCAGTAAATTACTATGTAAAATGGAATCAAAATTCTTTTTAAAGGTCTCACTCTGTTATTTGTATTTTCCTAGATTGAGATGAACCAATTTTCCAGGGTTGAAGCTTTGTTTAATTTTGAAAGTCAAGGTATCTTTTATTTTTATTTATTTATTTATTTTTACATTTATTTATTTTTGAGAAACAGAGTGAGACAAAGCGTGAGTGGGGGAGGGGCAGAGAGAGAAGGAGACACAGAATCTGAAGCACGCTCCAGGCTCTGAGCAAGAGGTCAGCACAGAGCCTGACGCGGGGCTCGAACCCACGAACTGTGAGATCACAACCTGAGTCGAAGTCGGACGGACGCTCAACCGACTGAGCCACCCAGGCGCCCCTCAAGGTATCTTTTAGGCATACTTTTGGATATGTGTGTATAAGGAAGGAACAGAATAGGATATGCCAAGCTCCTTTTCTGTAGTTAGGTGATATAGAACAAAAGCAAGGAAGAAAGTGGAAAGAAATACCTAGAAATACATGGGAGCACAATAGGAGGTCCTATAGCATCTTTACAGACTCCTTGTCAGGTACACCAGATACGTTATGGCTCTTTCTTGAACACTTGGTCGTTGGTTAATAACAGCACTAGCCTCTGCAGGTTGCAGCTCTGTAGCAGAGTAAAGTCTTTCTTGTGCCATTTTAATGGTATAGAACTTTTTATTTTGTCAGTCATAAATATGGTGTATAGTTGTGGGATGAAATATGGCGTTATGCATTTGAACATACATCAATTAATAAAAAATATAGCAAAAAGAATGAAGACCTCGCTGTCTTCTCCAGGTGTGTCTCAGCTAACCTTATGTCTAAATGTTGTATTTCTTGTTTTTTTTTACTATGAAAACAGAATTAGAGTTGCTTTCTGTCAACTGCTTGGGGAGAAAAAAGAGATAGCCAGAAGGTCAAAGATTTAAGGCATGTGCTCTCTCTCTCTCAGTCTCTGTACTTTTAAGTGTGGTTTTGAGAATTACTACAGCTGCAGAGACAAGAAACTACCAGGAAAGTACTTAACTTTCACCTAGGTTTGTATTTAGTAATTTCTAATTGGTATCAAATTTAGAAAAATTTAGTTTTTCAAATACATACACTTGAACTTTTGTATTATACTCATGCCATTTTTAAAAAATTGCAATCCTGGGGCACCTGGGTGGCTCAGTTGGTAAATTGGCTGACTTTGGCTCAGGTCATGATCTCACAGTCCGTGAGTTTGAGCCCCGCGTTAGGCTCTGTGCTGACAGCTCAGAGCCTGGAGCCTGTTTCAGATTCTGTGTCTCCCTCTCTCTGACCCTCCTTCATTCATGCTCTGTGTCTCTCTGTCTCAAAAATAAATAAACGTTAAAAAAAATTGCAATCCTACTTATTAATAGTGAATTAAAAATAGATTTTTAATATGGGGGGAGAGAAATCAGCATGTTTATTACTCAACATGAGCAGTTAGTCATCCAGCCAAAACCTTTCATCTGTCTTCTTTTACAATTAAAACAAAATCTATTAGTTCTGTCAATCAGCAGTCATCTGGGGTGATGACAAGGGCTGTACAAACACCAGTAGCAGCTGCCAAAGAATCAAAGATGAAACTTTTCAAAATCAAGCTTACCTTATATGAAATAAATCAGCCTTTCATGATAAGCTGGGTAACTCAATTGCTTAACTTCTGATAAATATATAAATGAGTATCTTGTAATATGGATTTGGGAACATTTTCCTTTTACTTACAATCATCTGTAGTTCTTTTCCTTAGAAATGCACTGAATCTCAGACTCATTTTAGAGCTGCTACTGGGAAAATGGCATTCTAAGCTATCTGTATGTGTATAATACTTGGAAGAAGCGAAACAGAGAAACTGCAATTTTATACTTAATGGACTGAGATTTTAGTTAAAGTGAGAGAAACAGGTGTTGTGTTTTGTCATGGTCAGTTTGCTCATGATTGAGGGCTCTAGTTTAACCAGAATGCTGACATTCCATTGTTTTCTTATTTAGTTGGTTGCTTGGTATTTAACATCCATGTTTTCAGCAAGGGTCCTAAGTCAGCTGTGTTTCTTAATAATGCTCTCAGAAGAAAAGACTAAAGTTCTCTTCTGGTTTGTGAGTTTTAGTTCAATTAATAAAGTGTGTGGAATATCTGCTTTGAGCAAAGAATTATATGCTCGAGTAGGTGTAGAGGTTCTCAGTAGTTGTATCTCAATAGGTGAGGTTGCATCTGTTAAAGCAGTTAACTTCTTGTCAGGGTGACTAATGCAAACAAGCTAGCATGATATAAGAAAGATTAGAAGAAACCTGTTATCAGGTAGTGTGGAACACGGGGAGGGAATAAGTTCTGCCAGGGATCACAGAGAAGGCTTCTTGAAAGAAATAGCATTTTCATTTGTCATGAAAGATGGATGGAATTTCCGCAAGTGAATATGGGGGATGAAGGTATTTTAAGAAACGATGTTCGTTTTTCCAAGTAATGAGTTTGAAAGGGGGAAATGTTGATACAATGAGTAATTGTGGCTTTGTAGTTATATAGAATTTTTAGTTATGATTCCATGTTTATTTAATAAGGGCTATTTAGCTTTTTGGTTCTTTAAGAGAGACCAAATATCCAGTGGAAGGGTGATTCTTAAATCTGGCTGGTCATTATAATTATCTAGGCCTAAGAGTCTTTAAAGGTGCATGTTTTTGGACTCTGCTCTTAGTTTGTCTCAGTACATCTTGGGTAGGGTTCAAGTTCAAGATTTTAAGTTCTCTGTGATTCTGTCCAGCCAGCTTTGGAAGATAGACTTCCTCACGAGCTTTTTTTTTTTTTTTTTTTTTTTTTATTGCTCACTAAGAATATAACCTTCCTCCTGTCATTCGTAAGTTCTCAAATCAAAAGAAAACAAATAGACATGTTTTATTTCAGTCTATGCTTAGTTATTTGATGCTTGAAATTTCACTGTTCAAGTGGAATGGGAATTTGTTCTTAGCTATAGGCACATAAGTGCTCAATAAATATTTGTTGAACCAGTGAGATGTACTAAAAATAAAAAGTTTTAAGGTCGAATTGGAGAGTACCCCACAGTAAATTCCTCTAAGGGACTCAATTTTTTTTTTTTTTTTTTTGGTCTATTCTCTCTGTTTTTGACCACAGTATGTAATGCACTTAGATTTTTGGAAAAACCCTACAGGTTCCTTGTGGCTTATGCTTTGAGCATCACTGATAGCTAAGTTCCTATAACATCATGAGGGGCGGCTAGATAAAGAAAGTCCTATTGCTGAAAATTTCTGTGATGTTCAGGCTCTTTTGTAGCCTGTATTTTTGCTTGCTTCTTCACTCAACCAAAAATCTGTTTTCTCTAGATTCTGAAAAGGGAATGTGTGCTGATGAGTATTTTGAAGTTCTAAGCAGTTCAACTGCTGTCATTGAGGGTTGAACTGTGCAGTATTATTTGATTTGTTATAGCTTCTTTATTCTACTCGCTCAGCATTTTCCTGGCAGTTAATTACACAGTGGCTTTAGGGTGCATTCCATAAGATGCTGAAGACACAGCTTCGCTGAAGTCTGACACACTTTCCTCCTTGGTTACATAGCTAATGGCCACTCTGGGATAATTAGTGAGAAGAAACTCCAATGGCCCAATTACTGTCTTCTCAAGGTTTTCCCTCTTAATTCTTCTTTACTCAAATCTTAAGAGATTGCCTCGATTGTGGATTATACCTGCGTGCTGTTTAAAACTGGATTTTCTTAGCTGCAGTCAGACAAAAGGGAAAAGATCTGTATTTTAGTGTGTTGGGAGTACTGTAAGAAGTTGCTTATATTTTAAAGAAACGATAGAGTACTATCATTTGGAGCACAGATAGCTAATATTTTCAAAGCCACAGTAATTGCTGGGTTAAGAATTATACCAACTGTCCTCATCCATGCAGTGAGAGATCTTGAGGTTTCAGACTCAGAGCTGTTGGGTTTCCATCAGAGCTTTGCCTGATATGTAGATTAGTAATCAAACATTGTGCCATTTTTCTGTCAGGCAGCTTGACTTGGGGTATTGTAACTTACTAATGTAATGAAAATGCATGTGCATATGCCTTGGTAATAAAACTATGTGAACATGTCTACCACAGTGTTTGGTAGGTAGATAGAATCTAAATCTTGTAAATTCCTGAGTCATCTAAGTCAGCCATATGTCGTCTGCCTTTTTAGAATTTCTTTCCAAGATAGAACACAGTGAGTTCATTCTTTTTCCTAAGGTTCATGTCAACATAAGGTACTTCTTCTTGCAATTGTGAAGCAAATGTGTTTCTGAATTTTGTTTACACTGGGGAAAAACTGACTGTTACAAGAAATTCGCTTTGAAAAATTGCTCTTTGGAAAGTTATTAATATTATGGCTATGCTATGGATGTGCCATTTTCTATGAATGTGTTCTTTGTATAGGGAGAGGGTGCTCAGTGAATATTGGTTGATCGAATTGATGTAATGACATTTTATCATATGGGTTCTAAATCTTTCCTTTCACTGCAGTCTTCCTGTTTGGTTCGAATGTTCTCAGCTATCTTTGTGGAGCATGTTACTATCTCAGCCAGCCTTTTGTTTCGATGTTGTGCACTGTGCTTTCCCAAATGGCTCATAAGGATTGGTACTAGTAACTTAAAGCCTCGGAGCAAGGAAACTGAGCCAGGCCATGTTGCTGGAGCTCACCTAACTTGTTGTGTTTTATCAAAAAGCAGTAAGATTGATGAATGTAAGAAAAGAATATTCTAGGAGTATAACAACAACAACAACAGCAGCAGCCGCAGCAGCAAATTCCATTTTGTAGCTTGGCAAATCTTCCTCTGGTTTGTCTCTAGCAAAGTAAAAGTTGTTTGGGTGTAGAGGTTTGGGACTTTGTATTCAGTAAGAAATGGCCACAGGATGTCTAAATACTTTCTCTCACTTCAAATTGATACACAGAGGGGCATTGCCTGCTGCGACTGTTTGGAATTCTGTAGGAAACCGTGACTCTGTCAGTATATTTTCCTCTAATATCCTCTCAACTGATAAATGTCTTTGCTAAGAGGAAGTCTTTCAAAGGGTAGAGTTAAAACAACTGATCCATAGAATATTAGGATCTAGTAGGCTGAAATTAATGGAACTAGAGTTGGAGAATAAGACTGTTGAGTGTACTCCTTAGAACCACTGATAGTGTTGGGGGTACCTGGGGGGCTCAGTCAGTTAAGCTTCCAACTTTCGCTCAGGTCATGGTCTCATGGTTTGTGGGTTCAAAGCCCCCCGTTGGGCTCTGTGCTGACAGCTTGGAGCATGGAGTCTGCTTCAGATTCTTTCTCTCTCTCTCTCTCTCTCTCTCTCTCTCTCTCTCTCTCTCTCTCTCTCTCTCTCTCCCCCTTCCCCATTGCTCTCTCTCCCTCTCAAAATAAATAAATCAACATAAAGGAAAAAAAAGCCCCACCGAGAATGGCTTCTCCAATGTGGTTTCTCAAGTTCTGTATACTTGCGCAAATTAAAATCAGGCAATTTATGTAGTCTTCTTTCATATAGAAATATTCAGGAAAACTCAAATTTTAATCTTGAAATGTTGGAACTTCTGTATGTTTTTTTAATGTTTATTTATTTTTAAGAGAGACAGAGCCGTGTGCACGTGCGCACACCACACACACACACACACACACACACACACACACACACACACACACAGGAGAAGGGCAGAGAGGGACAGGGACGGAGGATCCAAAGTGGTGCTGACAGTATAGAGCCCATGTGGGGCTCGAATTCACAAACTGAAATCCTGACCTGAGCCAAAGTCAGACGCTTAACTGACTGAGCCACCCAGGTACCCTGAAATGTTGGAACTTCTTTAGAAGAAAGCTTTTATGTCCTTTTCCTTACTCAAGGACTTTTCCAGAAAATTTGTGCCCTTTGTAAATATATACATTCTTAAACTTTTTATTGAAGTTTGCAAAGTGTGGGAAATGTATGCGTTTGGCATTTTAAAGATTTTTTTGGAAATTATTTTGGCTCTTTTAATAAGTTGCATCATTATTTGGATTTTGCCCAGTTTAGAGGCTGAACTGCCTGGTAAAGCACTGAAGGAAGATTTACAACTGTAGGAGCCTAAGCTTTTTCTTCCAGTGATGTTATCCCTTTCCTTTCATTGAGATGTAAGTCAGAAAATTGAGGTTTGCTGGCATTTCGTCTGTGTCCTAGCTGTGTAATCACAGGCACATTATGTACCAATGCAGAGCCTCAGGCTTCATATCTGTAAAACTGGATAAGGAACCTCGCCTGCCTCAGAGATTGTTATGAGGGTCTCAAGGGATAATATATGTGAAAGCAATTGGGAAACTGTAAAGCAATACATTATTATAATTTCTGTGAAAGGGAGTTTCAAATCATATTTACCTTGTGGTCACTATGGTCTATTATAAGTAAATCTCTGTTTAAACTACTCTCTATTAATTTCTAAATGTGATTTCCCCATAGTTCTCGACTCATATTGAACATATGTTTCATTCTGATTCAATAAAATGATAAATTTTTTCCTTAAATCCATACCATGTATATTATTTTTTTCTAATAACAATGATAATGCTTATCTGTATGACTCCAAAAGATAAGCTCCACTTTTCTGTAATTATTTCTTTGCTTAAAAATTTTCTTATTTATCTCAAGGGAATTTCATCTATCCGATATTATCCTATTTTTCTCTTGTCATTTAACGAATGTGTTAATTAAACTCAGACCCGATACCAACCCTGGCACATGCAGCAGGCCCTCCTCCCATTTGACATATTTTCCTTTATCATTTTCCTATGTGATCTCAGAGCCACTTTTCAATCCATCTGGCAGTGTTCATATTAGGCCAATTTTAATTAAGCTTGTGAATTATACTCTGAGACCCCGTCTAAGTTATTTTACTGGAATACAGTTTTAGATCATTGGTTTTGCCATAATTCAACATATTATGCCATTAAAATATTAAAAGTAAATCGATCAAGTCTGTCCAGTCTGATTACATGTTTTTAAAAGTTGTAAATATTGTACTGATTATTGCCTATTACACCATTTATTTATTTTTTTATTAAAAACATTTTTTTTAACCTTCATTTATTATTGAGAGACAGAGAGACACAGAGCATGAGCAAGGGAGGGGCAGAGAGAGAGGGAGACACAGAATCCGAAGCAGGCTCCAGGCTCTGAGCTGTCCACACAGAGCCTGACATGTCCGCACAGAGCCTGACACGGGGCTCGAACTCACGCACTGCGAGATTATAACCTGAGCCGAAGTCAGACGCTTCACCGACTGAGGCACCCATGCGCCCCTTACTCCATTTATTTCAAAGGAAGGTATTTCTTGAAGTTTCTGTACAAAATGGAAAATTGGGGGCACCTGGGTAGCTTGGTCAGTTAAGCCTCCGACTTGGGCTCAGGTCATGATCTCACAGTCCGAGAGTTTGAGCCCCACGTCAGGCTGTGTGCCGACAGCTCAGAGCCTGAAGCCTGCTTTGGATTCTGTGTCTCCCTCTTTCTCTCTCTGCCCCTCCCCCACTCATGTTCTGTCTCTCTGTCTCTCTGTCTCAAAAATAAATAAACACTAAAAAAAACAAAACAAAATGGGAAATTGAACGATACAGAGTGGGAATTTATTGGACAATTAGCAGGATTTTACTCCACTTTTGGTGCTTAGGTCATTGCATGTTCACTTCTCCTCCCTCAGGGGACAGGCTTACGTCCTCATCCTGTCCTCTCTTCAGTTCTTCCCCCTTTCCCCACTAATGTGATATTTGGACAGATAACCTTGGCTCTTGAGACACTTGTTCCTTTTCCATCTGTTTGTCTTACACTGCCCCTGCCTCTCTGAAGCACTTGCCTCTGGGTGGTTTGTCTCCATCAAGAATGCTTTTCCCACCATAGGCTAACTCTGCTGCAGTTTTCAACTCAGAACTAACTTCTCAGTCCTGAGACAGTTTAGTCTGACAAGACCTATCTTCTCAGAACATAACACATTGGGCTCTCCCCACATTCTCCATCACCTTACATTATTTTAGAGGGGTGCTGTTAGCATTGCAGATGTTTCAGATACTGCTTCCTGCAGGCACTCCCCAGTTCCTGTCTGATCAGCTTCAGATTTACTGTTGATCGCTAGAGAACTATGCCGCGTCTGTGCAGGGTGCTTGTTTCTGAAAGGTCATTTCCTGGTGTGAATTCTAACCAAAGGAGTTCAAGCCAGAGGACAGTCTTCTTTCTTTTGTGCACTTGTTTTACTTAGGAGAGAAATGAAGTCTCCATTCAGATGTGCTGCACAGAACAAAAATATTAGACGATGAGGTGACATGTTACTAATAGAAATAGGTAAATCAAAATATTTAAGCTCATCTAAGCTTTGACATGTGTCTAGGTTTCATGGTGAATTGAACAGAGAATTGTTTCTGAGTTTGATTTAGGAGTTTATTCTTCTCATTATTTATAGTATCCCCTTCAAAACCTAAGGTGACACAGCTTTTTAAAAAATGTTCATTTATTTATTTTGAGAGAGAGAGAGAGAGAGAGAGAGAGAATCCCAAGCAGGCTCTGTGCTATTATGAACTGCAAGAACTGCATGAACTGCGAGATCACGACCTGAGCTGAAATCAAGAGTCAGACACTTAACTGAGTGAGCCACCCAGGTTCCCCAAGATGACACAAGCTTTGCACCTCTCTGCTGCTTTTTTATGTCATTTGGCTATTCTTGGACTTTGCTTTTGAGCACCCCAAAGCAAATAGTTCTCCCTCATTTGTTCTGCTGTTCATATCATCATAAGTGATAGGGACCACATATCATGGGAATGGTAGGGGAAGCTACCCAGTTTTTTTTTTGAACCCTCAATTTGAAATTTCTGAAAACATAGATTTGTTTCTTTACCATCCTAAATGATGTTGACAAAGCATTTTGAAGTATAAGGCATTCCTTCTGCATTATACATTTAAAATAAGTTTTCCTATAACAAAATTGAGTATAACCCCTGCGGCTGCCTTCTAGGCTGCTTCCAGTATCAGTGTAAGTACTGGAGTTCATTAATAGCATTTAAGCTTTTATCTCCCACTATTTCATGAAAATAAAATGCAGCTCACATTGTTTTTCAATAATACATCAGATGCTTAAAAATAGTCTGATCTTAAAGGAGTCAATTAAGCATGTTGGTGCCTGGATTCTTCCTAAAAGCTCACCTGAATGTGCTTCTAGACATTAGAGATCTAAATAATGCAGCAAGTGAGATGATTTTTTAAAAAGCTGACAACCAAGGGTTTAGATAAAATATTTTAAATGGAGAACGTTTGCCTACAACTGTTTTGCATTCCTGTCTACTCGCAGCCCACCTGCCCCAATCCCTGCCCATTCTGTCACCAAGCATCAACCTTCCTAAACACAGAAAGAGAAAAGATTATAAGAAAACACAGTATGTGTGAAAACTATGAAGTCAACAAGCTGAGTGACAAACTTGAACCCCGAGAGCAGAGCAGGCATTAAAGGAGTAAATTTTGTCAGGTGGAGGATGGATCCGGGAAGGGTGGGTCTGGTGTAGAATTGTGAAACACATGGCCTACCTGGTAGGTGGAGGTCACTGTGGTGGGATCTTAATGAGCTTGGTGGGAAATTGGAGGGAGGGAAGGCAGGGGAAGATAGATGGGGTCATGTTGTGAAGTCTGTATGCTAAGATTAGGAGCTTTAGTTTTGGTAGGAGGCAGCGAAATCCAAGATACGTTTTCCAAACTTGGGAAAGAACCATGGTCATCTTTTCTCTCTCTGTCACGGTCTGCCTCAGACTGCATGGTGCAAGATGAACCGGAAAGGAGTAGCTGTGGAGAAGGGGTAGCAAGACGACCTGCTAACTCCTGAGGTATCTTGCAGTAGTTCTTGGTCAAGGAGTAACAGAGCTGGACTAACATGTTGGTTCTGACCATCCGGCACAGCCTTCACTCATCTCCTATGTGACAAATCTTCCGATGCCTGAAGGCAGTCTTTGGTCTTATTAAGACATATTGTTGTGGGAGCTTATGAAGTCCCAGCTTCCCTCTCCAACTAGAACAGGGTAAAAGGGCCAGTAGTGACTTGTCAACCTACTTGTGAACTTGCCTTCTCTCTTCTCATAACTTTTATGCCACTGTACTGTTCTTATTACTTTGAAATTACAGTGCTTTTAAATATTTGATTTTGAAACAACATTGATGTGGGGGTGGTCTTGATTTTAGAAAACTCTGGCAAGGTCTAGAACTTTTAGAGAGCAGGATCCGGAAGACTCGTGTGTTTGGATTCTGTTTGCCAGATCTCAGATTGGCAACAAAGGACTTTGAGTTTGGTTGTTTCTCACATCTCTTATAAAGAACATGTAAATGATTTGAGCATTACATTTGCTTCTGCTTGTGTACTGCTCGCTAACAGTAGACGTTGTAGCTGTAGTTCTTACAGTGATTAGGACTGTTCTTTTTTTAAGGTACCACTTTTCACCACCTTTATGACTATGGAGAGCAGGACTATGGAGTGAAGGCCACTAAACTGACATTATAACCGTTGCCGTGAAACTGGTGCTTTCCTGCTGGCATCATTTAATCTGGTGCCTTTTTGGAAAGGTTGTAGTTCTCATTTAGTTGTCAAGGAACATGGTTCTATCTTGTAAGTGCTGCTTTCTGATGACTTCTTACAGCAGGGACCCTGTCCTTTGGAGAACCTCTTTTTGAGGTTCTGAGGATGGACAAAGATGATTCCTTTCAACACTGTGTTTCGGGAATGGACTATTGGAAAAGGCTCGCTTTTAGATTACTAAATATGATAAACATGGCTGAACTGTGAGTGGTAATGCCTTCCCTTAAGAGTTGAATAACTCTGCAGTTGCTTTTCTGGCTCTGGATAGCTAGGGTCTGCACGTGTGGCTGTCATTGACTCTGCAGCTGGACTTGAGAGAAATTGTAAGGGTGACCAAGCATCACAAAAATATAATGCTGCTTTTATCTGAAACCTGTTGGAAGAATTTGATCAGGAGTTTTGCTGAATATGTTTAAAAAATTAACACCTTCTGAACAGATTTTCATTAGAATATTTAAAAATTTAACCTGTAGGGGCTCCTGGGTGGCTTAGTTGGTGAAGCGTCCGACTTAAGGTAATGATCTCATGGTCTGCAGGTTTGCGCCGTGTTGGGCTCTGTGCTGACAGCTCGGAGCCTGGAACCTGCTTCGGATTCTGTGTCTCCCTCTTTCTCTGCCCCTCCCTCACTTGCACTCTGTCTCTCTCACACAAAAATAAATAAACGTTAAAAAAAATTAAAACAAAATTTACCTGTAAAGCAAGAGAATCTAGTTCATCACTTTTTTTCTTACAAACATGAAAATAATTGAGCAAAAATCAACTCTTAGCCATAGCGTACCCAAATCATTGTTTTAGAGAGAGCTGTTTGGGTTATCTTTGTGTTTTGTTTTATCTGTGTCCAAGGTGAAGAGAGTTTTTAATGAAAAAGACTGTATATTGAAGTTTGTATCATTAAAGATGGAATTCTTTTCTCTGAAAAGATTGAGAAAGGATTCTACCCTCTATATTCACTGTATTTGCTGCGTCACCAAATTACTACTTTTCTCTATTTCTAGACATTTTGTCTTTTTATCCTCCGAAGTGTACCTAAACTCTTCATTCAAACACTTGACTGATTTTATCTCACTACATACCAGTTTTGTTATCATATTGCTTTCGCCTTTCTCAGGCTCCTCACAGCCTCCTTGGCTTTCTCTCTCTTTGATCTCATTCTTTCTGAATCCCATCTGTTGATTACGAAGGTCTGTGCCTACAAGTCATAATTTCCTCTTTTCTCTCACATTAATACAATCTCTGTTACTTCTCACTCTAAAATGTTTATTAGGGTTCCAGAATTTATTTTTATTCATTATTTACCATGTTTATGATGAAGCATAAGTAACTTTGAGATGAGTATAGACTAGCTGGGTACACTCAGAATCAGCACCACAGCCAAAATAGTGGACGACAGGGGTGGCTTTTAGACTATTTCAAATGAGAAGTGACAGAAGGAAGTGGATTTATTTAGCAGTAGGAAGGGGCCTATTGTACTACCCTCAAGTATTTGAAGGATTATCACATGGAAGAAGAATGAGCTATGTCCCACATTGTCTTAAAAAGTGTGCTAGGGGTACATTTTATGGTATATTAATTACATCTTTAAAAAAATAGTGCAAGGACCAGTTGGTGGAAATGACAGGAACATGTCTTGGCTTATTTGTTTCATATGAAGGATAACTTTCGAAAGTTAAAATGGTCTCGAGGTATGAAATTCTCTCCCTCTGAAAGCAGTGAGTTTTCTGTTACTGGAGATGCTCAGTTATGTGCTATAGGCCTGCTGTTGGTGGGATTTAGGCATTAGGTAGGAGACTGCGCTGGATGACCTCTACACTGTTTCTTTGATTCTGAAAGATGTACTTTCTCAGCTCTTTAATGATATAGGAGTCAGTAAACAATAGACATGATTATGAGAGTGACCTCTCTTTTAGTTTTAAGGTTAGAACCATATTATTTAACAATTGTTATTTTTCTTCCCATGATTATCACCAATTTTTCACAGCAGGAGAAGGGTGGAGTGAAACTCCCACATCTTGAAGGCGGATATTGTATAACGTTGCAAGGAGGATAGGGAAGCAATGATAAGAGTCATAAATTGCAGCTGGAAGCTTGGAACTGATTCCTTCACCCTGCGGTAGCTCAGAAAGGATTCGGCTCCAAGTTTAATGAATAATGAAACATGATCTGAAGAAATTCTGTGCAAGAAATACTTTGTTGCCTGGTTCTTAAGTGACTTGTAGTGACTGTATCTTCTGTTAATGAGAAGCAGTTCTCCTTCACCATCTCTCTCAGAGTTTGAGATGACCAGGATTTGCTTGAAGAGTTCATTTTAATTACAGGTTAATTTCATACATGTTGGTGGTCTGTGGTCGTTGCAGAGCAGATGCAGAAAAGCCCTGGCTTTAAGACTGAGCTTTTAAAATAAAAGTTGGGGGGCGCCTGGTTGGCTCAGGTGGTGAAGCGTCTGACTTCGGCTCAGGTCATGATCTTGTGGTTCATGAGTTTGAGCCCTGCATTGGGTTCTCTGCTGTCTGCACAGAGCCCCCTTCAGATCCTCTGTTCCCTTCTCTCTCTGCCCCTCTCCTGCACGTGAGTATGTGCTCTCACTCCCTCTCAAAAAGAAGTAAACACTAAAAAAATAAAAGTTGGGACATTTTCCTCAAAGTATTTGCTAATTGTATTATGAAATGAAACATTACATTGAGAATCATGGAATCTTTTTTAAAAAAAAATTAATATTTATTTTTGAGAGAGAGAGAGAGAGAGAGAGAGCGCAAGTGAGCATGAGTAGGGGAGGGGCAGAGAGAGAGGGAGACACAGAGTCTGAAGCAGGCTCCAGGCTCTGAGCTGTCAGCACAGAGCCCAACATGAGGCTCGAACTCATGGACTGTGAGATCATGACCTGAGCAGAAGTTGGATGCTTAACCAACTGAGCCACCCAGGCACCCCAGAATCTTCTTGGTAGAAAGTACCTTAGATGACACTTGATCCAATCACCTTGTTCTTTCTAAAGAACTCAGGCAACTCATTGGTAAATGGGACTGGCAAGTTGTGTGTTTGCCACATTCAGTAGTGATATTTTAGAAACTTTATTGTTTTTTTCAATCCTTTGCAACTTTTAGGAAGCCTGCTTGCTTTTTTTTTTTTTTAAGTTTATTTATTTTTGAGAGAGAGAGAGCGAGAGCGAGCACAAGTCGGGGAGGGGCAGAGAGAGAGAGGGAGACACAGAATCCCAAGCAGGTTCCATGCTCTGAGCTGTCAGCTCAGAACCCAATGTAGGGTGGGAACTCACGAACCACAAGATCATGACCTGAGCCAAAGTCAGATGCTTAACTGACTGAGCCACCCAGGTGCCCTCTGCTTACTTACATCTTATTAATTAAGTCTACTTTGAAAAATGTGTTTACAAAACAGGAGAAACTACAGCTGAGTTTATAGTAATTCTTCCCATGCAACCAGAATATAAGAGATTACTAAAAATTCACAAACATCTTTTCTGGAATATTATCATTGAACAGAACCAGCCTCTACTTGTCATCCTGATAGTTAATTGAAACCCTGTGGCCTTAACTTCTGTATCAAACTCACTTCCCTTAGTCAAAATGTTGACTCTGTGACATTCAATTCAGTTTCTTGGGTTGTATACTTGGCATTGTGCCAGATCCAATAGAATGAGTGTTTGGTCATTAAGCACCAATGGAAGAGATTGGCTGTGTGAGAACTAGAAAAATGGAGGAGATAAGAGATTTGTCACTAGGGTAATTCAGTCCTTGTTGTATTTACTATATGTGCAAATAGCAGTGTATATTATACTGCAGAAATACCCAGAGTAAAGATGTTATTATACCTTGTAACAGCTGTACATTTTTTTTCTTTCTTGTAAAAGAAGATTGGAGCTCAAAAATTTAATCAGTGAAGCAGGTAAGCAGATTACTAGGCTCTACTTCCCTTGACCCTCAGCCTTATGGAGAATCAAAAGACATTCTGTTTTATCCAAACACCAAGACCTTATATAAAATGCTGAGAGAGAGAGAGAGAGAGAGAGAGAGAGAGGGGACACGTATGTACATAACTGTTTCTGTTTTTTCATATTTCCAAACCTTAGAGCCCGAGGAGCCTGGGGCAGGCTAGATAGGCATACCAGGAAAAGACCTTTGTTGTTCATCACACACTTGGAGAACTACTAGGCCCCAGCATACCATAAACCTTGGAAACGACCATTGCTGTACTTGTGTTTGCTTTTCTCCCTCCTATTTTCTCCAGAAGTATTTTTATCCTAGGTCTAGGAAAAGACAAGACACGTTAGAAGAGAACTCTATTACTTTTCTTCTGAATTAGGCTAGAAAATAAGTGAAAATGAATGAATTTTTAATAGCGTGCCATTTTTGATGGATTTATTCTCAATAGGTGGGCTGATACTCACGTATGAAGTGTCAAAAGGATAGTACTTACCCAGTTGATAAAACATAGAATATGTTAAAAACAACTAAAAGAATGTATCTCCAACTTGCTTCAGGCAGACCACATACATACCTCAGCACAGGTTAGAATTTCTAGGGCATGTGCCTCCCCAGAGGGTCAAAATTGACCCTGTAAATATTTCTGTAAATATATTAGCAGCCTTTTCAAAGATTTAAAGCATTTCCATGAATTAGTAGGCTGAAAACAACCCTTTCCTACAGGAAGTGAAACATTAGAATGGAACTCTATTATGAGTCCTGTTTCTTGTCTAAGGGAAGCGTCCAGTAGAGGCAGAGCACAAATTCACCCAGGTTAAGCAGAGGACTGGGGTTAGACCTCGGACTCCTGATGTTCTCAGTAGATGTTATATGAGTTTGAAATTTAGAGATTTGCTTCTGAGCTAAAGCATTTCTTCCCATAACTGGATGTTTACTGGTGCCAGGTTTTGAACTTTTAATGTAGCAGATGTTGCCAAAGTTTCTGATTGTCTTTCTGGGTGTCTTTAGGATTGTTTTGCTGGATCCCAGTGGAAAATGCATTTCTAGGCCCACAAGGCTGTTCCTCTGTTACACAGCAGGGCCAGGCTCTTCCCATCTGTCTCAATCATAGATTTCCCCCTGAAATTCAGGAAAACGTTTGCCGTGTGAAGTCATTAACAACTGTTTCAAAACAGTCTGATTTCTAACAGTTGGTGCATGTGGAGATACCTAATTGAAATAATTCCAGTCTCGTTAATAAGATAAGTGTGTTTTCTAGTTGCTGCGGGATTATTGCTATCAAATACAAATGGATGAGTGAATTATGCTTGTATTCCAGTCCCTTTACCAATTTTATTGTGATTTAATAGTTTAAGGAGGGCCCTTGTTGGCATGAGCACTGGGTGTTATAGGTAAGTGATGAATCACTAAATTCTACTCCTGAAATCATTATCACACTATATGTTAACTAACTTGGATTTAAATAAAACTAAAAAATTAAGAAAATAGTTGGAGTCCTTTTTTTGTTTTCTTATATTTTCATTTCAATGAATAGAAGAGGAAACTGAGAAGTGTTATGACCAGGAACACTAACAACAAATGGAGTACCTATAAATTCCAGAGGGTAAGATTTAGCTAGCCAGAGAAGTTCACAAATATTGAAATGCTAGTAAATGGTGAAATAGCCTCTTGTCTGAACTACCTACTGTCTTTTCTACAAGTCCCTCAACTGAAATTGATTTCTTCCTTCTCTGAATTCCCAGAGTGCTTCCTCTGTATCCTCCTTCTACTTTGTGCTGTAGCTATTTGTATAAACATGTTATATAAATACTTTTCGTTAAAGGCAGGCTCTATGACTGACAACTCTCTGGTCTCCCATAGAGCCTAGTGCAATGGCTTGCACATTGTGGTTCTCAGTAATGTTTGTTGACTGAAAGGACAATAGAAAGAAATGACATCTTACCATAGACCTTAATCTATTTTATATCATCATATTCCCTGCCTTGAGAAGGGATTGAAAACCTGTTTTTAGGTATATAGTGATGTTTTTATTTTAAAATCTCAAAAACACTAAGTCAAGATCATTTAAAAATTTTTAATGTTTTATTATTTTATTATTTTTGAGCGAGAGAGACAGAGTGTGAGCAGGGGAGGGGCAGAGAGAGGGGAGACACAGAATCCAAAGCAGCTTCAGGCTCTGAGCTGTCAGCACAGAGCCTGATGTGGGGCCCGAACCCACAAGCCTCGAGATCATGACCGGAGCCGAAGTCAGACGCTCAACCAGCTGAGCTACCCAGGTGCCCCAGTCAAGATCATTTTAAAAAGCACTTTTGCATGCTGAATTTTAGAGGAGAAGAAACTGACATGATCCTCTTAGCAGAATCAACAAAACCTTGCAGACTGAATACCAAGTCTATCAAGCCTTCTTTAAGAAAACTCAGTTTGAAGATAGAATTCTTCATTCATCAGTGATAGCTCTGAGCTCCTGTTCTGGCAAAACACACTATTAAAAGGTAAACTCACTGGCAAACAGAAAAAACCTGCCATGCATTTGAGGAAGAATTAGAAAGTAAAATATTCGATCGAGCCCTGCTTTGATCAGTCGCTGCTCATTCCAGCCCTTTATGAATCTGAAAATAAACGCTACAGCTGCTCTCCTACTCTTTTCTGACCCTTGGTGTGGTGATCATTCTCATTCTCATTTTCCCAGACCCCATCTTCCTTAGAGCTCTGTCCTCCCTCGATAATTCTCATAAAACAAACATTAGGATTTTGGCAGCTAATGATAATGCCACTGTTAATGGTGCTAGTAGTGAGTCCTATAGGGACACTTGAGAAGATAGGAGAAAGGAAATCAGGGGTGAGTAGGAGAGAGGTAGTAGAAAGAATGACTGGAGAGAAGGAGGAAACCAGAGGTGAGGCGCTGGGGTGTGGGCTGAGTGAGAAGCTGTAGGGAGAACAGGCTGGGATGATGGGGAGGCCAGCGCCTTGGAGAGGATATCAAGCCTCTGTAGAACAGTGGTCCACATTTGCCAACAACATCATTTCCTTTTTGTGTGTTTGTGTTAAAAAAGCAATGCATATATTCTGGTTTTTTTCCCCCATCTTATTTGTATTCAGGTTGTCTTTTTATTAGTGGTTGTGGGTCTTTTGCTTCTAGAGCCTGTCATTTTAGAAGCAGAGGGATCAAAAGCTAAGCCAGTCACATGAGGATGGAAGCTTGTTACTTCAGCTTTTTGGGCAGATGTTTCTTTACTTAAAAAAAAAAAATCTGTCTTTCCGATTGCCTTTCCAGCTCTGACTGACCTCCTCAGACCTGTGGTGTGAATGGCTGCAGAGATGGTTTTTATGACAAAATGAGACCCATCAGTGCTTTGAAACACACAAAACTGTTCACCACTTTTGGCAAGAAGCCAAGTAAAACCTGTCTCGTGCTCTCCTGTAGCCTCTTACACTCTTGTTGTATGTAAAACTGAAGAAATAGGGCATTTGTGAGAGAGGATGCTATTTACGGTCAAGAGACAGCTTTGATCAGCTGCCAGGTATGTTGGGAGTCAAAGAGACCCCTGTTTAGTGCTTTTCCTGAAGCACTTGAGGAAGGTAGGTGGAAGCAGGGTAAAATGGGCCTTCATGGAGACAGCTGACTCAGGATAGTATCTGTACAAAGGGCCTACAACAGGAGAGAACATGGACAAATGTTAGCCAAGCTTTGACTTGAGAACCTGGTGTCATGTTTAACAAGGGATCACGGTAATTGTCCACTTAATAAGTTGAACAGTCACGTGGAACCCATCTGTCCATTCATTGCCATACCCCTTTTGGACTTCAGTATCACTAATATTATAAGGGGGTAGCAGCTTTGTTCATAACTGAATAGTCTGTGAGTAAAACAAAATGTTTTGGGGCCAGTTGTTTTTCCATGTGTCAGCCTTGTAGTAGTTAGTCATGCTGGGGATTTGGCCAGTAATCATAGACAATTAGCCAGTAGCAAAGAGCAAAGATTGTAATCTGTGTTCCTTCTGGTAAGTTTGGCAGGAGTCTGTCAGTAAACTTTTGTGTATATCTCTTGGTTTGCTTAATGAACAGATTGATGCACAGTTGAGAGATATGAAATCACGGTATCTACAACCTTTGAAACTGACTACTTCCATAGGTTAAATTACCTTCCAGACATTGGGAGATTATATAGAAGCTGTGCGGACCTCTTACTAGTCTGTGACCTGACTAGTTCTAAATACTTAGAACATCTGAAATCTTGGTTGTAAGAGCACGAGTGGAGATAAAACTTTTGAAGTTCATTTCCAGTTTCGCAAATGGGGCTGAAACAGAAGCACAGACGAAGTGGAGGAAAATTGTCAACGCTAATGATAATAATAGCTGCCATTTACTGAGTTCCTCCTGCATTCTAGGCACCGTGTTGACATCATTACCTACTTCACATCCTAACAATACTGCAAGAGGATTTTAGAATGGCTGCTTTACAGGGGAGGAAACTGAGTCTAAGACTGGGTCAATAACTTGCCGGCAGTCTTGGAATTCATAATTAGTGATCTGGGACTTGAACCTGGATCCATCTGACACAGGTGTGCTGCATCATTTCTAGAGTTGTGTGCTTTAAGAGGAAGAAAAAAATTAGAGACAGGCTGACAAAGAAGTACTGCCAAAAGTTCTAAGTCATAGAAGCCCAGGAAGGAGAGCTTTCAACACATTATCAAAGATCACAAACCAATAACATGTGATGATCAGAATGAATTATGGAGTGAGTTACTTAACTAACACTCCAGGGTACTTTCAGGTAAAGGAGAGTATTAATAGCTCTTTTTTTTTTTTTTTTTTTTTTGCATTTGCCACCACAGGATTTTTAATAATCTTCTATGCTTTACAAATGACAGTGCTTGTAAGCCCGGTGTCTCCTGTCACCACATTAGGCATTATTCGGTATGGACACCAGGAACTTATTTTTTCCTCCTTCATCCATCTACCACTGCTACTGAAAACAGATGTTCTCCTAAGCCTACCATCCCAATGCTTCTTCTGACAAGTTCATGTAAAGTGGTAGTATTGTGTATGCACTTCCTACTCTACCATTTCAGGGGTTGAGCTGAAGGCTTCAGTCTCCAGTGCATTAGTGTTTATAGAGAGATGTACTGTTGGGAAGCCCACGTTTAAGACTAATTAGTATTGAAATCAGACTTTAATTTTGGGACTGAGGGTAGAGGAACTCAACCGGTAAGCAGATGAGTGGGACATCTTGACTTTTATGTAAGAAAGGGGTCAATTAGAAAACCCTGTGTGTGAAACATGGCAGCTGTGAATTAAATGCACAGATCTTTTCCAACAAGTTGATAAGTAGGCTTGGCATCATAGATCATTAGTTGATTTTTGTCTATGCTTTGCTGTGAGTCTAACGGTTTAGTTTGTTTAGTGGATGATTGATCTTCCTTAGGAGACTTGAGCCAATTAAGAATATTATTTGAGGGGCGCCTGGGTGGCGCAGTCGGTTAAGCGTCCGACTTCAGCCAGGTCACGATCTTGCGGTCCGTGAGTTCGAGCCCCGCGTCGGGCTCTGGGCTGATGGCTCAGAGCCTGGAGCCTGTTTCCGATTCTGTGTCTCCCTCTCTCTCTGCCCTTCCCCCGTTCATGCTCTGTCTCTCTCTGTCCCAAAAATAAATAAACGTTGAAAGAAAAAATTAAAAAAAAAAAAGAATATTATTTGAACTGGATAAAATGATAAGTTGTCAGTGGTGGCTCTTCTTCTTGTCTTAAGGATATTTTATGATTTAAATATTCTACTTATATGCTGATAAAGAGACTGTGTCAATTTGCTAATAATTATCTTGACATCAGGGATGTGTGACATGCATGTTTATTGGTCAGCACTGAGCTTGGCACATTGGGGATTTTGACAAATACTTTGGAATGAATGAAGGCGTACAAATAGATTTCTGAATTTGAATTCTCTCCGTTTCCTTTAGGAGCATTTTAAAGCTTTGGATTTTATGTTATTGTGGACATATTGCTTGAGTAACCCTGTTGCTGCTAATATAAGGCAGTGTGCCTTTAGTGGAAGGGTCATTTTAGTCATTAAATATTTGCTTCTCTCTTACTGGTTCCTCGACTGGCTATAATATGCTTTTGAATTTTACTTTTGTTTACCTTTCTCTCTGGATCTCTACCAAACTAACTTTTTGTTTTCTTTTTAGACTGTAAACTATTCGGTGTTATCTTTCTTATCAGACCTCCCTGACCCCCATTTCTCCTGCCCTTACTACTTCTATCTTCTTTCTCAACTCAAATATAAACAAGAATTAAAGAAGCTGAAACATTAAAGTTTTTTTTTAATTTTATTTTATTTTTGAGAAGAGAGAGAACATGAGCAGGGGAGGAGCAGAGAGAGAGACAGAGAGAGAGGGAGAGAGAATATCCCAAGCAGGCTCCGTGCTGTCAGTGTGGAGCCCTACACAGGGCTCGATCTCATGAACTGCAAGATCATGATCCGAGCCGAAATCATGAGTTGGACGTTTAACCAACTGAGCTACCCAGGTGTCCCTGAAACATTTATTTAAAATAAGAATAAGGGGCGCCTGGTTGGCTCAGTAGAGCATGCCACCCTTGATCTCGGGGTTGTAAGTTCTAGCCCCATGTTGGGTGTAGAGATTACTTAAAAATAAAATCTTTAAAAATAAAATAAGAATAAAATGTCTGCCTTTTCAGTGTTTGAATATGTATGTGTATTTTTAAAAATGTTTCAGAGTCTAGGAGTTGAAGAAATTAGATTGGATCTCATTGGATTTCTTGTGTACACACACTTATTTAAAATATAGGGACCTGAAACAGTAATACGAGAAATATATTAATATTCACTACTAATGTCACTGCTGCTTTTACCATCCGGGCTTTCCTAAATATTTTAGACAATATTTACATATTGAGTCACAAATTCATTTAGATCTTCTCCATCATTCTGGATGATAGAGCCTCTAACTTCAAAGTTCTGTTTTTTCCAGACTGAGGATGAGTTGCTTACTAACTCAGAAGTTTTTGCTTTGCGTTAAGCTCTGTATGTGTATGATGATGAGATGTTTCCAAGTGTAAGGTGGTGTTGTTGCTGCTGCTGCTGCTATTACTACTGTATGTAACTATACGTATATTGGGGCTCAGGGGAGGAGTCCTGGCAGAAAGACTTCCCTTGGCAAAGGGAAGAAGGCAGGTCATACCTGGCTTGGGAGAGATAGTTTCAAGTAAAAATTGGCTGCTGCTGATTGTAGATTTGATACTAATTTGGACAAATCAGCCGGGGTCCATGGGAGAGAACTGAATTTGGGCTGGGCGTTAGATAAGATGGAAACTTACTGAGATAGAAAGGCGAAGCCTTTAAAAAGCAGGCTGCAGAAGAGTATGTGGCATATAATGCTTTTTTCATGAAAATAAGCATGTAAGTATGTGTACATGGGCCAAAGGGAAAGACCTAATAAGATATACATGAAGATGTTAACAGTGCTATCTCTGGATGTTGGGAATGTGAAATGTTTATTTTTAAAAAAAACTTTTTTTTCTTGGCTCATTGGCATTTTCTAATTTCCTACAGTGCACATCTTCTATTATTATTATAGAAGGCAGTTTGGAAAATTGGCTGTTGAAGAGAAGTATCTGGTAGAATCTCCTTTCGGTTGTTGAGGACGATGGCTGTTGGTGTGGGGCCAGGTGAGGCACGACAAGGGACCAAGTGCCTTGACGGCTTAAGTACAGCGACTTTGATAATACAAAACATCAAGAATAAAAAAAACTTCTTATCTTCATAGTGATAGCATTTAAGATAAATTTATCAACTTTTGTGATTATGAGAAATTTGCCTTCCTAATTATGTTTCAGAATGATAGTAAAATCAGTTTCTCTTATTATACACAGATTATAGTGGAAAGAGCTCAGAAATGAGCTGGGTGGCTAGGGAAGCCAGCCTGAGATTTAAATTTTATAGAGATAATGCCGAGTTCATGGTATTAAGAGTTTGGCAGAAATCCCCAGGAGTTAAGAATTTTCAAACAAAGGCTGACAGGAGACAGTTGGCTGGAAAACGAAAAAGTCTGGTAGACTTGAAGTGCATCATATATTAGGATCATCAGCAATGCAATGAATTTTCATTGCCAAATCTCTAAAGTTAGAAAATAAAAAATAAAAACAATCATTGGTTTCTTCAGTCCACGTTGACGCTTAAAAACTCACATTTAAAAAAGTATTTTTTTTAACATTTATTTGTTTTTGAGAGACAGAGAGAGAGAACAACTGGGCAGAGAGAGGGGAGACACAGAATCCGAAGCAGGCTCCGGGCTTGAACCCACAAACCACAAGATCATGACCTGACCCGAAGTCGGACACTGAACTGACTGTCACCCAGGCGCCCCAAAACCTCACATTATTTTTGAGCCAGCTATTTATTGCAGTCCTGCTTTCTAAATTGAAATAGGAAGAGGGATATGGAAAGGATAAACAGTAAATTAGGAGAAGGAATGATGGCAAAAGGCTGGAGATACTCAGGTGGCAGGGGAGTCACATGTACCCTGAGAAAAATGTTATGAAGCTGCACCTTACTTGGGAAGTAGGTTCCAAAGTCAGTACCTAAAGTGAAAACTGGAATAGTCAAAGTGACCTTGAAAAGTCCCTCTAAAAATTCCATGTCAGAGATCAGTAAACTCAACACAGCAGATTTTTCCCCCAGTGTTAGAACAAAGCAACATTTCTTTGGTTGAGCCCCAAATATACTTGGCTTGCATTTATGGACATGATGTTTAGGGAAAAGTAATGCTTTATACACTAGAACCACCCTCAGCATGGCAGTGTCACACCAGGGGAGGCTCATAGAAACTGAGACTGACTGAAGGGGGAGCACATTTACAACTTTCATCCCTTAATTTACGTCCACATTTACATTTCTTGTTCCCAGAGTTCCCTCCCCTTACCCCCCCATAATCATTCTCTCTCTTTCTGCCTCCCTTCCCACCTCTCCTTTCTTCCACATCTCCCTTCTCTGTTGTCTTTCTCTCCTGGCCCCCTCTTTCCATCTCTCCAGAGCACACATGTGGGGCAACTATAACCACTTGGGCTTTCTGGTTCTTAGGATGACCATTTTAGGCACTTACCAAATCCTCTGTGGTTTGAAATGGGATGGGGACTGGTGTTCTAGCCTCACAAGGTTTATACTGTATGTTACATAACACCTTTATTTCTGGAGCCATTTTAGCCCTGGGGTCATCTTGTAGATGGGGTTTCAGAGCTTCCAGTCTGGTCTAGACACCTTTAAGATATTTAGGTTAGGATGCCTGGGTGGCTCAGTCAGTTAAACGTTTGATCTCTGCTGAGGACACGATCTCATGGTCCATGGGTTTGAGCCCTGCATCAGGCTCTGTGCTGACAGCTCAGAGTCTGGAGCCTGCTTTGGATTCTGTGTCTCCCTCTCTCTCTGCACCCCCCCCCCCAAATAAACATTAAAAAACAAAAGATATTAGGGCTGTGTTCACAAATTCTGAGGATGTGTGAGATTCTAGGGATTAATTTTGAGGCTACCTGAGACTTGGGACATACCCAGGGATCTTGGACTGAAAGTGCTCTGGAGTTTTAAAGGAGTCTTTTCCAAAAGGAAATTCATGTGACCTGAATTTCCTTTGTACAGTTTGAGAGACTGTGTTTTATAATACAAAGAGCCCTGAATGAAAGATGGGAAACTTGGTTCTCTACCACGACTTACTTGCTGTGTTCTTAGGTCATCATTTCTCAGCTTTTTATGTTTGTGGCGTATTTTCTAATAGAGTTTTGGTGACATAATTGAAGGGAATAAAACAGAATAGCACTAAACAAATCAGCAACAATTCAGTAGAGTTACAATCAGGGTATCACAGACTTTTGGAGCCTGTAAAAGCATCCTTGGTTGGTATGTATTTTTTGGTCACTCTTTCGGCGCTGTTTTTCTGTTAGCGCTGTTCACTGCCTGGCTGAGCTTTCTCATATAATTATGATGCAACGGTATTTGTGGTTTCATTAAATGCACTCTTTGGCATTAGCTTTGTGGTCTGATACTTGTCTTGCCTCTTATTCATAGCACGTCTGGACTCCAAATTTGTGTTTTCATCTGTTAAGAAGAGATAGTAGGAACTGTCTTACCTACCTCAGGACTGTTGTGAGGATCAATGAGCTATAAAGGGATGCACAAGTTTTATAAGACTTTTATAAGGTTATGAAGGGCTACAGAACTGTAGGTGTTTTTGTTAGATTTTTGTTTGTTCGCTTGCCTCTTTGCCTTACTAGACAGTAAGATTATTGGAACCAGGGACTAGACTTTTTTTCTTTACTTTGTTCCCAGTGTGTGGCTCGGTGTTTGGCATATAAATACTCGCCAATAAATATTCATTAAATTGAAATCTCAGATTATTTTTATTCCTAATAGTGGGTTGGTTTGCTGCACAGCCAAGCTCCTCCGTGCCAAGTGGAATGAGGAGCGCAGAGACCCCGCTGCGGATGGGTAGATCTCATCCTGTGCACAGAGGAGCAAGGTGAGTCAGTGGCGCTTTGGGTGGGTTTGGATGTGGAGCAGGGACAAAAAGACCGTCAGAGATTTAGGTGCCGTCTTTTGAGAAGCATTCTTCCTGAACAGAGTCAGCTGGATTCTCGCATGGCCGCTGTGCGCAAGCAAGTGGAGAACAGCATTTTGTTTAGTCTGGTTTGAAATGTTCTGAGTGGTTTTTATTATTATAGTATGTCTATTGGAGGCTCTTGCACAGCCTTATAGATTTCATTTTCTTTAATTGGGATGGGGAGGGAGAGAGAACAGCATTTACTTGGCATTCTTGCCTTTTAGAGCTGTGGGTTATTGATTCAGGGGCCTAGAATAGTAATGCTTGGAAGTAAAGGTTCCCTTGGGAGCACCAGTGTTAAAGGGCAAAGGGAAAATGATTAGAATTTAAATCTCCAGACTCCACTGAATTTGTGGCTTCATTAAAAAAGGGGGGGAGGAGGAAATGATCTGGGCTGCTGCTGTAGGCTTTGTTTAACACTTGCATCCACAAACTGATAACTCAGAATTATGGCCTTTACAAGTTGAGCCATGTGGCCAGGTGTGAACAGCCAGGCAGTGGACACAGTGCTTTTACTGCCAGACATCATTTTGGACCATGCTCAGTTAGGGCCAATCAATTCCAGAAAAATATCTCTTATTTTCTAAGGGAGAATGTAACCTTTGGCTTTGACTTTCTTTGAGCTAGTGAAATCTTTTCTGCCTGTTTGTGGAACATGTAATCACCAAATTACACACATACTTTGCTCTTTGATGTGTCACTCTTTAGAAATTCTACTTCCCCCAAGTCAGGTTTTCTTTTTAGACTATTTATACGATACCTAGTATTGCTACTTCAAATAGTACATTCGCTAGCTTGTCTGTTAGCAGAGGGGAGCAATGAGGAATAATGGGAAGAACATTAGCCTATAATGACAAATAGGTTCTGTCACCAAACAGCTGTGTGACCTTAGACATATCACTTAACTTCTCTGAGCATCAGTTCCTTTGTGTTTGAAGTGGAGGACTTGGATTAATGACTTCTGGGTTTCCTTGAACTTGGAAATTTTGTCATTCAATGAAACGTAGTCCAGTTAATCTTTCGAATTTCAGCTAGTCTGAAAAAAAGAAAAATTATGTCCATTATAGAAAAATAATGTCTATTCTTTTGGGGGGGAATCTATGCTTTTCTTATAGAGAGACCCTGTAGTATTAGTGGTTAAGAGCATGGGCTCTGGAGCTAGAAGGTCTGGGATAGAATCCTTGCTCTGCAATTTCCTAGGTGATATTTGATCCTGGCTAATTATTTAATCTCTTTCTTTCAGTTTCCTCATCTATCAAATGGTGATATCAGTAATACTCACTTCCTAAGATTGGTAAGGGTTAAATTAGGCAATACTCTTATTACAGTGCCTGGTACTTAGTAAGTATGACTATTAATTGGTTGTTTTCCTAATGAATTTGCTTCCTAATGATTCTATTTCAACAAATATTTAATGTAGCGTATATTTTCTTAGCACATCCCAATAGATGGAAAAGGCTGCCAAAATTGTTTGGAGTTTCAAGGGAATGTCATCTTGGTGCTAGAAATACAGACCACTTTATAAGAAGAAAACAGAGTTAACTAAGTACAGTTACTAAATTAGCATGTACAGTTCAGAAATCTGCAAAAAATTCCTATGGATGATATTTTACATTTCAAAATCTGATTTAAAATCATTTTTTTCAAGCTGTAAAGAAAAGAACTGTGGTACTCAAGAACTAGCAGACCTGTTAATTCTAGCATTGTGACCTTAGACCAGTCACTTCCACACTGTAGGATTAGATTTTCTTGTGTGAAAATGAGGTGGTTGGAATATCTGATCTTGAGGCTACTTTAAAGTTGATATTTTAGAATTCTAGAACTTAGGGCCTAAGAGTATAACTCAAAGGTGGAGGGCTCCTGAGTGACTCAGTCATTTGAGCATCCAACTCTTGATTTTGGCTCAGGTCATGAACCCAGTGTCATGGGATCAAACCGTGTGTTGGCCTCTGTGATGAGCACGGATGGAGCCTGTTTAAGACTCTCCCTCTCCCTTGGCCCCTCTCCCCTTTGTTTCTCTTTAAAAACAAACAAACAAACAAACAAATAAAATTCAAAGGTGAATTTTTTTGTATGAGTTACAGTTGTATTTTTCAGACTCTAAGAAATATGAAATTTATCAGTGCCTTTCTTGATTTTGCCTGCTTTAATGAAAGATGAGCCACAGTTCATATCCAAATGGTGATTAGGCCTTGGGTACATGGTGTTTAAAAATGTTGCTTTTGTTTGAATATATTTTGTAATGTAAATAATTTGGTTGAGCAGCGTATGCCAGTGATGACATAGCCCTACAAGGACATGGGGGTTGTTTACACAAGGTTTATATAAATACACAATAACAGTGAATATTGGGATTGTTGCTGTTTTATGAAGGAAAATGTTTTCTGGCACTGCAGCTGCCTCCCTGAAGAATAAAGGAAAAAGGGAGGTTGATTTGCTTTATAAAAAAAAAAAATGTGTGGTAGATATTTGTGTGTGTTCAAAACAAATCCTGTTGCTATATCCTTGTAAATATGCGCATGCATTGTACCCATCTCTAAATTGGGTTAAAGCAGCATTGTCAGACCTGATTGGGGATATGGTACTTCTAATCTCCAAATTTTTCATCTGGAATTCAAGTCCCTGCCTGGAGACTTGAAATTCAGAATTAAAGCATGGAGACTTTTGCCTAAAATGGTATGCTGGTTATTCATCTTGTTGACAGGAAGTAGATCATTTAAGCTGGTTCACAAGGAGTCATAGGGACTGTTACAGCTCCAATGTGTTTCTGACTATCCTGAGGAGGAGAGAGACAAAATATCAAGCAACCGGAGACAATATAATATCCTGAAGGCTGCACTATTGAAATGCTGTGTGTTCTACATACTATAGGTTTCATGAAAACAAAGCAAGAGACCACCCTCATTAAGGAGATTGGGCAGTAGCCCAAGCAGCTGTGAAAGTGAATAGAACACCGTCCCTGTTTGTCTCGGCTTTTCCATTCATTTTGTCCAGAAGTTTAGCATCACCAAGCAGAGAGGTCACATTGATTATCGGAGTGTGCGAGTCATCCTGATACTGTTGCAGATTAGGTTTTGTTTATAACAGTAAGTTGAATCTTGCATCAGCTGAAACCGTCTAGGTAGTGATTTTGGTATGAGGAACAAAAACCTTAGCAGTGAAGGACTCCTTATGTGAGGCTGAGGGATTTTAGGAACCCCACAATTTGGATTTGAGATTTGAGATCATGGGAACAGTGGTAAAATACAACGTCTTTAGTTGTTTTCCAAATTAAATGCAATAAACTTGTAAGTGTTGTATCCAAGGCACTGTGCTAGTAACTTTGGATAAAAGGCTTTTGCTATGATATGATATGATATGTATACATTCTACAAAATTATACGCTAAAAGTAATAAGGTTTATGGGAAAAAATAAAGGTAGGTGTAGACTACTTTAAAATATCTATGCAACTCTGAACCACAGAACCAAAAAAAACCAATAGCCTTACAGCCCAGGCAGGCAGCTCAGCATGAGGGGTGGTGGGGGGGGGACAGTGGGAAGTTGCCATAGATATTAAAAATGTACTAAAAAAAAAAAAGAATAAAAAATGTTGACTTGCAGAAGTGTGAGATAATGCATTTGAAAGTGGAGCCCGGAGCCCTGAGCCACGGGTGGGCATAGAAGGAGGTAAGACTAGCCCTGAGATGAGAACCAGAAATTATACCTCTCTTAGCCTTGTGTATAAGCATTCACTTTTCATTTTTCTTAAATGGAGCAAAAGGCCATGTCTGCGTAGCAGCCTAGCTGAAGCCATTTTACTTTTCCCTCTGAAGGTTATAATTCTAGTCTGCTCTTCCAGCTCCTCTTGTGTAAGAGAAAAAAAATCACATATGAACCAATACGACTTCAATATGCTATTGACATGAGCTAAGTGGTGCTATAGAAACATGGGTTGTTGCAGAACAGACTGTAAAAGAACGAGATATAGACTCTACCTACAGGGAATTGATCATCTAGTTGAGAATATGAGAAGTAAAGTTACACGATGAAAGGTTTAAAAAGGGCTCAAGACAGTACTGCAAGAAATAGCAAAGTGCATGATTATCAAATGACTAACGTTATGGGTTGTCAGAGGGGAGGGGGCTGGAGGGTAGGTAAAATAGGTGAAGGGGATTAAAGCGTATACTCACCATGATGCGCACTGATTAATGTACAGAATTGTTGAATCACGATATTGTTGAATATAACAATGTCTGTGAACTTTACTGGAATTTAAAAAACTTAATAAAAAACATGAATGCTTCTGAGGAGTTCTACAATATTTAAGATTCTATAGCTATGAGATTGTCAGTGTTTTTTCTCCCTCATACTTCCTCTCTTTCACCCCAAGGCATATTTAAAAAAAACCTCTCAGTGAAGAGTCTTTCATAGAGTCATAGAGCAGAGAGAATACTTATATCTGACTCAGTACCCATTCAAAGATAAATATTTTAGGGATGGATCTCTAGCTCTCTTTAGTAACTTGTGATTGATTGTATAGGTCAGTGAATTCAAGTCAGCAGTTTTTCTGAACACCAAGTATTGCATAGCACTGTGCTAATTGCCTACTAAGATGTGGTCCCTGCCCATCAAGAGGGAGTGGGAAAAGAGGCATAAACAAAGTAACATGAAAGTGTAGGAGAAAGAGAGATAAATGCCAACTGATAAAACTGTGGACTTCTAGTAAAAAATGGAATTTGAGTGGGGCTTAGAAGGAGAGCAAGATTTTGGCAGACCTACTGGAAGAGAAAAGTACTTTTGAAGCAAAGAATACACATAGGAAAATGCTGAATGTGATCAGAAATAGTAGAGTTGTGGGTGGAGTAAAGTTTGTGTGTTGGTTCATTGATGGGGGGTGTTTAGTAAAAGATAAAGTTGGAAAAGCAGAGTAGAGTCAAATTGTGGAAGCCTTTGGATACCAGACTCAAGATTTGGTTTGATTTATTCTGGAGCATCTGGGTGGCTCAGTTGGCTGAGCATCCGGCTCTTGATTTTGGCTCAGGTCATGGTACCAGGGTCGTGGAATCGAGCCCCTGTGAGAGAGATTCTCTCTCCCTCACCCCTGCTCACGTGCTTGCTCTTAAAAAAAGTTTTTTTTTTTTTTTTAAATTTAATTTATTCTGTATAT
Organism: Prionailurus bengalensis; assembly: GCF_016509475.1. Lineage (NCBI taxonomy): Eukaryota > Metazoa > Chordata > Mammalia > Carnivora > Felidae > Prionailurus > Prionailurus bengalensis. The sequence goes on from NC_057356.1 coordinate 24,124,764, forward strand.
AGTTGTGAGCCAGTTAAAATTTTGAGCCAGGGAATATATGATCAGAGTTCAGAAAGGAAAGCAAACGCATGATAGTTAAGTGCCTACCATGTACACTGCTACTAACCTTATATGCTTTATATTCTTATTTATTCCTCATAATAGTCCTGAAAAGTAGGTTTTCTGTGGATGGTGGTCTTACAAGGGAACTTTTCAAGACCAACCTTTGTTCAGTCTTGAACCTAAAACTGTTTTTAAAAATAAGGTTTATAAAATTTGTAAGAGTAGGTGTTATTCATGGCCTATTTAGAATGGTGATCCTAATATGTTAGAAAGAAAAAGGGTTAGGTGTGTCCATGAACGTCAGCGAACAGAAAAGCCTGGAAAGGCATGGTCGGTGGCTTCCAGAGGTTCCCTCTGTGGAGGGAAGTGGGGTTGGAGGTGGTGTTACTGGGGAACTGTCACTTGTTATTTATATACTTACCTATTATTTGAATTTTTACTACAGTGTACTCATGTGCTTAACTTTTTTAAACAATAAAGTTGAAAAAAAGAGCAGGTTTAATCTTCTCTATTTACAAGTAAGCAAACTGAAACCCTGAAATGATTTGTTCAAGTTCATATAGCTGGTAATCGACTGCTCAAGGAAAGTCCATACTTGTCTTTTTTTTGAAGTCTATCATCTTTCCACTTGGCAAGTGTATTAGACAAGAGGTTGAATGCAGAAATGTAAGCCTGTTGCAGAAGACAGACAATGGGAAGCCGGTGGTAGTATAAATGGAGCGATATAAAGAAGGATTATGGATGTAGACTTGAAAGAACTTCACAGGAATGAAGGTGATAAGGGAGGGTATACCCATTTAACTGAGAGACAGTGTCTTCATTTGGTCACCAGATATACAATGCGTATTTATCACATACCCAAAACTGACTTAGGCAATAGGGGGTTTAGCATTGAACAAAACAAAGTCCCTGCTTTCAAGGAGTTTATATTCTAGTATGGAAGGGGGAGAGAGAGAATATGTAAATACGTTGGGATGGGATGCAATTTTATCTTGGGTAGGATAGAGAGGCATTTCTTAAGAAGTGGTGTATGAGCAGACACCTGGAGGAAAGCCATGTGGCTCCTGGGGGGAAAAAGAGTAGTTCAGGCAGAGGGCATCAAAGGTAAAGGCCCACAAGAGGAAATATGCTTGTTGCACTCAGACTAGGGAAGGGAACAGTTTGGCTGGACTGGAGAAAATGAAGGGCATAATGATAGAAGATGAGGTCAAAGAGGTTGTTGTGGAGAGGGCAGATCAGGCCAGGTTTGAAGGCCATGGTAGGGACTTTGGACTTTACTGTAATGGGAAGACATCAGAGTGCTTTGAGCAAAGTAGTGACATGATCAGACTGTTGCTCAACAGAAGGATTCTAGCTGCCGTGTGGACTGTAGGTTATATGACACAAGCGTCCGATCCATGAGATCAATTGCGAGGCCCTTGTTTTAATATACACAAGAGAAAATGATGGCTTGGACCAAAGTGATAGCAGTAGAATGATGGGAATTAGTTGGATTCTGGATATTTTTTAAAAAGTAGGATTAATTAGATTTGCTGAAGGATTTCATATGGGGTATGAAACCAAGAACCAAGGTATTTGTCCTGAGCCACTGGTAGAATGGAGTTGCTATTTATTGAGCAATGGGAAGAATGTACATAAAAGAGGTTTTAGAGGAAGGGAGTTGGAATGAAGACTTCAGTTTTTGATGCCTATTAGGTATCTAAGTGGAGATTTGACTATACATTTGGAATTTAATGGAGTTACAAATTTGAGAGTTGCAGATCACAACTGGTCAGTTACCCTGAAATCACAAACTGTAAATAGAGATAGGTGAGGAAATGTGGACAGTATGAGATTAACATGTCACTACTGCGGGCAAAGGTTAAGTGTCTCAATGTCTTTGATTTTCATCAAAGAAAGTGCATAAATAAAGCAATAAACATGATAGAAAAGATGTCTGAAAGCCAAGTATTGGGGACTGGATATTCAGAAGAGAAGATCAGAAACCAGGAAAGGAAACCAAGAAGGAATGGCCAGTGAATGAATGACTTCAACTGTTCTTTCTGCATCCATCTCTTGTCTAATGCACTTCTTAACTGGAAAGATGTTAGACTTTAGAAGAATGGAGAGAGAATGGAGTCCTTGAGTCCACATTTCAAGAGTGAGGAACTGACTGGTCAGTTAAGATGAGACTGAGAATTTATCAATGGATTTGACAGCACAGAGATTATTGGTGATCTTGCTTAGAGAAGTTTTTGGTGGGGAAGGTTTCCAGAAAATGTGAGATGAGTTAGTGACAAAGAATAGATAACTTCCTACATTTTGAAGTTCTTTTATGAGGTATGTACACATTTGTGATGATACTGTATTTTTAAAAATGTTTATTTATTTGGGGGGGGGGTTGGGACAGAGAGAAAGAGAGGGAGAGAGAATCCCACGCGGGGCTTGATCCCACGAACCGTGAGTCAAGACGCTTAACCGACTGAGCCACCCCTGTGATCATAATGTCTTTCTGATGAATTCACCCTTTTGTAATTATGAAGTGTCCCTCTTTATCTCTGTCTCTATTCTTTGTTTTGAGGTCTACTTTTTATCTGATATTAATATGACCATTGGCTGTAGCCACTTGAAGATTGATTTGATCTAGTTTGGCTCTCATATTCACTGATAATTAAGATTTTCAGATGAGGTATTTATTTGCTCAGATATGTGGGTTTGGTCCAGTGTTGTGCATTCCAGCTGTCTTGTTCATTTCTTCATTTACTTGTGTTGGATAGCTGATGAACTTAGAAGCACTTGCCAAAGGTCGGGTCCATAGGTCATCCTGTCAAAAAATAAAATCTGATCTGTTATCTATTCTCTGAAGATGACACAGGTGAATATCATATTTTCTGTGCCTCGTTTATGTCAGAAACAGCTTTGGGGTTGAGGGACTACTCAAGTGATGATGTGGAGAAGCAGCTCAGAGCTCTTGCCAAGTCTAATAGGAAGTAATAAAATGCCTTGGTATAGTTGTCATAATTGCTACTATGATACTATAGATTAGTATATTCACTTTTGTATCTTGAGGGAGAATGCAGAGGATTTACTTTAATTTGACATTTGGTTGGTTTGGATGATGGTTTGCTTTATTTCTTTTGATAGCTTGGATCATCTTAACAGTCACGTTCCTTCATGACTACTGCACCCATCCCTTAATAAAGCTCATGTTGCTAGTTACAATAGAGTAATTAAGTTCTATTGGGTCTGGGCTGCTTCCATAATGCTTATCTTTTAGTAAATTTGAATTTGGGTCTGGCTGTCTACTGTGGTCCATTTTGTTCTTTAGCCAAATAACGAGTAGGTACTTTCTCTTCCAGTGCCTCCTGCTAGTGCACGTCAGATAGGTCTTAGAGCAGTGTGGAGATTGAAGGGATACTTAGTTTTTAACCTAATCTGCTGAGGTATCAGAGGAATATGTTTTGAAATATAAATAGAACATAATTTTTAAGGAAAAAATAGTCTTTAAATCTTGCAGTTTTCTTTGGCAGAGGAACCGTATTAACATCTGGTTACCAAACTGTGGTACCCTTAAGAGAATTGGAGGTGGTCCAATTTCCAATAAAATATTGGATTAAGTGACTTCACTTGAGTTTTTATTATTTTTAAGTACATTTTTAAACCTCTGTTCTCCCTATAATTTGCAGTTTGCATTTACTTGCAAGCCGTGATTTTAGTTTACATGATGAATCACTCTCTATACCAACATTTGTAGGATACCACAAAAAGTATCGTCAGAGTGAAAATGCCAGGTTCCTAAAATGCTGCAGACAGGAAGGCACCATTTACTAATAAGGCAGCTCCGTCTTTGAATCTTTGTGTTGGAAGGGAAGGAACTGATACCATTGGGCACTGATCTTGTACCAGGAGCTTTATGTATTTTATCTCTTTTAGGTTTGCAATAAGCCTTTAAAGTAGACTTATTCATTCCTCACAACAATCTGCTGAATCAAGAAGGACAGATATTATAATTTCTATGGCACTGGGTTGAAATCTTAGAGAGGTTTGTGAGTTGCCTAAGACCACATAGCTAGTCAGTGGTGGAGCTGGGACCAGACCCCAAATTCCTCATCCTTAGTCTATTCCTTCCACTGGGTCTCCTGATTTTTTTTTTTTTTTTTTTTTTTTTTTTTTTTTTTTTTTTTTTTTATGGTAAGAGCTGTGAGAAACTTGAGTGGTTCGTTTTTCTAGTTAGTTCAGCTTTCTCACCCAACAATCTCTCTTTAAACACTGAAAATCTAGCGCATGTGTGTGCCTAATACCAAGGTAAATAGTGTCCCACCCTGTAGTAGTTCAGAATAGGATAGGTAAGGCAGGCGTGAAACAAATGCTGGCAGTGACATTTAACAGGTGTTGGTTTCTGAGGGCCCAGAGAAGTTGTAATTCATGTCAACTTTCCCTGTGACATAGTGGAAAAGTTAGGACTAGGGCACTCATCTATAAAAATGGGTATAATAGCACATTCTCTTTAGGCTTGTTGTGAGGATTAAATGGATTATCAGATAACCCATGTATAAAGTATGTAGACCAGTACCTGGCACAGAGTAGCTGATCAATAAATTTAGCGTCAGTTTCATGCTTTTTCTACTCCATAAAACTGCCTCTCAGGATTGGAGTGGATAAGAAGGTTGAGAATTAAATACATGTATCCCATGGACAAAAACAGTAGAGGAAAAAACATGCTTTTTCTTATGGAAATTTAACCAACAGATTATTACTCTTTAGCAGAAGGGACTGATTATAAGTAATTGGATTTCCTACAGCACACAGAATTACACAACCCACTCCTTTTAAGCATGTTCCTTATTCTTAGCTCCTCCTGCATTTCTTATGTGCCTGGATTCCCACATTGGTTGGGTTAGTTTTGTGTCACATGTGTCACAACCTTGGGAAGGAGGCATTTTTTATTTTGATAAATGTATACCATGATTTTTGTGTTGTTCCAGCAGCATTTGATGACTTTATTCTCCTGTATACTCCTGTTTAAAACAGACAAAACAAAATTGCTTCTCTTTCCTCTAAGACCTAAAATATGCTCACTTTGGACTTTATTCATGTATATTAACAGTGGAACTTTTAACTCTTCTCAGAAGTGGTATGGTAACAATGCTTTCTTCTTTTAAAAAAAAAACTTTATTTTGCGATAATTTTAGACTTCATAGAAAATTTGCAGAAACAGAACAGAGAGTTCCTATATAGTCTTCACATAGCTTCCTTTAATGTTCACATTTTGATTAACCATAGTATAGTTATCAAAACTAATAAATTAACATAGGTACAGTATTATTAACAAAATTACAGCCCATACAAAATTTCACCAGTTTTTCCACTAATGTCCTTCTGCTCTAGGATACAGTCAAGGATCCCACATTGCACTTAACTGTCCTGCCTCTCCTTAAGTTGCCTCTAATATGTGGCTCGCCTTCCTTGTCTTTGTCAGTCTTTCCTTTAACATTTTTTTTTGTAGTGCAGTTCTGCTAATGATGAATTTTTTCACCTTTAAAAAATCTTTTTATTTGTTTATTTATTTATTTATTTGAGGGAGAGAGAGTGAGAGAGAGAGGATGAGTGGGGGAGAGGGGCAGAGGGAGAGAAAGAATCTTAAGCAGGCTCGATGCTCAGTGTGGAAACAGATGTGGAGCTTGATCCCATGACTCTGGGATCATGACCTGAGCCAAAATCAAGAGTCAGGTGCCCAACCGACCAAGCCACCCAGACATACCTATTTCATTCATTCATTCATTCATTCATTCATTCATTCATTCATCCAGTTATTCAATCATTCATTCACTCATTCAATTTATTTTCAAGTTAGTTAACATACAGTGTAGTCTTGGCTCCAGGAGTAGAATGCAGTGATTCATCTCTTACATATGACACCCAGTGCTCATCTCGAAAAGTGCCCTCCTCAATGCCTGTCACCCCTGTAACACACCCCCATCAACCCTCAGTTTGTTCTCTGTATTTAACAGTCTCTTGTGGTTTGATTCCCTCTCTGTTTTTATCTATTTTTCCTTCTCTTCCCCTATGTACATATGTTGAATTTCTCAAATTCCACACATGAGATAAAACACACATAAAATTTACCATCATAACCATTTTTCAGTGTATAGTTCTATAATGTTCAGTGCATTCACATTGTTGTGCAACCAATCCCCAGAACTCTTTTCATCTTGCAAACCTGAAACTGTGTGCCTATTAACACAATAGCTCCCCATTCCTGCCTCCCCCCATTCCTTGCCAATCACCATTCTACATTGTCTCTATGAATACGACTGACTACTCTAGGTATCTATATAAGTGGAATCATATCTTATTTTTCTTTTTGTGACAGGTTTATGTCACTTAGTAAAATGTCCTCAAGGTTCATGTTTGTTATAGCAGGAACCTGTGTATGTGTGTATCAGAATTTCCTTTCTAAAGCAGAATAGTATTCCATCGTACATATGGATTTACCACATTGTGTTTATTGATTCATCTGTCAATAGAAACTTGGGTTGCCTCCACCTTTTGGCTATTGTGAATGATGCTGCTGTGAACGCTGGTGTACAGATATCTGTTTGAGTCCCTGCTTTCAGATTTTGGGGGTCACATACCCAGAAGTGAAATTGCTGGATCGTATGGTAGTTCTTTTTTTTTTTTTTTAATTTTTTTGAGGAACTACTATACTGTTTTCTGTGTCAGCTTTTGTATGTCTGAGCATGTCTTCTTCTTTTATTTTTTGCTGTGATGTTTGAAAGATATTTTCATGAAGTCTAGAAATTTCTTTCAGAGATTTAAAGGTGTTGCTTCACTTGTCTTTGTTGCATTGTGTACAAAAAGAAGTGTGTTGCCATTCTTCTTGTGTTAAATCTTTATTTTTTCTGGCTGCTTTTAAGACTTTTCCCTTTATTAATGCATTTAAGAAAATTGATCATGATGTGCCTTGTTTTTTTTAACGTCTATTTATTTTTGTATTTTCCTACTTATTTGCTTGCCTGATAGTTAAAAAAAAACATTTTTTAATGTTTATTTATTTTTGAGAGAGAGAGAGAGAGAGAGAGAGACAGAGCATGAGTGGGGGAGGGGCAGAGAGGAGGGAGACACAGAATCCAAAGCAGGCTTCAAGCTCCTAGCTGTCAGCACAGAGCCTGATGCAGGGTTAGAACCAATGAACCATGAGATCATGACCTGAGCTGAAGTTGGACACCCAACCGACTGAGCCACCCAGGCGCCCCCTGATAATTTTTGATTGGATGTCAGATATGGTGGATTTTACTTTTTCAGATTCTAGGTACTCTTGTATTTACACAATATTTAAAATTTTTGTTGTGGGGGCGCCTGGGTAGCTCAGTCAGTTAAGCGTCCAACTTCAGCTCAGGTCATGATCTCACAGTTTGTGAGTTCGAGCCCTGCATCAGGCTCTGTGCTGACAGCTCAGAGCCTGGAGCCTGCTTGGGATTCCTCCCTCCCTCTCTCTCTGCCCCTCCCCGACTTATGCTCTGTCTCTCTGTGTCTCTCAAAAATAAATAAAAATGTAAAAATAAAAAATAAATTGTTGTTGTGAAGTTTTGTTGTTGTAAATTACTTGGAAATTGTTTGATCCTTTTGAGGCTTGCTTTTTAACATTTGTTAGGTAGGCCAGAGCAGCCTTTAGTCCAGACTAATTTTGCCCCACTATTGGGGCAGTACCCTTTAGAATACTTCATGTCCCACAAATTGTGAGGTTTTTTTGTTTTGTTTTGTTTTTTCATTCTGGCTGGTGAGAAGAATATTCCTGGCCTTCTCTGAGGTCCAGAGAGTTGGTTCCACCGGCTTCTTTCTGGTGGTTCTTTCCCCAGCCTTGGATAATTTTCTCAAACTGACGTGCAGATCAATTTTCAGATGAAGATTGGGGTGGGAGGACCCTCTGAAGATCTCCACAGTTTTCTCTCAGTGCAGCTCTCTCCTCTCCAGTATTCTGCACGTGAATTCTACCCACCATAGCCTTTTGAGCTCCCCATGCAGTCTTCTCAGCTAAGGGGACTGCTGGATTCTTCCATAGCCGAAAACTCTCCGTGCCGTGAGCCTGGCCAGTCATATGGCTTACATCTTCCTTCGTCCTCTCTCAGGGCTCATTGCCCTTTGCTGCCTCTTGTCCAGTGTCTGGAAACTGTCATTTCTTGTGTATTTCCTCCCAGCTTTTCAGTTAAGTAATTAGGTAGATAAGTCTTGTCCCTATTATTCCATCTTTCCTAGAGACAGAATTTGAGCAAGTTATTTAATCTCCTATGTTCTAGTGTACTCATCTATAAAATGAAGATGATATTTATGGATTTGTGAGGATTGAATAAGATGAATCACTTAAAGCACTTACTGCGGTTCCTGACCCAAACTAAGTACTCAGTGAATGTCAGTTATTACTACTGGCACCAGAGGGGTAGAGAATGGTTTGAGCTAGTCTGGGGAACTAGGATCATGAGCCAGTCTTTTTTATTCAGATTCACTTTGAACTGACTTATAAGTATTAAAAAAACAAGAACTATTAGTGAAAGTGTTTTTCTCCCTCCCCACCCCCCGTTTGTTTGTTTATTTGTTTGTTTATTTATTTATTTATTTATTTATTATCATGCCTAAAACATTATTCTTAATACCCTAATCAATGTAGAACGTAGTAACTTTCTTTGAAACCTTTTTCCGCCCTCAAAGTCAGAACACTATTGCAATTAGGAACACAGTCTATAGAGTCAGACTTGGACTGAAATCTTTGCTTCCCCTTTTCCTAAGCTGCAGCGTAGTTCTTCTGCTTGCCTATTCCTCAGTTGCCTTATTTGTAAAATGGGGCAACACCACATACGTTATATGGTTGTTGGGAGAATTAAATTAATGTACATAAAACCCTTTAGCACAATGGCTGTCACACAGCTAGGACTTAGTAAATGGTAGGTAAATGGTGGCTATTAGCTTTCCTGGTAGTAGTTACTACCAGAGATCTGAAATTGAAATCATCATGTCTAACTCCAACTTTCTAGGTAGTGGTTTTCTGTTAGTGGTCTTTTCTTTCTAATATATAACTCACTTACCAGTATTTGAATATCACTTTATAGTTTACAGAATATATTCACATACATTATCTTATTTGATGCTTATATCTATATCTCTGTTTCTCAGTGAGGAACCTGAGGCTCAGAAAAGAAAAGTGATGAACTTAGGGCCAAAAAGCTAGTAGATGACAGAGCCACAGGTAGACCAGTGACTGTGCAACTCCTGTTTAAGGGTTGTTTGCACTACCCGTGCTGTTTCCTAGTGACACATTTTACTTGTGTCTGGATTTGCATACTGTATCATCTGCAGTGGACATTATATTGTTCCAGGGAAAGGATCATGGAAAGTCTTACTGTTTTGATTTTGCTTAGTGGCCAGCATTCAATGTATAGATATTATTTGTATGATATCCATGAAAAGAACATAATTTTTCTTTCACTTTTACTTCTTCAAAATGAGTGATTATTGAGAAATTAATACATATTTGTGTAGGACACTGTTAAATGATAGTTCTGTCTTCAAAATGTAGATGTGTAACTATACTCTTGAGAGATTTTCATTTTGAAAGCAATTACCTTCTATGTAGGTACATTTATTGCATTGTCTTTTCGGGATAAAGGTCTTCTTTTAAAAAAAAATTTTAATGTTTATTTTTGAGAGAGAGAAACAGAGCATGAGGGGGGTGGAGGGTAGAGAGAGAGAGGGAGACACGGAATCTGAAGCAGGCTCTAGGTTCTGAGCTGTCAGCACAGAGCCCCACACGGGGCTCCAATCCACGAGCAGTGAGATCATGACCTGAGCCGAAGTCGGACGCTGAAACGACTGAGCCACCCAGGCGCCCAGGATAAAGCTTTTCTAGAATCACCTCATAGAGCTGTTATTTGCCAATTTCATGGAAATTACAGTAATTCCTTTAGTAGATTCCATTTATAGATCAAATGTCTATGACTAAATATAATTACTTACAGCTAAATCTGATCAAAGCAATAAGCTCGAAATAACTTTTGTGGAATTTAAAGCAAAGAAGGGAGATAGGATGTTTCAAATGATGGACGTTTCCAATTGTTCCCTTTGAAAAATAGTCCTTATTTTGAAAATGTCTGTGTTTCTCTCTGTTTGCTATTAGAAACAAAAACAAAACAAAAAGCACTTCAACATTTATTTCATGTTTTTTGCCTGCACTATATAATGTTCTTATAGGGAGAGAATTTCCTTTGGGGCAGTTAATTATATGTTAATTATTATGTCCTATTTGTGGTATTTTATCTTCTTCCCTTTACTTTCCCTAGTATTGGAATAGTTGTATTCTTTTAAAGAGCCTGTTTGACCATTTTTTGTTATTTTACCTACACTGTTTATAGATTTAGGCAGAAGATTGCTGTCAATTTCAGAAGCTATTTTTGGTCCAGTCCCGTAAACTTAGCATAGCTATTTGGTGGTTATTTATTTCCTTCGCTACTGGTTATATCTTTCATAATTATCATTAAAACTAACTTTAAAAAATATTAAACAGATTACTCTAGATGATAAATCTGCAGTCCGTGGTCCCCGTTCTCGTAATTAAAATGTCTAGTAAGTGCAGATGTTAAACAGTGGTAGTTTTGAAGATGTGGTTGGAATCTCTGGACTTGAATGTTCTTCATGTTCTTCATGAGTGTTCCTCTTCTGCAATGGAAGAATTCTGTCAATAGACCTACAGTGCCCTAGGATGCTAAGTGTCTCTATGTGAACAAAGCAGCCTGGGCATTTGGGATCCTCTTGATTTTCTCATCTTTCACAAAACATTGGATGCTTGCAAGCAATTAAACCTTTGTCTACCATATTAAGGAAGGGCTTCATAAAGTATCTGAAGGAGTTAAAATGAAAGTCAAACTCCAAGGTGGGGTGTGTGTGTGTGTGTGTGTGTGTGTGTGTGTGTGTCTAGAAATAGGAATGAACTTGCCTTATATTTTCATGTTTATGTTGAATATCTGGCACAATACCTGGCATTTAGTAGGCACTTGATTTATTTGAATAAATAAATAAATGAAAGAATCCAGTGAATTATGTAAAGGTACTGCCATATATGAACTTATCAGTAGGGGTGAGCTCCCCGATATCCAGTGCCCCCCTACTCTCTTTAAACTTGCTCTCCATGCTCATCTACCCTGCTTTTGTGGTATTCTTCACCCCTTTGCTGTATATTAGGAGAAAAGGGAGATTCAGCTAAATTCAAACTCCAGTCAGAAGCATAGACTGTTTTGGAAGGTTATTAATTAGCTCACCCAAGTTTTACTGATGGAAATATTCCTACCTTAAGAAAGAGCTCAGTTCTTCTGACTGCTGTGTTTGCTCCCATGTAGCACAAGTCTTGCTGCTTTTCCCACTTAGACATTTGCTAGCTAGGTCATACTGGCAGGGGCAAGGGGTCCTGGCTCATTGAAAGGGTGAAGGGAAAAGGAAGGAGGAGAAGGAGAAGCTGACCATCAGCATCCCAGAGTCCCCACCCTGGCCCCTCTGTTAGGAATAGTTATTGTTTCTACCGAGTGCATAGCACGAAGAGCATAATCTTGGAAAAATAGAGATCAGTGTCTTATACTTACTTTCTTCCTTTGGGAAAAAATGATAAATAAGACAAAGCATGAACAATAGGGAGGTGGAGGAGAGGAAGTGGCAACTGGCAGAGGGTTCAGGGAATATGGCTGGGACTGTGGGGAGAGAAAAACATTGCCATGTGGGTGAGTGAAATGCTGGAGTTTCAAAGCGGGAGTAATTTTACACTGAAAATCCTATAATTATGTGCTTGGCTGTTTAATAAAAACATCCCGTAGTGAAATTACTATATGTTTACTCTGTATCTGAGATGCAGAATATCTTAAATACATGTGTCATCATGGGATGGGTGCTACATCTTAAATTTTAAAAAAAAAATTTTTTTTTCAACATTTATTTATTTTTGGGACAGAGAGAGACAGAGCATGAACGGGGGAGGGGCAGAGAGAGAGGGAGACACAGAATCGGAAACAGGCTCCAGGCTCTGAGCCATCAGCCCAGAGCCTGACGTGGGGCTCAAACTCACGGGCCGCGAGATCGTGACCTGGCTGAAGTCGGATGCTTAACCAACTGCACCACCCAGGCGCCCCCTTAAATTTTTTTAAAAAAAGAAATTATATCTTTTTTAATAGCTGCCCAGAAGTTTTCCCACTATGAACAATCAATTCAGATTTACCTGATTAAATCTGTCATTTGTCAGTCTTGAAGGTTTCCTGTTTTCTGAACTCTTGAAAGAAAATTTCTAGGGCAACAAATGGCTATTACTATTAAGTTCTTGGATGTGAACCTACCGTGGGAACAAAAGTGGTAGCAAGGGTGGTTAGGTTGGATCTATATGTCTGCATGCAGGCTACCTGGTCAGAGATGAACGTTTATACTGGGTTTCCAAGTGATGGAACCCTGTGACTCTGCATATGGAAACAGTCATTTCACCGCTTTAATAACAGTTAAAATGACCTTGACTAAACAGAGTTAATGGGAGTAGTGCCTGAATCACCTGCGAGATATTCTTAAAAACACAGATTCTGATTTGGTGGATCTGGGACAAGACCTCAGTTTCTGCCTTCTAACTAATTCTCAGGTGGTGCTAATGCTTCTGGGGCAAGGACAGCGTTGAATAGCAAGAGTTCATAGTGTTGTTTCACTATGTTATTCTCCGCCTTTTTTGTAGTTCTGCCTTTTGATCTGTGTGTCTCTCCACCTCTGTCTTTCTCTGCTTTTGTTTTTACACGTTTTCTGTCTTACCTTCTCCATGTATTTCTGCCTTGTCTTCCTCTGCTTCTCTCTGCTTTCCCCTCCTCTGCCTTCCCCCTTTATCTCCTCTCTCTGACAACCTGCCTCTCTCTGCTTATCTCCTCCTTCAGCCTATTCCTTCTCTTTCTTGCTCTCTCATGCATGCTCACACCACACTCACAGAATTACATTGTAGGGCACAGTCATGTTCAATGAAGAATGTTGACCAGTATTTAATGATGTTGATGGCGTATTTCCCATTTTGAGCCTAAGCCAAAGCCTTCTGTCTCCCTGTTCTCAGAGATAAGAAGCAATGCCAGGGATGGGTTGTGGGGGTGCTGAATTTTTATTCACCATAGGGATGCTAGACATTAAGACATCCTAGAGGTGATCATGGTTCCCTCAAAAGTATTAGAAAAGCACATAAATCCCCCAGGCTGGTTTGGTCATTACAGAAGGCTACAGTGGTCATTCAGAATCCAGTAATCCTAGCTGATAGCTGACTTCCTCCCGTAGTCTAATTACTACCTTTCAAGAAGTCATACTTTTTGCAGCCATACATCCATTGGCTCCCAAGATTTAGTCCAGAACAGCTATTTAGCTACTAATTTTAAACCAACTTAGTCTAGAACTAGCTAGCTAGCTAGTAATTTTAGACCAATGAAACTTAAATCTTGAGCATTGAGTTCCTCATCTGTAAAATATGAGTTCAACTAGATGGTCTCCAAGGCTCCTTTTAGCTATGACATTCTGTGATTTTTAAAGTCATTAGGTAAAGGACATTTCAAATATTGGCGGTTAGTTTGTTCAAATTCTTGTTTGGATCATTTCTTCATGAAAATGTAAATTTCTTTTCCTGTAAAAATAGGGCTTGTTATGTTCTGGGTTTAATTAAGATTAATCAATACATTTCATTCATCTCTTTATTATCTCTACTAGTGTAGGTAAGGGGTAATGTAAGCAAAAAGTCATTTTTGTCTACTTCATTTTTTATTTATAGAGAGAGTGTATGCAAGTGGGGTAGAGGGATGGAGAGAGAGAGAGAGAGAGAGAGAGAGAGAGAGAGAGAGAGAGAGAGAGAGTCTTAACCAGTCTCCATGCTCAGTGCAGAGTCCAGTGCGGGGCTCAATCCCAGGAACCTGGGATCATGACCTGACCTGAAATCGGGAGTCAGACATTTAACAGACAGCCACCCAGGCCCCTCCATTTTTACTTACTTTAGAATACACTGTCTAATTACAACAGAATTTTCTTCCCAAACAGTTTGCTTGGGCTGGTATTGGACATAGTTCATATTTGTGAAACTACCTGGAGCTATCACTATTGGGACATAACATCTAATACTTGATAATCTGAAGCCTAAAAGGCCCAGCTGAGTGCTTTTTACTTTTTAGTGCTGTGGACACTCTATACTTATTATCACTGAACAGAAGGATAATTAATAACTATTTTAGAAGATACTGTTGTTTTTGGAAACATATGTTGCATTTTAGTTTTGGTGAAAAAGAAATGCGGATGCAAGGTAGAATGAGTAGGGCCTTGAAAAGCTGAGCTCTTGGGGCACCTGGGTGGCTCAGTCTGTTAAGCGTCTGACTCTGGGTTTCAGCTCAGGTCAGGACCTCGCAGTTTGTGAGATCGAGCCCTGCTGCGGGTTCCATGCTCACAGCGTGGAGCCTGCTTGGGATTCTCTTGCTGACCCTCCCCCACTTTCTCAAAAACAAATAAATAACTTTAAAAAAAAGCTGAGTTCTTTATGAATTTGAGTCTTTTTTTCTATAAATGGTTTGTTAGATGCAGTGGTCTGCATCTGGTTTGAATGTTCCTTGGATTCAGTATTTCAAAGTTTTATGTACTATATATTTTCTACCAAATTACTGAATTATCAAGAAACTATAGGTGATTATTTATCTTCTGCCATAAGACTTGATTTGATTTTTTTTATCATTTATAATTATAAATTCAGTGGTATTGCAGGTTGGTATGTGCCATCATTGGTATCACAGGTTTGGATAGATGGGGAATATGAGATTGGACAAAATGTAGAATATTCTTTATATAAAATGTCCATTTACCCCTCAAAACAGGTGTATCTTGCTTTAAAGAAGTGCAGTATATAGAAAGCCAGAGTTTACATATGTTAACTAAGTTGAATGTAAATTTAAAAAAAAGACTCTTAACTATAGAGAACAAACTGAGGGTTGATGGAGGGAGGTGGGTGGAAGATGAGCTAGATGGGAGATGGGTACTATTTATTGTGATGAGCAATGGATGTTGTATGTATGTGATGAATCACTGAAACCAATACTGCAGTGTATGTTAACTAACAAATTTAAAATTTAAAAATCTTAATAATCCCCCCAAAATAAAGAGTTTAACTGAAGAGAATTTAATGAAGGCACCATTTACAGAGGTTTGTGGACGGTTAAAGTAACTGAAAAAGGATAGTAAGATATCAGGCACTGGTTTTCTGATGAAGCCTGAGCACTGGCATTGAAGAAATCTATGTGCTAGAAGTTGTAATTGTGGAGGAATGAAGTCACTGAAACAGTATGTTGAAGCAGAGAGAGAGCTGAGGAGTTGTGGGAGAGGGATCAGGAATACTTTGGTACCTCTCTCCTCTTGCATTATGATCTCCCATTGGCTGAGCCCAACCTGAGGCTGGGGGTAAGAGAGCCATGGTTGTCCATAGAGGTTGGCCTCCTGGTGCATAGAGGGAGCCAACAAGGCAGGGTGTGGATAAGGGAGTAGGGGACAGCAAACAATTATTAGCACAGAAAAGGTACATTTTGATTTACACATAGAATTCAGCCTTAATGTAAAATGAAGCACATCTGTGATTTCATCTCATGCTTACTGTTACATTCCTGTTAATCTTATTTATATGTATTTTTAACATCTATCATTTAAGCTTTTTACAAATAATTTTTACTGTGCCTTGTGAATACTTTAAGAAGAAGGAGTTCTATATAAATGCCAAAAGCCAAAATCCACTTGTTCTGTAGATTTTATTTACTTTTGTAAATCTTTATTATACTCAAGAAAAAGAGACATGCTAGTTGGTCAAATTGACATTTTCTTTTCAAGCTGATGAAAGATACTTTAAATTAAGCATGAACGTTTGAAGAACCTGCCAGTTCATTTTTAAAACATGACCAGTTCTCTGATGTACATGGATTATATTAAGAAAGGATTCTTTCTATTTTAGCACCTGATCTTTTCATTTGAGTGATGTGTTATTAATCTAATTATAGTACTTGTTACAACTGATCACACAGAATGTAACCTTTTTCAAATATGCCTGTAGCCAACGTACCTTCACAATACAACTTGGATTGCCCTCCAGGCCCCCCCCCCCCCCCCCCCCCGCCCACTCACTTACTACCTTTCTAGAGGTTTATAAGCCTAGGTTTATTTGTAAGCCATTAGAGTCACATGTAGTACTGTGAGACCCTACCCTTTGAATGAGAAAGTTGTTTCTTAAAAACAACAAACAAAACAACAATGAAATCCTAACAACTTTTAGTAATTTACAAACAAATAAGTGCTTCAGTCTGCCCTTAAATGCAACCCTTTTGTGTTCAAGATATGAGAGTTCTCTAGCCTTGCTAGTCCCCCATGCACTGTCTACTTAGAGGGAGCTACACGTGATAAGTAATACTCCTGGCCCTGATAATGGGGCCAGTATCTTCCTGACACCCTGGTTCATTTGTAGTCCCTGATCATCATACTCTTCAGAGTATACTACTACTCTAGTATTAACTTTTCAAATCTAAACTTTTAAGAAAAGAGCTGGATGGTTTTCTTTTGCTGTCGTTTTGGTTTTGGGGTTCGTACGTGTGTGTGTGTGTGTGTGTGTGTGTGTGTGTGTGTGTGTGTGTGTTTCGTGAAAGTGGTTTAGGATAGACAAAGAAGCAGTGGATACTCCTAAGTGGTGACTCCTTGAAAAGCCAGACACTCTCGTAAGTCTTCGTTTCAGATCTAAAGTACACTGTCTTACCGCTGTAGTTTGAGAGAGTAACTTCAAGTGTATGCACTCTTGGTGAGACATGATCTCATTCTGGACTGTTGGAACTACTTCCCTTCTAATATGGTTTAATTTGTTACCCTTTTTAGAGCATTTATTTTTTTAGGGCACATATGTAGGAAAGCTGAAGTATTAAAGGGTATTATTTTGTTGGTATGTTTTTATAAACTTAAAAAAAATTTATATATTTATTTTGAGAGAGAGTAAGAACATGAGTGGGAGACGGTCAGAGAGAGAGAGAGAGAGAGAGAGAGAGAGAGAATACCAAGCCGACTCTGCTCGGTCAGCACACAGCCCAATGTGGGGTTTGATCCCATGAACCGTGAACCAAGATCAAGATCAAGAGATGGACGCTTAACCAATTGAGCCACCCAGATGCCCCTATTTTTATAAATTCTTGAAATGGGTGTTGTTAAAAATTTTAGTCTTCTCACTCTCTTAAATGTTTTTGCACATTCTTTCAGCACTTTTCACTGTTCTGTCAGTTTAAACACGCATCTTACTAGACAGAGCATTTACATGTTGTAGTGTTCACATTCAAAGGGGATTTCACAGTAGTATTACAGCATCCTGTTACCATGATGGGATGGGAGCAGTCTTGGTAGTTTTTCGTCATTATAGTAAAATTAAAAATAAGACTATTATGTATCACTAACCTTTGGAGTCATGGAATAAATAGGTTCCAAATAAATTGTTTGGGTAGTTTAAAAAAGAAAAAAAAAAAAACAAGGAAAAGCAGCTACTTTATAGATAGCAGATTGCTTCTGGAGGTACCTGAAAAGTTTAAGCTCTTCCAACTTGCATATTCCACCCTTGTTTACTTTATTCACTTTATCATATGTAACCTTGTCACAAATATGGAAAACTGTCTGAAAATGCAAAACTCAGATAGTGCCTTTTTGTATTGTCTCCCATAAGTCAGTTCTCTTGCAAAGAAGAATGAAAGCAGGGTAGAAGTGAGATGATTGTTCATACTTGAATACGACCCTTTAATGCTTTTTAAAAAATAACTTTATTGGGATATAAGTGACATACAATAAATGGGACATACTTAAAGTGTAGTGTTGGATGAGTGTTGATGTCTGTGCATGCCCATGAAACCATCCTCATGGTATTCACCATCCTCAAAAGTTTCTGTGGCTGTGCCCTTGTAGTTCCTATGGGCAATGCCCTCCCCACGTGGCAACCAGTATCCTTTTTATAAATTCATTTGCATTTTCTAGATTTTTATAGAAATGGAATCATAGAGTATATATTCTTGTGTCTACTTTCTGTCACCCAGAATAATTATCTTGAGATGGCAATTCTATTGTTGCATAGGTCAATAGTTCATTCCTTTTTACTGAGGAGTAGTTCCCATGTATGGATATACCACAATGTATTTATCCATTCACCTGTTAATGGACACTTGGGTGGCTTCCAGTTTTGTTTTGTTTTGTTTTGTTTAATAAATCAGGCTTCTATAAGAATATGTGTACAAGTCTTTGGTTATATATTTCATCTCCTCTTACGTACCTAGGAGTGGAATGGCTGAATCATATAGCAGGCGTATGTTCAACTGTTTAAGAAACTGCCAAGCTGTTTTCAAAGCTGGTTGCATCATTGTACATTCCCACTGTGAGTTTATGAGAGTTCTAGTTTCTCCTCATCCTCACCAACACTTGGCATGTGTGGTCAGTGTTTTAATTTTGGTCACTTTAATAAGTGCATAGGAGTAGTATCTCATTATGGCTTTAATTTTCATTTCGGGAGTGCCTAATGATGTTGAACATTTTTTTTCTTGTGGTTATTTGCCATCCATACATCTTTGGTCAGCTAATTTTTAAAAATTGGGTTTTTGGTCTTCTGCTCATTGAATTTTGAGAGTTCTTTTTACCCTGAATATAAGACCTTTATTGGATATATGCTTTGGAAGTTTTCTTTCCGTCACTGGTTTATCTTTTTATTCTCCTAATTGTCTTTTGAGGAGCAGCAGCTTTTAATTTTGTTGAAGTCCATTTTTTCAATTTGTCATTTTATGAATTGTGTTTTTGGTGGGTGTCATATCCAAGAAATCTGTGCTTACTCCAGAGTCACAAAGATTTTCTCCTGTTTTTTTCTAGGCATAACTATAGTTTTACGTTTTATGTTTTGGTCTAAGGTTGATTTTTGGTCTGAATTATGGATCCACACTTGAGAGGGCATATGGATATTCAGTTGTTTCAGCATCCTTTGTTGAAAAGTCTATCCTTTCTTCACTGCCTTGCCTTTGTCCTTTGTCTAAAAACAATGAATTTTAGAAAATAAACAGGACCTTTAATAATCTGGCCCCATTTCAACTAACTCTCCTTGTTCATCTCCTACCGTGACTAGATTCTTCCCATCTCTCCCTGTTTTACTGTGTGGAATTGCTTTCAGTTCCCCTGACTGTGTCATTGGCTTTCATGCCTCTGTGCTTTCCCACAACTTCTTCCCTCTGCCTGAGATATCCTTTTCCCAGTGAATCATCAACTCCTTTGTGAAGTCCATCCAAATGCTTCCGCGAAACCTCCCATTGTCTAAGTTAACTGCTCCCTTTGTGCCACGAAAGCACTGTAGACCTCTACAGAGTACTTGCTAGTTTCTATTGTGATTGCCTGCATTACCTGTCTTTCTTAACAGACTAAGACGGTACCAACATCATGACTAATTCATTTTGTATCTCAATGGCTAGAACTTGCTAAGTAAGAAAATGTTAGAAGAATCGGTGCTTGAGAGAAGGGAGAGGAAATTAGAAGTGAGTATTTTAAAAGAAAAACTCATTGAGAAGAAAATACATTGTGTTTACATTTGGTTCACCTTTGTGATCAGAACGTCAAATGTGCTATAGGAAATCTTTGATAGGACTACATATATGTCCATGGGTTTCTTTATCAACTTCAACAGGCTTCTTGGTTCAAATCTGGTATTGTGTCTTTACATAGTTAAATGCAGTTAGTAAATTATCGAGGAAAATAACAAAAGACAGTAACCAAGAAATGTATGTGGAGAATGGTATTTTCAACATATATACCTGTAAAGGAAGCGGAAAGAAATTGTTGAGTTAACAGCTGCTGAATTGTGACACATGCTTATTTATGGGGGGGGGCAGATTTACATGGTATTTAGCGCTTAACCATGTGCAATTGGTGTTTACTGAATATACAGTTGATATGTGCCATATTTTGTGGTACTGCTTTTAAGCTACTTGTGGTGAATGACATTCAGTGCCATTGCCTTTTTGCACGTAGTTTTAAAAAATTCTTTATCCCGATGAAAGAGATTTAATTAGAAATGTCCATGGGATCTAATTTTGGTACATTACTCAGTAATGTTTGGCAAGATTTCTAAAGACTAATAAATTCAAATTAAAGGAAGTGATTAGAAGCAATACACAGACAAATATGCATGTGTACATGTGTTAATGTCAACACACTGATTTCATTTTTTTCTTGTTTATGGCAATGGTCTTCACCAAACAGAACAAGATTTGTGTTCTTCTAGCATTTGCAGAAACAGTCTCCAAACAGAGGCCCTGAGCCCATTAGTACTAATGAAGAGTCACCCAAGGGAATAAGATGGATGTCTGGTGTTTGCATGTGGTAATTCCATGTATGTTTTCTGCTACAAATAGTGTCCCAAAGCTTGCTTCTGTGTTTTCAGGTTCCTGTGCCTTTTTTTCTGGTAGCTAAGCTGTTAGGAATGATACTTATTTTTCATTATTGTCAATCATTTCATGACCTTATTTCCTAATTTTGAGTGTCACCTAAATAAATGTATCACATTAGAGTTGTTTGTGTATGCTGATGGTATCGAAAGAAAATTAGTGTTTGTCAGTTTCAGATTTGGTATTGATGTCCTGGCAAGGATACCCTTGTACCCAACTCTGAGAATGTTGGACTTTGTTTTAAAACAAAAAATTAGGTGTGACACAGAGGATGTTTAGGGCAGGGACACTCCTCTGCATGATGTTATAATGGTGGATACATATTGTAATACATTGTCTAAACCCACAGAAGGTATAACACTAAGAGTGAACTTTAATGTAAACTATGGATTTTGGGTGATAATGATGTGTTAATGTAGGTTTATCAACGGGAACAAATATACCATTCTGGTGGGGGATATTGATAATGGAGGAAGCTATGTATGTGGGGGGGGGGGAGGGCGGTGCATATAGGAAATTTCTGTATCTTTCTCTCAATTTTGCTATGAAACTGAAACTGCCCCCAAAAAATAAAGTCTTGAAATTAAACACACAAGAAAATAACATTTTTAAAAGCACGTGCCTTCCCAATGTATACTTTGCCAGTGTTTCAGAAAATAATACTTTTATATAAAAATATGATCCTAATTAGTATTTGTAGCTAGCTTTATTGCAAGCTATCAAGGAAGAGGTTCCCATGATCACAATGTTCTGCCTAGGATCCCAGAGGAGTTTGCAGACTCAGTTAAGCAGGTAGGATTCTGGCACATACACTGTCTCCCTTCTCTGTTTGCATTTAGGCAGGCCCTAAAAAATCTATTTTATATCGTGGATTTCTAGCTAAAATTTTGTTTCAAGAAAGACATTGGCTGCTTCAAGATGCTGCTGCTGCTGGCGTGGGATGGGGGGTGAGGAGGGAAGATGGAAGAAGGGAGGGAGAGGAAGAAAGGAGAGAAGGAGGAGAAGTAAATGTGTTGGATTAGGGATTAGATGTTTTAGAACAGACCTGACTTGACTAGTTCCATGTCTTCTTGGGCAAATGACTTCTGGGCTTTGATTTTCTCTTCTGTAAATGGAGGCAGAGAGGTTTAGGTAGTGATCTCAAGGTATACAGTATCTCTGTAATATCCTATGCCCTGCTCAGAATAGGGGCAACCTGAGCATATGTAGATCAGAACTCTGCTCTGGCTCTGCCAGTCACACTCTCCCAGGCCAAACGATCTCATGATGAGCCTGACATTGGTTATGAGCCCATTCCAGTGTCTCAGAATTTCCCCCTGTACGCTAGCCTATTGTGATCCATAGACATGGCTTCTCTGGTTACCAGTGGCTCAACAGTTGCCTGGTGGCATGTGGGCTTACCATGAGCCATGTTCTGTTTCTTGGGATCTGCCCATATACTATCTGTTAGTTGATAGGCAGGTGAGTGCCATCAGATCCAGAAAGGATTCCACCCCTCTACATGCCCTCCTCCACCAACGTCTTAGGCACAAAGAAAAACCCTGAAGCATATTCAGAAGCATTATTCTGTAACTCCAGTAAAATGTGTCTCATATGAGAAAAAATAGATTATTGGATTCTGGCTGGCAGCTCTTTTCCTTCAATCACTAAACCAAATTTGCTTGATCAATTCAAAATCTGATTTGAGAGGCTATCACAGACAAAGGTTATTGCCTAAGTGGGTAAGGTCCATGACTACAGGCAAACAAACCATTTTTTTTTTTTCCCCAATATGATCCTGTTAGGACACCTGAGATAAGCACTGGAGATAATGGAAGACATTTCCTTTAAAAGTCTTTTAGACCCCTTTCCTTTACTTAGTGTTTAATTTTAGTCATTCTAATATGTATTCTAAAATCCAGACCATAGGCTCAAATCTGGTGGTAGTTAAGACTATGCCAAAGTGCTTCTATGCCTGTACTCGGTATTCTTACTAATACAACAATCTGATTATTAGCATTATCATTATTACTGTTTTAGGAATGGATCTCAGTGTATAGTTTCAGTCATTTTCTAGAAGGTTAGAGGAACCAGGGTACTTCTCAGGTAAGATCCCGTCTCATTTTACTTAGAGAGCTGAAGACAGGAGATATGAAGACCGCATAGAAAAGGGGGCAGCAGAACAGTAAACAGGGACAGGGCCAAGAATAAGAACCCACTGGAGGGGCAACTGAGCGGCTTAGTCAGTTGAGCATCTGACTTTGGCTTAGGGCATAATCTCACAGTCTGTGGGTTCGAGCCCTGCACCAGGCTCAGTGCTGACAGCTCAGAGATCCCTGGAGCCTGCTTCAGATTCGGTTCCCTCGCTCTCTGCCCCTCCCCCACTCGTGTGAGAGCGCGTGCGCACGTGCTCTCACTTGCTCTCTCTCAAAAATAAATGAACAACGGGGCGCCTGGGTGGCTCAGTCGGTTAAGTGGCTGACTTCGGCTCGGGTCATGATCTCGCGGTCCGTGAGTTCGAGCCCCGCGTCGGGCTCTGTGCTGACAGCTCAGAGCCTGGATCCTGTTTCAGATTCTGGTTTCCCTCTCTCTGAACCTCCCCTGTTCATGCTCTATCTCTCCCTGTCTCAAAAATAAATAAATAAATAAATAAACATGAAAAAAAAATAAACATGAAAAGATTTTTGAGGAAGAAAAAAAAAAGAGGAACCCACTGGGAACTGAATAGAAGCCACAGTGGGGAGGGTCAGGAATCATGGTGGTCCTCACTCACTCACTCACTGCCTGCGGCTTCTCCATGATAGGCCAGTGGGAACATGGGTATGTCAGGCCGGAGGCAGACAATTACTTCAAAATAATAAGTTCCTTGGCATAAAATGTTTCATCTATTGAGTAGTAGGATAAATTTTGTGATATATGAGGATATTATTGGCTTAGGACAAGGCTTTCTGTCCTAATTGGAGGTGCTTTGTGGGCTCACTATTAGCATACCAGCTGATTCCTCTTGTGTTGCACTGCAAATTGCTGATTAACTGCTTTTATGTATGCAGAGCTGACAAGTTGCCTCATTTAGAAACAAACAGTAGTGCTCCAAGGAACTAGTCAGAAGTTCAAACTGACATTTAGAAATTGTAAACCTACAGACTTCATGACAAGTAATGCTGTCAGTTTAAATTATAGCTTTTCTACCTAGAGATAGGATAAAAAGAGCTAGTAATATAGCCTGTGACCAATGTATTAGAGAGAGATTCTGCTCTAGTGAGCTGAGAGATTGTGCTATTTGGATCTAACATTCAGTTGTACTTCTTTTTCCTTGGATATTTTCTGGGTGATCAGCCAGTGTGAAGGGTCACCAGTGCGAATGGTTGTAACAAATGCATATTAGTTCAACCAAAAATGCTCTCTTTGTGCTTTCAGGGGAAGTTTTTGAGTAACTGAATTAGGAAACGAATGAGTTGAGAGTTGAGTTCTCAAAATAAAGTACTTTATGTTAACATGAAGAAGATTAGCAACAATTTCACCGTCTAGATAGACTGAGCTCTCTAAAGTAGCTGGAATCATGGTAAGGAAGAGTCAGGTTGAAGAAGATAACTCCCTCCTTGCTTTTCATATCTCCCAGCTAAGTACTTCCTGTCATCCCTCATATTACTACCTATCTGGCATTTAGATGAACTTTCTCCCAACCAAATCAAGGAATCAGCTCTCCTGTAGTGAAAGTATATTGTAGAACGGTTTCATCCGCTGGCTCTCTAGTCCTTTGTGGTTGGCTGCTGGTGATTGATGTGTGTTTAGGGGGTCCAAGATTGGTGAGGCAAGGTGCGCATACTGGATGGAGTACATTGGGGAAAAAACTACCTTTGCAGCTGATACTGTTTCTCTTTTATAGACTACGTGTTTATGTAAAGCCACTGTATTCTAGAATGTTAAAAAAAAATCAGTTGGGTTTTCAAATCTGACTGGAATTGGCAGAAATTTGACAGAAATAATTTCCAACTAATGATGAAACCAGTGGCTCATGTAGAGAAATGGTCACTGTTCTCATCCCCTCCCATCTGCCCTTTGGTTAGGAAGCACATTACGCTGGAAAGAACTTGGAGTCCGAAGGTGTGGGTTTAATACCTGCTTTTCCATGCCTCAGGCAATGCATTTCACCTTCCGAGTCAGTGTTTTATCTGTAAAGTGAGGCTATCTATGCATCTCTATTTATAGGTTTATTGTGAGCCTAGAATGAAATTGGAACTATTTTGTGGACTATGATGTTTTATGCAGATGTTAGGGGGGATTATGATTATCATGTAGCATAGCCATAGCGAGGGCCGGCTTCGTGGGAATGCAACCAGTGCGGTTACCTAAGATCTCATGCTCAGAAGTGGGTCCTGTGCTTGGAATTTAATGTGCTGTGATCGTTGTGTGAAATTCTGAATAATTGTATTTTGGGGGTGCCTGGGTGGCTCAGTCGGTCGAGCGTCTGATCAATTGGGTTTTCAAATCTCACAATTTGTGAGTTCGAGCCCCACATTGGGCTCTGGGCTGATAGCTCAAAGCCTGGATCCTGCTTCAGATTCTGTGTCTGCCTCCTCTGCCCCTCCCCCACGCATGCTCTGTCTCTCTCTCTCAAAAATAAATAAACATAAAAAGACATTGTATTTTGAAGTGGAAGTCAGATGGGATGATAGAGCATGCGCTGTGGGCATGGAGCCTGTAGGATCCAGTGTTTGGCTACTTCTCAGCTCCCTGGGATGAATTCTTGGCTGCCCACTCTTGCTCCTGTCCAGAGACTGCTGCCACCCACCATTCCTGGCAGGAACTTGGGTATGGGCATAGGAGTGGATCCAGCGTGTACCCTGTGCACCAAGTCATTGGTAGTTCCCATCGACCTGTGAGAATCTGCATCGACCCATGAACATCCTCGTGCCCCGATGTGCAGTAGGAAATTTAAAAAATACCATAACTTGTTTAGAGAAAGACGATAGAAAAAAGGGAAAAGCTCTTTCTCCTTCTTTTAAACAGGCCCCCGATTTTTATTTTGTGCTGGCCTCCACAAATTATGCAGTTGCCCCACAAAATATATAACCAAGGCCCAAGTATAGTCGTTTTCAAACTCTGCCCTACAGGGCCCTAGGGATTTCTCTGAGCCCCTTCAAGGCCCCAATGAGGATAGGTAATAGAGACTTTGACAAGAGCAGTTTGGTAAGGGTGGAGTAGGAAGTAGCCAGTTAGGAGTGTATGTAGGAGTGAGTGCAAGGTGAGCGTGTAGACAGCAATTGAAACAAACTTGTTCAAAAGACTGGCCTGGAAGAGTAGGGAAGAGAGGTAGCCCGAGGAGGAGATAAAATAGAGGGAAGGGTTCTTCGTTTTATGTTTGTTGGTTTGTTTTAAGAGAAATGAACATGTTTGCATGTTAATAAGATGATCGAGAGGTAAAAGTTAAATATAATCATTTCCAAATATTTACTGAAAATGTATTGCATGGTTTTTGCTGTACATTCTTGAACTGAGATTCGAAAGCTTTCATTTTCCAAAGCACCAGAAGATGCTTTAGAATCTAGTCTTTATATGCAAATATGGGAGGACAGTGTGAACCCCCTTAACATGGCTCAGGGCCATCTGTATTTGGCTGTCTTTTCAGCTGTCATGGGCTAGTGCTGGAGCAGAAGGCCACACAATCCGTTCTTCTTGACTCAATAGTACAGCAGGATGATCTTCTGCCCTTGCACACTGTGTTTGGGTGTGAGATCTGTTGGGCTTTTTAATACTCAGCCATGCGACATGCTGGGGGCAGCTGTCATATTGGCTCCTTCAGGTATCTGGGATAGTTTTTGGCAGTGACTACTATTCTTTGATTCCCTAGGCAATTGGAATTAATTGGCTCCTACTTGAATAGAATATTTATCAGATTTTGAAAGTAGTGAATAGGAGTATTGTGGGTTACTATATTTTTGTTTCTTTATCTGTAAAGTGTAAATAATTCTACCTCCCCAATTGACAGGACTAAATGAGATAAAATACTTAAAATGCTTGGTACAGTGTTTGGCACATGATCTGATGCTTGACAAATCTTCCTTTCTCGTTCCTCTTTTTTTTTTTTTAAATTAAACGTTGTGTGCATATGCCTTTCTTGATGCAATAGAGATGATAACAAAAATTCCAGCGTGTGCAAAATCAATTTAAAATTTTAAATTATGTTGGATGAAATTTCTAATGAGAAAAAGCTTTCCGTGATAATTCAGTTTCCAAACAGGAAAAAATGCTTTTATAAATAAAAATATCTCCAATTTATTTTTTGAAAATATTTTCCCTTATAGCATGTATATAAATAAAGGCAAGTAGATTATAACCTCTGTGAATCTCCCTTACTTGTAAAGTTGGGATGATACTAATATGTAACATGGTGTTGTTAAGAAGTTTATTTGAGCATGGTGGCTGGCATATTGTGCTCAACAGATAATAGCAGTAATTATTATTTTGAGATTATGTAAAGATTCTGTGTATTTATTTATGTATATTTTAGAGAGAGAGAGAATGAGCAGGAGAGAAGGGCAGAGGGAGAGAGAGAGAATCTTAAGCAGGCTCCATGCTCAGCATGGAGCCCAATGGAGGGCTCGATCCCATGACTCTGGGATCATGACCTGAGCTGAAATCAAGAGTTGGATGCCACACCATTTTACATTTCCACCTGTAATTCACCAGATCCCACTTGCTTTACATCCTCACCAACACTTTTTTTCCTCCATTTTTTGGTGCTAGCCACACTAATGATTGGGAAGTGGTATCTTATTGTGGTTTTGATTTTCCTAATAACTAATGACATTGAGTATCTTCTCATGTGCTTGTCGGCCATTTTTGTATCTTTGTTGGAGAAATAACTATTCAAGTTTTTGGCCCACTTTTATATTGGGTTGATAGCTTTTTGTTATTGATGATTGTAAGAGTTCTTTACAGGGGCACCTGGGTGGCTCAGTTGGTTAAGCACTGACTTCAGCTCAGGTCATGATCTCATGGTTCAAGCCCTGTGTTGGGCTCTGTGCTAACAGCTTGGAGCCTGGAGCCAGTTTCGGATTCTGTGTTTCCCTCTCTCTCTCTCTGCTCCTCCCCGACTCGTGCTATGTCTCTCTCTCTCTCTCTTTCCAAAATGCAATGAACCTTAAAAAAAAATTAAAAAGAGTTTTTTACATATTCTGGGATATTAATCCCTTATCAAATATTTGATTTGTAAATATTTTCTCCCATTTTGTAGGGTGTCTTTTCACTTTTGATAGCATCCTTTGTTATATGAGAGTTTTGATAATGTTCAATTTGTCTATTTTTTTTTCTTTTGTTGCCTGTCCTTTTGGTGTTAATAACCACAAGCACATTACCAAACACAATGTCATGAACTCTTTTAAGAGTTGTATACTTCTTAGCTCTTATGTTTAGGTCTTTGATCCATTTGAGTTAATTTTTGTATGTGGTATAAGATAAGGGTCCAATTATTGTTTTGCATATGGATATACAGTTTGCCTGGCATCATTTGTTGAAAAGACTGTCCTTTCCGCATTGAATGGACTTGGCACCTGTATTGAAAATCAACTGAATGTATATATGAATGTTTATTTTGGGGCTCTGTATTCTATTCCATTAGCCTATGTCTGTGTTTATGCCAGTATACCACTGTTTTGATTAGTGTAGCTTTGTAATAAGTTTTGAAATCGAAATACAAGTCCTCCAAATTTGTTGTTCTTTTTCAGGATTATTTTGGCTATTTGGGAAACCTTGAGAGTACATATAAATTTTAGGATAGGTTTCTGTTCTGTCTGCCTTTAACACACTCATTCATTTAAGGAATTTATTTCATTTTATTTTTTTCGAGAGAGAGCACATGTTGTAGTGGGGGAGGAGCAAAGGACAGGTTGAGAGAGAATCTTATGCAGGTTCCACACCCAGCTTGGCGCCCAATGTGGGACTTAATCTCAGGACGGTGAGATTCATGACCAAAATCGAGAGTCAGTCACTTAACTGACTGAGCCACCCAAGCACCCCTACCTTCATTCATTTAAATTTTAAAAGTAGCAGATTGAAAAAATTTGTGAGTGCTGCAAAAATTTGAGTCCTTTAGAAGTTTCCTATAGTTGCCAACATGTAAGGCAATACAAAATATACTAAACTGATCGATAATTCTTTTTAAAAGATTTTTTAAAATGTTTATTTATTTTTGAGAGACAGAGAGACAGAATGCTAAGAGGGGAAGGGCAGAGGGAGAGGGAGAGGGAGACACAGATTCGAAAGCAGGATCCAGGCTCTGAGCTGTCAGTACAGAGCCCAACGCAGGGCTCATACTCACAAACCATGAGATCATGCCCTTAACTGAAGTTAGATGCTCAACCAAATGAGCCACCCAGGCAACCCACTGGTGTATAATTCTTAAAATAAAAATCATGCTCCAAGTATGCAGTGAGACTGCTGTGTAATAAATTTGATCTTTGTAACTTTTAGAGATGCCTTATTATTTTAAAGCTGTTATCACTATAGAAGCATTGTTAGATAGTGAGTAAGAGTATGGTTTTTGGGATCAGACATACCTTTGTCTGAATTCAGGCTCTGGCATTCGCTACTTGTAGGACTGGGCAACTGATTTCTGTTTGAGCCTCAGTTATCTCAACTGTAAAATGAAAATAAAAATAGGGTTGTTATGAAAATTAAATGTAATAACATATAAAGATTTCTAGTGCAAAGTCAGACACACTTTAATACTCAATAAGATAGCTAAAAATATTTAGGCTTATGTGGTTTCTTTTTAATGGGATTATCCTTTGGGTTTATGTTCGATAATGGAAGAGTGGGCAGCTGATGATCTGTTCTGCCGGCTTCACCTCTAACAAGCTTGTATGATTGAAGATGATTCTGGGCTGAAGTTTTGTCATTTGTAAAAATAAGGTCTCTCCCAGTTATAACTCCTCAGTGATGTCTTTCTCTTATTTTTCTCTGTATTCTTTTCCGGAACCCTTGTTAGATGTGTTCTGAACTATCGTATTCTGTCTTCCTTGCTTCACCTTCTTTTTCCTTCCTGTATTTATCTCCTCATCTGTCCTGCATTTTGGGTGATTTCCTTGGGTTAATCTTCCTGATCGCTAATTATCTGCTTTGTATTGTTCAGGCTACCTATTGAGGTCCTTTCCACCAAATAAGGTCCCTTCCTCCTTTTATTTCTAGAGTTTCTATTTGGTTCTTTTTTCAAACATGCCTTGTCATTTTTCATACTGCCCATTTTTACCCTATTACTTCTCTTACGTTGTTTGTCTTCTTCAACATTTTAAACATAGTTGTCTTAAAGTTTCTTTTAG
This sequence comes from Prionailurus bengalensis, assembly GCF_016509475.1. NCBI lineage: Eukaryota > Metazoa > Chordata > Mammalia > Carnivora > Felidae > Prionailurus > Prionailurus bengalensis. The sequence goes on from NC_057356.1 coordinate 24,154,579, forward strand.
TCTGTTGGATGATGCCTAACTCTTGTGGTGCAAATTCTGCCATCTACATCACCACTCTGGGTGGTAGGTGAGGTTTCCCCAGTCTTCTTGGGCAGATCTTGGTGATTCTTGGTTTTACTCAGGCAGTTCATGTCCACTGAGCAGCATGCATGAAAAGTGCCACCCGGGCACCTCTCCCCAAGGTGGCATCATTGTGCTCTTCTAGTGGCTAAAGCCTATGACTAATTCCAGTACTCACTCTTCCTGGGAGCTATTGGCTTTAGCTCCTGCTCACCACTCTGTCTTTATATCCTTTGTTTCTAGCACTTGGGGAGTTCCCTTCCTTAGATACAAGCTTGGACATGTAGCCTAAAATTATTTTCATAGAATCTACTCATTTTGTGTTTTCACATTGCCTGCTGTCTTTCCAAAGGAGTCCAGTATGCCATTTTTGCCATATTGGAAGCCTCTGCAGATATCTGGACATGTACATGTACATTTCTCCAATAAGTCTTTAGAATCTTTGATTAAACATTTCCTCTTTTTTCAGCTCTAGTGTAATACTTTGTATAGAGTTGGTACTCAGTAACTAGCTGTTGAATGACTGAATGAATGTGTGAGATCTAAGGCATTGGTTTCCAGTTTTGAAGTGTAGTAGACCATTGGTGAGACTTTAAAGTTTATTGTTGCTTATTGGTTTTTTGGGTTTTTTTTGTTTTTAACTGCCTTTCTCTCTTTTTAGATGAACTACATACCCTATTTTAATTAAAGTGAACTGAATTAGAGGGTGGGTTGTAGAAAGGAGAATACCCAGAAACCAAACACAGTAGAGAGTCCAAAACTGCATCAGGAATTAGTGATCCAAAGAGGGAGGTACATATCAATAAGCCACTAAAAGATATTCTTAGACAGAATCAGTGAAAAGCCCCCAGGGACTCTTCTGAAAGGAAAGAGCAGTGTTATCAGCTCCCCCTGTACCAACCATTTGTGTTTTTTCATGAAATTCACCTCCTTATCTTTATAAGCAGACTTTGATAAAAGATTGCCGACTAAGTAGTGTGTTTTTTTCTTGATTTCCAAAGCTGCTTTAATTTTCTCATAAATACCAAGATAATCTCACTTAAACTAAGTGCCTCTTTGCATCTCAGGCAGAGCCTATTTTTCTGCTCTTCAGCTTGAGGAGGGTTAATATTGGCTTTGAATGAACATCTGCTGGCCCCATATTGACACAGGAATAAATTATTCAGCATGTAGTATTTGGGAATTTAAAAGCTCCATGATGAATTCTACAAAACTATATTATGTCTCTGACATTCTAGGGTTTCATTATTTTGTCTTCAATTATTCACAAAGGCTTTTCACCTCTCAGAGCATATATGGAATTCTTCAGATCAAGTGAGCCCAAGGCTGAAACGATGGAAGACTGTATTAAGACATGATGTTCTCCTTTTTATTTAGGTGGTATTTTTCCTTTTAGGTGGACTAAACAACCCTTTTTCTACACATATAAAATTGAGATCTGTTTGTTACGAGAGTGAGTTCTTTTGTTTGCAGAGCACAGGTTGTTAGGATGCACTCTGTGTGCTGTGTTACCAGTCCTTTCCTAACGGCTTTGAAGAAATGTTTCTTGAAGATTATAACGGTGATTCTCAAACTTTATTTACCATAAAAATTATCTGTTCCTCTATGTTCATAGAGTGGTGCTTTAAAATCTAAAGTTGGGTAAGGGTGGGGGGTCTCCTAAATAGCTCTTGAATCATTTTTTGTTTCTCCACTATCGGTACATTAACTCCAGCCGTCTTTGTTTCTGATGGCATTGTTGTGATGGCTTCCCACAAACTCAGGGATTCTTAAGTGTATGTGTGTGTATGTGTGTGTGTTGGGGTGGGGGTGGGGTGGGATGGACCCCTTTAGCAGTCTGGTGGAGCCTCCTGTTACAAAAAAGACAGATTATAAAAATACAGCTTCATCCATGGAGTCCTGTACAGCTCAAAGTGTGAAATATATTCTAGTTTAACCTAATCCAGACCTCAAAAAATATTTCATCGAAGCTAAAACTTTCCATTCTTGTGATTAACCCCAAAGCAAATTTTTGGAGCCTAAGCAAAGCACATTAAACCATGAAAAAAAACCAACTTTTTTTTTTTTTGATGAACAGATAACTAATACTATTAGTACTTCAAAAAGCCTAGAAACTAAGAATAAAGATCCAGGTTTTCTTACAGTATAAATTCATGTACACAATCCCTTCAGTTCTTAAGTTGCTAGTAAATCTGCGAGGTGCACAGAATGCATAATAAAAAAATAAGTTGAAATACCTATGAGACAGCTGTGCTTTATCTGGAATGTGCTTAATGTTTAAACTTGCCACTTAAGTACCACTCTTACAGCCTTCTTTAGTTGCTGTTTTATATACTGTGTGTGTACGAAGGGACAAAGAAAGGTGAGAGATAATGGATCTGTTTCTCTCCAGTGCTTATGTTGCTCTCTGCTAATGAGTTAGACATGAAAAAAAGTACATTTACTTACTCTTTCAACCTTCTGGGTGCATACTGGACAGGTATGCTTGTTTTGTACCTGAAGATAACATTACTGTCTCCTGTTCACTGTAACATATGCTGGGTTAGTTTTTAAAGTGTCAGGGATTCTGGGGGATTAAGGGAAGTACACTGGGATCATGTCATTCATCCACTTTCTTTTTTAAAACAACTTATTAGTGGAAAGATAATTCAAATCTCTTCTGGGTTACAGTACAAAATGATTTGTTTTCCTATTTTGCCCCCAATACATAATGGCATGAATCATCATAACTGCATATATTTGTATCTAACTGTTTACAGAACATTTTTACTTATTTGATCTCATTTTGTCCTCATAGTAACTTGTGACACAGGTATGTCAGGGGTTATTGATCTCTGTTTCACAGAAGAGGAAACTGAGGCCCAGAGAGGTTGTGACTTGCCTGAGGTCACAGAGTAACTGGTAGCATTGCGATGGGAACTCAGACCCCTTGGCTCCTTTCCAGTGCTCTTTTCTGTAACTCCAGGCAGAGAGCGTTTGCTCTTCACTTTCTCTGCAGTATCTTTTTGTACTGCTCAGGCAGATGGATGGGCGTTTGTTCAGTCTTGGTAATGGACATGGATTATGTCCCCATCTGCTTGGTAGAAAATCAGTCACTATACTGAGCAATGTCCATTTAAAATATTAAATTGCATCAAAACTTATGACATTTAAAGTGCATTTACAATTTAGTTAAGATAACAATTTCATCTGTTTCTATGTAATTACAGAGGTTTTCAGTCACTTTAATTTAGCAAACTGGAAAAATATGACCTCTGGCTACATGGCCTTTTCATTTCATGAGTGTGTGTGTGTTTGTGTGTGTGTGTGTGTGTGTGTGTGTGTGTGTGTGTGTGTAACTGATGAACTTGGGGAGGTTTCATTACTTTCTGCTCTGCTTTTCCAAGGGCTCTAATTGTCTCTACTGCAACCCCCAAGCCTCTTCCTCCTGTCTGCTGACAGCAGTCAGGATTTCCATGTGACATAGAGCAGCAGATTATTGATTTTGTTTTTTGTGTCAGGGCACTGTGTGTGTCACTTGAGGTGGTCTTGTGGGCATTTAGTTCATCAGTGATTATGCACAGGGCCCACTTTAGCTTGAGCTGGGAAGGAAATGTCAAACAGGAAAGGGCCGGGATGATTCTTTTAAGAGGGAACATCAGGGAATTTATACCAGAGAGAAACACTGAGCTGTCACTTCTCCTTCAGCATTTCACTTTGATTTCCATTTGGCATGTTTAAAGAGCCTGACATTTCGTTTCTCCATGTTCACTTGAGCAGGGAGTATGGGATCAGAAGCCATTGATTGGTTGGCAGTAGTCTATAACTCTTAAATAGCATTCGATCATGAATGAAAGCTCCACATGTTTGAAAGTCAGCCCCCAAATAATTGGGTATATCTTCAGCCTGTGGACATCTGCCCTGTTTTGATTCAAACATGGGGAAGTTGGGCTAGTTCCACTGAGCTTCAGTGAAACCTCACCTCCTCTAAGGTGAGAGCAAATCCAAGGACTTTAGGAAATCTGTGTGTTTTATCTTGGGCTCAGATAACCTCAGGAGGTCTGTTGGGCTAGGCTTATACCTGGTATCTTCTTGGAGCCTCAGCGAGCCTGAGCCCCTCAGCTATATTCCACCTTTCAAGGATAGGAGGCACATGAGAGGACTTGAGGGCCACCATGCATGTGGACAGGGGCTGAGGGTGCAGCTACTGCTTTCATATTTTCTTTTGACAAACTGAGACCTCTCTGAGTTTTGCAGTTCTTGGTGGCTAGGAGAGTAATGGTTGTTTTCTTCTATAACTTTTATGGGCGATTTTTCTCCTACCACAGCCCTCCAGCACTAGGTGGCCTGTCTGAAGCCAAGGCACAGGTTCTAGACTAACTTGGAACACTGGAAAGGCGTGTGCCTGGCTCCTTCCTGTTTGCTTCATATTTGAGTGGCAGACCTGTTTTTCATTTTGATTGGTTGATACCAATCTAATAGTTCTGAAGGGAGATGTCAAAACCCCGTTGCGTTAAAACCCTTTCTCAAAACGTGTGAGTTGGCATGGGTACTGTTCTTCCTGCCATCCTTCTTGGTAGGCTCACCTGCCCTGAATCGGTTAGGAGTAAATGTGTTGATCTGGGGCAGTTAGGTGCTTTATGCATGCACATTAGTGCTGAGTAATATATTGATCATTGTATCTCAAGCTACCTGTGGTGAAACTCTATTAACGAAACCCTGGGGATAAAATATGAAATTGAATGGAATGTGCTGTAAATGGAGAACAGTGGTAAGTAAAAGGAACCAGAGGAGCATGTACAGAAGAGAAAAGGGCAGGGACTTTGAAGAGCTTTTCCTTTAAAATCTTCAGTTTGTTTCCACCCTGAGTACCTCACTGAATATTTTTGGGTTTGGTTTTTTTTTTTTTTTTTTTTTTTTTGCTTGCTTGTTTCTTGATTTTCACGTTTTTTTTTTTTGTTTCTATTTATTTATTTATTGTTGTTGTTTCCTTTTAAGTTGGTTGCTCGCTTTGTTGCTGTGCTATGCAGTGTGCTTGTCCAACTCTCAGCCCCTACCCCATCTCCTTGGAACAGTGGATCAGACATTGTTTGTGCGTTTGTTTGTTTTTAACGTTTTATTTATTTTTTGAGAGCAAGAGCATGAGCGGGCAGGGGGTGGGGTGGGCAGAGAGAGAGGTGGGCAGAGGATCCAAAGTGGGCTCTGAGCTGACCACAGCAAGCCCAATGTGGGGCTTGAACTCAGGAATCATGAGATCATGACCCGAGCTGAAGTCAGATGCTTAACCCACTGGAGCCACCAGGTGCCCCTGGATTGGGTGTCTTTATTTCACTGTATTCTCTCCCTACTCCCCTTCCTCTACAATACCTGCGTTGTCTATAGGTAAGAAATCTTGCACGTTTCGGAGACTGGCCATCTGTGGAGTATGTACCAAGCCCCGATGTTAGGCCATTTTCATGGCTACTCGAGGAGGTTATATCAGCAAGTCCTACTCCTTGTCACTTGCAGGGGCTTTTGTCAGCCACCTGCCCTGACTGGTAGTTGCTTTTGGATATTTCCCTGATATTCTGTGGCCCATTGCCAACCAGTTTAAATACCATTCTCAGACTCTGGTGAGAATTTGGAGCTGGTGTTGCCCCTCCGGGCTTTTAGATCTTTCTCCAGGGAGCATGAAGTAGAGCCAGTGTTGCGAATAAGAACTGTTGTCCAACACACAGCTTCAGCCCCAGCTATTCAAGTTGCTGTCCCTAATCCAGCATGACACATTAGAATGAAAGCAGTGTGAAACTTTTGTGTCCCATTTTGACAAGGTTGGTCATATCTGGTATAAACAGTGACAAACTGTGAACCGACACGTGAAGAGTTAGACAGACCTGGGTTCCTGTCCCAGATCTGCCACCTATTACCTCATGGCCTTGGGCAATTTATTTACCTTTCTGAACCTTAACTTCTGCTCAGGAAGTTGGGCTAATCATACCTATCTCACAGATTGTTACAGAGGTTAACTGATAACATATATATAAAAAAAAAACATCCAGGGTAGTTCGTGCCTGACATTTAATGTTTGTTTTCCTTTCTTCCACACAAACCATCCCTGCACCAACTCCTACCCTGAAGATTTAATAAGAACGTATAGGTTTGTAAGACAGAATGAATGATTCAGTGTAGTTATATATGAAATAATTTCTTGCTTGTGAATGCTGACTTTTTTTCTGAGAAAAGGTTTTAACATTGAATGAATTCTCAATTATTTTAAATACTTTAATATAATTTTGTTTGAAGTGAAATGATGGACTATGTAACTATTTAAGATCCCTTCAAGCCCTGTAGTTTTATGGCTCTTTGTAGTTTTTGAAAAACCAATATAATGTGCCTTTCTGGGTTTTAGGTTCTGATTTCTATGCAGTAAAAGTCTTTGGAAAAAAAAAAAAAAGAAGAGTGAGCTGCATAAGAAATTTTTCTTGTTTATGTAACCGGAGCATTAATGTTTTTGTGATGATGTTTTCTTTTAAAAATAAAAACAACTAAAACTGAGTTTCTTTGCCAAATGCTCAAAGTTGCTTTGCCTTGGGCTCTGTGAGCAAGCTCAGGCAGATCCATAAAAGGTCATTGCAGGCACCTCAGCTGACTCTGTGTCCTGAGCTAAGGGGAGTGGGGCTTGAGGGAAACAGGAGAGCTGGAGGGCTGGCTGGCGAAGGAGATGGTTCTGGACTCGAGGAGTCAATAGTCCCGTGTACTGTATAAGGAATTTTAGGGGGTGATTATTAGCATTTTGGCAGCAGTTATTATTTTTTTTTTCTTTCCTGTGAGCTTTTATTTTGGGGGTCTAGCTTTGGAAGTTCTGTTAACTAGCCCTTTATTGGCTGTAGTATGACATATTCCTTTGTGGTTCCAAATATTTGTGGCTGTTGTGGGTTTTTCTTTTTAATTTCAGTTCCTGTAATATTAAGACCAGCTGGTTAAAGCTATTTATTTTGATACAGAAAGGTATTATGACTAAACCGTGCTAAATAAAACTTCAGTCGGGGAGGCGGCATACTACAATGGGAAAGAACAGAGGCTTTGAAAGTTAGATCTGAGTTTGAATCCCAGCTCATTTGGTAATAGAGTGTGTGTGACATAGGGCAATGTGCCCAGCTTCGCAGAGGCTCCTATCCCTCACTTGAAAAAATAAATGACTAATTCTTATGTTTCAGGGTGGTTGAGAGCATTAATTTATATAACATGTCCTATATGTAAGGGTCTACCCGTGTTAGTACTTTTTTTCTTATCCTTCCTCTTCCACTCCTTACTCGTAAAAGAATTCAGCCTCTGGTTTTCATAGAGCTAGAGCCTTACCAGTTCCTCTGGAGATGAAAGAAGAGAAAATCCCCCTTCCTCCTCCTAATTAAGGTTGGGGAGACTCATTTTCTCATCCCTTTGGGAAACTTCCTTATCCCAATGGTGAGCTATATCTTATTTCATGCAGATTATAGAATTAGGATGATTATAAAATAACTTTGAGATTGGCGCATAAATGGAGCGCCTGTGTGGTTGTTAATTATAATAATTCTCATTGCTAATAATTCCAGTCAGAAGAATGGATTTATTATTCTCAGTTATGTTTCTTTTAAACATTCCCTGTTTTTCAGCATGTTAGAGGCTCAGCCCTACAGTTTCCTTCATGCTTTCAGAATCTTGGGTTTGGCAGGTAGGATCATGGTTCAGTACTAGCGGCAAGGTATTTGTCATGTGTTGAGTCTTACCCATGTTTCAAAAATATCTTGAGATCAGATTCTTTGTATCAGGAAGGAAAGCTGAAGAAATTTTGAGTTAGGTTATTTTAGAGAGAACACGGTTGAATTGGCTGTTATTTTCTTGGGAATATTGCTTCAGGGGATATGTGTTTCATTCTCTCTGGTTAGTGGTTCTTCTTCAAAATGCAGCTTAAATGCACTTGTTTTGAACATGGGCTGATTTCTGAGTTATAAGACAGTGCACTAGATTGTTAGACCAGTGATCACAGGATGGCTGTGAGTATGGTTAGCACATTCTTTCATGGGCATAGACCAGACACCAAATGACTAGTAGAATGACTGAGGCTGTTTAAAATAACAAGTGTTATTTGTTTCTGTTGAATTCTATAATATTACTGAAAAGCAACAGTGATATATGTATATAGTGATATGTAATGATTATGTTTATGTCTGTCTATATCTATATCTGTGTCTGTGTCTCTATATCTATATCTATATCTATATCTATATCTATATCTATATATCTATCTATATCATCTGTGTCTATATCTGTATATCTATATCTGTATATATCCATATCTGTATATTTATATCTATCTTTGGTTGTGTTCACATATAAACAGCAGCATATACTTAATGTTGAAGTAAAGAATCCTTCCCTTCATCCTTTCTATAAGCTCCCAAGGAAATTAAAAATACCAGAACACTGGATTAATCCAAGTTTTTACTGTTCATGTAATTTTTTTAAATAGGTAGAAACTAGTTTTATACCAGCATTTGAAAGCTGTTGAGCAGCTGTACTGGTGCGCAGAATGCAGAACTCAGTGAAAATGTCGCTGCAAACAGAATGGGCTTCAGTAGATGTTTATAGACGTTTGCACATGTTCCAAATGAAATTATATTCATCTCCAGTGCCACATTCTACAAATCTCACAAAAAGCACTTACCTGTGCTCCATAAAAGTAATCCTTTGGAATTCTTGAATTAAATTGAGGACATTGTTACTCCTTTGTATAGGAAACTTCTAAAAACACACATGAGTTTCCCATCTGGGTTTTTCTATCTAATCTCTACTGCATTTTATTCTAAATTTAAACAACTTCATGGATTCTGTATTTTGGAGATAGTTGACTATTAGGTAAGTTTATAAGTTTTGTATACATCATTTATAAGGCGTTGTATTTTTTCACTCTGTGTACATGTGTCCATATATTCCCTTCTGCCACCAACCAGAAGTTGTCAGAGTGAAAAAAATTCTTTTCATTTAACTTTTTGTGTAAGAATAGCCTGGTTCTCTACTAGCAGAGGCTGATGTGAATTAAAAGGTGTTTGGAATTTCCTCTTGTGGGTCTAATAAAAATTTTAGTGTAGGTCTGAATGTGTATGTTAATTTCTCACATTTGTTTGAAAAATATAGTTTAAGCTATTCTAGTTTCTCTTATCTGTTAGTCTCCATTCTATAATTATAATATGATCAACAATTTGCTTTACAAATTAGACATGCTGCATGGATACATTTATTTGACAAAATTATGGTGTGATTTCAGCTCTGAAATATAAATTTGATTGGATCTGTATGAAAGATGAGTTTCTAACACATGATTTTACATATATGCAGGTGTGTATATTTTTAATTTTATACACACTTTTGTGTGTATCATACATACATACATACATACATACGTACATAAAATCATGGGTCTTGTAAGTTAACTTCATCTTGCTTTGTCTACTTTTGTCTGTGAAGATTATATAATGAAATGACTATTTTAAACCAATTTAAGCCCAAAGAAAAGGTTAGAGTAATTCCAAGTTTTATAAGATAATATATGTCTTAGGTCTGAATAGAAAAATATTGGCAGTATAAAAGCTAAAATCAAAGTGATCTCTGTGTGGTAGGATTAAACGATGGGCTTACTTTTGTTGTGCTTTTATATTTTTCTTAAATTTTCTAGAATGAACACATATTCTTTAATGAGAATACTACAAATACTTTAAAGTAAATGTAGCTTAAATCCCTTTGAAAGAAAAACCTTAAACTTATTCTACCTTTTTGTTGAGAAATACATGATTTTACTTGATTAATAATATGAAAAATGTTTTAGTGTAAAGAACTTGAGTCCAAATGGCAAACTGAACTGTAAAATAGGTAATATTACCTTTTCACGTCACCATCACATTAACATGTTAATTATGCTCTGAGAACACTTTTTTTTTTTAACCTAGACCATATGTAGCAATTAGGAAATTTAACACAAAACAACAGTTTTTAAAAGTATGTCCTGAGTACAAATACATACCAAAATTTGCTAACATGAACATGTTTTTATGATATAGGCTGAGCTAGTTCAAAATTGAAAAAAAACCCATAAGAATCAGGAAGTCTGACAGATTTCAAAAGAAACATGAAATGTACCCATGTTTTTATGACTTTGCAATTAATTGAGCAGCTTTTTCCCTTGCTCTACTGTTTTAATATATTGGTCTCCAAATGCCCACAATTCTTGTTTTCATTTATCTTCAATTCATCTTAATTAGCCAGTTAAACTAAGACAGTACTCTTTTGACCTTGAAGATGGATGCATCTTCGGATCGTCAGCGCGTTAGTTCTCATTGTGATCCTTGTAGGCTTTTGGAGATGCTGGATGTTGTACTCTTTGGAGACCTTAAAGTATTTTCTCTTTCTGGTCATCTAGTTTAATTCAATATTTCAGGGTATGCTTAGTACTGGAAAAAGGCCTCTGAGCCATGAAAAATGTGGTTATTTTCAAGGGATTCATTAACCTGTAAAATGTTATTTTCTTTACTCTGGTCATTTTAGAGAGGACCTTGGATGCAGACCCTATTTATTAGAGACTCCTGAGTGCATAAATCAATTTTGACGTTTTCTTTGGTCTGATGATAATGTGACTTGTTAATAATTACTGTAGTAACTTCCAATTAATGAGAATTGTGACTTCAGATTAGGTTCCTTCTAATTAGTACTTTGTCATTTTACTTCATCAGAAAATGGTGTTTGCTGGTCTGGAATTAAGGAAAGAGTTCCATTTGGCAATAGGTGGTTCATTAACACATGGAAAAGAAATAGACTGGCTCACACCCTTCTTTGCCAATTGCAAATGTTTTGTTAAAAGGAAAAGCTTGCTTTGCTTTGTGGGGGATGGGTGTGGCAGATTTCTTACACAAAACTCTTACATTAGGTTTTCTCTTTAGGAAGAAGGTGTTTGAAAAGGAGACATTGAAATGAAACCAAGTGTGGTAATCACAAGGCTCTAAATGGTTGTGAATGTGGAAGTATTAAGGAGATATTTGGAATGCCTCAGTAGTTAGCCACTCTATAAATAAAGATCTCATTTCATAGAAGAGGTAGGGTTTTAGAATGTTACAGTTTTAAGGAACCTTAAGAGATTACTTAACCCAACCCCTCACTTTAGAAATGGTGGAATGGAGACCCAGAGAGGGAAGGTAATTGACATTAACATAGCAGGTCAGTAACAAGGGTTGGACCAACCCAAGGTTTCTTTACTCCCTGTACAGTGTTCCAGTTTGCTACCATATATTGTTACTGTTTTAATTGCTGTGCTATCAGGAAGATTAATCTAGTCTAAATGTTTTACGGGAAATGCGATTATGATTGAACTAGAGACTAGAAAATACAGCAGTTTATTTTCTTTAGGTTTGTAAAAAATTTGGTACCAGTGAACGTTAATTTCTTTCACCACAGTTAACAAAGTAAGTGATGAATAAGTATAAGAATTTTGAATTTTGGCATGTAAATGCTTTTTAAATTAAATGTCATTTGGAATAAAGGAGACCAAATATGTAACTTAAGAGATTTTCCTAGAGGTAGGTGTAGCTACTGCTGAAGGCTGGATGGAAGCAGCAAACACTCAGGTCTGAATTGAACGTTGGCAGAATGATGAACATAACCTCGTTCATTTTCACCTAGAAGTCACCCCTTGGCATTATAGGGCAAAGGGACATTCTGACCTCATCGCTTCAAGGGCTCTTTCTGCCGTTGCAACGTGAGACAAAAGCTAAAAGGATCAGGTTTTGAGCGGATACTGATGTCTCCAGACTGTTTTGATTTCCAGTATACTGATATCCGTATACTAAGTTCTATCTATTTATGTTGAAATCTAGAGGCCTTCACTCTCAGGGGAGGATGAGTGAGACAGCAGGAAGAGATCAACTTTCGAAGCCTCCCTTTTTGTTTTGATTACAAGGTGTTTTTACAGTTGTTACTTTTGTCCAGTCTTAAAGCAAACTATTCACATTGTTTGAAATAACCATAAGAAATTTTGAATGATTTTCAAATAGACTAAATTGAGCTCTTGTAATTTAAAATCGTTTTATTTTTGTTTGCGTTGGCTCTGCTTATTGCGCTGAAATACTTCTTCAGGAAGGACCTCTTCTGATCTGTGGTCTCCCTGGCAAGTGAAATCAGTGTAAGCGCTTGAATTTCAAATGCATGTTTTTTACATTTAAATTGCTGTCCTCTGCTATAGGAAGAGCTCACGAAAACCATCTATAGTTCATAAGGCTGGACTCTTGCAGTGAAATTAGAGGCCATTAGAACTATTGGTCTTATTTCCAACTGAATTAGTTAACTGCCTGTTAAGGTTCAGAGCTTATTGACCAATAGGCATTTATTACCCTGGCCATAATGACACAATGATTTCCATTAAATTCCAGAGTTTATGGAAATAAAAAAGAGATCTTGTGAAGAAAGTGGTTAGTGGTTGCATTTAATTATTAGGATTAATTAGGCATTTAAATGTAGATATAAAGTATGTTTTAAAAACAAGTATTTCTCTTTCGTTGCTCTGAGCCAATTGTGCTGAAGGGGATGAAGATTTTGTTGTTGTTCTTAAAGTACTGCTGGTTCTCTTGTGTCACAAAGTGTATACACTGAAATTGCTGAGCCATGTCTTTAGAGAGTACTTATCAATATTACAGGATATTTGGTCGTTTAACATTTGCCATTAATAATATTCAGGATGATTTTGAAAATAATCAACATGGTTGGTATAAGGATATTAAATGCGTTCATCTGGGAGCTTAAGAAAAGGATTTGTCTTTTTTTCGAAGACTTTTAGTATGAGAGTTTCAGAACCTGTGTTTCCATCACATCTATATTTTTATTTAATTATGGTCACAATTTTATAATTAATAAGGATTCTTTACATTGGATATCAACTAAATTAGGGGCTTTGCATATCGTTTTTGAACTTGTAGTGGTTAAAAATGTATCTTAGGAGCTACTTAAAAGAACTTATTAAAAAATTAATGTATCCTGCAAGAAGGTAGAGAGAATGACAGATTATGAAGTAGAACCTAGTTTTTAAGCTTTGGGGATTCTATCCATTACATTAAAAATTGATGTAGGATCTGAATATTCATCTGTAAGATCATTTGAAATGATAAGCTGCAGAATTAGAGCTGCTTCTCTGTAGAAGACTAATTTGCAAGTGTCAGCCAACATTCCTTTCAAACAACTTGAAATGGGTTTCTTAATTTGCTTTAGAAGTGTAGTTTCAGAAAGTTGATGCAACCAAGTACATTTGCATTTCCTCTGGACAGGATAAATCCACTTCATTGATATTAGTTTGGATAATTTCTCCCCAAGGGGCAGTGCATCTTTTTCAAACTCAGAGATCCAAGAGCGTTATGGGTAAAGCTTGCTAGGTTAAATTCATATCTGTCCTGGCTGGGGAGCATGCTGAGACATATAAAAGATGTAAATATGGATTTAGTCTTTCTGGATTTCAACGTCTGAGCAAAGGAAGGAGAGAGCTGAGATTGTGAAAGACATGGAGTTCAAGGCATGAATGCGGAAGCAGCTAGGATTGCAAATTTAGGAAAAGCAGAATGAGAGAAGGTGTGCTAGTGGAATGGAATTATTAGGTTAATAAATATTTATTGATGGATAGACTATATCTCTGTGGTAGGTTGTATCTATACAGATACGAATAGAAAATACCCCTGCTTTGAAAGAACTCACTTTCCATTAATTCATTCGTTCATTTGTTTGTTCATTCAGTAATCATTGGGTACTGACTCTGTGTCAAATAACCACCTTGGAAACGCAAAGATGAAAAGGCATTGTCTCTGTACTTCAAGAGCATTCAGTCTGTGGAACATATTCCTGACATTCCTATTTGGAGCACAGAAAAAGTGTTTCCTTGTAAATGTTTTAGTGGGAAGCTGCACGCTATAGGAATGGAGACCTGGCTTCAGAGTTAGACAGTTCTGGGTTTGAATCTGTGTTCTGTCGCTTACAAGCTATTACCTTGGACAAGTGACTTAACCTTTATTAGCCTCAGGACTCTTATCTTTATGTTTTTAAATAATTTTTAAAAATTTTTATTTATTTGAGAGAGAGCATAAATGGGGGATGGACAGAGAGGGGAAGAGTCAGAGAGAGAGAGACAGAGAGAATCCCAAGCAGGCTCTGGACTGTCAGCGTGGAGCCTGACGTGGGGCTCAAACTCATGAACTGTGAGATCATGACCTGAGCCAAAGTCAGACGCTTAACCAACTGAGCCACCCAGGACCCTTATCTTTAAAGAAAGACATAGTCTGCCTTACAGGATTATTAAGACTAAATAACATTACTTATGTGAAGGAGCTTGCCACATACTAACACATATCAATTTCATTTCTGATCCTTACCTTAATATTGCTAGTCCTGTGGTCCAGTGACATTTTGTTTGAAGTAGATCATTATGAACTGGCTGGGTAATGTAACCATACTTTAGAGGATAATTTCTTTTTATGGTGAAAATGCTTAAAACATGCTGAGTAACTGACTCAAAAGTTAAGTTTTAGAAGACAATCCCTTTGTAAGTTGGGGAAGACCCCTATTCAGTTTTTCCATGCACTTGTTTATATGTTGCTTTGAAATAATTCCTTAATTATTTCATGTGCAGTTTTTATGTATCTCCCCAGGTTGATTATTTGCTTTCTGAAAGCTGAGATTAATGATCTCTTCTTATATACCCCTGTAGCACTGAATTCATTTATACACAGTAGGTGGAGAACACATTTTTGATAAAAGGTGATAGAGTTACAGAAAAAACCCATGAACGATTAAATTAATAAAAAATGTGAAATCATTTTGATTCTGCAGTTTGAAACTTGTCAATGAATGATACTAGAAAATGTTTCAGTCTAAAAGTTTCAGAGAGAGCTTAAATGATAGAGGGAACTTCCAGTTTAGCAACTTGTAACATTCGGGAGAGATGCAGAATCCATCGTTGTTCCAACAAAAGCTACGCGTCCAATGGCATACCAGAGTGATGTGGTGCAAGTGACCGTACCAGGTCAAAGAAGAGCGTTAATCTGGAACTGTTTAGCCAATCCAGGCACCAGTTGACTGTGAATGTTACTGTTGGTGCACGATTACCAAGACCTAGGTTTATTAATAGAGTTATGTAGTTGTTTTGGTGGTTGTGCCTGTTTTCAGATGATTTTGTAAAATATAGATAATCCCATTGAATAGGTATTTGATATTATGTTGATCATATTTGATATGTATATTACATTTAAGTGATAACCTGAATGAAATTTCTGAACATTTCTCAATCAAAATAATGTTTTAAGTTTCTAGTTATGTAGGAAGTGCTATGCTTTTCTGATGGCTCTTTTTGAAAGGGAATTCATTTGCCCCATCTCTGATGTTTCTTTTTTGGAATTGCTGCCATAATTTCAATAGGAATGCATCACGGAAAGGACTATTATGCTGATGAATGAGAGCTTCCTGTGCCTGTTGGCAGGCACTAAGTAGGCTCTAAGCAAACTGAAATTCATTGAATCTTAGCAGGGCTATTAAGAAAATAAGTGCAAATTGTCAGGAGAAGAGAGGTTTGTTCCTTAACATCATCACTTGACTCTTGGGTAAGAAATGTTAGGCAAGAAAGAGACTGTTTCAATTTGTCATCCTCCTGAGACTTCAAGATGTTATCTGTAGTGCTGAAATAAACCATTCCTTTCTATAAGCAGAGAAAATGAGAAAATGGTTTATGCCCAGATTGGTCCATTTAGTTAGGAGGACAGTCACATAAATAACTACCTAAGAAAACAAAAACAAAGAAAGAAAATGGGAAACCTGAATCCCTGGCATAAACCCTTTCAGGATTAAAGTCTCTGTAAATAGTATGTGCAAAAAAGAACTGCCTGTTCACAGGGGTAATGTGCTCGGAGGACGGCACTGTGAACTTGAACCTTTTTACCTTAGTTTTTCCAACCATAAAATAAAAGCCATTTTCTTTTCTAAGGGGAAAGCTAGATTAGCTCATGGAGTTTTTTGTTGTTTCGTTTTAATAAACAATTGACAATTGGTTAGGTTTAGGGTATAAGCCCTGACCCATGTTTTATGGACTTTGGTTCCAATGTCAAGTTAAGTTTTCAGAACCTTTCAAGTTCTACTAGGACCTTTCTTTTTGTATGTATCTATCACCTGTTGGCCAGTCTGAGAACTAGGTGGTAGTTTATATCCTGGAGTTTTGTTCTCAAAGCCTTTGGTATGATATTTAGGGTCAGATCCATAACACCTCTCAAAAGCTCCCTCCTATCATCTGATCTCCTTGACACTTCCCAGCTCTCTGGCTGTCCACCTCCCTTCCCATCCTCGAGCCCAAACTGGGACTTTCCCTGCTTTGCTAGGCATATCCCATCATTACTTCTATATGAAGCATCAAATAGTAAGAGGGCAGAGAGAGACAGAGGAAAAAAAAAAAACACATTGGGACTCATCCTGTACTCATGGGACCATAGCTCTTGTGACCAGAGGAAAGGGTCCCCTTCATCAAAATTTGGGCTGCCTGTCCAGCAACTATTGCTATCCCTTGTTACTTGCCTGGAGTGTTAGACTGGGAAAGAATGGAAAGAGGATTTAAAACACAGGATTTTCTCCACTCTTACCCTCAGGAGTCCTCTTTTTTGCTTCTTTGACCAGATGGAAGAGACTTTTTTTGGAGTGTTTTCTGTTTGAATCCAATGAGTACTTCCTTATTTTGAGCTGCTTTTGAATCCAAGCCAGGTAATACCAGATGGGAAGGATAAACAAAACAAAATGGAAAACCCATTGCTGGTTTGGTACTACTTTGAATTCTGGACTCTTTCCTTAATTCATCAGCTACCGTTTACCATTCAGAGTCCTCAGCTGTTCCATAAAGTCTTTCTAGGTTGTAGTTGTATTCAGTGGGAAATACTGGATGCTTACTCCATGTTGCCTAGAAATGGAACCCCCTTCTCTTTTGAAAAGATATAAAGTGTACAGTTACATTTTTGTAGTAAGTAAGTATTTGTAGTAAGTATCAAAAGTAAGTAAGTAAGTATTTGTAGTAAGTATCAAAAGGCAGACATTTTCCTTTTTTTTGTTTTTCATTGTGCTATGTGCTGCCTGAACACACATGCACCAATGTGGAAAGATTATATAACGTAGGAAGGGGAAAGATAGAGGCAGCGAAGTTTGTCATTTAGAAAAACACGAGTGAAATCCTGTGCAAGCCTTTTGAGGGCATGTATTCTTACTTTCAGCTCTGCTCTCACCCCTTGCTCATGTCACCTTCTTTATGTCCCTTTCCCGAATACCTACTCTTTTCTGGAGACTCCTCCTGTGAGCTAGCAGCCGAAGCCATTGACAAAGGTTAGGTTGCCTGTAGTGTTTGCAGTGCTTCTCAAATTTTGCTTTGCCAAACATCTCAAGTCAGAAGAGAGGGGTTCTTCCAGGGATTAGGACTGTCAGCAGAGTAGAGATGGGCATTTCTTTATGTTTTCCTTTTTAAGAAATTATGTGAGTTCTTCATTTTCTTCTAGAATTTCTCATATAAAAATAATTCCCCATTGATTGTTTTAAAAAAAAAAGTACCACTATGGGGCAGGATGCTGATAGTGGGGGAAGTCCTGAGTGTGTCAGAACAATGCTTATATGGGAATTCTTTGTAATTTTCATTCAATTTTGCAGTGAATCTACAACTGCTCTAAAAATAAAGGTCATTAATTTAAAAAATTCTCTCCCAGAAACTTCAAATAAATGTGACGTTTCAGGAGATGTGTTATGGCATTGTATAGCTTTGCCTTTCTCCATGGTAGAATGCTATGGACTCCCATTTAAGTTATAATTTTATGAGAAAAACAAGGGTTGATAGAAAAATTATGGAGTGAGTTACTGATGGTGGAGTTTCATGTGCTCACAGAAACCTTAGGTAGAACTCCTATATCCCAATACACAGCACTTATGGTAGTCATTTCTGTTAGGCTGCTTTCTGCAAGGAACGCATTCCCATTAATCTGGCATGGTTCAGGTATAGCTACATTATGGTAGGTGACATGCCAACTGTTGTTTTTTTTTTTTCCAATAAGTAGGTGAGAATTCAGTCTTTTTTAATTCCCACATCGTTAGCTTCACTGTTTTTCCACACCCACCATTCTCTCTGTCCACCACTGTTTTGTTTCCGTTTTGCTTCTGGTCTTAGCACATTCCCCAGGAGCAGGCTGTGTGTGTGAAGGCACACAAACTCTGTGTTCCAGGATTAATTGAGAATTGGTAGGGTAGGGGCATAGAACTCATGTGAAAGCCAGATGATTTCTTGGAGAATGTTCAGGAAATTCTCTGGTTTTCTTCTTGGCATGATTTTACACCCCTCCTATGCCACACCCATAGAGTGAAGGCACAAGATATGGAAAGTTCAGAACCATTGCTCTAAGGGACCTCAGACTTCTTTCACTGTTTATTTTTAAAGCTTAGAAGAGAAACTCCAGATGATGGTACACACGTTTTATAATCTGACATAAACATTAACATTGGGAGTCCCTCCAACACTAGAAAATGACACCTACTTAGTTATTTAACTCCTGGTTGTCATTTCATCTTTTCTTTAACTTCTTATCAGATCTCTAATTTATTTTTAAAATAGGATTTCCTTGTAATTTTTTTACCTTAACACTTTTGATACAATTAGTTAAAAATTAATTTGGGGAAATAGCTGATACAATATGAAACAATCAGGACTGAGAGACGATTTCCTTTAGAAATTGATATTAAATGAACCCAGAGCCGATGTTGGGGAGAAAAACAATTCACAGCTGCAGATTTGGTTAGAACATTATGTTTAGGCCATTTGGGCCTCTGACTCTGGGTTGCAAACTCAATAATGGTGTTTGCTAAAATAGCTTCCAATCTCTTGCATGTGCTTTCAGCATATAATCAGGCAGACTAGTAAAAAATAGAAGTGTAGTTTTCTGGAGAGATAGGAATGATTACTCCCAGCTGAGCAGGTAAAACATATTGCTACATGAAGAATGTGTTCTTTGCTGATTCTCAGGGTTTTCTTTATTTTTATTTTTACTTTTAATATAAAGTGTCAGCAGACAGAAGCAAGAGAAAATTCACTTGAAAATGTCAGAAAATAAAAGAAGCCTAGCAAATTGTATTGCAGGTAGAAATCCATTTCAGCCAGCAAACAAACAAGCATTGGCTGAGAAGCTTGCTGATGGCTCCTTTTGTTTCTTGATGATTTAAAGCCTCATGCTTGTAATCTAATTAACATCGAACTGAGTTGCAAGTACAGTGGCCTGTTTGGTTCAATAATAATACATTTATATGAAAGGTTAATGAAATGAATTTTTCCTCCATTCAATTCATTAAAAATTGTTCTACAATCAACGGTTGCTAATGGAATAGAGATTAAATATTCATGTTCATAAATTTTCTGTGTCATTTCTGATTTTCCTTCATTTCTGCCTCCATAGAGTGAATTTTGTGAGCATAAGAGTCCCAGACAAAAACCTTGATTTAGAGGTTAATTGCACACCATTAATTCTCTTATCAAAGAGGTAGTGTGGAATACTGGAAAGAGAAATAGTTTGGCAGTGGGTCTGTCTCGCTTTGTAACTGTGTGATTTGGGGCAAGTTTCATAACCACCTCTTTTGGGCAAAAGGTATTTATAGGAACTTCTTGCAAGATAGCATGAGGGTTAGTGATAAACTATGGAAAGCACCTAGCCCTGTGCGGGGTACAGGATTAGCAGTTCAACAAATAACCAGAAAAACTGGGGGGAAATAAAACCCCTACTTATATGCCGTAGAACTTAATGATGATTTACAGTGGCGGGACTGCTTATAGCAAGGCGGGGCTCTCATTAATTCTAAAATAGGTGTCAGGCTTGGGCCTTACAACACCTTGTAATTCTCATCAGTGTTATCAGTGTAAAGTCTCTGGAAGACTGTTTCATGTTTCTATAGATAGATTTTTTTGGTCATCTATTTTCTGCCACCTCTTTCTTCTTTTTCACCTGGGTCGATGGACCTTATTTAAACTGCATATGATGTTTTCCCAAATAATGAATTTACTAGAAAATTGAAGCTTACGCAATCAACTGCCAAAGTGTAAACGTTTTATTTTTTTGTGTGAGAGAGAATGAAAGTGAGTGAGAAGGAGTGGGAATGTGCGAGGGGCAGAGGAGAGGGAGAGAGACAATCTTAAGTAGGCTCCCCATGCGGGGCTCCATCTCATGGCTTTGAGGTCATGAGATCGAGATCTGAGCGAAAATCAAGAGTTGGATGCTTAACCAACTGAGCCACCCAGGCACCCCAAAGTGTGAACATTTTTAAAAACACTTACGATTTTAAAATTTCCTTCAAATGCATTTCCTACTTTACAGGCTTCTTAAACAGAAGATGCCAAGCATAACTATTTTCCTAGTGACTCAAGGTGATCATTATGATCACTTATTTTTGTTTTATGCCTAATTTTTATCAGTCCCTCACCCACTTCACTGAAGGTGATTTCTGATCAAAAGCTGGTGAATCAGGGGCGCCTGGGTGGCTCAGTCGGTTAAGCATCCGACTTGGGCTCAGGTCATGATGTCATGGTTTGTGGGTTCTAGCCCCATGTCAGGCTCTGTGCTGACAGAGCCTGGAGCCTCCCTTCAGATTCTGTGTCTCCCTTTCTTTCTGCCCCTCCCCTGCTCATGCTCCCTCTCTGTCTCTCAAAAATAAGTAATAAAAAAAAAGTTAAAAAAAAAAGATGGTGAAGCAGATGAGCCACTTGATTAAACAGCAAATACCAAATAAGAGGAAGGTTAGTGAGAAATTCAGTTCAACTTTTTAAAAAGTAGCTACTTGTGTTTTATATTTCTTGTGGTATCAGTCAGCAGTCATTGTTACAACACTTTGAGGTCATCATTATTATCTTCTCTATAAGTGGAAATGAAACATGAAGTTTGGTGAAGTTACATTAAGTGCCCTGGCCAAAGGCACACAGCTAAAAAGTAATCAGGATAGGATTCCAGAGAGCCTAATGAGTCCTTTCTCTTCCACCACAGGTGCCTTGGGAGTAAGGCACATAGCTCTCATTCAGAGCTTTAGTTCAGTAGTTATTAGTCTTGTTTAATATCTCCCCTTTCTTTTTTCTTTTTATTTTAGATAGAGCACGAGTGGGGAAAGGGACAGAGGGGGAGAGAGAGAGAATCTTAAGCAGGCAGAGCCCAATGTGAGGCTTGATTCCATGACCCAGAGATGGTGATCTGAGCTGAAATCAAGAGTCGGACGCTCAACCAATAGGCGACCCAGGTGCCCCTAATATCTCCCCTTTCAACTTTCAGTGCAGATTTGTCTTTGGAGGTCTGTTGCTAGAGGAGGACCTAATTTTAGAACTGCGTTGTCCAATGCAGTAGCCACTAGCCACTTGTAGCTATTTAAATTTAAAGTAATTGAAATGAAATAAAATTTAAACTTTAATTTCTTAGTCACTTTAGGCACATTTCAAGTGCTCAGTGGCCAAGTGTGGCTGGCTAGTGGCTACCATTATTAGATAGTACAGAGAACAGTTATATTACTGCAAGAAATTCTAGTATTCTCTCCCTTTGTCTAAGGGAAACTTACACAACAATATACATAACAAAATTAATGTGCATGTATGTATCCATATGGGTATCTATGATGTAAGATGGTGAAAACTAAGTAAGGATATGGGTCCTGTGCCTTCATTTTTATATATCACAGTTTTATGTGATATCATGTGTAATTTATATTATATGATTTTATGGTCGGTGATGTGTGCATATTTACATTTTGCTCATATGCATATCTTTTAGGTAATAGTCTTTTATTTTCCCATACAAAGCATTCCTGCAGAAGTATATAAAAGTCAAATATATAAAATATTAAGTAGGACAATACTAAACTAGAGATTGACAGGTTCAGTGAGTGGAAAGTGTTCATTCCTAGATAACTAAAAAATAAAATATCAAATCAGGCCTTTCCTTTCAAGAATCATTTTTACATAGTCTCTGGTTTTATTCTTTGCCATCACAACAAAACCGTACTTAGTTGTACCGTGTACATCCAGGGATGTGAAAGTTTTTCTGCTTTTGGCACCCTGTAATCATTTTCATTTTTCAACCAGTTGTGTTAAATTATAGATTAATTCAGCTGCCTTTTAAAAAGCTAGAATTGGCATTTCTATTTTCCTTATTTCTACTCATTTTTAAATAAAATAGTAAAGGAAAACTCAGTAAAATAATGACACAATTTATAAACATCGTTGAAAAAGGTGGTGATGATGTGGTAGCAGGTGGTATGATTGGCTAGAAAGTATATCACCATGTTATAGACTTATTTAATCTTGAGAAAATGTAAAAATGTTCAAATTCACACAGTGAAAGACAGATTAGGAATATTAGAGTATAACATGAGAAAGTACAGATTAAACTGAAGCAGAATATTTGTGAATGATTGAACTAAGTAATAGATTGTACATGTAAGCAAACACACTTAATTTTGTGTAGCATTATATATTACATGTATTTGTTCTATATTTTATGTCCTGAATATACACATGAACCTACATGCATAGTAATTTACCTTATCACTCATTTGAGCTGTGGGAGAGTAGGATGTTATGTTATTACTGAGTTCAGTGATGTTTTAGAATTGGAAACTAGGGGTGCCTGGGTGGCTCAGTCGGTTAAGCGTCTGGCTTCGGCTCAGGTTGTGATCTCACAGCTCATGAGTTTGAGCCCCACGTCAGGTTCTGTGCTGACAGCTTAGAGCCTGGAGCCTGCTTTGGCTTCTCTGTCTCCCTCTCTCTCTGCCCCTCCCCTGCTCACACTCTGTCTCTCTCTCTTTCAAAAATAAATAAACATTAAAAAAAAAAAAGAAAAGAAAAAGAAAAAAAAATAGAATTGGAAACCAGAAATGGAATGTTGGAAGTAAAGGCTTACGGTCAAACTCCAGGGGTGCTTGAGGGGTGAATAACTTATTGTTTCCCATGTTTAGTTTTTGAGTATTTGTACTTTAACTCTGTTTTAGTCCATCTGGACTGCTATAACAAAATACCATAGACTGGGTGGCTTAAACAACAAACATTTATTGCTTGCTTGGAAGTCCAAGATCAAGGTGACGTCAGGTGTCCAGTAAGGGCCCACTTCCTGGTTAATAGCTGGCCGTTTCCTTGCTGTGTTCTTACATGGCAGAAGGGGTACCGAGTTCTGGGATCTCTTTTATAAGGATGCTTGCTAATCACGTTCATGGGGGGCTCCACTCACATGACCTAATCACTTCCCTAAAACTCCATCTCCAAATATCATCACCATGGGGATTAGGTTTCAACATAGCAATATGGAGGGACACAAACATTGAGTCCATTGCAAACTCTCTGAGATGAGAGGAACGGCCACATAATAAAAAAGCAAGTATCAACAGTTTTAAAAACAGGGCATAAAGACTTTGGTCATTAGTTACATTTTTTTCATTATTGCTAAAATATTACAAGCCCTTACTATTAGTAAGTGGTTACTGAAGGTAGCAGTCAAGATATTTAGAGCTTTTCGGGGCGCCTGGGTGGCGCAGTCGGTTAAGCGTCCGACTTCAACCAGGTCACGATCTCGCGGTCCGTGAGTTTGAGCCCCGCGTCAGGCTCTGGGCTGATGGCTCAGAGCCTGGAGCCTCTTTCCGATTCTGTGTCTCCCTCTCTCTCTGCCCCTCCCCCGTTCATGCTCTGTCTCTCTCTGTCCCAAAAATAAATAAAAACGTTGAAAAAAAATTAAAAAAAAAAAAAGATATTTAGAGCTTTTCATATTCTTCCTCTCTAGACTGTGCATTGCTTGAAGGTAGGAGCCCTGACTGCTTCTTTGTATTTGTGGTACACATCGCAGTGCCTAATGCTATATATTTTTAGGGAATTTAATGGAAGGAAGGAAGCATGGAAACTTATTCTGGTAACCCAACTGTATTTTTATTATTTGTGAGATCATTTAGTGGCATGTGTGGACTGATCATTGAGGGTTCTTTGTGATGAACAACAAGAAATGAATGAGTGCCAACACTTGAAACTCTAGGCATCCCACTTTTAGTCCCTTGTGTTCACCAACTCCCTCCAAATGTCTCTTCTTAGCTAAAGCCTCAGGTTAAAACCATTGTTCTCAGGTATAGGTGCTCTCGGTAGTGAATCCACATTGCCCTTCCTTTTCCATCTGCTGCATTGCCCTTCCTTTTCCATCTGCTGGCCAGAATGTGGTGTATGTGAGGGGGTTGTTGAGACATCAAGTGTTCGACCTGGCTTCCTGGGCCCCACCTTCCCTCGCTGCTGCCCATATACTGTCTCTACTCAATCTCAAATGATAAAAATTTGCCCCTTTCCCAGATGAAGCAGCTTCCTGTGAAATCTGTGATGGTAAGAGAAAAAGTAGTAGCAGGGACCAGTAGGGAAGAAGCAGATGGGCTACAGCAGATCACATGAGTTTTCTTGAAGCTGTGGGAAATCCTGTGGATCTCAGCACATCTTGACCTTTGCTTTGAAAAAGACTGGCATAGGATCCTGTGGGTGGCCGCTACATCTCCCAAGACCTGATAATACTGATTTGTTTTAGTCAGGTGGTTCAAATTTTGTCTGGGAGCAGTGGGTTCCCAGTTGCAGACTGTCTTTTAGGGAACAAGGAGAGAAGTGAATGAAGCATTGATAGGAATTGAATGATATTGAACAATAAAATATTTAAAATATTTATTGGACTCCCTTATATTCTGTTGGTCTGTAATTATGTGTTCTTTTTGTCGTTCTTTTCTCATTAACTAATAATCAGAATAGCTAATTTTATTGTGTACTTACTCTGTGTCAGGCACACTGCGAAATTCTTTTTATTCAATCACAGTAACCCACAGTCTATCTTATCATCATCAAGTGAACTCCATAGTAGCATTTCTCTCACAAAAGTATAGAGAACTAATTTTTATTCAGCAGCTATTTGTACATACAATGAATATATGAACATATGTACCTGCAATGAATATCGTATAGAAAAAAGTTGGGGGAGTCCAACAAATCTATGAGTTTGGACTAATTGTGCTTATGTCTTGACAGGGATACAACTTTTAAGCTTTTCACTGAGGAAATCTTATAAAGTTGAGTTGGGGATTCTGGAGGGGCATAAGAGAGACCTTTAAGTCTTCTCTCTTACATCTCTTTTCGAAACCTTCTAAAGAAAAGAAGCCAGGTTGTGGGCAGTATGGCCAAGTCATACTTTTTCTCATCTTATTTTTGAGTGCCCTAAGAAAACAAAGCATGCATACTCTTCTTTTTTGTAACTACTGTGTAAAACTTGAGACCATAACTTACATTTAACACTGGACTTTGCTTACCTACACAGAATAGATAAATGATTTCATTGTCTGACAGGGAAATCGGTTGTTCTTTCGGTGAAGTAATGAATGATAATGTTTTGTTTTAAATATACAAGAAGCTATCAGAATTCATCGAGACTGCTGTAGGATTTTTGTGTGTTTTTCTCCCCCCAACTTCACTGAAATAACAGCACTATAAGTTTAAGGTGTACAAAGCATGATTTGATTTACAGGTATTGTAACTGTAATTGAAATGATTACCATAATAGATTTTTGTTTCTTAAAATATATACCTGAAATCAATAACCACAGAGATTTTTATCTCTTTCCATAAATAATTATAATTTACAGGTATTTGGCATATATACATGTATATATATTATATAAATAAGTATACTTATTTTAGTTTACATTTTCTTTTTTTTTTTTTTAAGATTTTTTTTTTTCAACGTTTATTTATTTTTGGGACAGAGAGAGACAGAGCATGAACGGGGGAGGGGCAGAGAGAGAGGGAGACACAGAATCGGAAACAGGCTCCAGGCTCTGAGCCATCAGCCCAGAGCCTGACGCGGGGCTCAAACTCACGGACCGCGAGATCGTGACCTGGCTGAAGTCGGATGCTTAACCAACTGCGCCACCCAGGCGCCCCTAGTTTACATTTTCTACAAATGCTGCATTAAAGCTAAACTATAGCTGTTTTTATTTGGAATATTCATTGCATGTACATATATTCATTGCATGTACAAATAGCTGCTGAATAAAAATTAGTTCTCTATACTTTTGTGACAGAAATGCCACTATGGAGTTCACTTGATGATGATAAGACATAGACTGTGGGTTACTGTGATTGAATAAAAAGAATTTCACACAGTGTACCTAACACAGAGAAAGTACACAATAAAATTAACTATTCTGATTATTAGTTAATGAGAAAAGAACCACAAAAAGAATACATAATTACCAACAGAATGCAAGGGGAGTCCAATAAATATTTTAAATATTTTATTATTCAATATAATATTATTCAATTCCTATATGTTATATATTGCCTGTTGGATTCTAGAAATCACCTAAAATGTGACGTGCAAAGTGTAGTGAAAAATATCTATAAACACATTAAAGATTAAAACAGTGGCTGAGTCCATTGAAAGGAAATGATCTTATGAATTAGTAATGAAGGTGCATTTACAGGTTATTGTCGTACTAGGGTCTGAGTTTTAACAGCTGCTGGTAGTTTAAACTAATAGGACTCTGAATAGCCCATAATTGAGGATTCATTCTGTTTATGGATTGTTTCTTAATAGAAACACTTAATAGTATTACCTGTCTTAAATTACTTCAAAGAGTAGTTATAAAAATGAAATGAGATAAGGCAAGTACGTATGTTTTATAAACATGATAAGTGCGAGAGATCTCAGTGTGTATGTAATATACAAAATTATAAAATTATGTATTAAGTTTATTGAGTGATAGTTTTAGGAGTTGTTTGAAGCTTCATTTAGATCCCATGAATATAATTAGTGACAATTTCAAAGTGTATTGGACTGAAAGAGTTAAATTTGTGTTACAAACATATAATATTAGAAGAGTATTTAAGTTAAATAGGAGGCCAGGTATTTTAGAAACAGATGCCATATAGGCCATGAATATATTAATGTCATTTAGAACATGTTTTTAAGTTTATTTATTTTGAGAGAGAAAAAGAGAAAACGCAACTTGGGGAGGGGCAGAGAAAGAGGGAGAGAAAAAGAATCCCGAGCAGGCTCCACACTGTCAGCACAGAGCCCGATACGAGGCTTGAACTCACGAACTGTGAGATTGTGACCTGAGCCGAAGTTGGATGCTTAACTGACTGAGCCACCGAGGTGCCCTAATTTTTTTTTTAATGTTTTTATTAATTTTTGAGTGAGAGCATGAGTAGGGGAAGGGCCAAGAGAGAGGAGGACAGAGGATCTGAAGCAGGCTCTGTGACCTGAGCCGAAATCAGACACTCAACTGACTGAGTCCCCTAGGTGAGCCATTAATGTCATTTTTATGTATCATTTAATCAGGTACAAGGTCCTTACCTGGTTATATACTAGTAACATTTTGCTTCTTTACTTCTTTTGACTCTGTGTGCTTGAAAACAAACTGCATGTTCTTAAGACTATTCTAAAATTTAAATATTTTATTAATTTTCTGGCCCTTTTTGCAATTAGCTGGAAGGAAGGATGTTTTCTTCTAATCAGAATTGATAATACTAGTTTTTCAAACTAATCCAATTAAAGAACACAAAGGCCAGTAATCTTATTTTGTTTCTAAGCAAAGCATACATAGATAACAGCTTTTAAATATTATGTCTGAAACACCACATTAAATGTAGCTATATTATAGCACTCATTATTAAAATTATCTTAATAACCATCACACATTGATTTTTCCCTTTAATTATAGAAAAGAGGAAAATTTGAAATAATCAGAATTTGAGTGTCTCTCATTTATCTTGCACTGTACCAGATACTTTGGTGAGATGTAAAAAAATTTCCAAACACCTTGACTTTGAGGAGCTTAAAGGCGGGCTAAAATATATTTTAAAAATTATCAAAAAAACATTAAAAGGGATTTGTAAATAAATGCCAAAGAATGTGATAAAATTAATAAATGTTTTAGAAGTGACAAGAGTGAAAGTTTAAAAAATTTTTTAAGTTTTTAAAATTTATTTCAGTGATCTCTACACCCCACGTGGGGCTTGAACTTATGACCCCAAGATCAAGAGTCGCATGCTGTGGGTGCCTGAGTGGCTCAGTCGGTTAAGTGTCCGACTTTGGCTCAGGTCATGATCTCACGGTTTGTGGGTTCGAGCCTTCAGATTCTGTTTCCCTCTCTGTCTGCCCCTCTCCCACTCAGGCTTGCTCAAGTGCATGCGCGCACTCTATTTCTCTCTCTCTCTCAAAAAGAAATAAACATTAAAAAAAAACTTTGTTAGGGGCGCCTGGGTGGCGCAGTCGGTTAAGCGTCCGACTTCAGCCAGGTCACGATCTCGCGGTCCGTGAGTTTGAGCCCCGCGTCAGGCTCTGGGCTGATGGCTCAGAGCCTGGAGCCTGTTTCCGATTCTGTGTCTCCCTCTCTCTCTGCCCCTCCCCCGTTCATGCTCTGTCTCTCTCTGTCCCAAAAAATAAATAAACGTTGAAAAAAAAAAATTAAAAAAAAAACTTTGTTAAAAAAAAAAAGAGTTGCATGCTCTTCCACCTGAGCCAGCCAGAAGCCCCAAAGAGTGAAAGTTTTAATATCATTTCCTTGAAAGAAGTATGCTAACATTTTATTATGCTGGAAGAAATCAGAATTGATTTCAAACTATTTAGTAGGTTTTTGAACCACGATGATGTCAGTTTTAGGTCTGCTGACCAGGTTTTCTAATAATCACCATCAGCCTTCTTGGAGCATAGTATATAAGTAAAATGCGCATTATCTTTTCTTTCTTCCCAGGCATACTTCCGACAGGGTGTTGCCCTCCAGTACCTCGGACGTCATGCCGATGCCCTGGCAGCCTTTGCATCTGGACTGGCTCAGGACCCCAAGAGTCTCCAGCTTCTGGTGGGGATGGTAGAAGCGGCCATGAAATCTCCCATGAGAGGTAAATATGATGAAAGTGTTTGGTCTGACACTAATTTAAAGTAGGACATTCCTAGCCTTTGAAGACTTTGGACATTGAGAATTGGTAGGTTATTGCTTTGGCCAAGATTGGATATTTTACACAAAGGAAGATCAAGAATCACTGTCCATGGCTGGTGTTAATGAGGCAGAACAGGATGGTGGTAAGAACACTCGTGCAGAAGCTTATGGACCTGGATTATATTTTCAAATTTTTCATAAACTAACTTTATGACTAGGGTGAGTGAATTAACTTTTCTGGATTTCAGGGTTATCCAAAGAATACTTTTTTAAAAAATAGTTCTGAGATTTCGTACCTCTAAATCACAACACCTCTAGTAGTAAATTGATTTGCTTAGTTGGACCAATATGCCATCTAGAAATAAATGAGAGAAGATATTAGATATTCTAACATTGCATAAAAGGAAATAACGGATCTAACTGTAGGCTATGTCTAACGTTTTTCAGAGGAACATGAAAAAACTATGTTGAATTAAAAGGAAAGAGAAAAGACAGACACTAGTTTACATGGTTTTCTCCTGTTGTTACTTCTGTTTTATACCAATTGGTATTCTGGAAAAACAGTGGATTGGAACCAGTATCAAAGGTTGGAGGAGTTCTAAGGCCCCAAACCGATTGACTTCACTCTGAGAAACATGGATTTTTGCTGAATGAGCTCTTGGACAGATTAGGCTGAAAGGGTACACCAATAGTCATCTTTGCAGTGATAGATACACTGAGGCAGATTGGTGGCAAATAGTAGACAGCGAATAATATTCCATATTAGATTATGTCAGGCAGAACTTTATTTTGTCTCTGAAATGGTACGTTTCTGAATGAACCTAAAATTTTTGATGGCAGTGTCATTAGACATCTAGTTTTGAAAATGTTTATGGCATTATATAGTTTTAATATACTGGCTCATACACTATTTGACTCAAAATAAAAGCTAAGTAAAAGTTTGATGAACTAAATGGTACTCCGTCTCTGGGCAATTCATAGCTATAAAAAATGTTTTCCTGAAAGTTGAATATTTCATGTTTTAGAAAAAAAGTGATAAGGAAATCTCTCCTCATGTGATTTTATAACCCCATACAAAGCTGAGTCTTAGCTTGTAGGAACCTAATGGCTTCTCCCACTGGGGGACCTGCTGTTAATAAACTCTGACTTAGAACAGATGCGCTTTGGAGCTCCAGGGCTTGGGGCGGGTGGGGGAAGTGGACAACAACAACAAAAATCAATCTGTCTCTCCTTGCCATTTTCTGGCATTTTCTCATTCTCTCCCTACATCCTTCTGCAAGTAATTTACATGGAATATATATACATTTACAGGGGATATATATACATATATATACATTTACATGGAATATATATATGTATATAGATATAGTTCTTGAAGATATCACTTCTTTATTCTGAGGTGTTTCTGCTGCTGCCTTAGAATATTGGAGTGAATGTGTTGAGATCAGCAGAATCATACTTACCATTTTGCCTTTGAAGCAATTTGTTTAGATAAATGTAAGAAAACCTTCCTGCACTTCCAGAAAGAGTTCAGTGCTGCTGTCCTGTCCCCCTTAGGGTTTTCTGTGCTGCATTCTCTCCTATCTTACACCGAATGACCTAAGGCTGACCCTGGAGAAAGCCGCATCTTACAGGTGCCTGGAGCGCTTCAGTATTTTCTTCTCTTTCCTTAAGGCGATTTGATTTATCTCATTTATTTTTAGCATTGCCTTTACCCCTGTACCTATTCCAGGTGGGCTTCTCTTATCAACATTTTATAGAGGCTGTTCCTTGGCACGGTGTTGTTCTGTGCATCATTTCACATCTTAATGACCTCTCTTTTTGTCATATGGTTGCAATTCACAAAATCTGTCATCATTTGCTGCCCATTTTTTACCCACTGTTTATTTTAGCCTCCTGCAGCTTTCTGAGTTCCTGCCATTGTTGTGTATCTGTGCAGTTTGGGTCACTTTACATATAGGTCTGATCTGTTACATCATTTTTCTGGTTTTGGTTTTCTTCTTTTACAATTCTTAAATGCAAAAGAGAAAGCTCCCTAGTCCAGGCGCTTCTATAAGGAAACAAAGCTCTAGTGGTGTGCATAGCATCCCTGTGGTTTGGTCTTTTGGGGAGGTTTCAAGATTTCTTTTTTTTTTTTTTAAGTTTATTTTTATTTTGAGAGAGAGAGAGAGAGGGAGAGAGAGCACGTGCAGGGGAGGGGCAGGGAGAGAGGGACAGAGTGAGCATCTCAAGCAGGGGCTCCAACCCAGGAACTGTGAGATCATGACCTGAGCTGAAACCAAGAGTTGGACACTCAATCGACTGAACCACCCAGGTGCCCTAAGATTTCATTATTTTTAAAGGTAGGGCCAATCTACGTTAATATGCCCTGTTCCCACATAAATATGTTCTATTTATCCATATTGAAACTTACTTGATTTTTTATAGTGTTGCTGATACTGCTAACTGAATTCGTAAGTCTGTTTTACTTTATTTTTATGATTTCACTCATGTTCACCAACCAAGAGATCAGTTAAACTACTTCTGTGGATATATTTACGTCCTTATATATAATGTATTTCCTTAAATCATTAATGAAAATGTAAAAATAAGCATAAATATAAAATGATACTCTTTTTCATGACCTTCTCAAGTTGTCCTTTCACTATTTTCTGTTTCTCCTTTTGAGATAGTCTGTCGGCAGTCTCAGCACATTGTATCTTATAAATGCTTATGCAAATTTGGATGGGATAGGATAGTGCTATTGCCACCCAAATTCAATAATATAATTACAAAGTGAGATTGAGTTTACCTTTATTTGTTCCTCTAAAGACGCCAGGGCTGCTTCTTGCTGAGGGTTCTCTTGTGTATATTTTCTCTCCTCCCGTTAATTTGGTAATCTAAAGACTATTACATTTATGGGCTATCACCTGTCGTGGTGTTTCTACCAGCTCCAGAGGATCCAGGGAAGCTAATTTAAGGAGTGCTGGTGGAAAATGGCTATTGAATGTATAAGCTTTTCTCTGAGGGTCAAGTTGGGGCTCACCTTTTATTTGCCTAATTGCCACCCCCCCTCGGTGAGCTCTTTCCCTCTGATTTTCTTTTAGGTGGCAGTCACTTCACAGGAGGCCTGTTTTCTGAAATGTTATGTTAAAAAAAAAAGACTGGAACCGAATCCCAGTGCTGCCATTTGCTATTTCATTGACTGAGCAAGGTTGCTTCCTTTCTCTACACCTCAGTCCTTACCCATAAGAGGGAAATGACAATATACACCTCCTGATGTTGTTTTGAGAATCCAGCACCAGAAAGCATAAGCTGGTCCTTGCATGCCACCTTCCCCTCTTCAGTGCGATGTGCTCCTCGCTGAGGAGTGCACATAGCAGCAGTAGTAAGCCTGGTCTTGGATTTTTGACAGGCACGGCGTTGTGTGGAATGAACACTGTGCTACTGTATGTGGTCCTCTTGCTGAGCACTCACTGGAAAATTTGGTCTCAGGCCTCAGTGTCAGGAAGAGTGTATTTCTCCTGAGTAGGTATATTTTTATTTAAAAGATCTGGGAATTTATGTAAAAGATCTGGGTGGCTTAGTGGGTTCAGCTCAGGTCATTCATGATCTCGCGGTCTGTGAGTTCAGCTCGGAGCCCAGAGCCTGCTTTGGATTCTGTGTCTCCCTCTCTCTCTGCCACTCCCTCACTCACACGGGCGTTCTCTCTCTCTCCAAAAAATAAGTAAACATTAAAAAAATTTTTTTGAAGGTCTAGGAATTTTATTTTATTTTTATTTTTTTATCCCAAAATTATTCCTTTTGTAAATTTTTTTTATTTTTTAAATTTACATCCAAGTTAGTTAGCATGTAGTGCAACAATGATTTCAGGAGTGGATTCCTTGGTGCCCCTTACCCATTTAGCCCATCTCCCCGCCCACAACCCCTCCAGGAACCCTGTTTGTTCTCCTTATTTAAGAGTCTCTTATGTTTTGTCCCCTTCCCTGTTTTTATATTCTTTTTGCTTCCCTTCCCTTATGTTCTGTCTTAAAGTCCTCATGAGTGAAGTCATATGATATTTGTCTTTCTCTAATTTCGCTTAGTATAATACCCTCTAGTTCCATCCACGTAGTTGCAAATGGCAAGATTTCATTCTTTTTGATTGCTGAGTAATACTCCATTGTGTGTGTGTGTGTGTATATATATATATGTATATATATATATATGTATATATATATATAAAGGTCTAGGAATTTTAAAAGTGATCCCTGCTCCTTTTGCTCTGTCCTCTACAAAGCATAGAGCCCAGTGTCCTGGCCACCTTAAGGAACTGGGCCAGCCCTTACAGTCGGCCTGTCTGTATGCTGAGTTTTATTGCCTTTTCCTGACTTTCTACCCATTCTGATTTCTGTGTTCTCTACCTTTATTTCTGTGGAAGGCCTCTGAATCCTTTTAGAAACCTTATACAGACAAACTTGGGAAAATGTGACAAAGCGCTTAGACAAAGTACTGAACATGTCAGTTTTTCTTTTCTTTCCTTTTGTTTTCTTGAGGAGGGTTAAGTTTGACTTTTTGTATAAACCAAAAGTTTTCTAATTGTGGTACAATATATGTAACATAAAATTGTCCAATTTTAACCATTTTTAATGATACAATTCAGGGGCATTATGTCCTTTATAGGGTTATGCCATCATCACCACCATTCAGAACTTTTTCATCTTCCCACGTTGATACTCTGTCCCCATTAAATAGTAACTCCCTACTCCCCCTCTTCCCGGCTTGGGGCAACTACCATGCTGTTTTCAGTCCTGCATTTAACTACTCTGGATACCTCCTGTAAGTGGAATCATACAATAGCTGTCCTTTTGTGACAAGCCCAGCAGTCTTTAGTTTCCTTTTTAAGGAATTACCCTAAGGAAAGATGAAAATTAAAATTAAATGCATGTTATGAGCCTTACCTCTAAATTTTGTTTTTTGGGAATACTTTACCCTCATCATACTTTGCTTACTTTCTTACCTTTCGATAATTGCTGTTCTCTCTTTGGGTCACTGTTTTGGAGATTCATTTCAGGATTCTTTCTGTGAGTCTTCCAGATTTGCAGCTCAGTACTATATTTTAGTGGTGTATCCAAGAGTAATTGGTAGTAGTATCACGAGGTTTTCAGGAAAATTGAAGCCTTTTTAATCATGTATGTATGGAAATGTTATGAGGGTAACTTGGAAGACTCCAGAAGGTCTTCATAGTGCTGTAGACAAATTCAAGTCTGTAAAAATGTTAATTACCTTGAAGGTAGTAATCCATAGGAGAGTGTGAGTACAGTATCATTCTTTGGAATAAGGCATTGTGTCTGTTAAATGCATTTATTCCTCAAATTCTAAAAATTTTTTTATTCTGTGTCTGAAATTTATCCCTTGTTCTCCATTTCTTTTGTCGTTGAAAATTCAGGACTTTGCTTCTAACTGGTTTTCTTGGCTTTTATCTCTTCTAAACCAGTCCATGCTTTGTTTTTCTCCCAGAATGAACTTTCTAAAATGTAAGTCTGATCGGTCGTTCTTTTATTCATAATTCTGTTTTCTCCATTGCTTACAGGATAGAGGCCACAGCCTCCTTAGTAGCAGAGATCTTTCCTCTCTTTCATTCTCATCTCCAGGACATCCTCAACTAAAACAACCTGCAGTTCCTGAAAAACAGTTTCTTATATCTTCAATTTCTTTTTTTTCAATTCTTTTAAATGTTTGTTTATTTTTGAGAAAGAGAGAGAGAGAGAGCAGGGGAGGGGCAGAGAGAGAGGGAGACACAGAATCTGAAGCAGGCTCCAGGCTCTGAGCTGTCAGCACAGAGCCCGATATGGGGCTCGAACTCACAAACCGTGAGATCATGACCTGAGCCGAAGTTGGACACTTAACTGACTGAGCCACCCAGGCCCCCCCTTATATCTTCAATTTCTAATAAGAGGTCCCTTCCTGTGGAAAGAATTCCCAGACCTACGTGGGTAGGGTTAGCACTTTTCTCCTTTGGGAAAGGAGAATGCCAAGAATTCTGGCTCAAGAGTTGTATCATTATTTTATGTTACTAAGAAAATGTTGATGTTTAAATGATGACACAATTCTTGTCATTTAACTTTTTATTTTATATAAACTGAAAGAGCTCTGTTGGAACCCTTTAGACACAGAAGTGACATACCACTGTGAGGCACTATCATGTTCAGAGACATTAAATCCCAAATCCAGAGATGTTGATATGTGAATAAATGTGTATCTCAGAACTGATGAAATATAGTATATCTCTTAGCCAAATGTGATTGTTATTAATGGTCTCTACTACATTCCTAAAAGCTCTTCACATGTCAGGAAATGTGACTGTGTTCATCTTAAATTCTTAAAGGCTGTGCATTTAGAAAGCACATAACTGGTGTTCAATGAATGTTGTAGAGGACCTCTACATTCTTGTGGAGTTGGCTTAATATTGGCTATTTCATATATCATGCATAGTTTCTAGAAGGAAAAACATCATAACAGCTGCCAAATCTCTGTTTCACCTAGCCTGATAAAATCACAAAATTAGTCCCTTTACTAAGAGTCTGCATTTACTCTAGAATAGGAATTAGAATAATAGAATAATAGAGTTGGAAAGAATCTCAGAGACAACTAACCTAGCCTGTACTTTTTATACATCAGGAAAACTTGTCCTACCACTTTTATTTATCAAAAGCATGCACGCCTGCTAATTAGAACTTCTGACTAGTGAGTGTGGGCCAAGGGGACATAATTACCTCCATCCAAAAGCAGAGAAATTTGACATTAAAAATGTTAAATTTACATAAAGTGAAATGGACTTTTGTGTATATATCTGTGCACATGCATAGATGTACACACATGTATATATTTATGCATACAGGTACATAATATGTATAGACATATACATATCTATCACATGTATAGATTTATGTAACCGTCACCAGAATCGCAATCTATA
Organism: Prionailurus bengalensis; assembly: GCF_016509475.1. Classification (NCBI taxonomy): domain Eukaryota; kingdom Metazoa; phylum Chordata; class Mammalia; order Carnivora; family Felidae; genus Prionailurus; species Prionailurus bengalensis. The sequence goes on from NC_057356.1 coordinate 24,190,568, forward strand.
CATTTGACACAGTAAGACCGAGGCTGTGTGGCTTTGAAATCCAGGTCTCTTTATTCTTCACTAAGTGTTTCCTCCACTATTTCGCATTTGCTTCCTTCCTCGTAATAGTCTCTGGTCCATTCAAGCTGGCCTCTTCATCATTCTCTATCATTCCATGTACCTATCTTCTTCTGGGACCTTTCTTTAGGATAAAACTTCTACTTAAAATACCCTCTACTCTCAGAAAAAAAACAAAGACTTGTTTAAGTCCTACCTACTCTTTCTTCACTTAATCAAATTATACTTCCATGAAGCTTTCTGATTACCTTTAATAGTCGCTCCCTTTTCTAAACTCTTGTAACATATACTGTATATGAGCTTGCATTTAATTTATCTTTTAATGTATTTACATTCTCCTTCCTATATACTGCAAATGAAGATTTTATCTTTTACCTCTTGTACCTCCAACTTCATTTTTATTTACTGAACATTTGTAGAATTGAAGATTTCTTTTTTTTTTTGGCAGGGGTAATCTTCCAGGTATTTGCCTCAGTCCTCCAACTGTGGCAATGTTCTGTCTTCTTTATACCGTTCTGTAGTTTTAGCGGCTCAATTAGAAGGCTCCTCTTTTGACCTTGGCCATGGCTGCCATGTTTAAAAGAAAAATCACCAGCTGAAGCATGGTATCTTTGCTGGCCATTAGTCATTTTGGGCTCTCGGTGTTTGAACCCTCTTGCTGTGTTTTGGCAATTCCCTATGTTATACTTCTGCCTACTGCCTTCCTTCCACAGTAAAAGCTGAGAATATCAGATCCTAATTTTCCCATCCTCCTGTGAAGCTAGGACCCACCTGTGAATCAGGAGCTAAAGGTTCAAAGAAGAAAGGGTAGCACAGAATTTGTTCTGGTCGTGTTGGTTGGCAGTCGTGACATCTGTTTTCTAAGGGTGGCATGGAGTAGTGATGGAGGCAGCCGTGGAACCTGTGGTCTCCTGTGTTGAGTTGCAACATTCATGTTGTTTTCACTGTGGAGCTTTTGTGGCATGATTTTGACTGTGGGTCTGGAGGCCTGATTTTTCACGTTTGGCAATAGCTCCCCTGTGCATTTCTTTTCTACTTATAACCAGCCAAGACTGGTTTCTTTTGTCAACAACTAAGAATTTTGCCTGGTGTGGTGTCATAGGGCCTGGACGTAGAGGCCTACAATGGGTTCTTGTCTTGGCTCTGTCCCAAACTGTCTGACCTTGGATGAATCACTTAAATATTTAGATTCATCATTTTTAAAATGGGTATTTTCAAGGTCTTTTCATCTCTAAGTTCTATTATTTTTGCTTCTGCTAATTGACTGGTGGGACGCTAATGTGATCATCATTGGCTGCCAAACCCATCAGCGGGTACCACCAAATTCTGTTCACATTTATTTCAGTATGGTACTGGTCTTTTCTATTCCAGTAATTCCTGGGTTCTTGTGCCTGTATTTAACCCTATTGGTTAGCCAGTGTTTACTGGTACTGTGCACGCTTGCATCTTGACAGGTGTAAAAATGTTCTTTGTTCTCTGTTTAGTGATCTGATTGAAGGGGAAAAATGCTTTAGGCACCAGTAGGTTTCGAGGTTTCTGTGGTAATGTTGATTCAGACGAGAGCTCCTTAGTGTAGAGCTGAAATTCAAAGTCATAAATTGTAAAAATTACATTTTAATGCAGTACTGTTGGCTGAGAGATTCAAGATTTAAAGAGACCAGCCTTTTAATAGTTTTTTACATGTGCACACTGGAACAACTAATGTGAAATAGTTTTTCAGGAAAGCTAACAAATGCGTTCTAAGTGCCACATCAGTGTAGGGTTATAGCCATTGGCTCTGCAATTGTCTTTTGAAAAAATGGGAGAAGAGGGAGAAGGCACTTAGAGGTCATCCACATTCAAACCTAGCTTCAGAAAGAAAGAATCTTTTCGTGGCTTTCTGACCCCTAGTCTCTGTCCTTTCCAGACACCAGTGAAAATAAAATGCGATTAACATTAATTTTGTCTTCTGTCTTATCTTAGCAAATGCAGATGATTTTATGGTTTCATTTGTCACCACGGCAAAAGCTGATAATACTTTAAAATTTGTTTTCTTTTATGTTTTATTTATTTTTGAGAGAGAGGGAGAGAGAGAGGCAGAATACAAGCAGGGGAGGGGCAGAGAGAAAGAGGGAGACATAGGATCCGAAGCAGGCTCCAGGCTCTGAGCTGTTAGCATAGAGACCAACATGGGCCTCGAAGTCATGAACTGTGAAGATCATGACCTGAACTGAAGTCAGAGGCTCAGCCGACTGGGCCACCCAGGAGCCCTAATACTTTTTTATTTGGTCATACTGGTCTTAGAAGCAGCAGTGGACACTGGGCTGCAGTGAGGATGATGGAGATTTCGTTGGGAGAGCGTCTTTTATTGCATCATCTAGGGAAAAGGTGGATGGAGTTTTATTAATCAGACATTCAGATTCAGATTGCACAAACATTTATTGAATGCCAGATGGGTTAGGGACTATCACCTATGTGGCAATGGTGTGACAATGGTAAGTTTTCAATTTAGTGCCCACATTGTGCCAATTGCTATGGAATTACTATAAACCTTTAAACACTCCTACAGCGGTCTTCAGATTTAGCTGGGGAAATGTCTTAAAAATTAACACACATGGAACAAGTCTAAAATAGTTAGGGGTCAAACTGTGCAATATTAACTCTAAAAATGCGGCAGAAGTTTAGATACAGAGTAATGTGGGCTGGAGGGCCTGAGAATACCACATGGTAGAGTCAGAACTTGAGGGGTGTGCTTGTAAGATTTTTTTAAAGTTTATTTATTTATTTAAAGAGAGAGCATGTGTGACTAGGGGAGGGGCAGAGAGAGAGAGGGAGACAGAGAATCCTGATGGGGGGGCTCAGACTCATGAACTGTGAGATCATGACCTGAGCTGAAGCAGACCCTTAACTGACTGAGCCACCCAGGTGCCCCGTGCTTATAAGATTTTGAGAGGACAGCAGGACAGAGGAGGGAGAACTGTTCAGGGAAAGTGGCACATCATATTCAAAGAAAGAGTGGAAGAGAAGGTGAGTGTGGTATATGCATGCGCAGTGGAGAGAAGGAAATTACCGGACTAAGATTGGGGTTACCGAATCCTATGTATAAGCAGACCCTGAGGGTAGTGCTAGAGTAAAGGTTGAAGAGTTTGTACTCGAAATAGTCCATAAAAAGGTATGACAAACAAATAAACAAATGTTTTAAAGCATATTACAAAAGATTGTTTTATATATCATCCTACATTCTCCTTTCCATTTTTTTTTTCCCAGACTCCCTCGAGCCCACTTATCAGCAGCTTCAGAAAATGAAACTGGACAAGAGCCCCTTTGTGGTCGTATCTGTGGTTGGGCAGGAACTCCTGACAGCTGGCCATCATGGCGCCTCTGTGGTTGTCTTAGAAGCTGCTCTCAAGATTGGCACCTGCAGCCTCAAACTGAGAGGTTCGGTTTTCTCCGCCCTGAGCAGTGCTTACTGGTCTCTTGGAAACACAGAGAAGAGTACTGGATACATGCAGCAGGACTTGGATGTAGCCAAGACCTTAGGTAGGGTATGCTTCTGTCTTTTATTTCAGTACAGAAAGGAAATAAAGAAAACTGATTAGCCTGACATGGATAGGGATACCACATGCAATGAAAAGTGAGTGCGTCTCTAGAACATTCTGTGTTTTAGAGTGCTTAGGTCTCCAGGGCTTTTCTTATAACAAGATACCAAGGCTCCCCAAAGGCCAAGATATGTGGATTAACATATTCATTGCCCTCTTCAGAGATTTGGGCTCACAGATTTAATATTCCAAGTGATAGTATTGATGGGTGAATCTTTCATCTTAATTTTAATTTTTGCCTCCCTTAGGAGGCGTCAGCATTTTGTCAGAGGCAGTAGTACAGTGCACTGGTTAAGAGTGGGGCCTGTGGAGCCAGACTGCTGAGTTTAGCACCCTGGCTCTGCCGCTTACTAGCCATATGACCTTCTGCAAGTTGCCTCAGCTGTCTGTGCTACCATTTCCTCATTTGTAAAATGCATGTGGCTTATGATTACGGTTGTTGTCACAGCGATTATTCAGTGACTTGCAGGATTGCAGTAAGAGCAGAGACACGGTAAGTCTGCCATCAGCATACTTGCAAAGAAGCAACACATCATAGTAGGTTTGTAGTTAAATCACTGAATCAACAAGCTGATGGTTGTTCAGAACCAGAGGTCATTAGCAGAGCATTGAGCTGACTCCTAATAGCTGGTTTGTGTCAAGTTCTTTATCCTCTCATTTCTAGGACCCCTACATCCCTGACTGTAGTTGTATGTTATAACTACAGTTACTGTCCAGAGATTCAAGTTCTAGGACCATAACTTACTACATAGAGTCTTGGAGAAGAAGAAAGTACTTTTCTAAAAGAAGGGAAGTGAAATCTTAGCTAGTAAATCTGTGGTTCTTAAATTAATATGGGCATTACAAATTATAATTAACACTATAACTTAGAGAAATTTTATCTTTTTTTAAAATCCAACCCAGGTGACCAGACAGGAGAATGCCGAGCTCATGGGAATCTGGGCTCTGCATTCTTCTCCAAAGGAAATTATCGGGAGGCTCTCACTAACCACAGGCACCAGTTGGTGCTCGCCATGAAACTCAAGGATCGAGAGGTAGGAAGTTTACCTGCAGACCTTATACATTTTTTTTGGAAACATGGAGTCTTTTTTTGCCGTTCAAAATGTTTTAGGCACCCTAAAATGTTGCTTTTAGAAGTTGATGATCATTGACTCTATCTTTCATCAACAATCAGGTATTGAATGTCTGCCACATATAGACCTTGAGGGTACAGAGATGGATAAGACTTGGCCCCTGACCTCAGGATCTAACAGCCTGCATCGTTAGATGCATTGCTCTTATTCTATTCAAATATGAAAGGAAGAGACCTATGTAAAATTAACAAAAAATGTATCTTCATGATATATCCGTTAAGTTAAAGAAACACACATTTGCTTTATTTGAGATGGGGTATTTTTACTGCAAGCTCTTCATGTTGTGTCTTTGATGGATTTTTAACTCAGGTGGTAGAAGCATAGTAAGTCTGATTGAGAGACATGAATTATAATGATAAAGAATACTGTCTACCTTTATTAGAGAAACGGAATGTAATCTTCTCAGAGAGTTGGTATCCAGTAGATGCAGCATGATGAGAAAGTGCCTGCCAAGCGGAGAGAGGGTGGGGTTTGGAGCGAAATAGACCCAGATTGGAATCCCTGTTCTGGTACTTCCTGGCTCAGAGATCTTGGGGAAAGTATTACTTAATTCCTCTTTGCCTCTGTTTTCTTATTTAGAAAATAATGATTGTATTTATCCCATACACAACTGTGATAGGATTATAAATAATATATATATGTAAAGTGCCTAGCATGGTACTTGGAATTGCATAAATGGTAGCTTCTATACTATAATATTATTAACAAGAGGAGGGTAATAGGAGAGGTAATAACAAATTTATGAATCAATCTATGTGTTGGGAAATATATTTAGTTATTATATTTAGTTATCTTAGAATTTCACTGTGGGACATTATAGAGATTAATTATATTATTTAAATGACTCAGCATCTTCAAGTCTCTAGAACACGGTCAGTCACTAGGAGCGAACTGGGGAAGAAAAAAAAACCTTTGTTTCAGTGATGTGCTGGAATCTCCCCTTGGGAATGGGAGAGACTTCCATAAAGTCTCTCTCATCCATGGATGTCAGAAAAAAGCCTTTGAAAGCTGCCAAAATATATCATTCAAGGGAGATGGACTTCAGGTGATTTTATTCTCAAGATAATACTAAAGACTTTTCTCTTTGTTTATTTACTCTTAGTTTACAAACAGTTCTTAAAAGCCAGATAATCTGACTTCTTCATGTTAAGGGAATGAAAAGAGACTTCTAGATGCAGGTATACTGATGGCATTAAGTGAGAGCCAGGTTTAAGAACTAAACCAGCATAGTTGTCTAATAGGGCCATTTAGTGAAGGCTCGCATGGCTATACATATGTCAAAAGCTGCATTTGTACTCTATTGTCCTGACCTTTGGGATGCATATATATTAGCCCAATTACTAAATTGGGTCCAAAGACTTGTAATTAGGGCACAGGATTATCATAGGTATTAAAAAGGAGAAGTGAAAATTTTCTGGCTTCCCTCTTCTTAATAGTGTAATTTTCTATAGCCTGTATTATCTGGGTTTTATAAACCTTTGCTGTATAATAATAAGAAATCATTAAATTATAAGCATGGAAGGGACTTTGAGATAATACTGGAACCAGTTGCCTCCCCAAATCTTCCCATCTTCAAATTTCTGCCTGCCACAGCCACTCCATCTCCCCCTCTTTTGGCCTCTACTTCACCACCACACTAGTTCACAAACCTGCCTTTTGGGAAACCCTTCTTATGTATAAGTAAGACTGATTTTATCCCCTCTGGGACTAGACAGAGAATGTTCAACCATAATTAATGGCCTGTGGCCTCTCCTTTTCCAAGCTGAAAATCCCATTAATTGTATTTTTTTCCCCATTAATTTTCTCTTCAAAGTTTCTCATTATCAAAACTGGAATAATTTTTACACCCCCCTCCCGACTATTTCATTTTCACTGTTGCCCATTCTGGTTGCCGGTTAGCGTCGGCCACAGGGGAAGCCTTGTTTTGGGATGTTCTATGTAGCCCATGCCCCTGCTCTGTATTGCCAAAGCATATTTATCTGATTTCTAGACTGACCTGTAGAATTCCTCTTTTCTCTCACAGTGTCTCTTCTGTTGTGTTTGCCCCTGGAATCCTAGGGTACCATTCATTTTCTTGAAAATTTAATGCTTTTTTCTTACCTTTTCCCTTAATTTTTAAGGTTGCAGTTGAGTGCTGCTGCTTCTCTGCCTGAATTAAACAGGGAATCTTCATTCCCACATCCCTGAAACCAGCCAATGGTTTTTAAGACTGGAGTTAATATTGGTCTAGAACTTAAAGGAACATACAAAGAAATTATTGCAGTAATGCGTATTTCATTCAGTTTCAAAGTTTTAGTTGGCTAGTCTTCTGTGATGTAATTCAGTGAAGTGTGATGCCTGCTCGCAAAGCACCTAACGTGTGTAGAGCACTGTGCTGAGGGTTCTGGGTCTAGACAATGGGTGTGGGGGTCTCTCCTCTTGAAGGGCTGATGTTTTCTTTGAGACAGAACTTGAATATAACAAAAGTATTATTAATACAGCGCTTGAGCAATAAATAATGAGCATTCTCTTTAATCGCTGCCAAGATTCTCGAATTCCAGAGGAGACAGAGATTCCCAGGTATAGACCTGGGCGAGCTTTGTGAAACAGGTGGAACTCAAGCTGGCCCCTGAGTGAGATGTAGAAATTGGCGTGCGGGGTTCTAAAACCTGGTCACCATATCAGTCATGAGGGATAAGCTAGTTCATACCGTTAACAAAGGTCTGATACTATTTTGTACCATCCTGTTTGTTTTAGTCACAGACTCCTAGTTTTTTTAAAAAGTAATAGTTATTAATTTCACCCAGTTATATAAAAAATTAATGAAAATAACCAGCCATAAGCCTACCATCCTTTCAATATTTTGGGTATAATCTTTTAGCAAATATGCACATGTAATTGTTTATTCAGAGAAAAATTGAAATCCTACTATGATACTTTTATAACTTGTTTTTTTGTTAATTTTTTCCACTTAATTTTTTATCTTTCTGCATTTTATTTATTTTTAATTAAAAAAAATGTTCATCTCATTTATTTTTGAGAGAGAGAGAGAGCAAGCAGGGGAGGGGCAGTGAGAGAGGGAGACAGAGGATCCAAAGCAGGCTCTGAGCTGCCACTGCAGAGCCTGATGCAGGACTTGAACTTACAAACTGTGAGATCATGACCTGAGCCAAAGTCGGATGCTTAACCAACTGAACCACCTAGACGCCCCCATTTCTGCATTTTATGAAATTTCTACTGAAGTCGTATGGTTTTATCACAAATTATTTCATCTCTACCCCTGCTGTTATATATTTAGTTTCAAAATTTTTGGTATTATAAAATCTGGAAAAACATCTTTGTAGATAAATCTTTGAACATATTTCTCATCATTTCCTTTGGCTAAATTATTAAAAGTAGGCTTGCTTGGAAAAATCGTATTAAGGCTTCTGATACTTAATGTTAAATAGCTCTCAGAAAGGCTATATCTGTTTTCCGTCCTACCAGCAATGTATCAGAGGTTCTATTTCCCTGCACTGGCCAACACTTGGAATTACTAACTAATAAATAACATAAACTAAAATGTCAGCTTGATAAGTAAAACCAAAAAGTGGTATATTGATTGCTGTTTTACTTTGCATTTCTTTAATTGCTATTGGGGCTGACTATTTTTTTTTAATGTTTATTTATTATTATTGAGAGACAGAGAGACACAGAGTGTGAGCCGCGAGAGGGGTAGAGAGAGGGGGAGAACAGAATCTGAAGTAGGCTCCAGGCTCTGAGCTGTCCACACAGAGCCCGATGTGGGGCTTGAACTCAAAAACTGCGTGATCATGACCTGAGCTGAAGTTAGTCGCCTCACCAACTGAGCCACCCAGGTGCCCCTGGGGCTGACTATTTTTAAAAATTTCTTTTATAAAAAGCTTGAATACTCATCCTTTTTTTTCTGTTGTGATATTTGATTATTTTATTTTTTTATGTATTTTTTTTTGATGTTGGTTATTTAATATTGATCTGATACTAGGCCTTGCAGTATCAGCCCAGTGAGCTGTTGGACAATTTGTGTTCTAATGCACAGTTTTAATTATTGTTGCTTTATTGCACATTTTATATCTGCTATAAGCTTCATAACATTATTCTTTAAAAAAAAATCTAGAATATTCTTATCTTCCCTCAGTACCCCCAAATGAACTTTAAAATCACTTTGTTGAATTTTGGAGACTCTTCCATTGGTATTTTTGTTGGAATTATATTAAATTTACATATTAATCATGGATAAATTGATGTCCTTTCAATAGTTGGTCTTCTGTTCAGGAGCCTGGTCTGCTCTTGCGTTTCACCTTTTATGCCCTTCAGCGATCGATACTTTTAGGGAGAGTTTTTCCATATTTATTTATTTTTATTTGAATATAGTTGACACACAATGTTACATTAGTTTCAGGTGTACAACATAATGGTTTTACAAGTTTATATATTATGTTCTGCTCACCACAATGTAGCTACCATCTGTCACCACTCAACACTATTACAATATCACTGACTATATTCCCTATGGCTGTGAAGTTTATTCCTGCAACTTCTCATTCCGTAACCGGAAGCCTGTATCTCCCACTCCTTTGACTCATTTTCCCCATCCATCTCCTCCCTTCTGGCATCCATCAGTTTGTTCTTTGTATTTTTAGTTCTGATTCTGCTTTTTGTTTGTTTACTCATTTGTTTTTTTAGATTCCACATATGAGTGAAATCATAATGGTAATTGTCTTTCTCAGTCTGACTTATTTCACTTAGCATAATACATTCTAGCTCCATCCATGTCGTTGCAAATGGCATGGTCTCATCTTTTTTTTAGGGCTACATAAAAACAATATCTGGAGATATCACAATTCCAGATTATAAGATATACTACAAAGCTGTAGTAATCAAAATAATATGGTACTGGCACAAAACAGACACATAGATCAGTGGAACAGACTATAGAACCCAGAAATAACCCCACATTTATATGGTCAATTAAAGTATGACAAAGGAGGCAAGAATATGAAATGGGGAAAAGACAGTCTCTTCAGTAAATGATGTTGGGAAAACTGTACATGTGGAATGAAATTAGACCACTTCTGGGACACTTGTGGGGCTCAGTCACCTAAATGTCTGACTCTGGCTCAGGTCATGATCTCTCGGTTTGTGAGTTCGAGCCCCGCATTGGTCTCTGTGCTGACAGTGCAGAGCCTGCACGGGATTCTCTCTCTCTTTCTCTCTGTCCCTCCCACATCTTTCTCTCTTCCAAACTATATAAATAAACTTAAAAAAAAAAAAAAGAAATTAGACCACTTCTAACACCATATACAAAAATAAACTCAAAATGGATTTAAGACCTAAATGAGTCCTAGTCCTAAATGAGTCCTAGAAGAGTGCACAAGTAATAATTTCTCTGGCATTGGCTACAACATTTTTTCTAGATATGTTTCTTAAGGCAAGGGAAACAAAAGCAAAACCAAAAAAAAACAAAAACAAAAACAAACCCACAAACCATTGGGATTACATCAAAAAAGGAAAAAAAGCTTTTGCACAGCAAAGAAAAGCAAACAAAACAAAAAGGCAACCTACTGAATGGGAGAAAATATTTGCAAATGATATATTCAATAAGGGATTAAGATCTAAAATATATAAAGAATTTACACAATTCAATGCAATTTTTTCCTAGATATTTAATGTATCTCATTGGAAATAGGATATTTCTTTCCATTGTGTGTAGGTTTCTAAAATTAGGTACTGATGGGGGCACGTGGGTGGCTCAGTTTTTGATGCATGCAATTCTTGATCTTGGGGTTGTGAGTTTGAGCCCCACGGTGGGTGTGGAGATTGCTTAAAAATAAAATCTTAAGGAAACACAACAAAGCAAAACAAACTAGGTACTGATGATATATAGGAAAGGTGTTTGTTTTACATGTTTTGCGTGTTTTGGCGCATGTGAAAATTCTCTCCTAGCTCATAATTTTTTGTTGATTCTTGTGAATTTTCTTGTAATGGAAATGTTTTGCAAATAATGATAGTTTTGTGCATTTCTTTCCTTATGTTATATCTCTACCTTTTTTTTCTCTTAACTTTTGCACTGGTGGAACTGAGAACTCTCCCCAAAAGAATCACTCTTCCTCTTGAGTACAAAAAGCTAGAGAATGTACTTTTTTTTTTTTTTTTTAACTTTTAGAGAGAGAGAATCTTAAGCAGGCTCCATGCTCAGCGTGGAGCCCAATGCAGGACTTGATCCCATGTCCCTGGGATCATAACCTGAACCAAAATCAAGAGATGGACGTTCAGACAACTGAGCTACCCACGTGCCCCATCAGAGAATGTGCTTTCTATGATTATCCTACTCTTACATTGTATCTGTGACCTCAAAATGTACCTTGGTTTCCCTTTTGCATTATTTTGATATTGAAATAAAATATAGGACACTGACTTTTGAAGCAAAAGCTAACCACTGTGAATGGTGTGGTTATGAGGATACCAAGCTACATCTTTCTGCATTTTATATCTTTGGCTCTAGTATATTTTAATATTTTCTCAAATAGTGAGGTAACAGCCTGAAACCACTCTGTCCACGTACTTAAAAAGCAGTAGGTTTTTCTTTTATACAATTACTCTCAGAAACTTAATAGGGGAGGTGATACCTTCTCCACAGGAATTTTTCATTCTAACTAACCTTCTATCTGCTCTAATGGTTTGAAAATTAATTTCAGGTGCCCATAGAGACCTTCCTATGAGCTAATATTAATTGCCAGATGAGTGCATAAATTATACTGTATTAGAGATGTTGTTCTCTATTTAGGAATCTGATATGCAAATATGCTGATGACTCTGAAGCTTTTTTCATCAGTCTGATTTCTCTCCTGGGTGTCATATTTCTTTATCCAACTGCTTCCTGGACACCCACCTTCAATTCCTAACTTAGCCCTCAGTCGGTGCCTATTTCTGCATTTGCTGTTTGTCCTCCTGTTGCCAAGCCACCTAACTCTCACCTTCGGCTTGTTCCTGGGTTATCTTCTTTCTGGCAACCTCTTTTCTGGGTCCTCCCTTCCACCATGCCATCTTTTGCCTGGACTGTTGTAGAACTTCCCACTCTTTCTAACACGTACTCTCCTACAAGTAAAGGAGAGGTGTCAACCGCTTGGACCTATGAGCACAGCCTGAAGTTGCCGCCGTTAACTAGGTAATTTCTTTCAAGTGTAGTGCAGTGCCTGAGAATGTGAACTTTAGTATTAGACAAACTTGAACTTTGGCTCTGACACTTATTAGCCATGTGACTCTGAAAATTATTTAACTCTTCTAGGTGTGATGGACATGTGAGTTATTTCTAATGTTTGGCTTTTATGAAAAAGCTGCTAGTAAGCATTTTTGTAGATGTCTTTTGGGAAACATCAGGAATGTTTCTTCATACATATGTTTAGACTTATTAATTTTTACCAGCTTTCCAAAGTAGTTATACCAAGTTACATCATCAGCAATATAAAGGATAGCAGATAAATAAAAAGTAAAAAGGGACACCTGGGTGGCTCAGTTGATTAAGTGTCCAACTCTTGATTTAGGCTCAGGCCATGATCCCAGGGTTGTGAGATCGAGCCCCACGTCGGGCTTTGCTCTGACAGCATGGAGCCTGCTTGGGATACACTCTCTCCCTCTCTGTCTGCCCCTCCCCCCTCTCAAAATAAAATAAATAAAACTAAAAAAATAAAAAGAACAAGGTATATGGAAACACAAATACCTGAGTAGATAACTCGGTGTGTGTAGTTAACATTTTGATTTTATTTTTTGAGAGACAGAGACAGAGTGCTGGTTGGGGAGGGGCAGAGAGAGAAGGATACACAGAATCCGAAGCAGGCTCCAGGCTCTGAGCTGTCAACACAGAGCCTGATGCGGGGCTTGAACCCATGAACTGTGAGATCATGACCTGAGCTGAAGTCAGACGCTTAACTGACTGAGCCACCCAGGCGTCCCTGTGTGTGTAGTTACATAGAGGAAGTGATTCTAGTAGTAACTACTTTGTTTATTGCTGTGAGAATCAAATGAGTTCATGTAAAGTGTTTTCTTAGCACAGTGCCTAAGACACAATAAGAATTCAAAAATGGTGCTACTGTTATTATTGGCATTATCTTTGGCACCATCATTTAAATGAGTCACGTGCAGTTGCACATGCCTATGTAATATTAGAGTTTAATTCAGTGTAAAATTGTTTTCCCCCAGATAGTCAAGTAAACTCAACACTCTTGGAAAAAGTGCTGTTTATTTGCTAGGTAGCTTTGCGTACTTCTTGTCATACTGGAAAATGTAAATACTGTAATTTGTGAAATCTGTTTTACCTCTGCCCTGATTCTAGTTTCTTCTCAATTTGATCCATCACCTACAGAGATCTATGAGTTATCCCTCAGAAATTTAGTTCTGATCACACTATTTTCCTGCCTAAAATCCTTTGACAGCTTTCTCTTGCCTTCAGGATAAAGTCCAACCCCCTTAATAACCTTTTCCCATTGCTTCAGCTACTCAGTATGTCACACGCCTTAGCATCTGTTCATACTAGCCTGCTTGTCATACTTTGTTAAATGTGCCTTATACTTTCCCCTCCGTATCTTTACTCATTCTGGTCTGCATAGAAGACCCCTTCTTTGACCCCTCAACAATATTTTCCGTATTCGGGTTTCGTTAAATTGCCTCTGCACCATGAAAGCTCTTTTAAAATTTTTATCTTTTTACTCATTATCATACAAATGTTGGTGAAGCCCACTTTACCAATCCTTTTTTTTTTTTTTAAATGGTTAATCCCTTTTGTGTTCTGTTTAAGAGAATGTTTGTGTATCCCAAGGTCATCAAAATATTTTTCTGTGAGGCTTTACTGTTCTACCTTTTGCATTTAGGTCTCCTGCCACTTGGAATTTACATTTGTGTTTGGTTTGGGGTAGGGATCAAAGTTCAGCTTTTTCCCTCATATACATATCCAATTAACACAGAACCATGTATTCACAAGACCACACTGTATGCTCCTTTTGTCCTAAGTCAGGTGTAAGGTATATAAGGACTCTCTTTTCTGTGTTGTTGATTTCTTTGTCTACGCCAGTGGCACATTGCCTAATTACTGCAGCTTTTTAATGAGTCTGGAATTCTAGTAGCTTTGTTTTTCTTTAGGATTGCTTTGGCTATTCCAGGTTATTTACACTTATATACATGTAAGTAAATATATGTATTTTAAAATAAGCTTATTGTTCCCCTTTCCTTCACTCAAATATCCTGCTGGGATTTTGATTAGGATAGCATTGAATCTATCAGTATATTTGAATCTAATAGTCCATGAACATGGTATATTTCTGCATTTATTTATGCCTTGTAAAATCTATTCCAGCAATGTTTTATAGTTTTCAGTGTAGAACTATTGCATAATTTCCTTTAGTTTTATCCTTAGGTGTTAGGTGTGTGTGTGTGTGTGTGTGTGTGCACATGTGCCTTTTATTGTAAATGATATTTTATTATTTTCCTTTAATTCAGCAGTATTTTATTTATGTTTAAGCTCTAGTGTAATTAACATACAATGTTATATTAGCTTCAAGTGTACAATATAATGATTTAACAATTCTATACATTGCTTAGTGCTCATCATGGTAAGCGTACTCCTAATCCCCTTCACCAATTTCACCCACCCCCCATCCACCTTCCCTGTGGTAACCATTAGTTCTCTATTGTAAATGGTATTTTAAAATTTTATTTTTCCCAGGTTTTCCTCCTTGACCCCAGATATTCAACAACCCTTGGAACAGGTCAATTTGCTCATACATTTATATTCCCATACCACTTTGTTTTTCATTCTTATGTTTTTACCATTGTGTAAGTAATATACGAATTAATTATTGATGTAAAAGATTCAAACGTTATCCTTTCCAGAAGTGACCCCGGTTACCAGTTTGAAGAATTTCCCTTCTAGATCTACACTGCCCACTATGGTGGCCACTACCACATGTAGCTGTTCGCATTTAAAATGTGAATAGTTTGAATTGAGATGTGCTGTAAATGTAAAATACACACTAAACTTTGAGGACTTACAATGAAAACAATGCAAAGTATCTCATTACTAAGTTTTTACATTGACTGCAGTATAATAATATTTTGGATACATTGGATTAAATAAAATATGTTATTAATTCCACTTTTCTTGTTTTACATTTTTATGTGGTTACTAGAAAGTTTAAATTATTACATTTGTATTAGGCAGCATGGCTGTAGCCCATTTTCTGTTAGGGTTCTGTTTTTCATATGTGAAAATATGATATTGTTTTACAAATAGTTTTTTCACTTAATAGTCTTAAACCTCTTTTCATGTTAGCACATGTAGATCAACCACGTTCTTTTGAACTTCTGTGTAGTGCTATGTATTATGGATATACCACTCATCTGCTGATGGAATGTTCAGGGAGATTTTTTTTCTTTTTACAAACATGGTCGCAACAAAAAAGACCTTGTACAAGTCACTTTATATACATTTAGGAGTAGTGTCTAATAAGTGGGACTCCTGGGTGCACAGCTATTATACACATTTTAAATTAAAAGATTTTCCCAAATTGTACACACAAAAGGTTGTTCTAAGCCTGTAAGCACTTGGTATCAGTCTTTTAGTTTGGTTTTTTTTTTTTTTTTTCAAATTGACTGGCAAAGTGTAGCCTCTAGTGATATCTCAGTTATAGCACTTATCATTTGTTTGTAATGGTGCTCTTCTCCCCATTGTATAATTGGCAGCTTCTGGAGGGAGAGGAGAATAGCTTATTTATATCTATAATCTCATTCATTCGCTCATTCAACACATGTTTACTATGCCCCAGATGCTATAATGCCTTTGGGTATAAAGGTGAATGTGCCATTGTTCTTGCCCTCAAGGGGCTCAAATATTCCGGTAAGCCATCTGCAGTGTTCCAGTCCAGTGTCCATAAATGTGTATCAGCCTAGAGGAAAAACATTGAGGGTTATAGGAGGTAAAGAGTGCTTTCATCATCTTGGTTCTTAGGAATGGTGGTCTTCATTTTATTCAGAGCTGGAGAGAAAGACTTATGGAAGCCCAGTTGTAAATACCAACTAAGTTTACTCTCCTTTTCTGCAGCTACTTTGTGTCAGTAACTAAAATCTAAAGTTTATATTCAGAAGACTATATTTTGATAATATCTATCACATAAAAGATGAAAAAAAGATTTTTTAAATCTTTATTTACTTTTGAGAGAGAGAGAGACAGAGTGCAAGTGGGGGAGGAACAGAGAGAGAGGGAGACAGAATCTGAAGCAGGCTCCAGGCTCCGAGCTGTCAGCACAGAGCCCGACGCGGGGCTCGAACCCACAAACCGTGAGATCATGACGGCAGCCGAAGTCGGACGCTTAACCTACTGAGCCACCTAGGCGCCCCGACATAGAAGATTTTTAAAATGAAATTTCATTCTTTGTGATTTTGAAAAGTAAAGATAAATGATAATCATTGTCAATTTATGAACCTGTGGGTTTACAGAAACCGTTACTGCCCCCGTCCTTCTCCCTGCCAAAGGACTACTTGACTTTTTGAGAAAATTGATCCTTCCAGATTTCCTTTAGGATGTAGCTACAGGAAATTAATTAGACAATTTTTGATGACATCATCGTGACCACAGCTCTTTCTCTGAAAACAATGCTATTTTTCTTGGACCTTTTTGCAGTATTTTCTACACTGTGTGTATTAGTGTATTAGTATATTAGTATGAAATCCACACAAAAATTTGTGGGGGGTGGGGTGAGTGAGAGAGAGACACACAGAGACAGAGGCAAAGAACGTAGTGAAATAATTATTTTACTTCCAGTAGTACAGGAGTGTAGGTTAAAAGGTAAAAAGCATTCCAGTTTAGCAGAGAACCATGTCCTCATAGGGAGTATTAAGTTCAGGAGGGGAATGCTTGGCAATCTTTTCAGTGGTGTGTATCTTACAGGCTTTTAAGAAACAAATAAGATTCTTAAGCTGTAACTCTTCAAATCACTGAAGAGTTGGAAAGTAGACACTTGTGAGGAATGGAGATAGGACATCAATTTCTTGATTGTGCTCTTTGTACTTTGTATTACAAATTAGCTGAGCCAGAGCTTTTGAGCCTGTAATGACTTATAAAAAGCTCTTTTTCTCATACTGATAAAATAGCTCTTGCCTCAAAAGAAATTGCAAACCCAGTGAATACATGAGTATGTATGTGTAATGTCTGATATGTTTGCAAATCATTCTGCCCCTAGCTGTTCCGTTCTCCAGCTAATTTTTTCAAGTTCTGCTTTATCATCGCTTCACCCGTTACCCATTTTGGGTATCCTCTTCCAGGCCTAGTGTTTTGTAGTCTCTTCTACAGAGTAGAAGAAACTTCAGACTAGGAATAAGGAGAGCTGAATTCGAATCCTGGTTTTGCAACTAGTGGCCATATATAGACCTCTTTTGGGAGCCCTCTGATTGCTGGTTCACCATCTATAAACAGGAAGACCAGATCAGATGATGTTTTATTGTTCAGTGTCATAGCCATTAGCCAAGAGTAGTTACATTAAATTAATTAATTAGAATTAAGGTAAACAACTCAATTCCCCAGTCACAACAACTACATTTTAAGTGCTCAATAGCCCATGTGGTTAGTGGCTGCCATATCAGATATCACAGAAAAAAAAATCTATTATCTCAAAGTTTTATCAAGTAGAACTATTGAAGTTTTTTGTAGTTCTAATCTTTAATCAGAGGGAAAAACGTGCATCAGTGTGAATCACAGACCACCTTCATTTTTCCATAGTACCTGACATTTATACTAGACTCATCTGTATTTTCTGTTGATACACAGGAAAAGAGGGAAGATTCTGCTTCTGATAATGGCAATGTAGCTAGCCACATATAACAACTATGAACTTTGGGAAAAATATAAAACAAACAGTTGCATGGAGGTGCTGGAGAGTGACCAAAAGCCAGCAGAAATTGAAGGAGAATTGACACTTGGAAGAAGGGAATAACACTAGATGAATTTCCGTTTTTTTTTAAATTGCATTTTAATACCAGTGTAGTTAACTTACACTGTTATATTAGTTTCAAGTGTACAATATAGTGATTCAGTAATTCTGTATATTACCCAATGCTCATCAAAATAAGTGTACTCTTAATCCCCTTCACCTATTTTACTCATCTGCCCCATCCACCTCCCCTCTATAACCATCTGTTTGTTCTCTGTGGTTAAGAGTCTTTTTTTTTGGTTTGTCTCTCTATTACTTTTGTTCATTTGTTTCTTAAATTCCACGTATGAGTGAAATCAAATGGTATTTGTCTTTCTTTGGCTTATTTCATTTATTAGCATTATACCCTCTAGATCCATCCATGTTGTTGCAATGGCAACATTGCATTTTATGGATGAATCATATCCCACTGTACATATATACCACATCTTCTTTATCCATTCATCTACTGATGGACACTTGGGCTGTTTCCATAATTTGGCCATTCTAAATAATAATTCCCTATTTTTAATATTTTTATTGCTAGAGTGTCAGCACCATACACCACAATGCTACTGAAATGTATACAGAAACCTGCAGCGTTACTGGTTGTAGAATCAGAGGACCGAGTTGGCCTCAACAACAGTAACCAGAAAGTAAGGAGGGTATCCTGGAAAGGAGAGATCTACAAAGCGAAGACCCAGATTTCTGTGTATAAATTATTTTTTCCCCTAACGTTTATTTACTTATTTTTGGAGAGAGACAGAGATAGCACAAAACGGGGAAGGGGTAGAGAGAGAGGGAGAGGGAGAGAGAATCCCAAACAGGCTCTGTGCTGCCAGCACAGAGTCCAATGTGGGGCTCAAACCCATGAAGCTGTGAGATCATGACCTGAGCCGCAACCAAGAGCTGGACGCATAACTGACTGAGCCACCCAGATGCCCCTCTACGTATAAATTCTGATCAAATTTCTGAGTAATCTCTGAAGTAAGCATATGAGGGCAGATTCCAAGCAATTTGTCTAAGGCTGAAGGAACTGAAGAGATTTCAGCTGCTGCTCACTTTAGGGCAGTTTGGTGTTTGAGTTTGTTGGGGTTAACTGCCTGCAAAAACAAAAAAGTTGATACTCTGTAGGTGTAATATAACAAAGTCCTGGGTGTCTACAGTGTATGATTCACAATGTTCAGGATATATTCTAAAATTATTAGTCATAGGAAGAAACTGGGAAATGATTTATACTGAAGAGAAAAGGCATTCAATGAGACCAACCCCAAATGACCCAAAGGTTGGAATTAATAGATAAGAGTTTTTAAAGTTATAGCTATATTCAAATATGGAAAGTAAAATACGCTCATAATAAATGGAAAGAAAATATCAATAGAGGAATAGAAACTATAAGAAAGTAGGGGTGCCTGGGTGGCTCAGTTGGTTAAGTGTCTGACATTGGGTCAGGTCATAATCTCACAGTCTGTGAGTTTGAGCCCCGCCTCAGGCTCTGTGCTGACAGCTCAGAGCCTGGAACCTGCTTCGGATTCTGTGTCTCCCTCTCTCTCTCCCCCTCCCCCACTCACACTCTGTCTCTCAAAAATAAATAAACATTTAAAAAATTAGTTAAAAATATACTAAAAAAATTAAAGAAAGTAAAATGAAAATTTTAGCCCTGAAAAGTACAATATCTGAAATAAAAACATTCACTGAGTGGGTTGAATATTGGAGATGACAGAGAAGGAAATATGAACTTGAAGTTGGGTCAATTGAAATGATCTAATCTGAAAATGAGAGAAAATAGATTGAAAAGAATTAACAGAGCCTCATTGTCTTGTGGGACAGAGGATGATACACACACACACACACAATGTTGTGTGGAGGATAAAGTAAACAAAATAATGAAAAAATGTTGGTAGAAATATGACTAAAATTTCCCTAAACTTTTTAAAAATAAATTTATAGTTTCTAAAAATCTAGCTAAACTCCAGCATAATAAATACAAAGGAAACCACACCTATGCAATTTATAGGGAAATGACTATAAACCAATTATAAAGAAAAAACTCTTGAAAGTAACCAGGGAAAAATTACCCATTACATAGAGAGGGACCAACTGTACTAATGATGGCTGATTTCTTATGAGAAATATTAGAGTCCTGAAGACAGAACACAAGTTTTAAAATGCTGAAAGGAAAACAAACAAACCCTGTTAGCCCAGAATTCAAGAATGAGCAAAAAGAATTTTCAAGAATATTTCAAGAAGATATATAAAGATAAGTGAAAACCAAAAAAACTCAACAGACCTGCACTATAGGAAAGATTGAGGGAGGATTTCCAGGCTTATGGCAAATGGTATCAGATGGAAACTCAAGAAAATGGATCTTCGAGAAAGAGGAACAGCACCGTAAATAATAAATAGGTTGGTAAATATAAAGTACTGCTTATACTTTTTTTCCTTATAATTTAGAAAATATGCATATGGCTGCTTAAAGCCAAAATTATAGCATCAAATTGTAGGATTCTGAGGCATACATGGATGTCACATATTGGATTTTCCTTGTTAGAAATGTGAATGGTAAAAGCACTTTAGGAAAAGGTCTTGCAGTTTCTTTAAAATCTAAACATACGTTCACCCTTTGGCTTACCAAGTCCTCACCTAGGTATTCACCCCAGAGAATTGAAAACTTAAGTCCACAAAATGACCTGTACAAGAATGTCATAGCAGTTTTATTCATAATAGCAAAATCTGAGAATAGCCCAAATATTTCTCAATGGAAGAATGGATGGATAAACTGCTATATAGTTGTGAAATACATGCAGCAACATGAATGAATCTCAGAAACATGAGATTGTGTGAAAGAAGTAAAAAACAAAAGAATGTATTTTACGATTGCTTTAGCAACAAGTTCTAGAACAAACAAAACTAATCTGTGGTGAAAACAGATCAGTGTTTGCCTTTGGGAGCCAAAATGGGGGCCAGGATTGACTGAGAAGGAATATAAATGAACTTTCTGGGTAAAGCACATTTAGTAAATCGTTAGTAATTGCAGAATCTTTATACATGCATATATGATATATATATATATATATACTTATATAATATACATATATATGATATGTATACATATATATATATATTTTATACTTTGGGTTTTAATCCAATACTATTTTTTTAATATATGAAATTTATTGTCAAATTGGTTTCCATACAACACCCAGTGCTCATCCCAAAAGATGCCCTCTTCAATACCCATCACCTACCCTCCCCTCCCTCCCACCCCCCATCAACCCTCAGTTTGTTCTCAGTTTTTAGGAGTCTCTTATGCTTTGGCTCTCTCCCACTCTAACCTCTTTTTTTTTTTTCCTTCCCCTCCCCAATGGGTTTCTGTTAAGTTTCTCAGGATCCACCTACCCTATGACCCAGCAGTAGCACTGCTAGGAATTTACCCAAGGGATACAGGAGTACTGATGCATAGGGGCACTTGTACCCCAATGTTTATAGCAGCACTCTCAACAATAGCCAAATTGTGGAAAGAGCCTAAATGTCCATCAACTGATGAAAGGATAAAGAAATTGTGGTTTATATACACAATGGAGTACTATGTGGCAATGAGAAAGAATGAAATATACATATATATTTTAGTTCACACGTACGAACTTTAGTTCACTATCAAAAAGTCGTGTTTTCAAAGCACTAATCAGAATGTTTTATTCTCCCTGAATAAAATACTTTAATATACTCCTGTATCATATATATATATATATATATATATATATATATATACACACACACATATATATTCACTGTATAAGTCTTAAAACTTTACTTTGTCTTTGTGATTTTTCACCACAAAATGTTGGAAAAATTGAAGAATAAAGGATTAGGTGGTAAAAGAGGAATAAGCAGTATTTCTTTTTAAAAAAAATTTTTTTTAACGTTTATTTATTTTTGAGACAGAGAGAGACAGAGCATGAACGGGGGAGGGGCAGAGAGAGAGGGAGACACAGAATCGGAAGCAGGCTCCAGGCTCTGAGCCATCAGCCCAGAGCCCGACGCCGGGCTCGAACTCACGGACCGTGAGATTGTGACCTGAGCTGAACTCGGAGGCTTAACCGACTGAGCCACCCAGGCGCCTCTAAGCAGTATTTCTAATGATCAGTCTCTTGGTGGGAGCTGACCCATGTGGAATGAATTTCACCAGATGCTGCTATCTCTGCCCCCCATGCTACAAAAACAAGACCTTACCACAACTCCCCACTCCTTTCTGTCTCTTCTGTCTCTCCAGCATATCCTGGAGTAGCACTGCAACAAAATATTCATGTATTGGCAAAACCAGGTTTAACTAAATGTCAGAAATCTATGAATTACACAATAGCCTTGTAAAGTACTTTGGGTGTGTGAGTGGAAGGAGGGAGTGAGTGCAGTCTGATCTCTGCTTTAGTGAAGGTGGGGGCGCTCACCTTGATTGCATGGCCAATGACCTTTTCTTGTAGTATTGGCTGTGGGGATTCACCTCTTCTTTACCATAAGGTGGTGGGATGGGGTAGGGAGTAAGATACAGGTCTCATGGAAAAAAGTATTTTATGCAGCTTATTAGAAATCACCAGAGCTAACCCTTTCATTTTATCCTAAGGAATAGGGAATCTATAGAAATGAAGTGACTTGCCCAAGATCGACAGTGAATTGCTTCAATTTGCTATATTTAAGAATGATTTTCTTTTGTGATCACATGTGGCACTTCTAAAGATCCTAAAGTAGTCAAATGTGTTCTCTATAATGATGCTATCTGTAGAATGTTGTGTGTCCTAGTCATCTAAAATGACAATCAGTGATCATGAATTATGTGTATGTGATTAAAATATTTACTATTTACAAAAAAATTCTTATTTTTTTCATGTTATTCCCACACATCCTAGAATAAGGAGTAGATTTTTATATAATGTGATGTTCTTCAGTAATTTCCCAAAGAGACAGGCTCCCTGGGCTAATATACCAAAAGCCTTCTGCTTGATAATACATATGGCACCATTATTAGGGACAGTGAGCTGAACCAAGAGTGAAGAAATTTGAGCACAAAGAGTTGAAATTAAAGGACTTAGACTCTGACCAATGGGAGGCAGAAGCATTATTGCCGGACTGAGAGGAGTTTGAGGGCTATTGTTCCTAAAGTCACTAAGGACCATCTGTAATGGTAAGACACTGCCATTCTGGTCTGATGGGGGGCCCAGATGGGGCCTCTGCTCCAACAGAACAGCTGCTGGACTCACTGGCACTCTGTCGATTTTTAACCTTGGACTTCTCTTTTCCTGGGGACCATGGAAACTTGGAGAAACTGAAGCAAATTAGTGGTATTATTCCTACTATCTAGTTGAGAAGACGAAGGCTACAGAAGGATGGGTGATTTTTCTTTAGATCACACAGCTAGCTAATAAGGACTAGAATCATGGTTTTGGAAAACAATATGAAACACATTCTGCTAGCTACTTGGAATAAAATTTTTTGGTACAAATCATTAATCCTTGTTGAAATGAAATCTATCCTGGGTGTCCAGCTTTTAAAAAAGATAATTTCCAAAACAAAAACAACAACAAAAGCCATAATTTCCGACAGTCCATTTTAATTTTGTAAGGACATCACTGAGGTTTGTTTAATTTTATGTCATTGTGGGTTAGAACAATTAAAATCTGATGAGAATAGATTGTAAAAACAATGTCCTTCCCATCCACTGCTACAGATGATCCAAATTAGGAATCCTTTCTTATTTTGAATTTTAGTTCACTATCAAAAAGTCTGTTTTCAAAGCACTAATCAGAATCTTTTATTCTCCCTGAATAAAAACACTTTACTCTAATTACCATAAAACACGTATGAATCTCAAAGTTCTTCTTTTCTACAGAGAAATCACATCCCAAAGAAATCACCATTGAATTGTTTATTGCTTTTCTTTCTTAATCCACATTATTCTGAGACTCACTAACCAGGTGTCCCCTGGTTTCTAGAGGTATATCAGAGTATGTCTGTGGGCCTTTCTGCAAGATCGAGGTTAAGAGTGCCAAGAATTCTCTCTCTCTCTCTCTCTCTCTCTCTCTCTCTCTCTTATTACCATTTGAGTCTCTGATAATACTTCACTAATTAGTTAATTAAACTGATCCTATTTAGAATTTGTGATCATTGGTTAAGGCTAAATTTTTACCTTTTAACTCTTTCAGGAGGTTTTACTACGCAAACCAAGAGGCTAAAATGATTACAAGATGGATAAAATTCTCAAGACAATAGGATTCCCAAGTTCTCCAGAAATATGAGGCATATGAGGAATTAATTATGCTCCTCAGAATTTATAAGCAGAGTATGATTAGCATCACACAGACTTTGGCTGGGTCCTCACTCTGACACTTATCTAGTTGTGTGACTTTGAGTAAGTTACTTAAGCTTGTTTTAGCCTCAGTCTCCTAATCCATAAAGTAGGGATAATATGCAATAAAGTATTCAGCATAATGTTCAGCACAAAGCATGTGGTCAGTTGGTAAGTGTTAGCTGCCGTGGGAGTCCCTGCCGGTATTCTTCTTTAGCCGTGAAAGCTATTAGGGCAGTTCTGGTTACTGTCTATATTTGACAGTCTCATACCTCTATCTTGTCTAATCAAATCTTACCAACTCAGATTCATCTCTCTCCTGAGTCCAAATCGGTGAGGTGCTTATTTTTCCTTTCCTTTGGTATATAATTTTACTGTTTCTTGGTCCCAGCAGTTTAGGCCAGCCAAGATTTGAGTATCGACACATTTGAAGTACCCCTATAAAAACGGTGGTGACAGTCCCCATTTTGTTGATCTCTTAGCCATCTATAAAGCTGTCTCCAAAGCCTGTCACTTTTTGTATGTCATGTAATTTGTTGTCCTGTGCTGCTTCAGCTGGAGGATCAGAACCACTTGGCCAGCCTTTCTAAACCAAACATGCCAGGTTCCTTCTAGCACCACAGCTACTGGTTCAGTCTTGTCGCCGTCTCAGTATAATGGAGCGTAGTGGTCAAAAGCATAGTTTGAAAACAATTCTTTTCAAAGAAACTTCCTCTTTTCCAACCATAGGTTAACACCTATCACTTTTCTTTGGTGCAGAATACCTTCACTCTCTCCAGAAAAATGACTGGAGTGCCTTCTTTCAGAAGGGAGAGGTTGGAGGGGGCGTTTTGATGTAAGAAAAATTTTAAGTTCAAGTAGGAATATCTCTATCAGCGACTGTCTTTCCCAAGGCTCAGCAGAATCTGGTAAGAGCTTCCTTTACTAAATGACTGGAATGGAAGAACAGTCAGTACCTGTAAAGCCTGTGCTGGGTTTCTGGTTCCTAACATTGTCCAGTTTTAAAGCCACCTTCACTGCGTATGAGAGCCTGGAAGAATGGCTAGGAAAGAACAGCTGCCGGATTGAAAGACAGCTTTGTTAACAGTCTTTATCACAAAGCATGTCCTGATTTTGTCTTAGACAAACTCATGATGGTGATGGGGATTTATTAAGGGTGCTCTCTTTGTTTCAAGCGAAATATACGTGAGGTGAGAAAGGGCTTTGCTAAGGCTTTTACAGCAGACTGATGGATTTTCTGAAAGTTGCCTTAGGAATGTAGAATTTCATAGAAGGCTTAGGTAATGCAGCCTAATAGTCCATCCCATTTTAAAGTTCTTGGTCGTCCAGTGATTGCTGAATTTTTGGTCGATCACGAATGGACCCCTTCCTGTGAGGTTCAAGATATTGTATTTATTTTCTTGATCCATCCTATCCAATTACTCATCTCCTAATACATCCTTACTAGCATCTTTCCTACAATCCATATTTTTTTCTTTGGGGGGCAGGGGGCATTGCTCTTAGTAAATAATTACTTCCCTCTTGTTTTAGAGTCTTTGTTTTGCTTACATTTGTTTTTTAAAATTAAAAAAATTTTTTTTTGGTTTTGATTTATTTTTGAGAGACAGACACAGAGTGTGAGTGGGGGAGGAGCAAAGAGAGAGAGGGAGACACAATCTGAAGCAGGCTCCAGGCTCTGAGGTATCAGCACAGAGCCCAATGTGGGGCTAGAGTTCCAGACCAGTGAGATCATGACCTAGGCTGAAGTCAGATGCTTAAATGACTGAGCCACCCAGGTGCCTCTTGTTTTGCTTACATTTGAAATTGTTTCCTTATAGATGGGGCCCCTGGGTGGCTCAATTGGTTAAGTGTCCCACTTAGGCTCAGGTAATGTTCTTGCAGTCTGTGAGTTCGAGCCCTGCATCAGGCTCTGTGCTGACAGCTCAGAACCTGGAGCCTGCTTCGGATTCTGTCTTCCTCTCTCTCTGTCCCTGCCCCTTCCCCCACCGACACCCCCCCCCCCTCAAAAATAAACATTAAAGAAATTGTTTCCTTATAGAAACAAACATCTTATGTGATCAAGTTTCCAGTTTGGCCCTCAGTACCTTGGTCACTTTATAATCTGTAGATGAACTTAAAGCTTTATCTTCTTTTTCTGAGATTATCTCATTCTTGAACCCAAGGAATGGATAGTTCAAAGATATGTTATTAAACAGGTAGAAAGGAATCAAATTGTCTATGGATCATTTGTGAAATGAATTTGCAATTTAAGGACTACAGTTAATGTGTGCATATGTTTAAGTAAACTTAAAAATTTTTATTTATGTTTATTTATTTTTAAGAGAGAGAGACAGAGTGTGAGTGGGGGAGGGGCAGAGAGAGAGGGAGACACAGAATCCAAAGCAGGCCCCAGGCTCTAAGCTGTCAGCACAGAGCCTGATGTGGGGCTTGAACTCATGAACTGTGAGATCATGACCTGAACTGAAGTCGGATGCTTAACCAACTGAGCCACCCAGGTGCCCCTTAAGTAAACTTTTATTGAAATACAGTATATACACAGAAAAGTGCACACATCATTTTTTAAAATGATTTGTCACATAGTGAACATACCTGTTTAACCTCACTCAGATCAGGAGCTAGAATGTTACCAGCAACCTGGTAGTTTTGTTCTTATCTCCTTCCAATGTTAACTACCCTCAAAGGATAACCACTATTCTGACTTATAATAGTGTAGGTTAAGAGTTAAAAGTTAGGTTAAAAGTCCTTTTTTGAACTTTATACAAAAGGATTTATATAGTATGTCGATACTCTTTTGTGTTTCCTGCTTTTTTGCTCAGCATTATATTTGTTAGATTCATTAAGATTGATGCCTGTAGCAATATTCATATATTCTCACTTCTATGTAGTTTTCTATGATATGGATATATATTATTTATTTATTTATTTATTCATTTTGATCATTTCTATTTTTTCTTTTGAAAACTTTTTCAGTGTTTTGTGGATCCTTTGAAGATGTTTTTTGCCCCTCTTCTTGCTTTTTCTTGTCTTTAGTTTTCAGCACTTTTACTATGATATTTGCTAGGCGCGGTTTGCTTTGTATTTATTCTGTGTGACATTCACTGAGCTTTTTAAATTGTGGCTTGATGTTTTCATCAGTACTGCAACATTGTCAGCTATCGCCTCTTCAGATACTGCGTCTACACTGTTTTTTCTGTCTTCCTGTTCTGGGCCTCCACTTGCATGTGAGTTATACCTTTTCACCATGTTCCATTTGTATCTTATGCTTTCCGTTGTATTTTCCATCCTTTTTATCTGTGTGTTTCTGTCTAGATGTTTTTACTGTCCTGTATTCTAGATCACAATAGAGATCTTTTTTTTAAGTTTATTTATTTACTTTGAGAGACGGGGAGAGCATGTTTGGGGGAAGGGCCGAGAGGGAGAGGGAGAATCCCAAGCAGGCTCTGTGCTGTCAGTGCAGAGACCGATGCGGGGCCAGAACTCACGAACCATGAGATCATGACCTACGCCAAAAAATGAAGAATCAGACACTTAAATGACTGAGCCACCCAGGTGCCCCACAAATATTCTCTCTTTAGCTGTGTCTACCTTTATATGAAGCCTGTCTACCACATTCTTAATTTAGGTAATTTTATTTTTCTAGAATATCAGTTTGATTATTGTTTCATATATTCTAGTTCTCTGTTGAAATTCTCCATATTATCATTTTTTCAAGAACATGTTAATCACAATTAGTTTAAATTTCATGTCTGATAATTCACGGGCTTGTTGCTATTTTCTTTTTCTTCTATTTTCTCTTTGTCCTTTTTTGTTGTGCCTGGTTCTTTTTTTTTTTTTTTATTGAGTACTTGCCTTTTTGTGTGAAAATATTAAGAGATTTCAATGATATTATCTTCTCCCAGGTAGAATTTTCTTTAATATCTGATAGGCATTTAGGGGAGGAGAAGATCATCTTAATGCAGATAAGAATGAATTATTTCAGAGCTGGGTTTCAATCAGATCAATTTCTGGTTCAACTTTACTTGGAGGCTTTACTCCTACAGCAGTCCCAACTGTAAACCTGAGGGTCCTTTCCGGGCCCACCACCATGGCAGAATAAGCATTAATTTTTATCTTACCAGTACCATGGGAATGCCAATAACGTGGTTTATTGCAGTTACTTTCTACTGGTCTTCTCCTGTAGGTGCGTGCTAGTTCTAAAATAGTGAGTGACTGTCTTGAGGGTAAAGATGGCTCAGGCTCTTGCTTTTCTATACTATTGGTCAAATCCCAACTTCGTTGGTAGTCCTGAACATCAGGTTTTATTTCTTTAGTCCCATGTGATTGCTGAAAGATCTACTAAATTTCTGTGCTTCATAGTAGCCCCTTTTTGCTTGACCTCTCAACTTTTTTTCCATGACCCTTTCAAATTGGAAAATTTCTCCAGAGAACATCATACTCACCTAAGTGAGTTTTCATTTGTCCAAGTTCTTGGTCACTTAAGTCTTGAATGCCTTGATACCACAACAGTACCTTCAAATGGGTTTTTTTTAATCCATTTTTTTTCCAGTTGTGTTTAGCGAATTAATTCTTTTGCTACAGATTGGTCTGTCATAGCTGGAAATAGTTTATTATATACTTTTACCAATGAATATTTTGATTCCTGATGTTTATTTATTTAGAATAACAGCTTTGGGGTCAGATAAAGATCTTAGAGATACCTTGACTTCATTTTGTAGCAGAGACAGTGAGGACCCTATGACAGAAAGACCTACCATCCAGCCCATTAATGACTGTTCTCACATCAGAGGCTCTCAGCTTCTAGTCCATTGGCTTTTACACTGCATCACTGATAATGTAGTATTTGTGACTTCTACTCACTTAACTGAGGTCATAAACCATGTCTAACCAGCATTCTATAAAATCAACTCAACCTTGACCCAGTTGAGTGATGATAGTGCTCTGATGGACTTTATATTATATAAAAAAAGAGCTTACATTTTGTAGTTGTTATAACATTGTAAAGTCACAAGCACATCTAGGAAGCCCTACCTATACTCTTTAACATACCCACATTTAAGATGAAATGTTCCCCCTTTTGTTAGATTCTATATATAAAATGAGTTTTTTTCAATCTAGAGAGGATAATTCACAAAGAATATTACCAGATTATGCCCATCTCTAGCCCTATAGAAAAGTATTTATTAACTATAATAGCTTAGCTCTGTGGGTGTGTCAGAGAAGAGTAAGATATGTATGACTTATCTATAGAATCATGTGCAGTGGTGCTAAATCAAAGAATATTGTCTGGGACTTTCGCAGTTTACTTGCAGAATGTTTGGATAATCTTTTTAAATTTTTTATAATTTTTTTAATGTTTATTTTTGAGAGAGAGAGCACAAGCAGGAGAGGGGCAGAGAGAGAGGGAGACACAGAATCCAAAGCAGGCTCCAGGCTCTGAGCTGTCAGCACAGAACCCAACTTGGGGCTCAAACCCATGAACCATGAGATCATGACCGAAGCTGAAGTTGGACACTTAACCGACTGAGCCACCCAGGCGTCCCAGAATGTTTGGATAATCTTAGTCTTATTTATCAGTCATGTTGATACCCTCTCTTACAAAGGATAAAGTTATTTGTAAATTCAGAGGCTACACCATAGAGTGAACAGAGCTGACTCTGCCCAGAGAGTTTGATCTGGTTTATGGACCCATAGATCCATAGAGGAGCCATTGACAGTTGCTTTACAGCAGCATAGCTTGATTACCTGGTTTCTCGTGCTGTACAGGGAAGTATAAAGTAGCATCTGGGTTGCATTCAATTTACCTTTTAGTTTTTATGTTAGGAAAAGTAAAACACAGGTAATGGAAATATGTAAATAGAAGAAGACATTTATGGAGAATAAATATTGCTTCGTGTTTGACCCCTGTATGTAGAAACTACTTTAAAGTGTTTGTTTGTTTGTTTTATTTTTAAAATGGCAGAGTGTAATCTGTACTTGATGACAGTCTGGGGAAGAATTCTCGTGTTGCTTTGGGCTCACAGCTTTTCCAGACAAAGTACATTTGTTAGGCAATGTCTGATCCAGGGATTATTGCTATTTAATAGTATTGCCAGAGCCATAATTTTATGTGCTTGTGACTTTTCTTATCTCTCTGGGTTTTTTTTTCCTTTTTTTTTTTTTAGAATGAACGTAATCCTGAAGACTAACATTCCTAATATTTGCTCCTTTTTTTTTTTTAATGTCATTTTAGGATTCAAATGTTTCCCTAGTGTGTCTCTTTTTTGTCTTTTGCCTTTTACTTTCTTCATAAGAATTGAGACAATAAGAAATGAAAATAGCTAAGGTAAGCAATAGGAAATAAATTAGTAATTCCATTAAGGTAAGCAACAGGAAATAACTCGGTGATTCCTTTGTATCCAGGCCTGGAGACACATAAAAATTCCAGAAATAGAATTTTAGAGATGGAAAGGACTTAGGGAGATCATCTCTGGCACTTTTCTCATTTTATAGGTGAAGAAACCAAGTTGCGTGGGTTGTCTATGTAGCTAGCTGATTCGGGATAGATTTGGAACTAATCTGCAGGCTTTCTGATTCCCATCTCAGTTCTCACTTTTTCTCATATGTTTTATTCTTAAAGTAAGGGTGCTTCTTTGGTATTTATCATTGTGCAGCTTGGGCTTTATCCTGGGCTTCTCCCCACTTTTCTGACTATGGAGATTGATTGGTGTAGTACAGGATGGGTCCAGGGCGTTCAGTTATCACTTACCTATGTGAGAGCTCTGCTTATCTCAGTTATTAAAAGTAAGCTTTTAAGAAAAGCACACAGTTCTTCCCCTTGCCATTTCATAAATGTTTTTCTTTATCCCGACAAATGATCCTTGAAGAATCAGTCTACTCTCAACTTTTTTTCTGATTAGCATATATTAAGCTAATTCAGAGCCAATCTTTCTGAAAGCTTGCATCCCAAAGTTTCATGTAGCATGACATCTAGTAACTTTGGCATTCCTTCTTGCAAAGTCTCATTCACATCACAAGCCGCTTTATTGTTTTACAGCTGTCAGTATTGGTACATGATGCAAGAAGTCAAAAACTCATCCCCCAAGACAATGTTGTTAAATGTAGCTAACTAGGTCTGGCTAGGATGGGCAATGTACAAAAATAACTTTAAAGAACAAAACTGGGAAGAGTGTTGAGAGACCACAAGGACTTGAAAGCAGAAATTAAAGGGAAAACGAAGAGAGCAAAGCAATGTGTTTCTCGTTGGGCAGAGTTCCCCTGAGGGACCCTGTATTCAAATACTCTTTGACATTGCATTTGAATTCTTAGCTTCCAAAGGCCACTGATACCACAGAGACCCAACAGTGTGCAACGGTTCCTTCATCTCTTGGGCCTCTAGACGCCTCCTATTACAGCCCCACATTTAAAAATAGCAGGGAAATGAGAGAAAATCATAAACTCGCTATAATAAAATTAGTGCTTGCGTGAAAGACTATTGCCAGAGAACAGCTTTTAGAAGGCCCACGGCTGCCAGAAGGCCGCTGGGTATTGGCAGTATTCAAGTATCCACTGGCCAGCACGTTAAGACCTGAATTAGGCATTTTATTAAAGATAGGGTGTCTTTTCTTTATGATCCTAAGTGTAAGGAGATTTTTTTAAGTAATAGAAAATGGATCAGAAAAAATAGATTGCCATTGTAAATAAGCGTGTTACTCTTCCTTGCCAAAATAGAGAAGTGGAAATTAAACAATTTTGACTGAAGAAGAAATGTTACTGCTTTTCTCAAAAAGACTGATAAAGTGAAGGGCGTCTAGGAGCTAATAAGTAAGAAACTAGATGTCTAGATAAGGAACACCACCACCATTAACAAAAAACTAATTCTTCATTAATCTGTAAAAGGGGGAAAAAGTAGGACTTAGACATGAAGGTATGGTGAGGATCATTGCATTTCCCATTAAATGCATACTTGTAGAAGATCTGGAATTCTCATTACAGCTTGAAAGGAAAACTGATTCTCTCTTAGAATCAGATATTTTCAAACTACTATGTCACAGAGCCTGCTCTGGTTCAATGGTTCTTGCTACTAAGTATGCATTACCGTGGCAACTGGCTTTCATTCCCACATATATCATTAACATAGATGAGTCTTGAAGTCAGTCTGCTTTCAAGGATGTGTTTCAGTGACCTGGATGAAAAGATTTTTACCCAACCTTATGAATCAGTCTTTTAAAAGGATTTTTCTTGGCATACACCCCACCCTGTCCCTGCTGTTGAACTTGTAGTATTCCTTTCCTGCGCCCACTGCAGGCAGTAGTCTGGATCACATTTCTCTGCAATACTCTTGTTTCTAGTGGCCTTGGAAAGAATGAGCTGGAGGATTTCAGTGCTAATACTGTTACAAGGGCCGTTCGAGTGAGAACCTTGGTTAGATCTAAAAAGTTGGATCAGCATCCAAAGCTTTCATTTTAAGTAAACTCTCTGCTAGGGCTGCAGGGACCAGACCATTAATCTGGTTCATATACTCTATTTGCTTTTAATCTCTTGAGTGTACAGAGTATGCATCTCTATTCTAAATGGACAAGAAAGAGCCTGCTCTTTTTTTTTTTTTTGATTTTTTTTAATGTTCATTTTTGTGAGAGTGACAGAGCACGAGTCAGGGAGGGGCAGAGACAGAGGAAGACACAGAATCTGAAGCAGGCTCCAAGCTGTCAACACAGAGCCTGATGTGGGGCTTGAACCCACATACTGTGAGATCATTACCTGAGCCAAAGTCAGACGGTCAGCCGACTGAGCTGCCCATGCGCCCCAGAAAGAGCCTGTTCTTGGTGGCAGCTAGACTTTGACATGCCCTTTAGGTTTAAATAAGACAAAATACCTGATATTAAACTTGGAAAATGTCAGTAAAAGGATTTCACTGAGGCTGACCAGCCCTAGTCCCAAAGGACTTGATCTCTGTCCTGTTCTGTTACATAGGAATGTGGGATATAAATCATTTTAGAGAGATTGCAGAAGCAATTACTGAAACCTTGACAAAAACATTTGACTTTAGAGACATTCTAATTGATGTTATTGGCTTTAATATGTCCAGAAAATAACCACTTCTGATTATGTACTGCCCGGTTTAATTCATGTGTGGTGATTGGACAATAGGATCGATAGTGCTAGGTTAATTTATATGATGATCCTCTGAAGAACTCCAGATATTTTATATCCTTAGCACATTAGGTATTATGACTCTCAGACATCCATGTTTTCTTCTTGTTCTATTTTATTTCTCCTGGTTACATAAAGAGCTGGACATAGGTAAAGGATCGCAAGAAAGCAATGACTTGGGCCTTCCTCCCACCCAATTTCAGAAACAGATATTTGGCTCGCCTTATTCCAGTTTGCTAAGTGTGATTTGCCCTGGCACCTAGCTGTTTTAGTGTCCTGCGTGGCTATTAAAAGGAATGAATTTCCCAGCTTATAAAGTTTCTTCTAGATTGATATGCCAAGATTAGACTCTCGAATACTGGAGAAGTCTTTCCAGGAAATAGGACTAGAAATCCAGCTGCTTTTCCTTCTCACTAGAAACTAATGTTTCTGTATAGTTAGGTAACTGGCTTCTTTCAAGGTGTAGAATAAACAATCACAGAAATTGAAAATAGGAAAGATACTGCAGATGATTTAGCCTGTGTTTAGTATAATACCTTACTACTCCCCCACATGCATCTAGGAAATCAACTACTATGCAAGATAATTTTCTCAAATGGACAGAATCTTGGCAACTCAATGTCATTGATGCCTTCTGATTTTGAGTGTAAAAGTAGTATAATAGGAAAGGTCCCTTACTTGATACAACTCTATGTTAAAATCTAACTATTTACAAACACCTGAAGAACAATGATTTCCCAAAATCCTTGTTCACACACACATAACTTATATCACTGTTGGGATGCTGTCATATAGTCATTCTGGTGGAGCCTCGGCTTTTATAGGGTTAGGGAGTAAACAATTTTCACATGCTTAATAATCATGTATATCATTTTCCTATTGCTACAGTAATACCCTATGACAAAACAACCAGAAAAGCTCAGTGGCATAAAACAATATGCGCTTATTTTTGCTTGCAAATCTCTGATCAGAGCTGGGCTCAGCAACACTTACTTCCATGCCTGCAGTCAGCTGAAGTCAGCTAGGTAGTGGCTAGGTAGCCTTTCTCTTATATCTCAGACTTTCCCTGGGACATGTGGATCAAACAGACTCTGTTCCATGTGTCTCATCCTCCAGTGGATCATCCTGGGCTTGCTTTTAAGGTGAAGGCAGAGAGGCACAAGTGCGTGCCAAGCTTCTGCTTCTGTCACATTTGCTAACATCTTATTGGCCTAAGCAAATGGCCTTGACTTAGCCCAGAGTCAACACCACATCCTCAATGGGAGGCGTGAAGAATTGGGGCTATCAGTGCAATCACTGTACCACAGTGCAGTGGTGGCTTCATCATCTCATAAATGAGCATGACTGAAAATGATACCTCCAGGTTACAAATACCTTAGTATGTGTTGTTTTCAATATGATTCCTTTTGAGGAAGTAATATAACTTACTGTTCGTGTCCTCAGAAGGAAGAGCAGAACAACAGTTGACTAGAATTAGCTTGCCTGGCCCTTTCATATCTTTTTCCATTTAATGCCCACAAAAATCTACAAGAACTCTGAATCACTCTAATCACTATTGCTATCCCTGAAATGTTTGGGCTTCTTCACCTCTCTCTGGGTGTGTTTGAAGGAATGTTGACAAGTTTTTAAGGCTATTTTCTATGGTGAGATTTTTATGATTCGGTGGCTACTGCGTAGTTTTTCTGAGTATTTGTCTCATTTACTGTGTTATCTTGGCCAAATGACTTTGACTTTTTGTTTCAACATTACGTCTTCTAATATTAGTCTTGTCAGAATTCTAAGTGTATAAATACGTTGGTAGAGGTCAGTCTTTAGCAACCTGGCATAGGAGATGGTTGTTGAGTAGTGCAGCTGGTCGTTTGGCAAAACTGTGACATCATAACATTAGCTACCATTTACTGAGCCTCTTGTGTCCCGTGGGGTACATGCAGTACCTTCTCAGAAGTAGGCTTTGCATGTGTGGAGACTGAGGTGCCTTCTTTGAGGAAATATTTCAGCAGCTGATCTGGTGCTCACCTCTTTTCATTGCTTCCCTTCACAAAGGCTGACTGGGAGAGAGTGAATTAATGAGCACTGATAAGCCATTTGGAAAGCTGAAGCTACCAGTTCCTCACAGAGGCAGAAAAATCATAGGATGGATGCATTGTATGCATGACCCCACAAAAGACATTTGCTTGAAATTACAATTGAGCAATCCATCAGTCTTTACAGTTCCATTAATTGTGTAATTTGTGTAAGTTGCTAATAAGAATAATTTTTCAAAACCACATTAAAAAAAACAATGGGCACAGGAAACACACGTATATGTTAATCACTTTATTTTTTTCAGACTCTTTGTGAAATATCTGTTGCAGAGTCCATTTTACAAATACTGTATATTCACGTATTGTACTCATGGATCAAGTAGATCATTTTGTTAAAATTGTCATTTTTGTAGGTCAAAAAAATAGGGGTGCCTGGGTGGCTCAGTCGGTTAAGCGGCCGACTTCAGCTCAGGTCATGATCTCGCGGTCTGTGAGTTCGAACCCCGCGTCGGGCTCTGTGCTGACAGCTCAGAGCTGGAGCCTGTTTCAGATTCTGTGTCTCCCTCTCTCTGACCCTCCCCCATTCATGCTCTGTCTCAAAAATAAATAAACGTTAAAAAAAAATTTAAAAAAAAGAACATTGGTAGTTTTGTGTGGCTTACCCTAATATTGAGTACTGTTATCTGTGAGGGAAGATGAGGAATCATTAAGAAATCACCAGATTTATATCTTCATCCAAGACCTTGCTCCTAAATTTCAAACCCTTGTTGTAGACTTCCTGCGCTGCAGCTCTGCCTGTGTGTGTCATGATCCTCAGTTCATCAGGTCCAAACCTGAGCTCTTCATTTCCTCTCCCTCCCACGTGGTCTCTCTGATTTCCTGGATCCCCTGATGCCCAGTGCTGAGACCTGGCAGCCACACTTCCCTCTCACGTTCTCCACAGCCAAGGCAGGCATTGGGCCCTGTCCAACCTCTCATCATCTTCTGCTGAACACATTTAAAATTGTTTTAGCTTCTGTGTTGTTCCACAAATGATGGAAGAGGCAATCTGAGGTGGCAGTCTCTGAGTTGGTCTTTCTGTCTGCGCTGTCAGCACGGAGCCCAATGTGGGGGCTTGAACTCATAAACCGTGAGATCATGACCTGAGACAAAATCAGGAGTCAGACACTTAACCAACTGAGCCACCGAGGCACCCCAAGATTCATTCATTCTTTCTTAGAGCTGAATGATATTTCAGTGTGTGTGTGAATGTGTGTGTGTGTGTGTGTGTGTGTGTCTGTGTCTGTGTCTGTGTCTGTGTGTGCATATATGTGTATAATTTTTATTCACCCACTGATGGACTTAGGCTGTTTTTATACATTGTCTATTATAAATAATGCTGCAGTGAACGTGGGAGTGTATACATCTTTTTGAATTAGTGTTTTCATTTTCTTCAGATAAATACCCAGAAGTGAGATTGCTGAATCATAAGGTTGTTCTATTTTTAATTTTTGGGGGGAACCTCCATACTGTTTTCCATAGTGGCTGCACCAATTTACATTCACACCAACAGTGCACAAAAGTTTCTTTTCCTCTACATCCTTGCCAACCTTTGTTATTTGTGTGTTTTTTTATTTTAGCCATTCTGACGGGGTAGGTGATACCTTGTTGTGGTTTTGATTTGCATCTCTCTGATGATCAGTGATGCTGAACATCTTTTCACGTACCTGTTAGCCATCTGGATGTCTTCTTTGGGAAAGTGTCTATTCAGATCTTCTGCCCATTTTTTAATTGGGTTGTTTATATTTTGTTATTGAGTTGTATGAGTTTTTTTTTTTTAAGAACTTAAGTTAACTTTTCAGCATCTTTAAACCTTTGTTTACTTACCTGTAAAATGGGGACAAAAATAGAAAATACTGCACAGGGCTATTAAAGAGATTAAATGCATGTAACACATTAGCCTCATGCATAGTCCCTTGTAAGCATGTAATAGATGTTTGTTATTATTACTGTTTATTTCTTGATGCCAGAAACTATCTCATTTGCTCTTACTTATCTCACTCAACACCTAACATAAAGCTTCACCATGAAAGACTATCCTGTGGCCTCCTTTAAATTTACTTTGTCCATCATAACCTTTATTCTGGAATTCTTCCAGACCACCTTCTCTGCTTACCCGCCCTCCTCTTCCTATTATTTTCCAGTCCTAATTCTTGATCTACCCCTGCCTGCCATCCTAATTTAGGCTCTGTAACTTGGCTCCCACCTTGTACCTACTAAGTTCATTTGTCAACCATATTAGACCTCTCATGGTCTCATGATGGGCTGACCTCTGGTAGTCCTTCTCCAGACTCATGAACCACCTCTCTCCTTGAGGAAGGCCCTAGTTCGTCACTGTCAGTTGGGGTTTGTGGGATGACAGATTATTTATATTTACCTGCCCTTAGGACAGAAAAGTCAGACCCTTTAGGCTAATGTTCGGTGGCCAATCTCCGCCTGAGGACTTCACTGAGTGATTTCTGTATCATGACTTATCGGCATTCTTAACAAAGAGTCCTATGCTAGATCTGTCAGTCTAGATCTCTTCATTAAGACTGATTTTACTTCATACATATTTTTTAACTTTAAAAGAAAAATCCCGTAGTTAATTGTATCACAGATGAAGCTATAGAAATAGGCCATTCGTTTTTATTAAGTTTCAGTGGCTAAGAGATACTGTGGACATGTGAGACTTATTTGGGATACTTTGATGTGAATAAAAGAAGATCAAAGAAACCAATTGGATAATGAATATATTGCTTTGAAAAATGTAATTCCAATTTAGCCTTGCTGCAGTGTGGAAAACTCTGTTTTTCTAGTTTAGTGGCTTAGAACTATTGTTTGCATAAATTCTAATTTACAAAGTCAGTAGCTGAGATCAACATTTGTGTCAGATACAAATGGCTGTGGGGTTGTGTCAAATGCAAGTGGCCGCAGGGTTGTGTTAGTTGTAATAGTTCAAGCTGTACAACTACTAGGTGACAAACAAGAGCCCGTGAGGAGTCTGCTCGAACTGATGACCTTAACTTTGAATTTTGCCTAGTATCACAGCATGTGGAGGAATTTTGCTGATTTTGCTGACCTCGCTTCCAAGTGTTCCTTATTCCCTTCTCTTTGTCATTGTTTCACTGTAGCAAGAGAGGGAAAGGATAGATATCTGAAGCCTGAAGTTGTTTCATCTGTTTTTCATAATTCATGTTGTTGACCCTGTGTAATAGCGGTTTAGTTAGGAATCTTCTATTAAAATATTTCTGATACAGAAACTTAGGATGTTAGATCTCAAACGACCTTAAAAGATCATCTAGCCCTGTGTTTCCTGGACTGGGTTCTAAACTGGTTGTGTAAGATGTGAAAAGGTGTTCTAATAATAAAAGGGTTCTATGGACATAGTGGGTATGTGATGCCTAAGGTTTAAAAGTAAGCTTAGTAGGCTTTTTTCCAGCAGAGTTCTCAGAGCTTTAAGTGTGTTAAGGCACTTTGTTAATCATAAAGGGATTATTTGGAGAGGGTTAATAAATTCAAAATTTATTTGAATTCTTTTTATGTGGAACACCTGTTAACATCTACCAGGAAGATCCAGTTAAAATAGTAAACTCAGGAGTGCCTGGATGATTCCGTCGGTTAAGTGTCCAACTCCTGATTTCAGCTCAGGTAATGACATCATCATGGGTCATGAGTTCCAGCCCTGCGTTGGGCTCTGCGCTAACGGTGTGGAGCCTGCTTGGGATTCTCTCTCTCTCCCTCTCTCTCTCTACCCTCCCCCATTCATGCTTGCTCTTTCTCTCTCTCTCTCAAAAATAAATAAATTTGCTTAAAAAAAAACTCGTAACTCAGACAGAGTATGCCTCTTTGCTGCTCAAAACCACTAAAACAGGGGCGCCTGGGTGGCTTTGTCGGTTGAGCATCTGACTTTGGCTCAGGTCATGATATCATGGTTCGTGAGTTCAAGCCCCACGTCGGGCTCTGTGTGGGCAGCTCAGAGCCTGGAGCCTCCTTCAGATTCTGTGTACCCCTCTCTCTCCGCCCCACTCCTGCTTGTGCTCTGTCTCTCTCTGTCTTTCAAAAATGACTAAACATAAAAAAAACAAAACAAAAAACACTAAAACAGGTTCACATCAGACAGTGGCCTCCAAGACGGCCTTCAAGTGGCCTCCAAGTGGCCTTCAAGGTCACATCTTTTGTTTCTCTCTAACCTCTCTTGCTACTCCCTCCCCTGGTTTAGGCACACTGGTCCTTCTCGGTGCGGCCTGCTCAGATCACCCTGTTGCCAGTATTTCCTATCCCTCTTCCTGCTCTATTTTTCTCCAGGGCAGGTGACATCTTCTACTCTACTAACTACATCCTTACCTCATTTAATTTTTTTATTGTCTGTTTATTCCTACTAGAATGTTGTTGTATGACAACAGAATTTTTTGTAGTATTTTGTTACCTGTTGCATCCACAGCATCTAAAATAATGCATCACACATAGTAGATCCTCAGTAAGTATTTGTTAGATGAGCTAATTGTCCTTGGGAGAACTCAAGAATCTAAATAAGGGTGATCTCAGGCTAAGAGAAAGGTACAGATTTTTAGCATCTGCATTTCCAGCGGGCCAGGAGGGGGATCGGAGTCACAAACAGAATGGAAGGATCCCCTCCAGGAAGTTCCTGGATGAGGAGACAGTAGGCATATTATGATCTTGTACAGTGAATGCAGTGACAGTTTCT
Source organism: Prionailurus bengalensis (assembly GCF_016509475.1). Taxonomy (NCBI): domain Eukaryota; kingdom Metazoa; phylum Chordata; class Mammalia; order Carnivora; family Felidae; genus Prionailurus; species Prionailurus bengalensis. The sequence goes on from NC_057356.1 coordinate 24,230,508, forward strand.
TTCTCAGGACCAAGGGTAATAAGGAGAAGTAGGAGGCAATTAGGGAATGATGCTTTGGAAATAGGAGTAGGTGATGTAGAGTACTGTGCTATTCTCTCCTGTAATTACGACTGGTGTCACATGAAAGGACAGGGCAGCCCTCTGGCATGGCCTGAGAGTGACCCCCTAGTCCAGAGACGGATTGGTCCCAAGTCCAGGAGACACCGGCCCATCATTCTTTACACAACATATTTACAGGATGCCCAGTCATGCCAAACAAGTTATACAAAGACCAGATTAATTCAGAAGATGCTGTTATTCCATTAATAGATTTGGTTGTTGCTATTGTTGTTTTGTTCTGCTTTGTTTTTGCAAAGCCTGTTCATTTGGTTTCTGGATTTTGACAATTTCACCTTTTATTTTCCAAATCTGTCATGTTAAAATGAGTTCCTTTTTTTGTCTTTATTTAAAAAAAAAATTTTTTTTTTAATGTTTATTTATTTTTGAGACAGGGAGAGACAGCATGAATGGGGGAGGGTCAGAGAGAGAGGGAGACACAGAATCCGAAACAGGCTCCAGGCTCTGAGCCATCAGCGCAGAGCCCGATGCGGGGCTCGAACTCACAGACCATGAGATCATGACCTGAGCTGAAGTCGGCCGCTTAACCGACTGAGCCGCCCAGGCGCCCCCCTTTTTTTGTCTTTAAAAAAAAAAACAACAGTCGTAGGCTATGTTGGAAACTTACTTCGTACTATGATGTTAATTCTAGTTCTTGCCACAAAGAAATAGAGGCTTTAGTTTTTAGCTGTCTGACTTGTTGGGATTTCTTTCTATCATATATTTATCAAAAGGAAATAAGAAGGAAACTTCCAGCCCCATTCTTTTCCAGATGGATAAAACACACCCCTTCTGTTCCATTAGCTAAAAAGAATGGACACAGTAGTGTCCTGGAGAGTTGGTCCAAAATTTGTCTTCTTTAATACAAAATTTTATAGTTCAAAATCACAACTACCAGTTTTCACTTCTTCCACTCGTGCTTCATAAAAAGAGAATTGTTCAGACGTACATTTATGTCCCACGAGATTATGCTTTAGGACATGTGTGTGCCCTAAACAAAGCACAAACTCTGCTAGTTCCTAATAAATTATTACGTCTTCCACATCTGTTACCGTTTTTTCTCTGAAGCATTCATCTAAGAGAACACGGCATGAACCAAAAAGACCAGAATTGTGGCAAGACATTTTTCTGATAAATGCATTGACAGCTGATTTGTTGTGATTAGAGGAAAACCTCAGGAGTCAGGGTTTGGGGCTAAAGACTGACTTTCTGCCTCGACTGCCAGACGCTGTCTCCTACTGTCCTTTTCCCCTTTCCTTGCAATTTCCTCTGAGAGAAATCATGTGACCCTGTCACCACAGTTTTTAATGCCAAATATCTAAGTGTCTTTAAAATGCAGCACAACACTTTTAAAGGCAAATAGTGAAGTAGTTTCATCTGACATTTCCATTATAGCTGCTCTTAGTGGATTCTAGACATCATACATAAAGGTGGCTGGCTGGTTCTTTTTTTAAAAAAAAAAAATCATGATGCAAACCTATTGAGCTGTCTTTTCACATTTGATGCTCCATCCATTGAACATGAAACACATTTTTTCCTTAGAAACGTGATTTGATCTGAGGATATCTACAATAGTCTGGACTAAATTTTTCTAGCATTTGTCTTACATTTTAGAGATACAGCCATTTCTCATAGCTTTGTGACATACCTAAGCATTTCTGAACCAACATCAATTACTTTGTTATCTCTAGCACTCTGAGTACAAACGGAAAAAAACAAAATGTGAAACTGCCACCGTTCTTGCTGTTACTGCCAAATTGTTGTTTTATGTAGAAGTGAAAATTGTATTCTCAGACTTTGTATGGTTTGTTTTTGCATCTTAAAAGTTTTATTAAATTCATTTTTATTCATTCATTGAATATTTAATGAGCATCTCTTATGGGTTAGGAATAATGTATGATGACTGTGATACAAAGATGAGCAAGATCCAGTCCCTGCCTTTGAAGAGCTCACAATCCAGAACGAAAGGCAGATGAGTAAACAGGGAGGTTACAACAACTATAGCAATAATAAATTGCTTCTGAAGAGCTACGGCTTGTCCATGATATGTCCACATCTACCCCATTTTACCAGTTGACTCCCCCGCCCCCCACAGTGATGGAAAACCAGATATTGTCTTCAGTTTCCCATCACCACAGGCAGTGCTTTTCACCATTGTGTTTGTTCCTTTCTGGACCTGTGTGTCTGGACCTGTATGGGAATTTCTTTGCAACGTACACTCAGAGGTGGAAGTGTGAGGTCACAGGATATATATTTGTATATACGTATATATACATATACAAATATATATATATATATTTGATTAACCCCAAACTGCCACGTTCTTCCCTGTGGTAGGTGTATTAGTCTGTACATCTACAAATATGTTCCTGTGTCCCACATTTCCATCAACACCTGGCATTCTTCAACATTCTAATTTTTGGTGCTGTAACAAGAATAAAAATGCTTCCTCAGCATTTTAATATGCGTTTCTTTCATTACTAAAGAATTTGAGCAGCATCTACTGATAGTCTTTGTTAGCCTTTGAGTTTCCTCCTTTATAACATTTTAACTTTTTTGTAAGCTCATTTATTATTATTTTTTTTCCGAGAGATACAGAGACAGCGTGAGTAGGGGAGGGTCAGAGATAGGGGGAGAGAGAGAGAGAGAGAGAGAGAGAGAGAGAGAGAGAGAGAGAGAAAATCCCAAACAGGCTCCGCACTGTCAAGCGCAGAGCCCGCTGTAGGGCTCGAACGCATGAAACTGCAAGATCGTGACCTGAGCTGAAACCGAGAGTCGGATGCTTAACTGACTGAGCCACCCAGGCACCCCTCCTCCTTTATAAATTGTTAGCCATTTTTGTTACTGTTGGGGTTACCAGTGAATTTGCAAGCATTTTTCATATGCTCAATGAAAGAGTTCAGGTCACTCTCCAGTTTTAGACATTGCAGATGTCTTGTTGGCATCTGTATTGCAAGTGAGGTTGTGTAATTATTTATATATTTTGCATTTTTCCCTTACTTTATACAAATAAATGGAAATTTAAATATAAAAGTGCTAATACTAGCAAAAAAGATATGTAGGTCTCATAAACTAATACAGTTGAGATAAAGATGAAAAATTACTGGCCCTGCCCAAAATAGTACATCTTTGTCCTCAATTTGACTGTTTCTTTGACTTCTCCTGGTAAATGAAGGAAATGAATAAGGCTGAAGAACATATGTAAAATGTTGAAAATGTGTCCTTGAAGATCCCAGCTTGGATGTAATTGTAGAACAGGAACTTCCCTTGTAACATGAAATTCCAGTTTGACCTGTGAACATTAAGCCTTTGTTCACAGTTTCAAGAACAGATTACCCATCGTAGGGCATAGCTCTCAGAGACCAGTTACAAGAGCATTGCTAGGTAGTGTCCACTACTTTAGGGCTCCAACTAATTCCAATTATAGTATGTTTATAAAATTATATTTGGCTTCAGCTAATGAATGTGGAAGATAGGAGGACTAAAAAAGTGTATAGAGAGCAAGTATTTTATTCTTTGGGGAAAATTCTGGGGGTCTTTTACCAGTGGCTTTTAATTAGCGTAAAGAAAAGAAGTAAGATTTCTCTGAGGACAGTGGTGGTAAGAATCAGCTATGACTTTTTTTCTATTTAAAAACAATTCTTTTTAAGTTTATTTATTTTGAGAGAGAGAGAGAGAGAGCGTGAGTAAGGGAGGGGCAGAGAGCGAAGGAAGAGAGAATCCCAAGCAGACTCCAAGCTGTCAATGCAGAGCCTGATGTGGGGCTCCATTCCACAAACTGTGAGATCATGACCTGAGCAGAAATCTAGAGTCAGACGCTTAACTGACTGAACCACCCAGGTGTCCCAGAATCCACTAAGACTTTCTATAAGATTTGCTTAAAAAGCTTAATAAATTGAGTGGTACATAGTTTTTCTTTTGTCTTTAACACTTAATGTTAACCTCTTTCTCCTCACCACCATCCTTATGAATATCTTCAAGTCTCTTCTATGTTAAAAAAAAAATTCCCATGACCTTGTGTCCCTTTTTAGTTCCTGTGCTATTTCTTTACCACCAATGTGGGCTACATTTCTCCAAAACATAATCTGTAGGTCTACAGTTAGTACTGACACTTTCTGACTTTCTAATCACTCTTTTTTTAAAAAAATCTCGTTGATCATGTTGAAATTTTTATGTTATAAGCTTTTGTAAATCAAACTCCTTTCACACAGGACAGGCTAGGGTATCCCACAATAGCAGCCAGCCCTAAAATCTTAATGGTTTGGAACAACAAAGGTGCATGTATTTTTTTTATGCCGTATGCTCTTTGTTGGTCGCCAGAGAGTCTCTGCTCATTGTAGTCACTTGGAGACCCAGACTGAGAGATCAGCCACCATCTTGAAATCACCATCTTGATCAGCCGTCACTGGTTGCTGCTCAAGGAGAGTGAAAAGAAGCGTCTTAAAGTGGAACGAACACATGTTGCTCACCTACAAGTGGGCTAAAAGGTGCAATATTATGTGCCTCGAAGGCAAAAGGCTGGAAATATTTGGTATTAGCACTAATGACATCCATACTTACATACTGTCACATTTCAGGGGTTCAAATTCTCTATTTGTTGTGTCTTGTGGCTCCCTCATGGTGAACGACTTTCTTATGTGGTCTATGCCTTTTTCAAATTGTGCACCCATCTGTATTGGGAGTGATTGTGGAAGAGTTCCTGCAGATTGACTTTGCATTGGCTTCTGCTGAAGAAACTAGGGTTTTTCCCTGGCCTAGAACTGGTTCTTCATATTGGTTTCTTGGTTCAAGATTCCATACAATTTGGGAGGTTTAAATTCAGACTCAACAGCTGTGCATCACTCAGACCTGGGGTTTTCATTTTCCCCTGGATGTGGTGTTTGTATGCAGAAGACAGATGACAAGGTTTCTTGTGTCTTCCAGGGATAGGTTTTCTCATCCCATTTCCGTGGAGTTGGTTGTGGGGAGTACAAAGGGGAGGCCTCTCCAGGGTTCTTGCTTTATAATAAGAGTATCAGTTCTGGTTGTCTGCCTCCTTTGAACCTCAGGCCAGCTTTCCCCCTCCCCATTCAAGTATTATTCCTCATCAGGGCCCTGGACCACCACTCTACCGGCTCCCATATTTAATATTTTGGTTTTGGGTTCCCTCTGTTTGTAGCACCTGGGAGATTTTAGCATATTATTATATCTGACATTTCTATGTATTTTAATGGGAGGTGGTCCACATCCAGGCTTTAGTCACTCTCTGTAGTGTGTCTTTTCTTTCCTTACTAGACTATACCCTTTTTTCAGTGACTGATTTCCATTTTGTCAAGTCCCAGGGATACTTTTCAGCCTCTTATCCTACCATACGTTTCCTGCTCGTTCAGAAGTACTGAATTTCTCTTTTTGAGATGTTCTCCTTCCTTGGCTTTTTCTTTTCTGATTCTTTCAGTACTTTGAATTTTTTTACTTTCATTCTTGGGCTTTCCCAAAGATACCCACTCACCAAATGTTGATGTTCTTCAAGTTTATCGTTCACTGTGTTTTTCTCTACATTCTCTCTTTGTATGTTCCCCTGTATTTTCAGTATTGTAACTTTTAACAAAACTGTGTTTTCAGACTTATCCTTCCTTTCCTCGTATATCCATTGGCCCACCAGACATACACATTTAGGTGCCCCAATCTAAGCTTATCTAAACCTGGGCTCATTACTTTCCTCTCAAAACTCATTTCTCTGCATGAATTCCTGATACCACTTAATGATGACACTGTTTTCCTGGTCATTCAAAGGAAACCTGGCCTCTTACCATAGATTCGTCCTCTCTTTCTCCCTCAACTCCTCATCTAGCCAGATACCAGGAAATGCTATTCTAGATATCTCCTTAGATATCTCCTCTCTATTCCTACTACCATACATAGTTATGATCCTCATTATTCATTCATATTATACTCATATAGGTATAGATAGGATACCTACTATGTGCCAGGTATTGTGTGCTGAGTGCTGAGGTCACAGTAGTGACTAAGACAGCAAAGTCCCTGCCCCATGGAGCTTCCATTCGTATGCAAGAGATACTGAAGAAATAAATGTATAATGTATAATATGTTAGGGAGCAATAAATCATTGCATTGCAGGGACATTGTATTGTTACCTAGTGGTGATTTAGGTAACTTGCGGTTTTGGTGTTTTGGAATGTGAATAAAATCTGACTTGATGATTCAATCTGTTATTAAAATAAGTTCAAGAAAATGCCATGCTATGACGATTTCTCTAAGTTTTAGATATGTAAAACTTAAATTTGCTTAAAATTTGAAAGTCAAAACAGTTGTTTCCATTACATTATTAAAATGTGTTCCTCTAAAAAAAAACATTAAACTATACAGATATTTTATATGGTGGATTTTTCCTTAAGTTATATTTAGAAAATTTCCCAGAAGTAGAAATATATACTCCTCAGGAGTATTTAATTTTCTTTTAAAAAAAAAATTTTTTTTTTTGAGACAGAGCATGAGCAGGAGAAGGGCAGAGAGAGGGGGAGACACAGAATTTGAAGCAGGCTCCAGGCTCTGAGCTGTCAGCACACAGCCTGACACAGGGCTCAAACTCACGGAGTGTGAGATCATGACCTGAGCTGAAGTCGGACATTCAACCAACTGAGCTACCCAGGTGCCCCAGGAGTATTTAATTTTCATTTAATATTTTGTTTTCTAGTCAATTCTCTGAAATATCTATGTAAGCTTTTTGCAAGTGTCTTTAAAATGATGTGACTTTTTCAGAAAACACTAGTAACAGCAAACAGTATTTATAGAACTAGTGAGGCCTGGAGTACCTAAACCCTGTCTTGTCATCTAATGGGAAGGTGTATATTTGAGTATCTTTACATCCACGTTATGCTGTTTTTTGGCTTCCTACTGTTGGTGCTGAATCAGTCATGTTTCTAAAACAAGTATGTAACTAATAACTCCTATTGGGGGAGGAGCAGAGGGGCAGAACATTGATCTGGGCTTGCCAGGTGAGTTAACTACCATCATATCTGCCCCCATAGTCTGCTTCTGCCAAAGAATGGTGCCAGGTCTTTTGTGGCCTTTGAACACAAACCTGAGTCTTTCCGCTAATGTCCTCATCTTTCAAAGACTCCAGCAGTGCTAAATAGAGATGAACCTGGCATTCTGAAATGAGGGGAAAAAAAGATTCCAGCATCCAGCTTACTGCAAATGAACAGCTTCTCTCTGGTTTCAGCTGTTTCATTTAGATAAATGCTTCTCAAAGATGAGACACCACCATTTGCATTTATGGGTTTAATCATGGCAGTTAGAGCTTAATTATCTGGCCTCAGTTTTATAGAAATACATGCCATCATCCGCCTCCTCCCCTCCTTTCTTGATCTTGCGGCCATTCTCAACTCAGACCATTTCAAGAGCGGGTGTGGCAGGTTAAAAATGGTGATTGGAGACCTTATCATCTTATTTCTCAGTGCCATACTGGAGTTCTGTTTTTGTTAGGGAGTTGTCAATGATGTTAACCAGTGGTGTCGCTACTCTTGGATAGCGGGACGGAAGTTGTTGACACTGTTGGAATTGCCTTATTTGAGTTGGAGAAAAAGATAGCAGTGAAATCACTCTATATCGGATCGGCCCTTGGCTGTTCTGGAAAGAGAGTCGTAGCATGTTACTCATATGCACAAGTTATGATGCTGAATAATTTTGTAGCAATTTCTGACTTGTGTCCTTACTGGGTATAATACAGTTTGATTTCCTCTCCTAAAACAAGTTAGTAACTGAGTGAGAATTTCTTACAGCTAGCTGACATCGATAATAACCAGTTGTCTTGGGGGTCTAGGATAAATGTTCATGGTCTTGGTATGTGTGTGTGTTTGCCTTTAATCACATGGAATATGGAATACTGAGAGGCAGGCAGGGAGGGAGGGAAGAGTTTTTTGATCCAGGATATTTTTATGGATAATGGAATGGAGGTAACCTATTTCATAGCCCTTTTAATGTTTCAGAGTAAGCATTTTCTCATGTTTTCATATCATTGGCTAGGATAGATATTACTGTTCTATACATTAGACTATGAAACACAGCTCAAAATAGGTTGAATAAATTGGTTAAGATTGTTCAATTAATTACTAATCATAAGCCAGCATATATTTGTGAATCACTTTACCTTTTAGTTAGTGATTCATACATATTATATTTTTGTTTCTTTTAGCAGTATCAGAGTCCAGTTCTCATTTCCAGTTCTGTGGCTATTCCTCTAACCCTGGTGTTGGCAAACTTTTTCAGTAAAAGACCAGGTGGCAAATACTTTAGGTTTTTTGGGCCAGTTGCAATTATGAAATTGTGCCGTTGTAGCATAAAAACAGCCATAGACAAACAAATGGGTGTGGCTGTGTTCCAATTAAACTTTATTTATAAAAATAGGTGGTGGGTGGGATTTGGCCAATTCTTTGTCTAAACCAGTAGCTTCCAAACTTCTTACTAAAAGGCCTTTTATGGTTCCCATCTGTGTATCTCTTCACCCTCTCATTTTTTTTTTTAAGTTGGGCTTTCAAACAAACTCAGTATTGAATAATAATAAGCTCACTCTCTCATTTTTAAAGTAATGCCAATCAAAACCCATCATGGCCATGTTTCTTAAAAGCTCCGGCTATTGAATCAAATATTGCCTTATGACACTCAGATGCCAATTTCCTATCAAGGGCACAGCCACCGAAATGATGATTTGAAAATGAGAGAATCATATAACTCAAGCCCTGGGCTAGTTGCCTACCTCCTTCTTTAGCTTCTGTTGTCTGCTACATGCCAACCACAGAAATGGGCCTACCCTGCCATCAGGTTGTGAGAATGAGCTCCTGATATCTGCATCTGGAGGCTCACATCCCAGCCAGCCTCCCAGTCACTATGCAGCCTCAAGCAGCTAACTTAACCCCTAAAATTACTTCCCAAGAGAAGCCTCAATATTGTTCGGGATGGCATAAGCCTATCCTCAGTGGGTAAGCATCATTTTAGAATTATATATTAAAATAAAGAAGTTATTCAAATTAAAATATTGACATTTTTGCATTAGAAAATATGTACTTTGAAAATTTAAGAGAATTTGGCCTAATAGACTAATGGGTCAGCCTTGTGATTCTTAATACATGTAATTGAGTAATTGATTAGACTTACGATTTTGAGTTAGAATGCCCAAGTTCATACAAATTTTGGAATATTTTAGAGAGCCCAAGAATTATCATATTTGAACATTTAGTTATAGGAATTACCCATACTCTCTGTCAGATAACTAGAGAACTTCTAAAGGGAACTGAATATATTAAATTTATAAATGTAGTTTAAAGCATTTTTAAAGTTTATTTATTTATTTTTGAGAGAGAGAACATGTGCAAGAAGGGGAGGGACGGAGAGAGAGAGAGACAGAATCCCAAGCAGGCTCAGCAGTGTCAGTATGGAGCCCAGTGTGGGGCTCATTCTCAGGAGCCGTGAGATCATGACCTGAGCTGAAATCAAGAATCAGGCTCAACTGACTGAGCCACCCAGGTGCCCCTGTAGTTTAAAGCATTTAAGTGAGTTTTAAGTTAAAATTAAAGTAGCCTTCCTTTAAAAGTGATGCTATAAAGAGAATAATCAGAAAACTAAACTTGAAATCTGAAGAGTGTAGTGAAGTTCTGAATTTTGAAATATGATAAGTGAATAAATAAATAAACCAAAGAATGCCTGTATGGTCTTCTCTGTTTATGTCCTCTAAGGACATTAAAAAAGAAAACATCACACTGAAACGATCAGTATGAATATCATCATGACTGTACTATGCTGATGTAATTCCAGACACAGTAGAGAAATGTGACATTTTAGTTACACTGCACCGTTTACAGTTTCCTAGAGGCCTTTGAAATATTGAAAATGGTTTATGAATCTCACAACTGTCTTCCAGGACCATGATTTGCCAGTTACTTACATCCGACACCTCTCTGATGTGTAGAATTAACTTCTCAGTTGAATGTTAATTGAAATGTTATATTTAAGTGGCTGAGAGTCCTCATTTTAATCACTACGAGAGGAGCGAAATCTCAAAGATGCTGCTCTGAGGAACAGTGAATTGGTCTCAACATGAAATAGCGAGTGAGTGGCTGGTCTTCAGGCCTGACCTCTGAGGTAATGTCTCAGAACTGAGTTTTCAATAAAATAGATAAAGAATTTTTATTAAGTTTCCTGAGCTGGAAACACATCCATCCTCTCATTTTGTTGGACAATGTGTTTACCATTAAGGGCCTGCCCGTCTCAGTGAGAGCTCAAGGCGGCCATGGAGGGCATACAAGGCTGCCTCGGGGGAAGTGAAGCTTGGCTGAATCCCAGTTGCATTACAAGTCCTGGCGGAGGTGCTGCCCTTTTGCCCTTGTCCTTGGGAAATTCATCAGTTCTTAGAGCTCCAAGAGATTATAAGACATTATCTCATTCAGCCCTCTGACTCCCAAGTAGGAATTCACTTAAATTATCTCTGGCAAAGGAGAATGTCTTCATGTACTACTTGCATAATTCAAAATTAATTTTAAAGATGTATTTTTTAAAAAAAAATTACCTGTGGGAGATTTTGTTCTACCTACTCCTAAGATCTGCGGAGATGGAGAGTCACCTCGCTACCCTTTGAGAAGTAATGATGGTAAAGATAATTAGAGCTTATATATATTGAACGTTTTCAATGTGCCAGATACTGAAGCAAGAACTTTCTATGCACGCACTTAGTTAATCCTCACAGCCACCCAGTGGAGCAGATACTGTTCTTGTCCTCATTTTACAGATGAACAGGCTCAGGGTTAAAGCTCCCAAGCGGTAGAGTTGGGGTCTGAAGCCTGGGTTTGTCTCATTTCAAGAGCTGTGAGGTCAAACCTTTATGTCATTCTCACTTCCCCAGTTATGCTACTTCGTTTGTCTTCTTGTGGTTTTCTTCTTGGAATAGATTATTAGGCTCTATAAAGAATTAAGTTATACAATACAAATGGAAGAATTGGGGGCATTAAGGAATTAATATTATTCCTGCGAGTCCTACCTATTATTAATGAACATGAGTAGTATTTGTGTTTGGTAAGGTTGGTATAAAAGGAAACAACTTTCATGGTTCTGCATTTCCTCCCTGTGTTAAATACACCATAGGGCTTTAAGTTTCTCGTTTGTTCTTACCATGTGGAAAAGTGGAGAAGCTAGGCTAATGAATTAGGAGAACTATGATGTGAGATGAGAGTGTGGATGTTTATTCTTAACCTTATGGATCAGAAGCCATATAGGTTTACAAGGCACTTTGGGTAGGATCCTTTCTCTCTCCCTAAGTAAACATAAATGGAGAGCTCACTCTAGTGTGGCTTCAACGGGTGTATATTATGAAGGACAGAGCTACAATCAGAAAATGGGATCATATTCCAAGTCTTTCTTCTTTACTGATTATTGAGCTGGAAATTAAAAAAAAAACCTACCTATTTATTTGGGTAGTGTATATGGTAGGGTATATATTGGCTACCTTCACAATATTTTCATAGTTGGCAGTGTTGAGAATTGTGCTTTGTTTTCAATTCTAATGTCCTCCTTAATTAAAGAGCACCTCTGGAATCAACTCTCATTTTTTCCATGGCGAATGAGACCCCAAGAAAGAAGTTGAGATTAAAGTAAATTCAACCCCCAGCCTGGCCCCTGGTTTCTAAGCTGGCTACAGTGAGAACTGTCAGGGAGATAGATGGGGGCTCTAAGGTTTCCTGGAGTTTTCAGCCATGTGTGGGCACCACATGTGGTGTGTTCAGTGAATACAAATACAAGAACACATGCTGTTTCCATTAGGGACACTTCAGACCCCTCTCTGTCCCTAGCCTTACTATAGAGTTGAATGGGTCATTTATCATAGGCCACTTACTGATACTGACTGGCGCTCGGGCCCTGTTACAAGGAAGCAGCAAACAGTGTGACTTAGTTCTTTTAGAATGTTTATTATACAAGGATATTATTTCTTAAGAATATCCAAACTCATTTGCAAAGAACACGCATTTTGTTAGGTGCTTCTGGAGGGAAATGTATTTAAAATGCAAATCTGGCCATGTATCTACCTTGCTGAAACCTTTCAATGACTCATGATAGTCAACATCATTCAAGACCAGGTTCTGCCTTCTCTGTGGCCCCATCCCTTTTGTTACTTCTAGAAGGCTGAATTGCTATTAGCCAGCCACATATATCAGACCATTTTTGGCCTTCCCTTGACCTCTGCTTATTTCTGCCTCTTGTTGACAAGGCCTTTCTCCTCTTAGTGAAGGTAAAGTATTCTCATTTTGTAAGACTTAGATCAGCCTTTCCTATTTCTCTTCCCTCAGCCTGAGTTTGGCATCCTCCTCTGCGTGCTGGGAGAATGGTGAGATGTCATCTGTCATAGGCAGGCCCCTCTCTTACCCTACTGATATTGAAGCAGTGTTCCTGTCTCTGTCTCCTGAAGGCTGGCCTACATGCGTTTCCCCATGCACCCTTAGGTGCCCAGCACAGTGCCTCGAATAACGCACAGGCAGTCACTGGTGATTCTTGAACTGAGGTGAACTGCCTTGTAAGCAACTCTGAGCCTCACTCAGACACCGTCACATATGATTCTCATTAAATTCCTTATCCCAGTGCCTCGCACACCCACATCATGAGAAAGTTCCTACTAAAGAACTGGCCAGCAGTGTGACTCTTTCAATTTTCCTTGATTGAAGAGCCCAGTTATACAAACCGTACAATCTGATTTCCTTCGTAAAGGTTGTCACTAGAGACACTCTTTATTGAGTGTTGTCTCTCGTGGACCTCAGAGGCACCCAGCAGCCACATCTTCTGTTGTTTACAGTTAGCAGAAAAGTCATATCTTAGGAGGAGTGCCTCATATCTCGATCTTAATCATTGTTCTGTTTTATTTGGCATGGCTGTCCAGAGCCGGACAGATCTTGTTCTGAGCCTGGGCTCTGGTAGTTTCTTACGGCTTCAGCGTGTGCTTGCGTGCTGTTTACCCTCAAGAAATGCATTTTCCTAACCAGGTGCTGGGATGTGTACACAATGGTTTAAAAACTTTTAAGATGGGAGTATAGCATACCCTCGCCTTTTATTCTATCTTACTGTTTTTACTGGTTTGCCATACTTGGCCTTCCCTCTCCTTACTATTCCCCCAGGAGGCCATATAGTGAGACAGGAGTGAGAGGAGCTTTCAAGTCTGGGACCTGGGGGGAAAGCTGAATTCACCACTTACTAGACTATGATTGGCATGCAGCTTGGCCCTTTTGAGCCTTAGCTTCTTGTTTGAAAATGGGGATAGGGTCACTTGGGTGGCTCAGTTGGTTAAGCATCCAACTCAATTTCAGCTCAGATCATGATCTCATGGTTCGTGAGTTTGAGCCCAGCATCGGACTCTGCTCTCATAGCACGGAGCCTGCTTGGGATTCTCTGTCTCCCTCTTCCTCTCTACTCCTCCCCACTTATGCTCTCTCTCTCTTTCTCTCAAAATAAGTAAACTTGAAAAAAATTTTTAAAAAAGAAAATGGGGATAGTTCCTATGTCTTTGGTGTGAGGATTCAGTGAGTTTATTTATACATACGAAGTTGCCACATACTTGGTCACTGAGATCATTACCACATACAAGTCTGCTAGGGTCTATGGGGGATTTAAAATACTGACACATGAAACAAGTAAGTAGTAATGTAGGGTATTGTATGCAAAGTGACAAAATTAGCTCCTCTAAGAATCACAGAATGTTAAACATCAGAAAAGGGCCCCAGAGACTATCTAGTCTAATCCCCCACTGAAAAACACGATTTAAGGTCTGACTATATCATATATTAACTATGTCACCTCAGATTCAGTTCCTTTCCCTGTAAAACAGGGAAATCATTAATATATACCCCTTTCCTTTACAGAAATGGCCTAAGGGTGAAATGGTATCATTATTGTGTGCTAACAAATGATAGTATTGGTATTACGGTAATTGTTAATACTAGGAGGTATGTAATTTTCCTACTGCATTTTGGTTTTATATTAAAAATAGTTGTAAGTCTATGATTTTTTCCCCATCATGAAGCATGGAAAACTGTTAAAATAGTTACTCAGTTTTCATGTATCTGTTAAAAGAAATTTCTGCTTCTAAATGTTATCATAACCCCAAAGGGAAGCTACTGTTCCCTGCCATTTGTGAATGTAAGCATGACTTCTGAAAAACAACTTTCCACAATATAAAAATGAAGGCCTGGCCTGCTTTCTCTTTCTGCATTCTGTTCTAGCAAGCTGTAAGGGCATCTGAATGATAACTGCTCTCGCTCTTAATACATAATGTCTCCACTTGAACTTATCTTGCTTGTAGGCATGACACAGGGAACATCAAGGCTGGGCACTCTCAGTAGACCTCCTCCTAGGTGTGTGTGGATGGCCAGCTAGATCACTTTCACTTCACTGAGCTGTGAAATTGACACCAAATTGTGCCATTAGCTTGTTTCTGAAGGGTATGTTGTGCTGGATGTTCTCTTCTTGCTTGCACGGTACATGAAAAAAGATGACAAGATAAAAATGTCCCATAAATGAACATGAATGAGGAAATTTGGATGTAATTTGTCGTGAATTAAAAACATTGAATAATGAATGTATCAAGAGCCCTGGAAGCAGAGGTGCTGAGAATTCAGAGCATGCATTTAGTACTTGGGGAAAAGAAAATGTAGAGCTTCAGGTTTCTCTTTAGAAGCTTTTTTCAGATTTTTATTTCCCTTCTTTATACCCTGCTAGCAAGAGAATAATCTTGTGATCAGTTAAGGCATTTGATAGCATGTATCTGTTCTCTGACTTAGGTGTAGCGGTGTGTTTATGTGAGTCTTTTTCCTCTCCATAGTTAAAGCCTTCTTGGCCTGCCTTTTGATTTAAGAAACTGAGGTAAATTATTTCTCAGTGAAATATTTCTCCTAGAGTTGAAAGGAGATAAAGGTGAACTGTAAATGTGGTAGGAAGAGATTTCTCAGAGCGGATCCACATCATCCTGTGAAAGCATTCTGCACGGTAAAGCAGTGGCTCATCTCCGTTTAGACTTTGTGCTTTTGCTGTGTTTTCTCCCAGCTCTCTGCTTAGCTCGCTCGCTCGCTCACTCGCTCGCTCACTCGCTCGCTCTCCTCCTCCAGGCCTTTATTCAAACCTGCCCCAACCCTGCCTGGCCTCCCTCCCTGCTTTATTTTCTCCTCTGAACTTAGTACCGTCTAACTTATTGCCATGTTGTTTGCTTCTTGGCATATATGTATTTCATGCTTTGACATCTCTGACATTCTAATGCATCTAACACTCAATGACATCTTAGGTCTGAAAAATAAGTATGTATAGTAATTGATTTTTCTTACTGTCTCTTTCTTACCTTCAGAATATGAACTCCAAAGGGGCACCTGGGTGGTATAGTCAATTAAGCATCTACCTCTTGATTTCAGCTCAGGTCATGATCTCAGGGTCATGAGATCCACACCCAGTGTGGAGCCTACTTAAGATTCTCTCTCTCCCTCTGCCCCTCCCCCACACACTCTCACTTTCTCTCTCTCTCTCTCTCAAAAAAAAAAAAAAAAAAGAAAAAAATGTATATAATCTCCTCAAAGGCAGAGATTTCTCTGTGTTGTGCCTGTAACCGTGCATGTCACATGATAGGAGCTCAATAAATATTTGTTGAATGAATTGATGAACTGTCTAGGTTCAAGGGAATTGGGGAAAAAGCTATTCTATGTTTACTCCGTTTTCCTTGTCTGATCTCCCCCTATCCCCTCTCCTGTTCACTTTTATCTTAGCCTGCTTGTCTTCTCTATACCAGAGGTACTCTCACTTGGCCTGGTTCCCATCCCCCTCCACATAGCTTGTGAGGTCACTAAAGCAGTGAGCTGGGTGTACAGAAGATATCTGTTCCCTATTCCCTGTAATTCAAGCCTAAAACTCCAAGAATTTCCCTGCCAGCTCAGATCTTACTTTGCCTATCTCTGTAGTTGTCTATAGTCTGTAGTCATGATAGGAGCATCAAAGCTTACACTGTACTAGGGCAAGGCTTTTCACATTCTGTGGCCAAGGATCAGTCTTTTTATTTTTAATTTTTTTAATGTTTGTTTATTTTTGAGAGAGAGAGATAGAGCGTGAGCCAGGGAGGGGCACACAGAGAGGGAGACAGAATCTGAAGCCGGCTCCAGACTCTGAGCCGTTAGCACAGAGCCCAACACAGGGCTCGAACTCACAGATAACGAGATCATGACCTCAGCTGAAGAGGGATGCTTAACTGACTGAGCCACCCAGGCGCCCCCGGAATCAGTCTTAAATTAACAACCCATTGCAGGGTGCCTGGCTGGCTCAGTCAGTGGTGTGAGACTCTTGATCTCGAGGTTGTGGGCTTGAGCCCCGTGTTGGGTATAGAGATTACTGAAGATAAAATCTTGAAAAAACAGAAAACAAAAAACAATCCGTCACAAATTGACACATTTGTAAAATACAACAAAAGCAAAATCAAAACAAAGATGAAATAAATTTTTTAAAAGATAGATATATAAGCCAGAATTTTTAAATTACGTTAAATAGATAAATGACTATGTCGATTCGATAAAAATGTTTCTATACTTACTCTCAATTTCTGTACATATCTTATTGCGCACCAGTAACAAGTAGTTTGCAGATCAGGGCCAGTGTAGGAAGCACAGCTTGAGAAGCACTGTCTCAGGGCATGGTGGCCCAACTTTATGTCAGTTCAATTTTAACATGCCATCTGAAATGAATCTGTTATTATTACCTCTGTCTTTACAGGTTATTGGTCTTAGACCTTAAGTAAAGTTGAAACTTATCTAAACCAGTCAACACCAGTAATTGGTTAATAGGAAAAGTCATTTAGAATAGAAATCATAACAAGGATATGTACATATCAAGGCATATTATTTCAACTAACACAAACTAGAAGAAACACTGACCCAACAACCCAAGGCCTTTTCTTTTAATTTAGTCCTTAGATTTCGGTAGACTTGCTCTTACATAAACTGTATCCACTTACAATTTCAGTTTCTTCAAAGAGAAGGAGGAGTTGAGTATATCATTTGCAAAGAAATCTGGGTGCAGAACCTCTCTAGATTTTTATGATTTAAAAAACTTTTGATAATTATTTGACCTATATTGAATTCACCTTGAATTCATTATCTTTCTAAAGAATTTAGTGTTGTTTTCCAAGAAATAAGAGCTTTGTTTTTGAGCTCATAGTTCATGAGTTTACCTTATATAATTACTGTAACAAATAAATGTGACATGAACTTGTTTGGGAGCAGTCATAGCAGAGTTCTGGTAAGTGTACTGCTCCATTAGTTAAAGGTGCCAGGGAATACTGGAGAGTAGACAGCAGTCATAAGTGTTGGGTATGCTGTGGCACTGGGCAGTGTGTCCTATGGAGGGAACAGGTTAACTGGGGATAATCTGCGTCTTGGTAGGAAGATCCCTAAAAATAGTTTCGGCTGTGCCATTTTATTTATTTATCTATTTGTTTGTTTATTTATTGGGTTAAATTAAAAAAAATTAATGTTTATTTATTTTGAGAGAGAGAGACAGAGAGACAGAGCATGAGCTGAGGAGGGGCAGAGAGAGAGGAAGACAGAGGATCTGAAGCGGGCTCAGTGCTGACAGCAGAAAGCCCGAGATGGGGCTCAAACTCACAAACTGTGAGATCATGACCTGAGCCAATGTCTGATGGTTAACTGACTGAGCCACCCAGGTGCCCCTGCTGTGCCATGTTATTAATGAATCCTTCCTTTCTTCAAAGTACTCCTTTTAAGCTTTTGGTACTTCTAGTGTTCAGCCATCCTGTTTGTGATTATAAAGGCTTCATTCATATCCTCGCTTAGTGGTTTTTTTGTTGTTTGTTTTGTTTTTTAACTTCCAAAAGAGTATGGTCTTTTTAGTATATAACCATGTGATACATCCCAATCCTTTGATTGTTTTATTTGCCTTTCTCTGCTTCATGATCACTTTCTTACATTGTTATAACTGAATTACTTTAAGTCCCGTATTGGAATCATGAGAAGAGAGGAGGCACATTTTGTGGTGACTTGTTCTTTCTAAATAATCCCAAACTTACAAAAAAGTTGTAAGAGTAGTACAAAGAGTACACTTACCATGACGAACAGTGAGTAATGTATAGAATTGTTGAATCACTATATTTTGTACCTGAAACTAATAATAACACTGCATGTTAATTATTCTGGAAATTAAAAAAAAACTCTTAAAAAAAAAAAGAGAGTAGTATAAGAACTCTTGTGTGCCCTTTACCCAGGTTCAATCATTATTTTGACTATGTTGTGTTCTCTCTCTCTCTATATATATATATTTTTATTATGAAATTTATTGTCAAATTGGTTTCCATACAACACCCAGTGCTCATCGCAATAGGTGCCCTCCTCAATGCCCATCACCCATTTTCCCCTCCCTCTCACCCTCCATCAACCCTGTGGAGGTTCCTCAAAAAATTAAAAATAGATCTCTGTATATTTTTTTATCTTGAAACTTTTGAGAGCATATTATCAACTTTTCCTTTTTACCCTTAAATTCTTTGATTTGTATTACTGGGAATAAGGAATATATATATATATATATATATATATATATATATATATAGCACAGTTAACCAAATTCAGGAAATTTACATTGATTCAATACTATTATTAACTCCACAGCTCATACTTAAATGTTGTCAACTGTCCCAATAACATTCAGTCTGGCTGTTTTCTTCCTGGTCTAGAATCCAGTCCAGGATTATTCATTGCATTTAGTTTTCATTTCTTCTTAATCCTCCTTTTATCTGAATAATTTCTCAGTCTTTCTTTGTCTTTCATGACCTTGACACTTTGGAAGAGTACAGACTCTTTCTTTTGTAGAATTTCCCTCAGTTTGGGTTTGTCTGGTGTGTACTGATGATTAGATTCCAGTTATGCATTCTGGGGACAGGAATCCTACAGAAGTGATGCTGACTTTTTTCTCAATGCATCCTCTCAGGAGCCACAGGGTTTTGAAATGCCTCATTCCTGGGCAGGTGAATTTTGATCACTTATTTCAGGTGGGGGTCTGCCAGGTTTCTTTACTTTGAAGTCACTTTTTTATTTGTAATTTTTAAGTAACTTGTAGGGATACATTTTGAGAGTAGACTACATATATTTCCTGTTTATCCCTTCTACTTCTGTTAGTTGACATTTACCAGAGAAAACAGAGCTTTCCCTTTTCTACCCTTTGTTTATTCATTTATATTGGCATGGTCTCATGGATTCTTAATTTATTTTTTATTTCGGTAAATGGATTAAAAGTCTGTTTCTATTTTTGTTTAATTTGATTTGATTCTCAAGTTGTCCCAGACTTGGGAACCCTTTTAAGCTGATTCATATGTCCTTTGACCTTTTCTATTATTTTTTGAGCATTTCTTTACTTTCTGGTGTAACAGAATATTCCAGGCTCATAAGCTACATTCCCTGCCCAAGTATCAGAACCCACCATTTCTCCAACTATCCTGGGTTCCTTTTAGAGGAGAAAATGGATTTAGAAATCAAGATTTTAACTATAGGTGTGCTCATTGCTAACGTGTTATCAGCATTCCTCTCTGTAAACTAAGGTGGGGAAAAATAGGTGTATACATAATATCTTTCTCTTTTCTTTCTATATATCTTTGTGTATATGCAGATGTATATACAGATACATATGTTACACATGCACATACGTGTGTATATATACATACACATATACATCTATAGCTATTTCTACATTTAACTGTTTAAAAAATCATGTGTTAAAAATCATTACTCCCTGCAGATACCTCCACTTCCAGTCTAAACCATAACAAGTATTCATTCTAGGCTTCCTTCTTTCTGTATTTGTAACGCCTTTCTTCCGTAGTGAGAAACCAGACTTCTGTTATCCTCAATGCATTTTCTCAGTTCTTTTGAGTACAAAAATTTGTTGCAGAAGTACCAGTTCACACTACTGTGAAAAACAAACTCCCTAATTGGATTCAGTATTTGTTTAGGGCTGTTTTTGTCTTTGTCTGAGGGTGCATAATCAAGAGTTCAAAAGTTTGATTCGCAAGTTCCTTGGGTTCGCATTCTTTGATATAATTATATTATTCATTTGAAATACAGTTAAATTCATTTATTTCTGTCATATAATGAATAGAGTTCAGGGATGTTGCTAAAAATAAATATCCTACAATACACAGGACGCCCCCATAATAATTATGTATCTCCCAATATCAATAGTGCCAATGATGAGCAACCCTGATTTATAAGCAGTGAGATGTGGTGGGGGCATGGGGGTCGGGGTAGGTCTCAGGAAGATTCACCTCTCCTTCAAGGCAATTACTTCAGGAAAGGCAACTATGGGCTCTCAGACAAGGGAAAGCTAACCCTTGGGGGCTTAAAGTCTTCTACAGCATCATGAGAATATGCCTGTTATCTCCATTCCTTTTTTCTTGATCTCTCCTGTGAGAACCTGGTAGTTTCTGGAGGAGAAGGAGGGTGCAAGAGGGTGATTACCCCTCTGTGTTGATATTCTCTAGGGAGCTTTACATTATTATGCCAGACCACACTAAGCCTTTAGCAGTTGATTAAAAAGTTTTAGTTTAATCTTCTTATTGACTTTATGGTGTTTGACAGCTTATGTCTCAGGTAGCAAATGCTTAGGTCCTGTTTCTAAAGTTGCTTGTCTTTCTCTAGATTTCAGGTTAGTTGTCTGCCCTGTGACCTCCATTGTCCGATCAGTTCATGAAAACACAGTGATTTATATTTTGTCCAGTTTTGGGATGGAGTGATGCTCTTTCCAGTGTTCTACATTTTTAAGCTAAAATCAGAAGTTACTAACCACTTTTAACTTCTCAATGGCCACATGTGGCTGTTGGCTACAGTTCTCTGTTGAACAGAGAAGATTATAGAATATTTCTCTCATTGTAGAAAGTTCTATTGAACAGACTCTGTTAGATAGAAGGGAAGTGGGGGGACAAAAAGGAAAGAAAAAGAATGAAAATTCTGATTTGATCATAATGAAATAGCGAGGAATAAATTAGTCCTTGCACTGGAAACAACTAGAACATTGCCCAATACCCATGAAAAAAAACTGTTTTCAAACATTAAACAAATAGTACAGGACTCTGATCCCTGAGAGAGAGGAAATAAGATAATTGAGTCTTAAATTACCCTGGTTCTACCTAGAGGCACTTAAGAGGTCATGGTGCAGGGAATGGAACCCAAACAGTACACAGTGGTCTCACTGAGTAGAGGAAAAATAGATCATAGTTTGAGGAGTCTGACGTATTTGGAATTTGTGGAACAGCAACAGGGAGGGGTGAAAAAAGAAAGACTTCTGGAAATCAAGAGGACATGTGGATCTTCTGGGTCTTGGATGTGCACTTTGGATGTGCAAAGCTGTGTTTGCATGAGGTTGGTTTCCGTGAAGCCAGACAAAACAACTACTTGGGAGCTGTATTGATCAACAACTAGAACTACCATGGGGACAGACTGGAAAAACCTGGTTAAATGCCCACAGCATTGAGGAGAGACTTGAAAAATGCCAGGAGTAGGACTAAATATCCCTGGTAAAGGCAATGCTGGGCCCATCCTAACAAACTTCAAAGGAAGTCTTGAAATGAATTGATCTGCAAATAAGTGATACACATGTTGGAATTAACAGGTAGGTACTTTAAAACAGGTATTATAAATATTTTCAAGGATTTCAAATTGGTGATTACTACAGGGGAGGGGGATGGAGGAAATGGGCAGAGTAAGTCAAAGGGGTTACAAGATACATACAAACTCGCGGTAACAAAACACACAAGTTATGGTGATGAAAAGTATAGTGTAGGGAATATAGTCGATAATATTGTCATGACTTTGTTTGATGACAGAGGGTAACTTCACTTATCGTGGTGAACATTTCCTAATGTTATTGTCAATTCTCTATGTTACACACCTGAAACTAGTATGTCAACTATGCTTTAAAAATAAAAAATAAAAAAAATAATATGTTCAAGCATTTAAAAGAAAACACTTGCTATAACGAAGAGAGAGGTGGAAGCTATCAAAAAGAACCAAAGGAAACTTCTAGATTGGGAGAACACAACATTGAAGATGAAAGATTACCAGGTGGGCTTACTAACAGATTAGACACAGCTTGAAGAAAAGATCAAAGACCCTAAAGGTGGAACAGTAGAATCCATCCAAATTGAAGAAAAGGGAAGATGGCCAAGGAAAATTAATAGAGCCTCAGTGGTCCATTGGAAATTTTAAGTGTTCTCTCACATGTGTAATTGAATTCCCCAAATAAGGCATACAAATACTGAAGAAATAATGACCCAGGAATTTCCTAATAATATGAAAATTATATAACCAAGAAGCTCAGTAGACACCATCTATGCAGGACAAACATAAAGTAGACCCACATTGAGGCATGCTACAATCAAACTTGATAATACAAGATAAGGAGAATGTCTGAAGAGCAACCAGAGGAAAAAAAAGGTATTACATACTGGGGAACGAAGATAAAATGCTGACTTCTCCTCAGAAGCAATACAAGCGGGAAAACAATAGAATGGCATCTTTGAAATGCTAAAAGAAAAAAACAGTCACCCTAGACTTCTATACGTGGCAATATATACTTGAGAAGTGAAGATGAAGTAAAGACCTTTTCCGACAAACGAAAGCTGAAAAAAAATTGTTGCCAGCAGACTTGCACTAGGTGACTATTAAAAGAAGCTTTTCAGGTGAAAGGAACATGATACCAAAGAGAAACTCGGGTCCACACAAAGGAAAGAGCTTAAAATGCAAATATGTGGATAAATGTAACTGACATGTTCCGTTGTATTTTCCATTTATTTAAAGATAATTTACTGTGTAAAGCAGAAATAATAGTCATGTGTTGTGGGGCTTATACATGCTGAAGTATGTATTACAATACTAGCTCAAAGGACAAGAGGCTGTCGTAAAGTTCTTACCTTCTATAGGAAGCAGTGTAATATTATTTAAAGGTAGACTGTAATAAGTTCAAGATGTATACTGGAAACCCTAGCAGTCTTTTTCCAGGGGAGTTCCTTACTGCAACTGCAAAACCCAGAAAATTATTTGAGTGACTGTTATCTCAATTCTCCTAAGGGTGGAATGTAATTAGTACCATTCTGCAATGCAAAGAAGAGTTAAAGCATTGCATACAGTGCCTACCTTAGGGCATTAGGGCTTCATTCTGTCCTAGAATCCCAGTTGAAGAGGCTGTGAGAACGAACATCCACTGAGAGAAAGAGAGAGAGAGAGAGAGAGAGAGAGAGAGAGAGAGAGAGAGACAGAGAGAGAGAGAGAGAGGTGGCGGGGGGGGGGGGGCGTGTCAAGGGGGGTAGGGATGGGACAGAGAATAAGAGAGAGAACTAGTAAGCCAATAAAAGAGAGAAAACGAAATCCTAAAAATTGCTTATTGATCCAGAAGAAGCTGGGATAAAAGTGGGGGAAAAGGAACAGGAGGAGATGGAAGTACCAGATTTTAGTCAGATATCCAAATTGTTGAGCCCGCTGCCAGTTGCTTGGGCTCACTGAATTTCCACGAATCAATTTGTCCTTCATTATATTCCTTTCACTGTGGCACCATTAAGATCAGTTCTCAAATACGGTCCTCAGGTTTCTGGTGGTATGAACTACAAAATCTTTTAATTCTGCTGGTGTTTGGTTCCTCCTCACATGTCACCCCTGCAGCTGCCAGTACTGAGACTAGTTATTGGCCTAGAACACTTGTTCTCAAGTGGAGGCAATTTTGCCCCCCAAGGGGATATTTGGAGGTGTTTTTATTGGTCACACCTATGGGTGGAGTGCTACTGAAATCTAGTGGATAGAAGCCAGGGATGCTGCTCAGCATCCCACAGCGCATAGGACATTCCCGTGTGACAGTTATTCATCCCAAAATGTCAGGAGTGCCAGGATGGAGAAACCCTAGTCTAGAGGCAATGGGAGGTGATAGGGGTGGGATCAGGGCTCAAGGAAGGTTAGCATCTTCTTCAAGCCAACTGCTTCAGGGGAGGCTATTCATTATAGGTTATCAGGCAAGAGAAGACTAACCCTTGGGGTTTGAGGTCCTCAGTTTCATTAGAATATGCCCATATGTCTTTATCCTTTTTTTCAGTGGCCCCATTTCTACCTACTAATGCCAACATTACTTTACAAAAATCTTAAATCTGGCTTCCGAAAATAAGAGCTTCTTTCAGGCTACTCATAGAAGCTTTCTGGTTTCCTAATCTGACCTTGGGCTGGGAATTTAAAGTGCTGAGCTCATAATTTTCTGTCTTCAGGTTCTCCAACCATGCTTAGAAGCAATCAATCAAGCCCTCAGTCTTTATACTCTATTTCCACTAATGCATGCCTTGCCAGCAGCTTCTTACCCTGGTGACTACAGGTAATACTTTTATAATCCATCTCCCCACTACATGCCATGCATTGTCAGTACCCCATTTAACACTGGCTACAGGGTTGCTAACCCCTTTAAGTTCAGTCAGAAAAAAGAACCCGGGGCGCCTGGGTGGCTCAGTCGGTTAAGCGTTTGACTCTTGATTTCGGCTCAGGTCATGATCTTAGTTTCTTGAGTTTGAGCCCCACATCTGCATGTTGGCTCCATGGAGCCTGCTTGGGATTCTCTGTCTCCCCCTCTCTCTCTGTCTCTTCCCTGCTCATGCTTTCTCTCTCTCTCTCAAAAAAAAAAAAAAAAAAAAAAAAAAAAAAAAGAGAGAGAGAGAGAGAGAGAGAGAGAGAAGCAATTCTAGATTCTCTGTCATTCTGTTACCTTAGAACTCCATTTCCAAGACCAATAGTTGCAAGAGCCGTGCAAACAAATCGACTCTGAGTGTTAGGGTATAAAGGGTTTAATAAAGGAGTTAGACCTTACACAAATGTGGGAGTAGCTAAGGCAATGAAAGTCCAGATAGGAGGGCTTGGCGGATCAGTGGAAAAGTCACTAATCTTTCCTCCTAAAACACTGGCACAACAGACACGTTGGAGCTTGGAAAGGAATCTCAGAAGCTGAGCATGTTCAGCTGCTGAGGTGGGATTGTGAAGGGGAAGTTCATGGAGGGGTCTGTGGGGAAGCTGTTGCCTTGGTGTAAGTACTACCTGGCATCTGAGGGTGGGGGGAGGAGTGCTGGGCCTGCTATTGGTCAGCAGTGAGAATGAAAACCTGGATGGGGAGCAGTGGAGAAAGATACATTCTGGAACATCCCAGGCGGTTCTCCATCTGCCCGCCACCATACTAGACCATGACG
Source organism: Prionailurus bengalensis (assembly GCF_016509475.1). NCBI lineage: Eukaryota > Metazoa > Chordata > Mammalia > Carnivora > Felidae > Prionailurus > Prionailurus bengalensis. Next base: position 24,255,874 of record NC_057356.1, read on the forward strand.
CCTCTCTGAGAATAGGGGCCGCTGCTTCAGTTCTGCCTCCCGAATTTTTCACAAGTTTCTTTTGTGGCCCTCCTCGAACTTGAAACCCTATGGGGAAGAGGGCTCTGGGAAATGTAGTTCCAAGCTTAACCAAATGAACAGTGGAACAACCCTATGATTTCAGTTTTTACACTTTTATCTAGGATCCCTTTTGAGTTTATTCTTGTGTATGGTCTGAAGTATGGAACCTATTTTATCTTTTTCCAAAAGCTCTTCAGTTTTCCCCATCAACATTTATTGAAAAGTCCATCACTGCCTCAGCGCCCTGAGGTGCTATGATCATCGTATTCTAAATTTCCTTATGTACTTTGTATTCTGTTCTGTTGTTCACTTTGTCTGTTCAGTTGCTGCTACCTACCGCACTGTTTCATCCTAGAGACTTTTGGTGTGTTTTCATAATTGATAGGGCTAGTCTTCCTTTATAGCTTGAAAGCCCATATTTAAATGCCACTCTTACCCATTTTGGTTAGAACCTCACTTAAATCAGTGTTTCACCTTAAATATACGAAATTGTTAAAGGCAAGGAGAACATTGAGTTTTCGAGATTGTTAAGTTTGCCACTGATTCCTGTGGAGATTCTGTGGGGGAGAAGCATCTTTCCTACATGCAGCTGAGAAAGGCAGTAGGTGAGATATCAAATGCTAGTACAAATGTTACTTCCTCCTCTGGTCTCTGGTCTTGCCTATTTTAGAATGGAAAAAATAAAAAAATAAATAAACCAATGAAATATTATGAGAATAACTAGAGGAATAGTAAAGCCTGGCCTAAGAGAAAGGGATTCTGGAGACTTGCCGTGGCTTTGACATGACATCCTTTGTGACTCTGGAAAAGTTGTTTCATCTCTCTGGAGTTTGATTTCCCATCTGCCTTATGAGTGGGCCAGGTTAATCACCTCAGTCTTTCCTTTTCTAATATTATTTGACTCAAACCTCATCATACTATGTATCCAAAAAGACTCCAAGAAAAAGCACTCGTAATACATATTCGCCCTTCCCTTGAAGGTAATGTAAAAGATCACAACTTAAGTTGGAGGTAATCATTGGCTGATTGCCTATCAGTGAATATATTTTAAGAGCTTATTATGTGTAAGTTCTCAACCCCACTGGAACAGTTCAGCATTGTAGGTCTAATTTAGAAGTAAATTATTTACCCCTTTGTTTCACTAGGTATGGATAAATACTTCAGGGGATCTCTGCCTCTCCCTAATTCTGCAAGGTCTTTAAGTTAGAAGATGAGGCTAGTATAATAGAAAGTGGAGTTTGGGGTCCTGGTGAATTCCCTTTTCCCTAACAATTTTAGCAAATTCTTCCATTGTCATTTAGCCAATGATGTATTAGGCTGTAGAATGCACATTAGTTATGGGTCCTTGTGCTCTTGTAACAAATACAGCACATGGCTTTGAGTAGTGTAATGTATTGCTGGTAAATTTTTAATGTCTGAACAATACTCAGAATATATATGTGCAACTAGAGAATCAACGGCCTGGGTTGGTTTTTTATTATCATTTTATTTTTCACTATTTCACTAGTTATATAATGGACAAATATCACATGGTAAATAACATGGCAGTATTCTAGAAGAGTGTATAGATAGTGCAATAATAAAAATGTGTGCATGGCATGAGGTGTAGAGACATCTTCTTATAATGAAGGAAAATTAAAATAATTAAAATATGAACATAATTATGTGATCTATATGGTACTATCTAAAAGCAGTAAAGTATGAAGAAATATCCAAAACTCAAATATAGATTTATTGAGAGCACTTTACATTACTCTTTCTACCAATATACTTGATTTTCTCCCAAATTATCACTGAAAAAATCCAGAATTTTAATGCTCAAATAATATTGTATTATCAATAATCATACCACAGTAAAGGAAATCTAAATTAAATTTAAATGCAAGCTTTAAAAAACTACAGGGGCGCCTGGGTGGCTCAGTCGGTTAAGTGGCCGACTTCGGCTCAGGTCATGATCTCGCGGTCTGTGAGTTCGAGCCCCACGTCGGGCTCTGTGCTGATAGCTCGGAGCCTGGAGCCTGCTTCTGTTTCTGTGTCTCCCTCTCTCTCTGCCCCTCCCCTGTTCATGCTCTCTCTCTGCCTTTCAAAAATGAATAAATGTTAAAAAAAAACCACATTCTCATCTTAAAAAAAAAACACTACATAAACAATGTAATGTCATCAAAGGAACCCCAAATAGAAGAAAAAGCATTTAGTCATAAATCTGCAAGATACATTAGTCAAACTATTTTATCTGTTCATGCTATTTTCTGTCTTGAGCCACATACAGGAATCAATCTTAGCCCTACCACTAAACTGATTATATAATTACACTAAGTCTTAGTTTCTTCCTTTATAAAATGAAGATTGTACTTGAGTTCTTTTGGTTTCAGGAAACAGAAATTTGTAAGGGGCACCTGGGTAGCTCAGTTGGTTAAGCTTCCTACTTTGGCTCGGGTTATGATCCCGCAGTTCGTGAGTTTGAGCCCCGTGTCGGGCTCTTTGCTGACAGCTCAGAACCTAACCTACTTCGGATTCTGTGTCTCCCTCTCTCTCTGCCCCTCCCTGACCCACACGCATGCTCTCTCTCTCTCTCAAAAATAAACATTAATTTTTTTTTAAAAGAAACAGAAATTTGTGAAAAATGCATGAAGAGAACAGAAGTTTAGTATGAGAATACATGGACCCTGGAATAGAAACTCCGTTAAGGACCACCAGCTTTGGCTGCTCCATCCCATGAGCCAATCAGTGTCTCTCTCTTGAGGACTCTGCTGCTCTCTGAGAGTCATCCTGTCATCACGCGGCTTTGCTGTGAGTGCCCATGGCGCCAAAGCTGCCCCATGAGGCCTCTCTTTTCATGTATCCTTTCAGCTTTAGCTTCACTCTTAACTGCCTCATTCTCTTTATATTTATTAGTTTAATTAATTTATTAGTTTAAATTCCTGAAAGTAGATTAATCTGATTGGAGCTCTTTTTTTTTTTTTTTTTTTTTCATTCCGGACCACGAACCAGGTCATTTTTTGGTCAGATGCTGATGCCGATTCAACCAGCTCTGATGGGTGGTTGAAATACTGTGGTACTCAAGATGGCCAGCTGTGGCTCTCATCAGGGGCTGGGATAAAGAAGCAGTTTCCCTTAACAAGGACTTGGAGGCTGGCATTCCCCATCAGTAGCTTGTCTGATGTAAGAAAATCTATACTTGACTTACATGGCTATAGGTTCACACTTTAAACAATTACCCATGGCTCCCAGTTCTCTGCTAGATACTTTCTCAGCACTGCTGAGAACTACCGTGGCCTGTAAGTGCCTAAGTCTAGAATAAATATTTAAGCCTTGTAGCAAATCAGAAAGAAAACTTCCCTTAAAATTTCAAGCCATTGATTTTTACTTTAAGTTTCCTTGAAATAAACCATTTTTCCTTGTTTCTTTGCTATTATCAAAGCTGGAATTAATATATGATTAGAGGGAAATGACCTGATGGTAGACTTCTTTTATTCCTTGGAACAACAAATATCTTCCTTCCAGACATTTATTTTCATGGACTTTCCTGATGGCCATGCCTGGTCTGTCAGAGCTGAGCTCCTGACGGCTCTTGTATAGCCTCTCCCCATCAGCCATGTGTAAACTGCTAACATTCCACGACCCCCCATAGGACTTGTAAACCAAACAGAATTCGGAGCTGTTCCCAGCTGTGATCTACAGACACCAGCCCCTCTTGTATCGGGTTTATCTTGTGATTCTAGGAGGAGTTAGAAGAGTTATTAGATACAAGCTGTGCATTTTGACCTCTGCAGGGATTTGGAATTAAAAATTAGAAATAAGACTCTGGGCCCATTCTCTTGCCTTGTGTTCAAAACCCAGACTCGGATGCTATGATTTTCTCTTTGGATTTCCATAGCTCCTGTATTAAAGCACTTATCATCTTATATGGGCATTCGTTTTATGTATCTGTCTCCTCCTGTGGACATTTGGTTCCTCATGTGCAGAGACAATGCTTAATCCATCTGCGCGTGCTCCCCCCAACCCAGTCTCTAACCCACTAATACACGTGCTGGATTCTGTAGTCCACATCTGAGGCATGAAGAGGTTTGAAAGAAAAGCTGGAGATACTAACGTTAGAACATACCTAAGTAAGGTCAGATAGAGGGATCAGCAATGTTATATACTATTATTTATTATCATTCATACCTGTAAAATACTTGAAACATGTTTTACCAGTACAAGCTTCCCTTGTAGTCATACACATCTCCCTTACTTATGTATATTTTTTGTCTAAAACTCACACAAAGAATTGAGTAATGTGGTTAGACTTCCTGTTAGGTCACTGCTCTCAGCTGAGAAGGATTAGAATCCTAGGACTGGAGTGAACAAGAGCTCAAGGGTTTACAGGTCTGGGAAACTTTTCCTGCCAATAAAGGAAAAAATTGGGGTTCAGCTCACTCTTGACTTAGTGTTCAGACCCTTCCCAGCTGGCATTACAAGGATATACTTCCAAGGGAAAATATTCCGTTTCTGCTAAACCCCTCCCAGCCTCTCTCTATGTCCCCAAATATTAGTGTAATACAAGAAAAGCCCATGGATGATTCTGTCGTGTCATGTGAAGGAAATGCTCTTGAGGAATCTCCTTTGAAGGATCTCCTGTGATGTTCCAGGCATCACTTGAGAATGAGAAGGGGGTTTTCTTTTCTAGGCAATGAAGAGACAAAGAACTTGCCCCTGGTGTGAAGGTGCAGTCTTCTGTTGCATTCACCTGTGAGTGGATTGTAATAAGTCTTGTCTGGATCTCTTGAGTTAGATTTAATAACCTGCAGAAAGCTTCAGCAGGATCAATAAGCCTTTTACAGCCAGCAGAGCTCCATATGAACTGCTGCCCGTCCACTAGAAATTCTGCCTCAGCTTAGCTGGAATGGGCCTTTCCGTGGCCAGGGATATTTGCCTTCAGTGTTTCACTGTCTCTCTTGTACATCATACTGCCACTTGGGCTGATGTGACCATTGCAAGTAGAACAAGAGCCTGCATTTTTCTTTGTCAGGATCTGTTCCTTTTCACAGAAGTGACGCCAATCAGAATCTGCCGTTGCAGCATGCAGGCTACCGCCACAATGGCTTTTTCCATTCTTTAATTTGCAACTGGCGTCTGTCAGCTGGTGACCAGGCTGGAGAGCAGGTTCCCACTCTTTGAATATTCCGTCTGGAACCCAGACACACTGTGTGTGTGTGTGTGTGTGTGTGTGTGTGTGTGTGTGTATCCTATTTATTACCACATCATGAGGTAGTCATTAGCAATAGAATTTTTCCCTTTTTAAGATTTTTTTTTTTTAATTTAAACATCTCAAAATGTTTTCTAGACCCGTAATTCTCACAGTCCTCTCATTGAGAATGGAAAACATCCTTTATATCTGGAAGAAGAGATTTTTGAGAAGTTATGCTGTGTCTAACCCAGAGAGCTCAGAATGAGGCTTTAGAGTTCTTGCTATCCACCCTGGGTGATCATTCTTCACTCCTGATTCTTATGCTTATAGAATGGAAGGGGCTGGTGGGGAACAAGCTTTCATGACTAGCAGCTCTTAGAAAGCCCTGCTTTTTTGCCTTCTACTAACCTGGAACATTGTTTTGAGGATCCCTTGACTTTAATTAGACAATCTCAATGGTTAGGAGAATAAGAAAATGAAATTAATTGAATCTGGAGTATTCAAATGAGCTAGTCGGTTCCATATCTTATTAGTTTGCATTAGTATAGGGCTACCAAGTTGAACTGAAAAGTTTTAGAGTTGGCCTTTGCTGGAAACATTGATAGTAGTTCATTAATACAGCTCTTAAAAGTTAATTATCGGGGCGCCTGGGTGGCGCAGTCGGTTAAGCGTCCGACTTCAGCCAGGTCACGATCTCGCGGTACGTGAGTTCGAGCCCCGCGTCGGGCTCTGGGCTGCTGGCTCAGAGCCTGGAGCCTGTTTCCGATTCTGTGTCTCCCTCTCTCTGCCCCTCCCCCGTTCATGCTCTGTCTCTCTCTGTCCCAAAAATAAATAAACGTTGGAAAAAAAAAATTAAAAAAAAAAAAGTTAATTATCTTCTTGATCCACTCGTCTCCCCTTATTTTAGCTATCTTAATTTTTTAGCTTGTATTTTAAAGAAAAATGGAAGGCTTATGTGTTTTTTTGTGTGTGATTTTTTTTAATGTTTATTTTTGAGAGAGAGAGAGACAGAGTGTGAGCAGGGGAGGGGCAGAGAGAGAGGGAGACACAGAATCTGAAGCAGGCTCCAGCTGTCAGCACAGAGAATCTGAAGCAGGCTCCTGGCTCCCAGCTGTCAGCACAGAGCTCGACCAGGGGCTCAAACTCATCGACGGTGAGATCATGGCCTGAGCCAAAGTCAGATGCTCAACCAGCTTAGCCACCACGGTGCCCCTTTTTGTGTCGTTTTTAAAGGTAGTAGATAATCTATTCAAGAGATCCAAGATTAGCTATTTTTCCTTTGAAACTAATTTGATTATCTTATTGCAGGGTGTTTTTTATTTTTAAATAATCTGGAATATATTTTTATTCCATTTGTTGATTTAAGTAAAATTTAAAAAATAATTTCTACCCATAAAGGGGCCTTCATTATCTTAGAGTGACTCTTCTCAGATCCGGGTTGTAGTCTGAGCATGTGTCCTTTTTTTAATCTACTTTTTATTTTAGTAAAACGTAACAGAGCTTACCATTTTAACCATTTTTAGGGATACAGTTCAGTGGCATTAAGCGCATTGACCTTGTGCAGCCATCACCACCATCCACCTTCAGAACTTTTTCATCTTGCCACCTTAAAGTATGTACCTGTTAAACACTAACTTCTCATTCTCCTCCCTGTCCCCTCCCGGCACCTGGTGACCACCATTCTGCTTTCTTTTTCTACCCTGTGTATCTCTTACAAAGGAATATGACTACCCTAGATATCTCTTATAAAGGAATTGTATCTTTGTTCTTTTGTGTCTTCCTTATTTCACATAGCAGAATGTCAAGATTCATCTGTGTAATAGCATGCATCAGAATTACCTTCGTTTTTTAGTCTGAATAATATTTTATGTATATACTGCATTTTGTGTATCTATTCATGTGTGATGGACACTTGGGTTGCTTCTACCTATTGGCTCTTGTAGAGAATGCTGCTGTGAACATGGTCATACAACTGTCTTTTTGGGTCCCTGCTTTCAATTCTTTTGGGTATTTTCCCAGTAGTGAGATTGCTGAGTCATATGGGAATCCTGTGTTTAATTTTTTGAGGAGTCATCATACTCTTTTCCACAGCTGCTGCATTGTTTACATTCCCACCAGCAGAGCACAAGGCTTCTAATTTCTCCAGGTCCTCATCAAAACTTGTTCTGTCCTTCCCTTCCCTTCCCAACATAATAGCGTCCTAATGGGTGTTAAGTGGTATTTCATTGGGATTTTTTTAAAGATTTATTTTAGTAATCTCTATACCAACATGGGGCTCAAACTCATGACCCTGAGATCAAGAGTCACATGTTCCTCCCACCCAGGCAGCCAGGCACCCTCACTGTGCTTTTGATTTGCATTTTACTAATGACTAGTGATGTCAAATGGCTTTTCATATACGTCTTGGCCATTTGTATAGCTTCTTTGGGGAAATGTCTATTCAAATCCTTTGCCTGTTTTTGACCTGGGTTGTTTGTTTTTTTGTTGTTGAGTTGCAATTCTTTATATATTCTGAAAATTAATCCTTTATCAAGTGTATTATTTGCAAATATTCTCTCCCATTGTTTGCATTGTCTTTTCGCTCCTTTAATAGTGTTTTTTGCATAAAATTTTTAATTTTGATGAATTTCAGTTTTTCTATTTTTTCTTTTGTTGCTTTGCTTTTGGCATCATATTTAAGAAACCACTGCCAAATCCAAGGCCACAAAGATTTTCCTATATATTTTCTTCTAGGAGTTTTCATAGTTTTAGCTCTTTGATTTAGGTGATCAGTTATGATTGAATTTTGAATATGGTGTAATCTGAGGGTCTAACCTCATTCCTTTGCATTTGGATATCCAGTTTTGCAGCACTATTTGTTAAAAAGACTGTTATCTGCCCCACTGAATGGTTTTGGCACTCTGGTGGAAAAACTATTGATCATATATGTGAGAGTTTATTATTAGGCTCTCAATTCCATTCCATTGGCCTATAAATCCGTCTTTATGTTAGTACCACACTGTTTTTGATTGCTCTGTCTTTCTAGATTTGAAATTAGGAAGTGGGAATCTTCCAACTTTTTCTTTTTTTGAGATTATTTAGGCTATATAGGGTCCCTTGAGATTCCATATGAATTTTAGGATGGGTTGATTTTTTTTTTATTTCTGTAAAAAATGCCATAGAAATTTTGTAGGAATTGTATTGCATCTGCAGATCATTTTGAGTAGTATTGTAATCTTAACAATACTAGGTCTTCTAATCCACGAACATGGAATATGTTTCCATTATGTGTGTCTTCTTTAATTTCTTTTAGTTTCTTTTAATTTCTTTTGTGGTTTTCAGTGTATAAGTCCTTTGTTTTCTTAGTTAAATTTGTTTATTTATTTATTCAATTTATGTTTATTTTTATTTTTTATGCTATCACAAATGGAATTGTTTTCTTGATTTCTTTTTCAGATTGTTCATTGCTAGTGTATAGTAAAGCAATTGGTTTGAGAATGTACATTTTTGAAAGCTTTTTAGGAAGTTGTGATGCCTGTCTTTGGTTAGGCACCCTGCTCCTTGACCTTCTCAAACTCCCCAGTAGGATTTGGAGCTAGAAAATGGTTTAAATCTCACATCTGCCTGGCTTATAACTTTGGACATTTCCTTACTATTAAAATGGGAATGATACTATTGATCATACAGCATTGCTCTAAGGATTAAATGAGATAGCTGTGTGTATTTCTAGGAATTTAGTAACCCCTCAACAATGAACAGCATTCATTCTGTTTATTTATTTATTTTAAAAATGTTTATTTCACTGTTGTTCCTAAAAGAAAGTGCAATTTCTGGGTCATAGGGTAGTTCTATTTTTAGTTTTTTTTTTTTGAGGAACCTCTGTACTGTTTTCCAGAGTGGCTGCACCAGCTTGCATTCCCAGTTTCCTAAAAATTTAAACACCTACCATACTATCCAGCATTGTCACTCATAGGTATTTACCCTAAAGAAAAGAAAGCATTTGCGTACACAAAGACTTGTACGTGAACATTCATAGCAGCTTTGTTTGTAATAGCCAAAAAACTGGGAAGAAAATCTCAAAAGTCCCTCAACAGGCAAATGGATAAACAAATTGTGGTTTTATCCAAACAATGGAATGCTTGTCACTAATAAAAAGGAACAAACCATTGATACATGTAACAGCATGGATGAATCTCAAAACAATTAAGTTGAGTAAAGAAACCTACCCCCACCCCATAGAGTACATACTATGTGATTCCATTTATATAAAACTCTAGAAAATGCAAACTAATCTTTAGGTACAGAAAACAAATCAGTAGTTGCCTGGGGGTGGGGACAAGTGGGGAGGGTCAAAGAGTAGGGATTAACAAGGGGCATGAGGAAGCTTTGGGGGGTGATGGGATATGTTCACCATGTTGCCTATCATGATGTATGCATAGGTCAAAGCTTATCAAATTGTACACTTATTTCAAATATATGCTGTTTATTTTATGTCATTTACCTTAGTAAATAAATTGCGTGCTGTTTTGAATTATCCATGCCGTTCTACCCTTCTTCAGATCCCTATACTTTCTTTTAATATATGTGTTATTGTTCACCCGTGGCAGGAAAGTTAATCTCAATTTGAGGAGTTGATTGGGGACTTCCCCGCCACCCCCCACCCCCAGTGAAAGCAAGAATGAGTAACTTGGGCTCATGGAATGAAAATTTGAGGAACTCTTGTCTTTCTCTGAGATATGGCGTAATTGTAAGGTTTGTTATGGGATCATTGATAGGCAGACTGTGTAGTTTAATAAGCATGGGGTTTGGAGGTAAAGAATTTGTGCTTTGCCACTTACTGATTCTTGCTAATGTTGGGTATGTTTGTTAACCTCTGAGCCTTAGTTACACATTGCAACGTTGAAGAGGGTCATTGTGAACACATTTTTGTCAGGAATCAATAATCTTAAGCAAAGAAACCTTCTTAAACTAGTTTATGCAAAAAAAGGAATGTAATCACAGGATATAGAAGTATCTAATGAATTCTGGGGCAGAAAATTCAGCCGGAGCCTCAGGAGGGACTGGAACCAAGGTGAGATCACTCTCTCATATTTGTCTCTCATCAGGCATTCCCTCCCTTCCTCCTTCCTTCCTTCTCACTCTCTCCTTTCCTCCCTAGTTTAGACCTTCTGTTTGTCTTTGCATATTGGCCAGGTACACAGCCATCCTGAACTGTGTGTTCTTAAACTAGCCCTACATAAGTTTCTAGTTTCTAGAATTGATTGCTAGCTCCTAGTCTTCAGCAAAAACTCTTGAGTCCCTGAGGCCTGATACCAGATTCTCACAAGAGGTCATCCGACTGCCTCAGCTGGGATCTGGGATTCATCGAGGTATAACGAACCATGGCTGGAAGGATGGAGTCATGTAGCCCACTCACCTGGGGCTTTTAAAACAGATTCTTGAGAAGGGCTGCATAAGACAGGCACGCTGAATACTACATGTGGTGGTATAGAACCTTGGTACTTTATGGATCAGCAACGTCAGTATCACCTGGGAGCTGGTGAGAAATGCAGAATCCCTGGCCCTGCCCCAAACATTGCATTTTAACCTCATGTGATGAATATGCACACTAAGGAAGCACCGCTTAATGCAGGACTTCTCCACCTCAGCATTGATCTATGGGGCTGGATCATCCTTTGTGGTGGGGGCTTTCCTGTGCTTTATAGGATGTTTAGCAGCACTCTTGACCTCTACCAACTAGTTGCCAGTAGCAACTCCCACCCCCACCCCAGCTGACAACCAAACATGTTTTCAGACATTGCCAGATGTGCTCTGTAGGAACATCACTTTTGTTGAGAACCACTGCTATAGAGGATTGAAAGAAATAACATGGAAAGTGTTTTATGAATTATTAATATCTGTATGAATATTAGTCTGCTGGGATTTGGCCACAAAAGCCAAAGATAGTGTGAAAGGATAGGTTTAATATCAGGATTTTGGTGAATTTTTATGTCTTCCTAATATTAGTTTATGTAACATTCTTGTATACTGCATTAGTTTAGAAAGCTATTCCTTTTTATTTTCCGTTTTTCTGATATAGTAGCAAATGTTTATTCACATAGATATCATGTGCACATTAAATCTTGAAATTAGCCACTTGTTTGGTTGTTGTTTGTTTGCTATAAAATACTTCTGCCATTTGCCAGTGAGACCTTTTCAAATAAATCTCTTTAGGAAGTTCAAGCTCTAATCATTCAGGAAGTTCCACTACTGTGGCCAACTGTAGAGATGTAAAAACAGATCAAATCCAGTTCACATAATTAAGTTCTAATGCACAGATGTTTGAAGCTCATGGAAATGGATTATAAAAGCCAAAATCATTATAATAGCTTTCCTTAAACTTTTAACAATGAACAGTGGAAATAAATATTTTCTCAATTTCAATTTTCTTTTGGAGACGTAAGCCAAGTATGCTTTCCAAAGGGACTTTGTTGGCTTCACCTACTGTGATTTAAAACTTCCTTTTTCACATCCTTAATTTCTTACTTATGCTACTATGTAAATTCTGTTTTTGGAGGCAAGAGTCTATTGTAGTGATAGCACTGAGTAAGCTCTCAATGAATATCTGTGGAATGGAAAGAAGGAAGGACTGAAAAGCAAGCAGACAGCCATGATGGTACAGGAGATGCTGGCTCTCTCCAACTCTCCCCATGGAATGCACCTGCTATGTTCAGGGTTGTGCTGAGAGCGTCTTGACAGAAGGGCCTTCCAGTTCCTGGACATGTTCTCTCCACCAGATCGACTCTAAGGACATATTAAGCAAATTAGTTCTCTCTCTCTTTTTTTTTTTTGGTCAGCATATCTAATGCTTATTCCTCATTATGAATGGAATTTTTATTGTCGTAGGCCAAAGGGCCATTTTAAAACCTGGATCTATGCATATTTTAAAATAAAATGAAAAGATGTGTGCATAATTTGTTCCCATTTCCAGGGTTTAATATCCATATTAAGAGACCAAAAAGGTATCATGCAGATTAGCTGAGACCTTGTTTCCAGCCACTCCCCGTAGGGGTCATCTTGTACATTAACAATCAGATTTGAAGGATTCATTTCAACTTAAAATCTTTTGCCATAGAGAAGAATTGACTGATACTGTTGTGTATGTCTGAGGATGATGAATAACCCTTTCCTCTCTTGCCCCAGTGAAGGTACAGAGCTTCAGAGCATTTTTTAGTGCTGAACTCAATAGCCAGCCTCAGAAATAGTCATTGCCGTGTCTGCGATCCAACTTTGTGCTAGTACGTTAGGTTTAGTCATTAAAATCTCCCATGCAAGGGCAGAAGGAAGCCATTCTCACATGCAGAATGAATTTTGAAGAGGAAATACTTTTACTGTAGCTTCATATGCTAAAGATACCAAGTGCCAAGGCTTATGTTTTTCTTGTCAGCAAAGGGAGAGGGACTTAAAATCACCTTCAGGTCATGTGGATTTTCTGGGTTACCCACAGTGGCAGTTGTGAACTACACTTGGGATTTTCTGTCTTTTGAAAACATGTGGGTGTTGTGTTCTGCTTTACTTCTCACATCTGGTGATCAGAGCTCAGGGTCAACAGGGGAAATGTCTGACTGTGCACGCAGATTTGCAGTTTGTCCATAAAAGATTTAGTGCTGTTTTTTCAGCCCACTATGTCAGGCTTCAACTGCATTAATGCCCATTAAAGAGCAGCAGTTATGTGAACCCAGGCATATACATAGAGCTGCCGTCAATATCTCAAGAAGTGGGTGTGTAGCAACAGGATGAGGGGTGTTGGCGAGGGTAGGGGAACAGAATTAGGCTCCTAATGCAAGATCAGTAAAGCATGATTTAATTGTTTCCTGGGTATGTTGTTTCAGTAACTTTTACTGAGTAACCATGAGATGCCAGCCACTATGCCAGGTGTAAAGGATACAAAGTTGAGTGGGCAGATAAAGCCTTTTCCTTCTCATCCCCCTAGACTATTAAGATAAAGACACACAAAGCAAACAATCGTTAAGTGCTGCAGCAGCAGTCTGAATAGTGGGCACATTTTACAGAGAAAGTACCATTTGAACTAGGTCCTGAAAGGCAAGTAAGGGTTCCCCAGATGTAGATGGAGGAGATAGGGGGCACTCCAGGCAGAGTAAACAAAGATAAGACTCAGAGGCATTCAAGTTCAAGCTATGTTTGGGACATGGCAGGCTGTTCCAGTGGTTTCAATCTACGGAGTGTCAACACAGAGGGAAATAAGACTAAATGGACCAACCGAGGCTGGATTTGGGGGGCATTTATATCATACTGTGGATTTAGACTGTAATGTGCTATGGACTCCTGTGTCCTATGAAATGACAGACTATCAGGGACCAGTTCTGTCTTCTCTTGTCTTCTCTTGCTTTGCTCTCAATATCAATATCTTAAAGTTGAGCCTCACCTTAGTCCCTGGCCCAAGTCAGTCTTCTGGAGCAAAAGTGGTTCTGGGTTATTAACCAATGGAATCTAGAATTCGTTTTGCTGCCCTAGACTGTAGTATGCCCAGACACTCACAAGCTTCCTGAGCTCTGTAATTGGACACTTGCTGTATGCTTATTCACCTGGTCCTATGTGACTGGGCTTTTGCTTGGTTTCCTAATTAGCTTTCCAATTCCCGGAACTAGAACTTGCTGTAGGCTTCTGCCTCCTCAACTAGAGCCCAGACAAGGAGTGTATGTCTTATCAGCCCTCCTCCTAGAGCTTAGGTTCTTCTTTCCATATTCCCACTGCTCACCAGAGTCCTGTTCCACCTGACAGCTTTTCTGGAGCTACACCACATCATCACCTACTTATTGTGAGTGCCTCTTAATTCTTCCAGTTGTATCCAACCCACCAAATCAGACTTTCTTATACAGCAATACTATCTCACTTCTCACCTAGATCTATTGATCTCTATGGATATAAACTTATATTGATAATAAGCCTATAGTCTCCTTCCCCATAACTGTCAAATTCATGAATTATTATCACCCTAACCTTGGCACTTTCCAGCGTCTTTCTATTCCCACTGGCCACGTTGCATGCTCCAATGTGTCTGGTACACACACTCTTAACATGGTCCCCATGAACCCTGCTTCCTGGTGTTCATGCCCTTGTATGATCCCTTCCCCTTGAATGTGGGAAGGACCTATGACCTGCTTGTAACCAATAGGATGTGGCAAAAGTGACAGGATATACATGACTCTATGTATGTGATTATGTTATATTAGACCATGGCGCCCATCTTGCTGGAGTCTCTCCCATACTGGCCATGAGGAACTAAGCAGCCATGTTGGGGATCTCTGTGTGGCAAAGCATTGCAGGTGGCCTTGAGGAGCTGAGGGCAGTCTCTACTGACAGCCAACAACAACAAACAGAATGAAACTCTCTGTCTTACAATGGCAAGGAACTGAATACTGCCAATTACTACAGGAACATGAGAGCAGGTCCTTCCCCATCTGAACCTCCAAATGAGAATCCTGGCGGACACCCTGATTATAACCTTTCAGGGGACCCAGCTAAGCTGTGCCTGGACTCCCGAGTCAAAGAACTATGTGAAATAAATGTGTGTTATTTTAAGTTACTAAGCCTGTGCTAATTTTGTTATGCAGCAATAGATAACGAATACAGTGTCTCAGTGGAGCAAAACAAGATAGAACAATTAGAGTATCTGTTCTGGTTAAATACTTGACATCTGGTAATTAGATGTGTAGTTGTGCTTTATTAAACATTTTCTTTTCTCTCTCCTACTAACATTCCTAAGGAAATGGGAAATTTTTATTTTCTACAAGGAACTGGCTCATCACCTTAATTGTCTCATTCCTGAAACAGGTGTCCTAGATAAGGGACACCAGATGGGATCCAGCAGCTGTAGTAGGGAAAACTAAAAAATCACAGAGACTATGTTGAGTTCAACCTTGTGTGTGGCAGAGAACAAAGAAAAAACAAATGAATTCTTAAAGGTATTCTTGAAAGTGTTGGGGAAGGTGCCAGTAATGTCTGAAATACAGTAATAAATGCTTCAGGATGAGTATTTACTGTCCCATTTGAAGTGAGACAGTTTACAAATGTTCGCTGGCAGAAAATGCAAACATTTGTCCAAAGCATTTTAAAATCTTTAGGTTTCAGAACAGATTAGATCTATTATTTATGCATCATTCTTTTTTTAATGTTTATTTATTTTGAGAGGGAGAGAGCATGAGCACAAGCAAGGGAGGGGCAGAGAGAGAGGGAGGGAGAGAGAGAAGGAGAGAATCCCAAGTAGGCTCTGCACTGTCAACATGGAACCCCACCCAGGGCTTGATCCCACGACCCTCAGATCATGACCTAAACTGAAATTAAGAGTTGGTTAAGCAACCGACTGAGCCACCCAGGTGCCCTTATGCATCATTCGTATAGTGATTTTCCTGTTTATTCTTAGTGCTTCTGATCTTCATTCATTTAACCTCGTTAACGTATATGTAAAAATGGGATAATCTGTATTTTTTTGAGGTTTATTTATTTATTTTGAGAGAGGTAGAGAGCAAGCACATGTGAGCAGGGGAAGGACAGAGACAAGGAGAGACAGAATCCCAAGCAGGCTCCATACTGCCATCACAGAGCCCAACATGGGGCTTGAACTCACTAACTATGAGATCATGACCTGAGCCGAGATCAAGAGTTGGACACTAAACTGCCTGAGCCACCCAGGAGCCCCTGGGATAATCTGTATTTTATGTAGGGGAAAGAGAGTTAAAAATAACATTTTATGGACACCTACTGAGTACTTTGCTACTTGTTTAACATTTCATATGATCTTCACAGCAGGTGTAGGAAATGGAGTTATTTTTAAATCTTCATTTTGTTAAGTGAGCAAACTAAGGCCAGAGGGGTTAAGTAATGTGCCCAAGAGCGCACAGCTAGTAAGTCTGAGAGACAGAATTTAAATCCTAATGACTTCAGTACTTTTTCCTATGCACCAGCAATTCTCAGATTCTGATCTGTGTACCCCTTGGGGTCCCTGAGATCCTTGTAGGGAATGTACGATGTCAAAATTACTTTCATGATGGTTCTAAGGTGTTATCCATGTTGTTGGGGGTGGGGGGGGGGGGTTGTTTCATTTTGTCTTTATTGCATTGATGTTTGTACTCCTGGTACAAAAGCAATGGTGGGGCAAACCACTGGTGCCTTAGCATAAATCTGGGCAGCAGCACCAAACTGTACTAGAAGTCATTATATTTTTCACTGCTATAAACTTGCAGTTAAAAGGGGGGGGAAAGGCCAGTTTCACTTAAGAATGTCCTCAATGAAGCAGTAAAAAACATTAGTTTTGTTGAAACTCAGTCCTTGAGTACATCACTTTTTAATATTCCGTGTGACCAAATGGGTGGTATATATAAATCTCCTCTCCTGCATGCCAACCAAAGTACTATGGTTGTCTAGAAGAAAAGCACTTGGGCAGTTGTTTGGGTTGTGAGCTGAGTGGCTGTTTCCCTCCCCACCCATGGAACACATTTATTTTATTTTATTTTTTTACTTGGAAGAATGACTGACAGAAAAACTGGTTATCCAGACTTCAGTGTATGGAGAAATTTTATCCAGAATGAATGAGTGACAGGCAAAGGCAACAAAAGGTAAAATAAACAAATGGGATTACATCAAGCTAAAAAGCTTTTGCATAGCAAAGGAAACCATCAACAAAACGAAAAGGCGACCTACTGAATGGGAGAAGATAATTGCAAATCATTCTCCCAATAAGGGGTTAATATCCAAAATATATAAAGAACCCACACAACTTAGTATCAAAAACAAAACAACCTGATTAAAAAATGGGCAAAGGACTTGAGTAGACATTTTTTCTGAAGAAGATACACAGATGGCCAACAGCCACATCACTAATCATCAGGAAAATGCAAATCAAAACCACAATGAGATATCACCTCACATCTGTCAGATTGGCTATGTATACATATATAAAGCTAAAATAAACAAATGGGATTACATCAAACTGAAAAGTTTTTGCCCAGTGAAGGAACCATCAATAAAATAAAAAGACAATCTACTGAATGGGAAAAGATATTTGAAAATCATACATATCTCTCTCTCCCTCTCTCTCTCTCTCTCTCTCTCTCTCTCTCTCTCTCTCACACACACACACACACACACACACACACACACACACTGGAATATTACTCAGCCATAAAAAAGAATGAAATCTTACCATTTATGGCAATATGAACAGACCTGGGGTGTATTATGCTAAGTGAACTCAGTCAGACAAAGATAAATACTGTGTGATTTCACTTACATATGGAATCTAAAAAACAAAATAAACAAGATAAAACAGAAACAGACTCGTAGACAGAGGAAACAAACTGTTGGTAACCAGAGGGGGAGGGGTTGGAGGGCAGGCAGAATAGGTGAGGGGGATTAGGAGGTCTGAACTTCCAGTTATAAATAAGTCATGGAGGTGTAATTTGCAGCATAGGGAATATCATCAATAATATTATAAAAACTTCATATGGTGACAGATGAGGTAACTAGACCTACCATGGGGATCATTTTGTAATGTATAAAAATATTGAATCACCATGATACATACCTGAGGTGAATAGGATAGCGTATATCAATTATACTTCAGTTAGAACATGAATGAAAAGAATGAATGAGCCTATCATTTCAAGAAAAGTAGTATTTGTTACCAATTCAAGGTTTTAAGGAAAACTTAGAATTTTGGAAAACTTGTATTCATCAGTGTGATTCTGAGCTTGACTCCCAATACTTTTTTTTCTGATGAGATTGGTGGTGAGATTTTCATATTGTATCATGAAATGTGTCAACATTTTAAAGATTTGTACACTCAGTGAATGTATTTTCCAAGTAACCAGTGGGTGATATTCCAAATGAATAGGTAAAAGATCCATTCAAAGTGTAGGATAGACCAGTGTATTTTACTCTGAGTAAAGAAAGTTTGATACAGTCCCAAATTCCACACTGTAACTAACCTTTAAAAAATTATCACTTGTCACATTTTTGTATAGTATTGCAGAGTAATATCCACAGTTACCCCTTTTCTACTTCCATATATGTGTGAGGCTGGATTTTATATATTTCAAGCCAAACACCAGTTGCAACAGATTGATTACAGAAACAGATAGCAAAATCCAGCTGTCTTCTATTAATCAAACATTAAAGGTTTTAAGAAAATGTAAAATTATGCCACTCTTTTCATTATTCTTTTTTTCCAGAGAATCGAGTTACTTATATTATGTATGATGGGTTATTATTTATATTCACCTATAATGGGTTTATTATTATTAATAGTTAATATTTAAATTTTCTTGCAATTTTAGCTTCTCATATATTGAATATTGGTGTGTAAAAGGGGTTCTGAGATCAAAAAGTGTTTTTGGAACTGATGCTTTTATACTGTGTTGTTTGCTATACCTACATGTTTATTCTGAAACAAAAATGGAATGTTATAAGCAGACTAACTTGATAAGGCACTTTATCTTATTTATGTATTTATATTTTTATTCTCTAGTTAGCTAACATACAGTGTAGTCTTGGCTTCAGGGGTAGAATCCAGGGATTCATCACTCACATATAACACCCAGTGTTCATACCAACAAGTGCCCTCCTTAATGCCCACTTTAAAGATACATAGTCCCATCACTAAAGATGATGAGCCTGTTTCACCTTTATTCTATATTAGCCTTGATTTTGCTTTTGAGAAAGAAGTCTGATGATATTTGGAGATTATATACAATTACCACTTTCCTCCATCACAACAATTTCTTTCTTCTAAATGGAATCCATGAATTAGACATGACTTGGCTGAATAAATAAGTATGTAGTGAAACTTGTTGTATATTCATGTCTGAATTTATTGTTAGGTTGTTTGTAGATTTTTCTAGCAAGTTACACTCCATTTTAATGGTACAAAACTGTAGACTGTTCTACTGACCAGTTTATGTTCTACTGACCAATTACCACTTTCCTCCATCACAACAATTTCTTTCTCCTAAATGGAATCCATGAATTAGACATGACTTGGCTGAATAAATAAGTATGTAGTGAAGCTTGTTGTATATTCATGTCTGAATTTATTGTTAGGTTGTTTGTAGATTTTTCTAGCAAGTTACACTCCATTTTAATGGTACAAAACTGTAGACTGTTCTACTGACCAGTTTATGTAGGTTGTAGCCCACCTTGCCATTGAAATAATTCCTTAGCCTTGCAGTCTAGAAGCAATATAAATTGGGGTTGTTAATTATTTCCCTTCCATCTTTCTTGTGTAGTAGAGTGATTCTTGGGACCACAGCTTTAGGACGATGTGTATCTTGGGTAGTCATTAACACTCAGCTTTTAGGAGCAGTGAGTTCTCTGACTTGGACCACTTAATGACACCTAATGAATATGCTAGAACTGACTACAGCAAACCTCTTGCCTATATCTGTGGGTATTTAATGTTTTCTCCACATTTGAGCCAAATGTTTTCATCACATGAAATTTATTATTGAAACTAATATTTATTGTCATCAACAGCTTTAGTGGACATCAGGATTATTAATGAGTGTGATGTTGCTAGGCCTTTGTGGAAACTGCCAATATCCCCTCTTCCTCAGTGACTACCTTTTGCTTTGTTCTTTTAAACTTTCCCCCATATATAAATGAGGCCATGTAAGGCCTACAAATTCAGCACAGGAGTATGCACAGCAAAGATGACATAAACACCCCACTCTACAACACGTAACTACCCCCATTCTGCAACACATAACTACTCCCCAATCTATACCACGTAATGACACCCTACTTTGCAACATGTAACTACACCCCATTCTGCAACACGTAACTATACCCCACTCTCCAACACATAACTACACGCACCACCACATATCTCGCTCTGATACCTTATGGCTAAAGGAGAGTTGGACTCTAATGATTTTATGCACTGAAGGCTCAGTCCAAGTTCACCTCTTCTCCAAAGGTTTTTTTGACTTTCTGTCCATACCCAGTCCAAATTGAATTGATCACTCCCTCATTCATGCCCTGAACATATGAACTTTTTTCCAAATAAGCAGTGATAATTACTGCGCTTGTCATGTGCGAAGTCTCCATACTGTAAACAATTCAGTGATAGGAACGTCTCATTCATTCATTCTGCAAATGGTCAGTGCCCCCTGCCCCTCTCAGTTGTTATGCTGGGTGCTGAGGATGCAGCAGTGACCCAAAATGCCTGTCCTCTCAGAACTTAGGCATGTGTATACCTAAGCACCTAGCCCAATAAGCTCTGCTATAGGGTAAGGGCTTACCAAAAAATGTCTATTGAATGGTATGGTGCTTTTCATTCACAGTCTTTTCTAGTATGTAAGTTTTTCGTGAGTCAGAATTTAGTGAGCCTGTAGTCTGTGTAAGTCTGGATTTTTTCTGTCTGATTTTAAGGGAACCTTCATATATAAGAGTAAGAAAAGTTAATAAATACATGCCTTATATATGCACTATGCCTAATAATTAACAGAGTTCTTTCCATACTTCTTTATTTGATTCTTACAGTATCCCTAATAGAAGTAGAGAAGATGGGTTTATTCCCATTTTGTACATGGTCGCTGGGATCCTGGTCTTCTGATTCAACCGCAGTATACCTATGCTCACAAACATATCCTCACATACATATGTGTGCATGCTTTAAAATCATTTTAGAGATTTGCCAACTTGAGATGGCCTTGCTTTAATTTCCTTAGAGGTAAATTCCACAGTAAGGCCACTATTGTAGGGAAGAAAATTGCCAAATAAGGAGACAAGGAACAAAGAGGGCACGGGAGACATTTTCCACAATAAAAGGCAGTTAATGTGATCTATCATTAGAACTTCTGCCTTCTTGGGGCGCCAGTGTGGCTCAGTCAGTCAAGCATCCACCTTCAGCTCAGGACATGATCTCACAGTTTGTGGGTTCGAGCCCTGCATTGGGCTCTGTGCTGACAGCTCGGAGCCTGGAGACTGCTTCAGACTGTGTCTCCCTCTCTCTTTGCCCTTCCTGCCCCTGCCTCTCTGTCTCTGTCTCTTTCTCAGAAATAAACATTAAAAAAAAAACTGCCTTCCTTTGGTAGTGTATGAAATGGTAGCACTATAGTAGCAGCTATGAGTGAACATGGTATTTCAGCATTAAAAGCTACCACGTAGAGCATCTGATCCCATTTCCCTTTTTACAGCTAAGGAGACTGAAGTGTAGAGAAGTGAAATGATTTCCCTGAAGTTTCTCAGCTAGTTTGGTGGTAGCCCGTCTATAGATCTCTGTGAAGCAATGAGAGCAGTGATCTCTCGGTGTATGCTAAGTCTGATTAACAAGAGTGTGTTTCTGAGAAACCTTTTAATTCAACTGACCTGTTTTGAGTCAGTGGCTATAAAGTAATTTTCCTTGGCGGGTCCCTGATGATTCTAATGAGCAATTGCTCTTCTGAATGATTGGCGATTGACCCTCTATTAGGTAGAGGATCAGCACCTGTAGTCTAAAATCTGAGCACACAATTGTCTGACATTTCAGGTCTATCAATCTTAGCGTCAGTTTCAGGTTGTTGAGGATAGCTTTTTCCCATCTTTGAGGTTTGAAAATATGTTTTTTACATTTTGGTTAGAGGTCAAAATACTGTATTTTAGAAGACGATTGGGTTGTTATAACTTGAATTCATAGGTTGTTAATTTCTGTAGAAAAAGACAAGTGAGTGTTGTGCAAGTGTAGACTCTAGCCATGACTGGTGAATCAGGGGAGGTCATATGTAAGTGTGTGGCTGGTTATATTCCTAGATGTCCAGAATCTTTGAACTTTATGGTTTTCTGGCTGTGGCACAAGGAAGTTAGAAATTGTTCAGACTGAGAGCTGGGACTTGACCCTCGTTCTGCCGATTCCTCTAGTGTGGTGCCCTTTATACCAACCCACCCTGTAAGTGTGCAGCAACTCCAGCGACCTCTGCCATTCCTTTGTTTTAGTCACATATCATAGGGCTGAAGAGCCTAATGTAGGGTGGAGTGTTCATGAGGGCTGGTGAAGGAGAACAAGAAGCATAGTAAACACTATTAGATTTGACTAATACTAAGTTACTTTGTCTTTAGTCATTAAGAAATTGGGATTGGTAGATGTCAGTGCTTCTTGGGAAATCTGTGTGTCCCTTATTTATTAAATACTAAGCACCTTGCAGTATTTTAGGTAAGTTGTGGAATGGGGGAAGAGACTACACATACAACCACACCCCTCCTGCAAGCTCTAGATTTACTGTGTCATGTACATAGGGCTCGTAGAACCGAGGTGGCTAATGCAGAGTGGTCAGGGGTGCAGCCTAGTGTTTTTCTTGCCCCTTGGTTGCCTACAGGGTACACAGCCTCCTGAGACCATCCTGGAAGTCAAGTTCTACCATGTTGAGTACCTCCTACTTTATAACCCTTTTAAAAACTATTATACTTTATCTGTTATTTATTTTAAACCACTTTATTGATGTATGATTGATATCCACAAAGCTGTATGTATTTAATGAATACAAGTTGATGAGTCACACACATCCTTTTATTTTCAAGATGAAACCACTGCTCCAGAAGCTTACGCTTACAGCATATGTGCTTCTTTTAGGTATGTTTACAAACTAAAGGTGCTCCTGGGTCCTCCACCAGGCTTAGTGGGAGCAATGTCAACCCCTTGCACGAGAGAAAATAGAGAGCATTCCTGTGTGTCCCTGAACCATGTCTCTGCCTCTAGCTTCCCAGTGTCTCTGAAACCCACCCTTTGGTGTTGATCTTGACAGCTCTAATGCTGAGTTTAGAAACATCTTTTTCTTCTGTACACCTGCTGTGTTCTAGGTGCTCTGCTGTGGGTTTCCATAGTTAAAAGTCTACAAGGGTAGGTGTTTTTGGCCTCATTTTGTAGCCTGAATAAACTGAGACCCAGGGGGATAAGTAACTTGCCCAAGGTCATGCATGTTAAGTAGTATAGTAGAGCCAAGATTCATTTCCACATCTTTCTGATTCCAAAGGTAGACCCTTGCCCTTTTCACTATGCCATACATTCAAGGAGAGTGTTTGCAGGTCAGTGTTTTCTGAGTTTTTTTGTATTTTTCTACTGGAATGCTACAGTGATTTTTAGGATGAATTAACTCATAGTGATTGAAGTTTTATTGAAGGCCTATTTTTTGTGCCTCTTTTTACAGCTACTCAGCCCCATGAAATCAAGTGGCATCTACTTCAAAGCACTTAGTGGTTTGTTGGCTATTTGCACTCAGGATTTTCTTCTTAAGGGTACTATATTCAACTCATAGATAGCCTCGGTAATGGATAATCCCTAACTAGAACAGTCTAAATATCACTTACATTCGGAGGATTGTCCCAAATTTACCTAATAACAATTTATATTATCCAGTGTTGAAATGTTAGAATGAATTACTTGTCCTGACTAGCCCTTTCTCTCTTTGTCCTTCAAGTTTTATTGCCTTGGCCCCTCCCCCTCTTCTGCCTGGAGTACAGACTTCTGGCCATTATCTGTAACAACATGAGTCAATTGCACTTAAATTACTTTTGAGTGGCTGTTTCTTGCAATAGTGCTGAGTAAAGTACTAATGAGGATGGCAACTAGAATCTAGTGTGGCTCCCAGGATAGAAATGTGACACATTTCTTTTTTTGCCCTCCCCATAGCCAAAATTCAGTGACTTTTCAAAGCCCTGATGAGAAGACCCATCTCTTTTGTTTATGCAGCCCTAGTGCTATTTAAGGCAAAATGCAGCTCCCAGGTCTTAAATGATTTAACAGAGAAAATACTAATCAGAGCTCATCTATTGCAAGGGACATATTAACCAGATTTGTACATCAGCAAAGTAGGCTAAATTTTCCTTTATGGCCTAATGTCTGAGCTATATGACAAACTATGTTCTCTTGCATTGGCTCTAGACACTTAACTGCTGCTTGGGTTAGCACAAATACTGTAATTAGCATCTAATGTTATTAAAGTTGAGAGATGATTAGAAAGTGGACACATTTTGTTACTTCTCCATAGAATTAAACAGCAAAAGATCTGAAGGTGCTATATGATCATAACTTGTGCCAGGGCCCATAGTAAACATAGATTTTATACAAAGAAATCTGAGGAGACTAGAGCATTTGTTAACCAATAGGATTTTCCCATCCTTCTGTAAATGCATATATTTATCATCACTTACCAGTGTGCGATCATAGACTTTTGTATTTTAATTAGCAATTACTGTAGAATATCTCACAGCTGACCCAGTTCATAATTAGAATAATCATGGGAGTAGATTTTGCAAGCTGGCTTCCAAGGGACTTAGGTGGAATTTTAAAGCAATGATGTTTTGCTTTAGACCCTAGGACTCTACCTCTCCCTTTCTCAATTTCTAGTAACGTGCCCCTCTTTTTTGACATTTCATGAGTATTTAGGGGTTTGTGCAGACAGAGTCTGCAGTAACCCTCTTGTACTCATCATATACTTAAACCTTAGCGTGAATCACTGGGGGAGGAGGGGAATCAATGTTTTTCATGAAAATCAATGTGCTACTTCTTCCAAGGGGTTATTTCCATTTCAGCCGGATCTCTAATGGTGAAATAAATGATTCTGTGGCCTGTTAAAGGAATTCATGCATGAGCAAGGGAAGACGATTTGGGCTTATTGGGCTCCTTCCCTGATCTAGGAAATCATACCTTAATTTCAGAGTTGGCTGTGCCCTGTTTAACTTGTATATATCCCATCAAATGTTTTATTCTTTTGTTCATTTAACATCTGCATTGTTGAAAATTCTCATTTAATTCGTACCCGTCAAATAGGTCAATCATTCACCTCTCTGATATTTTCCTATGTTAATCGCAATTCCTTCAGTCCTTTGGAAGCTGCTAGATGGAAGTGTCATTTTATGAAAATTTAATATCAACTTGACCCTGGAGTACGGGCAGCCAGGCAGAATTATCATCAGGTGTAAATTCTCATCTGGGCTTCAGGTGCACATGATCTTTTGTGGTCTTGTCACACGTATTAATTATTTTGTCGCAGCACCTTGAACAGAGGTTCTGAGAAAAATGAGTCTTAAAAATTTGAGGATATTTATAAGAAAAAAAACCCCAGATCTATGGAGAAGTGAATGAGGTTCAACAGAGTTATGCGTGTGTGTATGTATGTGTTTCTGGCATTTAAGTAAAAGAGCATCCCTTCATCTTCACTGTATTCATCTAAAAGGCTTAAGCCCTTTTTATTCCATTTCAGTCCAAGAAGGAGCCAAGAAATGTGAAAAAACTATAGATAATATTTCACAAGGACCCTTATGATAGGAATAGGGCCAATAGTGAGTTGGTTGTATGCTCTCCACTAAGATCCTGTTTTGCCTGAAATGTATTAGTTTTTGGCATTTGGTCTAAAATCCAAGAGACTAAATAAACATTACACAGGTTTTGTTTTGTTTTGTTTTGTTTACTGTTTATTTAATTTTTGAGAGAGAGAGAGAGAGAGAACAGCAGGAGAAGGGCAGAGAGAGAGGGAGACACAGAATTGGAAGCAGGCTCCAGGCTCTGGGCTGTCAGTGTAGAGCCTGATGCGGGACTCAAACCCCTGAACCATGAGATCATGACCTGAGCCGAAGTCAGATGCTCCACTGACTGAGCCACCCCGGTGCCCAATAATACACAGTTTTAAAGAGAGGGTCGGGGAATTGCAAATGATAAAGTAGTATTTACTGCTACCTGGAGTCCTCATCATTTAGACACTTCATTTTCTTTGAAAAGAGCATAGGTACACAGCAGTGTTTTTCTTGCATTCCCTGTAGTGTTTAGCACTTATAAGTATTTAATAAGTTTTTATCATAATTAATATCCTAGATGGATTGGGATTTTTTCTGGGGGTTGGCAGTCCTAGGGGCTTAGGAATCTTGGGAAAGATTATGGGTGTTTTATGACTTAATGTTTGGCTGTGTCTGAGGATGTACCGATTTACTTACTCATTGTACCCCTTGCCTCAGTCCCAGTTCTGTATGGCAGGTAGTTGTTCCACGATGAGAAGTGAGTGTTTATTATGTTGGACACATGGAGTGGGAGGAGAATGGGCTTCACAGGCAGACAAACCTGGATGTGAATTATAGTTTTACCACAGTCTGGAAAATGGGGACAATTCCACTTCTCTTGCAGGGTTAATATGAGAATAGAACTAACACGGATAAAGGACCAGGCATGGTAGAGGCTCCTGCTGGTTGTTATTATTAACGCCCCTCAGACAAAGATCTTTAATCCTAGTGGATACCAGAATAAGCAGATTGGCCTTCTCTACATGGTAGCTGCGGTTTGCGTATGAGCTGACGTCCCATCGTGGTGTCCCAAGTCTTAGTAGTTACTGAGTTCAACTTGGCACATTCATAATGAGCACCTCTGAATCCTGCGAGAAGTGAGGAGGCTGTCTTTCCTCAGAGGAGCTTGCAGAGAATCAGGGCTATGCAGAGCTAACTCCTTGCCGAGCTCTGTGCAACAGGCACGTGGTCGGGTGTTGAGAAGAGAGAGAAGTCAT
Organism: Prionailurus bengalensis; assembly: GCF_016509475.1. Lineage (NCBI taxonomy): Eukaryota > Metazoa > Chordata > Mammalia > Carnivora > Felidae > Prionailurus > Prionailurus bengalensis. The sequence continues at coordinate 24,282,601 of NC_057356.1, forward strand.
TGCCCCTGTCAGGGAGGGGAAAGTCAGGATGGATTTTATCAAAGAGTTGGTGGTTGAGAGGAATCATGAAGAATGGATGACGTTTTGACAGGCAGAGGTAGGTCTGAGAAGTGGAATCAAGGCCTTAAAAAAAGGCAACGAATCAACGTTTTTCTTTTTTTATGGAACAGTAACATAATCAGGAGAGCTTTTGAAGGCACGGTGTCGGTCTTCTTGTGAGGGTGAGGCAGAGATGACGTCAGCAGCAATGCTGGTGTTAGTACTGGGCTGAGTTGAGCATCTTTATTGAAAACACAGATGGATGCTCATCAGATATATGGATGACACAGAATTGTAGTGGGATGGGTTAGTCCACAGGGGAGGTGGGCAGGAGAAGGGGCTAGGGGACAGGATTAGGCTTTTAGTATGGTATTCAGCAGAGATCAAAGATATAGTGGTTTAATTTGGCCATTAAAGTAAACAAGCCAAGCCCTGCTGGATAGGGGAATATATAAAAATTCACAGAGACTTGACCTGGAAATTATCACTCCTCCTGTTACATGAGTACAGTCAGACATTGGGGATCTTGGTGCCATTCTAAAATGTAGGATTCCTGAACAAATGGGAAGAGCTTACAAATTACAATGAAAATAGTAGCATTTATTGAGTATACACTATTCTATTGTGACAAATAATGGTTAACATCCATTGAAATATTTGCTTTGTGCCAGGCCTAAAGATAGGCACTATCTTACACCCTCATAGCCTTGCTTAGCTCTTTATCCCCATTTTACAAATCACAAGCTCTGGACTTGCTTGAGGGCCTCAGCGAAAAAGCCAAGATGCCTACCTGGCCATCCCAAAGTCCGTGCTTGCCTCTCTTCACCATGTTGTGTTCCACTAAAAAATACAAGTATGTACAAATAAGCATGGGGAAGCAAAGCTGCAGAATGATATGTACAGTGTTACCATTTATGTAAAATTTGAAAACATAAAAAACACTAATAATTTTTAGGAATTCATAATAACAGTAATAGTATCAAATGTGCATGGAGATTCAGGATAATGGTTACTCTGGAAAGGGGAGAAGGAGGTAAACTGTATCTGTAATGTTTCTTTTCCTTAGAAAAGAAAAATCTGAGGCAAATATGGGAGAATGTTAAGATTAGTGAAAGCTGGGTCATAGGTATTCATTGTATTATTTCTTTTTTCATGCTTTTCTTTGTCAAAAAATTAGGGGCTCCTGGGTGGCTCAGTTGGTTACCTGTCTGACTTCGGCTCAGGTCATGATTGCACAGTTCGTGGGTTTAAGCCCCTCACTGGGCTCTGTGCTGACAGAGACTGGAACCTGCTTCGGATTTTTTGTCTCCCTCTCTCTCTGCCCCTCCCCCACTTGCACTCTGTCTCTCAAAAATAAATACACATTAAAAAGTTTTTTTTTAATGTCAAAAAATTAAAAACAAAAGGAAAACCAGCCCTAAATTACCACATAGAAAGCTTTGGTGGCAGACTCAACACTCAAAAAACAAATAATCCAGTGAAGAAATGGGCAGAAGACATGAATAGACACTTTACAAAGAAGACATCCAGATGGCCAACAGACACATGAAAAGATGCTCAACATCGCTCATCATCAGGGAAATACAAATCAAAACCACACTGAGATACCACCTCACACTGGTCAGAGTGGCTAAAATTAACGACTCAGAAAACAACAGATGTTGGTGAGGATGTGGAGAAATGGGAACCCTCTTGCACTGTTGGTGGGAATGCAAACTGGCACAGCCACTCTGGAAAACAGTGTGGAGTTTCCTCAAAAAACTAAAAATAGAACTACCCTATGAGCCAGCAATAGCACTACTAGGAATTTACCCAAGGGATACAGGAGTGCTGATGCCTAGGGGCACATGTACCCCAATGTTTATAGCAGCCCTTTCAACAATAGCCAAATTATGGAAAGAGCCTAAATGTCCATCAACTGACTAATGGATAAAGAAGATGTGGTTTATATATACAATGGAATAATACTTGGCAATGAGAAAGAATGAAATCATGCCGTTTGCAGCAACATGGATGGAACCAGAAGGTATTATGCTGAGTGAAATAAGTCAGTCAGAGAAAGACATGTATCATATGTTTTCACTCATATGAGGAATTTGAGAAACTTAACAGAAGACCATGAGGGAAGGGAAGGGGAAAACAATAGTTACAAATAGAGAGGGAGGGAAGCAAATCATAAGAGACTCTTAAATACAGGGAACAAACTGAAGGTTGGTGGGGGGTGGGGGTTTGGGGAGAGGGGAAAATGGGTGATGGGCATTGAAGAGGGCACTTGTTGGGATGAGCTCTGGGTGTTGTATGTAAGCGATGAACCACGGGAATCTACCCCCAAAACCCAGAGCCCACTGTACATGCTGTATGTTAGCCAATTTGACAATAAATTATATTTTAAAACAAATAAAGCTATACTCAGGGTAGAAAAAAGAGAGCTTTGGTGGCATTGGCATTAGGAGGAAAGAGACCGTGCGTACACTTCAGAAGTCCCTCTAGGATAGCTATAAAACTCAATGGTTCTTGGATGACCAAGGTCCCGGCTAGTGTGACATCTTTATAGCTTTATAAATCTAAGGTACAGAATGATGAGGCAAGGAAAACTCTACCTATCCTTGTTTCTCTCTTTTTCTAAACTCTTGAGTGAAAGGAGGATTTCAGACTTTTGGAATCTGTTTGTATGTTTATGTATTTGTTTGTTTATTTATTTTGAGAGGGAGAGGCAGAGAGAGAAGAAGAGAGAATCCCAAGCAGGTTCTGCACCATCAGCACAGACAGAGCCCAATGCAGAGCTCGAACCCACAAACTGTGAGATCGTGACCAAAGCCTAAATGAAGAGATGTTGAATTGACTGAGCCACCCAGGTGCCCTAGGTGTATTTGTTTGTATTTGTATGTATTTGTTTGTTTATTTATTTTGAGAGGGAGAGGCAGAGAGAGAAGAAGAGAGAATCCCAAGCAGGTTCTGCACCATCAGCACAGACAGAGCCCAATGCAGAGCTCGAACCCACAAACTGTGAGATCGTGACCAAAGCCTAAATGAAGAGATGTTGAATTGACTGAGCCACCCAGGTGCCCTAGGAATCTTGAGATGCGGGGTGGTATTTTGAAAAGAGCCAGGGCTCTGTGAAGTCAAACCGACCAAGGTGACCAAGGTCTGAATCCCAGCCGTGCGTGCCCCTTGACAGCTGTGAGACTGAGGTGGAGTGACAAAAGCTATCTGAGCCTCTGCTTCCTCTGTGAAATGAGGTTAAACACTATCTCACAGGATTGCTATGGGATGAGACATAACAGGATCTCTAACATGACATATGACAGGCAACATGTAAAGATTAGCACAGAATTCATCCTCATAGTAGGTTATTTCATTTGGCCACTGAAGCTCTACTCAAATGCTAATTTCGTTTAATTTTGTATCCTAAATTTTTCTCAAATCTGCTCACTTCTCTCTAATCCCAGGGCCATCACCTCCGTTCCAGCTACATTCATCTTTCACTTGGACTTGATACACCCAGCCTCTTACCTGATCATTCTGTGTCCTCACTAGCTCCCCTCCAAATTTTTTGCTTCCAACCCAGACCACAACCTTTCCTTGCTCATTTCCTCCTTTCATCCTCTCTGCTGGGCACTCTGCGGGCTTTCCCTGTCATCCTGTCTCATCTTCTTCCTCACAATTCTCTGTGCCATCCAATGACTCACCTATACTGAGTTTTTTCCAGTGACTCGGAAGTTCCATGCTCTCCTTTGCCTCTTGCTTTTTGTCCACCTACCCTGTCTCACTTCACCTTTTTTTCTTTTCCTTTTTTATTTTTGAGAGAGGACACAAGTGAGTTAAGGGGCAGAGAGAGAAAGACAGTGGGGCGGGGGGGGGGGGAGGGAGAGAGAGAGCGAAGTGGGGCTTACCTGTAGCAGGGCTCGACCTCATCTGATGCGGGCCTTGAACTCAGGAACCGTGAGATCATGACCTGAGCTGGTCATATGTTTAATCAACTGAGCCACGCAGGTGCCCTCACCTCACCTATCTAATTTGACTCACTCTTCAAGCTTTATTCCACATCCTCTTTTTAAAATTGAGGTATAATTGAGGTATAAATTAGTTTCAGGTGTACAACATAATAATTTGATATCTGTATATACTGAGAAATGCCCACCTAATAATAAGTCTAGTTAACATCCGTCCTCACAGTTACAAAATTTTTTTTCTTGTGATGAAGACTTTTACGATCTACTCTCCTGGCAACTTTCAGATGTGCAGTACAGTGTTATTAACCACAGTCACCACGCTGGACATCACATCCCCATGACTTACTTATTTTATAACTGGAAGTTCGTGCCTTTTGACCTTCTCACCCATTTCACCTCCCCACCCCTCTCCCTGCTTCTGGCAACCACCAGTCTATTTGTTCTCTGTATCTACAAGCTCCTTTTTGTCTTTCTCTTTCTGACTTATTTCACTTAGCATGAATACCTTCAGGGTCCATTCATTTGTTACAAATGACAAGATTTCCTTCTTTTTTTAGGGCTGAATAGTCTTCAATTGTGAGTTTATGTGTGTGTGTGTATACAGCAAGATTTTTTTATCCATGCATCCCTTCAGGGACACAGAGGTTGTTTCCACATTAGCTATTGAAAATAACGCTGTGATGAGGGGCACCTGGGTGGCTCAGTTGGGTAAGCATCTGACTCCTGGTTTCTGCTCACAGTTCCTGAGTTGGAGCCCTGCATCAGGCTCTGCACTGACAGTGCCGCAGCCTGCTTGGGATTCTCTCTCTCCCTCCCTCTCTGCCCCTTCCTCACCCATTCTCTCCTTCTCTCTCTCTCTCAAAATAAACAAACATTTAAAAAAGAGAGAACACAACACTGTAATGAAAATAGACGTCCCTGTATCTTTCTTTTCGAGATCGTGTTTTCATTTTTTTCAGATAAAACCCAGAGGCAGAAATTGGATGGTAAGGTTGTTCTGCTTGTTAATTGTTTGAGGAACCACTGTCCTGCCTCCCATATTGGCTGCACCAATTTACATTCCCATAAACAGTGCACCAGGCTTCCCTTTTCTCCACATCCTGGCCCACGCGTGTTATTGCTTTCTTCTCTCTCTCTCTCTTGATAATAGCCATTCTAACAGGTATAAGGTGATAGCTCATTGAGGTTTTGAGTTTCATTTCCCTGATGATTGGTGATGTTGAGCATCTTCTCATGTACCTGTTGGTCCAGGCTTCATTTTAAATTTCAGTTTCTCTAGGCCTTCTCTGATCCCTACCCAGAGTTAAGTATTGCTGTTTCCCTCTCATCTCCGGCACTTCCCAGGCTTCATCAAACACTGTACAGTAACTTCTTGTTCGAAGTCTGTGCTCTCTGCCAGCCTTTCACTGTTAAGGAAAGCAGAGTGTATCATGGTCCTTGTTCTATTCCCAGCCTAGCTGACAGGTAATGGGCACTCAGAAAATTTGGTTTGGTTGTTGGAATGAATTTCGAGAGCCATTAAATCCTGCTCCTCCACGTTCCTCGCTGTGTGCTCCTTGTTGGAGGACCTGACTGGCCCTCAATTTCCCAGCCTTTGAAGTGAGACAACACCATCCAACTCCAGCATGTTGTCAGTGAGCCAGTGTACGTATACTGCCTGTCACACAGTGTGTGCTGAATGAAATACTGTTTTTCTTTCACAAATGGATTGGCCAGAAGACAGAGATTTCCCAAAGAAATAAAATTGTGCTTTTTAAATTTAAAAACTAGGGGTGCCTTGGTGGCTCAGTCTGTTGAGGGTCTGATGTCGGCTCAGGTCAAGATCTCACAGTCCGTGAGTTCGAGCCCTGCATCGGGTTCTGTGCTGACAGCTCAGAGCGTGGAGCCCGTTTCAGATTCTGTGTCTCCCTCTCTCTCTGACCCTCCCCCCTCATGCTCTCTCTCTCTCTCTCTCTGTGTCAAAAATAAAGAAACGTTAAAAAAAATTAAAAATAAAAACTAAAATTATTACTCATTTATAGAGTAATGTACAACCTAACTTTCCGACTTGTAAATCAAGTAGAGCAAGTCTCTGAGAACCTATTATGAACTGCTTATCTCAGCAGAGTTTTTAATCTGTCTCCTACCTAGTGGCATCCCCAGGCCATTTCCAGCCTTCTAACCAACCACTCTGTTTATATTGCTCCTTAATTGCTAGCTGGAGATGGGAGCCTTCAAGACTGTATTATTGGTTTGTTTGTTCCCCATTCTGGGCCCTAACTGCCCTCCTGTGGCTCTTAAGTTCTCAGAGGAGCTGTCTTCCTAGCCCTGCAATTCTAGACCCAGTTCTAAGCTGTTCATTCCCAACCCTGGGTCACAACTCTGTGGCTAGGATTTTGAACTGCCTTGTAAAGAGGAGCCAGGTAACAACTCTCTGACCCCATTTAAAGGTCCTAATTTATTCTTTTGGGACTGTTCTTTTTAATTCAGAGTTAAGAAGACTAGGATTTCTAAAAAGCAAAACTTTTTTGAATTGTAAATTAATGCATACTGCTATAGAAAATATAGAAAGCAATGATCAAAAAGACAAAAATGACACGTCAACTCATTTTCCATCTGCGAGCATTGTTAACATTTTGTATTTTTTTCAGTCTTTGTCATTTTCTTCAAAAATAAGGTTTATTTAAAAATTTTCTGGATCAGTATATGTAAATAAGTTATACAGAAACAACAAATGTTGACCATTGTTTTATGACTCAAAAATAATTATTGTTAATATTACTTTACATACTTTAAAAGGTATGTAGATACACATGGATAGATTTTCATGGTAAATTTTTAAAACATCACACGTAAAATGAATGTACCTTTTGTTCCTATTCCATCTCTTCCCCTCGTCCTCCCAGAATAACACTTTTGTCCATTTAGTGTGTATTTTCTGGGTGGGGGGGGAGGCATGGGGGGATGTGGGTGGAGTTGTTATTGGCATCTAGTGGGTTAAAGGCCAGGGATGTGGCTAAACATCCTCCAAGGCAAAGGACAAGTGCTCCCTATCCAACAGAGAACTATTTTGTCCTAAATGTTAGTAGTGCCACTGTTGAGAAACCCTCTTCCAGGCCTTGTTCTATGAACACGTGTATGCTCACACATACACAATTTAGTTTTATGCTTTTTATTTTTTAGTTTTATTTAAAAAATTTTAATGTTTATTTTTGAGAGAGAGAAGGGGGGGATGGGGGAGGGGCAGAGAGCGAGGGAGACACAGAATCAGAAGCAGGCTCCAGGCTCTGAGCTGTCAGCACAGAGCCCGACGCGGGGCTCGAACCCACGGACCTCGACATCATGGCCTGAGTCAAAGTCGGACGCTTAATTGACTGAGCCACCCAGGTGCCCCTAGTTTTATGCTTTTTAAATGTGACACCATACTTTATTGTTCTACCTCTTACTTTTTTGCCTTTAACAGTATGCCTTAGAGATATCTCCAACATGGTTCATATAGTTCTACCTTTTTTCTTTTATGGGTAGTATTCCAGAATGTGGGTTTGCCATAGTTTGATCTGTCTCCCATATGATCATTTAGACTGTGATTTTTTTTTTTTATTATCTTTATACTATTTCTTTGTGTGTATCTCTCTAGAGAATATATTTAGAAGTAGAATTTCTGGGTTGCAAGGTATTACTCTCGTTTCTGGGAACATGTAAAAAGAAATAGATTGTGATTGCATTATGTATACAGTGTATTATCCCACTCTGCTTACTTAACATTATATCATTCATGACTTGGACAGAGACTGAACTATTGGTTTACCAAATCTATTTTCTCTTTTTTTCTGGACCCATGACTAGGTTACATATACCAGCCCCCTATGCCGTTAGTAGTGGCCTGTGACCCAATTCTGGATAATAGAATGTGAATGTCTAGGTCTAGGTCTGACCCATAAAAAACTCCCAGCCGCGATCATTCAAGCTCTTTTTCCAGCTGCTAGGTTGACACTGACACTACAGAGTGAAGATGGCAGAACTGCTGGAAGCCAGCGTTTCTGAAAGCCTGTGTGGGACTGAGCCCCACCTCCACCCCGCTCCGTGTCTGCCAGTCTGGCACCACCTTGGACTGTACAAGAAATAAACTTTTTTGGTGCTAAATTAGTAAAAATTTGGCGTTCATTACAGCAGCTGGTGTTATTCTCACTGGTAGAATTTTTTTTTTGTTTTACTGTTTTGAAAACACCATTTGAAATAACTATATGGGGATGCCTGCGTGGCTCAGTCAGTTAAGTGTCCAACTTCAGCTCAGTCGTGATCTTGCGGTTTGTGAGTTCGAGCCCTGTGTTGGGTTCTGTGCTGACAGCTTGGAGCCTGGATCCTGCTTTGGATTCTGTGTTTCCTTTTCTCGCTGCCCCTCCCCCTCATGCTCTGTGTCTCTCAAAAATAAATAAACATCTAAAAAAATTAATAAAAAAAGAAGTAACTGTATTGTACCTCATAATATGGTCATGCCATAATTTATTTAACCATTCTGTTATTATTGAGCATCTAACATGTTTATAATTTTGTCTTACAGTGTTGTGACAACTTACCTGCAAAAATCTTCATCTAATTTTCTCATTATTTTGTTTATATAGAACAGTGGTTCTCAAATGGGAAAGGTTTGTTTCCTGCCACGCCCCCCCCCCCCCCCCCCGCCACCGCCCCGCTCCCACCCCTAGGGGACAATGTCTGGAGACGTGTTTGGTTGTCACAACTTGGTGCAGCACTGGAGAAGGGAGGCTTGGAGGAGAAACTACTGGCATGCTGGCATCTAGTGGGTGGAGGTCAGGGATGCTTCTAAACACCCTACAAGGCCCAAGACAGCCCCCCAACAGTGAAGAACTATCCAGCCCAAAATATCACCTGTGCCACAGCCGAAAATTCCTGGTCTTGAGACTAGAAGTAAAAATACTGCATCAAGGGACATTTTTAGGACTTTGGATTTGTTCTGTCAAGTTGCTTTTCAGAAAGGCTTCACCAGTTTGTCTTCTTATCAGCAGCCCATGAGAGTAACTGCCTCACTTGTTCTCACGGATACAATGAGTTTTGTTTTAATAAATTTTTTTTTATACTTTGCTACTTGAAAGTTGAAATAGAATCTCATTTTCTTTTGTGTTCCCTTGATTACTAATGAAAAAGAATTTTCCCATGTTCGGTTTTTTACTTTCTGTTGGTGAATTGTGTGTTTTTTTTCATCCTTTATTTATGGCACCTGTTTTTTTTCTTGCCGTTTAATTTCCTTTGTGATGTTTGCCATGTTTTAGACATAACGAAATCAAAATTTTTTGTACAGTCATATCTTTTGATTTTATCCTCTGGGACTTTTATTGTTTTTAGACTTAGCAATTCCTTCCCCGTTCAGAGATTAAATAATCACCTATAATTTCTTCTAGGTTTTTGTGTTCTTCTTTTCATGTTTAACCTTTTTTTATTTGTCTTATTTATTTTGAAGAACTGTATATTTTTAACCAATTGTTCCATTTCCATTTTCTTGATAATCCTTTATTTCTCCATTGATCTTATAACCAGGATTTTTAAAGAAGCCTTTAGCATGATTTGAAAAGATAAACTTGCATTTAAATATGTTTCTTATGATTAAAAATTTAACACAAATATGAACCATGGCCTTGAAGCAGGAAATTTTGTGGATGTTTAGAGAACAACAAATATGCCAGGAGGTCTGGGTTGTAAGGAGGGAGATAATAGCAAAAAGGAGGTTGGCATCACATTGTGAAAATCATTACTTGCCAAGCCTAGGGGTTGGATTAGTATGCATTGGGAAGTCATCAAAGGTTTTTAAGCAAAGGGATGGCATAATCAGAGCTATGCTTTAGGGAAATTAAGTGAGTAGTGTGGAGGAGGTAGAGGCTGTAGGACCCATTAGGAGGCTGTGAAAGCAAATGCACTTGAGAGGCAAAGGCCCAGAGTAGGAAGGGTCCGAGGTAAGAACAGGGGTCTCAAAAAACGGATGCCCAAAAGGAGCCAGGCTGGGTTGCATCTAGTGGGTAGATGAATGCATGAAGTATGCTTAGACTGGTGGAAATGCATATATACACTGTCTGACCAGAACAGCGACTCTTCAGTTAGATGGGTTTTCCTATGTGAGAGTCGGTTGGTGTTGTCCTATCTCGATTTTTATGTTGTTCATAGGGAAGTTGTAAACCTGGACTTTTATGTGAGGTTTCCTGATTAAAAAAAAAAAAAAAAAAAGTAACTGTGTGCAAACCAAATAAAACATGTTTGCTGGCCAGTATGTGCTACATTAGGCATACCTCAGAGGTAGATTCAGTAGGATTTGCCAGTCATTGGATATAGGGAAAGAAAGAGATTGAGAGGAATCAAGACAACTTCGGAGAAGGTGAAATGGTATAGTGATAGGTGCAGCCCCACACTGTAGCACAGCTCATTCTGGAGCTGGAATGACTGGGCTTGAATCCTGGCACTATGACTTACTAGTTGGGTGGCCTTGGCAAGTCACTTTATCTCTTACCTGTGAAATGAGGATGATAATATTTATCTCATAGGATTGTTCTGAAGATTACGTGTGTAAATATACGTAAAATGTATAGGCCAGTGTCTGGCACAGAGTCCTCTGATACTAGGTGATAATTATTATTTTTCAGTTTTTAACTTTATTTACTTGGGGGAGGGGAAGAGCAGAGAAAAGGGGAGAGAGAATCCGAAGCAGGCTCCCATGCTTAAGCGCAGAACCCAATGCAGGACTCGAACCCACAAACTGTGAGATCATGACCTGGGCTGAAATCAAGAGTCAGATGCTTAACTGACTGAGCTACCCAGACACCCCTAGGTGATAATTATTATGTTGAGTAGTTATTAGAGTAAGCACTGCAGTTAAGAGAATAGGTTGTAGACCCAGCTGGCTTGGGTTTGAATCTCTTAACACTCTTCAGCTGTGTGACCATGGGTACATTACTTCACCTCTCTATGCCTGGCCTATAAAATGGGGAATAACAATACTTTCCTAATTCTGTTGTCTATTAAAGGAACCAATAGAGTGGTCTAGTAGTAACTAGATTTGTTGAGTTCTTTTGAAACTACTTAGGCTTGTTAATGAGAAAAGCAAAATTGAGTGCCCTACCCAGTTAATTAACTGTGATTGTGATGACTTTATTTTCTTTCAAAATTCTCCCTTTGCTTTAGCTTCTTATCAGCAACACTCTGTGATTAAGGTTACAGATTGAGGGCACCTGGGTGGCTCAGTCAGTTAATGTAGCTGACTCTTGATTTCAGCTCAGGTTGTGACCTTGCAGTTCATGGGATGGAGCCCCACGTTGGGCTCTACGCTGTCATTGCAGAGCCTGTTTGGGTTTCTCTCTCTCTTTTTCTCCCTCTTCCCCCACTCGCATGCATGTTCTCTCTCTCTCTCTCAAAACAAATAAATAAACATTAAAAAAAAAAAAAAAAAGGTTCCAGATTGAGCTTGAAGTTACCTTCCAAACTCTCCATTCCCTTAAGTTGGCCCCACCTCCTTCCCCTCTACTGTTGCTCTGGTTCAGGCCTTACAACTTCCTCCCACCTTTGTCACTCAACTCCTATGTTCCTTGTCTCCAGTCCTGTCCCTGCCACAGTTCATCCTCCTCACTGCCCGGGTAATCTTTCTGTATTGCAAAACTAGAATTAATTATTACTTTCGTTTTTGTTGCTGTGGTTTTGCTTACATGCCAATCACTAACATAAGAATTTTTAACTGAATTATAAAACTCTTTTCTAGAGCCAGACATATCAGGTAATCCATACCTTTTATTTTTTCTAGAGAAATCCTTCTTGCAGGCTTTTGTGTCCTGCTCCAAGCTTGACTAGTTGTCCTGTAGGGCCCTTCACAGCTCCCCTTCTTCCCTCCCCGACTTCCCTCCCCGTGATCCTGAGAATTCCTTTGCCTCTTTCCTGTCTTGTAGCCTCTGTTTCCTAAATTGCATTTTCTTTTTTGGTTTACACACATATGTTCCTAGAGCACATTCTCATTAGTTCCTTGAGAAAAGGTGCATGACAGGGAAAGTTTTTGAGACTTTAAATATCTGGAAATTCTTTAATCTTGCTTTCAACTTTGATTTGTAGTTTGGCTAGGAGTAGAATTCTAGATTAGAATGTTTTCCTCCCGAAGTTTTTTTTTTGTTTTTTTTTTTTAACGTTTATTTATTTTTGAGACAGAGAGAGACAGAGCATGAATGGGGGAGGGGCAGAGAGAGAGGGAGACACAGAATCCGAAACAGGCTCCAGGCTCTGAGCAGTCAGCACAGAGCCCGACGTGGGGCTCGAACTCATGGACCACGAGATCGTGACCTGAGCCGAAGTCGGATGCTTAACCGACCGAGCCACCCAGGCGCCCCCCGAAGTTTTGACTGTATTTGAGCCATTGTCTTTTTTTTTTTTTTTAATGTTTATTTTTGAGAGAGAGGGAAAGTCAGGGGCGGGGCAGAGAGAGAGGGAGAGAAAGAATCCAAAGCGGGCTTTGCACTGTCAGCACGGAGCCTGACTTGGGGCTGGAACTCATGAGCCATGAGATCCTGACCTGAGCTGAAGTTGGACGCTCAACCGCACAGCTGACTGAGCCACCCAGGCTCCCCGACCCATTGTCTTTTAGCTTTCAGTTGCCTTTGAGAAGTCAAATGCTACTGATTTCTAGCTATTTGTGTATTGGCAGATCTTTGTCTCTGGAATATTTTGGGATCTTTTCTTTACTTCTATCGTCCTGAAATTTCATAGTGATTCTTTTTTTATTCTTCTTCATTGTCTAGAACCTCATGTGCTTAATTTATGGGAAATTTTCTTTAAACATTTTTTTTATAATTTATTCCTCTCCATTTTCTTTGTTCTCTACAGCTAGAACTTTTTATTATTAGTCAGATATGAATTTTCTTGGGTTGATGCTCTAATTGTGTTATTTGTTGTTCTCTCTCCCTTTTCTGTTTGTTTTTAAAAATCCTACTTCAGTTTGCTCTACTTTGGCTATTTTCTGCTGTCATTTAAAACATTGAACGCTTCTCTCTTGTCCTCTGAAAGTTCTTTTGTGTGGCATTCAGAGGTTCATGGCTATAGTCTTATTTGATTTCCCTGAAGACTTTATAATTTTTTGGAAGTTTTTTCCCCATCCTTTCATTACATCTGTTCCCTCTTGAGCTCTTTGTTTGTTTGGTCATTTTGGTCACTGTCTTTCAGTGACCGTGTCTTTCTTTGAGGAAATATCCCTCAAATGTCTAGTAATCTTTGGCTGACTGCTCATATGAGGAGTGAGGCACTAAAAACTGATAGGAGACTCTGTATGCTTGGGTGGGTCTTGTGCACAGAAAGATTTCAAGGCAGGTTGAAAAGACTGTGAGGGGTTTTGTTTTGTTTTGTTTATTTTTTAATTTGGGGAATCCCCTCATGTTTATATGTGCACCATATTCTTTGAACCAATTTCCCCAGAAACTTCTAGTCTCCTGCCAGAATATATACATGTAGCCGCCAGCATAGTAGAAATGAGCAGAGGAGCGCCTGGGTGGCTTCTGACTTCAGCTCAGGTCATGATCTCATGGTTCATGAGTTCGAGCCCTGCTTTGGGCTCTCTGCTGTCAGTACAGAGCCTGCTTCGGATCCTCTGTGCCCCCTCTCTCTGCCCCTGCTCTTCTCATTCTGTCTCTCTCTCAAAAATAAATAAGTAAGTAAGCAACAACAACAACAAAAGTCTTTAAAAGAAGAAACTGAGCAGAGCAAAGGGGCTTGTGATATGGAGAGGGGTGTCCAGTGAAAAGAATCTCACCATTCAGAATGCAGATTTTCACAATCTCCCTGTGGTTTAGTGTAGCGTTTCATTTCTTTTTTCTTTTTAATTTTTTTAATCTTTATTTATTTTTGAGAGAGAGAGAGAGATACAGAGCATGAGCAGGGGAGGGGCAGAGAGAGGGAGACACAGAATCTGAAGCAGCCTCTAGGCTCTAAGCTGTCAACACAGTGGGGCTTGAACCCACAGACTGCGAGATCATGACCTGAGCCGGGGTCGGACGCTTAACTGACTGAGCCACCCAGGTGGCCCTGTAGCCTTTCATTTCTATCTTCACCTCTAAATGTCTGCAGAAAGTAGGTTTCCATCTTCTGCCAGGTTGCGGAAGCAGATCTAGCCTCTAACTGCTTCTTGCTTCTTACATAAGCTTATATCCCATCCTGTGTTTCAGCTCTGAATCCCTTCCCCTGAACTTCAGAAGCCTCAGTGCCTCAATTCCCTCTCATTCCAGCGTTCTGCAGCTGCACTTGGCACCCCTCCTTGCAGGCAGTTTGCTTTCCGTTCTTCCTGTCCTAGTGAATCAGTTATCATCCGTCCATCTGCTTTCCATCTTCCAAATTTTTGAGGATCTCTCTCCTCTGCTGTCATCTTTCTCAATCTTCTTGTTTTTATGGGCTTACAGCTTAAAAAAAAAAATTCTTTCACTGTTGTTTTACTGGGGTTTCTGACCAGAAATTGAGAAACTTGGGGGTTTCCATTTGCCCAAGTCACCCAGAGGTCTATTGCACTGACTTTTTTCCTGTCTGTCTCCTAAGCTGGGCAGATGCCTTCTCTCATTTTACTCTCTATCCCTAGGGCCCAGGACATAGTGAGCACTCCGAAGTTTGTTGAATGAACGAGTAAATCAATCAATGGTAGCTATCCTTTGGTAGTTTTGCAAAGCATTTGTTTTCTTGATGTTTCTGGAAGCAGAGTGCCTGCAATGCCAGGCTAGATTCTGCCATTGTGGTGAGGCCCAGCTCCTTTGAATGCAGCTGTTATTCACAGTATGCTCGAGTTACTTAGAATTCCCAGTGGGCATTGTTATGCAGAGGATTTTATTAAGTATCCAATGATGAATATATCTCCCCGCTTCTTATTACCAGCCCCCTGAAGCACATCCTTGATGCCCCCAGCTGACTTAATCACCACACAGCTCTCAAGTACCCAACGCATGTTTAATGCACTGCTCTGGTTTTGCCTCTGATGGCACCCATGAGAAGTCTGAGGGCCACTGTTTATCTTGTTAGAGAGAAGAGGTAGGAGGAAGCATCCCAGGGGGGAGTGTAACTCGCGCTTGGGCACATCTGCATTCTGCTGGGAAAGACGCAGATCCCTGAACGGAGCCCAGAGTGAGGTTGTGTGGGTAGTGGCCTCTGCCTCTTATCACCGGTTCAGCAAGTTTAATTTTGTTACACTAAAAATGAGGCTAAAAAAAAAAAAATCAAAAGTTCTGTCTTTTGGGCAACTCCTTGAATGCAAAGCAAGTTTCTCTGTTTCTTTTAAATTAAATTCCAGGTGTCACACTTTCACATTAGTGAAATTTGTGATAGATTAATGTTTTAGTATTAGTTTTTTTTTTTTTTTTACTTCTTTCCATTTTTAAAAATTTTCATTCCTTCTATATGTTCATCTTAATCCTTACTGTCACTTAATGCCTCCTTTTTGGCATTTCTACCTGTTTTTCATAAGTTACAAGTACATAAGCAAGTACCTGGAGAGTCACTACCAGTAGAGTAATCTTAGATCTTGGAAGCAAAACTTTATTTATCCTCTGGTTTTCTCCTTATTTCTTCCCTCTCTTTTCCTCTTCTGAGCCATAAAAGTAAGTAAAATAAACTTGCCTTGTAATCGGATATGATACAACATGTGTGTATTCTGGGGAAAATGTGCTGCTACTTTCTTGGGGAGAAGCCAGAACAGGAAGAGTCTGTATCCCCCCCCTCCCCGTGTGGAAGGGGGCGTCATTCCAGGTGTCATCACTCACTGCTCCACCTTCTCCCTCCTGGTGCTTTCTCTCTGTAGCGGTGACCCAATCATTACCTCCCCTTTCAGCATTCACTAGGAGCCAGGTAAACCAATCCACTCCTAATCCCAGGTTTTTTCTTAGAGAGAAGCTTCTGTGGTTTCCATAAAATGATACACTTTCCAGTAGTCTCTCTTTAATGCCATAAGACTTTGAATAGAACCTTCTGGAGATGGATGCTGCCATTCTAGGAGTTGGGCTAATTCTTCTTTCCTGTTCTGCTCCCAGCATACATACATTACTAAGGGACATTTAAATGGTCCTGCCTGAACTCACAGCCCAATACCACTGTGGAAAATCATCTCTGTCCCTACATAGAGTAAACTTAAACCTGAATCAGAACCTATCCTCTGAATGTCTGTAATTATAGACGTTTGGGAGCTGCTTTCTGGAATGTTTCAGGCACGCCAGACACATTAACCAGTCCTAGACTTGGCACACTCTCTAAACTTTTCACTTTATATGTCAACATTTATATATAATCCTGAGGATAGTATTAATCAAATAAAATACATCTCTTTTTAGACTCATGGTAGGCTGGCAAACTGGAAGATGTCTACAGGTCATTTTTCTATCTAGGTAGAGGGAATAAAAAATTGTAAGGTGCTACTACAGTGTAGGAGAATTGTTGCAGGTGTTTTCTCCCTCAGTCTTAATAAAATTCCAGGTCTGTATCCAGTTTGTGATACAGTTGGACAATAGCCATTTTTTATTAAATATGGAAAATTAGAAACACCTGCCCGCTAAGCTCTTCTAAGCACCTGATTGTAAACAGCAATAATAATGAGTCCTCTTCAGAACCGGTGCCTTTGCCTTCTTCTTCAGTTTTTGCTCTGAGATTTCTGGAAGAATTGCAACCTGATGGAAATACTCAGATTTACAGTCCGGTAGGCCTAGGTATAAATCCAAACCATGCTGTTTATTTGACTTTGAACCAGTTGCTTAATGCTGTTTCCTCATCTGCAAAATGAAGGTAAAATTTCCTACCGTATAGGTCCTGGTGGGGATTAGGGATAATGTAAATAAAGCACCCGATACATCATAATTCACTGACTCACAGATGTACATTTCTTTTTCACATTTTAGTATCTCCGAAACCAGGATGATCTTAAATTTAATGAGTAAGCATGCCGTCATTGTTGAATTGCAACACTGTTGTCCCTTTATTTGTGGTACCTATTGTAAAGTGCTTCTTAAATTGATGACAACTTTGAATTGACAAAATGTGGCGTGCCTCGCTCTCACTGAATAGTAGTCATACTTATGACATACTTTTTTTCTAAGAAAGATTTTAATGGCACCCAGAAAGAATCTGAATTTTTCTAATTTTCCTAGACTTTAATCTGGAGTACCATAATAATTATTCTTGGGAAGAATAGTAATATATATAATAGTAATATAACAAAAAATAATAGTGGATCCTATTTAATTCCTTTATGTCTCATGTGAACAATGCGAAGGTAAAAGGGAGATTTCCTACGATTTAGCAAGAATATGACTGATTGAGGGGCACCTGGGTGGCTTGGTCAGTTGAATGTCTGACTTTAGCTTAGGTCATAATCTCGTGGTTGGTGAGTTTGAGCCCTACATCAGGCTTGCTGCTGTCAGCCTGTCAGTGCAGCACCCACTTCGGACCCTCTGTCCCTCTCTCTCTACCCCTCCCCCACTTGCACTCTCTCAAAAATAAATAAATATTTAAAAAAAGAAAAGAATATGACTGGTAGGATGAGGAGTAGCAAGTAGAAGAAGGGCACGGATGAATATGGGGGGGATTCATGACTTCTGCATAGACAAACACCAAGGTGGCACCTGAATAGGAAAGTTTTAGTGAACCACAATTTTGCTTACAGAGAGGTGCTGGTACCACATACTCATTCTGGCATTCTTACTTTGGAGGATAGAATTTTCTTCCTTTATATCCTTGGGCAGACCGCAAGTCCAGTGACCATCAGTTTTGTTCTTCAAGTGTTTGTTGAGTGCCCCGCAGTGTGCTAGAGGCTGGAGTTACAGAGATGAATAAGACAACTCTCGGCTTCCAGAAGCCCGCATCTAAACCTGTCTCCTGCTACGCTCCTTTCCCCTTCACTCCTTCCTACATCCTTTCTTATTGCTTTAAATAGAAAATATATGAATCATCTCTTTTTGCTTTAGAACATATTTCCTTCGAAACTTTAATACGTTTTCTGGTGTTCACTTTCATCCAAAACAAGCATACCACTGAAAAACAAACATAAAAACTAACATGGTGAAAATTTTGATCATACTTGTAATTAGAAATTCTATCTATCAGTGTAACCTATGTTTAATGTCAATTTGGATATTTGTATAGTAAGCTAATATTAAAAAAATAAGCTAGGATATTAATTAAAATTTTGGTTTTCTTCAGTGACTGTGTTATGTTCCTTTTTTAGATCTTGGTGTAATGTCTCCTTTCTTTGGGGATTCCCAAAAAGGAATGTTATGTGCTTGCATGCCCAAATAAATTTTGTGCCAAAGGAACAGTGACAAATGCAACACAAGGGAAATGACATTTTCAGGTTTTTTAAATTAATATAATGAGAGAGATGAAGGAAGGCACTAATTTAGTGCATTTAAATTTTAAATAAATGTACAAAACAGATTAAGTGAATATAAATATATGACTTTAAAATTACCTAATTTACTCAATTTTATTAGTATTTAGCATCTGTAATAACAGCTAGCAGTAACTGAATACTTGTTACATGCCAGGCACAATTCTAAGCTCTTTAAATGACTGCTTATAACACTCCCATGAGACAGATATCGTTACCCCCACTTTATAGATAAGGAAACAAGGACAGAGACAATAACTTCCTTAAGGGAACATAGCCAGCAGAGAGAGTATTCAAACCTAGATAGTTCTAATCACTGTATTACCTTGGCATTGCTAAGTCCATTATTATTCAGGAGACAGAATCTGTAGCTGTTAGAAAAGTTACTAAAGTTTAATTAAAGTTTGTCATTGAATTTGTCACTGAATAGCCAGCTGGGATTTTAGAAAGAAAAGCAGCATGTATTTAAAATGTATCACCAACCTTTTCTGTTAACACTGCCACATAATTTTGAAGAATAATATTTATTATTTAAAATAAAACTGTCAGAAATTCATTCTAAGTGGATCTCGTATATAAACCATTGGCATTAGAGTAAAGATTATTAAATAAAAACCAGTGTAATAATAATTTCAGAAATCTAATAAAGCTGGACTTGGGTGGTCACTGAATGTGAGGGCCATAAGACAGGGAAAAGTGAATGATAGATAATGCTGAACTTTTTTTTTTTTTTTTTTTTTTTTAATTTTTTTTTCAACGTTTTTATTTATTTTTGGGACAGAGAGAGACAGAGCATGAACGGGGGAGGGGCAGAGAGAGAGGGAGACACAGAATCGGAAACAGGCTCCAGGCTCTGAGCCATCAGCCCAGAGCCCGACGCGGGGCTCGAACTCACGGACCGCGAGATCGTGACCTGGCTGAAGTCGGACGCTTAACCGACTGCGCCACCCAGGCGCCCCAATAATGCTGAACTTTTGACTGGTTGGAAGAAATAGTGATAGCATCCACTTCTTTTGTTTATCATGGAAGTCACAAGAGTGAAGGAGACTTGGGAAAGGCAGTGAGGGCTTGAGGTTGAGGTGACTGTGAGATGGCGTGGTGGGATTTTGCAAAGCAGAGTGAGGAGGTACCAGTGGGGGGACCTGAAGTCCTAGGTTCTAGACTTGCCCTTGCTGGTCATTTAGTGGGTTGACCCTTGGACAAGGTACTTGACATCACTTGGCCTTAATTTCTACATCAAAAGACATTGGAGTTTTATTGGTAAGTGGTTTTCAAACTCTGCTGTACAGAATCCTTCAGGGTGCCATCGATTCTCTTAATGCTTGGGGAGAAGAGTAAACCCTAGTCCAAGTTAACCTAAACAAGTATACTTTAATCACACAAATCACACATATTTGTAATTTGTTTTAAGGAAAGTTTGAAAACTGGTGGATTCGGTGATCTCTTCCAGCTCTAAAATTTTCCGTCTCTTGTTCAGAAATCTGAGTTTGGAATCATCCAACAGCAATAGAATGGATTTTCTGGAGTGAGCAAATGTACAGAGAGCTGAGATTGTGGGCCATTTATTCTTGAACAGTCAGAAGCCATGCATTTCAGGTCTAAGTCTGCATTAGGACCTATCCTTTACAGTGAGCGGGCTGTATTGATATTCCTTCCTGAGTGGTAGCAGAACTTCTCAGTTGTTTCTTGATTTCCTAACATATTTCCAGGACCCCTGGGGTCTCCTTTCCATCCAGTTTAAAAACTTCTTGCTTAAACCATTATCTGCTGGCCCCTGCAAATAAGCTGTCCTTTCTTGGGCTTTCATCCCTCTAAGAAATGTCTCTTCTGCCCCTTGTATATGCGCTCGAACACATACATGCTTTCTGTCTGTCTCTCTCTCCAAATTTCTCCGTTATATCCTGCCCAGCCAAAGCCAAGATTTTACGATTCAGTGTAAGTACTGTCTTCAAAGGGTGACTGAGTACACTCCAACCCCCTACAGAACAATGTTTTATAGCTTACTCAAAGTCAGGTTGGCCGGCAAGTGTAGAATGGAACAGTTTTGATTGGACTGAGACAGCATTTTGGCAGAATATGTCTCCTAACCCAGGTCAAATTATCGCATAAGAAACTTGAGTGGATTATGTCATTTAAAAACTTATTTGGGACTAGGTTATCTGCCTATCACTCCCCCAAATAAAACTGAAGATGTAGGTGAAACTGAGAATGGGAAATAAGTTTCCAAAAATGATCTTAACTATTTCAAGGAAGTAAGGTAAAGTCAGCTCCCTAAAAGGACTACCAAGACTCTAGGATTTTTACGTGGTCATCATTTCGTGGCTCAAGAGCTATGTAGAATGGAGACAGTTGTTTGGAAAAAGCATTCTAGGTGGATAGCATGGGGCTGCAGTGGGAGGTGTTAGGATGTTGAAGGAGGGAGAGGAATCCTTAAGTTACCTGGAGGAGATGTTAGGAAGTAGCATTTCTTTCCTCTGGTGTTCAGCATCGACCTTACCGCTTGAGGACCTTCGTGAGAAGTAGCACACACTCTTCCGTAGGCTGCAACTTGGCAGTTACAGCACATAGTACAGATGCCTGTTGTATTGCATCAAGTTTACATGGAGCATCAAGTTTTTTAAAAAATGAAACCATTATAAATTCTGGCAGTTTTTATGGTATAATTAAAATGTCTAACAGGATACCTCTGGGAAACTAAATGCAGTTTTACTATTTATAGAGCCAGCCGAGGTGGTGTTTCTTGCCAACTTTCATATCTTATGACCTATAAATTGCTCTTAATAGCTAATCTGTCATCTCAGCTTCTCATACAAGAAAGCTTGTTTCCTTATTAATCTGTTAATTTGCATCTGCAAAGGACATTTACAAATCCTTGGTTCGAAAACATTGCTGTATTAATGCTGGGCATTATAAATAATTTATCACCTGTGATAGCAACTCTTAGGTCTAGGTAATAGATCTTTCTGACACTGTGTTATTCTTCCAACCCTAATATAATTTTGATAAAAATAATTATTATGAAAGCTCCTCTGGCCCCACACTATTAGAAAAGGCTGACAGGTTACTATGGAGAAGCTGTAATGACCGCTAACCACTCTCTAAGCTCAGAGTCATAGATTCAAACCAACTGTTCCCACTGTGGCATAGTACGTGGTGGAAAGAATTCCAATGTGCACAAACCACCCTCTTTTCTTTTCAGTAACAAGTGCACAACAGGCCTCCAACCCTAGCTTTAGGTATTGGGACAAACTAGTTAGATTGAGTATAATAAAGCTGGCACCAATTATTGAGCACACACGCACAAAAATGATTGAAGAATCCCAAAGACCATATAATTAAAACTTGCCGGTTTGGGTGGTATTTAAGTCTCTTCCTCAGGCTGTTGGCTGTTCACAAATCTTAGAGATCCCCTTTCAGGAAGCATTCTTCTTACCAACAGCTTCAGTATTTAATTATTTTGTTTGTGTTTTGTTGATTTGTTTTATTCTCTATTTAAATCCAAGAAGGATTTGTGGGAGCAGGGCATAAAACATATATGGGAGGAAATCAGAGTAATGAGAGCATTAGGATTATGTCATAAGGCTGAAGCCAGGACAGAGTCCACACATATTAGGGGATTCTGTCTGGGGAAACTCTGCGTCGAGCCATAAGCTTCCTGGTAATCCAAACAAAAAGGTAAATTTGACCACTTATAATATTCACAGTTTTTTAAAAAGATAAAACCATAGCATCTCCTTGGTAGAAGCATTGAAATCTGAAAGAAATGTTTCCATTGGTCTTTAAAAAGATGGCATTGGGTGATACCGTGGACAATGTCCTCAATAATACAGATAATAATTTCTTTTGATTATTTTTGTCCAGTTGGTTTTGTGTGACTGTTGAGTAGGTCACTCTGAGTGTTCATGACCATTAACCTTTTACACAGACTTACTTTATCAGCTCAGTTGCTGATAAGGGTAACTTTTCAAGCTACAGTACACTTATTAAATAGAGTGTGTGTCATTTCAGACTGTAGGAAGTGCACAGACCCCATAGAACCTAATTCAGTCTCCTGTTTCTGTAGTTTTCTATTGGGGTGGCTATTGATTCCCTCTAAAGAGGCCTGCAGTTTGGCTAAAGTATTACCAAGTAGGCACTTGTCTCTGGGTTGAGACCCCTCCCCTGCTCACACTCTGTGTCTCTTTCTCAAAAAATAAATAAACATTAAAAAAATTTTTTTAAAGAAAGCTTTTAAGAAGATTAGCTAAGTTCTGATTTTAGTACTTAAATCTTCTCAGATTTAGTTTTTCTATAAAAATATCTAAAATTTCCACATCCATAGCCTATGGTAATTGGTCAATGCCTAAACTCTCATCATCCAGAAACATGATAATTCAAATAATTGAATGACTAGGTAGTGCTAACTTTAACTATGATGACTAGAGCATGAAAATTACTGATTTATGCTAAGTATCATATTGATAAGGCCTAGGCCAGCTTATGCTATAATAACAATAAATCCCCAAATCTCAGTGGCTTAAAACAACAAAGATTCCTTTCTTGTGCCCAGTGCATAGTCATTATGGGTCAGCCAGGGCTCTGTGCCATATTGCTCTGCTTGTCACTTGAAGTTCAATCCTGGTGAAGCAGTGTGTGGCAAAAGGAAGAAAGGACGCAGCGAAGCACCCACTGTTCCTAAAGTTTCACCTGGATGTGATTACATGTATTGGCCAAAGAAGGTCATGTAGCCACTCACACCCGACTTCATGTAGGCAGCGATGTGAATCTTACCTGCTTGGAAGGAGAGAAGCCAGAATATTTGTGAACAGCTCGAAAGACTGAGTTAAATATCAACGGTGCTTAAAGTAATTCTTATTATATTCTAACTGGTTGTTATTTCAGCGAAGCATTGTGTTGTTGGGACTACTGATCTCCCCTCTTTTTACCTGTTTCCTGGAAATACATGAAAGTACGGATCTGATCGTGTCAGCCCCCTGCTTAAACTGGTGGCCATTATTGCCTCACTGGGTGGATTGTAAATTCCTCAGTGGAGGCTCAACTGTAATGTAGTCAAATGAGCATGAGAACTAGGGTCTGAAGTGTGTGGGTCTGAACCCTGGTTTTGCTATTAACTGTATACTTTTAGGCATGTCACGTTAACACTTTGAATCTAGTGTTATCTCACAAATGTATATAATAATAACAACACACTTCAAAGAGTTGTCATAATGATCAAATGAAGCAGCATACACGGAAATGGAAAACCCTTTAGATTTTGCAAATTGACGGGCGATAGAACTTCTCCATACCTGCTCCCCTGTAGCTACTGTCCCTACTCCCAGGTCTGAGTGGCTTCTTGGTCTCCAATAATTACACACGCTGTCAGACGTCATGCCTTTGTTCATACTGTTACCATTTCCCAGAATTATCCACTCCTCAGAGGAGCAAAACTCCCAATTTATTTATTTTTAAATTAATAGACTTCATTTTGTAGAGCACTTTTAGATTTATAGAGAATTGAGTAGATAGTACAGAGAGATCCCACTTGCTTGCTCTCTTCCACTCAGTTTCCCCTATTCTTAACATTTTGTGTTAGTGTGATACAGTTGTTACAAATGACAAATCAGGGGTGCCTGGGTGGCTGGTTGGTTGAGCGTCCGACTTCGGCTCAGGTCATGATCTCACGGTCTGTGAGTTCGAGCCCCGCGTCGGGCTCTGTGCTGACAGCTCAGAGCCTGGAGCCTGTTTCAGATTCTGTGTCTCCCTCTCTCTCTGCCCCTCCCCTGTTCACGCTCTGTCTCTCTCTGTCTCAAAAATAAATAAACGTTAAAAAAATTAAAAAAAAAAAACAAATGACAAATCAATATCGGTATATTATTGCCAGCTGAAGTTCACAGTTCACATCGTTTACATTAGGGTTCACTGTTGGTATTGTACAGCCTATTGACAATGCATTATGTCCTGTGGCCACCATTTAGGTATCATGCAGAAGCGTTTCACTGTCCTAAAAATTCTCTGTACTCCACTTATTTATTCATTCTTTCCCTGCAACCACTGATTTCCTGTTTTCTTTTTTCTTTTTTCTTTTTCTGTAGTTTTGCCTTTTACAGAATGTCAATAGTTGGGATCATACAGTATGCAACCTTTTCAGACTGGCTTCTTTCATTAAGCAATGTATATTTAAGGGTTCCTGGATGTCTCTTTGTGGCACCATCCTTTCTTTTCAGCACTGAGTAATATTCCATTGTAAGGATGTCCCAGGGTTTATGCATTCACCTTTTGGAGGACGTCTTGGTTGCTTCCAGTTTTTAGTAATTATAAATTCATATGCAGGCTTTTGTGTGAACATAAGTTTTTATTTCATTAGGGTCAGTACATGGGAGCAGGATTGCTGGATCATATGGTAAGAATATGCTTAGTTTGTAGGAGACTGCCCAACTGGCTTCCAAAGTGCCTGTCCCATTTTGCATTCCTACCAACAATGAAATGAGAGTTCCTGTTGCTCCACATCCTCACCAGCATTCTGTGTTGTTAGTTTTTTGGATTTTAGTTATTCTAATAGGTGTGTAGTGCTATCTCATTGTTTGAATTTTCAATTCCCTGGTAGCATATGATGTGAAGCATCTTTTCTTATGCTTATTTGCCATCATTATATCTTCTTTGGTGAGGGTGTCTATTCAGATCTTTTGCCCATTTTAAAATTGTTTTTTTTTTAATTTTTTGTTAAGCTTTTAAGGTTTTGTGTATTTGTTTGCATATTTTGGATACAAGCCTTTTGTCAGATATGTGTTTTGCAAATATTTTCTCACAGCCTATGGCTTATCTTTTAATTTTCTTAACAGTATCTTTTGCAGAGCAGTTTTTTTTTTTACGTTTATTTATTTATTTGAGAGATACACTGCATGAGTAGGGGAGGGGCAGAGAGGGGGAGAGAGAGAGGATATCGAGCAGGTTCCACACCGTAAGTGCAGAGCCCAGTGTGGGGCTTGAACTCATGAAACCGTGAGATCATGACCTGAACCAAAACCGAGAGTTGGATGCTGAACCGACTGAGCCCCCGGGCGCCCCTACATAGCACTTTTAAATAAAGTTCAACTTATCACTTTTTTCCCCCATGGGTCATGCCTTTGGTCTTATATCTGAAAATTCAATTGCCAAGCCCCAGGTCCCCTAGATTTTCTCTCATGCTATCTTCTAGGAGTTTTATAGTTCTGCATTTTACATTTTGATCTATGAGCCATTTCAAGTCGGCTTGTGTTAAAGATGTAACGTCTGCGTCTAGGTTGACCTTTTTGCATATGTGCATGTCTGGTTGCTCTAGTACCCTTTGTTGAAAAGACTATCCTTGGGGCGCCTGGGTGGCGCAGTTGGTTGGGCGTCCGACTTCAGCCAGGTCACGATCTCGCGGTCTGGGAGTTCGAGCCCCGCGTCAGGCTCTGGGCTGATGGCTCAGAGCCTGGAGCCTGTTTCCGATTCTGTGTCTCCCTCTCTCTGCCCCTCCCCCCGTTCATGCTCTGTCTCTCTCTATCCCAAAAATAAATACACGTTGAAAAAAAAAATTAAAAAAAAAAAAAAAAGAAAAGACTATCCTTTATCCATTGAATTACCTTTGCTCCTTTGTCAAAAATTAGTTGACTATGTTTATGTAAGCCTAGAGACTTTTCATGAATGGACGAAAAGATGAACAAATCAACCGACAGACCCTAAATATGCCAATGTCTGTGTCAGCTTTGACCACTTGAAGTAAAGTGCTTTTAGCAATATTAAGTGTTGGATGTGCCAATGATTCTAGAATACCCCTGGGTAAAGGGCGAATTTTCTCATGCCTACATTTGAATAAGAATATGAGTAATGCGCTTCAGTATATGAAAATGATTATACATCTTACCATCAATGGGGCAAGCGTCTTGTGTTGTCTTTTTAGTTCTGGTGACATAACTTCATGTTCTATTTTCTGGTCATTTTCTACCACATCTTTAAACTTTTTATTTAGTACTTACCACAGCACTGGAAGGTATTGTCCCATTTTACAGACAAGGAAACTGGGGCTCAAAGACGTCACATAACTTGTGCAGCATCACACAGTTTGTCATTGAACCTGTGTGTGCCTGATCTGAGAGTCTGTCCCTTTTCTTCTACATCGCTCTCCCTCTTGGGTTGTAGTGGGTTAACTTAGGACCTTGGGATTGTGGATGCTGAACTCGCAGGCATGGAATACAAGGTGCATGTGGATTTAGTCAGTAAAGAAGAAAAACCACATTTCTGGTACTAGCTAGTGTACTCCCCCCCCACCTTTTTTTTAATGTTTATTTTTGAGAGAGAGAGCGTGCAAGAGCAAGCAGGGGAGGGGCAGAGAGAGGGAGACAGAGCATCCAAAGCAGGCTCTGCATTGATAGCAGAGAGCCCGATGCGGGGCTCGAACTCACAAACCCTGAGATCATGACCTGAGCCCAAGTCGGTCGCTTAACTGATTGAGCCACCCCGGTGCCCCTGTATTTACCCCTTTAAGAAACTACCTGCAGTATTCTTTGTATGTGCAGTTAATCTCCCCACAAAAATATAACCCATATGAAAAATACATACAGTAAGAGTTGGGGGGGATTGCTAGATGTGAAGGAAAACAATCATAGGCTTTAAAATAATCTTTAATGGAAAATAAAGTAAAATAAAATAATCTTTAATGGTCATGTTATCAATGTGGTTATAGTTTGGGTAGTTTAAACTTTCTCTATTTTATGCTCAAGCCAGAAGTTTAAAGGTGGTTTGAAAATGTATGAGCAAATTTCCTTCTTTAGTCTCATGAAACAGACTTGTCAGATGTGGTTCTTCTGCAAATATTCAGGTCACAGAGCAAAGGGTGAGGACTCCTGTGTGCTATGTCTACAGCTGATATCATGCTTTGGCAGGAACATGAGTAATTTATATCCTGTAGAAAGAGAAAAGTATTGTCTTATCCCAACCAGATAGTTTGTTAGCGTAACTGTTTGTGTGCATTTTAGTATTCAAATACAGATGTTCCAAAATGTTTCCACTGTGGGAAGCAGCTGCTGCTATTCTAGCACAAAAATCTCAAAGAGATTAATCTACAAAGGCAGTGTGAACCTTAGTGGCAAATGTAGCATCTGCTTGAGGTGGGGCCTGTGATTCCCCATAGAGGGTGGATCTTCAGATTCTCGTTAACAGCCCGAAACCATGTTTCAGATCTAAGCTTATTCTACAGGAACAGGAACAAAGACAAGTGATTAATTTGTAATTCACTTAGCTGATAAATATCATCCCATGTTATTTGCCCAAGGGCTGTAAAACACTGGACTTTATTTCCTGTGGCAACTGATAGGAATATAGTTGTTTGGTCATAATGACTGATGTTTTCAGTTGCCATTACTGGCTTCTGCTAGGTGACAGAGCTTCGCCCAGCCAGCTTGCAGTCGTAAACCATCCATCCACACCTTAGTGATGCACTCACAGAGAACTTTATGGTTTCTGCAGGACACTCACATGCACTGCTTCATCTGTCCCCATCCTTGCCTTGGAAAGTATGTACACTGTCCTTATCAGTCCAATTTACATATAAAGGAAATCTGGATGAAGGAGTCAAGTGACTTCTCGGGGTTACACAGCCAGGGCTTCTGACTAAATCCTGTTCCATCCTTATATTGCATCAAGACTGCCTCTCTAATTTCAGAGGCTGTGATGTGTGCTTCATAAATTATATTATCCTTTCTAGAGATGCTGGTTTCTGGGACACCTGCCATGGAGAGCCGCAGCCTGATGGCGCTGCCTAGTAACTGGAGGGTGCCCCAGGAAGAGCGAATATAGTAGTCCTTCCCTCATTTTCCCACACCCCAGAGGGGTAATGCCCAATACTCCCTTTCCTTATGTTCAGAGAACTTCAGCCATGGAGCTCCTGTGTCTCCGTAGCATTTAGAGAAATGAAAATCAGAAGCAGGAGATCCCGTGGCTATCATTTGCCATAAGCTGGAAGTTCCTAGGATCAGAGATGCCTGGGGTGTTGTGCCTGCCCCAGGCCTTATAAAGTCTATCCCCTGCAGTGTTTGAGGGCTCATTGCCTCCAACCAGATCTACGATTTGGAATTATCTAGTGAATTATTTATGTTTTTTACATTTGACGGAGGCTCATGGCTGAGTTTGAAAACACTCAATTCCTGGTGCACTGCTGGGACCTAGAACTGTCTGGAAAACTGAGGCTCACCTCAGAGCAGTTAAGTTTCTAAAGGTCCCAGAGCTAGTAATGGGCAGTACAGTTTTAAATCAAATGTGTCTGATTCTCTTTTTTTTTTTCTTTTTTGAAGTTTCTTTATTTTGAGAGACAGATAATGTGAGGGGGGGTGGGGCAGAGACAGAAGGAGAGAAAGAGAATTCCAAGCAGGCTCCACACTGCCAGTGCAGAGCCTGTCGCGGGGCTTGATCCCATGAACCATGAGATCATGACCTGAGCTGAAATCAAAAGTTGGGCACTTAACCATCTGAGCCACCCAAGCACCCCAAGTGTGTCTGATTCTAAGTTACACTAGCTCTTTAGTGAAAAATCTGTGTGCAACAAAGATTTCTAGGTAGGAGGGTTAGTGGACTGTGTTCTGCTCCTTAACCAGGCTTGGGTAGAGAACCCCAGAGAGTGAGGTGGGAGGACCCATTACAGAAGAAGAGGAAAGAGGCTCTGAGTCCCTGGGCCTGTAGCAAAGGAGGAAAAGGAGACTGTTGGGTGGGGGGAGGGGAGTTGTGGGCAGCAGAAAGGCCCGTGTGCAATGTGCTGATGTGCACTTCTAACCTTGTCCCAAAGAGACTCCTCAAGTGGGAAGCTGAGACCAGGATATGTCCAAGTGGTGTGCTCTTTGGTGACGTCATTGCTGCTCCTGCTAGAAACACACTACTGCAGCATTGTGACCTCTCTGGAATCATTTGTGCTCTTCTCTACTCAGAGAAAAACCCAAAAAAGTAAATTTCTAAGTATTTATTTCCCCTCTGTTTTCCCAAATCTCTTTGTTGGAACATCCGTGAAATGATAAAAGCAACTTAAAATGGTATGGAACCCTTTTGCAAATACACAATTTGCAAACACCATTCTTTATGGTGGTCAGTGCTTGAGTGATTTTGATCAAGAACTGCTATTTCGCAGGCAAAGAAATAGAGTGGCAAATCACTCACTTCTATAAAATATTAATAAAAGTGTTCTGAAGTATATGAAGAACACATCTCATAAAGAAATACCCTTACTCCAGGTGGGACAGCTTTGCTTCCTTGTTATTCCCTAGCCTTGGGGCCCTAGTGGAAATCATTTGCCTACCTGTGACTGAGCACACCCTTGGTTCTGCCGGGATCACATGCTCCTGTCGAGAAGAGGGTTCATTATGAAGAAAGGAGGATACATGGGTTTAGCTGTAGGCACAGTATGAACGAAGGGAAGGGTAGGCAAGTCTCCAACTTGTAGAATCAAAAGGTGGGTGGGGGATGGGTTAAACAGGTGATGGGATTAAGAAGGGCACTTGTGATGAGCATATAACCGGGTGTCGTACGGAAGTGTCGAAGCACTAAATTCTACACCCGAAACGAATATTACACTCTATGTTCATTAACTGGAATTTAAATAAAAACTTAATTATTAGCAATTAAAAAAATAAGGAGGTTAGAAAAAGCCCAGTGTAACTTCCCTTTTATGTCTCTGCAAAGGAGTTAGAAACCAAAGACCTAGAATCCAAGACTATATACACTTGGGGAAGATTCCAGAACCCTTGTAACTCTTTTGTTGTTTTTGTTGTCCTTATTGGGTTCACTCTATCAACATACAGTCCTTTTCTGAAACCTTTAAGACAAAAAAGGCTCATGTACTTTTCTTTACACAAGAACCACAGGTGAGGCCAGTATTGTGAGGAGACGAGGAATATAGCATCTTTGTGCACAGAGGCCAGGGTCAGAAGAGCCTCTAGGCATGAGGAACAAAGCTGGAAGAGTCAGTGTGGGCCTGAAAAGAGGTGGTGAGGCCAGATGGGGACCCCCCCCCAGTTAGAGGCCTAGGTTGGAACCACCCATTTTTTCCTCTGGGGTTTGTCCAAATCTAAGCCCTCCGTGGTAATCAGCACTGGTAAAGTCCCACTGAGGGAACAAAAAGATAAGAGAACAGGATCCTCCAGTGGGTCCCGAGTCACAAAATTATCAATCATCATCCTAAACATCTCCCTTACCACTAATCTATCCATTTGCTTTGGCAGAAAGCATTAGAGAAATGCCCAGGAATGCAAAGACCCAAGCATGGATTTTTCATGAATTTCCTCGGCTATATTATATGTCATAATTAATTCTGGTTTTCCTCAACATTTTCTTACACTACAGAGGTTAGTGGCCATTAACAGAGTTATAGCAGAATACTAGAAATGTCAATAAGTCTTTAAACGAAAATGAAGGTTATATGGAACACAGCCTTTTTCTATGTTTCTATGAGATTAGGTATTAAAAGTTACTGATTAAACTACAGTTGTCTTTTATTAGGAACTTGCTGTTTGGATGGGCTCTTTTTCAGTTGTGCACAGGTCTGCAGCCCACTGATAGAAACACCATTAGGAGTTGAGTTGGATGGTCACAGGCAAACCCTGAACGTTTTATCTGCTAAAACAAGCCAAAGCCACTTTCTGATGTGCTTTTCATTCTCTCTTTATCCTTTCCCCATCCAGGCAGCTTCATCAGCCCTGAGCAGTCTGGGCCACGTGTACACAGCCATTGGTGACTACCCCAATGCACTGGCCAGTCACAAGCAGTGTGTTCTTCTTGCCAAGCAATCCAAAGATGAGCTTTCGGAGGCCCGAGAACTTGGCAACATGGGAGCTGTGTATATTGCCATGGGTGACTTTGAGAACGCTGTGCAGTGCCATGAGCAGCATCTGAAGATAGCCAAGGACCTGGGGAACAAGCGAGAAGAGGCCCGGGCCTACAGCAACCTGGGCAGTGCCTATCACTACAGGAGAAACTTTGACAAGGCCATGTCTTATCACAACTATGTGCTGGAGCTGGCACAGGAGTTGATGGAGAAGGCCATTGAGATGCGGGCCTATGCCGGCCTGGGCCATGCTGCCAGGTGCATGCAGGATTTGGAGAGAGCTAAACAGTACCATGAGCAGCAGCTGGGCATTGCTGAAGATCTCAAGGACCGGGCTGCAGAGGGGCGAGCGTCCTCCAATCTGGGTAAGGACAGGATTGCTTGCGGGATTTCAGGGTCAACGCCTTGGGGCTGGAAATAGCTGAGGTAGCCCACTATCTCTTACAGGAATCTGTGTGTTTGTAGTCAAAAGAATCTCCGCATTGTGTGTGTTGTGTATTTCTTTTAGATATATTTCCTTAGAGCCTGCCTGGTCTAAATCACACGGTCCTTCCTGCCATCACAGTGCTGCAAGGATTAGAATTCTGAATACTGGAAAAACAAAACACCCCAACCTTGTAATCTGTTTAAAGAGAAGAGCAACCAGATTTATCTAATTAGAGAGAAAGAGAATGAAATCAGGATATAAAAGCTATGTTTGCTTTAAATGAAAGAGAAGCTGCTAGGAAGTCATCAATGGAAGGGAATTTGAGAAGAATTTTGTTTAAAGGGATTTCTTTACTGGGTGACTTTAATGCCACAGGAAACCGTATTTTTTCCTCAAAAGTGTGTGTATTCACAAATGACGCTGCTAGTTTTAGTGTAAATGCAAAATTATTTTTGAAAGATCTATTTAAATAAGTTATATTTGCAGTCACTGTTTGATAGTACTTGGTTATAATTAAGACATAAATTTGGTGGAATTTATATGTCATGGTGAGAGACAGTAAGTATTGGTAACTGGCTGCTTTTTAGAAGACACTGTTACCTTGTTTCTACTCAAACAGATGTGGGTACACGATGAATGGAGGGAACAGATGCATTTGCAAGTATGAGCTGAACTCATCCCTGAGTCCCATTGTTTGTTCTGTGTCCACATGGACTCGGGCAGGGAGAGGACAAGGAGAATGTCGCCTTATTGCTACTAGTGTATGTTTATCAGGTATTAGTAGCAGCGGAAGGTAAAACTCAGCCCCCTTTTCTTATGACCTACAAAACCAAGGCACCCCTTGTCTATTTATATAATTTTAGCACTCCTCCGTCACCTCTACCTCTGCTTATTGTAACCATATGTTTCCTGAATATAGTTGTTAGAAAATGTCTGGCAGATCCCTGGAGATTACTCTGAAGATAGTATCGAGATCTGAATGAGAGTCTAGAGAGTCTGATAAGAACCGTAGAAATAAGCTCTTGGCATTATATATTCATTCAATAGATTGCAAGTATTTATTGAATCATTACTCAGTGTTGAATCCTGGAATAGTTGCCCTAGGGATAGAAATGTTACAAAAAAAAAAAACTTTGCCCTCAAAGAACTTACAATTTAGTAGGGAAAATAAGACAAACACATAGGGCAACAGTGGCTTCTCTACAAGACAGTATTAGTGATGCTGGCGTTTCCGTGAAATTGCAAGAAGGAAGACCCCGAGGGCTGGGAATAGTCTGGAAACTTCTTGGAGGAGATTATAGACCTCTTTACACCTTGAATAACAGGTGAGATTTGGCCAGGAATGAGATGGCATTGATGGGAAGGCATATATGTAAAAGAATGGATTGGCATGTCTGAAGGACGGTGGCAGAGTACCCTTCAGGAATACACTAGAGGATGGCAGATGAGTATGAAAACTAGGCAAGAGATACGCTAGCAGAAACTCCTGAGGGCTTTGAAACGTAGGAGTAAGAAGATAGACTAGATATTTAAGGAAGGCAAGTGAGTGGCACGTAGGATAGATTGGAGGGCTTGGAACCTGGAGTTTAGAAGGCTGTTCAAATTGACCATTCAGATTTTCTTTATCATCTTGTGTCAGGTTTGATAAGTTGTATTTTCCAGAGACTTTGCTCGTTTCATCTAAGTGTTGAATTTAGTGACATTAAGTTGTTCAAAATATTTTCTTATTTTCCTTTTAGTGCTTGTAGGCTATCTAGTGAGGTGCCCTCTTTCAGTTTTGTTATTGGTAGTTTGTATTTTGTACCTGAAAACCACCTCACCACCCCCCCCCCCCCGCCCCCGTTTCTGGATCATTCTACTTAGAGATTTATCAGTTTTCTTGATCTTTTTGAAGAACTGAGTTTTGCTTTTGTTAATTTTTTTATTGCTTGTTGTCTCTTTTCTATTTCACTTATTTCTGGTTTCTTTTTTATCATTTTCTTCTTGCTACTTACTTTGCTAGCTTCTTTTTTTTTTTTTTAATTTTTTTTTTTCAACGTTTATTTATTTTTGGGACAGAGAGAGACAGAGCATGAACGGGGGAGGGGCAGAGAGAGAGGGAGACACAGAATCGGAAACAGGCTCCAGGCTCTGGGCCATCAGCCCAGAGCCCGACGCAGGGCTCGAACTCACGGACCGCGAGATCGTGACCTGGCTGAAGTCGGACGCTTAACCAACTGCGCCACCCAGGCGCCCTTTGCTAGCTTCTTAAAGTCAAACCTCAGGTGATTGACCTTGACCTTTCTTCTTTTAATACAAGCATTTAAAAATATAAAATTTCTTTAAACACTGCTTTACCTGCATGTAATAATTTTTACCAGAGTATGTTTTTATCTTCACTGAACTTAAAATATTTTCTAGGATCATTTATGATTTCTCTTTACCTCCTAGATGGCTTATTTAATTTTAAATATTTTGGATTTTCCTAGACACATTATTATCATCAAATTTAGTTTATTTATTTTTAAATTTAGCTTAATTTCATTGTGGTCAGAAAACATACTTCGTAGGATTTCAACGGATGTAATGTCATAGATGTCAGTCACAGTGGTGATGGTGCTGCTCAGGTCATCTTTGTTTTGATTTTCTTTCTTTCTTTCTTTCTTTCTTTCTTTCTTTCTTTCTTTCTTTCTTATTTTGTCTATATGTTTTGTCAATTGCTAAGGAGATTGTTAAATCTCCAATTATTATTGTGATCTTGTCTGTTTCTCCATTTGCTTCTGTGAAACATGGCCTCATAGACTTTGAAATTCTGTCATTGGACAAATGTTCATTTGTGTGTTTGTCTTCCTGACAGATTGACCCTTTTATCATTATGAAATAGTTCTTTTTTTGTCAATGGTCATACCTTTTTGTCTTGAAGTCTACTTTATCTGCTACAAATATACTCACTGCTACTTTCTTATACCTGTTGTTTGTATGGTCCATCTTTTTCCATCTCTTTACTTTCTATTTAATCTGTGTCTTTAGTTTGTTAACTGCAGATAACATCTAGTTTGATTTTGCTTTTTTATTGATTTTGACAATTATGGCCTCTTAATTAGAGAATTTCACTCGTTTAACATTTAATGTCATTATTGATGTTATATTTAGGTCTGTCATTTTACTGTTGGTTTTCTGTTTGTCCCATTTATACTTTGTTTTCTGTTCTTCCTTTCCTACAATCTGTGGTTAATTTAATCAGATAGGTTTTATTTTAACTTGTCTATTTGCTTTTTAGCTCTACCCCTTTGCATTTATTTTAGTGGTTGCTCTAAGATTGCGTTATATTATCCTTAAATTTTCACAATCTACTTTGAGCTAATACCATACCACTTCCCTTAAAATGTAAGCGCCTCACAACTTTATAAACCCATTGAAACTGTTCTTTATGCTGTAGTTGTCGCATATATTACTATGTCTATATTCTTTGTAAACTTCACAATACAGTGTGTTTTTTGTTCTATACAGTTATATTAAAGAATTAAGGGGAAATATCTTTTCTGTTTACGCACTTACTTATCATTTGTGGTACTTGTGGTCATTCGTAGAGATCCGCGTTTCCATCTGGTATCATTTATCTTCAGTCTAAAGAACTTCATGTAGCATTTCTTGTAGTGCAGGTGTGCTAGTAATGAATTCTTTTCATTTTTACTTACTTTAAAATGTCTTTATTCACCTTTGTTCTTGAAGGATATTTTTGGTGGATACAGAATTCTAGGTTGATGGATTTTTTTAAAAAAGCAGTTTAAAGTAGTCTTTCCATTGTTTTTTGGTCACTATTATTTTGATGATATGTCAGTAGAATTGAAAGTGTGTAGAGCATGTGCTA
The DNA here is from genome assembly GCF_016509475.1 of Prionailurus bengalensis. Taxonomy (NCBI): domain Eukaryota; kingdom Metazoa; phylum Chordata; class Mammalia; order Carnivora; family Felidae; genus Prionailurus; species Prionailurus bengalensis. The sequence goes on from NC_057356.1 coordinate 24,318,043, forward strand.
ATTCTTTCTTGATTGCTTTCAAGATTTTCTCTACTTTGGTTTTTAGCAGTTTAACTGAAATATACCTAAATGTGGATTTCATTATATTTTTCCTTCCTCTGCTACTTTGAGCTTTAGAATCTACAGATACAGATCTTTCCTCAAACTTAGGAATTTTTTACTTATTATTTTCTCAAATGTTTCTTCTTGCCCATTCCCTCTTTCCTCTGTTCATGAGACTCTGCATTACTCTTAAGTCTTTCAATATTGTGCTATGTATTACTGAGGGTCTGTTCACATTTTAAATCTTTTTTCTCTATATTCTTCAGATTTGAAAATTTCTGTTAATCTGCCTTTAAGTTCAATAACTCCTTATTCTGTCATCTCCAGTCTGCTTTTAAACCCATCCAGTGATACCAAGTTTGAGATTCCCGAAGACTGTTCTCACTTCAGACATCAACCATGAGCATGGGTCTCCAAGACCACCCTCGGGTTCAGTAATTCACTAGAAAGACTCCCAGAATTCACTGACAGCTGGTATACTCATGGTTATGGTTTACTACAACGAAAGGATTCAGATTAAAGTCAGCCAAGGGAAGAGACACATGGCAGGAGAGTTCTAAGCAGGAAGCTTTTCGTTGTCTTCTCCCAGTAGAGTCACAGACAGTGCCAGTGCCTGAAAAGCAACAATATCTGACAATGTGCACAGACTATTATCAATCAGAGAGGCTCACTGGAGCCTCGCTGTCCAGTTTTTATTGGATCTTGGTCTCATAGATAGGTTGACCACCTGTTGGGCAATCTTCATTTCCAGCCCTCCAAAGGTTGAGCTGAAAAGCGCCACTGTAAATCACACGGTTAGCATCAACTATTTGGCAATGGTCAACACCCTCATGTAAACAAAGACACTCTTAGAGCATTCTAAGGGCTTAGAGATTGCTTCCCAGAGCTGGGGGTAAAGTCCAGACCTCTCTTTGGGCAAGGTTAATTCTTTACTGCGTAAGTGAATTTTTTATCAGACATATATTGTATTTTTAGCTTTAGAATTTCCATTTGTTTCTATTAATAAACATTTCAGTTTTTCTGCTAAGATTTATGTTTGTTCACTACATCTGTTTTTCCTGTACATAGCCAAGCCTATTTATTACAAAATCTTTTAAAACCTTGTTTGCTAATCCTGTGTGAGTCACCTCAGAGTTAGACCCCGTTATTTTTTAAATCCAGTATAGTTAACATACAGTATTGTGTAGTTTCAGGTGTACAATATAGTGATTCAACCATTCTATACATTACTCCGTGCTCCTCATGGTGAATATACTCTTAATCCCCTTCACCTGTTTCACCTACCTCCCCACCTGCCTTCCGTCTGGTAACCATCAGTTTGTTGTCTGTAGTTAAGAGTCTATTTCAGAGGTAGACCCTATTGATTGCCTGTTGTTAATGTTGTTTTATAACAGCTTTATTGAGATATAATTCACATACTGTGCAGTTTACCCAATTAAAGTGTATAATTCAGTGGTTTTTAGTATAGTCACAGAAGTGTGCATTGATTGCCTTTTGTTTTGAATATGAGTCACATTTAATGTTTCTTTGTATATTTAATAATATGGGATTATATCCAATATTGTGAATGTTACTTTAGAGAGACTATGGATTCTGATATATTTCTCTTAACAGTATTTTGTTGTTCTTGATCTTTTACCCGTTAACTTGGCTTAATTCAAGCTCCAAATTCAGTCTTTGTGGTGGGCTGCAGCTGAAATCTGTGTTCTGATCTTTTAGCTTTAACTGGGCTACTTAGATTCAGCCTTGCACATGCATATTTCAGGAGATAGAGATTGGGGTAGAATTTTATACTCAGAATTGAAGGCTTCCCACTGTGGCTCATTCTTCTAGTTCTCCAAGCCAGTAACATTGTGTTTCTACCTGTGTTGTAGCCTGACCACATGTCACTAATTGGGGCTTTCCCTCTGGCCACGACACCCGCTCCCCCCAAAAAAAAGGTTCCCTGGCATTTCAAAAATAGGAGACTTAACCAATGCTATTCCTTTCTTCAAAGGGTCAACTCCAACCCTCCTACAGTTCCTCACTGATTTTGGTTACATAGTGTCTCTTTGTGGATTCCTCCCCCTGCATCCCTCCCGGCCACTCCCCACCCCCTGAGACCTTATAACTATAAAGTTGGGCTTTATATAGACATGGGCTGGTCTGAAAGGAGCTTCTCCTCCATTACTGGAAGTGGAGCTCCTCCTATTCATTTCGGACCATTAAAGTTTGCCTTGGGCACCTTTGTCCCCTGGAAAGATCAACAGTGATCTCCTCATGGCTGAGTTGAGAGATCTTTTGACAGTTCTTTTTTTTTTTTTTTTAATTTTTTTTTAACTTTTTTTTTTTTTTTTTTTGAGACAGAGAGAGACAGAGCATGAACAGGGGAGGGGCAGAGAGAGAGGGAGACACAGAATCAGAAGCAGGCTGCAGGCTCTGAGCCATCAGCCCAGAGCCCGACGTGGGGCTCAAACTCACGGACCGCGAGATCATGACCTGAGCTGAAGTCGGCCGCTTAACCGACTGAGCCACCCAGGCGCCCCGACAGTTCTAAATTTCCCTAGTCATATGCAGCATTTGTATCCTCAAATTTTTCCTTGAAATTCTCTCCTCTTCTATTGTCTGTGAAGTACTGCCCTCCTGATTTTCTTCTTGACTGCTCTTTCTGGACCTTTTACATTGGCTTTTATTGTCCCTCTTTTAAAAAAAAAAATAAGCAATTTAAAAAAGTTACAAAAGTGATACTCACTTCTGTAAAAGAAAAAAAAATCTTATGATACCAAAGTGTATAAAGTAGAGAAAGGTCCACCTTCTTACATTATTTACCTTCCCTGTTCCACTTCTCACAGTTAACCACTGTTAACAATTTGGTTAGAATCTTTCCAGACCTTTTTAGTATGTACATAAACACGTGGCAGTACAATCCTATGTATAAATATACACATGTCTACAGATTATTCCTTTTTTTCCAAAACTTCCATCATAGTACATAGACTTTCCTGCAGCCTGCTTTTTTAATTCTACCTTCTAAGGCCTTTCTCTGTGTCATTCAGATAACCTACCTTATTTTTAACGGTTCCTTTCCATTGTATTGCCATTTGTTAAATATGGGAGTTCTTGGGGCGCCTGGGTGGCGCAGTCGGTTAAGCGTCCGACTTCAGCCAGGTCACGATCTCGCGGTCCGTGAGTTCGAGCCCCGCGTCAGGCTCTGGGCTGATGGCTCAGAGCCTGGAGCCTGTTTCCGATTCTGTGTCTCCCTCTCTCTCTGCCCCTCCCCCGTTCGTGCTCTGTCTCTCTCTGTCCCCAAAATAAATAAACGTTGAAAAAAAAAATATGGGAGTTCTTGTCTTTTGTTCCTTGATTGTTTTCTGTTCTTTCTTTGTATATCTCCCTTTACTGTTTTTACCAGCGTACCTTCAACTACAGCTTTAGTGTACATTGTTTCTCAATCCATACACACCAGCACTGACCTCCTGCCTGAGCATCATTTGCAAATTTCCATTGGCCTGGTGGATACTCCTTCCGATTTTCATGCTGATCTGTCAGAGTTAGTGAGTCCAGATGTGAAGTCTCTTTGTCCTAAATTGAATTCTTCTAGCTTCTCTAAGTTTGGTGATGACAGCCTTACTCCTCTGGCTATCTGTACTAATTTTCCATTGCTGCTGTAACAGCCACAAACGTAGTGGCTTAACACAAATTTATTTTATCAACAAGGCTGGTTTCTTCTGCAGGCTCTAGGGGACAGTCAGCTTCCAGTGGCTGCCTGGATTCCTTGGCTTGTGCCTCTTACTCCATGTACAGCGTGCAGCATTCCTTTCTGCTTCTGTCACTGCACTGCCCTCTCTGCCGCCCCCACTCCTTTCGCATCCTCTTACAAAGACTGTCATGATTACATCAGACTCCCCTGCACAATCTAGGACAGTCTCGTCACCTCAAAACCCTTAATTTAATCACACCTGCAAAGGCCCTTTTGTCATATAAAGTGACATTCACAGGCTCTAGGAACTAGGACACGGACATATGGGGGCGGGGGTGGCATTATTCAGCCTGTCTTAGAAATCTCAAATCATCTTTGATTTCTTCCCTTTTTTTCTCAGTTGACTGACAGTCTAACAGTTGTCAAATAAATATTCTCATAAGGGTTCTTTGCTTTCATTGTCCCTTCCTGGTTGCCCAGGTGGCTGCATTAGCCTACTAGTTGGGTTTTCCTTAGCACCATGCCCTCCCTTCCATGTTTCCTCCACCCCACACATCAGTATGAGACCGATTCTCCCAAAACTGCTCTGCAGGTAGTAGTTGCTACCAGTGCACACAACTTTGTGGTCAGGGTCCTTACCTTAAAGTGGGGCTTGTCACGATTTCTAGTATTTAACTGCACTGTTCCTCTGTACATATATTTACTTTCCCTGAAATTGGGCTTTTCCACCTTCCCTTATCTCACCACACTGGCTGTGCTCTTATCCTTGACTATATTTCCTCAAGCTGTTTTTTCCACTTAGGCCTTTTGCATCCCTATCTTGCTCGTCTAACGTTTACCCATCTTTTTTTTAGGATCATTCTAAATACTGTTCACTACTTGAAGTCTCTTGATAAAAAGTAAGTCTTTCTCTCATCTCAGCCCTAGGAGCACTTTCAAAATTTCTCTTATTTATATTCAATCACAAATTTTGGTTATTTGTGTACTTGTATAGGTACCTCCACTGGATTAGAACTCAATGGAAGTATGAACAGCATTCTATCTACAGTCTCTGTATCACTGAGTAGAACCCCTGTAACTATATCTACATAGTGGATACTCAGTAAATGCTTATATAGTTAGATTGAATGAGTGAAAGCTTATCCCCAGATGTTGTGCCCAGATGATTGGAGGAAGAGTGGTGCCTTTTATTTATTTATGTATTTATTTATTTTTATTTATTTTTTTTCAACGTTTATTTACTTTTTTTTGGGACAGAGAGAGACAGAGCACGAACGGGGGAGGGGCAGAGAGAGAGGGAGACACAGAATCGGAAACAGGCTCCAGGCTCCGAGCCATCAGCCCAGAGCCTGACGCGGGGCTCAAACTCCCGGACCACGAGATCGTGATCTGGCTGAAGTCGGACGCTTAACCGACTGCGCCGCCCAGGCGCCCCAAAGAGTGGTGCCTTTTAAAAGAAACAGGAAGACTGAGAGGAAGAACTGGTTCGGGGAAGCAGGTGATGTTTGGTTTTGTGCATGTCCCATATGCATTTCTCTCACTTAATGTAACATGATTAAATGCTACTGGAAAGAGGTATTAAGAGGACATCATCTCAATGGCATTATAAGATAAAGACAGAAAGCCAGCCAGTGAGACTGAGTTAGGATCACAGAGGGTAGAGGGGATCCAGGTTGAGGTTAGGGAGAAGAGAGCTTCAGGACGTGGAGGACATATCACTTTATTATCACAGAAGCCAAGGACAATGAGATTTGAGCCATTAAGAAGGTTTTCTGACAATAGAAACTTCCTGTGCACATCTGAGGGGGAAGTGGCTAGAACTTGTGGAGATGGAGAGGAGAAGGTAGAGAAGACAAGAAATCTTTGTCCTTGGTGTTCAGCATGTACTGATATTTATTATCCACCTTTATTTATTTGAAGATAAAAGAAGTAGAAATGACTTACACTCTTCAGATTTCTTATGAACAATAACAAATAGCCTAGCTGTTTTCTAAGCATGTGTCTTTGTGAAAATATTGTTAATGCTAATTTTGGCTTAGAAAATGTCCATCTTTTCTTTTATACTCAAAACAGCTGTAGTCGCGTGACAGTACTTCTGTAGCCTCTGGGTTTTTGGTGGCCTTCTTTATGATCCTAATTTAGGCACTTTGGAGTCAGATCTCAGGCAGTAGAGTAGGTCACTGTAACAAAGCCTCAGTTAAAGTCCTCAGTCATCATCCTAGGTCTTCTCATTCACTGGGGACAATTGCCTCTCATCTTACTTGGGGTGAGCTACAGTCAGGAAAGTGAGAAGGGAGACCACTAAAAGGATGGCTAGTTTCAGTTTTTCTTTCCTTCCTCCCTCCTTTCCTTTCTCTTTCCTTCCTTTTTTTCCTTTTCTTTTTTTTTTCTCTCTTCCTTCCCTCCCCTCCCCTCCCCTCCCCTCCCCTCCCCTCCCCTCCCCTCCCCTCCCCTTCCCTTCCCTTCCCTTCCCTTCCCTTCCCTTCCCTTCCCTTCCCTTCCTCCCCTCCTCCCCTCCCCTCCTCCCTTCCCCTCCCTTCTCCTCTCCTCTCCTCTCCTCTCCTCTCCTCTCCTCTCCTCTCCTCCCTCTTTCCCCCTCTCTCTCTCCTTCCATTATAGCCTTCCTTCCAGATGAGGGTGACCTCTTAATTTGCCACTATGCCCCTGGAATACACATTTCAGAAGCTACTTCCCACATACAACAGTGTCCAGGCTGGTTTTGTTTCTAGTATTGGGTCAAATATGAGAGAGAGAGACCTTGTCAAATCCTGGGGTCAAATATCTAATAATCCATCTATGGAAAATAATTGAAATTTAAAAAATAACTGTCCCTTTTTAGTCAAAAAGACAGATCTAGAAGGTAGCTTCTTTGGGAGAGAAAAGGAAGTGGTTCATGAATTCATTTGTTCATTTAATCATTCATTCTTTTGTTCAACAAACATTTATTGAACATTAGTTATGAGATAGGCACATTAGTGCCTACATTTTAATGAGAAAAACCAATGTAGTTCCGGCCCCTATGGAGCTTATGGTTTTCCATCTAACAAGCATGTACTGAGACCTGCTCTATGCCACATTTGCATTCACTTTCGTATTTAATCCTCTCCACAAACCTATGAGGTCAGGAGTATTAATTAATTTTACATATGAGAAAATCACAGCCCAGGTAGGTTAAAAAAACTCGATCCATTTAGTCTCAGGAGATCCATAGTGTGAAAGACTCATTAAGATCTCAAAAAATAATGCTTGGCCTTTTTGTACCATGTTTTCAAACCATCCTGGGAGTCATGTGTCAGAGTAAAAGTTTGGTAGCACTTCTGGCGGGTATACATCAGGCCTCTCATTTGCAGTGCAGCAAATGATAAATGATAATCGCCAGAAGCGCTGACTTTCAGCTGTTCTAATTCTAAGATTTAAGAAATGTCACCTAAATAACTATATTTAAAAATTAAATTTTGGCAACGTGAATCAGAAAGTTCTGAATCCCCAAGGAAAGGGGGAACAACACCATCATATAGGTCTACATAATAGATATACATATTGTACCTTAATTATATATTATTCCTGAATAAATTTTATGAATTAAATCATGACTATGAAGATATGTAGAACTCAGTATTCTAAAAAATCTTATGATAAATTTACTTTGTATATGAAAAAATATTCTATAACCTGGCACTCACTCTATTTCATCTGTTTTTCACATTTCAATTTTTATGTGTTGGAGACAGAGAGAGAGAGACCTGGCTTTATAAGTAAAATGTTTATAATAATTGTGGGTAGTAATTAATTTACACTAATTGAGTGTTTTCTTTGGAAATCCACAGTGTGATTTATGGGGCCATCTTCATTTTTTTTAACTTCTTTTTAATGTTTATTTATTTTTTGAGACAGAGAAAGAGAGAGAGAGCATGAGCAGAGAAGGTGCAGAGAGAGAGAGGGAGACACAGAACCCGAAGCAGGCTCCAGGCTCTGAGCTGTCAGCACAGAGCCTGATGCGGGTCTCGAACCCACAAACCCATGAGATCATGATCTAGCCAAAGTTGGACACTTAACTGACTGAGCCACCCTGCTGACCCATATGGGGCCATTTTCTTTCTTTTTTTTTTTTTTTTCAATTTCTGACATATTTATTTTATTAAAAAAAAGAAAAAAGCATAAATCTGAGTGGCCCAAGAATCCAACCACAATGCTTGGAAACAAGTGGGAAAAAAGGAGTATTTGGTGCAAGTTGTATTAATAACTTCCTTCAGTAAAGTGGTGACATTGACAATGAAGGTGGTGATCCAGATAATGCAAAATTGCCAGTCTAGTCTGGGCCTGTCAGTTTTGCATGAACAGTGCATCAGATTAGGATGGCAATGATATCCACAAAAGACCCAATAAATGCTGTAGAGGGGGATTTGATGTTGGAAAGAGGTAGAACACCTGCTTTCCAGCGTCTCTTGTGACTCAGGGAGTCTATGATTCCGTGACAGAACAAAGTGGTTTCTTCATCTGGATTTTCACTCCCCAGGAATCTCATTTTGGGGCCTGCGGGCAGCAAAGAGAAGATACATGGCCATGAGAAGGAACATCAACATAACAACCGACTTCATCCTTTTGGGATTTTCAGAGCAGCCAGAGCTTCAGGCTTTCCTCTTTGTGTTGTTTCTGGGGATCTATTCTGTGACTCTGACTTGGAACCTGGGCCTTGTTGTCTTTTTTTTTTTTGTCTTTTATTTTTTTTTATTTTTTTTTTTATGAAATTTATTGACAAATTGGTTTCCATACAACACCCAGTGCTCATCCCAAAAGGTGCCCTCCTCAATACCCATCACCCACCCTCTCCTCCCTCCCACCCCCCATCAACCCTCAGTTTGTTCTCAGTTTTTAACAGTCTCTTATGCTTTGGCTCTCTCCCATTCTAACCTCTTTTTTTTTTTTTTCCTTCCCCTCCCCCATGGGTTCCTGTTCAGTTTCTCAGGATCCACATAAGAGTGAAACCATATGGTATCTGTCTTTCTCTGTATGGCTTATTTCACTTAGCATCACACTCTCCAGTTCCATCCACGTTGCTACAAAAGGCCATATTTCATTTTTTCTCATTGCCACGTAATATTCCATTGTGTATATAAACCACAATTTCTTTATCCATTCATCAGTTGATGGACATTTAGGCTCTTTCCATAATTTGGCTATTGTTGAGAGTGCTGCTATGAACATTGGGGTACAAGTGGCCCTATGCATCAGTGCTCCTGTATCCCTTGGATAAATTCCTAGCAGTGCTATTGCTGGGTCATAGGGTAGGTCTATTTTTAATTTTCTGAGGAACCTCCACACTGCTTTCCAGAGCGGCTGCACCAATTTGCATTCCCACCAACAGTGCAAGAGGGTTCCGGTTTCTCCACATCCTCTCCAGCATCTATAGTCTCCTGATTTGTTCATTTTGGCCACTCTGACTGGCGTGAGGTGATACCTGAGTGTGGTTTTGATTTGTATTTCCCTGATAAGGAGCGACGCTGAACATCTTTTCATGTGCCTGTTGGCCATCCGGATGTCTTCTTTAGAGAAGTGTCTATTCATGTTTTCTGCCCATTTCTTCACTGGGTTATTTGTTTTTCGGGTGTGGAGTTTGGTGAGCTCTTTACAGATTTTGGATACTAGCCCTTTGTCCGATATGTCATTTGCGAATATCTTTTCCCATTCCGTTGGTTGCCTTTTAGTTTTGTTGGTTGTTTCCTTTGCTGTGCAGAAGCTTTTTATCTTCATAAGGTCCCAGTAATTCACTTTTGCTTTTAATTCCCTTGCCTTTGGGGATGTGTCGAGTAAGAGATTGCTACGGCTGAGGTCAGAGAGGTCTTTTCCTGCTTTCTCCTCTAAGGTTTTGATGGTTTCCTGTCTCACATTTAGGTCCTTTATCCATTTTGAGTTTATTTTTGTGAATGGTGTGAGAAAGTGGTCTAGTTTCAACCTTCTGCATGTTGCTGTCCAGTTCTCCCAGCACCATTTGTTAAAGAGGCTGTCTTTTTTCCATTGGATGTTCTTTCCTGCTTTGTCAAAGATGAGTTGGCCATACGTTTGTGGGTCTAGTTCTGGGGTTTCTATTCTATTCCATTGGTCTATGTGTCTGTTTTTGTGCCATATGGGGCCATTTTCAAAATAACTGCTCAAGATGCCAAAGGGTCTTTGAGACATCGCTTAGAAGTTCTTGGCATGGCAATGTGATTTCACCATATTTGTGTTTTACAGCACTTGTTGGTCTTTCTAATAGCCCTGTGAAGTAAACTATTGTTATTCAGAGATTACCGAATGTTTGTGCCTCACCCAAGGTTATAGAGTAAGAGGCAGACTTGAGACTGGACTTCAGGTCTCTGATTTGATCCATGTCCACAGACCCTTCTGTGAGGGAACACACCCACTAGAAGGGTGGACTCCAGTAAGGAGCTATGCTAGGATTACCCCGCCTAGGGCTCAAAGCCAATGATGCTTCCTCTTCTGCACACCGTCCCCCCCACCCAATCCTTCATAGTAGAAGATGGAAAAGAAGAAGCACCACTAGAAGGGTTATAGGTCACCTTGAAGCAGTGGTCCCTGCTTGTGCCCAGGGACAAAACAGCAAGTGCTCCTAGAGAAGTATAGGCACCATCAGAACGGAAGAGCCCTTTCTTCTCTTTTCCCAGAGAAGCTGTTGTCTATTGAGTACTTGCACTGAGATAGACACTTTGCGTACATTATTTCATTCTCACTACAAAGCTGTGTGGTAGGCATAGAAGGAAAGATGCTGGCTCAAATTCAGTGGCAAGATCCAAACTCGGGTCCGTATGCTGTCCTTTAATACAGCTCACAGGCCCCCTCTGGGACCCACACATTCACTGAGCAGTTAGTTCTGCTTGAGAAGTGTAGCTGAGACTACACAGATCGTCAGAATCTAATAATGTCCATGATATAGGAAGCCAAAGCACGCACCTCTGCTTTCCATTCAAAGCAGTTCCTGTTAAGTGTCATGAAAAGGGGAAATGTAAATAGCAAAAAAAAAAAAAAAAAAAGTGACCCAGAGATGGAAAAAGATATTTCTAGACATCTAAAAGAAAGTAACAGGAATGTGCTTTCCCTGCCTGAAAGGAAAAATGAGAAATGGGGAGCATCAACCAAAACAGGAGTTTTTCTGATCAAGCACCAGAGGATTCACAGAAGATGATTCAGACCCTCATTAAGGTTGTGACATGCACATCCCGTGCTGTGCCCCACACCTATCAGTGCCTAATAAATATTAATAATATTTACTCTCTACTTTAGGTCAAGATTTGTCACCCTGCTTGTCTACACATTGCTATTTAAAAGGAGCTGTGATTTGCTTACAGATACAGTGCATCTGTAAACATGTGAGCAGAGGCAGACGGGGCGGTAAATCTTGGTCAGAGCCGCACTTTGGACCGTTGCAGGAGAGGCTGCAAAACTGTTGTTGGAATAATGAAGTGGATGCTTGCTGCCAGATCCCAGAGTTCTGTCTCCAGCAGGCAGAGTCTCGCAGTAAATTAGCTTATGTTTCAGCTTGGCAGTTGGCACTTGGTTCATTTGTAGATGCTAATTGTAATCTGATGTTATCAGCAGCAGGTAATTGAAATGGGCTTGATGAATTACTTAATTTCTTTTAATAGCTGAGTCTTCAAGAACTGAATAAAGAAGATAAGGTGATCCAGAGGAAAATACAACAGCTCTATCTTTCTAATTAGTGCTTGGAGCTTTTTTCTTCTTTACACAAATGATTATGAACATGTGAGGCTGAATAGGTTTATGAGTCAAAAGCCCCCATGGGGGCATTTCCCATTAGGCAGTCCGGTCTTGAGCATTGATAACACTTCTGTTAGGACTTCAGAGAGGAACCCTTGAGTGATCACTTTGAAGAACATTGATTTCTGAACACAGTTGTGTTTTCGCAGACTTAGGTGGGCACCGCCTGCCAGGAGCACTGCCACTTTGGCACACGTCCTACTTTCGGTTCCTCTTCTGTGGCTCTTTCCTGCGAACGGTGCTGCCTGGCACCACGCGGTGAGCAGGGAGGCCTCACAATGATGTTAGTCATGGGCTCCTGCCACCCACACCTGGCGCTGGCACCTCCCACACCTGCCTGTCCCTAAGTCTTTCCATCTGTAGCCGTTCTTTTGTTACCCCTTGCTTTGCCAGCAGCGATGGGTGCAGATGTGACCCTGGGTCCTGCCATCTGTGCCGGGCGCTGCACGCTGGACCCTGTTACGTGACGGCGATGAGCTTTGGGGTCTTTCTTCCAGAATCACTTGGCTCTGCTCTTAGTTTCATGTTGGTTCCTTAAGGAAGCCATCTGTTTGGGGTAACTTTGGAGGAATTTACGTTTGACCAGTTTTTTCTGCAGAAAATTGAAATAACAGCAAAAAAGGTAGAGTATTAGAATCGGGCCTCTTAGACATGAGATGGCATGGCATGTGATTGTTCAGACCGTCTCTGTGGTTCTCCGGCCCGGTGGGTTCTGTTTACAGACATGTTTGCGTTAGAGGTGCAGACTCCAGGTCTCTAAGCCTCCGCCACGATTGTGGCCGTGAGTGCCTTTGCTGGGAAGTGCATTGCAGGGATCCTGGTAGTGTGCTGCTTCCTGATTTGAATGGTAGTTATGTGGCTCTGCTCACCTTGGGAAAATGTGCTGAACTGTATGCCTGTAGTCTCATACCTTTCTGACAAAATGTTTTACTTTAAAGGTTTACTTTTAAAAACACATAGCATTCAGGGGTAGAGTGCACCTGGAAATGTACGTTTTTCTTGATTCCACCCAGGCCCGTGGGTTTCACTACCATGCACCACCTTCCCAAACCCAGACCTCACTGCTTTTTTTTTTTTTAATGTTTATTTATTTATTTTGAGAGAGAGAATGAGAATGAGTGGGGGAGGGGCAGAGAGCGATCAGGCTTCCTTCTGAGATACCCGTCTATTCCTGCTTCCCACACACCCTCATCCAGAGGCCCCAAAGAGGTCTCTCTACAAGTCTGTGACCTCATGTTGTGTGTTCCCTTTTTCTGAACACGGCAATGCAATCTCAGTGCCCAACCCAGAAATCTCAGAGTTCTCCTGGGATCCCCGCCTCCTTCCCTCGTGGCCCAGACCTGCTTGGTCAAAAGTCCTGAGAAGTCTGCCTCCCCATACAACTTGCATCTGCAAGGCTGTGTTTTCAGACTCTTGTCATCTCTTGCCTGGGTCATTACAGCATTTTCCTCCATGTTGGTCTCCTAGTTTCTCCAGATTATTTTCCACATTTCTTCCACGGTAACCCTCTCAAAACCCCAACTGCTCAAGGCTCAATCTTATCAAATCATTTCTCTACTTACAACCCTGCAGTGGATCCCCATTAACTTCAGGATGAAGTCCAAAATCCTAGGCCTGGTGTGAGATTATATATATATATATATATATATATATATACACACACACACACACACACACACACATATATATACACACACATATATATATGTGTATATATATATATAGTATATATGTATTACATATATACACATATTGTGTATATGATATACATATCTGCCCCCAGTTCCTGGCACAGAGCACCTAAAACTCATTTAATTCCATACATGATAAGAACACTCGGAGCACCTTTGTTCTAATGAGGTGACTGAGTGAACTGGATGGCTCCTGGATGGGGGCCTCACGACCAGAAAGACCAGGCCAAGAAGAGAAGGTTGTAGTTTTCAGCGCCACCTAGAGAGTAGGGAGGGGCTGGAAATGAAGTTACTAATTGATCATGCTGACCAGAGGGAGCCTCCATAAAATCCCCGTGGTAGGAGGTTTCGGAGAGCTTCTGGGTCAGTGAACACGTCCATACCAGGAGAGTGATGCACCCCAACTCCAGGGGGACAGAAGCTCCTGGGCTTGGGACCCTCCCAGACCTGCCCTGTGTATCCCTTCATCTGATTGTTCATCTGTGTTCTTTATTGTATCTTTTAATACACTGGTAAATGTAAGTAAGCATTTCCCTGAGTTCTTGCTCTAGCAAGTTAATCAAACCTGAGGAGGAGCTCATGGGGAACCGCCAGCCCGTAACCGGCCAGTCAGCAGCACAGGTGGTAACCTGAGCTTGCAGCTGACGTCTGATGTGGGCCTGGGGGGCAATCCTGTGAGACTGAGCCCTTCCTTACCTGTGAGGGCTGACGCTGTCTCTGGGTGGATCGTGTCAGAATGACATTGTAGGACATCCAGCTGGTGTCAACGACTTGCTTGTTGTTTTGGGGAAAACCCCCTACACGTTTGGTGACCAGAAGTGTCTGAAGTCTGTTCTGTGTGAGTAGTAAAGGAGGCTCTGAGGAGAGAAACACAAAAATGAACAACTGGATTTTTCCTTGTGTAGGAAGGATAAAACCGAGTTTCTCTGTTTATACCTGGCATGTGTATTTTTCGACAGCCCTCAGCATTCAAAGGAATGGTATTGAGCACCTACTGTGTACCAGAACCGGCCAGTGGCTGTTTGGTAGACAAACCAGGCAATTCAAATGCTCACAGGGAAAGTACTTTGTGATTTCAGAAAGGATTACGGGGGTGTAAACTTAATAGGGAGGCGGGTTGTCAGAATACTCTTCTGTGAGGAACTGGCCCCCGTTCATCTCACTGATGCCACTTTCTGCCATTATCACCCCTCACACTCACTGCTCTCCAAACCTCTGAGCACTTTCATACCTCCATGGCTTTTCCCATGTCATTTCTTCCACCCTGGATATCTTTCTCTTTCTCTCAAGCCTTTGAAGTCTTATTTATTTGTTCATACTTCAGACAGATGTCCTATACTCTTAATCAAGCCCCCCAGGCTCTTCTAGGAAATTTGGTGTTCCCCTTATGTTTTGTGCTTGGCACTTATTAAGTATTATCATTATTTACCAACTAGATCATAAATGCCAAGAATAGGTAAGGTATGTATCTTAAATTTTTTGTGTCCTTATTACCTAGTGTCCAGTGTTTGGTCCACAGTAGGCACAGCACATGTTGTAATTTGGATGGATGAAGGATGGTGAGAGCCAAGCACTATGGAAAATGCCTGGAATTACTAACTGGAGTCTGAAGTCCAAATAATTTCTCACCTCTTTCATATTTACTGTGTTCATCCGTTTGTGCCTTACTGCTCCCTTTAAGTTCAGATCTCGTTCCGGCTGCCTCTGATCCCATTGCCAAGAAGGCTAATTCTGGGAAACAATGGCAGTTTCTGTATATTTTATATCGGACCTTCACATTCTCATCGGTGTAAATGATCGCTAAAACTCTTTATTGCTCTAAAAAGTCAAAACTCTACAATCTTTTCATGGAAAGACAATGTATATGGAAGCTGGAACTTGATTCCTAAAGCCTTTTGAATGAACCAAAAATATAATCAGCTTGAGAAATAGTGAAACCAGCAGGCAGTGATTAGGTTTTATGATGCCATTTTAATTTTACTCCCTGCAGTTAGGAATACTGAATCGAGCAGATTTTTCTCTTTCTTTTACACAGTGCTTCTCCCGATAGCTAAATGAGACAGTCTGATTAGCCGGCTAACTAAATAATATATTAACCGTTTTGGATCTTCAGCCAAGAAGTTTACAAAGCAAGGCCCTTTGTGCAGGTTTGAAGAACCCTAATATTTGTTACTTTTGGACAAGAAGATCACTAGAGTATCACACTGTTTCTTCTTTTAAGTACATGAACTTAATGGTCTATTCTCTGCATTTAACACTTAGCCTTAGGAAACTGATACTAGCTGTACTTTTTAGGTATTCAAATAACAGGTTTCATAGAGAATATATGAAAAGGCCTTTGTGATCTCTCCAACACACCCTTGAAGTAGCACAGAAGTCATGATAATGATGAAAGCAGTGACACTCCTGGACCTCCTCCAGTGTGCTAGCGCTATACTTGATGTAGCTTCTTCGGCAGTGTTTTATTAGCTCACTTAAAAATTCACAAAGGTATGGCTTCTTATTCCCATTCCGAAATGAAAAACCTAAAGAACAGAGAGGTTAGTTGTCAAAGGTCCCCCGGAAAGTGTGTGGCAGAGCTGGGCTTTGAGCCCAGAGCCGTCTGAACCTAAAGTCCGCGCTCTTTACATCATGCCCCACTGCCTCTCTAAAGCGAATGCCGAAAATTATTTAGGAAAGAGCTAAAGCTCTAGCACTTTTGAGTGACTAGGACCATTTGACATTGTAACTGGAAAAAATGGAAACTGAGCATTTCCCTTCATCCACGGCTTCTTTTCAGTCTTACTCATCCCGCTTTCTACGGGACACGCATACCATACCTACAGACTGAACGCAGGGCAGAAGTGTGGCTGCTCACATACCTCAACCTGAACTCTCCTCTCTTTTCCAGCATGAAATCCACAAGAGGCTCAAGTGTTTAAGACTCTCTTCAGCATAATTAGTAATTTCTTGGTGCCGTCAAAACGTAGCTTTCACCAAGAGCCATTTTCAGCATGTTGTTCCGCAAATTCTTCTTAAGGCTGTCTCTGACACAGCAGAAATTGCATTTGTTGAATTGGATTAAAGCTGGAATGCAACTTCTAGTGGGTATTGCTGACTCAGCATGTCCCCACTTGACTCTGAAACAGCTTTGTTAGCTCCTGAATACAGGCACTCAGTTTTCAATGAATTTTATAAAGTGGTCCTTTCTGCCCTCCTTTGAAGAGTTAAGTTACTTGGGGAAGTGAACGCTTTCATTTTCTAGTAAAGATTACATCGGTGCCATTTAAAATGTTTCCAAGAGCAATTAAAAAGTGAAGTAAATGCTTTGTTGTTATGTGTCCAATGTGCTTGTAAAGCAAGCCCTCATCAGAACAACCCCACTGGCAAAAAAGTAACGGATTTGCGTTCTTGAGCCAGAATGTCAGAGTTGGCCACTTATTGGAAACAACAGCAATTCTGTAATTGCATTTCCTTGATTCAGATGGAAGGTCCCATCAAATCCATTATCTAATACCGAATAAGACAAAGACAGCTTATAACATGGCCCAGCTGTTGGAGTGCTCTGGAGGGAGATATAATATGCTCTGTGACTCAGTAAGCAGAAGGTAATGGACTAAAAGTTATCAAGCCCTTCACAACAAGGAGATCTGGAGTTTAACCAGAAATTTCAGACTGTCAACCTTAACAAAACAGATGGTGTTCTCCAGTTCACAGCACCATCCGGCGAGCTGGCATGTCTGCCTTGACAACTCCTGGTGCTTCTTAAATGCCTGATGGAGAAAGACATCCTCTTTGTCATCAGTGAAGAACCTGCCCTACTTTGTGTGTGACAAAGGGAGTCAGAAGTACCTA
Organism: Prionailurus bengalensis; assembly: GCF_016509475.1. Classification (NCBI taxonomy): domain Eukaryota; kingdom Metazoa; phylum Chordata; class Mammalia; order Carnivora; family Felidae; genus Prionailurus; species Prionailurus bengalensis. The sequence goes on from NC_057356.1 coordinate 24,335,062, forward strand.
TGTGCTAAATCCTTTGGTGAATATGCCTTTATGACCTTTCTCCCCTACTCCCTTTCTGCCCTCTGATGCGGTGACGTTCTGCGTAAGAATCCTGTCGGACTGTTCTTTTTCCTTCCTGGTACCATAGAAACCACTGAGGTTGTATGCTGGTTTCTCCATTTTGATCACTGAGATGTGCCATTCACAGGTGGCTCGTCTTCACTGCTAACACTACAGGCTTTTACAGTATTGTACAGCAAGGATGACTGTGTAATTTATCACCGGGACAGTCCCAGGCACCCCCCGGGATACAGGATATAGAGTCGCCCTGCATCTAGCATGCCTATGAAACACCTGACTGCTGGAGTCAGATGGCCTGACTTTGGATCCCAACTATGCCACTTACGGGCTTTGTGATATTGGACAAGGTGCTCAGTTGTTCTCTGCCTTGGTTTCTTCATCTGTGAAATCAGCATAATTATAGCACCATGAGTTAATATGCATAAAGCCCTTAGAACAATGCCTGGCACATAATAAATGCTCAAAAATATTATAATCACTATCATCATCATAGTTTTCTATTATGTGTGGGAGGAGTATACCATTTGTTAATCCAAAACTAAGATGCTAAGAGAAAGGTGAAAATACTACTGAAATCCATAGCATTTCTTACGCTTCAGACAATTCTGATCCATTGAAAGTTGAAGGTGGTTATCAAGGACCAGCAGTACATTTTATTTCTTCATCTCTTTTTGTCCCCCCTCCAGCTTTCTTGAGACAGAATCGTCGACACGTCAACTGTTGTATAGGTTTAAGGTGTACAGTGTGATTATTTGATACGTGTACATATTGTGAAATGTTTTACCACGATGAGGTTAGTAAACACACCCTTCACCCCACACAGCCACCGTTTTGTTGTTATGCTGAGCTCATTAAAGACCTACACTCACTGCAGGTTTCAAGTGTACAGGATAGTGTGGATGACAATAGTCATTGTGCTGTACATTAGATACTCAAACTTATTCTTCTAACTGACCAAAGTCTCTCCACTTCCCCCACCCCTCAGCCCCTGACAACCACTATTATCCTGTTTCTGTGAGTCTGATATTTCTAGACTCCACGTATAAGTGAGATTATACAGTATTTGTCTTGCTCTGTCATTTCACTTAGCATAATGTTCTCAAGGTCCATTATGTTGTTGCAAGTGGCAGGATTTCCTTCTTTTTTATGATTAACATTCCATTACATATGTATATGTAATATATATAAATACAAAATTAATAATATATTATTGTATATAATCCATATGTCAATGTAAAACATATTTTTAAATATGTATTTTGTATATGTTTATATATATTACATGTATTATGCATTTATTATATATTTTACATATATAATACATTTTCTTTATCCATTCACCCATCAGTGGATGCTTAACTATTTTATTTGTCTTGACTATTAAGAATAATGCTGTAATGAACCTGGGAATGCAGATTACCTTTTTGAGGTAGTGTTTTCATCCTCAGATATGTACCCAGAAGTGGGATTGCTGGATCATAAGGGAGTTCTATTTTTAATTTTTTGAGAAACCTCCATACTGCTTTCCATAGTGGCTGCACCAGTTTACATAACCAACAGTGTGCCAGGGTTCCCCTTTCCTCTGCATCCTTCAGCATTTATCTCTCTCTCTTTTTTAGTGTTTATTTATTTTTGAAAGAGAGACAGATGGACAGACAGACAGGGGGAGGGGCAGAGAGAGAGGGAGACACAGAATCTGAAGCAGGCTCCAGGCTCTGAGTCTCTGAGCTGTCAGCACAGAGCCCAACGCGGGGCTTGAACTCACAAACCATGAGATCATGGCCTGAGCCGAAGTCGGACACTTAACCGACTGAGCCACCCGGGGGCCCCGGCATTAATCTCTTGTCTTTTTGATAACAGCCATTCTAACAGGTGTGAGATGACATCTCATTGTGGTTTTGATTTGCACTTCCCTGATGATTAGTGATACTAAGCACCTTTTCGTGTGCTTGTTAGCCATTTGTATGTCTTTGGAAAAACATCTATTCACATCTTCTGCCCATTTTAAAATTAGATTGTTTCTCTGCTGTTGAGTTGTGTGAGTTCCTATGTACTTTGGATATTAACCTCTTATCAGATATGGTTTGCAAATATTTTCTCCCTTTCCATAGGCTGCCTTTTCATTTTGTTGATTGTTTCTTTTGCTGTGTGGAAACTTACTAGGTTGATTTAGTACTACATTTGTTTATTCTTCTTGTATCGTATCCAAAATAACCCTTGCTAATAAGACTGATGTCAAAGAGCTTTTCCCCTGTGTTTTCTTCTATGCGTTTTCTTCATGTTTTATATTTAAGTTCTTAATCTATTTTCACTTAATTTTTGTGAGTAGTGTAAGATAGGGGTCCAATTTCATTCTCTTGCATGTGGATCTTCGGTTTTCCCAGCACCATTTATTGAAGAAGCTATCCTTTCCCCGCTGAGTATTCTTGGTTTCCTTGTTAAATATTAGTTGACCATGTATGCATGGGTTTATTTCTGGTCTCTCAATTCTGTTCCATTGGTCTGTGTGTCCATTTTTATGCCAAATACCATAGTGTTATGATTATTATAGTTCTGTAATATAGTTTGAAATCAGAAAGTGTGATACTTTTGGCTGTGTTCCTTCTGGAGATTGCTTTGGCTATTCAGGGGTTTGTTTTGTGGTTCCATATGAATTTTAGGGTCGCTTTTTATATTTCTGTGCAAAATGCCATTTGAATTTTGATAGGGATTGCAGTGACTCTGTAGATGTCTTTGAGTAGTATAGACACTTTAAAAATATCAACTCTCCTAATCTATGAACACATGATACCTTTCCGTTTATTTGTGTCTTCAGTTTCTTTCACCGATGTCTTACAGCTTTCAGCATATAGATCTTTCATGCCCTTGGTTAAATTTATTCCTAAGTATTTTATTGTTTCTGATACTATTATAAGCGGGAGTGTTTTCTTTTCTTTTTTGATAGTTTATTGTTAGTATGTAGAAATGCAACTGATTTTTGAAAATTTTATTTATTTAAATTCGAGTTAGTTAACATACAGTGTAGCACTGGTTTCAGGAATAGAACCCAGTGATTCATCACTTACATATAACACCCAGTGCTCATCCCAACAAGTGCCCTCCTTAATGCCCATCGCCCATTTAGCCTATCTCCCCACCCACTGCCCCTCCAGCAACCCTCAGTTTGTTCTCCGTATTTAAGAGTCTCTTATGGTTTGCCTCCCTCCCTGTTGTTATGTTATTTTTCCTTCCCTTCCCTGTGTTCATCTGTTTTGTTTCTTAAATTCCACATATGAGTGAAATCATACGATAGTTGTCTTTCTCTGACTGACTTATTTTGCTTAGCATAATACACTCTAGTTTCATCCACATTGTTGCAAATGGCAAGATTTCATTCTTTTTGATCACCAGGTAGTATTTCGTTGTGTGTGTATGTATGTGTGTGTATAAATATCACACCTTCTTGATCCATTCACCAGTCAGTGGACATTTAGGCTCCTTCCGTAATTTGGCTATTGTTGACAGTGCTGCTATGAAGATCGGGGTGCATGTGCCCCTTTCAATCAGGAAACCAAATCAACATATAAAAATCAGTGCTGACCCTGCAGGTGCCAGCAAATGATTTTTTTTAATGTTTTTATTTTTGAGAGAGAGAGAGAGAGAGAGAGAGAGAGAGAGAGAGAGCATGTGCAGGGGAGGGACAGAGAGAGAGGGAGACACAGAATCCAAAGCAGGCTCCAGGCTCTGAACTGTCAGCACAGAGCCTGAAGCGGGGTCGAACTCACGAGCTGTGAGATCATGACCTGAGCCAAAGTCGGATGCTTAACCGACTGAGTGACACAGGCATCCCCACTCAATATATAAATCAACATTTATATGTTGATTTTGTATCCTGAAATTTTACTGAATTAATTCATTAAGCCTAACAGTTTTGGGTAGAGTCTTTAGGGTTTTCCATACGTTGATCCTGTCATCAGCAAACAGAGACAGTTTTACTTCTTCCTTTCTGATTTGGATGCCTTTTGTTTGTTTGTTTGCCTAACTGCTCTGGCTAGGATTTCCAGTACTGTGTTGAATAAGAGTAGTGAAAGTGAGCATTCTCATCTTGTTCCTGATCTCAGAGGGAAAGCTTTCAACCTTTCATCACTGAGTATGGTGTTAGCTGTGGGCTTGTCATTTATGACCTTTATTATGCTGAAGTGCGTTCTTTCTATACCCAATTAGTTGGGAGGTTGAATGTTGAAGGATGTTGAATTTTGTCAAATGCTCTTTCTTCATCTACTGAGATGATCATATGATTTTTGTCTTTTCGTTGTGTTAATGGGATATATTATATTTTTGATTTGCATATGTTAAATCATCTTTGAGATGATTCATCCCAGAAGTACATCCCACTTGATCATGGTGTATGATTCTTTTCATGTGCTGTTGGATTCAGTTTGCTAGTATTTCATTGAGAATTTTTGCTTGTGTGTTCCTCAGGGGTATTGGCCTATAGTTTTGTTTTCTTGTAATATCCTTATTCAGCTTTGGTATCAGGGTAATGCTGACTGTGTAAAATGAGTTCAGAAGTGTTCCCTCATTTTTAGCTTGTTGCAAGAGTTTAGGAAGAATTAGCATTAATTCTTCAAATGTTTGCTAGAATTTACCTGTGAAGCCACCTGGTCTTGGACTTTTCTTTATCGGGAGGTTTTTGATTACTGATACAATCTCTTGTTATTGTTCTGTTCAGATTTTGTATTACTTCATGATTCAGACTTGGTAGGTTATATGTTTCTAGGCATTTATCTGTTTCTTCCAGATTGTCAAATTTGTTGGCATCTAATTGTTCATGATAGCCTCTTTTGTATTTCTGTGATATCAGTTGTGATGTCTCCTTTGTATTTAAAATTTTATTGATCTTGGGTCCTCTCCCCTTTTTTCTTGATAAGCCTAGCTAAAAATTTGTCAATTTTCTTTACCTGAAAAGAAAACCAGCTCTTAGTTTTGCTGATCTTTTCTATGACTTTTCTATTACTGATTTCTCCTCGGGTCTTTATTATCCTCTTCCTTCTGCCAACTTTGGACTTAGTTTGTTCTTGTTTTTCTGGTTTGTTGAGGTGTAAAGTTAGGTTATTTATTTGAGATCTTTCTTCTTTCTTATATAGGCACTTACCACCATCAACTTACCTCTTAGTACTGCCCTTGCAAATTTCTGTAAGTTATAGCATGTCGTGTTCACATTTTCATTGTTTCAAGATATTTTTTAATGTCTTCTCTGACCAGTGGTTGTTTAGGGGTGCGTTAATTTTCACATATTTGTAAAATTTCCAGTTTCTGCCTGTGATTAATTTCTTAGTTTCATACCATTGTGGTCAGAAAAGATATTTGGCATAATTTCAATCTTAAAATTTGCTGAGACTTGTTTTCTGACCCAACATATGATCTGTCCTGGAGAATGTTCCGTGTGTGTGAGAAGAATATGTTATATTCTGCTGCTGTTGGATGGAATGTTCTGTAGATGTCTCTGAAGCCCATTTGGTCTGAAATGTTATGTAAATCCAGGATTCCCTTATTGGTTTCTGGTCTGGATGATCTATCTATTGTTGAAAGTGAGGTATTGAAGTCCCTACTTTTATCTTATTGTTGTCTGTTACTCCCTTCAGATGTTAATGTTTGTTTGTTTAATATGTGTAGGTGCTCCTATGTTGGATACGTATCTATGTACAATTGTTACATCCTTTTGACAGATAGACCTTTTTATCATTATATAATGAACCTCTTTATCTTTTATTACAGTTTTTTACTTAGAAGTCTATTTTGTGTGATATGAATGTAACTACCCCCTTCTGTTTTGGTTTCCATTTGCTTGTAGTATCTCTTTCTATCCTTTCACTTGGAGCCTCTATGTGTCCTTGAGGCTGAAGTGAGTTTGTTATTGGCAGCATATAGTTGGGTCTTTTTTTTTTTTTTTCATCCATTCAACCAGTCTGTGCCTTTTGATTGGAGACTTTAATCCATTTACATTTCATTGTGTTCTCTCATGACTCACAGTCTTTCTCTGATTGTGTGCATGGCACTGGAGGCCAGTGATGGGAGTTCGGCCAGGGGCATGCAGGTGGACAGCTGGCGGGGCTAGCCCTGAGCATGCATATAGTGGTGGGGGTCAGTTGCAGGGGAGTAGGCTGGTGTTTTGCACTTGCACAGCAGCATGGGCCTGGGCTTCCTTCTTGTGCAGTTCCTGGGCTCCAGTGAGAGAAAAGAGAGGCAGGGAGGCACTCAGGTGGCTGACATCGGCAAACTTGAACAGATACGGGTTGAAAACCGGTGAAATCTGTAGATAGTTTGCAGCGGCTATGCTTGCTCTTGGTCTCTTCAGTGTTCATAAAAGCAATGCAGTCTTCTACAGAGCAATTCACTGTGAATCACAGACATTCCTACTGTGTGGCTGCTAATGGTAGGCCCTACTTTTCTTCCTTGTTCCTTCTCAGTATGTCTCCAGCTTTGCTGGCCTCTAGGTGGGGTTAAACTGAAGCAGGGACATCATGTGGTACACCAAAAGACTAGCAAGCTAGTTGTTTATCCTGCTCTTTTTTTCTCAGTGAAGGGAGAAAGTTCCAGTGGGAAAGTTCCCTTCTGGCACTGAGCAGTGCTGGCTTGGGGGATGGGATGATGCAGGCAAATTGAAGCTGTTATTCCTTTCCTTTGTATGTGATTATTCTCAAGTTTTTTTGTCTCACTGTGTTGCTGAAGTTTTGTAAGTTGACTCCACAGCTCTCCCAGAGCTGTTTTGTTCACGGACAGCTGCCTAACTGTTGATCTTTGTTGGGGGACAGAGGCTGGGGTCTCCTACTCTGCCATCTTGGTGACATCACTCCTACTTCTGATCTCTTTATCTCTGACTGAAAAACTCTGTTGTCACTGGCTTGCATCCTTCTGACCAGAAACATTTCAAATGAAAGAGACCCATGGAAAAAAATCCAAATCAAAACATTGACTAAGAGAGAACATACCCCAGATTCTAACATGGCTGCCACCTTTCACTGATCTTTAGGGTAAGGCAGTCAGTTTTGGATACCAAGAAAGGAAAAAGTTAAGCAGGTGTGATAAGTTAGTGTTCTGTGACTCAGGGGTGGCTGGACTGGGAGTTAGCCGTTCGAGGGCCCAAACCAGAGCTCTGAACCCTACCTTTCATGAATCACTTCTCCTTCTGGGCCTCAGTTTTCTGACCTAGAGAAGGCCATCTAATTTGTTCTTTTTAAGATGGTGATTAAGCTCAAAATGAAAATGTGAACGTGACAGTGCTTTGATGACTCTTAGATACTAAACAAGTAAGAGTCACATTGATGTGACCCTACTGAGAACTTTAAAGTCGACGTGTTCTGTTAGTTCAGCCTCTCCCTTGTAAGATAGAAAACCTGTGGGAGAAGCTTTAAGGGCGACATTTCCCTGTGAAGCTGCAGCAAGTGATGGGCAGAGCGTGGTTTTGAAGTGAGGTAAACCTGGGTCAGCCCATTTCATAGCTATGCACCTTTCACATTACTTCATCTTTTTGGCCCTCAGGTTCCGTCCTGCGGTGTTATGAAGCTTTCACAAACCAACATCGGTGCTCTTCTGCACCCTCGCAGTGCTCCGTGCCTGAGAGGCAGGGAGCATGCTCGCTGCCCTGCCTGCTCCGCCTCCTGGTCTGTCTCTCCCTTCAGGCTGCAGGCCCTTGGAGAAACTGCGGGCTCCCCATCTGATGCATTTGTATTCCCCGTGCTTAGCTCTCTGCTTGTTAATCTTTGATGCCTCATGAATTGATGAGTAGTGCTTAGCACATAGCAAGCACTCAGTAAGTGGTACTGCTGTTGTTATGCTACGAGAGATTTGTCTCTTTTAAAATAAGCTTACAGATGTCTCCACTCATCTCAATTAGCTGGATGTTAAAATGCAGACGTGGGTAAGGAATGACCATAGCACAGCAATTTTGGCTTCCCAGAAGGCTTTTACCAAAGAAAGACAAAAACTGCCAGTTGTTTCATAATGATGAACCCAGATTTTTAAAACTCTGACCAGTGATCTCAAATCATAGTCTTGACAGAACTTGAAGGCATACCTGGTAGATTTCTAAACCATCTTCTTCTATGAAGCCTGGTAAAGCCACAGCTTCCTGGGATTCCCAGAGGGCAGGGAGGCTGTGTCAGAGAGGACAGGCCTGGGTTTACATCCTAACTCTGCCATTTAGGAACATGTGGCCTTGGGAAAATTCTAGAAGCTCTTCATTTTTAAACCTTTGGTTAGTGTTTTTTTATTTATTTATTTTGAGAGACAGCAAGAGAGAGTGGGGGAGGGGAGAGAGAGAGGCAGAGAGAGAGAGAATTCCAAGCAGGCTTCGTGCTGTCAGTGCAAAGCCCAACGTGGGGCTTGAACTCTTGAACCGTGAGATCATGACCTGAGCTGAAATCAAGAGTCGGACGGTCAACTAAATGAGCCACCCACACCCCCCTAGAAGCTCTTCAAACTTCAGTTGCCTCGTCTGTAAAATGAAGTTAAGAATAGAACCTCCTGGGTGAGGGTCCAGTCTGCAGCTCCTGCAAGGATTAAACGAGACAGCGTATGCCAAGTGCTTTGCCCGATGCCAGGCACACAGCACAGCCTCAGAAAATCATGGCTGGCCTTGCACTGAGACCTCCCTCTGTGCAACATCACTAGGACCTTTTCCTTCTTCTGCCCTCCCTTTCCCTCCTCCTGAGTGATGTCAAGGCTCTGGAGAAATTTAAAGTAGTACTTCTTTAGGGAAGATTTGAAGATTGCCGACCTAGACAGATGATTGGAGCTAGTTCCTTTTGAACTGTGGGATTTGCTAGAAGAAGAGCTTCCTCCCATGTTGGGGAAAAAAATAACTCTTCCCTTATATGGTTTTAACTTGTACTGGGCCCCCCCTTTTTTCTGTTTTCACATTTCAGACCTTCTATGTGATCTTGAAAAGCATTTTGTTGGGGCGCCTGGGTGGCGCAGTCGGTTAAGCGTCTGACTTCAGCCAGGTCACGATCTCGCGGTTCGGGAGTTCGAGCCCCGCATCAGGCTCTGGGCTGATGGCTCAGAGCCTGGAGCCTGTTTCCGATTCTGTGTCTCCTTCTCTCTCTGCCCCTCCCCCGTTCATGCTCTGTCTCTCTCTGTCCCAAAAATAAATAAACGTTGAAAAAAAAAATTTAAAAAAAAAAAAAAAAAAAAAAGAAAAGCATTTTGTTTTGTTCTAAATATGATTGTAATAATTCCAGAAGCAGTAGTGTGCTTATAGAGTATGTGCCTGACCCTTAGTCTGTCTCTGTACTAGGGCCTTTGCCCACTTCGCCTTCTTTGCTCTCCCTTGTTCATGGTGCATCTCCAAGAATGGAGTCATACTCAGTGTTGTCAGATAATAGCAGTCCCATTTAAGAAACATATTGACCTATACTCGTTCTCATACTCATTCTTTTGGGGACACGCACACACACACGTACACTAGTGCTCTCCAACACAAAGTTAGACTTGAAAAAAAACCGAGTTCTTGGAGTCAGATTAGCAGTGGTTGCTAAATATGATCTGTCTGGCTTTTCGGTTCTTTATTTCTAAAGTATTCGAACGGTGTGTTCTCTTTGGCCTTTTCTGACTATGAACCACACAGAGGTTGGCTTTGTTTTTTTCATTTATTTGTCCGTTTATCCATTTACCCAAACATCGACTTATTCTTCCACCCATCTGCCCACCAAATAACTTTGGACACCTACCATGCTTGAGGCATCACTTAGGCAAGAGAAAACTCAGTGGGTTGGGTGTGAAGAGATGAGGGTTTTAGTTCCAGCTCCACCATTAACCCAGTTTCCACAGAGAGGAGAAAGGACTTGTTCCAGATTACATAGTGACATAGAGCTTCTCCTCTTCTGCCATTTTATAATACATCCCAACAGAAAATGTGGCCACTGCCCAGGTGCCGTGGTTGAAGGGCATGTCCCCTTCTTTGAGACTCATGAAAAATGTACGGATGGCTCTGTTGTACATTTAAGGACTTTAATTTATGTCAACATTCACACTTTCTTCAAAAAGCTCACTTTATTCTGGGGAATCTCGTGGTGGCATTTATGAATGACAGTATGCCCATCTTATCCTTTTTGGCTTGTCTGATGGCTTCCCAAATGTGACATTTTCATTTTGTCAAACCGCTAACAATGGTGGACAAGGACTGTCAGAGAAGTCCAACCCTGATTTTCCTTCTTTGCCTTTTCCTTTGTTCTGTTTTTATGGCTCCAGTAACAGGAATTTTATTATAGCGGTCTGTGTCCTCAGCTCTTTTGCTGAGGCTCTGCATAATTTATGATCTAGATTCCAAAATGTTAGTGACTTGCTCCACCAGAAATAATGGAATGTGACAGCAATGGATTCCACATTCTTGGCCCAAATATTTGTGTCTGTGGTTTACAAGTCATTTCAGAGCATGATTGCTACATTGCTCAAGCTGTTACTGAGAATGAATTCTGACAAAGGAAGAGAATTTGGGTAATTATAAAAACACACAATGGGTCTGTGCAACAGCATTCTGCTTATGGGTATCGGGGAGAAGAGCATATCCCCTTCCCCCAACATCCCCCCGCCACAGACACGGTTCACCCCACTGTTGCAGGCCACACTGCTGAATATTAGGTATGTGATTCACAGCAGAGTGTCTGTTAACGTTAAAGCTATACATGGTTAGCGAATCGACATTTATTGGATGCTTGTCCTATCTGAACAAAGTAAGTGTGTGCCCTGATGATGTACCCTTGGAGTCATCACTTTCTTTTTAAAGTTTTATCTTCCTGGGGTAAGTGCCTGATGAGATAGTGAATGATAACTCCCACATAATCCCAGATGACCCAAAAGCTCCATAATCTGTTTAATTCCTCTTTGTTGAAATGCATTTTTACTACGTTTATCTTCCAACTATTTCAGAAAGACCTGGAAACAGAGCCTCCTTTAAATGCAAAATTATTTAAATGGGCCAAAAATTGCAGTTACTTCATAAGCACTAAAGAGACTGTTTTGTTGTAATAAATGAAGCCCTTGTTCTCTTGTTGATGTGGCTCGTGTTGGTGAGTCAGAAGAGGCTTAGTGGTTGTGGAATCAACTATATGAAGAATCTGGGAGGTTTGTATGGTCTTAAATTGTCCTTTGCGTGGTGGAAGTAAGATAAAAATCATCCCACCAAGTTCTTGGACCCTTCATGAAAGGGGTCCTGTGTATCAATTACTGTTACAGAGCTGATAGAAAGGACATAAGAAGATAAGAGCTACATTCATCTGTTACTACAAATACTGATGTGTTGTCTCCACAAGGTTCAGTTTGAACCTTCACTCTATGATCAAACCATCCAGAATATGGACAGAACTATGAAGTAAGACATGTATATGAATGTACATATCTGCTTTCTTAACCATACCCTCCAGTGAGATGTGATGAAAAATGCATGCACTTAGGATTTTGTATTCATTTGTTTATTTACTGTTTAGTGAGCACCCTGTCTCGGGCACGATTATAGGCATTGGAGATAAAGCAATGAATGAAACAGAACCTCAGCTTACGCTCCAGTACAGGAGATCTGGATTTTAAACAAATAAATAAGTGCCATGTAGGAAAATGAAGGCAGGTTAGGGGATAGAAAAGAACAGCAAGAGGATGGATAGAAAGGAGGGAATCGGAGTACGGATGGGATATTTTACATGGTGAGGTCAAAGAAGGCTTCTGTGGGTACATAAAGCTTGCGCCAAGACCTGAAGGAAGCAAGAGTGCATTTCGGAGTGAGCCAAACTTGGGTTCAAATTCCACGCTTGTAACTTACTTGCTATTGGACCTCTCTAAACCAGTTTCATCATCTGTGAAAATGCAGCTAATAAAGCCTTAGATATGGGGCACCTGGGTGGCTCAGTTGGGTAAGCATCCAACTCTTTATTTTGGCTGAGATCATGATCTCAGGGTCCACGCTGAGAGTGGAGCCTGCTTGGGATTCTCTCCCTCCCTCTCCCTCTGTCCCTCCCACCCTGCTTGTGTGCTAAATAAATAAATAAACAAATAAATAAATAAATATTACAGATTTATACTCTATGACCATGCTGGTTAACTCAGAGTTTATAAAATTTATAGTACCCATATTTTCCAAGTAAAAAGTCGAGACTCAAGAATCTGATCTGAAAAAAAAATACTAATTTCTGATTATGAATTTATTTATATGCATAAATATTCAAGGGAGTTATAAAAATTAACTATATTTAATTATGCAGTTAATCTTTTCCTTTACTGAAAGGAAGAATACATGAAATTGGCCATTTCAGGAAAGTTCCAGCCTGTGGATGGATGGCTTAATGACCCTAAATGCCCATTGTCCCATGAAAGTCTGTTGGGGAGTCCAAAAGTCAATTTTAACAAATAGAGATCTTAACTCCTTGGAACTTCACATGGGACAGTGGGTGGTATGAATGTTGACCCAAGTGGGAAGTGACAGAAAAGTTCTACAGTTAGAATTTCTAACATGATGTGTGCTAGAGACTGTGATCTGAGTTGGGCTGATGTGGACAGTGTTGCTGTCAGTTCACGGTAACATTAAAAGCTTCTTCAGAGAAAGAGTCCACTGGGACCTTATTAGTTCTAGAGCCACTAGCTGCTCTGGGGAGTGATTCAGCAGCACATCAGTCATGAGGCTGTGTCTGTTTCACATCAAGTTTCCTCTCAGGGAGCAATACAGCACACAGCTCTGTCCCAGCAAGACCTCTGGCCAGAGGAGCCCCCGAATCCAGAGCAGTCAGCCGTCATGGTCATCATTGTAATATTCTGTATTTGTACAGTGCTTTATGAACTTCATTTTATCCCCATTAACAACCCTGTAGAGAGTCATTGCAGACTCACTTGACCTGATGGGCAGGGAATGCACATATCCAGGATCACCCAAGAAGCCAAGACTATACCCAGATCCAAGCCCATGAGCAAGCAAGTTTCCCCCAAGGTCACCATGCTGGAGGACCACCCTCCTTAGCACAGGAGCTACTGACCTGTGGCAGATGGTTCCACAGAAATCATCTGGGTCAATGCTATGATCCTGGTTATTAGCATGGGGTAAGCCAGGAGGGGAGAGAAAAGAGGTTTGGCTTGGGGCTGAAGCCAAAGAGAACCATGTCGGGGAGAGGTGGCACCTAAGAGGGAAAGAGACTTTCCTTGAGCACTAGGATCACAAATTTTAGAGCAAGAGGAGGACTGTGGTGATTGCATAATCCAATCCCTCTAATGTTGAGAAAAACAGAACAGATCAAAACCAAATGGCACCTCAGAGAAGTTGAGGGATTGAAATCACAGAGCTGGTTTGTGGCCAAGCAGTGTGAAAGCGTGGCATTTCTAATGCCCAGGCAAATGGGTTTCTGTTTTATTTTCCTTCCTTGTATCGGGCTTACTCTCCTTAATCTCCCTCCTGCCGTGGATAGCCTTTGAATTTCTGACAGTTTCCTATTTCTAAAAACTGTCCTGATTAAAATGTCTTAATTGAAATAAGAACAGTGATTAAGGCCATCCTATCCTGGTTACTGGATGGTAAGGGTTTGTCCTCCTTACCGTCCTCTCCTTGATTCAGGAATGTGCCACAGAAGTGGCACTCACTGGGTATTAGAGGCATTTGCTCATTTCATAGAAGCGTGTCTTCTTTTTCTGTTGCTTCACGTATCACGACATGGTGTTCTTATTTCCTTCATGCCTCTCCTCCCATCTAGGCTGTGAGCTCCCTGAAGGCCTGGCGTCAGGCCCTTTGAGCTTGGATTGTGCCCCCTCGTGCAACGCATGACCCTCAGAAGGCTTTCATTAAATGTTTCTGTTTTGGTAACATGCATCTCCCTCAATCCCCTCAACTCCACCCTGTCCTCTGTCCCACAACACTCTACCCTTCCCCCCCACCCCCCACCAAACTCAGGATGAAAGCAGTTGTTCTGTAATCCTGATAGTTAGCCGGAAAATTTGGAGCCTCGTGATTCATGCCCGTGTTTGTCTTTTTAAGTATCTGTGTTTTGAGAACTAGTGGTCATTGTTATTCTTTGTTCATTTGAAGTGTCCTCTATTTTTGTTCGTATCTTTGAGTTCAGTTCAACGATATTGATTTCCTTTTAATGGAACAGAAGCCACCTCTGATCTTTTCCTGCATATTGAGTTATGTTTTGGTGCTTAGGAGAGGCACCGCCACCTAGTGATTAGGAGCTCAGGCTGTGGAGTCGTAGGGGCACAGGGCCTCTCCTGTCCTCCCTGTGGGGTTATCTCTGGGCCAGTTGTTTGGCCTTGATAAGCCTCAGGATTTTCCCAAGCTATTAAAGCCAGAGCTGCATTGACCAAATCATTACGATTCTAAACAGCAATGTGTTCCTGGATTGTTTCCTTCTTCCATCATCCATGCAGGTGGAGAGATGGGCTTCTGCTGGAGTGGGCGTGGGTCCTGGGTAGGAGGAAAGATGCAGAATCTCACACTTTCAACTCGCTTACTTTAGTAGTTATTAAAGCTTTCCCTTGTGCAAATACTTGTAAACATTTGCTCCATGTTTTTAAAAAATTTGTGGCAGAAAGAGATTTACTGGAACATTTGAAGATTTTTGGATCTCATTTCCCAAGAGTCTAGCAGTTCATCCTGTTACCCGTTATTAAACATTTATAAAAGCAGAGTTCTGACAGCTTTTTACAGTATCTTGAGATTATAATGATTTCTGTGTCAGACATTTGTTTGCTTCTGAGTCTGGCTGGTTGATACGAGTTCATTCCCACAGACTGAATTAGAAAGGGTTTGGGAGTGTGGTGATTTTAAAATACATCCACATATTCCCTGACCCTCCTTCTTTCAAAAAGGAGAGTCTCATTCTCCTTCCCTTGAAGGTGGGTCATTAGGGACAACCTCCTAACTGATAGAATATGGCAGAAGTGATGCTGTGTGACTTTGGAGGCAAAGTCATAAAACAGATACAGCTTCTGCTTGGCTCTCTCCCACTTGGGCCACTCACTTTGGGGGAAGTCAGCCCCATGCTGTGAGAAATGTTCCAACTTCATCTCCTGGTAGAGGAACATAGTGGTATTCCCCCCTTCAAGCCAAGAAGGAGCCGCTAAGAGAAGTTTTCATCACATCTGAGGTACCTGAGGGAATGGGAGTCATATTCTTCAGACAGATGTCTGATTCTATAGTGAATTTGTTGTTCTGCTGTTTGTACCTTCCTGAGAGGGAGAGGAGCAAAGTGGAGATGGGCCAGCAGCAGAGAACAGGCCCTCGCTTATTTGGCAAACCAAATACACACAGATTTCCTATGGCCCAAAGGGTGTATAAGTTGGCTTGAGACAACTCTCCAGAACCCCTCCCACAAGAGCTTCTTTTGGCTGAGGAAACCCCAGCAGCATGAAACTGTGGGGTGTAACTCTACAGGTGGGATCTGTAAGAGGGTTCCCATATCAGGGATCGCATAATGGGTAGGTCTCTGCCCAGAGGCTCTCAACAGTTTATACAAGACTCCCACGGGGGTGCCAGGGTGGCTCCGTCGGTTGAACATCTGACTTTTGATTTAGGCTCAGCTCATGATCCCATCCAGGGTCATGGGCTCGAACCCTACTCGTTGGGCTCCACACTGAGTGTGGAGTCCACTTGGGATTCTCTCTCCCTCTCTGCCCCTCTCCCCTGCTTGCATTCTCTCTCTCTCTCTCTCTCTCTCTCTCTCTCTCTCTCTCTCTCTTTTTCTCTCTGTCTTTCTCTCTCTAAAAAAATAAAAGACTCCCACAAATGGGAGTCAGCATTTGAATGCCTACGCAAAGGGCAGCATTGCCAAGAAAATACTGGTTAAGTAAGAGTCACCTGTTCTTTTCCGTGCCCCCTCGCCCAGCACACTGGAGTGAGGGAAGAGAGAAGTAGGTCTACACTAGTTGTTTTCCAGTCGAACTTGGACAGACCTTTCTCTGTGTTGTTTATGGTTAAAGTGGCACGTCTGTTCCCCAGCTTCCCTGGGAAGGATGGGTTATTATGTCTAGCCAATAAAAGGGGAGGCCATGGAAAATGCACAGTGTCTGTGTTCCTGCCACAGCCACTGAGCGGGGGGAGGGGTGTAGAACAGAACCTCCTGCCAACTCACCTTGGACGTGCGGGGTGAGCAAGAATCAGACATGTGGTAAACCTCTGAGCCTGGAGTGTTTTTTGTGACAGCGTAACCTAGCCTACCCTGATTAGTACAAGCAGGGGCACGGAAACAGAATGCCCTCACGTTAGACATTTCCCTGCACATCTGGAGCTCAATTGAGAAGTCAGGCTTTGAATTTGAGATCTGTGCAGCCCCAAGTCCAGCTTCAGGGAACAGCGGTGCTCTAGGCACAGGCTAGAGCCAGTCTGGAGACTATCTGTTCCTGCCCCTGAGAAGATAAGGAGAGAAAAGCAAGAGTAAGCAGTATAGCAACTGGACGTTGCTGTGATATTTTCTTGCATTTCACTATAGTGGTAACCTGCAACAGGCTGTGGGATGTAAAGAGCCCCCAAACTAGCCCTTCACAAGATAGTTTGAGAAGCACGACTCTATAGTATATAAAGTTCAAAGAGTAATCAATTTTGGAGTTATTTCTTCAGTGTATTTATTCCATATATCTCTTCTGTTTGTAAGGCTTTTTGATCTTTCTTCAGAAATGGCTAACAGAATAACAAGTACATAGTACTCTCAGCAGCTCTCAGGTGTAAATGCCTGTATTTCCTCCCCTCCCCTTTCAAACCTGGCTTCGCCTCTCTGTTCCCCTTCCTGTCGTGTTCTCCTTTCTCGAATCCCATTTATGTTTCAAGTGCCCTACAGCTGCCTTCCCTCCTCCTATCCTTCCCCCACCTCTCTTTTCAGTTTCTTTTGCTAAAGTATCCAGTGTTCTGATCTGACGCTTCCTTTACCTGAACTCTTCCCCCTGTCTGCCACCCGTGACACCCTTCCTGGGATTCCTCCTTCTCTTGGCTTCTAGAGCTCCTCTTAGTGCTGGGGTTTTGCTTTTCAACAACTCTGCTTAACAAAAACTGGGAATACATCGTCCAGAGGGTAAAATTGTTTAAATTCAGCTCATTAATGGAGTTAATAAACCATTGGGCTTATTTTGTAAAGACTGCTTTTATAATGTGAATAAGCACGTTTTCAGTTGTAAAAGGTAAAGTTTTTTTTTGTTTTTTTTTTTAAAGAAAGTAATACTGGAAATCAAACACAGAGTAACATGAACTGATTCACTCTTAATTTCTCTTCATCCCAAATCAGAATGAAACTGTCATCGTTTTTTATAAAAAAAAATTTTAATGTTTATTTTTGAGAGCGAGAGAGATAGATAGACAGAGCATGAGCAGGGGAGGGGCAGAGAGAGAGGGAGACACAGAATCGGGAGCAGGCTCTAGGCTCTGAACTGTCAGCACAGAGCCTGACCTGGGGCTCGAACTCACAAACCTCGAGATCATGACCTGAGCTGAAGTCGGATGTTTAATCGACTGAGCCACCTAGACGTCCCAGAACTGCCATCATTTTAAGACATTTCAATTTCATTTGATTTACCTTAGTTATCATTTATTTACTTTTCCCTTTGTTAAGCACTGGGCACATTAATTCTTTATTAGGGAGGTGAAATGACTTGCTCAAGATTATGCCACCAACTTCCATTTCTAAGAAAATGGAACAGACATACTTTTCTTATTTCTTCCACTAAGAACAACTAAAAACTCTATACATTATATATAACACAAACATAAGACTCAGAAAGGTAGAGAGAAGAAGGCAGATGACTTAGGGACCTTAGGACCCAAGAAATGACATGATGGTGAGTTCCCTGGTCTCTTTTTTGCTTCATATATCCCAGACTGGACTTTGGAGAAAGTAGCAACCTGGAGAGCCAATGGGTGCAGACAACCCCTCCCCTCCCCCAAAAGCCCCAAGTAAAGCTTACTCTCCAGCCAGAAACTCAGCCTACCAAGACAGAAAATTGTTAGCCTTCTGTACTCCAGCCAACACCACTGAAGGAACTGATGCCCCACCCGCACACATCAGCAAAAGCTGAGTGGAGAGCCAAAACTTTTTACCTTTGCCAGACTGTGACAAGGCCCCCCAACTCACCTGCTGGGGTACTACCAGAGAAGACAACTGAGAAGCCAGAAATTTTATCCTATCAGGTGCAACTTTCATCTCCCACCATGTGAGGAGCTTAGATTTCCACTGTCACCTGCTGGTAACCATGTATTTTCTTCCCTCCCCTTCCTGGGGCGGGGTCCAAGGAGACATAGTAGAGAGTCAAGACTTTCATCACTAATCAGTGGTAATGAGGCCACTACCCCCTTGCTGTTCCAAGTCGGTGGGTAACACATGCTGAGCCTATACTTACACCCTTACCCACCAAGAACAAGGTACCCCTCCTATCTCTTCTCTGAAGGCCTACTGGAGAGTCAGGACTTTTACCACCCCTCAGTAGAGTGTGGTAACAAGGCCACCCCCTTCTCATGGTATCAGTAGAGGCCATGTGAGGCATAGTAATGAGGTGACCCTACCCTTCCCCACCAGGCTAATATCAGTGGTGGCTAAACTTCCATGCCCACCCAGCAAACAAAAATGCCTCTTCCATCCTCTCAAGTAAAACTAAAAATCCTGGACACATACAGCAAACAACACTCAGAAAGGTAGAAAGAAGAGGGTAGACCAGCTAGGGATCTCAGAGCCCAAAGAACAACATGGTGATGAACTCCATAGTAGAGAGTTCCCTCAACAGAGGCTAAGTGCACAGACCTGGGCTTCTACCCCAACCTGGCAGTGACAAGGTGGTTCTCTCCTCTTTACCTGCCAAAACACGAGATTTAAATAAGATTCAGAATGTTATGATATCCAAAAAGGTCAGGTTTCAGTTGAATCTCACTCATCATACTAAGAACCAGGAAGATCTCAAACTTGATGAGAAAAGATAGCTAATGGATGCTAACACCAAGACAACACAGATGTTGGAATTATCTAACAGAGTTTAAAGCAAACATCACAAAAATGCTGTAATGAGCAATTAGGAACATGCTTGAAACAAATGGAAAAAATGAAGAGCCTCAGCAAATAAATAGAAGGTATGAAGAAGGACCAAATGGAGATTTTAGAACTAAAAAATTACAGTAACAAATGAAAGCACAGCAGATGGGCTCTACAGCAGAATGGAGAGGACAAAAGAAAGAATCAATAAACTTGAAGATGGAGCAATGGGAATTATCCAATCTGAGAAAAAAAGAGAAAACAGACTGAAAAAAAATGAGTAGAGCCTCAGGGACATGTGGGACTACTTTGTGTTTTTTCAGTTATTTGAGTTATTTGTGTTATTTGAGTCTCAAAAAGGGGCTAAAAGAGAATAGGAAGAAATAGTGGCTGAAAATTTCCTCAAGCCAGCAGGAAACATGAACCTACAGATTCAAGAAGCTGAACAGACTTCAGTAGGACAAACCCTAAGAAATTTACACCAAGACACATCCTAGTCAAACTTCAGAAAACTAAACCCAAAGGAAAAAAAACCCTGAAAGCAACCAGAGGGGAAAAAACACATTACCTATAGGGGAAAAACAATTCAAATGGCAGTCGAATTATTGGAAACCATGGAGGTCAGAGGATGTGGCATAACATTTTTCAAATCCTGAAAGAAGAATTGTTTCAACCCAACATTCTATAACCAGTAAAAATGGAAATGAATACATTCTCAGTTGAAGGAAAACTAAGAGAATATTACTCTAAAATGGCCAGATGAAGTGCTTTTAACAGGAAGAAAACGCTGAAGGAAAGAGTGTTGTAACATTATGAAGGAAGAACACAAGAGCAAAAATACAGGTAAATACAGAGGACTCTTCGATCAGCAAGAATTCATACAGAAAGACCCAACAATGCCATCAGCCGACAGGATCTGACATTTACAGAACACTCCACTCAGCAACAGAAGAATGCATTCTTTCCACACACCTATAGAACATGACAAGGTAAACCGTATCCTGAGCCATAAAACAAACTTCCACAAATGTGCAGTAATTGAAATCCGAGTATGTTCTCTGGCCACAATGGAATCACGCTAGAAGTCAGTAACAAAGATAGGTAGAAAATCTCCAAACACTTGGAAACTGAACACACTCTTAAATGACAAATGGGTTAAAGAGAAAGTCTTAAGAAAAATGAAAAACATACATTGAACTGAATGAAAATGAAAATACAACATGTCAGAATTTGTGGGAATCAACTAAAGTAGTGCTGAGAGGGAAATTTATAGCACTGAATGATTACATTAGACAAGAGGCAAAGTCTCAAATCAATAATCTAAGCTTCCACGTGAAGAAACTAGAAAAAAGAAAAGCAAAATAAACCCAAAACAAGACAGAGGAAGGAAATATAAAGGCAAGAGCAGAAATCAAATGAAATTGAAAACAGAAAAACAATAGAGAAAAATCAATAACACCAAGAGCTGGTTCTTTGAAAACATCAATAGAATTGGCAATCATGTCGCGACACTGACAAAGGTAAATAGAAGACACAAATTACTAATATTGGGAATGAATCAGGGAATATCACTATAGACCTTGTGAACAGCAAAATGCTATGAACAACTTTACACCCATAAATTTGACAACTTACATAAAATGGACTAATTCCTTGAAAAGTACAAGCTACGACAGCTTGCCCAATGTGTACTAGAGAATTTGAATAGTCTTTTAACTGCTGAGCAAATTGGATTCTTCATTAAAAACTTCTTCAAAAAGAAATCTTTAAGTTTAGATGGTTTCACTGCAGAACTCTGCCAAACATTTAAAGAAGAATTAACACCAATGCTGCAATCTCTTCCAGAAAATAGAAGAGGAGGGAACACTTCCCAACTGAATTCTGTGAAGCCAATATTACCCTGATGCCAAAACCAAGCAAAAACATTTAAAAAAATCATATGCATATATATGCATGTATATACAATGAACATAGATCCAAAATTCTTAACAAAATATCAGCCAATAGGGGCGCCTGGGTGGCGCAGTCGGTTAAGCGTCCGACTTCAGCCAGGTCACGATCTCGCAGTCCGTGAGTTCGAGCCCCGCGTCAGGCTCTGGGCTGATGGCTCAGAGCCTAGAGCCTGTTTCCGATTCTGTGTCTCCCTCTCTCTCTGCCCCTCCCCCGTTCATGCTCTGTCTCTCTCTGTCCCCCAAAAAATAAATAAACGTTGAAAAAAAAAATATCAGCCAATAGAATTCAGCGACATATAAAAAAATTATAAACCACGACCGGAGGGGTTCATACTAGGAATGCAAGACTGGTTCAATATTTGAAAATAAGTCAACCCATGGGGGAGGGGAAGGAAGAAAAAAAAAGAGGTTAGAGAGGGAGGGAGCCAAAACGTAAGAGACTCTTAAAAACTGAGAACAAACTGAGGGTTGATGGGGGGTGGGAGGGAGGGAGGGAGGGTGGGTTATGGGTATTGAGGAGGGGACCTGTTAGAATGAGCACTGGGTGTTGTATGGAAACCAATTTGACAATAAATTTCATATTTAAAAAAAAAAATAAGTCAACGTAAACCACCATATTAACAGGCTCAAGAAGAAAACTCCCATGATCATATTAATTAATGAAGAATGGAAAAATGAAAACAAAAATCTGATAATTCCAAATACAGTGAGGGAGCAGAGCAGTAGGAACTCTGCTACTTTGCTGGTGGGAATGCAAAATGGTAAAGCCACCCTGAAGGATGTTGACTTACCATATGACCCAGAAATTCCCTCCTAGGTATTGATTCCAGAGAATAAAGTCTCCATACTGTCTTTCCAACTTTCTGTGGAAGTGTAATTATTTCAAAGTAAAAGATTTAAAAAGAAAAAGAAAAAAAAAGATCACTGAGCCAGCCAGAGTCAGGGCTGGGGTTGAGAACAGTGCTTTTTTGCTCTTGTCAAAATCCTGATTACCATTCTGAACCCTCAAGAAACAACTGATTTTGTTCATATGGTCTCAGAATGCCAAATCTGGATGCCCAAACTGGTGAACTTTTCTAATTCTTCAACCTACTTGACTTCCAGAAGCACTTGGAGGCATTTGCAAAAGCCACTGGCATATTCTATAGTTTACTGCATTTTTTTTAATGTTTGTTTATTTTTGAGACAGAGAGAGACAGAGCATGAATGGGGGAGGGGCAGAGAGAGAGGGAGACACAGAATCAGAAGCAGGCTCCAGGCTCTGAGCTGTCAGCACAGAGCCCGACGCAGGGCTCGAACTCACGGACTGTGAGATCATGACCTGAGCTGAAGTCGGACGCTTAACTGACTGAGCCACCCAGGCGCCCTTAATTTACTGCATTTGTATTTGCTGAAGAATTTGAGGTGGCTTCTGCCCTTTGGTACCGTTCACTCATCACCTGAATCAAGCTGTTAGTGGGGTGCTTCCAGACACTGTCAGAGACCTGTGAGAAAATCAGAATATTAGCATATTTTAGTATTAAAAGGATCTCAGCACCATGAAATGTCAGAATTGAGAAAGCTTTTAATAAAATATTTTTTAGTCTAACTCCTCCATGTTGCTGATAAGAAAACTTACTTTGGGGGAGATCTGTGGCTAGTCTGAGCTCACACAACAGATTCATGGTGAAGCCAAGAGAAAAACACATGTCCCCCGGCTGTATGTTTCAGTGCTATATTGCAGATCCTATTGAAGTCACCAGGCTGAGAGTTTTGTTTATGATGGATATGGAGATGACTGGATGAGTGGCCACCAATGCCTCTCTCTCTATTCCGTCTCAAAAGGGCCGCCTTATTAAAATATGTAATATTAAGGAGCAACAAATGTGATAGCACCTGATGGATTCTACCTCCCCACCCTCAAAGGATATACATTGGAAGCATTCACACATTGATATCCAAGGGCTTTTGTAGTTGATTTTTAGTATCTCCTCATTCTCTTCTTTTCTTTTTTTTTTTTAGTTGCATATAGGTGAACATTTTTCCTTTTCCCTAGAGTGTGACC
The DNA here is from genome assembly GCF_016509475.1 of Prionailurus bengalensis. Lineage (NCBI taxonomy): Eukaryota > Metazoa > Chordata > Mammalia > Carnivora > Felidae > Prionailurus > Prionailurus bengalensis. Next base: position 24,358,074 of record NC_057356.1, read on the forward strand.
TTGGAGACAGTGGTCACGGAGATGTCATAGCATTAGTGGTCTGTCTGTAGCTTACTTTGCATAATGGCCACAATTTTCTGAAATCCAGATTTCTCAATCTTTCTAATGAATGGTGTCTTCCCCCAGTGCTGTTTTAGGGATTAGCCCAGGGACAGAAGAAAATAATCATAACAACCAATTGAATATTCAGTGCCATATAATAAAAATTATAATGGCTACCATTTATTGAGCATTGATTCCATACCAGGCACTGTGCTAAGCCCTTAATGTGCATCTCACTTAATCCTTAGAATAAGCCTTTGTAGTAGGTGTTATGACCATTTTATGGATATGGAAACTGAGGCTTAGAGAGGTGTTACTCAAGGTCTTACTGAGGCTTACTCAAGGTCAGAGAGTTGGTACATGGTAGATATACAAATCTCATAAAATTGATCAAGGAACTGGTCTTTAGCCAAAAAATATTTACCTTGAAGAAGCTTTTTTTTTTTTTTAACCTTAGAACAAAGCCTCTCAACATAATACCCAATTATCTGATAAATCTTTTTTTTTTTTATTTTTAACCTTTATTATTTTTGAGAAACAGGGGCAGGGCATGCATGGGGAAGGGGCAGAGAGAGAGAGGGAGACACAGAATCCGAAGCAGGCTCCAGGCTCTGAGCCCCAAAGTGGGGCTTGAACTCACAGACTGTGAATCATGACCTGAGCCAAAGTTGGACGCTTGCCTGAACACCTCCAGCACCTGGCACTGAGTTACATACTTACATAGCAGGCATCACCAGTGCATGTTTGTTGGGTGTCCTGGCCATTGTAGTTGTTATCCCAAACCACCAAATGCCTACTCCTCTGTGGTGACAGATAAAGTTGTATTCCCCCTAAAAAGCAAGAAAACAGAATCGATAGGGCTGGGGGAACCTCTGTAGAAGTGATCACTGGTGGAGGTGAGTCGCTCCACTTGTGTAGCAAAACGGAAATCCAAATTTTCCAAAAGCCAGAGTAGATTTTCAAGGGTGGTTTTCAAAATTATTTTACATGGAAACCTTAACTAGCCAGCTGTTTTTCTGCATCTAAAATAGTGTTTGATTTACCCAGAAGTTTCTTATGCACAATTTTTTGAGGACATTTCTATGTAAAGCTGGGTCCATATGTATAAAACAAAAATTCCACTATCATTGTGATAGGGAGCACACAGATTATTTTAATGTAAGATTATTATGCTAGAACAGAACTATCGGTGTTGGGAAACACCATTGTCATTATGAAGACAAAATGAGGGAGGTTTCTGAAGCATCAAAGAGGCAGTTTATTGTTGTTTTCCACAAGGCGTGGGAGAATCCCAAAGCTCCTTGGAGTTACTACTGTATCTTCTGCTTTTCCTCAGAAGCAAACAAAGGGAGAAATGTCTTTAATTCTTGGGGAAAAGAAGGGCAAGGGTGTTTTCCACACTCTTGTGATCCAGATATGTGTGCCTTAAGTTGAATCAGATGTTGACTAATAGCAAAAAGGAAAAGACTATTAAAGAGAAAACCAGCGAGCTTAAACCTTTAAAGTTTTCATATAAGATCTCTGATTTAGACTAGTTTCTTTATAGGTGTTAAACTTGCTATAAAGCCTCTCAAAGAAACATTTTGAAGATTCAAGAGAGTAGGTATATGATGATATTTCCCAAAGGTACGTTAGGAAATAGTAGTGATGTTTCACTTCTGTAAAGAGCTGTCCCATTTACAGTCTTGGTACTCAAAGTGTGGCCCACGGATCAGTAGCATCTCATCTCCTGGGAACTTATTAGAAATGCAGCCCCTCAGCCCCACCTCAGACTTAGGAAATCAGCTTCTGTATGTTAACAAGGTCCCCTGTGATTCTCATGCACATTAGGGTTTGAGAAGCCTTGGTCTGCAAAGTACTTTTATGTGTATCACGCCCCTGCCAGCATAGCATGAACATAGGAGAAAGTGATATTGACCTCACCACATGCAGGAATCACTTCCCCTGAGGTGAGGGAAATAATGATGATGGCAACAGCCATTCCTTAAGCCCCCACTATACACCATTCACTCTGCATAGGTGATGAGACCCATTTACCCTCACCACACCTCATGAGGAAGGGGTTATTAGCCTCATGTTACAGTTGAGGAAGACGAAGCTCAAGAGGGTAAGTGAGCCACCCAAGATCACACAGCCAAGAAACGCTAGAGCCTGAGCCTGCGTAGTTCCCTGATCTCAGAGCCCCTGCTCTTTGCAAGTGTTCAAGAACATGCTAGAATAAGAAGGGAATACTACAGCGGACTTCAGCCTTGGCTGCATTTTGGACTGCCTGAGGGACATTACAGAACACGGATGCCCACTCCACTGTCTTAGTGCGTTCGAGCTGCTAGAACAAAATACCACAGATGCGGTAGCTTAAAAACAGAAATTTACTGCTCTGGAGGATGGAACTGGGAGTAGAGGGGTGGGGCGCCTGGCTGGCTCAGTTGGTGGATCATGCGACTCTTGATCTCAGGGTTGTAAATTTGAGCCCCACATTGGGTGTAGAGATTACTTAAAAATAAAATCTTAAAAAAAAAGTCTGAGATGAGGGTGCCGGCATGGTTGGGTGTGGTTGGCTGATTTTCTCCTGGGTCATGGCAGAAGGGGCTGGGGATATCTCTGGAGCCTCTCTTATAAGGCACACCTCCCGTTCATGAGGGCTCCACCCTCATGACCTAATCATCTCCCAAAGGCCCACCTACTAATACCATCACCTTTGGAGGTTAGGGTTTCAATATATAAATATCACAGGAATATAAGCGCTCAGACCATAGCACTCACCCTCAGAGGTTCTGATTTAATTGGTCTGCAGTCTGAGATTTTTAAAAGCTCCCCATATGACTCTACTGTGCCCTTCAAGGTTGAGACCCACTGATTTACAGACAGACTAAATGTCTGTTTGGCACTGTTGACAGTTCCTCCATCAGGAACAGCTCACCTGCCTCGGTTTACTTGTTGTATGAGTAGACTTTGAGGTGGCTGACAGGGCAGTGGCATAAATACCTAACGCATTTCATGCATTGTTAAACACAACAATCGCATTGTGTCCAGGGAAAGAAAAATTGACTGCGTCCATCGAGATACAGCTAAATGTCTAAAGGCAGATAGATACCTTCTGTTATTTTTATGATGAGCACAGTTCTCTTATCTTACTCCTTACACAGCCTGGCCCTCAGCTCCAATCACCCTTACTTCAAATCTGGTAAGTCTGCAAGTGGGTCTCAAGTATTAGGCACGGAAATGTTTAAAAGGGCAAAATTCTAATCCTCCATCATTTGGTGATGGGATCTGGCTACGTGCTTGATATAAGTATTTCATTTAGTCCCCACCTTACCCCGCTTCTCAGGTGAGCAAACTGAGGTTCAGAGAAAGTAAACAATTTGCTGGAGCTTCGATTCAACTCAAAATAATGTCAAACAGCCCATGTGGTTTTCTCTCTGCCACACTTTTTAATAAGAAGGAAAGTCTAATGCTATAGAGTCTATCCCTGGGAATTCAGGTTAGTTCAACAAAGACTTTTGGTGGCTCTGATGTGAGCCAGACACTGAACTCTAAGAATGAAGAAGGTAAGGTCATCTGACTCACAGAGCTCACAGTCTCGAAGGGTAGACAAATGGCTAGAGCAGCAAAGCCCAATAGATAATGGGAGCCACATTTGTAATTTAAATGTGAGTCACATTTTTAAAAGGTAAAAAAAAAAGTGAGATTCATTTTAATAATACGTTTTACTTAACAATATATTAGGGGTGCCTGGGTGGCTCAATGAGTTAAGCATCCAACTCTTGATCTTGCTACCATTTTCTACTTTAAAAGGTATTTAAAATCCCCACATTGGGAAAGGTGTAATGCTGTGTTTCTTAGGCTGTTATCTCTACACTCAGTGAAATAATACAGTTATGCTTCTTAGAGACCCTCAGCTGTAGATGCTCTCATATATCAAAATTTCAGCAAAATGACTGATTCCAACTTCGACAGACTGTTTGTCAGCCCAGCCTAGAGAAAAGTTACCTGTGTCTCCCAGGCCTGGTGACCCCTTGGTTCTTCGTGTCAGTAACATGTGTTTTTCATAGGGCTTAACTTTGTAATGAATATAGTCATATCAAACTTTTTAAGAATCTATCTGAACAATAGATGTTTTACTTTATTAGAATATTTTTAAAAACTGGCTAGATCACAAACTGTTCTATAGAATCCCTCTTCTGGGAGATGTGGGTAAAAGCTATCTTTCTGTGATGAAATAATTTGGGATAGTAGATCCCCCTCCAGGAAATTCATCCTGCAGATACTAGCATCTGAAAGGCGCTGAGAAGTCCTATATTAACTTTGCTTAATCCAGTGCTTCGTATACAGTCGACCACAGAAGACACATGTGTCTCAGGACGTCTGTTGGCCTCTCATGGGACACAGCTGCTCTGTGGAGCAAGGTATGGAAAACACAAAACTAGATGATTACTTTGCTATGACCCTGTATTTACATAATGGCAGCCCTTCCCACTAGAAGGGTAAGGCATAGACCTTTCCATTTTCGATCTACATTTATATAGTACAGACTAGAGAGTGACTCTAAAGGCCAACAGATCTCAAGAACTACCATTATTTTTGTGGAGATATTGTCTTTGCACCTGCTTAGATTGGAGTCACTGTGTATTTGAATGAACTATTGTAGAAAGCAGGACATGAAGAGGAATAGGGAACATGGATTAACCTCACATACCAGGAGAGGCTGGAACTCCTGCCCAACGTTGGGTTACAAAACACTGGAAGCCCGTAGTACCCTATCATCAAGCCAACTGTAGTTACATTTGTGATTTTGATCAACTTGCATGATATGTCCAGCCTAATAATTCGATTAAGTAATTTCACAATTAGATTACATTAAGGAAAGACCGTGCTTATTCTTTGGGGAAGCGATCCTTGTCCTTCACTGGCAACACCTGGCAGCTTGTCGTTTAGGAACTGTTATCAGGATGGGTTGTTCATTACTCCAGAAACTGGGGGACTCTGGTCAGTGTAGAAACCACTCAATGCTACCGTGAATCATCTCACATCTGCCTGTCCGGAGAGCCAGATTCACTCTCTCTCTCCTTTCCTCTCCAGTCTGCTCTAGGACAAAGTATTCTTTCTTGTTTTGTGTGTTGCTTTCTGCCTCAGGGATGCAGTGTCTTTCAGTAACAGAGAATGTAGTGACTTTGCTGCTTTTTAATTTCCATTTCCCCAGACCCTCTAAGAATTGTAGACGGGTACGTGCAGTCTCTAAGCCCCAAGTGTGTTTTTTTTTTCACCTAATTTATGCAGATGCCTCATAAGAGAAAACTCATCCTTTTGTTTCTTACCCAGTTTTTTGTAATGAGCTATGCAACATTTAAAAAAATTTAATGGATCGGTATGTTTAAAGTATTTGTGTATTACTTATGAATTCATTTTTATGCCAAATAAATTTCATTAATGATTGTTTTAAAAAATCACCATTAAGCCAATTAACATGTCTTAATGATTGGTGATAATCATTTTTTCAAACAGACCTTTTTGAACTATTGCAGATAAGCCCATATTAAAAATATTTTTTTAATGTTTTTATTTATTTTTGAGACAGAGAAAGACAGAGCATGAGCAGGGGAGGGCAGAGAGAGAGGGAGACACAGAATTGGAAGCAGGCTCCAGGCTCTGAGCTGTCAACACAGAGCCCGACATGGGGCTCGAACTCACAGACCGTGAGATCATGACCTGAGCTGAAGTCGGATGCTTAACCGACTGAGCCACCCAGGCACCCCCAGATAAGCCCATGTTAAAAGGAAATACAAATCCTCCCTGTAAGCTAACACAGTATTGATCTGTACTATTTTGCATTACCAAAGTTCAAGGTGTGAAAGCACTTTTTTAAATATCTATTTATTTTGAGAGAGAGAGAGAAAGTGGGAGAGGGACAGGGAAAGAGGGAGAGAGAAAGAATCCCAAGCAAGCTCCATATTGTCATCACAGAGCTGGACACAGAGCTGGCTCGAATCTACAAACCACAAGAGTATGTACCTGAGCCAAAATCAAGAGTCTGATGCTTAACTGACTGAGCCACCCAGGTGCCCTATGAAAGCATTTTTTATTTTTTTGTCCCCCACTTTAGAAGAGACTTGAGCAGGAGATCAGGTCATGATCTTGGAGTCTGTGGGTTCGAGCCCCGTGTAGGGCTCTGTGCTGACAGCTCAGAGCCTGGAGCCTGCTTCAGAATCTGTGTCTCCCTCTCTCTGCCCCTCCCCCCTCATACTCTGTCTCTCTCAAAAATAAATAAACATAAAAATTTTTTTTAAATAAAAAAAAAGAGAGAGACTTGGGCAGCATCAGTGGTCATCAGGACGAGCACCTGGCAGTGCTTGGAGGCTCTGTGTTTTGTTTGCAGGCATCTTCATTCCCATACTACCCTGTGTTGTGATCGTGCTTCCCCATCCAGGTTGTGAGCAGGCACCTCGTGTTCATCATCTCTTATCCCTGAGACCCACTGTGGCACTACGGTAAATGTTTGCCGAAAGAACGATAAAGGCAGTTTAGCGAATTATGTCCAGGCCAACAGAGATTAATAAATCAAGTTATTTTGCACTCTGGAGGGCTCTCAGGACCCGAGCCTAAAGAGATGAGATAGGAAACAGGTACATACTAACCGTCACCAGCTGTCTGACTTTGAGTAGGTTGCTCCCCTTCTTTGTACTTCAATTTCTCCATCTGGAAAATGAATGATTAATAACCTTGCATCCCTCCGAGTAATACTATAAAGATAAAGGGAAGACAGAGATGAGAGCATAGTGAGCTCTTTGGAGGCAAGATCTATGTAACACTCAGTCATCATAATTGCCACTGGTATTATTTCTCTAGGGTGTGCAATGTATTCAGTTCACTCCTTTGAAGAACACAGAGGAGAGCTAGCTGGGGTGGAGGGTTCACACTGTGAGACGTGGAAGGTGAGGCTGGATATGCATTTTAGAATCCATCCAGTTTCGGATCCGTCTTCTCAGTATTAGAGAACCTGTAGGACTTTGTCCTAAAGGGTCACCTTCCCCCACCCCCATGGCAAGTTGATGAAATGAAAACCTGACACAACTGAAGACCCATGACTTTATCTCAGGTGAGCAATCTAGAGATGATTTAGAAGCCACTAAGCATAGGTAGTGCTTTCCCCCCAGTTTTCCATTTTCTACCTGCATATCCTGCCCACAGAAGCATTGGTTTATTGCCCTGGTACCATTAAATGCTATCAAATATAATGGTTAAGAGCTTGAATTTTAGGGATGCCTGGATGGCTCAGTTTGTTAAGCAGCCAGCTCTTGATTTCAGCTCAGGTCATGCTCTCACGGTTCAGGCTCCTTGCTGACAGTGTGGAGCCTGCTTGGGATTCTCTCTCCCTCTCTCGCTGCCCTCCCCCCGCTCAAAATAAATAAATAAATTTAAAAGAAAAAAGAGCTTGGACTTTAGAATCAGACTGCCCGAGTTCAAATCCCAGCTTGTTACTTTCTCATTGTATGACCTTGAGCAAAAATTCCTTAACCTCTCTGACTCATCTGGAAAGTGAGGATAATTATAGTACTTAACTCATATGCACTTGTGAAAATTACATCAACACATATAAAATACTTAGAATGGTGCCTGGCACATAGTAAGTTCTCAGTAATTTTAGCTATTTAAGTGGCTATTACTATATACCAGGATTGCTCTAGACATTGTATTTATCATCCTTCTGTCATCTAACTATAGATCCGAGACCAGGATTTGGCCAGCGCCCAAGCACATGGAGAATGGGGCCAAATCCCATTGGAGCACAAACCATGTACTTTATTTACGAGTAAATATTAGATACAGCTTGCCTTATTTGAAGGTCAGACAGAAAAAAAAAATAGAGATAAATGAAAAATTTCTAAAGAATAAGACAGAGGCAACCTTGATTTTCAGAAGGTAAGTAGAGCTTTAAAAATTGTCTACTGTAGGAACTAAGAGAAAAGTTTATACCAGTTTGGCATCCTTGGTAGATGCAAAAAGACACAAAACAGGATAGGAAATCATAAGGAGAACACAGGTTGATATGGGGGACAAGGAGCAGCTGGAAAAGAAGACGGGTTATAGAAGGAAGAATTGCAGGGGTTCCTGGGTAGCTCAGTCGGTTACACCTCTGACTTGGTTTCCGCTCTGGTCATGATCTCACAATTTGTGGGATCGAGCCCCTGCATCAGGCTCTGTGCTGACAATGTGGAGCCTGCTTGGGATTCTCTACCTACCTCTTTCCCTGCCCTTCCCCCCTCTAAATAAATAAATAAACGTTTTTTAAAAAAAAGAAGGAAGAATTGCAAGGAACCTAGCCATATAAAACCCATAATAAAGGTGGAACTGGGCATAACGGATATAGTGGGAAACCTAATCAGTGAAGTGGAATATTCTAGCTCTACTAGAATACAGAGACAAAGACAAGAATTAGGAGATATTAGCATAGGACTTGAGGGTCTTCTTTTTCCCATCTTGCTCCCACATTGTAGTCGGTTGATGTCTACCAAGAGAAGTTTGAACCTGCCACGCTCCTGTCAACCACCCTTCTTTGGCTCCTTGACCGATACCAGAAAATGTGTTTCTTTTGCCACATCCTTCACCTCAGGTCTCAAATGGAGTCTCTTGTACAGTATGATATCCCTGAAAGCCATAATTGATATACTTCTGGCCCAGCACCTGGTTGAGCATCCAACTCTTGATTTTGGCTCAGGTCATGACCACATGGTTCATGAGATCAAGCTCTGCACTGAGCATGAAGCCTGTTTGGGATTCTCTCTTGCTCTCTCTCTCTCTCTCTCTCTCTCCCTCCCCCCCTCCCTCCCTCCCTCCCTCTCTCCCTCTCCTTATCTCTCTCCCCCCTGCCACGCCCCTCTCCCCTGCTCATGCTCACTCGCATTCTCTCTCTCTTTTAAGTAAAAAAAAAAAAAAAAAAAAAAAAAGCATAGTTACTTTTACATTGTCAAAACACTGTCAGAAGGGTTACTGAACTGAAAGCATTCTTTTATTCTACAAAGCAGAGCTTAGAGAAATGGTCATTTTCATTACCAAGAAATGAGAAATGATGATTGTCTACATCCTTTAAATTCATATCAAATGACCTAATTTTATTTAAAAAAAAAATTTTTTTTTAACGTTTATTTGTTTTTGACACAGAGAGAGACAGAGCATGAGTGGGGGAGGGCCAGAGAGAGAGGGAGACACAGAATCTGAAGCAGGCTCCAGGCTCTAAGCTGTCAGCACAGAGCCCAACACGGGGCTGGAACTCACAGAGCGAGAGATCATGACCTGAGCTGAAGTTGGACGCTTAACCAACTGAGCCACCCAGGCGCCCCGTCAAATGACCTAATTTTAAACAAAGACCTGTTGGCAGATACCTGTCATCAAAATTCTTTTTATTACTATCTTCCTTTAAGGAAGGACCTGGCTTTGTTTTCATTATCTTTAAAAATCAGCACATGTAATATGATCTTGATAATATAACCAAAACAATGGAAACCAACACCAAAACAGATTGTCAGGAACCATACTAGAATGTTAGCAATGATTATTTCAGACAGTCACCAAGTAGGAGAGAGCTCTTCTGTATTTCATATTTCTGACATTGAATATGGTAACAGTAATCCCTTGGCTAAGAAATAGGAAATCTTATTTAAATGCCTGAAGCCAACAGGGGCTTATTTTTCTCACAACATAGTGTGAGGTATCTGACATTGGTTCAGAGGGTAAGAATAACAGGGGCTATTACTCTGCAACTAATTCTTTTGGCCTTTTACTCAGGCTAGTACCTTATGCTTCATGGTCACATGGTGGCTGCTGAAGTTCCAGGCATCATGACTTGTTCAAGTCAGTAGAAGCAAGGGATGCTGAGCCAATTGCTTCAGTATCCTTTTATTTATTTCAGAGAAGCGATTGCTTTTCTAAAATGCCAGGACACTCCTAATTTTGTCTACTGACCATGATAGTGTCTCCCTAACTGCAAGGGAGACTGGGAAAGCTTTCCAGCCCCACAGCCAGGGACAGCTAGGGGAAGCAGGAAGTTGAAAATGAGTTTTGGCTGAGCCAAACTTTGCTGTCTTCTGGAAGCCTTTTTTTGACATGTATTATTTGTATAATCGAAAAAATACACTTGAGATTATTATGTTCAATTTTGATCATTATGGAATCCCAGTAATGTAAAAATATGCACACCAAAAGGACAAAAAGAAAGCCACAGAAGCTTTAAAATTGTCTGCTCTGGCTCTTGACACTGATTGTATTCTGCATTAATGTTCCTGTATATAATCAGAGGAGAAGAGGTTAGGTGGTACTTTTATTTGTATGTAGGTGGAAGAAGTGGTTGGCCAGAGTTAAGAGTGTAGATGGACAGCTGACTGATCTGGCCAGATGCACAGACAAGGATCCACCCCTTCCTAACGTAGCGAGGTTGAGATATGTCAAGAACTAACAAATGTTCTGGGAAGCCCAAGTTCCGGTGGTTTCTACAGGTTCCCCTTATCTCGTGAGTCTACAACTTGAATAAAGGAGGTAAATGGGACTTCAGATTTAAAGCAGTTCACAAGAGCTTTCTAGTACATGTTTAAATATCATCTCTGTGCTATGCATGAGTGAGCCAGCCTCAGGAGCCTCTAATTTCCTAAGTAAATCCCTCTCAATTAAGCAGAAAGAGAAGGAAAACTGAAAGCAGTAAGTGGATTCACAGTTTTAATCCCATCTTGCTCTTTTCCATGTTTTTGAAATTGCCCTCACCAAAAGCCCATGTACTAATAGAAAAATGAGCAGAATATATGAATCACTTGTTTTGATAGCATTATGCTTAATCTAGCTAGAACACTTCACACAATCATAGAGTTTGAGTTTTCTATCCAGTGTGAATTTTTAAAATGAAGCTTTTCAGACCCGATTGCCTTGGGAAAGCAGATTTTATAATTTGCTCTCCAGCCTGGCTGGAAAATCCATCTGTCTTTGCAATTGAATTTGCAAAGTGAAATCATTTTTGAAGGGCTGTTCTTTTGGCCAGCTCTTCTGCTGCTCCTCCCTTTCCCTGTCTGTTTCCAGGGCTCCCTGTTGGTCTGGGCACACTGTGCCATCTTCTTGTCCTCTCTGGGCCGACGGAATGGTGCATTCCTGGGGGATGGGCTTTGTCCTCACCCCAGATTGCACAGCTGAATTCTGCAGCACTTGCTGCCTCAGACTCTCAAAGGGGCAAAATAATTCAGGGGGAAGGTGCTGGGCGGGGGTAGGGGGAGGCATTGAGCCTGGGTTCAGGTCCTAGCTCTGTAACTTAGCGGCCCTGTGGCTTTTGTGAGTGTCTTCGAAAGCAGAACCCCTCCCCCCCCAACCCTGCCTTTGTTCTAGAGTCAAAGAAGTTAATGGAGGCCCAAGGACTTTGAAAACTGACAAGTGCCATGAAGTGTTTCGTTGGATTCTGCTCAACAATTCAACAAACAGCTTTGGAAACATTGAGTTTTAGGTTACTTGAGGTCCATCCAGTAGACAGATTTAGGAGACTAACATTTCAGAGAAGTCCGAGCTAGAAATGCATCTTTGGGAGCCCACACAGTTGGTTCTTGGTGTCAGGAATTCAATCAGCTCACAAAGGAGAATTTTGTGTATTATTGTCACTATTATTAGTGCTACTACTATTTTTATGATTTAGGAAGGTTCCCCTCTCCCTTATTAGTTATCATAATGAAATTGGAAAGAAGCCCCATTATAGGTGTCTCTTTTTTTTTAATTTTTAATGTTTTTATTTAAATATCTCTATACCCAATGTGGGGCTTGAACGCATGACTCTGAGATCAGGAGTCAACACACTCTTCCGACTCAGGCAGCCAGGCACCCCTGTAGGTATCTTTTAATTTATCTTCCTAGTGAATTATATTTCATGGGTAAGAAACTGGTGAAGGCAGTCAGTCAGTAAGCCAGATTTTAACATTAAGATTCAGCCAGTAAGCCAGATTTTAGAATTAAGGTTCCTAGTTTCTCAGTGTTTTGCTTAAATTATTGGATGCCAGCCAAAATACTTCCCAAATAATTAATTTTGATGATTTATTTTAACAACTTCAGCTGGATGACAGGACAGAAGTTGTCTTTGTTTTTTTTTTTTTTTTTTCAGATTATTGATTAGTGCCAGGGTATAAAATCACCTCAGAGTATCCAGTGTTTCTCACTGTGGTGTATTGACATTTGAGGGTGTGATGTTCTTTATTGTGCAGGACTTCTCCCACATGGTGCAGGCTGTCTGGTCCCTCTGGCCCCACCCCCAACCCGACAGTGTGGGCTCCCAGATATTGTGACAACCAAAAATGCCCCATCTCATTTTCAAATGTCCTTGGGGGTGGGAGGAGTCTCCTCTCCTATATGCACAGACTGAGACTCTTAAGGCAATGGGCCCCATTCTCATGTCACATGCAGAGCTTGGCTATAATATTCTCAAGAGCCCATAACTTTGTGTTCTTCTTGGATGAGAGAAGCTGTTATCAACTTCCCTTTGGTGTGCTTGCCTTGCAAATAAGATGGCATCTAAGACTTAGAGCGAATTACACTCTACAGTAATATAATGGTGTAGGGAGTGGCATATTTTGATTTTGTTATTTGTAATATCGAGGACAGGGGTAACTGAAGCTGTTTGAAATAATAACAGCCCCTAGAAAATGGAGTATTACACCTTGGCATTCACTGTTTTATTTGATCTTCATAATCATCATCTGAGAGAGGTGAAAACAGGAGGCCAGGAAAAGTAGTTACTTTCCTAAGGGCACGAGACAGTGTTAGTCTCTACAGGCTAACATGGTTGTTATTATTAGCATTTCATATATAAGTGAGAACTTCCTTGTGGCCAAAGCAAAAAGAGAAACACATAATTCTTATGAACCCAAAAGATGGGAGCATAGAATTCTTCAAGAAAGCTGAATTCTAAAAGAAATTTCTCGAGACATTTTTATATATGGGATTATGGTAACAAAATTTATAGTATAGCTAAAATTTTAGCAGCAAAGATTATAATAGATTTCAGTGTGCTTTTTCTAATAACAAATTTGAAGAAAAAATCATCTAAGCCTAGGGTGTTAAGATTAAACCTCAATTCACTGAAGCCTGTTCAGTGTGGGTTCACGGTCATTTGTTCAAGTTATGGATTTCAGTGGTCTCGCTTGATTCAGGGCTAGAGTTCAGGACATCCAGAGGAATGGATGACTCAGAATCCCTTCAGGAAACTTCTGTTAGTAGGTGTCTTTCCCCTGACACGGACAGTTTGAAACTGTCGGTTATGACAAGGGCTTGGAGGGTTGATATTGGATGGTACGTCCATGAGGATGTGCTAGGGTCTGGTGCAGTAACAACAGCCCACAGATCTCAGTGGTCCAAAGCAACAGAGTATTCTGTTCACACCCAGGCTACCACAGGTTCATGTAACACTCGGATACTCCTCACGAATCAGGGCCTGCCACGGCTCCATCTTCCAATAGCAGCAGCGCCATCTGGAACGCGTAGCTTCGGCAGTCAGGCAGGAAGGGGAAGAGAGAGCACGGAATATTGTACTCCAGCTCTTAAGTGCTTCTGTCTGGAAGGAACACATCGCTTCCACTCACATTCCATTGGGCAAAACAAGTCCCTTGGCCATGCCTGAGTTCTTCTGAGTAGGAAATACACATCTGGGTGTAGAAGAGAACCAGAGGAGGGAACATTATAGAGTCTACCACAGATGAAGGGAGAAAGGCAGTTCAAACCAAGCAAATGCGATGGGAATGTCAGGCATACCAGGTAGGGTGGGACTGAGCCAAAGGGCCAGTGGGGCTGCTTCTTTGGCTGATGTACCATACATAAGGAGCATGGGGCAGGACTGGCTGGGTTGGTACTGGGTCCGCGCAAAGTCTGTAAATGCCATTGTCACTGGTGTGCCCTCTACTCTGCAGGCCAGAGGGACTCTGCAGGTGCTCCCGGGAGGTGGGACTGGCCCAGTTTTCTATGGCTCAGCTCAAGGGAGAAGCAGAACCAGTTATCTCTGCATTTCAGTGATTGAACCCCAGACCTTGAAACAAAAGAAATGTTTGTTTCGTATTGAAACGAACTCCCTGTAACATTCTCTGCATTGTTAACTTATGAGGGTGCTTCCCTCCTCTTATTGTGATTCAGAATGAAAACCAGGCACACTTTGCCTTCTCCAAACAGTGACTAATGGCGGGGCTGCGCCAGGCAGGCCCAGCGTATTTTTCACTCTGCTCCGGGCTTCCTACCAAGTTCTCTCACAGTGGCCAGGCCACAGCCGTTAGGGATGACTGTGCCTAGCACTTCCTACCTCATCATCCATCTCCGGAGCACCCCTCTCCAGCCACCTCCTTTTTAATAGGTTTAATTATTACTTCCCCTACTTCATGGTACAATTAATCTTCCCCACTGCCTCAGGATTTACAGCCGTACAGGCCCCGGGATTTTCCGAGCTGTTCACCTGCAGCCTTGGTTTTAACTCTCTGAGGGAAGTAGGAAGTGGGGCCATGTATGAAGGCAGTGAAATAAGTGTGGGCTCCAGTGAACTCCGGGCTGGCTTCTTGTCACTGTCATTCAGCACACGCCTTTGGGATGGTGGCAAGAGGGGGTGACAGAGGAACTAAACTGTGCCTCTGTTAGCCTAAGGAGAGCCTTGGGGGCCAGGGGTTGAGCAAATAGGGCCTCTCTGTTTCTCTTTCAGCAGCATTGTATTTCCTGCAAGTTTGGTTGTCAGATGAATGAATTCTGAGGATCTAACGTACAGGGCGTACAGGGCGGTGGCTGTAGTTAGTCATACCTATTGTAGCTAAGAGAATAATAGATCTTTAGGTATTCACACCGCAAAAAAAGGTGATGGATGTGTTAATTAACTTGATTGTGGTAATCATTTCACAGTGAATACGCATATCAAATCATCACATTCTATCCTTTAAATATATACAGTTTTGTCAATTATACCTCAGGAAAGCGGGGTTAGAAAAAAACAGTTTTCAGTGGAGTCTGTCTGTGGGAGGGAGAGGTGGCGTATGAGGGATTTCCTCAACCTTGTTATAGTGGGCTCCTCAGAACTGAAACAGAAGGGGAGGGCCGTTGGCACCTGGGACAGAAGTGCCCCTGAACTCAGTGTCACAGAAGACATCCCCAATTGCTGCTGAAGCAAAAGAAGATAACAGGCCCTTAACTTCACTTACCCTTTGGAGGAACAGGAAGAGCCTGGTGGGTTGCACAGAAAAGGTAGACAGATGTAATGAAGATAAATGATGGCGGAAGAGCCTCGTGGTGGCCCAAGAGTTCTCCAGAGGTGATGCCCCCACAAGTGATTACATCTGCCTACTCCTCCTGCATTCCTACACCTCTTAGGATTTCCTGTTCTCTGATGTACACCTCTCTGCTTTAGATACGGATTTAGCCAGACCAGCAATTTGTTCTTTCATAGCTGCCACAAGATCGGTTTGCCACAACAGAATCCCTACATTAATGTAGAAGGAGTGGGTCCAAAATCATGACCGCCTTTCACTGGAAGGCATTCCAGCTTCATTCCAGAAGGGCAACGGGTGAGAGAACACAGACTCCTGAGTCAGAAGAACCTAGGTCCCAGTATCAGGCCTGTCACTTGGAGCTCTACAGGCCCAGGTGAGTTCTTGAAACTTCTCTGAGACCACAATAGTGACCTCACAGGTTTGCTTTGAAGCATGAAGGAGATTATCAAGTAGAGGGCCAGGCACTGGTTTTCGGAAGAGCTTACCTACCAGGAACATGCTTGTGGCTAAAATCACATGAGAAGTTAATTCTGAAATTAAGTGCATGTAAAGATTTCTGTACCTTTGCTGTCCTCCAATGGCAAAAATAATGGGCTGGTCTCCAGGCTCATAAATAGTAACCCGAAAATGAGATAAAACATCCAGTTGGTTGCATTTCCAACACAGAGCACTTTGCTCTCGTGCCTTCGGTTCCAGCCATCTGTTTACTAGGCAGCTCTGTCCCCTCCTCCCCACTCCAAGCCTGGGGACATTTTAGGTACACTGTGGGAAAACTCTGTGTGGAGGCTTGAGAGGGAGAGGATTCAGGGAGCCAGATGAGCTGGAATAATGGGTGCCGATCTTTTGAAATTCAAGGTAAAACTCAATATTGTGAGCATAAATAAATCACAGCGGCAGGACACGGCACTGTGTTTTCTCAGTCCTCTCAGCCCAGAGAAGGGATATGGAGGCTGGTATACCCATACACGCTGGTGACCAGCTGATTTCTTTCTCTCGCGAGGTCCCAAAGACAGAAAAAATGAACTTGAATATCCACATCAGGATTTAGCTATGGGGAAGTTTCCTGACCCAAAAGGAACTACAGAAGGATGTGCCAGCACAGATCTCTGAACGTCTTGATTACTCGGTTTATCTTTCTGTTATGGAACTTGTCACACCCCCACACACACTCCCACACACGGTAGACGGGATGGTATAATGAACCCCCACGTACCCATAACCCAGTTATCACCATTTTGCTAATCTGCTTTCATCTATTTTCATAAATGCACCCACACCCACCCACCCACACGTGCTCACTTCTCTCCCCTCCTGGAGTGTTTTTAAAGCCTGCCACAGCCACTATGTCGTTTCATCTGTGAATACTTCTAGATGTATTTCTAACAGAGGAGAACTTCTTAGCACGGCTGCTGTCCCATGTACCCCCCCCTCCCCCAGGAGACTGATAACAGTTCCTTTATGCCTCCTGTTTGGAAGCAGATGGGCTGGTACAGCTGAGGGCCCGTGCGCCTAGAGTCCCCCCCTCCACTCTGCCATGGCCTCACTTCCTCTCACTGGGCCTGGGTCACGTCACTCATAACGTCAGCCTGAGGGAGAGCCTCTTCCGGCTCCCCCAGCTCACCATTTCCCTTGAGAATAGCTGGGGCTTTAGCTAGGCTGCGACAAATCCCACCCCACTGGAAAGCAGTGGGAGAGAACAGATGAGCTCTTAAAGCCCCACTTGGATCACATACTATTCATAAGTAGAGCAATCATATTTTCAGTAAGTGAGAAGAGCACCTCCATTGTTTGTGGAGGCAGGCTGAAGCCCTGCTTCCAGAGAATTCACAAGAGAAAAGGCAGCCAGATGGAAGTCACTGCTGAAACGCTAAATGTTCTAACTGCAGTAGAAATTCTGCTTAGCTCATCCCATACCCCTTGGTCTTAGCTGGTCATGGCTAATCATACAAAGCAGACTGTATTGAGCATTTACTATGTCCCAGGCCCTTGTGCTGGCTTGTCTTAAGCATCGTCTCCTGGGCCCTCCCAACAGCTTTTGAAGTAGGTATTCTTAATCCCAGGCAGTGACCATTCCTGATGCCAAGGCAGAGGCCTACCGTGGTGATGTATAAATCCATACGCATGTGTCCTTTCTCCACGCGCCCTTGTAGGAACGCGGCTTTGTGAGGATCTTCTGCCCCACTAATCTTCATTTAATCCCCCTCCCCTGCAGCACGTTGTCACCTAGCACACCCCTGCTGACAGGCTCTCTGTAAGTCTTCATCTGAGTGACGGCCCTGGAAAATCAAGCTGTGGTCTCGAAAGGGAAGGAGGATCTGCAGATTATCTCCTCAGCATGTGCAGTCACTCTGCTGGCAGTTCTCAGGGCCGCTTTTATGTTGCCTCAACAAAGAGAACGGCTGCCAAGAGTGTGTAATGTTCTGTTCAGAATTCTCCAGGCTGGCAGAGGCTGCGACAGTAGAGACACAGGGCAAGATGATAAAGTTCCCATTTCAGCCAGGCCCATCGCCTCTTACCCTCACCCATGTCCAGAAGTCTGTTTTTGAGAATCTTCCGATGATTCTCTATAGAGCCTTGGAAGTGGCAGACGAGGAAGAAGGGGAGGAGGAAGGGGAGTGTGCAGGCGAGCTGGCTGGGGGTCAGATCATTTTGCCATCACCAGCAGGCAGTTTCTTTCACAACTCATTGAACCCTGGGTAGCCATTATCATCCCAACTGCTCCCTATTAACTAGGCCAGACTCTTGAGGCCATGCGAGGAAACAGAGAATTCCTTTCCTTTCTGTCTCTGTCTAAATACCGCTGGTACTGCGTTCAGACAGCACGCTGCAGGTCACAAAGCTTATTGATACACACTCTTATGATTCTCATACCATTTCTCTGAGATGGTGTAACCTGACCTAAATAAGAAAACAAAAATACCAAAAAGTTTTTAGTTAGGAAAGAAAGGGAAAGGAAGGAAGGGAGGGAGGGAGGGAGGGAGGAAGGGAGGAAGGAAGGAAGAGGAAGGAAGGTTGGTTCAGAGACATCAGTTGACTATTTCAAAGGCACCCAGCCAAATAAGATGGGAGCCATTCCCATTGTGCTTTAAAACACAACTGCTAACTTCAAGTTCTGTGCCTTTTCCATGGTCATGTGCCTTCCAGACACTTAGCCAATTTCCTGGAGGATGGTGTATGGGGGGACTAGCAAGGGAGACCTGTGTCCTTGGTGGCAGGGAGCATGCAAAACATTCAAGCTTCCTCCACTGCCTCCATTGCCTTCTCTGAAGGGCTCACATGGCTTAACATCTTAACATCATCTTGGAAACCAACTAATGATCATATTGGCTTTAAAAACCATTGCAAAGAAATCTAAAAGCTGTGGGGGAGGGGAGGGATCAATGCAAAGGCTTTGCTGTGGGAGCAAGTGCTCAGAGGGAAATGTGGGCACCCCTGCTGCCCCTCCCCAGCTCTGACTCTGTTCCCACCCACGGACTCTTGTCTGGGCAGATATTTTCACTCTCATTTCAGAAATACAGAAGCTGAGGACAGAGGGAGCAAATGATTCATATCCTTGAAGAATTCCCGGCAATTTGAAATCTAAAAAATTTTCTTTTTACGTAAAGGCAGTTTAGGGATACAGGCCAAATTCAGGTCTTTAGAACTGAAATGTTTGTCACTAAGAATTTTTCACCACTAATGGGGTTCTAGGTGATGCTAAGGTATTGCCTCTTGGTTAGCTTAGAGTTTCTAACCTTGAGACAGGTTCTGAAAAACCTGATCCTTCCAGCAAGGATACTGGTGACATCTCCAACGCAGGGAATGACCTGACCCAATCCCCAGGAGTATTACTTTGCTTGATGGATCAGAGCTTTAAAAATACTTTCAGTAATTTTTAAGCCAAGTGTTACGCATTCATCATAGGAAAAAAAAAAAACCACTTAAAATACAGGTAAGCAAAATGAAAAAATACCTGCAATTTCACCACCCAGATTATTACTGTTAACATTTAAATAAATTCTATGCTGTATGTGTACATACAAATGTAAGCATGCATGTACACATTAATGTTTTTATTAAAATGTACTGTTTTGTGGCCATATATTCCATTAACATTGTAATTTTTCCATGTCGTTATATAATCTTCTACTTCACCATTTTCTTTTAAATTTTATTTTAGAGAGAGTGAATGGGGGAGAGGGGCAAAGAGAGAGAGAATGAGAATCTTAAGCAGGCTCCACGCTCAGGGAAGAGCCTACCATGGGGCTTGATCCCACAACCCTGGGATCATGACCTGAGCCAAAATCAAGAGTCAGACAGACAAGGAGAGCCACCCAGGTGCCCCACCATTTTTTTTTTAATTAAGTTTCATTTGTTCTAGGGCAAACTCAAAAGGGTTTTTTTCCTGCTTCACCATTAAAAAAAATGTTTTAATGTTTATTTTTGAGAGAGAGAGAGAGAGAGAGAGAGAGAGAACGAATGGGGGAGGGGCAGAGAGAAAGGGAAACACAGAATCCAACGCAGGGTCCAGGCTCTGAGCTGTCAGTATGGAGCCCAACGCAGGGCTCGAACCCACAAACTTCAAGATCATGACCTGAGCTGAAGTCGGACACATAACTGATAAGCCACCCAAGCACCCCCCCCCTCCTTCACCATCTTTAATGGCACTATGTTATTCCATTATATAGAAGACCATGATTTACCGAGTTTTTTTTTTCCTAATAAAATTTATTGTCAAGTTAGCTAACATACATTATATACAATGTGCTCTTGGTTTGGGGGATAGATTGGGTTATTTTTAAATTGGGAAATATTTTACACTCATAAGAAAATGCACAGACTAATTAACCATAGTTTGTTTAATCTCTACCACCTTGAGGATTTCCTTTCCAGGAAGCCTATTTTCAGCCTAATTTCAGTTGCTAATATTTGAATTTCAGTCTGCAGTTTATAGTGCCCTTGCACATACATTATTTCATCTGATCCTTACCACTGGCCTCTCAGATTGGCATCGAGATTATTATTTTCCTCACTTTATAGATGAACTATGAAAAGCTCAGAGACGCTAAATGATTTATCCAGTATCCTGAGTCTAGTTAACATCAAAGAGCTGGCTGGGCAACTCCTATGGAGGGGCAGACCTCTACCCCAGGCAGGAGAGGACGTTGGCCAGAAGGGCAGCCCTCATGCGCTCCTCTCTCCCCACCTCGCCTCAGCGTTTCTGATGTGTGCTGACATTATTTGTTTCCTGACTGTCCCCTTATACACCCTGTGTGCTCTCTGAGGGCAGCCTTGTGTCTGGTTTCACTGTCTGCCCCGTCTGCCTACCATAAGGCTTAGCACGCGGTAAATCCCGGCCCAGCGCATGAGCGAGTGAATGAAATGTGTCACAGAGATAAGCAAATTGTGGGGGCTGCATTTTGACAACTTTCTTTCTCAGCGTGTCTATTTTCAGTTCAGACGTTTAACAAGAACCCAGCTTGGTGTTTTTGTGTTTTGGTACTTCTGCAGGTTTAGGTCATCACTGAAAAAGTCACACACTAAGTCGTGGAAGAGTGTTGTTCAAAGCCAAGGGCAAGGAGAAACCTGTTTGTGTACTAGATTCTCTCCATCTTTTCCAGTGTCCCCCCCGCCCCACCCCACCTCACCCCAGGCCCCGCTGGGATGAACCAGGCTCTGCTTAAAGGTGCCTGCCAAGTTACTTTGATGATATCCCTCCTTTGGAACTACTTTATATTTTTTATATTGATGATCTATCCCATTTTGAACTGCTTGTAGAAACAATAGCTTAGCAGCTATAGCATAGTTTATGAGGGTGGTTTAAAGTGCTGTTATTATCGACTGTAAAAGCTATAGACAGAATTACAAGAAATTTTGGAACAAAAAAGTCATTCAAATGCCATCACCTCACAAGGCGACAGTTTCCATTTTTGCATAATCCCCTCAAGGTCCTGTCCATGTGCACACATTTATTTTCCTAGATGTTGTCACAGGGAGTGTGCGGCATTGTTTTCTGCTTTTTCCACTTATTAGCGGAAGAACCTTTTCCCCCCATTTTTCTACATAGACTTCATAATTATCTTTAATGACTGCATAATCCTCTGTCGAGTTGATATACCAAAATGTACTTCCACAGCCCCCCAGTGTTGGCTGTTTCAGATGTTTCTGATTTCCCACTAATCTATAAATGCTGTAGTGAAGATTGTTATGTGAATAGCTTTTGCATTTGTCAAGTGATTTCCTGTGAACATATTCCCCGGAGTAGGATTGCGGGGTCTGAGCAGGACCATGTTTGTGGCTCTTGTCATCGCGCTCCTGTACGGTCTCTTCTCCTTGATGTCCAGCCAGTGATGTGTTTACCAATTTCGGGGCAACTTCCTCAGTATAGGGTGGTTCCTAAGTTTTTTGTTTGCTAATTAAGTTGAAGGAAAATGGTATTGCAGGATGGCTTTATTTTTGCATTTCTTTGATTATTAAAAGAAATTAGCATTTTCCCCTGTGGTTACTCTTTGTATTTCTTGGATGTGAGTTGTCTGCTCACACTTACTGTTCTTTGCCTGTTTCAGTAAATTGGGGTTTTGATTTTTTTTTTTAATCAAACCAAGTGAAATCTTTATACACAATAGCTATTGGGTTTTGTCATGTACGTTTCACATATATTCCAGCATTGTGTTTGCCTTTAAATTTTAGATATTTATTTCAGTACAGAACTTCTTAATTTTGTAATCAAATGTGTCCTTTTTGTTTTTTTTTTTTTTTTGTTTTGTTTTTGGTTTTGTTTTCCTGTTGCTTCAAAGCTTAGAAAGCTATCTCCCCTCTGGAGAGCTGATAAATATTTAATGCTACCTTCTGTTACTTTAAATTCTCTAATTCATCTGGATTGTATTTGAGTATAAATTGAGTTGCGTATGACATTTTTGTCCCCAAATTGCTCATCAGTTATTCTAACCTCTTTCTATTCCTTTATTCTCTTTCTCAGGAATCATACACCAGATGAAAGGCGATTATGATACTGCACTGAAACTCCACAAGACCCACCTGTGCATCGCCCAGGAGCTGAGTGACTACGCTGCCCAGGGCCGTGCCTATGGGAACATGGGTAATGCCTACAGTGCTCTGGGCATGTACGACCAGGCTGTCAAGTACCACCGGCAGGAGCTGCAGATCTCCATGGAAGTGAATGACCGTGCCTCCCAGGCATCCACACACGGGAACCTGGCTGTGGCTTACCAGGCCCTGGGTGCCCATGACCGGGCCCTGCAACATTATCAGAACCACCTGAACATTGCTCGGGAGCTTCGTGACATCCAGAGCGAGGCCCGGGCCCTCAGCAACCTGGGCAACTTCCACTGCTCTCGGGGGGAGTATGTCCAGGCCGCCCCCTATTATGAACAGTACCTGCGTCTCACTCCTGACCTTCAAGACATGGAAGGAGAAGGGAAGGTCTGCCACAATCTCGGCTATGCCCATTACTGCCTTGGAAATTACCAGGAGGCGGTAAAGTACTATGAGCAGGATCTGGCGCTGGCCAAAGACCTTCACGACAAATTGAGCCAGGCGAAAGCTTACTGCAACTTGGGCCTAGCCTTCAAGGCTCTGCTGAACTTCAGCAAAGCTGAAGAGTGTCAAAAGTACCTACTGTCCCTCGCCCAGTCCCTGAATAATTCCCAGGCTAAATTTCGAGCCCTAGGGAACCTGGGTGATATATTCATCTGTAAAAAAGATATAAACGGTGCAATAAAATTCTATGAGCAGCAGCTGGGCTTAGCTCACCATGTAAAGGACAGAAGACTGGAAGCCAGTGCGTATGCAGCACTGGGCACGGCGTACCGCATGATCCAGAAATACGACAAGGCCTTGGGTTATCACACGCAGGAACTAGAGGTCTATCAGGAGCTGAGTGATTTGCCGGGGGAGTGCAGAGCTCACGGGCACCTGGCTGCTGTCTACATGGCCCTGGGGAAATACACAATGGCGTTCAAGTGTTACGAAGAGCAGCTGGATCTAGGGCAGAAGCTGAAGGACCCCAGTCTGGAAGCCCAGGTCTATGGCAACATGGGCATCACAAAGATGAACATGAATGTGATGGAAGAAGCCATCGGCTACTTCGAGCAGCAGCTGGCCATGCTGCAGCAGCTAAGTGGAAATGAGTCTGTGCTCGACAGGGGCCGGGCCTACGGCAACCTGGGAGATTGCTACGAGGCCCTGGGTGACTATGAGGAAGCTATCAAGTACTACGAGCAGTATCTGTCTGTTGCCCAGAGTCTTAATCGCATGCAAGACCAAGCCAAGGCTTACCGGGGGCTAGGAAATGGACACAGGTAAAAATGACAGGGGACGAATGTGGTCGATGACACGCACAAAGAGCATCTGTGGCAGTAATGGCAACTTAAGTCTGCATGACAGCTTGTCAACTACAAAGCATTTTCATACGTGTCTTATTTGGCTCCTCCGATAATTTTGTGAATGTAGCAGGGATGTTATTACCCTTATGGAGGAAGAAACTAAGGCCCAGAGAGGTTGGGTCAACGTCCAAGATTGCACAGCTTAGAAAGGACAACCCAGAGTCGAACCCAGGGCTGTCTGACCCAAAATGCAGTGCTTTTTTGACTGCATTCATAGTGAGCAGGATAAAAGGGATAATGGGAACAGGAAAGGTGAATGCATCCATTCAACTGACGTTTACCGAAGGCCTCTCACATTATACGAATTTGTGTTTATTAACATAACATCTATCCCCACCAATTACTAGGACTCCCACTTTATTGCTTTTAGGGAAAGTCATCTGAGGATGGCAGGAGTGAGTAAACATATGCTATCATCATCATGCCAGGCACCTTGCAGTGATATCTTGCTTAATATTTATGGCAGTCCTGTATTACTCTACACTTACTATGATCTGCTTTGGGATGTGGGATTTACTATCATCCAGAAACGGAGGCTCGGGGAAAGGAATTCATGTGCCCCACACAACTGGCTTGGTCTGCCGCCAACATCCATGCTCTTCCCAGCCTTATCATGTCATCTCTTAGCAGCACAAAAAAGACACACTGTTGGCCAAGGTGATGCTTTCCTTCTGAATGTGGGGAACCCAAGAAGGTGTCTGTGTCTGCAGAATTTACGGCCCTTCCAGATCAGCAGGGGATTAGGGCTCCTGGAGTGGAGGAAGGGCAAGGGTCAAACTAAATCATCACCCACAGAGTGCTCTGAGGAGCTCAGGGTGAAAGATTTATAGCCATTGTAAAGTGATTTCAAAAACATAGTCTAAGCGGTAGTGGAAATTGGGAGGCCCAAAGAACCAAACAGTTCACTTGCTATCATTGTGCCTATTAATATATTTTATGTTTCCTCTGGGGTGTATATCCCATTGAATCTCAAGCTCTTGGGAAGGTCACTAAGAGATGACTTTTGAATTGCTTTCCAGATTATGAAATTCCCCTGTATCTCACTCTAAGGGCACATGATAGATTCTAGCTAGAAGAGGAGTTAAGAGCTTCTATAGTAAGTGACAGTGACAAATGCTTTTCATTTTCTCAGGGGCTTTAGCATGTCTGCACCTGCACAAAATAATATCATTGCTTTTCTGTCTACATCCCCACAGGGCAATGGGGAGCTTGCAGCAGGCCCTCGTGTGCTTTGAAAAGAGGCTCGTGGTCGCCCATGAGCTCGGGGAGGCCTTTAATAAAGCCCAGGCCTATGGAGAGCTAGGAAGTCTGCACAGCCAATTAGGGAATTACGAACAAGCCATTTCCTGCCTGGAACGCCAACTGAACATTGCTAGAGAGATGAAAGATCGAGCGCTGGAAAGTGACGCGGCCTGTGGCCTCGGTGGCGTTTACCAGCAGATGGGGGAGTATGATACAGCCCTGCAGTACCACCAGCTTGACCTGCAGATAGCAGAGGAAACCAATAACCCCACGTGCCAGGGGCGAGCCTATGGGAACCTGGGCCTGACATACGAATCCCTGGGCACCTTCGAGAGGGCTGTGGTCTATCAAGAACAGCACTTGAGCATCGCAGCACAGATGAACGACCTGGTGGCCAAGACGGTGTCATATAGCAGCCTTGGAAGGACCCATCATGCCTTGCAGAACTATTCCCAGGCAGTAATGTACTTACAGGAAGGTGAGTGAAAAGGTCTGCGGTGGCCTTTCGGTGTACTCTGAGATCGAGTTCAGAGTCTACTCGGAAGGAAGGGTACACAGTTTGAGTGACTGCCTCTGCTTGGAATGAGGAGCTCAGAGGCCATATCATTAGTTCAACCCCAAACCACGGTGCCCCCCCCCCCCGGGTGTTCCTTAACAGCACAAAGGCATTCCGTTGCCCAGAACATGTTACCTGGGTTGTGTAACACTGGTAGCCAGCTGCCCAAGGAGCTAATGCCCTCTCTGCTCTTCAGAGCCCTTGCCCTTGAGAGCAAACAACACTTTCCCATACAAGAGGAATCGTGTAAGATTTAGTCATGTGAAATTTAAGGGCCTGAATCCTAGGAAAAGACCCATCTGTTGCAAGCCCTGTTGTCCTTCTAGAAAATACGTAAACTGTAACAAAACTGTATAGAAGTCAATTTTGATGTGGCAGACTGTGTCCAGTCTGAGGGTCACTCCAGCAGTTGGCCAGGCTTCCTTCCCAGTGTATATTGTCCACAGTGCTTGAGCTGGTGCTGTGGCAGCCTTGTGCCTGGCACAAGTGACAGAAAGTGATTGCCCCTGCCACGGCCTTCTCTTCCTCCTCCTTCCCTTCCCCCTCCACCACTCCCAACCCCCACCCCCCCCTCTGCTGCTGTCAGGTTCCACGCAGCTACTACTCAGGAAAGCACTTCCCCTCACATGGGCACATAACATCTTTCCATCCTGGGCGGGAAAAATGGCAGATACGATGTTGTTGGCTCACTAGTCAAAGGAAATAGTTGCCGACTTGAAGTAAAAACTCTCATTTATAGTTTCTAGGGCTCTTCGCATATATAGTCTCTTTAATCGGATTTAATTCTCACAGTAACCTTGGGAGGTGTGTCTTTATTCGCATTCACAGCCAAATGACCTGAGGCTCAGAGAGTCCAGTGCCTTGGTCCTGACCATACAGTCAGTCTGGGGTGTAATGGGGCCCAGCCCAAGGTTTCTAAGCCCAGGAACTACACAAGACCCTGTCCGGAGTTGTTTCTAACCTCCCAAGCCTCCTTGGGGAGGCTGGAGCAGTCAAATATTCCCCCTTACTCCTGAGCCCCAGCTCAGCTGGGAAGCCAGGAGCGAGGGAAGCAGGAAGCAAAGCGGAGAATGGGCCAGGAGCTGACGGTTTGCTGTCATCCTCTGCGCAGACCAGGGATTGCTCTGGCCTGCAGGCTGAGAGGTTACCGAGAGGCTGGGAGCCACTTCCCAGACCTTCTCTGGCTCCCACTCAATGGCAGCTCTGCCTCAATGCATTAAATATGAGAGTTGGCTTTTGGTTTCCCGAAACTTGACTGTGGTAAAATTCCAACAGACTGGGGGCGATTTGCAGTTGAATTTGGGAAAACTATTAAATTCAGACCCAGCATATGACAACCTCTCAGCTGTGTTCTTTTGTACTTCCTGAAATATTGTTTCCATAAAGCAGCTGCTTTTGCCCAAGACCTTGTAACATAATTCTATATTTATGGAAAACTCTCAATTTCATTTTTATTGTTTCTTGTAATTTTAAGTCTTGCAGAGATCTAAATTCTTATTGTGGCATCTCCCTGGTGTCTGTTCCAGGGATGTGCTCCACCAGAGAGCCTGGTGTGTCCCCTGAGCCAAGTTAGATGCCTCTTCTCATGAGCTGTTACAGGTGCGGACACCTGGGAGGCCCTTTCTGAGAGCTCTGAGTCACGTCTGCAGCATCTTGCACTGGGGGAATGGTTCAGTCAGAGACCACCTTGGCACTGTCTCCCTCTCTGGCTTTCGGAGAGGGCTGTGAGTCAGCGTCACCTTGCCCAGTGCACCAGAACCTCCCAGGTGGGGCCTGCTCTGAGATTTCTGTATAAGTGCTCCAGGTGATTTGTATAGACATCCCCGGTTAAAGCCACTGGTCTTGTCCAGCTTTCTCTCTTTTTGCAAATGAAGAAAGAAGCCTAGAGCGATTCAGTGACCTGTGCAGAGTTACATGCAGCTAGTTCCTAGCAAACCAGACTTCAGGGATGCTGGACGGGTGGGTTAGATTCCTAAGAGGCAGAGGCAGGTAGGAACAGGCAGGACAGGTACTATGTCTGCCTAGTAGTGGCTTTTAGTTCTTCATTGTTGAACCTGACTTTGGGCTGGAGTGTGTCTGACATGAGGAGATCCAGTGGGGAAAAAAGTCCTTGCTCACAGAGAACTTTCTAGGGAGGCTAGCTACCTCAATGAATTTTACTTATGACTCATAGACCCAGATCTAGCAGGGATAGTCATATTGAAGAATGAATATGGTCAGCATGTTGAAGATTAAAACAACCAGTGTTCCCCTGGTTGTCACCAAGAACCATCTTCTTCCATCTGTGTTCCTATTCTAGGAAGTATTTTAAAATGTGAATAATTTCTAAGTATTATTTTTGTTACCCAGTGACATGATTTAAACGTAATGTGGTGCTTCTAAGTTTTCTGAGTTATGTGCATTTTGAAATGCATACATTTTATGAGCAGGAACCTGAATATCACTTCTATTATCATCTCAACTGACTCCGTTCCTTTTCAAAAGTCAGAAATTGCATGGGCCCAGCATGCTCAGAGGCAGGCTCCCATGCACTCTAAATTAGATTCAAAAAAGGAAGTCCTTCCTTTGTGTGTATAGCTGTAGTGTGGGAGCCTTCATGGTGTCTTCTGCACAAGGGAACTCCTGCGTACAGAGGGCCAAATCATGAGGACAAAGCCATCCTGAGAACCACTTAGTGGCCAGTACAATAAATGGTTGCCCTCAGATTTGGCTCCCACAAAGCCCTGGAGGTGGCTGGTGTCCTGGAAGCCAGAAGCTTGCTGTAGGTAAGTGACCCAAACTGCAGGTGTCCCTCTGAAGGCCATTAGAATGAGGACAGTCTCATTTAAGGCTTTCAACTCATAATAGCACTTGTTCTACAACCCTGCTGGGGCACATCAAAGTCTCAGCCTTAAAGGAAAAACAGATTGGACATGAAATGCATCAGCGGCATCAGTAACAGAAGGCAGGGTCAGACTGTGTGAGCATTCTGCTTTGGGGAGAACATCAGATGTGTCTCCCATAAACACTGACTGGATGCTATGTACGTGAGATAGGAAGAAGTATTAGCTTGGCTTCTGCACTTGACTATGGAACTGTCAGGAAAAAGCCTTTGCCTGCCAAAGAATTAAGTTAGATAAATTTATAGGCCAGGAGTTTTCATTTGCAAAGCTGGGGATTTCACATCTGGGAGGGGGCCAGGTTAGGTTCATTCATTTCACTGTTTCTGCCTGCCCTGCAAACCTGTTTCCTGCTGAGACCCATCACCTGAGCTCTTGCCGGGGCATCTTGGAGTGTCCTGGAAAGGTCGCTACCAACACAGAATCTGAAGAGAATGCTTACTCTGCCTTGGCTGATTGTACTTTTGTCCTGCAATTTATTTAGCTGTGTTGTTAGCATTCTTTATATCCACCTGAGGCAGAATGCCCTGCCAGGACTCCTGGGCAGGGTGGAATTGTCTTTTATGTGTCCTTAAAATTTCTCTGATTTCAGGTTTAAGGTTAGCCGAGCAACTGGGCCGAAGAGAAGATGAAGCCAAAATTCGCCACGGTCTTGGTCTGTCCCTTTGGGCTAGTGGGAATCTGGAGGAAGCCCAACACCAGGTGAGCGGAGGAACACCTGTCCCAGGTGGATTTTATTTCCAGAAGCACGGAAGACCTTGGGATTACTGTCCTGGTAGTGATGACATTTGCTGGAAGGTGCTATAACCTCTACCCTTGGGTCAATGTATAGGATCTCTGGCCCAGAAGTGTTGAACCACAGTGAAGATTCTTACTCACTTGTATGATAGATTTCTCAATGATTTCTTTGGAATTCCTGTATTGTGTGCTACTGTTCCTCATTAAACCGTAATATGAAATTACATGCATTTTATGACAGAAGTAATTCAGGAATTTGTGCCTTGGCATCCTAGAATGTTATGGTATTTTACTTTACTTTTTAAACTATTTTTTTAATTTTTTTATGTTTATTTATTTATGACAGAGAGAGACAGAGCATGAGCGGGGGAGGGGCAGAGAGAGAGGGAGACACAGAATCCGAAGCAGGCTCCAGGCTCCGAGCTATCAGCACAGAGCCCGATGTGGGGCTTGAACTCACAGACCGTGAGATCATGACCTGAGCCGAAGTCGGACGCTCAACCGACTGAGCCACCCAGGCACCCCTTTACTTTTTAAACTATTAAAGGCAGTTTAAAGAATTAATTATTTCCTTGTTTTAGAAATTAAAACTTATACTGCTATAACGATTTTCAATTTTTCAAGTACAGTCACTCACTGAATTTATTCTTCACATAACCCTGTGAGGTAAAATGACGACCATCCCGTTTATAGAAAAGAATCTGAGGCTCCAGATCTTGCCCAAAGTCACACAATTAATTAGTGGTAGAGTTGGGGATACTAAGTCTAAGTCTCTTAGTTTTGGAATTCTTTCCATTAAAAAATTTTTTTTCAATGTTTATTTTTTAGAAGTGGGGGAGGGGCAAAGAGAGTGGGGGAGACACAGAATCCAAAGCAGGCTCAAGGCTCTGAGCTCCCAGCACAGAGCCTGACGTAGGGCTCGAACTCTAGCCGCGAGATCATGACCTGAGCCAAATTCTTTCCATTTTTTAAATTTGCACGAACTTAAAATTCTATGCTGTTTCCAGCATATAAATATTAGAGAAAAGTCTTGGGGCACCTGGGTGGCTCAGTCAGTTGAGTGTCTGACTTTGGCTCGGGTCATGATCTCGCAGTTAATGAGTTCCAGTCCTGCATCAGGCTCTGTGCTGACATCTCAGAGCCTGGAGCCTGCTTCGGATTCTGTGTCTCCCTCTCTCTCTGCTCCTCCCCTGCTTGCTCTCTCTCTCTCTCTCTCTCTCTCTCTCTCTCAAAGAAATAAACATTAAAAAGAGAGAAAAGTCTTGTAGTCTCATTGGTGGAGAAACCACTTAAAGCAGCAGGACAGTGTCTTTTTTTTTTTAAGTTTTTTATTTATTGAGAGAGAGAGAGTGAACGAGCACGTGCATGCAGAGGGGCAGAGAGAAAGAGGGAGACACAGAATCCCAGGCAGGCTCCATGCCGACAGTACAGAGCCTGATGTGGGGCTTGATTTCATGAACCATGAGATTGTGACCTGAGCGGAAATCAAGAGCCAGCTGCTTAACCGACTGAACCACCCAGGCGTCCCAGCAGGATGGTGTCTTTTTAGGAGCGTCAAGCATCTGGTCCTGCGGGTGTCCCTGTGATCGGGTGTGGCTCCGGAGGAAGCCAGGGAAGACCTGACCCTGGTCACTGTTGTGGAGGGTGGTGTTTGATTCGGCTGAACTGCCAGCAAAAAGCTGCCCTCCTCCTGAAAGTGTGGCTGCCTTAGCTCATTTCCCCCAGCCTCGGCCATTTCCGGCCTGCCTGCTCCCCACTTGTTCTCATTCCAGTCCTTGGGCTCCCTGAGGCCTTGGTGGTAAATTACGGCCGCTTGATGACAAGGGGAGAGGCTTTTTGTTTGTTTTAATCCAAATCAGCACTTGACTAGATTCATAGCTGGGTTTTTTCCTCCCCCACAACTTTCACACTGTAAGTCCATAACCTTTGTTTTTTAGATCCCCTATTCTAATTGAGCACATAAACTATAATTTATGTGGTGTGATCTGATTGATGCCTTTTCAGGTTCACGAGGACCTAACTGGAAATAAAGATTCATCCTTTGAAACCTTCTAAAAAATCGTTTTTACGTTGTGCACCAAGTCGTGTGCAGAAGTTGTCTCTGGTCAGTGGACAGCTGGACAGTGGTTTCCAGGGAGTGAATAACGTTCTCTGTGTCCTGCTTGCAGCTCTACAGGGCATCGGCCTTGTTTGAAACAATCCGACATGAGGCGCAGCTAAGCACGGACTACAAACTGTCCCTCTTTGACCTGCAGACTTCCTCCTACCAGGCCTTGCAGCGGGTGCTCGTTAGCCTCGGTGAGAGCGGCTGGGGTTCCCGCTTCGTGCATGTGCACCTTTGTGTCTGAGTCGTTCGGCGATGGCTGTGACCAAATACAATCTGTTGTTACAACAGACAGTGAAGCCACAACTGCAACCCAGTCATTGAACCTTTGTTCGTTTCATTCAACAAATATCTGTGGGGCGCCTACTATGTGTGGGCTGTGTGCCAGCCCTCAGGGCCTGGTTCCTGACCTGAAGAAGCAGTTAGCCCGTTGAAAGGCAGAAGTCAGTGAGTCCGTATGGTGTGACTAGAGCGAGGGTAAAAGAAACTCGGGTGCTTTGAGAACAAAGCGTTTTGGCGGACAGACCCAGGAGCTGAAGAAAGTGTCCTGAGGATAGAGATGCTTGAGCCAGGCGTTACCCCCTCAGGTTCCCTCTCACCGTTAATACCTGGGGGGAGTACCTGAGGAGATGCCTGGCCTCTTCCCTGTCTCCTCTGCCACACAGCTTTTACTTTGCTGTCAAGTGAATGTCTTTACCGTCTGGGTCTGCCCTCCGGGCTGGGGCGTGCTCAGGGGTAATTCTCCCGGGCCTGGGCGCTGCATCACACTGGGGCAGCATGTATCTCCCTCACCGGTGCCTGAACAGTCGCCTCTTCCCGCTCCCCTGCCCTCTGCCTCTTCTCAGGCCTGTCCGGCTCTGCAGACCGTTTCCCCAAACCCAGAACTCGGGTGGAGGAGGTATTCGGCAGAACTGACAAGGTCTTGGAAGTTGGATGTCGAGGCCTCGTCAGTAACCTGGCCTCTGCTGCGTGTCTGTGAATGCTCAGAACTTCCCCTTGAAAAACGTACCTATTAAATGTGCTCATTGCCTGGGATTACAATTTATTATCTATTATAATCACAGTGTTAAGTCTGCCTAACACTTTGGGGCCGATTTTCCAATGTGCACAGAAATCATCCCTGCTGTTCCAGTTAATAACTTAATAGGGTAAAAGAACACATTTGCATACACACATATAAATCCCCCCTTTCTACTGATGCTGGAACTGCAGGAAGCTAGGCATCCTTGACGTGTCTGGGAGTGGCAGCATCTGGTCTCCTGCCTCTGCCTGCTCTCGCTTTGGACCCTCATTCCGGCAAATCTTCTATATCTCTGTTTATGATGCAAGCAAAGCTTCTGCATTATTTTCCTTCTAAACACTCTAAACCGTCCTTGCTTGAAAGCATGTTGCTTTCTATTTTTTTGTGCCCTCATGTTTGTGCATTAACTTCTAAAGTAGATAACAGACTAGTGTCTTAGGGAAAGCGAGCTCAGAAATTGGATTGAAAGACTAAGAAGAAGCTCTGAAAGAGAGAAGCAGTTTCAAAGAACTAAAGGCTTCAGAGGTTTAAACCCTTTCCCCCTGGGGACTACAAAAGCAGAGAAGAAGCAGCAAGTGTGTGGGAGCCTGGAATGGAATGAAGGATCAGCTCTCACCATAATAATATCACCTTTCTCTATGTGGTACTTTGAATAAGCTATCCAGGCATCCTCACACACAGCACCACAGTTAATCTTTACAGTAGCCCTTCGAAATAGGCAGGGTGACTGTTAGGACCCTCCTTTTGAGACCAGGTCAATGAACAGGGAAAAGACACACTGAGCAGAGGGCCTGGCTTGTGTAAAGGCAGAGAGGTATAACTTGGGAGTGGGGGGCCGGTGTGCAAGTGGGGCTGGACAATGCGATGCATAGAGGGGCCACAGCTAAGGGAGATAGAAAGATGGTCAGGACTTTGTACATCCTGGAGGGCTTGTCTGCCAAGGCCAAATCAGAATCGAAGTTGAGTGGCAAAGTGAGAGGGGTAACCGAGTGCAAAGCATTAGGTCCAAATAGCTAAAGTGAAGGGGGTCAGATGCCAGGAGGCCAGGGAGCAGCTCAGGCTGTGGGTTGGAAAACGAGCGGGGCTGAGGACCATCCTCTGAACAAAGTTGACTCTCTTGGGGTATGGCTGCGGATGGGGGGAAAGTGGCTTAGGGTGGTGTGGAATCTGAAACTGTGGGGTTTTATTTTTTTCTTCTTAATGTTTATTTATTTTTGAGAGAGAGAGAGCATGCATAAGCAGGGGAGAGGCAGAGAAAGAGGGGGACAGGGGATATGAAATGGGCTTGGGGTGTCAGTAGAGAGCCCAATGCAGGGCTTGAACTCATGAACCAGGAGATCATGACCTGAGCCGAAGTCAGACGCTCAACAGACTGAGCCACCCAGGTGCCCCTGAAACTGGGGTTTTAGAATAGGCACTGTACTTAGCATCTGAGGCAGGGGGTTGGGTTTGAAACTGAGACTGGGCCCCACATAGGGATGCAGAGACAGTGAGGTTTCTGCCCAGGGCCTCTGTGGCCGATGGCCCTCGGTGGACAAACACACTCTCCAGGGATTCCTCACCTTATGACTTTTGTGTCCTAGGCCATCATGATGAAGCCCTGGCTGTGGCAGAAAGAGGACGGACGAGGGCATTTGCCGATCTTCTGGTAGAACGACAGACAGGACAGCAGGACTCCGACCCGTACTCCCCAGTCACCATTGATCAGATCTTAGAGATGGTTAATGGCCAGAGGGCCCTAGTGCTTTACTATTCCCTGGCCGCTGGCTACCTGTATAGCTGGCTGCTTGCTCCTGGGGCAGGTAAGATCTCTTTCTGTGGGAACCGGCAATTAAGACCCTAGACTGCGAAAGTCTTAGCAATAGAGGTGGAAGAGGTGCATTACCATAGATCAGACTAAGGAGCTGACGTCGGCTTTCAGCAAAACCTCAGCCACGGCGGATATTCCATGGCGGGGTGGTCAATTAATAAGACAGCCCAGCTTTCCCATTCCCCCAAGAAATCGCTGCTCCTCGCTGCTGAATGTGGAAGCATTTATCAAGGAACACGAAGAGCAGGAGGAGTAATTTCACCAGCAGCCCTATTTTTAGGCAGCTGTTGTTCATTAGCTAATAAAGCGCTGACTGTAAGTCCTAACGAGTTCTTTCTAGATATGATTTAATAATTGTGACCCTTTGTCATGGTAAACAGACTAAAATGAGAATGGCAACTCTTGTCACAGTATATAAATGAAGTCTTATGCTTGGAATTTCTGAGTTTGGCAGAACCCATTTTAACCAGTTCTGTTGTAAATCTATTTTAGAAGTAAAAACCCCCTTTGATTAAATCGGCATTAAATGTTCAGGCTGAAACAGTTTCACTAAATACAGAACCACTAATTAGCTGTTAGGGCCATATTTTTTGCATAATAAAATGCTGATGGCTTTACCACGTTGGAGACACCAGATCCAATTAGAGTTTATTGACTGGGGAAGTGGATCTTATAATTGGGAACCTTGAAGAATGGGCTTCTTGACTATCTGTAAGCCAGTTTCAAAAAGTTCAACTGCCAGAGAGAATTGACAAGATTTTCTTGATTGTGTTTCTATCCCTTTGATTTAAAAAAAAAAAAAAACAAAAAAAAACAGAGACGATTAGCTAAATGACAACTCTCAGATGCCTCTTGGCTTCTGAGCACTCCTGCCCATACATTCTGTGCCTCAGCCTTATTTTTTATAATCTTTTCCCCTTAATCCCATGTTTTTTTATGGGCTTTCCATAAAGAACATTCTGACCTTTCTATGCTGAAGGTTTTAGTTGTGATGTTCATGGTGACTTGGTGAGTGTCAGCTACAATGGAATGGATCCCTGTGTATCCCAGCCCCCTCAGAGGGACACCGATACCTCGGAAGACACGGCTGGTGATGGAGGCATCAAGCTCTTTCTCTCTGTCATTGTTATGTTTTGGGGACATGATTTGACAGGTGGTATATCCAAATCTCTGTAATAATGAGCCATGTATAATGAGGCTCCTATTGTTTCTCTTTCCCTTCCTCTTTGCTCTTAATGAGACTCTGAAGCTTTCACTGGGGCTCTAATCCAATCAGAGAGGACCAGCATTTTCCGGGGCTGACACACCTCATTACCATTTGAGAATATGTCCTGTGTTTATTGCCAGAAAACCACTATGGATTGCTTCAGTTTCATGCAGCCATAATTTTTTGCTCCTTTAATCCATTAATGATGGTTGACCAGTTAGTCTTATTTAAAAATGGCTGGAAACATTTTTTATCTGGCCTTTGTACTACACATTTATTTTGCCGTGCTTTTGTGAAATGAAAGGTCTTTGAGTAACACAGTTTCCACTTGGCTAGTTGTATTTGTGTTCAGGATTTCAGCTTCTGGGGAGAATATACCTTGGCATGTTCATGCACTATTCGAGAAAGAAAACCTTCCCTATTTGGTGCTTCTGAGAAGCCGCTATTTCAAAAGACGTATGAAGTCACCATTCCATGAGCTTCTGAGTATATCTTCAAAAGCAGAAGCCTTATGTTGAATTCCCTGGTTTCAAGCACCAAATTTGATGGCGGAAGCTGTAGAAGGGGGTACTGACCAAATTTGGGAAAGCTCTCTCGTGACCTCGGATTTCAGGACTTCTTCACATTTCTTTGTGAAGGATTTCTTTCTTGATTGCTTTGGATGGCATGCTTGCCAGAGAAAGCTGTGCCCCACCCTCCACCTCTCCCTCCTGAGACCCCAATCGTGCATAATGTTGGCTGTGCCTGTCTTGTTTCAGGAATTCTGAAGTTTCACGAACACTACCTGGGTGATAACACAGCGGAAAACTCCGGCGACTTCCAGACTGCCAGTAGCGCGGCCCTTCCAACAGCCACGAGCTCGGCCCTGGAGCAGCACATCGCCAGTGTGCGGGAAGCCCTGGGGGTGGAGTCTTACTACTCAAGGCAAGTGGTACAGCGTCCCTAGCCCCTTCTTCAGATACAATCCTAGGGTCGTTGGTTTTTTTCTTTCTTTCTTTTGTAAACAGCCTGTTCCAGCTAAATGGAAGAAATCTTTTGGAATTTGCACTTTTGTGCTTAGTCTATTCACAGTTGCTGCAGGAGAAACAAATATGTGTCTCTGGAGTGCAAACCCCTTTGTGGGCTGTCTTTATTCTTTCTGGTAATTTCCTTTCAGACAGGGAAAGGCCTCATCGGAGATGCCCATTTTCTAAGGAGAGTTTGTAGAATGTTTAAACATACACAGGACTTCGAATTTAACATCCCGGCTAATTAAAACTGAGATGATTTGGGGGTTATAAACCGATTAATAATGAGTTTGTTTGTTGTAGCTGAACGCCTGTCTGGGAAAGTAATTTGACACTAGTGACAGGATCTATGCACAAATCTGTGTGCTGTGAGGTGTGATGAGGTGAAGGAAGTTGAACTCCTAGTATGGAGAACAGAGAAGGGAAGTGCTTTTTGCAGAGATTATAAAAGCTGTATGCTTATGGAAACATTTTATCATGATTGACTATTTTACATATGGAAAATCACTTCTACAAGCACCCTGCTCCTGGGGAAAATAAGAAGAAGAGGGTACCGTAGAGCTGGGTGGTAGCAGAATTTCCTGGCGTCCCAGTCTATCCTGTGCTTAACAAGTGTCGAGAAGGTCCATATGTCAGAGAATCTGCTGTGTTAGCTGGTGTCAGGTCCCCAGGACATCTGCTTGTCTCTTGAGTGATTTCAGTTGCGAAATCATGGAAATCCTAAGATATCCCCATAATTCTTTAGAGACGCTTATCCCAGACTCCCGAGTGTGTGTTGGTCAATGCCAGCAGCTGGATTGATCTTTGAGATATTTATGAAGTTGGAGACGAGTTCTTAGATGCACTTGGATAATGTCATGTCAAGTGTGGAAGGTGCTGGAGGGTCTTCTAGCTGAACTCCTTTATTTAACAGAAGCCAGCATGGAATAAGACTGCTGACAGCCAAGTTAGTGTCAAAGCCAGGATCGCAACAACAGAGATCTCACCCAGACTCCCAGGCCACTGCTTGTTCTGTTTTTAATTATCAAAATTAATATCATATTTTGAGAAAATAGCCGAAGCATGTAAGAATGTCATCTCCAGCTTCTGTGTGCATAAAGTATGAACAGGCTTCAGCCACATGCACACAGTGTTGTCTTATTTCTTCTAAGGCTGTGGTGCATCCTGGGGCATCCCTTTCCTTAACCCTGGGTAGTAGTGTGGTGATTACAGGGGCTTGACAGTGTGGTAATCCCAAGAACTTGGAAGTAAGGCTGTTCTCTGAAATTTAATGATACATGACCATAAAATAGGTTAGTCTAGGGCTGTACAAAGCTGCTTCAGCAGACAGAAAGGCACATCAGCCAGTCTGATTCCACCGTAACCTGACCTAAGGTATTGCACATCCCAAGCAAGTATTAAAGAGGATGGTTGGCCAGTGGTGGAAACACAAAATGAGGGAGAGAAAGGAGAGCAGATTTTGGCAGCGCCCATTTGTTTCACTGTCAAAAAGAGAATCGTGGCTAAGGGACTTGAAGTTCCATTGGAAGTCTGTTCCCATAGTAGACCTGCAGTCCTGCCACCTCCCACCCCCTTCCACAACTATTGGAATACCTGCTTTGTACCATGTGGCACCATCGTGGCCACACCTGGGTCAGCTCAGTCCAAACCAACCATGATGGGGCTGAGCCTGTGTGAAAATACAGATTTTACTTGATCCCAGTCTAGATTAATATTCATCATAAGGAGGGAGGGGACTACCCTTGGATTCTTCCCAATGCCTACTCCCACCTCCCATTGGGTACCACGTTTAACTCCAAACACTTGTGTCCAAGCTGTTCTTTTATATGATACTAGAGGTTGAGTAATTTTGCTTCCAGGTGACTTTTGAATTGAAAAAAATGGCTTTTGGGTTATAGTTCAATTCTTCATCAATGGGAGAGTGGAGGGACCGTAACTGGTTTATATTCCCCATGTTAATCTTTTCCTCTGCTCTGTACAGACAAGTTAGGATGAGTCTTTGGGGATCTCTAGGTCAGGTGGCTTGATGCTTAGCATGACTTTGTTGGGCTGTCCTTGGTAGCTTCGATACCCAGTTTAGACTGCCAGAAGTAAGGTCTTTTCTGCTGCTTTGGACTAGTCTTACTAGAAATGTGTTCATATTTTGTGAGCTCAAACTCAAAATTGAACAGTTCAGTAGCATGATTTGAATTTACTAGAATGGAGTTTTGTGAGACTCTGGTTTCTGCCTCACAGTTTCATGAAAACAGTATGAAAATTTCAATGACAAATTATTTTTCATCTATTGAATTGTTAAATATTTTTAAAGTAGTAATGCTTAATAGTAATAAAGATGCAGTGAATGAGCAGTCTATACAGTAGGGATATAAAGTGTTCTAGCCTTTCTAAAAATAATTTGCCAGTAGTTCAAAAATCTTTAAAATGTTAATGCTGTGACCCCATAATTCTCATTTTGGAAATGGAGTAAAGAAGTGTACATAGGAATATTTGTAATAGGCTATATATTATAGAAAATTTTAAAAACCTGAATGTCCACAATAATTGAAGGTCAAATTATTTTACATACATTAATATAATATTACACTGTAATTAAATTATGTTCACAGAAAATTTTTAATGACATAGCCATATGTTTGTGACAAAATATTATATGAAAAAATAGGATATAGATTTATTATATATAATATAACTTAAATTTTGTAATATATGTAAATTATGGGTATGAGAAGTAAGAAAAAAATCCTTGGAGGGAAACAGACTATAGTGTTAGTGGTAATTATAGGTGGATGGTAGAATTATAGATGCTTAGTATTTTATTCTTTATACTTTTCCTTATTTTCAGTTTTGTCACAATGGGCATATATTACTTTTTATATTAGGAATAAATAGCCACGAATAAGCAGTTCTATCACTCAAAGAGGGGGAAAAAGGAAACCTTTCTGTAATAGGTTTACAGAGAATAAAATCCAAGTTTTGAAGCCTGGCACCATGATCTAGCTCTAGGAAGGCATTCTGGGTTTATTTTCCATCTTGTCTCTTGGTGAACACCATGTTCCAGCTACGATACCTTTTTCTCTGTCCTCTGAATGTACCCTGTGCCTTCTCCCCCTTCACTCTAACTCAGGCATCTTTAACCACTGAATCTGTAAGTGCAGCTGCTCACTAAACATCCCTGCATGGGTATCTTCTGGGTGTCTCTCATCTAAAATATCCAAATCCCAACTCTTGAGTTTCTCCATTTCTCTCCTAACTCAGTCATTGTAATACATACCACATCAACAGAATGAAGAACAAAAACCACATGACCATCTCAATAGTTGCAGAAAAGACATTTGACACAATTTAACGTCTTTCCATAATGGGGGGGGGTGGATGGTGGGGAACACTCAACAAACTAGAAAAAGAAGGAAATTACCTCAACATAATAGAGTCTACGTATGAAAAGCTTGCAGCTAGTA
Organism: Prionailurus bengalensis; assembly: GCF_016509475.1. NCBI lineage: Eukaryota > Metazoa > Chordata > Mammalia > Carnivora > Felidae > Prionailurus > Prionailurus bengalensis. The sequence continues at coordinate 24,397,770 of NC_057356.1, forward strand.
TCATACTCAGTGGTAAAAACTAAAAGCTTTCCCTGTAAGATCAGGAACAAGGCGAGAGTGCCCTCTCTTGCCAGTTCTATTCAACATAGTACTGGAAGTACAAACCACAGTAATTAGGCAAGAAAAAGAAATAAAGTCCTCCAAATTGCAAAGGAAGAAGTAAAATGATGCCTGGTCAAAGATGACATGATATTATATGTAGAAAACCTTAAAGATTATACCAAAAAAAACCCATTAGAACAAATAAACAGGGGTGCCTGGGTGGGTCACTCAGTTGAGCATGCAGATTTTGATTTCAGCCCAGGTCATGATCTCACTGTTCATGGGATCAAGCTCCACATCGGGCTCTGCACTGACAGCATGGAGCCTGCTTCTCTCTGCTCCTCCCCTGCTTGCAAATGTGCGCTCGCTCTCTCTCTCTCAAAAATAAATAAATAAACTTATAAGAAAAAGAACTAATAAACATATTCAGCAGAGTTGTAAGATACAAAATCAACACTCAAAAATCAGTTGCATTCTATATACTAACAATGCATAATTTTAGAAGGAAATTAAGAAAACAATCCCATGTACGATAGCATCAAAAGGAATGAAATACTTAGGAATAAATTTAACTCAAGAGGTGAAAGACTTACATACTGAAAACTGCAAAATATTGCTGAAAGAAATTAAAGAAGACACAAGTGAATGGAAAGACATGCCATATTCATGGGTTGGAAGAACTGATGTTATTAAAATGTCCATACTACCCAAAGCAATCTACAGATTCATTGTAATCCCTATCAAAATTCTGATGGCATTTTTTTTTGCAAAAATAGAAAAAAAAAAAACAAACCCTAAATTCATTTGGAATCTCAAAGGACCAAAAAAAGCCGAAGCGATGTTGAAGAAGCAAAACAAAGCCAAAGGCCACAAACTTCCTGATTTCAGAACATCACAAAGTTGCAGTAATCAAAACGGTGAGGTACTGGCATAAAGACAAAGACACACAGGCTAATGGAATAACATAGCCCAGAATGAAACCCCGACATACAGGTCAAGTGATCTTTGACAAGAGTGCCAACGCTACACATTAGGGAGAAGGACAGTCTCTTTGACAAATGGTGCTGGGAAGACTAGATAGCCACATGCCAAAGAATGAAGTCGGACCCTTGTTGTACACCATATATGAAAGTTAACTCAAAATGAGTTAAAAACCTAAAACATAAGACATGACAGCGTAAAACTCGTAGGAAAAGCTTCGTGGCATTGGACTGGGCAACAGTTGCCTGGCTATGACACCCGAAGTACAGGTAACAAAAGCAAAATTACACAAGTGGAGCGACATGAAATTTAGACTTCTGCACAACAAAGGAAGCAATCGACAGAGTGCAAAGGCAACCTGTGGAATGGGAGAAAATATTTTCAAACCATGTCTGATAAGAGGTTAATATTTAGAGTATATAAAGAACTCTTACAACCTAACAACAAAAACAAACAATCTGACTCAAAAATGGGCAAAGGACTTGCATAGACATTCTCCAGAGAAGATTAACAGATGGCCAACAAGCACAGGAGAAGATGCTCAACATCACTAATCATCAGGAAAAAGCAAATCAAAACCACAAGGAGAGGGGCACCTGGGTGGCTTAGTGGGTTGAGCATCCAACTCTTGATTTCAGCTCAGGTCATGATCCCAGGGTTGTGAGATTCAGCCCTGCAATTGGGCTCTGTGCTGAGCGTGGAGCCTACATAAGAAGATTCTCTCCTTTTCAAAATTAAAAAAAAAAAAAATCACGATGAGATGTCCCCTCACACTCGTTAAGATGGCCACTATCAAAAAGTCAGAAAATAACAAGTGTTGGCAAAGATGTGAAGACATCAGAACTCTTGTGTTCTGTTGGTAGGAATGTAAAATGCTGCGGCCACTGTGGAAAAATAGTATGGAAGCAAAGGCGTGAAAGATACATGTGAATCTGTCTACTCTGTCCCCACCATGATAAGTATAGTGCAGCTCCCCATTGTCTCTATCCTGAACCACCGCTGCTGTCCCCTCTCTCTGCCTCCCAGTCCCCTGCAGCCAGAGTGACCCTTCATAGATGGATTTGGGACTGTGCTTCCTTGTCCTCCCCATCACAAAGTACCCCAAACACAATTAATCCCCTTCAAAGGTTCTGAGGGTTTCTAGACTTCACATTCCTTGTTGGCGGCCTGCAAGCCAAGGTGACCTGGCCTCTGCCCTTTGAATGGCATCTCTACTCCTTCAGCTTGACATGTCCCTGTGTGCCCCCCTTTATGCCCCTCCCCTTTCAAGCTCTTCCAAGGGCTTTCCTACCTTAAGGTTATGCTCATGCCCTTCCTTCTCTAAATTTCTTCCTACTGCTGTTGGCATGGCTGGTTCCCTCTCAGCCTTCCAACTCCTGCTTCAGTGGTAACTTTAGAAGTTTCCATGTTGATTTCATTCACCTCTGCATACCCAGGGCCTGGGGCAGTCCTGTGACATTGTATATGCTTATTAAGTGAGCAACCAGCTGACTCTGTGAATGAATTGAGTCCTTCTCCCTGCTGCCAGAATTGCCTTACCTTTCCAACGTTTATTTATTTTTGGGACAGAGAGAGACAGAGCATGAACGGGGGAGGGGCAGAGGGAGAGGGAGACACAGAATCGGAAACAGGCTCCAGGCTCTGAGCCATCAGCCCAGAGCCTGACGCGGGGCTCGAACTCCCGGACCGCGAGATCGTGACCTGACTGAAGTCGGACGCTTAACCGACTGCGCTACCCAGGTGCCCCTGCCTTACCTTTCCTACAGATAATTCTGATCACCCATTAGAGCCCTGTTCAATCACACCGTTTCTATCAGGACAACCCAGAGCCCCAGGTCCAAATCTGGTTTTTGCTCCCCCTCAGTGGTGCCTAATAATAGCACTTACTTCGTTCTTCCTTGCTTCCTAATCACCTGACTTGTGTGTCTTCCCCGGGAAGACGGTGCTACCATGGAAAGCAGGTGCTGTGTCCTCTCTGAACACGCGCTGCTAACACACTGCCTGGCCCATAGTGAGATGTCCATAAATTTGAGTTCCGGTCACCAGAAGATGTGCTGTGAGCAGATTCTCTGTCCCTGCTGGGCTGATTTACTGATTCTCTCTTTCTAGTGGATGTAAAATACACTGTGCCCCTAGAAATTGAGTCTCCGTGCCTTGGGGAACACCTTCATTCAATTACCCACAGCCTGGCTGTGGTGTCCTTGTTATTCTGCAGACCGTTTTTGCTTTCCTTAATGGCATCTTGCTGCTGAAAGGAAGTACAGTGCTACAAAGGAGTTTCTGAAAATGGATTTAAAATAAAAGAACCGCTTTTATTAAGTGTTTAATAAGAATTCCAGTCCCTTCCTTCCTCCCAGATCAAAAGAGGCATAGATTGAAGCCACTGCACAGAACATGAACCTCCCATAAGGGAGATGTTATGAATTCCAAAACACATCTTCAGTTTTTAATTCTGATATTTAGCCAGAGTCTTGCTGTTTGCCTGGCACCTGGGACAGGGCAGTGGCACTTTGGCGTCGCTAAGCTGACCGGCGAGAAGACTAGTAGGTCTGGAAGGAGTGCTCCCAAGGGATTTTAAATAAATTGTGATTATAGACTGCACTCATAATAGGGGAAATATTCCTTCCTGGTAATGAATATTAAACCTTGATAAATTATAGCTGTTATTTTTGTTTCTTTCAGTGCTTTTCCATATTTCTAAATTTTTTACAGCAAGTTACTTTTATAATCCAGTACATTTTCTGACTTCATGGATTAATTTAGGTTGTGCCAGTTTGTAAATGCCGATGCCTTCAGTTAGTTCTAGACTGGTAACAAGTGGCAGTGGTTAGGTCTGACAAGTGTTGATGTGGGTCCATGCGATACCTCATATGCGGCTGGTGGAGAATAAACAGGAACAACTGCATCAGAACACAGCTTGGCATTACCTTTGAGCGCTGAGCATTTACACAGCCTTTGACCCAGGTATACACCGTAGGCATAACATCCAAGAGACACTGTTGTACATGAGCAAGAATTTTTAGAACTGCGCTGTAAACAACAGCAAAATACTGGCAACTCACATGCCAACAGTGAGAGAGTGGATGAATAACAGTCCCAAAATGGAATGTTAAGTAGCAAAGAGATGAACATCGGTCAACCCAAACTTGCAGCTACATCTTAGAAATAGAATAATAGGTGAAAAAAGGCAGATCCCCAAATATGACCTATGGCTTGCTGTCCTCTTTTTAAAAATTTTTTTTTAAACATTTATTTATTTTTGAGACAGAGAGAGACAGAGCATGAACGGGGGGAGGGCCAGAGAGAGAGGGAGACACAGAATCTGAAGCAGGCTCCAGGCTCTGAGCTGTCAGCACAGAGCCTGACGCGGGGCTCGAACTCACGGACCGTGAGATCGTGACCTGAGCGAAGTCGGACGCTCAACCGACTGAGCCACCCAGGCGCCCCGTTGCTGTCCTCTTAATAGAGTTAAAACAACTAAAATAAAAACATGCTTTTAGGAATACAGTTAGATGCAATAAAACTTGTATAGAAAGGACAGGCAGGGGACCATGACCATAGGATTTGTGATGGAATTTTCCTCGGGCTCCGCAGGCAGGGCATGGGCTCCATGGGAGGTAACAGATAAGATATGTGTTATTCTCTGGCTTTTGTTTTGCATAGTGGTTTTGTGAGCACTTATTAAGTTATTAAAAATTACTGAGTAAGTCGATGAAAGCAGGCCATGCATGGATCAATCAAAGATTATGATGAATCCAATCCCAAAGAGATTCTCCCAACCCCCAGAAAAGAAAAAGAAAAAAAAAAAAAAAAAAGGCAGGTTTCTTAAACAAATTGCAAAAGCCAGATTGCAACTAGGACATATTTAATCCATGTAAATAGACAATTGACAGACTGATTTAAATTATTTGTATCTGTTCTTTTAAGCAAGTACCCAAGACTGCCAATGTTATACTGTTGGCTTATTTTAAGTTACAGTTGGTATTTGAAAGTTTAAAATTATTTTTATAATATTTTCTAACTCTGGCTTTTTGCTAATCAAGGCTGACCTTCCAGTTAATCCAACCTAGTAAGTTTTTCTTTTAAAAATCAAATATTGGGGCGCCTGGGTGGCTCAGTCGATTAAGCCTCCGACTTCGGCTCAGGTCACGATCTCGCGGTCCGCGAGTTCGAGCCCCGCGTCGGGCTCTGGGCTGACGGCTCAGAGCCTGGAGCCTGATTCCGATTCTGTGTCTCCCTCTCTCTCTACCCCTCCCCTGTTCATGCTCTGTCTCTCTCTGTCTCAAAAATAAATAAACGTTAAAAAAAATTAAAAAAAAAAAAAAATCAAATATTGGGGCACCTGGGTGGCTCAGTCGGTAGAGCATCCGACTTTGGCTCAGGTCATGATCTCACAGTTCGTGAGTTCGAGCCCCGTGTCGGGCTCTGTGCTGACAGCTCAGAGCCTGGAGCCTGCTTCCGATTCTGTGTCGCCCTCTTTCTCTGCCCCTCCCCTGCTCATGCTCTGTCTCAAAAATAAATAAAACATTAAAAAAAATTTTTTTTTAATCAAATATTTTTTTTCTTATCCCAAATCGTTTCCAGAATTAGGTGAGGTTAGAGTGGATATAATAATTGGGGGGCATTTATTTTGTTTCTTAAAACAAAGAGTTTCCAATTTCATTCTAAATTAGGGTAGTACCATTTTGAAAATGTTTTATGAGCATGTAGTCAATCTGTGCCAGAGCTGGTTCTGAGCCTGGAGATACATGCATGAATAATAGCTGGAATTCTTGGCCTTGCAGTAGCTCACAGTGTGAAACATGCAACAAATGTGTAAATTATTAATCCACCACGTGCAAAATGTTATGGTAAAGGTCTAAACAAAGAAGGCTGCACCTCACTCTGGCTATTTGGAGGTAAGGCAGTGGTTCAAGAGGCCTCCAGAGAGGTGACATCTGAGCTGGGCCCCGAGGAGTGAGGGGAGAATAGTCACTGTGAGCAAGGGAATGCCTTCCCAGGTGAGGGCACAGAGGCCCAATGCCTTCTGATGATGAATGGCGATTTGCAAGAGGAGGTTCACCTGTCCTGTGCTGCAGAATTGTCTCCCACATCACAGTCACTCAGCTGCTGCCTCCTGAGGCTCACCTCTTTGTTGCAGGATCTGAAGTTGGGCTTCTTTTCTGTTGGGTGGGTCTACCTGTCTGGGTCTCTTGTGTCCTGTCTTCTTGGGACATGGCTGGGTTCCAGAAGGCAGGCTTTATCCATCAGGTGACTCACTCGGGCTCACTATATGTGTTTGAGGGGGAAAAAAAAAAAAAGATGATGCCAGGTTAGGGATTACATCACTGAAGAGACACAGCTGCAGAAATGAGTGGAACACACTATAGACTCTGGTCTTGGCCCCCTGATTTCCCGAATTTAGCTTCTTCCCAAAAGGCTGAATACAAAATAAGCTCAGAAACTTCGTTCGAGGGGCACCTACGTGCACGTCTGACTTTGGCTCAGGTCATGATCTCGCGGTCTGTGGCTTCAAGCCCCGCGTCATGCTCTTTGCTGACAGCTCAAAGCCTGGAGCCTGCTTCGGATTCTGTGTCTCCCTCTCTCTCTGCCCCTCCCCCGCTCATGTTCTGTCTCTCTTTCAAAAATAAGTGAATATTTTTAAAAAAAATTTTTTAAAAAGAAACTTTCATTCGATAAAGCTTCTTAGTGTGTCAGCAGCTTACCAAGAAGGGTAAGTGTAGTTGGTCTTCTCATCTGACCTCTGACATAGCTAAATTGAATCCCCTTTCACATTTTTGATGAACTTTTTTAAAAAGCAAAATTCTTGAAATTGCCGAGTTTCCATTATCCGTGGCGGGGATGATCTGGCAAATGGTAGAATCAGCCTAAAGACAAAAAGCAGACAGCAGTGATGCAGGGGAAAGTGTTACATGCCTGTCATTCAGCCCATGCGAGGCCTGGAATCATGAACGGCCTGGGTTTTCCTGGGCCAGGAGCTGACATTTCTGCACCCAGGCCACAGTTGGGGGTGGGGGTGGGGGTGGGGGGCATTTGGTAGATGCCGTGAAGAACTTGCAGGGACACTATTACCCCAGACATTTTTTTTTTAAGTTTATTTAGTTATTCTGGGGGAGAGAGAGGCAGAGAGGGGGAGAGGAAGAGAATCCCAAGCAGGATTGGTGTTGTCAGTGCTCAGCCCAATAAGGGGCTCGAACTCATGAACTGGGAGATCATGACCTGAGCCAAAATCAAGAGCTGGATGCCCAACCGACCAAGCCACCCAGGCAACCCCATACATTTCTTCTTTTGTCTCTTGTCTCGGATCCTTTGTTCATCGCCCCAAAGCTTTGTTCATTGGCCCCAAAGGGTGGGGCAAATCTATTGACCAATCAAGACATTCAGTTCTTCCTTCTCAGTTTCACTTCCACTGTTGGCTGGCTGTTGCCATGACCAATTTTGTAAAAATTCTTTGAACTAATCAAATCTCAATATCCCTGACTCTGTGTATCCTGCCCTTTGCCCCAGTGAAATTCCCTGGCCTTTTCTTTCTGATTGATTCTGTGCAGCTTTATCTAACAATCGATATTTAAGACATTTAATATATAACTCTTGACTTATCTTGCTTTGGGAAAATGACCCCAGTATAGCCACCAAGTTTCGTCTTTGAACTGGCTAAAATAGGCATTGTTTTTCATCCTGTTTGTACTTTTATGATTTGAGCATAGTGGTAAGGAGGCCCTGGAGGAGTGCCATCCTTAAAAGAGTGCATTTTACTGTGTCAGGCCCACAGCTCACATTGTGCTCCACACAATGAGGTTTGCCTCCAGTAGTGTCATGAACACTTGAAGATTTTAGAGACTTCTAACCACAAACATGTATTTCTTGCTCTGGGGCTGCAGATCACCTGGGCTGGTTCTCCTTAGGCTGCCTGTTGGGCTTAGGTCCTTGTGTCTCATCTTTCTGTGACCAGTGGTGACTAGATAAGACTCTCCTCATAGCAGAAATCAGGATTGTAAAGGACCAAGGAAAACAGACACTTTTAAAGCCCTGCTCACCTCTCATCCACTCATGTTCCATTGGCTAAAGCAAATCACGTATTAAGCCGGACATCAGTGAGGCAGGAAGTATCTCTCTCCCACAGAGTGAATATGAGCTCAACAGTAACACTGTCTCCCACTGTCCCCGACCCATAGAGACCTGGAGAGAGATAAGGATGATCCTTGCTGGGGCGCCTGGATGGCTCGGTCAGTTGAGCGTCCGACTTCAGCTCTGGTCATGATCTCATGGTTTGTGAGTTCGAGCCCCACATCGGGCTCTGTGCTGATGGTGCGGAAACTACTTCAGAGTCTCTCTCTCTCTTTCTGCCCCTCCCCCGCTCGTTCTCTCTCTCCTTCCCTCTGTGCCTCTCCCCCACTTGTGCTTTCTCTCAAAATAAATAAATAAACTTAAAAAAAAAAAGGATGATCCTTGTTCAGGCCTCATGCTTTGGGTCCCTTCGGCATCTGATTGTTGACCCTTTTTCTGCTTGTATCTCTCTCCCCTCAACACAGCACACACACAGGCGGGTGAGGTTTTGCAAGCACATCTTCATCTCCTTTGATGGTTTTCCATCTTCTTCTCACTTGCCTTTGGGCTTGCCCTTGGAAACATAATCTTCCGCAAGGACACACATCTACATCCCTGGCCCAGTGTTTCCTGTGGTTTCTAGGCTTGACCTTCCCCCTGGAATTCACCTGTAGCTCAGCACATGCAAAATCATACCTTTTCTCAGGCAGCTCCCCCGTCTGTCACTGTTAGTCCCAATTTTTCCCATTTGTTTTAAAGGCTCCATCTTTCCTCCCCAAGTTCTTTAGTTTTGAGGGCTTTGAATCATTTGTTCTGAAGTTTCCCTTTCCTCTGTTGCTGTTTCTGTAATCAGTCACTAAACTCCATTTGATCCTGCCCATTTGCTCTCTTCTCTCCTGCTCTGGGCCAGGCTCTTACTACGGCATGCATGCCCCCCATGACCAGCCTGGCCTTTCTGTCCCCTTCTTCAGTGCTCCTAGCCCTTTGCTATCTGAGCACTTCTGTGAAAGCTCCTCTGTCATCCAAGCACTTCTGCATACAGCACAGCCCACAGAGCATGGTGGTGGCCAGGGAGTACCTTCAGATAAAGCTGGTCCTCCGGCTCCATTGTCCTGTACAGCCTATCCCCCTCTATCTTCTGGTGTGAACTCTCTGTTCGAATAGGGGCCAGTTCTTCCCCCAACCACCTCCACACCGTGCATGTAGTCCCCGTGACTACACATTTGCTTTCTGATTCTGCCAGCTTAGGATCCCCTGGGGTTTTCTCCCAGGGCGTTGCTTTTTCTGAAGGCGGGAATTACATACACAGGTGGATAGAAGCCAAAATGTGGGGAGGTACCAAGGAGATAAGACAAAGTAGGGGGTGCTGCTGTGGAGCTCACCCACCCTGCCCCTCCCCTCTTTCTACCTCCCATCCAGGATTTAGAAAAGTCTGGGCACACAGTGCATAGAACTCTGATGTATCCCTGTTGGTTAACTGGAATTCAATTGTATAAATCAGCTCAGTCTGCCAACGAGGAGAGTCCGTGAATGCCATGTGCTCACGTCTTATCTCTACATTGCTAGCTCTTAGCAGTGCCTATTACCTAAGAGGCCTCCAGGAAGGTTCACCGGATGAGTGGGTAATAGAAAGAGGGCAAGAACGAACTGCGGGGGCCACCTCCAAAGTGGGAAGACACCCGCTCCTGACACGTGGTCGATAGAGCATCATTAATGTATGCTTGGTGTGTCATCATCCGTGTAGCAAAGCATGACACAAGCGCTAACGCATGTTTCAGAGTTAGCATCTGGCCTTTTCTTTCCCACTCCCACCCCTGCACAGTAGCGTGAAAGCAGGGTGTTATCCCAGACACTCGAAGAGGTGGACTTCCCCAGATCTGGTAGTTAAGGCAGACCTCGAACTAACATCCACATTACACAACTCGACCCGTAGGCCAGCACATGAAACTCTTTGGATTCACTGGAACCCATTAAACTCGTTAAGGCTTCAGAAGTAATGAGATGTTCTTTCCTGGCTTTTGATAGAGTTATGCTAATGCAGTGAGGAGTCAGTGCTAATAAGCAGGGAGAAGCAGAATTGATTTAAGGATCTGTCACTTCCAAAAACATACCGTCTGATGGAGACAAAGTTATCATCATAAACTTGTCTTTTTCTTTATTCCTGCGCATGCCGCTCATCTCACTGCTAATTAGAAACATCATGAGAGAACACTTCATTTTTCTGGCAGCCCTCACAAAAGCTTCCTGCTTTCAGGAAGGACTCGAGTACCTTCCCATCTCAGGACTTGGCTCAGAGCTGCCCCACACTCATTGCCCTCCCCTGCCTCATCACGCAGGTCCCCCTCGAGCATGTTGCTGATATGGGCTGCAGTCCGTTTTCTGTGTCCTCACCCTTAATGTCACAGGTGGGCCAAGCAATAGTGGATGCCTCCATCTAAAACCAGAAGTTGGATTAACATATTCTGTCCATGAAAGGATACAGGCATGGGATAACTTTCAGATCTTACTGTAAGTTAACATATACATTTATTTTATTTTTTTAATGTTTATTTATTTTGGAGAGAGAGAGAGAGAGAGAGAGAACATGAGCAGGGGAGGGTCAGAGAGAGAGGGAGATATAGAATCTGAGGCAGGCTCCGGGTTCTGAGCTGTCAGCACAGAGGCCAATGTGGGGCTCGAACTCACGAACTCTGAGATCATGAGCTGAAGTTGGATGCTCAACCGACTGAGCCACCCAGGTGCCCCCATATACATTTATTAATTAGAACCGACCAGGTTGAAACGGTATACATCACATATCGATTATCACCTCAAGGTTGCAAACAGCCTTTCTTGTGAAGATGAAATGGAAAAACCAAGTGGTACCTGACATTGATTTCCTTTCCTGTAGGTATCCACTGCAAACCATCTCTTCTTTTGGGCTTGTTCCTTAATGATGCTTTGGGTGCCACATGCATCCCTTGTGTTCTGTTGAGAACGTAGAACGTCTCTGTGGGGTTGTTTCAGAAAAAGCTATTTGTCAGGTCCGGGTAGTTCTGCTGCTGTGGGTTTTTGGGTTTCCCTGTTTCCTTCTTGGCTGCCGCTCATCACAGTATTATTTATTATGTAGGGTTCATTTTCTAATGTCTCCCCCCACCCCTTCTGGACTAGAGATCCATTGAGGGTGGGGGTTGGGTCTAATTTATCGTCAGTACAGTACCTGGAACATAGCTGGCTCTCAGGGAATTAGTCACTGAATGACTAAATGAAATGGGCCTCCCTTTTCATTTTTCCATATAAACATGGCTTATTCATAATTACATGAAAGCTGAAGCTAGGAAGGTTTCTTTTTTTTAATTTTTAAATTTTATTTAAATCCAGGTTAGTTAAGATACTGTGTAATAATGATTTCAGGAGTAGAATTTAGTGATTCATCACTTACATATAGCACCCAGTGCTCATCCGAACAAGTACCCTCTTTAATGCCCCATCATCCATTTAGCCTATCCGCCTGTCCAACACCTCTCCAGCAACCCTCCATTTTTCTCTGTATTTAGGAGTCTCTTATGGTTTGCATCCCTCTCTCTTATTTTTCCTTCCCTTCCCCTATATTCATCTGTTTTGTTTCTTAAATTCCACATATGTATGAAATCATATGATATTTATCTTTCTCTGACTTATTTCACTTAATACATTCTAGTTCCATTCACATTGTTGGAAATGACAAGATTTCATTCTTTTTGGTCACCGAGTAATATTCCAGTGTGTGTGTGTGTGTGTGTGTGTGTGTGTGTGTGTGTGTGTATGCTACATCTTCTTTATTTATTTGTCAATCAATGGACATTTGGGCTCTTTCCGTAATTTGGCTATTATTGATAGTGCTGCTGTTATAAACATTGGGATGCATGTGCCCCTTTGAATCAGCATTTTTGTATCCTTTGGATAAATAAAGCTAGGAACATTTCTGATCAATGCTAGAATTGGTCTGGCAATGTATGAGAAAAACCATTTCCAAAGAAGGGTACAGAATGAGCAAACTGGGCTAACACCACAGCAAAATGAAAAAGTATAAGAAGAGTGTATGCGTATGTGTGTGTGTGTGTCTGTCTGTACAAACTTTCTTTCAATCAAGCATAAACTAAAGTTTTGTTGTATTTCTATTGTCTCCTTCCTCCTACTTTGGTTCAGTGTTGAGTTTAAAGCCCCAGAGATAAAAACTCAGCATAGTTTATAGTGGGTAAGGGCTTTGGATTACAGCATTTTTGAATGTTGGAAATGGCTGAACTTAGATAGAGTTATCGTTGGAAGAAAGTTGCAAGGAGGAAAAAAAGCTATTTGTCTAACTTGTCTTCGAAAATGAGTCAAACAGGCAAAAGAATCCGGAGTCTGTAAAATACAAGTCATTTTCCCGTGGTAGATAGGATTTTCCACTAGATGGATACAGCTTTCATTTCATCTTACACTATTAAATAATATTAATAAACCAAGATGCATAACATGCCTTGGTGGGTGCTCTGTCATGCCAAGTTAATGGTCCTCCCTATGAGGACCTCTCAGGTTGCAAAGAAGAGGGAAATGGCCTCAGGTGGCCATTTTCCACATGTCAGACACAGGTGTACAAACTCATAGATGTTTTTAATATCCTCTGAGGCTGTGATTGTGGTCCCCATGTTACGTAGCTGAAACTTGGAGCCAACTCAATGAATTGTCAAGGGTTCATGGCTAGTTAAATGCCAGACCTGGAATTCAAGGGTGGGCTTTAGAAAGGGCTTCTCATAAACAAAGAGTGCCAGCATGCCTCCTGGGACTCTAGAATTCCGTCTTCAAATGATTTTGTTTGAGGATGAGAAAAAGACCTACAGAAAATGACTCATTCACTGCCTTTGCAGACTTTTGCTGTCCCTGTGGACATTTTGGTCAACTTTTCTCCTCCCCTTCTGAAAACTTCCATTGAGTCTCCAATACTGGGTATTCTCTAGTCTCACTGGCCTCAGCAGTAAAATGGAAGGAAGAAAAATGTGGGAAAATATACAAGATGAAAAAGTAGAAAAACATTCTGTTCCAGTGCAGTCAAACACATCATTTAAATAATCTTACTATGGTGAATTTGAGAGCAAGGAGACTGGTTTCTCATTGAGAAATAAAAGTCCTTTGACTTGAAGAATATTTTCAAAAAAGAAATCCTTCATTACCCTAGATACTTCTTGAAATGAAAATAGTCCATATCAAGACGTATCATGAAAGAAATAATTCAACAGTCCTTGAGAAGTTACGTATTTTCTGTTCAAACATTAAAGTGATCGTTTAATCTTACATACAATTCCCTGAACTCTCCCTAAATAATTGCCTTGGTGATTTTAGCTCAACCTTGAAACAGACTTGGATCTGTTGTATATTTGACTTTATTTGAAAGAGAGACGCAATTTTAAAGAAGTAGAGACTTCAGAGGCTTAAGCCCTTTGCCCGCGGGGACTAGAAGAGAGGAGAGAAGCAAGCATCTGGGAGCTCAGAGTGGAGTGAGGTATCAGCTCTAACAATAACAGCACCACCTGTTGTGTACGTGGTACTTTCTAGAATGTCTGCCAGGCATCTTCATATATAGTACCTTGGTTTATCTTTACAATAGCCCTTTGAGATCGGTAGGATGCCTCCTTTCGAGACAAGGACACATCCGGGGTCGCACAGCTAAAGAATAAAGTCAGAACTTGAACTCAGGCCCCCAGCCTCCAGTCTGCAGCTCTTTCCGTCAAGCCATTTGTCTCTCTCAGGAGGCAAGTATTTATTGTGGATAAGCTCTTGTTAGATTTGCCAAGGCCTGTGCAAAATCTTTGACTATAATAGAGCTTTTCCTATGTTTGAGACATGTGAGTTTGCCTGGAGTTTGTAACAGTATTTATAGAAGTGGAATTTGAGCTGAGATAATGAAGTTCTGAATTGTTTCCTGTGTAACACTACGCTTTAAGATGAGCTCAATTTAAGTCAATAGTGTATGAGTAGACTGGTCTCGTTCTACATAGCTTGGGCATATGGGTTCCAAGATGCATCTGAAGCTGGATAAGAAAAAGATAGAAAAGAAGAAGTAAATAAAGAGTCACTTAGTGTGATGCAACTCTGGGGGCAAGAACAGCTGGGAAGTGTTTGGAATAAAGATATCGTGGACAATTTTAGAAGCATCTTTCCAAGTAAGTTAGCCTTGCGTCCAAATAAAGCTTGAAATCTTTTACCCGTTTATTCATCCAGCAGCTATTTGCTGACTATCCCCATAATGCCACTCACTGTGCTGGGGCTCGAGAGTTCAAAGGAAAAGACTTATTCCCTGACCTTGAGGAGACAGACCAGCAGGTTTGTGGTGTCATGAATAGAGACATCCAGAAGCACAGGTATAAGTTTCACAAAGGGCCAGCATTCATCTTACAATGGGCACCAAGTTTACCTGCTCCCTAAATTTCCAAATCTTTTCTAGAAGCTGGAATTTTTAGTATTTCATGTTAGAAGACACATTGCCATCAGTTTTATTTGTGAGAAACCTAATTCGTGAGACATCCATTCAGCAAACATTTGTCAAATGCATACAGTCTTCCTGGTCCTCTGTTGGATATTAGGATTACAGGGATGAAATCAATAGATTTCCTGCTGCAAGGTGCTCTCCACCTTTTTTTAAAATTTGTTTATTTATTTATTTATTTTGAGAGAGACAGGGTGCAAGTAGGGGAGGAGCAGAGAGAGAGGGAGAGAGAGAATCCCAAGCAGGCTCCATGCTGCCACTGCAGAGCCTGACGTGGGGCTCAAACTCACAAAACTGCAAGATTATTGCAGTTTCGAAACCAATAGTTTCGGCTTAACCGACTGAGCCACCCAGGTGCCCAGTGTTCTCCATCTAATAGGAGAGAAACAATACACAAACATACCCAATCCTGACTCTGCTGCTTACTAGCTGCATGACCTTTGGCAAACATTCAATCTCGTGGAGTTTTTGTAACTATAAAACAATAATGCCAAAAAGCAGTACAGTAGAGTTGGGCACATAAGCCTACATGTAATTGCCAATTACTGTAGTTGTCAATAATTATGAGAAAATTGGGAGAGACACACAGAGGTCAGAGAAGCCACTTGTGCCTCAGGGAGAGCTCAGTCAGAAGAGGCTTCCTGGAGGAGGTGCTGCTTGAGCTGAAAGCGAGATGCAGCAGGTTTTTGCTTGCCAACAAAGCAGCATGAAATCCAGGTGGAGGGCACAGCATGAGCTGAGGCAAGGGACGGAGAGCTGCCACACTTAAGGAGATGTGGGGACGGCAACACAGTCAAAATATAAAGTATCGGAAGAACGTTGACCCAAATACCCTGTTATTACAGGTGCAAAGGAGCCAGATGTTATGTGGCCATGGACGCAGGCGGAGGGGGGTGGGGGTCAGGGTGGCTCTCCCTGTAGCCAGGGGCCAGATGTTTGCATCTGAGAAAAACCTGTGGTCCAAATTGTCCAGTGAGATCTCAAGATCATGTTGCCCTTTCTGTCTGAGGCTCTTGGGTTAAATATTTTACATTGTGTATTATTTTAAGGAAAAGAAGAGAACCATTTTAAAAACCTGCTGGACAGTTAAAAGTCATGTTGAGCCTTCAAGCAAGAAATACTGTGCATGCCAATGGGGGAAGGTTCACTTTCTAGTTTTAGAGGAAACCAGGAAATAATATTCTAAGTTGGTCTAGCAAATGCTCTAAGAGTAAGTCATGCATAAAATATGTACCTTTCCTAAGTAATGTCTTTGTGTTGGTGGAAAATTACCTATCCAGGATAAATATTCAGGGGGACCAGCAAGGTTTTAGCCATGCATAGTGCAAACCAAAACCCCTTTGCTTTATTTTTTTTTCCCAATCTTTTTTTAATGTTTATTTATTTTTGAGACAGAGCACGAGAGGGGGAGGGGCAAAGAGAGAGAGGGAGACAGAGAACCCAAAGCAGGCTCTGTGAGCCCAACACAAGGCTTGAACCCACGAACCATGAGATCACGACCTGAGCCGAAGTTAGACACTCAACCGACTGAGCCACCCAGGCGCCCTCAAAACCTCTTCTCTTTCAAACCACCAGCCACAACCAGGGCCTGACTCAGAGACAGCCTACCATCTGAAATGGTACCAAAGTCTCTTTCTAGCCTATTTACACAAAAAATTAAAAATAGATCTACCCTATGACCCAGCAATAGCACTGCTAGGAATACAGGAGTGCTGATGCATACGGGCACTTGTACCCTAAAGTTTATATCAGCACGTTCAACAATAGCCAGATTATGGAAAGAGCCTAAATGTCCATCAACTGATGAGTGGATAAAGAAATTGTGGTTTATATACACAATGGAATACTACTTGGCAATGAGTAAGAATGAAATATGGCCCTTTGTAGCAACGTGGATGGAACTGGAGAGTGTTCTGCTAAGTGAAATAAGTCATACAGAGAAAGACAGATACCATATGTTTTCACTCTTATGTGGATCCTGAGAAACTTAACAGAAGACCATGGGGGAGGGGAAGGAAAAAAACAAAAAAGTTAGAGAGGGAGGGAGCCAAACCATAAGAGACTCTTAAAAACTGAGAATAAACTGAGCGTTGATGGGGGATGGGAGGGAGGGGAGGGTGGGTGATGGGCATTGAAGAGGGCATCTGTTGGGATGACCACTGGGTATTGTATGGAAACCAATTTGACAATAAATTTCATATTAAAAAAAGAGAATTAAAATTGAATACTTTCGTCATGGTGTCAGTAAAAAATAAAAAAGAAAACAGTAGGAAGAAATGGTCTCCTTTTTCTGCAGGGCAGAGGAGGAGTAATACGTGAGCTGTCCTAAAATATTACAGCTGCAGAGCTGTCAAAGAAGCTCACGGGCCCTCAGTTTAGCCATAGAAAACATGTTTTCTTAAATTATTATGGCCTTATAGGGTGTTTTCTTAAATGAAAAATGATCACAGCATGCCTGACGCTTGTTGGCCCGATCATTTTATGAAGAATAATGATGTCATTATGGCAGCGCAGTCTGGAAAGAATGTCCGCTAACTTAGGTTAAAGGTTCTCAGTGACCTCAGAGCACACACCAAGTCAGTGGAGAAAGAACCGAGGGCTAAGTATGTAGATCATGAACTGTGGCAGAATAACCAGTACTTTCTTCTGCATCCATGGGTTTCCACTTCCTTCTTTGGAAGAATCTCATCTTGGTGGGAAGCATAATGACCCTTGCATGTGCCACTCTGGGAAGAGAACGTGTGTCCATAATCACTGAAAGGAAATACCCTTGAGTGGTAAGAGTTCAGCCTGGCTGGCCTCGTGAGGTTTAGCGGCTGCTGCCAAGACTCTATGCAAGGGGGTGGCCTGGCCAGAATTCTGGAGGCACCGTTGGTTTCTGGATGTGATAAGGAAGGCCACACATTCCTGACTATAATGTATCAAAATGATGCATTGATGCCTGATAGCTCTCATAACATTCATCTCCTATTCACTCATTATTTACATTTTTATTTTCGGTTTTGAAGAAGTTGTATGCACACATGGTACAAAATTCAAGCGTTCCAAAGGGAAAATGGTGAACGACCTCCCTCTCATCTCTTTTTCTTACCACCTAATTCTCCTTCTTGGAGTTGCCAGTGTTACAGTTTCCTCGGTACCTTTCCAGACAAGAAATCTCAGCCATTCACTCTTTTTTTTTTCAATGCTTATTTTTTTTTTTTTAATTTTTTTTTTCAACGTTTATTTATTTTTGGGACAGAGAGAGACAGAGCATGAATGGGGGAGGGGCAGAGAGAGAGGGAGACACAGAATCGGAAGCAGGCTCCAGGCTCTGAGCCGTCAGCCCAGAGCCTGATGCGGGGCTCGAACTCAGGGACCGCGAGATCGTGACCTGGCTGAAGTCGGACGCTTTAACCGACTGCGCCACCCAGGCGCCCCAATGCTTATTTATTTTTGAGAGAGAGAGAGAGAGACAGAGTGTGAGCAGGAGAAGTGCAGAAAGAAAGGGAGACACAGAATCTGAAGCAGGCTCCGGGCTCTGAGCCATCAGCACAGAGCCCGAAGCAGGGCTTGAACTCACGGAGTGTGAGATCATGACCTGAGCCAAAGTCAGACACTTAACCGACTCAGTCACCCAGGTGTCCCACCCACCCACTCTTGATTCGTCTGTCTCCTTGCTTCTGGATGGCAGCCATAGTATTTGACAATACGTGCAGTAAACCTATTTTGCAACCTTACTTCTCAACTCGGAGCTGATGTTAAAAGTTTGAAGTTATTTGGGGGGGGGGGGGAATCAGGCCTGTTTAACAATAAAACATTGATTTTACCTGATATTTTATAGCCATAACATATTTATTCCATGTCTCGTTCTACCCTTATTACAATCTAGAAAATAGGTAAGAGCAGGTATTATTATCTTCATTTTACAGCTCATAAAACTGAGGTGAAGAGAAAGTAAGTGCCTTTCATTATGTCTTACGGCTAATCAGTGGCAGCATCAGACCAGAGATGCTCAATTGTTCCCCCTTGAGTTCATACTTCTGTCCAGTGATGCAGGTCTGATGTGAGGGGGATTCTTCTCCATGACCACACACTTAGAGTTGTAAATGGACTCTGTTCTGATTTTAGAAATACGTTTGTTTCTCACCTGCAATAAAATATTGGAAGAAGCAGTACTGTGAGGGGTCGTTAACAACCCACCCCAAGAAAAATATCTCATTATAACCAACCTCAGCCCTTCTCTGTTCTAGGCATTGTGCCAGGTGCTTTACAAATGTCATTTGATGCCGCACAGCCTTGTCAGCTGGATGGTATTAACCCATTTTACAGTTGAGGAAACTAAGGCACGGAAGTGGTAGAGCTGGAATTCAAATCCATATCAATGCCTATTTCTGCCACGCAGTGTTGCCTCCTAGATTGGGTGGCCAGAGCAGAAATGGTTATTATCCCTGTGACAGAGATACTTTATTTATTTAAAGATCCAACAGAGAGGTACAAGTCTTGATTATTAGTAGTTATTAAAAAGATGACAAAAACTCCAGTGTTGAACTCTGTTAAAATTATCATAGAATATAGGGGCACCTGGGTGGCTCAGGTCATGATCTCACGACTTGTGAGTTTGAGTCCCACGGCGGGTTCTGTGCTGACAGCTCAGAGCCTGGAGCCTGCTTCCGAATCTGTGTCTCTGTCTCTGCCCCTCCCCCGCTCGTGCTCTGTCTCTCTCTCTCTCAAAAACAAATAAACATTAAAAAATAAATACCAAAAAAAAAAAAAATACCATCGAATATTAAAGAAGTAAAAGCTTACTTCCTGGTTTCAGGCTGTTACCATCAAGATGAAGGCCTAGAAGTAACACAAATAAGCTTGAGAACATAAATAACGGGATCATAAAACCACACTCGGAAACATGGAATCAGAGAGGTTTGAAGTCAGGCCCGGGAGGTTGTTTGGAGACTCCTTCCCAGCCTGGAGTCATTCTCTCTCCCCATCTGTGGTGTCAGTGATACCATCAGCCTCCCAAGATACCAAACCACAGACACGGAGCTCTAGTACATTCCTTCCACTCCCTCATCTTCGCGCTTCTGAGGGGCAGCCTCGCAAACTAAATTTCAAGCGCCCATCAGTAGTGCACCCGTCCCTCTTCCACAGAAACAGCAGTCCGCCCCTGTCAGTTCTACATCTACCCCTGGCCCTGCCCACCACGCTTCTCCTGGTTCATACCCCGTCACAGCTGAGCTCAAAAACGACACCGGACAGATTCGTGGGCCCCGGTCTCTGTGCTGTCCAGGACAACAACCCCCCTGCAGGGACAAGGACTCTCCTAAACCGCAGCCCTCCTGCCGCTCCCCTGATGCCAAGGCTGTGGTGACTCATTTCAGCACTTACTCTGCCTCCTCGCGTGCCGGCTCTTTGCTTTTGTTTGGGGTGGAATCTTCACTCAGATGCCTTGCTGCCACAGACACGCGTGGTGGAAAGGCACCGGAATGCGTTGTTTATGTCACCGGGGAGTTGAAATCAAGCTGGGCCTCCGTGCCGGCAGAGCGGCTAGGTCAAGGGCGGAAGTGCACCACTGCACATTGTGCGGGGACGCGTCGCAATGGTTCCACTTCCGGTATTTCCGGGGCAAAAGAAGTTCCTTCCAGGACAGTCCTCCCACAGGTGACAACTAAGATCTTAGGCGGGGAGGCGAAACCACCTACCTGAAGGTACTAGAGAGTGAACACATGCAAGCAGATCCGGACGGGCGTCAAAACACGGAAGAGAGAAATGGCACGGAGGGCGTTTGCCATTTTTGTGGCTTTTAGCCTAAGGTCAGACCACCCTCAGCAGCCACATGTGGCATTTAAAGCTTCGACAGAACACTGCAGCCGTTCCGGTCTGAAGAGTAAGATGACAGTATTCAGGGCCACTACAGCCTGCGTAGAAACTCTGCCCACATGTCTGGCTGACCCCTGAACTGCAAATGCTTGGGACAGATTCTGGCTAAAGAGAACAAAACTGAGATTTGAATTGGTACTCAAGAGACAGATTTTTCCATCTGAATCCCATCAAGTGCCTACTTAACAACAACAACAACAAGATCAATACTCTTTAGAGGAAAGTAACAGAATTCACATCTTAACTTTCACAATGTCCTGGATACATTGAACAATTAGTTGACGTTTAAAGAAGCAGGAAAAGGGGACTCAATTCTAAGAGAAAAGATAGTCAACTGATAGCCAACCTTGAGATGATGCAACTGTTGGAATTAGGGATTTCAAAGCATTTATAACTCACAACGAATGAAAATATAAGACAGAATAACATATAAATATATAAAATACATAAAAATATGTTATCAGGTATATTTCAAATATACATAAAGTAATGAAACATAAAATACAATTCAACAGACAACTAGAAACTTTGAAAAAGAACACTGTGGAAATTTTAAAACTGAAAAATAATAATATCTAAAATTAAAAATTCACTGGATGAGCTTAACAACAGAATGGGACTGGCACAGGAAAGAGTAAACTTGCAGATAGACCAATGGGAAATATCTAATTTTAGAAGAGATAAAAAGATTAGAGGGAAAGAAAAGAAAAGAGCCTTATAAATCTGTGGGACAATATCAAAAGATCTCACATGCATGTAATCAGAGTTCAAGAAAAAAAAGGAGAATGAGAGTATGAAGTAGGGAAAATATTTGAAGATGATCAAAACATTCCCAAATCTAGTGAAAGGCATACATTTAAAAATTCAAGAATCTCAGAGAACCCCAAGCAAAATAAATTTTAAAAAGCCATGCTTTGGTACATCGTAAGCCAAACTTTTGTGAATAAGATAGAGAAAATTCTGAAAGCAGCCAGAGAATATCAACATTACTCAGAAGGGAACAGTGATTCGAGTGACATGAATTTCTAATTAGAAAGAATGGCGGGCGGAAAGCTTTGGAATGATGTCTTTAAAATGTTGAAGGAAGAAACTGTCAATCAAAAATTCTATAAAGAGCAGGGGTGACTGTGTGGCTCAGTCAGTTAAGCATCCAACTCCTGATTTCGGTTCAGGTCACTATCTAATTTGGTGAGTTGGAGCCCTGAGTCAGGCTCTGTGCTGACAGCATGGAGCCTGCTTGGGATTCTCCCCCTCCCTCTCTCTGCCTCACGTGCACACGCTGTCTCTTCTCTCTTCCAAAAATAAATAAGTAAACTTAAAAAAAAAATTCCATAAAGAGCAAAAGAATGTTTCAAAAACGAAGGCAAAATAAAGATATTTTCAGATTAAAACCAAAAAAAGCTGAGGGTATTTATATCATAAGATCTAAGCTGCAAGGAGTACTCAAAGAAGTTCACCAAAAAAAAAAAGGGGGGGGGGGGCGCCTGGGTGGCGCAGTCGGTTAAGCGTCCGACTTCAGCCAGGTCACGATCTCGCGGTCCGTGAGTTCGAACCCCGCGTCAGGCTCTGGGCTGATGGCTCAGAGCCTAGAGCCTGTTTCCGATTCTGTGTCTCCCTCTCTCTCTGCCCCTCCCCCGTTCATGCTCTGTCTCTCTCTGTCCCAAAAATAAATTTAAAAAACGTTGAAAAAAAAATTTTTAAAAAAAAGAAGTTCACCAGTTGAAGGGAAATACTGGGTGGAAACTTGTATCTTCAAGAAGAAATAAAGACCATCAGAAATGGAAAATAAATGGGTAAAAACAAAAGACCAGTTTCCTGTTATTTTTTTTTTTTTTAAGTACATAAGACGATATATAACAGGGGCGCTGGGGTGGCTCAGTCAGTTAAGCATCTGAGTTTGGTTCAGGTCATGATCTCACAGTTTATGAGTTTAAGCCCCGTGTCAGGCTCTGTGCTGTCATCTCGGAGCCTAGAGCCTGCTTCGGATTCTCTGTCTCCCTTTCTCTCTGCCCCTCCCCTGCTCGCACTCTGTCTCTCAAAAAAAATAATAAAAAAAAAATTTTAAAGAGATGCTATAAAACAAATTTAAAAATCAGAGCATTTCATGATGTTTATACTATAGCTGCATGACATATCCCAGGTATATGATGAAAACTGGAGGTGGTGTGAAATGGACCAATCATTTGCAAGGTTTCTACTTTTTTACTTGAAATGATGCTTTGAAAAGGATGTATGTTGTAATCCCTAGAACCACCACTTTAGAAAACAAAATGATGTATAGCTAAAAAGCCAATGTAGATTAAAACAGAATTTTAGAAAACATTCAAATAATCCAAAAGAAGGTAGGAGAGGGGGAAGAGGGGTAAAGAGCCCATAGGGAACAAACAGAAAGTAATAAAATGGTAGGACTTGCATCCAACATATTAGCACTTTGATTAAGTATTAAGGAATTAAGTACTCTAATTAAAGAAGAGATGTTAAAATGATTTTTTAAAGCAGAACCAAAATATCTGCTATTTACAAGTAGATTGAAAGTAAATTCATGGTAAAAGACACACCACACTAGCAGGAGGTGTAAAGAAAGCTGGAGTGCCTTCAGTCAGATAAAATAGATCTCAGGACAGAGTATTACCAAAGATAAAGAGGGATCTTTCTTTCTTTCTTTCTTTCTTTCTTTCTTTCTTTCTTTCTTTCTTTCTTTCTCTCTTTCTTACTTTCTCTCTTTCTCTTTCTTTCTTCTTTCTTTCTTTCTTTCTTTCTTTCTTTCTTTCTTTCTCTCTCTCTTTCTTTCTTACTTTCTCTCTTTCTTTCTTCTTTCTTCTTTCTTTCTTTCTTTCTTTCTTTCTTTCTTTCTTTCTTTCTTCCTTTCATTTTTGAGAGACAGAGACAGAGCACGAGCAGGGGATGGGCAGAGAGGGGAGAGACACAGAATCTGAAGCAGGCTCCAGGCTCTGTCTGAGCTGTCAATACAGAGCCCAACATGGGGCTTGAACCTGTGAACCACGAGATCATGACCTGAGCCGAAGTCAGATGCTTAACCGACTGAGCCACCCAGGCACCCAAGAGGGACATTTCTTAATGATAAAAGGATTAATTCACCCAAAATACATAAAGACCATAAATGTATTTTTGCCTAGTGACAGAGTTTCAAATTACATGAAGCAAAATGTGATAGAATTAAAGGGAGCAGTAGATATTTCTGCAATTCTATTTGGTGATTTAAACACTACTCTTTATTGAGAGAACAATTAGAATTTGATAAAATAATTAGAAAAAAACTAAAAACCAGTAAAACATAGATGATAGAAAAACACCATCAAACACCTTGACCTAATTATATTTATGGACCACTACATCCCCAAATCAAAGAATACACATTCTTTTCAAGTGCCCTATAGTACCTCTAACAAGATAGATCATAAAACCAATCTCAATAAATTAATTATTGAAATACTATAGAGCATGTGTTCTGACTTCAGATATTTGGAAATTAAACACACTTCTAAATAAGCGATAGGTCAAAGAGGAAAACAAAAAGGAAATTTAAAAAATATTTCTAATACATGGTCATGAAAATCAGCATATCAAAATTTGTGACCTGTAGCTAAACCCACATAGAGGGACATTTATAGCTTTAAATATTTATATTACAAATAGGGAAAGATGGAAAATCAATGACCTACATTTACACCTAGAAAAGTTAGAAGAACACAGCAAACCCAAAGTGAATTAGAAAGAAGGAAATGATAAGGATAAAAGCGGAATCAATGAAAGAGAAAACAGAAAAGCATTGTAGAAAAAAATCACCAAGCCAGAAATTCCTTCTTTGAAAAGAGAAAACAATTGATAAACCCCTAGTGAGACTGGCTAAGAAGAGACAGAGCATGAATTATGAATGTAAGAGCTGAAAGAAACATAATTGCTTCAGATCTTATGGACACTGAAAGGATAGGAGAATATTATGGACAACTTTATACCAATTAATATGGCAACTAAAATGAAATGGAAAAATTCCTTGAAAAACGCATTGTACCAAAACCAATACCAGATGAAACAAAATATGAATAGCCCCATATCTATTAGAGAAATTTTAACTCATTAAAAGACCTTTTAACAACAAGCTCGCTTAAAGCCTGGATGGTTTCACTGATTAATTCTATCAAAGAGTTAAGAAAAACCCCACCATTTTATACAAATCCTTTCAGAAAGTAGAAGGGGAAATGCTCTTTCATTTGTACTATGAGACAAAAATCTGACAATGATATCAGGAAAAAAAAAATCACAGAAGAATATCCCTCATGAACACAGGTGCAAAAATATTTAGCAAAACATTAGCAAACTGAATGTAGCATGACCAAGTAGGGTTTATCCCAGGAATTCAAGGGTGGTTTAACATTAAAAAATCAGTCAATATACTTGACTGTATTAACATATTGGAAGACTCAATACTGTTAAGATGATAATTCCCCCTAAGTCATTTATTGATTCAACATTATACCAATCATAATCCCCAAATTGATAAGCCGTCCTAAAATTTACATGGAAATGCAAAGGACCTAGTACAGAGAGGTTCATAAACTATGGCCTGTGGACCCGCCACAGTTTTGTAAATAAACTTTTATTGGAACAGCCGCACTCATTTGTTTACATATCATCTGTAGCTACTTTTATGCTGTAATGGCAGTGTTGGGTAGTTATGACACACACCATATGGCCATCTGGCTCTAGATAAAAGTTTGCTGACCCTTGACCTAGAATACCCACAGCAATAGTGAAAAAAATAAAGTAGAAGGATTTATACCACCTGACTCCAAGATTCACTATAGACCTAGAGTAATCAAGACAGTGTGGTGCAGAAGAATTAACAAGAAGATCAGTAGAGCAGAATAGAGAGCCCAGATACAGACCTACACTTAAATGGTCATTTGATTTTTGACAAAGATGCCAAAGCAATCCAATGGGGGAAAGAAAAGTCTTTTCAACAAATGATGCTAGAACAAATGGGTATCCCCATGAGAAAAAAAATGAATCTCAACCCTTACCTTGTACCAAACACAGAAGTCAATTCAAGATAGATCATACACTTTAACATAATAGCCGAAAATATCAGAGGAAAGTACATTCTTGATTTAGGGGTAGACCAGTCATAAAAAATAATAGGTATAAAAGAAAAAAGTATACATTAGGTTTCATCAAAGTTTAATGCTCAATGTCCCTAAAAAGACATCATGAATAAAATGAATAATCAAGCTACAAATCATATATATGACAAAAATTGGTACCCCAGAATATGTGAAGAGTTCCTACAACTCAATAATAAGATGGCAAACAATCCAATTTAAAAATGGAGAAAGTTCCAAACATACAACTCATAAAGTTATGTGACAATGGCAATGTGCCCATCCAAAAAATATTTACCATCACGTGTCATCAAGGAAATGTAGGTTAAACCACAAGAGAATACCACATTCCCACCAGAATGGATCAGATTTAAAAGACTGACAACACAAACATTGGTGAGGTGTCAGGAACATTCATGTATTATTGGAGTGGCTATAAATATATATTCACCCTGGAAAAAGTTCCAGCAGCTTTTATGAAACTAAACATATATCTACCCTATGTGCTGGCAGTTTCACTCCTAGGTATTTACGCAAGGAAAATGAAAATCTACGTTCACAAAAAGGATTCTATGTGAATGTTATTAGCAGCGCTATTCATAACATCCCAAAACGAGAAACAGCTCAGATGTCTATCAACAGGAGTCATATAGTATAGTCGTACTCAACAATCAAAAGCAACAACCTGCGGATACAGACAATGGCATGGATGAATCTCAAAAACACTTTACTGCCTGAAAGCCTTCTACAGAAGAATATGTACTGTATGATTCCATTTATCGGAAGTTATAGAACATGCTTAATGGATCTGTGGTGGAAAAAAATCAGAACAGTGTTTGCTGGGTGGTGAGGGCAGAGATTAACTAGGAAGAAAGCTGAAGGAACTTTCTAGGGGGAGACTAATATTCTATATCTTGATAGGTTTTTGGACACAGTGCATACTTTTGTCAGAAATCTTTGAATGTACGTTGAGATTTGTGCAGTCCTTTTTATGTAATTGTTTTTACTTTTTTACTGTATATAAATTTTAAATTAAAAACTATAAACAAATATTGTACTCCAGTAACATACCTTCTGAAGTATTTAGGGGAACTTTAATTGAAGCCTGTAAATTTATTTTGAGTTGCATCCAAAATACAAAGTGAGTTTATGAATGGAAAGAGAAAAATAGTTGGATAGATATGCAATAAAGCGATTTTACTAAAATGTTAATGTTAGAATCTAGGCAATAAGTATTTGGGTATTTATTATAAAATTCTTTCAAGTTTCCTTTATGTTTAATTTTCTCATAATAGAGTTTTTGGGAAAATGTAGAACTGCAGCATGGACGTGTGTATCTTAAAAACATCATGGAAAAATAAGAGGATAAAATGTATAATACAGTATCACTTACATGATTAAAATGCCTATGTCTAGATTTAGGGGTAGAAGTTCAGACAAAATTATATGCAGTGAACACATTAGAATAGTTGCCAGTGGGGAAAGAACCATGAGTGGGACCTAGGGATGACGGGATGGGTGCCAGGTGGGTGTTGGATAGAGAAGCCTTGTGTGGACAGTGATGGTAATGGGGAGAGAGGGAGGGGAGGTGGATGGTAGATGGAAAATCATTAAACTTTGCCAAATCTTGGCCTCACCAGTTACTAACTATGCCATTTTAGGCAAATTGTTTAACATTTTTTAGACTCATTTTCCCCTCTGTAACATGGGCATTCTGATCTCTACTTCACAGAGTTGTGAGCCTTAACACTAGAGAATGTCCAGGACGTTCCTAGCACAGCCCTTAATCTCTGCCAGACATTCAGCAAAGGTCTATTCTTCTTCTTTTCTTTCCATTCATCTAAATCCTTCCTGTCCTTCAGGGGGCTTACCTTCTCTAACTCCACAAATAGCATGCCTCTTCTTTTTTTCCAAAGACCGCCCATATTTGCAGCCCATTCCATTCTGTCCCACTTTGTCCCACACATATGGAGTTGCTTTGTGACTGTGTCCTTTATGTCTTTCAGTAACCATTCCATAGCTTCTTGAGGGCTCCGAGTGTAGCTTGAGTGTCCCTCTGCCCACCGGTCACCCAGCACTATTTTGTGTAGTTCCTTGTGTCCCTCTCTCTTGAGCGGCAGCTCTAGGAGGGCAGAGATGGTGTCTGTGTAACTCCCTCTCTTGTGTCTGCATGGACAGGGCTTAGCAAATATTTGATGCATGAATGAATAGAAATTACCTGTTTTTCACTGTGCTTTTCATTCAGCACTGTCTACTAAATATATTGATTTATCATGGCTTTTACCCACTTGCCAGACTTGCTGAACTTGTCCAAACACACAGAAGCAGTAGAATGGACCCAGCCCAGATTTGCTGCAGTATGGCACTCCAGAAAACACAGTGACCTCAAAGACAAGGACCCTCTCTTTGCTGTGGGTGCTCTCTCAGCCTTTCTGTGAAACTAATGATAACATTTTAGAGCAGAAAGTCGGTCTTATATTTCACATAATTAAACCGTCAAATGCTAACGTTAGATGAAAGGATCTGGGTGTTCAAAGGCAATCGGGAGTAGTCAGAGAGATTGCCTTCATACAGGAGGTGAGTATTAGGCAGAGTTTATTGGTGGGGGTGATGTGGGACATCTAATGAGAGGGTGGAACATTCTGAGGGTCTAGAGTGACATGAGCTGGGGATTGATGATAGCAGCAGATATGTGCTGGAGGGGAACCCACAGTGGGGTGTTGGCTGCTTATCAGGATTATCACATGACATAAAGGGACAAGATGGCGGGTTCATGAGTTGGAAGCCATCACCGTCCTCTCTCTGCTCTGTTTCTTTGCAACACCCTTATCTCATCTTTGATTTGGTCCCCACCTCCTTTTCTTTTTATCTGGGCCAAAGACAGGCTCAAACCCTGGTTGTAAAATGAAATCCAAATGACACACTTGGAACCCTGTATTTCAGCCCGGAAATGTTGGTTTTGCGTTGTGTTTGGCGCAGAAAACAGCCAGCTGAGATGGTCTGACACCCAGGAGGGTCCTTTGGCAACAGCCTCAGCCTGATATTTCCATGTCTTCAAATCAATCCAAACTACTCATTAGGAGGCCTTGTTTCGGCAAGCGCTCTTCTGCACGCGGGACCGTCCTGGGATTACCACTGCCTTCCCTTTGGTCCATCTCATCATTCCTGCCTTCGCCACATTTCTGGACCCCGGGAGACAGCTGAGAAAAGCAGCTTCCTTACATTCTCTTCAGGAGGGCCAGATATGCATATATGCCATTTCTTCTGCTAAAGGGGTCCCTATGCTATTTTCCTGACCCAAATCATCCCTTTTGACTGACTGGGTAAATGTTCCAGGGATTTAAGCCTTCATTTGGCTAACAAGCACTAGATTACATTTACATTTAAAAGAATTGTTTAATGTATTCTGAAAACCTTAAAAGCAAAAGTGTCCATCAGCAGACATTACTCTTTGCTCCAAATGATACCAGGGAGCACTTTCTTTGGGTAAAAACAGTCTTTCCAAAGGAGCATGCTTCTTTTTTTGCCTAGGAGTTCTTGACCTGCCTTCCTTTTCTTCTCTCTAATCATTAAGAAGGAAAAAATAAATGTAGCTGCCTTAGTTACTACTTTCTAGGATCCTGAGCCTCTGGAATATGTGCAGTCAAGGGCAGGCAATCTGTGAAACCCTTCAGGGTTAAGCAGGGAGAGACCACAGTCTAGGGTTTTAGGGATTCTGTTTAATGGGCAGCAGCATTTCTCCATTTAACATTGCTTCACAATTCATGCCATAAAAATAGCTCTGGGGTGATCTAAGCTGTTATTACCCTTGCTCTTTGAATTTGGATTTTGCCAATATTCTATTTTGAGCCTTAATGATGCAGGATATTGCAATTTGTTGCTTCTCGTGATACATGTAGTAAATCCTAGATTCAGAGGTAGTAATTCTCAACTCTATCCTATCTTGAATGGAAACTACTTCCCTTATTTGGTTTCTCAGCAGCCACTACCGAGTTATGCTTCCGTAAGGTTTAAAAAAAAAAAGACAGAAAAGAAAAAGCAGACCACTGGCAGAATAATTTGGATCCAAGTAGATTCTGTGCAGATGCCCAGTGGGAGAAGATAGGCCATCCTGATCCAGAGGGACGATGGATAAAGCCTCTGCCTCACGTGGCTCACTAAGGCCTGGTTCTGAAGGCTGACACAGCAGGAGCCATTTCATTCTTTGCCTTTCTTTGTGACCAACATGCCGATACAGCCACCGAGCTATGTAGGCAGTCTCTCGAGCACTGCTCCTACCCTGTTGTAAACCTAGAAACAAATATTTAGCTGGCTGTGGAGTGCCATCTACATGAGTGCTCTCCCTCTGGGGGTCTGCTGCACACACAGCGCCTGGCTGGTCCTTTCACGTCGCACAGGACATATAATATATTTACGTCTCGCGTAACCATAGAAACCTGTTGTGTCGGAGAAGACTTTATGATTTTGCTGCTCTCCGGAAAGAGATGAATAAAGCCACAGGGCAACCTGCCACCTCTTGTTTAGTTACTTTGTAATCGTTTAGCAATTAAGACTGCAGAACATATTTACTATAATTTTCACATCTGTAGACATTTTATAGAGTATTGAATATACATAAGGAAATAAAAGCACTTGAGACATTATTTTAGAAGCCCTATAGCCAACTCAATTTTTCTTTTTTTGGTATTACTTACACAATTTGTACTTAATTAATTATTCTTGAAAATGGCTGATCTTTTTTTTTCTTTTCTGTGGTAGGATTTATTTTAGGGAATCCTTGGAATAAGGAATTCATACGTTTCGGTATGCTGGCTATACAAAAGGGGTGTAGAAAGAACACCATTTGGGAGTTGGGAAGGGTTAGATAGAAAACCCGGTTTAAATCTGAGCTCTTCCACTGACTGGCTGGGCTTCCTGGGGCAAAAGTGACTGAATCTTGTAGAGCTTTTAACAAAATGCTCTATGAATTGGGAATAATAATAACGTCTACCTTGATGGATCATTATGATGAAAATAATAAAAGGAAAATACCAGGCACAGGACAGAGGGTCACTATGTGGCACTATTATCAGTTCTCTTATTCTTACTTTTCATCTCTTTAATCTAATATGGAATGTACTACAAGTATATTCTGATGCTCACAAAAGCTTGTTTTGTTTAGCACATATATGGTACTTCATACTTATCAAAGGCTTTACAAATATTTATTAATTATAAAACCCCCAAGGGAGCTGAGGAATACAAATTCCATCTCTTTTCCAATTAATTCTGCACCTTTCCATTTGGCAAATACATGTGTTTCAGCGCTTTTAATAGAGCAAGGAACCCCCTTGGCTCTTTTGTCTATGCCTTGGATTGTTTAAAGGAATTATCCAGGATGTCATGGAAAGCTCCGGTTTGGCTGCTGGATGACTCGGGCGACCCCTGCTGGCCAGCTGCAAAATCAGGCTTGCGCACCAAGCCAAAGGCTGCACACTCACCCCCTGGCCCCAAGTAAATTAGCTGTGGACCGAGCAGGGCTATGGGTAGTGGGGTATAATCATGGCTGCGAAGGCATGGAGTTTACTCTTATTGTTATTATTTGTTCTATTATTGTTATTTAAATGGAGGTATTAGAATGCAGGGGACGTTTCCCACCAGCTAATAACCATTTAAGTTGCATTTGGGGGCTTTCACGACTTGACAACAGCTTTTCAAAATCTCGAGCTGTTAAACCCCCTACCGGGTTAATGTGGCAGAAAAAGACAAGAACGACACCAGCCAGCGGCTTTTTGTACAGTGCTGTACCGCGAGCATCTGGAATAGAGAAGAGGAAACGGATCCTTTTAGAAAATCCAATTAGAGAGAGGGAAATATGCTTTGCTGAGAGAGTGGGTTGGGGTGTGGGGAAAGGTTCTCCCCCAGAGGTAAAAGCCTTCGATATTCACAAAGGCAAAGCCCGTATTACTTGGACTTGTTTCCGAAAACTAGGGTTCCTGGAGATCTTCTCAGGAAAACACTGCTCGTGAACAGACAGCTGTTTCTGCCCAAAGTTCAATCTAAACAATAACAGAAATGACTATTCAAAACCAGCACAGAGATGGGGAGATCAAAGACTCACCGTGATTCCTTCTGGAAGCATGGGAGTCACTTTCCCCCTGGCCTCTTGTTTTTCCATTTTCATTAAAAGGTCTCACAAGAGATCTAGGGAATCGGGATTTTCCAAGTCACCCTAGCTTTAAGGGACTACACCTCATGTGAAAAATAACCTCTCCCCACACCTTTTTTGAGCCTCTAGTCATACCTTGACTTGCTCTGCCAAGAGGTCTCATTATCCACACCGAACAGACTCCATTGGGTAGCTCTGGTGACATTATTTGTACAAGAAATTTCAAAGTTGTGCAATTCACCTAGGTTTGGAGAACTGTAGGTAAAACTACCACACAGCCCTTCTAGTTTTCCTCATTAAGGAGATCACATAGCATCGGAATATGCATTTTCATTATGCTATATTAGGGCTGATTGCATTTGTAACAACTCTGAGGGGCATTCTCACAGCTTTCCGTGGAAGGTTAGCTGCAGGACTCACATTACGAGCAGACACAAAAGGAGCTTTGCTATAATATTCTCATTTTCCTAAACCCGTCATCTCTTTTTCATTTGTTAAAGGAGCCCTTTGGCTTTTTAACCTAACCTGTATTAATGCCGTGGTAGGAAACCAAAATCTTTAAACACTGACCCCAAATCTTTAAACGCTGTCTCTTGTTAACGGCCAGCAAAAGGTGTGCCCAGACTACACTCTACCTTTGTGCTGCTCAAACCCCTCTCCATATAAATGCCTCTGAACAGTATGTAGTGTGTATGTCACATATGCAAATGTTCCTCCCAGCGACCTTCCTGGGTCTTAGTGTTCAAGGGAAATGGACCTCATGGTGATCTTTGAAGACCATTTTCTGTTCTAATAGCCTGTTTTCCATAAGAACATAGAATCAAGTGGAATTTAAAAGCATGCATAGCATATAGGAGCTCCTGCTGCTCGGAGGGCTGAGCTAATGGAACCACCCCTGTAGACTTTGGGCCTCAGAGTCCCCGATTGCCTTTAGAAAATGTGACCATGGATCAGGCAGCTTCTGAGCCCTTGGGGGCTGGATTGGTGTGTGGGAAGACACAGGCCTGGACTCGAGCTCCCCTAGCTCCAGAGCCCAGTTCTGCTGCTTATTGGCAGTAGAGCCTTGGGCAAGTGCCTGAAATTCTGAGTCTCCTTCAAAACACCTTTAAGAGAGGTAAGATGTACCTCCCAGCTTTGCTAGCAGGGCCCTGGTGCTCAGCTGTTTGCTTCAGCTCTTATTAATGACATGAGTCAATGCTATTGCCCTCTGGGTCTGGAATTGAGGGGCCCTACAGATGAGAAGGCGTACCTGATTTCAGATGCCCGGGGAAGGGCCCAGAGCCTCTCACCTGATAGGATACTCTGTCTGCACCCACCCTCGCTCCCCCGCATGTGACATGCCCTCACAAGACACACCTCTCCCACACACAGCGCTCATGTGATGCTCTCACTTCACACTGTGACTTGTTCACACACACCCCTCACGCGACATCTACGTGACACACACGCTCATCTCATGTCCTCACTGCCACACACTTGCAGACACCCCCAGCCTGACGAATGCACACCCTCCCCATTTTACCCGTGCCCACACGCGGGCACCCGCAATGAGGAGAGGCGGGGCCCCTGTGAGCCCCTAGACAGTCCCCAACTGGGGTGGGGAAAGGAATAGCCGAGGCCTGTTTTAGAAAGTGCCGCAGACCAGCCTCCAAGGGCACAGTGGCCTCCAGCACTCCAGAAGTTTTGCCCAAGATCCAACTCTAGTTTTCAAAAAATCCTTCTGTAACAATTGCCCCTTTCTCTGGTCGCCTCATAGAAGGAAAGTTCAAGATTCCAGGAAGGAAATGGAAGAAAGGCATCTTACAATTACTTGACCTGCTATTTATACAAAGGTGCCCGTTTCCTTGTTCCAGTGACTGATTTGGTTCTCTGGGAGGGGCTGAGGCTAAACTTATGGTGGGGTTTTTGGCATTGGTACCATTTCGCAGTTATTGCTGTCTTTTAATTTTTTTTTTTACATTTATTTATTTTTGAGAGAGAAACAGAGTGCAAGCCGGGGAGGGGCAGAGAGAGAGGGAGACACAGAATCTGAAGCAGGCTCCAGGCTCCGAGCTGTCAGCACAGAGCCGGACACGGGGCTCGAACTCACGAACCGCGAGATCATGATGAACGGAAGTCGGACACTTAACCAACTGAGCCACCAGGTGCCCCAACCATTTCACAGTTGTATCAGTGGCACAGGGCTGGTGCTGAGACACATCTCCCAGGCCCTCTGATGCGTCCAGAGAGGCCCTAGGCAGCTACCCAGACTGTGCGGAGCTTGCCCTGCGCTAGGCCTTGTGAGGACCAGGGACATGTGAGAAAGGGTTCCTGCCTCCACACCTGTCTATCCAGAGAGGGGGTAACCAGCTCTATGTCTGGAGCTTATGTCTGGAGCTTAGGAGTTGTTGCCCTGAAGGTATGAGGAGCTCACTTTTGGACAGAGGTGCCCAGGGGAAACTTCTAGAGGAGAAGGCATCTGAGCTGGTTTTGAGAGAGAGACATAATTCCCACTTGCGTGGGAGGGTCAGGAGTGATGTAGAGGGGGAGTCCAGGTTGGGGGCACGGCCAAAGCAAACCAGAAATGATACCTGCAGTGTAGGTTTGTGAGATGGAGAGTAGGCTGGTCCGGATGGAGCAGGCCAGGAAAGGATGACAGTGGTCTCCAGCACCATGCTTCTGCACCCTGTCTTCTAGGCCAGCATCTGTGGTGTTCGTGTAGCTAATGCCTAATTGGGCTGCTGGCTTTAGGATGATTCGTCTGACAATATTTTACCTTAATGCCACCTCTGTCCTTTTGCTTTAGCTGTTTCCTCCCCCAAAATACCCTACTCTGTCCCTCCCACCTGCCCCAACCCTCATTCCTTGAGTCGTCCTAAAGTCCACCACCTCTGAGAGGCCATACAAGGTCACCCCTCCTGCCACTGGCCCCTGTGTCCTTCTGCATCGGACCTTTGCAGCTCCTGGCTTGTGGTGTGGTCACATCCATCCGTATTTCAGCTCTGCTTTTCATCTGGGAGCTCCTGAGGCCACAGACTCTTACACTTTGTGGGATCTCCCAGAGCAACTTGTGCCTTGCAGGCCCTCCAGTCCAGCAGGACCCGGGACTATGTGTTCTTGACACTTCGGCTCCCTCGCCTTCCCTTCTCAGAGACCAGGAGCCCAGTCAGTTGTGGGTTTCCCAGGCAGAAAACATCTCCCATGTAGACAAATGTGGCCTCTTGCTCAAGAGCTCAGGAAGCTGGTTCTGAGTGCAGAACCCCATTTTGGAGAATGGGAGGAAAAGAGCAGTTCTGCCTTCAGTTTTGGCCAAAAGCTCGACTCTAGGACATCATCCAGGAGGAGGATATGGATGCCTCCCTTCCTCCACACCGAAAGGCAGTGGTTTCCTGGATCCAGGAAGGGAAGACAGCCAGAGTGTATTCTTCTTATCAAATAAATTACAAGGCCACGTTAGTCTTTCTCCCACTCACCTGAATGTGGTCGGACACAGCAGCGAGGGTCTGTCCCATGATGGCCCAGGAAAGCATCACACCTGGCCTGGTCTGGGCCGGAGATTTGCTGAGGGTGAGGGGCAGGCCTACTCACTCCCTGCTATCACAAGGGGTGGAGGGAGGGCAGATAAGGAGACAGGACCCTTGTTGTGTGGTTAGGCGGCTTCGGTTAGGTGTGTGGTTAGGTGGCAGATGGTTAAAGTGGAATCTTGCTTCATGTGGGTCCTTTGTAGGCTCTTCAGAGGTGTCCTGCAGCTTGCTGCACTTGGGGAGATGTGCCTCTCGTCCTGTCTTCTTCTTCTTTTTTTTTTAAGTTTATTTATTTATTTTTGAGAGAGAGACAGAGCAGGAGCAGGGGAGGGGCAGAGAGAGGGGGAGACAGAGAATCCCAAGCAGGCTCTGCACGGTCAGCACAGAGCCCATTGTGGGGCTCGAACCTACAAACCATGAGATCATGCCCTGAACCGAAATTAAGAGTCAGACACATAACCGATTGAGCCACCCAGGTGCCCCTTCTGTCTTTCTTCTGCAGAGACCCTGAGACATCTTCTCAGCCGTTGGCATCCTACGGTCCACCTCGTCTGGCCTCTCCAGGTGGCCTTGTTGGGCGGAGCCTGAGATGAGACGTGCCAGCTCCCCGCCTCCACCGTGGACCACATCTGGTTGCGCGAAACACCCTTGTATCCCAGAGCCCCACAAACTCTAGCAGTGCCGGCCGGTCCCCTGCTCCCAGCTGAGCAGTGAGACTCCACTTAGCGACAGTCGGTCTCTCTCCTGCCTTCAGGGTGCACATTTCCAAGCTCTCTGAGTGGTACCCCCTATGAGAACACGCTCTCCAGGCTTAAAGTAGGAGAGGTGCCCTTCACTCCTTGCCCCAAAGGGATTCGCTGTATGGGGGTAGCTCTCTCCAAAGAACTCTCTTCTCCAGCCTCCTCATTCCTTTTTCTTGGGGTCCTCTCTGACCCCTGATATGGCTGGGGACCCAAGATCCGGGGGCACAGTCTCAGAGCCACCTCCTGTGTGCATCTGTGTACGAGGAGCTGAGACCGAGCGCCCGTCCTCCAGTGGCTGGCATTTGCTGTTTGGGCATCTCAGAAAGGTCTCGTTCTGAAACTCTGCTCCCTATACACGTGTCCAACACACCCACCGCCCATATGCACACATTCGCACACGTAACAGCTGTCCTACGGGCCCCTCGAGTCACACACAGAGGGAGCGGTGTCCACTTGGTGGGAGCACAGAGCAGCTTTTACGTTTTCACTTGGTTACCTTTTGAACCAATTTAAATATTTGCCGCAAGTATATTTTACTTCTACTTTTGCTGTTTTCACCAAGGAAAGCGCACATTGCTGCCAAATATTGGTATGGCTAACATTTCCATTAAGTGCTTGTCACAATGACACAATGACAGCTTCCGTCTGCACAAAGGGCTTCACCTGTGCTCTCATCATCTGGTGCTCAGAGCAACCCTGTGCAGCTGGGATGGCTCTCTTTCCTGGACATATCTGGGCGCGTACCCAATACACATGTGTGTTCACAGAAGTTCACACCTGGGTCTCCCAGATTGCAGGGCTGCGGCCACCTCTACTGCAACAACTGTGTCCTTATGTGTCGACTTGGGCATTACTGATGTGACAAGGCCAAATTGATGGCAGAGAGTTCCATGTCATCAGGGGAGGAGGACCCCATGGCCAACACTTTCTCAGCAAAGATTTCAAAACTCAAGAGCCCAAGTAACGGGGCCCTCCAATTGATTACACTCTTTCCGCTTCTCGCACACAGGCTATTGAACAGGCGGAAGTAAGACCTTCTCATTTGTTGGATCGCTGTGTTTACCAAGAGAAGAAAAGCTGGGAAAAAATCCCGTGTTCTTCCTCACAACACTTAAGTACAGACTAGATAATTCCAGGTCATAAGATGAGCAGAGTATTTACAAACGGCTTTCGAGTTAAAATCGCACATCTGTTTTGGATCCCAGACACCAGGGCTTTTTGGTTTTTGATTCAAATGATCATCTGAACAAGGCACTTCAGAAGAAGAATTTTTATTTATTTTGCTATCTACATATTAATTAACTAATTAATATTTTTTGAGAGAGCGAGAGCAAGCATGGGAGAAGGGGAGAGGGAGAGAGGGAGAGAGAGAATCCTAAGCAGGCTCCATGCTCAGTGTAGAGCCCAACACAGGGCTTGATCCTACTTCCCTGAGATCATAACCTGAGCCGAAATCAAGAGTCAGATGCTCAACCGACTGAGCCACCCAGATGCCCCAGAAGAGACATTTTATTATAATCTTAACAACCATAGCACATATCAGAACTTACTGCTTCTGTGTGTGTGTGTGTGTGTGTGTGTGTGTGTGTGTGTGTGTATTATGTGTATATAGATTCCTGGCAGGTAAACAATCATTTGTCTTCAGATCAACAGAAGGTTTGTTCTCTGGTAACTGTTAGATAATAGTGTGGATTAACAATCTTGAGATGATACAGGGAAAAGCAATTTCTAGAGTAATAGACAAGAGAAGCATTTCCAGAGAGAGGAGTATATGACAGTGACTTTGGCTTTCTGATGAGAAATGCTAATACCTGCAGGGCAGTGTCAACACGGAATGCTGGAGGGGCCACTCCCTAGTGTGGATTTGATCTAGTGGGTTTGACTTCACAGTGTGTGCTTGCTGGACCACATCCCCTGTGGTTGTAAAGTCTGGAAAATGATATGAGTGCACTCACAGGGAGGGATTTTCTGAGAATAGCCTTCACATTGTCCTTGTCCTCATGGGTGATTCTAGCACCTTCCTCCAGCATGCAGCTCACATTCTTCCCACCCATTGACTCTTGCTGGCCTATTCCCCATGTGCCCCACAGGGTTGAAGGATGCCAGAGCAGCTTCTAGCTCTGCAGGAAGGCCACATAGTCCCTGAGGTCACCTTCCAGCCCCCCGCCCCCCACAGCAGGCCTCTCAGAAGTTTGCTTAAACCAAAGAGGGGGGCTTAATAAGGTTATGGGGATGAGGAGTCCCATGAAATCCAAGGCAAGCCTGGAACAGAAAAGGAAAGCAGAGGGGAGTCCCAGGGCTGCATGGGGCAGGCTGGTTCTCACCGCCACTCGGCCATCTGCTTCATGAACACTTCCTACTGCAGATGTCCAGTTTGCAGTTGAAAGTACAACACACTCCTTGCTGCCTGCTCTCAGTCCCAGAGTGGGAGAATGGCCCCTGGGCTCACATACAGCTTACTGAGCTAGCCACAGGAAGTCACGCTCAGATCTCCCTGAACTCCAATGCACAAATGTTGGGGAAAGGAACCTGATTGGCCTAGCTCAGGACAGATGTCCACCTCTGGCCCAGTCAGCACTGGGGGTCCTCGGGTATGAACTTGGCACTGGGAACTCACGCCCATGACCCTGTGGATCAGGGAGGCAGTTTCTAGAATAGAATCTTTACGATCAGGGCAGATGCCCCAGTGCTGCCTAGTATGCCACCACCTTCTCTCCTCCTGAAGGAATAGCCTGCTTTCCTGCTTTAAAGCCTCACATCTCTGCTTCTGGATTTTTCTCTTATGTCAGACAATGCATGGAATAGGATGCTTTTTCTCCAGCTTCGCCTTTCCTTGTTCTCCCTAAAAGTAAGCCCAAGGCTCCTTTTATCTTAAAGGTTCACTTCTAGTCTCTATTAAAAAAAAAAAAAAAACAGACAGTGTCTAGCAAATAATTTGCATGGGAAAATTTCAGAGGTCTCAGAAATCTTGAGTTCCCGAAGTCCCAGAGTTTCTGGGATTCTTGCTAAGTGGCTTCTGGGATAAATGGGTCTTTTTCAGCTATTGGCAGAGTGGCCGTGTAAAGCCTGGTGGGCATCCACATTACTTATCATAGGCACATCTGTTCGTATCTTTAAGACATGCTCTGCTGTGCAGCCCTGCGGTTCTCTAACCTGGGTGCACCGGTCAGACGTGGCCTCTTGCAATCAGGAAGCCCCACGTGATAATACGCAGTGGCGGCAAATCGAGTAACTCTTGCTTCCTCAAGTTTTGTCAATTACACAGAGGTCTTTGCTTTGCAAGAAGGGGCATTTTCCTGCCCCGATGTGATCCCACAGGGCTACTGGCATACGAGCTGCCTCACCGCCCTGTGCACCAGAAACCAAAGATGGGTCGGTCTCTCATGCACCATTTCTAGCTTCAGGGTTGCAAGCGGCTGGTCTTTGGCAAGGAATTGGTTATCAGCGCAAAAGAAGCCAGGAGATGCTTTCGGGGGGAGGAAGAAAGAATGAGTTAGCAAGGGGTCTCGAGACATAAATAAAAGTGTGGAGCTTCAGTCACAACTGTCAGAGTGATGACGGAGAGTGTGTACTTGGAGAGATCAGGAGGCCATACTTACAAATGAAAATCCTCTCCCGAGCCTCTTGCCAAGCCCTGTCCCTGAGAAGAGAATGGGCTCTGGCACAGCTCTGTGGTGCTTGATTCATGGGCCGTTTCCATCTCTTGGGGGAGAGCTGCATGTGAACAGCATTCTGGAGCCTGCCTGTGGTGATGGCATGATTTATATTCCCTGGAGTAGGCGGGGGCTGGGTTTCTCCTGGGGTCCCGGGAGCAGATGTTGGCAGGGCAGGTGGGCACCACAGAGAAGCTGCGGCCCACCTGCTGGACCGTCCCCTCTCAGCCCCGCTCCAGGTCCTGTGCTGTCGTCCTCTACTGACTTTAACCTTTCGCCTTCATTGTTCTCTGTGACTGAGATGATCTAAACCTCAGCCATCCACCCAACTCCATGCAGGGGCTGGGGCGGGATCCAGCCTGGACTCCGGCCAGTAGGGAAGTGCCAGGTCAGGGGCCTGGAGCAAGAACAGAGACCTCTGCCTCTCTCGGAGGTCCAGGAGTAGAAAGGGCCAAGTCCGAGCCAGAAACCTTAGGCCTCAAGAGCCGCAGGAAAGAGGAGATAGTGTGGTGATCAGGCCCAGAGGGCAGGACAGATAGGCCAGCCAAGAGTCCTAAGCTGGGTCAATAGGACTGGAATGTGAGCAGAACGGGGAGAAGAGAGGTTTGGTGCATCCCCAGCTTGCCAGTGCTGGGCAGCTGACTGGGTCAGGAGTGCCCCCCTCCACTCCTCCTGCCTTGCCACCTGGCTCCCATCCTCTCCCCCGAGGCCTTCTGGTCTCCCCTTTGCTGAACCGTGACTACTGGTTTTATCTGCAGAGCCAACACTTCTCCACTGTTCCTTCTATTTCACAACACAGCCCTTGGAAGAGTGGCCAAAGCCAGGCCATGAGTCGAAGTGCTCCAGGGACTCTTTCTACACGACCCCTGGCTGTATACTTATTCATACTCTCACCTTTATCCTCTCTCTCCCATCGCCTGCCGATTGTTCATTTAGCCTCTCTCTGTGTACACACATACACACACATCTACATACACACACCACCGTGTCAATTTATTTTCTTGTGTTGCAGGGATTAGTGTGCCCATCTAGCACCTTCTCAGAGCTTTTCAGGGGCAGAGGCTTGTTTTCATTTGGAATAATCCCAGCCAAGAGCTGGGCACACACTGGTCACACAATGAATGTTTTTGAGGTTGGTTGACCTGATGACCGGATGGATGAATGTGTGGCACCAAAGTGTATCTTACCTTTCTAAATCCCTCTCAAGATTTGGTGCTAGCAGGATTTATTTTATTTTAGTTAAGTTTAACTTACAGTATGTACCAGCCAGGACCAAAGCAGGAACAAGGAACCATGCTAATTCGAACAGGGATAATTTAAGATAAAGAATTGTTAAGTGTGGGGTACCTGGGTGGCTCAGTCAGTTAAGCGTCCGATTCTTGATCTCAGCTCAGGTCACGGTATCACAGTTGATGGGATCGAGCCCCGTGTCAGGCTCTGTGCTGACAGTGCAGAGCCTGCTTGGGATTCTCTCTCTCCCTCTCTCTGCCTCTCCGCCTGCCTCTTTCTCTCCCTCTAAATAAATGAACTTAAAAATCCTTGTAAACTGTAACAGAGATTAGATTAGAGGGATTCGCTAGTGAAAGTATTCTAAAAAACGCAGGAATCACAGATACAAGGAGCAGTCACTGCCCTTGAGGACTGAGACAGAGTGCCCAAGGAAGAGGGTCCCCACTCCCAACTGAGGGCTGAGATGTGGACCTGTTTGGAGAAGTTGCTGTGGTCTCACACTAGTGGAACTTGCTGGAAATCCACCCTCAGAGTTTGCAAACATATGTTCTCCAGGGTGCTGAGGAAAGGGAGATACCTTCATCTACTACAGAACCACCCAAGGAGTGGTTACCACGGGAGGCTGATGACCCCTGGGGGTGCCGGCTGCTGTGTTTTGCAGAAGTGGTTCTGTGGAGAAAGTCCCCCTGCCCCCGCCGCTCCAGGAACGAGGTCCTGGAGAAACCTCTGGTGGGGCAAAAGCCAGATGCCAGAGAAACTGCTTGCACCCCATGATCTGCACACTGGAGAAGCTGCCCATGCAGAAGGAGCCAGACCCCAGGGAAGCTGCGCCTGCTTCAGGAGCCTGCTGAACCAGCACGCTGCAACCAGGAAGGCAAAACCTCTTCCTCCTCTATGTCTCTCCAGCGCCCTCTGCTGACAAAGCTCAAACCTGTGCCAGCTGGCCCTTAAATGGCCATGATCCATTATTTTGGAGCAGGCAATGAGGGATGAATTTGGAGCACAGAGGCAATAAATGGGTAACTGGCACACAGTCAAAGTTACTCTTTTGGTGTACGGTTCCATGAATTTTAATCCATATGTAGGTTTGTGTGACTGCCACCACAATCAGGATACAGAACACTTCCATCATCCTAAATAACTATTATCTTTTTCTTTAATGTTTATTTATTTTTGAGAGAGAGAGACAGTCCGAGCGGGGAGGTGCAGAGAGAGTGCTCTGTACAGACAGAAGAGAGCCTGATGTAGGGCTTGAACCCATGAACTGCAAGATCATGACCTGAGCCAAAGTCGGACACTCAACCAACTGAACCGCCCAGGTGCCCCAAATAACTATATCTTTTATAGTCTACTGTATAACTCCCTCTACCCCTAATCCCCAGCAACCACTGATCAGTTCTCTGTAACTATGGTCTTTTCCTTTGGAGAATGTCCTATAAATAGAATCATACTATTTACATAACCTTTCAACACAGGCTTCTTTCACTCAACCTAAAATTTTTGAGTCTTCTGTATTGTTGACTGTATCAGCAGCTCATTCCTCTTTATTACTGAGTATTCCATTGTATGGATGTACTTGTTTGCTTACACTCATAGAAGAACCTTTGGGTTGGTTCCGGTTTGGGGCAATTACGACTAGAACTGCTTGAAACATTCACTGATTACTACCTGAGGGTTTGCAGGGTAAATAAGTTCATTTCCTCAGGAGTAGAATCTCTGGGTCATATAGTAAATATATCGTTCACTGTGTAAGAAACTTCAGAGCACGTTCCAGAATGACTATACCCTTCTGCTTCCCCCACTTGCAGTAGATGAGCGTTCCAGTTCCTCCATCTTGTCAGCACCTGATATTGTCAGCATTGTCAGTATCTTGTCGTGGTTTAAATTTGCATTTCTCTTATGGCCAAGATACCGAACACCTCTTCATGTGCTTATTTCTTACATTGTGCCATTCTTACATTCTCTTTGGTGAAGTGATCATTCAAATCTTTTGCCCACTTTTCAAAATTGAGTTGTATGTTTTCATCTTGTTGAGTTTGAAAGGTCTTTACATATTCGGGATACATGTCCTTTGACAGATAATGTGGTTTGCAAATATTTTCTTTTGGTCTGTAGCTTGTCATCTTCTTCTCTCGACAGTGTCTTTCACAGAGCATAAGTTTAATTTTTATGACATCAGTTCTATCAATTATTTCCTTATGCATCATGTTCTTGTAAAATGTTGAAGAAGTCTGTCATTAACCTTAGGTCACAAAGTTTTCTCCCATATTTTCTTCTAAAAGTTCTAGAGTTTTACATTTTTATATTTAGATTTGTGATTCATTTTGAATTACTTTTTGTGTAAGGTGTAAAGTTTAGTCTGAGGTTCATTTTACAGGGCTCTCTCTCTCTCTCTCTCTCTCTGTCTCTCTCTCTCTCTCTCTTTTTTTTTTTTTTTTTGGTATGTGGATACCCAGTTGTCCCCAAGCCATTTATTGAAGACTCTCCTTCCTCTACTAAATTGTCTCTGCATTTTGTCAAAAGTTAATTGGCTGTATTCAGGTGTCTATTTTGGGGCTCTGTTCTGTTCCATTGATCTACATGTCCATACTTTTACTAATACCACACTCTCTTTGTGACTGTAACTTTATAGTAAGTCTTAAAATCTGTCAGTCATTCTTCCAGCTAAGTTATACTTCTTGAAAAAATTATTTTTTTTTAAGAGAGAGCACAAGTAGGGGAGGGGTAGAGAGAGAAGAAGAGGGAGAAGGAGAATCTCAAGCAGGCTCCATGCTCAGCACAGAGCCCAATGTGGGCGCTTGATCTCATGACCACAAGTTCATGACCTGAGCCAAAATCAAGACGCTTAACCAACTGAGCCACCCAGGTGCCCCTCCTTCAGAATTGTTTTACCTGCTTTAGCTCATTTGTCTTTTTATATAAATTTTAGAATCAGCTTCTCTGTAGCTACAAAAATGTCTTGAGATTTTGACTGGAATTATGTTAAACTTGTAGATCAGTTTGGGGAAAATTGCTGTCTTTATTATATTGAATTAAAACCCATGAACATGATATGCCTCTCTGCTTATTTAGATCTTTGATTTCCTTCATCAACATTTTGTAGTTTTCAGCCTACAAATCTTATGTATATATTTTTAAATT
The DNA here is from genome assembly GCF_016509475.1 of Prionailurus bengalensis. Classification (NCBI taxonomy): domain Eukaryota; kingdom Metazoa; phylum Chordata; class Mammalia; order Carnivora; family Felidae; genus Prionailurus; species Prionailurus bengalensis. The sequence goes on from NC_057356.1 coordinate 24,441,721, forward strand.
TTTTTAATGTTTACTTATTTATTTTGAGAGAGAGAGAGACAGAGAACAAGCAGGGGAGGGGCATAGGGAGAGGGAGAGAGAGAATCCCAAATGGGCTCCATGCTGACAGCACGGAGCCTGATCTGGAGCTCGATCTCATGAACCATGAGATCATGACCTGAGCCGAAACCAAGAGTTGAATGTTTAACCGACTGAGCCACCCAGGTGCCCCTCTTGTATATATTTTGTTAGATTTATACCTACGTATTTCATTTTGGGAGCTATTATAAGTGAGATCATTTTTAAAATTTCAGTTTGGAATTGTTTGTTGCTAGTATGTAGAAATACTGACTTTTTGTGCATTGTGTTTTTTTTTTAACATTTATTTGTTTATTCTTGAGAGAGAGAGAGAGAGAGAGAGAGAGAGAGAGAGAGAGAGAGAGCACGAGTCAGGGAAGGGCAGAGAGAGAGAGAAGACAGACAGACAGACAGAGAATCCCAAGCAGGCTCCGCACTGTCAGCATAGAGCCTGGTGTGGGGCTCGAACCCATGAACTATGAGATCATGACCTGAGCCAAAGTTGGATGCTTAACCAACTGAGCCACCCAGGCACCCCTTGTACATTGCTTTTATATCCTCCAACTTCATGAAACTCAATGGCTTTAGTAGTCTTTTTGTATATTCCTTAGCATTTTCTACATAGATAACCCATGTCTTCTTTGAATAGATACTTTCTTTTCTTCCTTTCCAATCCATAGGACTTTTGTTTCTTTCTCTTGCCTTTTTGCACTGATAAGGACTTCCAGCTCTGTGCTGAATATGAATGGTGTGAACTGACATACCTACCTTGTCCCCAAGGTAAGTGTGATATTAGCTGCAGGCTTGTTGTAGTTGCTCTTTATCAGGTCGATGACATGCTCTTTTATATTGCTCATTTGCAAATTTTTATCATAAGTTGATGTCAGATTTTGTCATATGGTTTTCTGTATCAATTGATATAAACATGTATCTTTTTCTTTAGTCTGTTAATATAGTGGATTATATTGACTGATTTTTCAAATATTGAATAAGCCTTACGTTCCAGGATTAGCCCTACTCCCCTCTGACTGTAGTGTATAATTCTTTGTATATGTTGCCGAATTCTATTTGATGATGCTTTGTTGATTGTTTTATGTCTGTTTTCACTTGATCTATGGAATATTGGTTTGTAGAGTTTTTTTCCTCATGTTATCTTTGTCCACTTTTGGTATCAGGGTAATACAGGCTGCATAAAATGAGCTGGAAAATGTTCTTTCCTCTAGTTGCCAGAAGTGATTGTGTAGAGTTAGTATTATTTCTTCTTTAAATGTTTGATAGAATTTACCATTGAAACCATCTGGACCTGGATGTCATTTTGGATAGTTTTCAACTATGAATATAATTCTTTGGTAGTTGTAGGACTATTCAGGTTATCTGTTTTATTTTGGATGAGTTTTAGTGGTTTGCAGTTTTTGAGTAATTAGTCCATTTCATCTAAGTTGTTGAATTCATATGTGTAGAGTTGTTTGTAGTATTCTCTTATTATCCTCTTAATTTCCTTGAGCTCACTAGTTAGGTTTCCTCTTTCATCTCTGATATTGATAATTTTTGCATTCCCTCTTATATACTTGGTCTATCTGGACAGAGGCTTATCAATTTTATTGATTTCTTTTAAAGAGAACCAACTTTTTGTTTCATTGATTTTTTTTTTTTTAGAGATTTGTTTTAGGGGCGCCTGGGTGGCTCAGTCAGTTGAGTGTCCGACTTCAGGTCAGGTCATGATCTTGCAGTTTGTGAGTTTGAGCTCTGTGTTGGATTCTGTGTCTCCCTCTCTCTTTGCTCCTCTCCCACTCGCACTCTGTTTCTGTCTCTTTCTCAAAAATAAATAAAACATTAACAAAAAAAAGTTTAAGGTTTGTTTTCCTCTTTTCAGTTTCATTGATTTCTGCTCTATTATTTTTTTCCCTCTTGTTTTGGTTTGTTTTGCTTTTTTTCCCCCTAGTTTCTGAAAGCTCAAGTTTAGATTATTAATATCAGATCTTTTTTCTTTTTTTGTTTTACATTTTTATTTTTAATTTTAAGTGGGCTCCATGTCCAATGTGGGGCTTGAACTCATGACCCTGAGATCAAGAGTCACATGCTATACCAACTGAGCTAGCCAAGCACCCCCAGATCTTTTTTTCTAATATAAACACTTAATGCTATAAAGGTAACTCTAAGGCTTTATATATAGCCCACAGATTTTATGTTGTATTTTCAGTTTTTTTCAGCTAAAAATATTTTTTAATTTCCCTTAAGTCTTCTTTGACAGTTATTTAGAAGTGTTGCTTAGTTTCCAAGTGTTTGGAGATCTCCCTGTTATCTTTCTTTTCTCACTTTCAAATCTAATTCCATGGTGGGCAGAAGACATGTTTTGCAAATTTGCAATTATTTTAAATTTGTTAAGGTTTGTTTTACCACCCAGGGTATGGCCTATCTTGGGGAATGTTCTGTATGCATTTGACAAGAATTTATATTCTGCTGTTATTGGGTGTAGTGTTCTCTAAATGTCAGTTTTATTCAGTCAGTTGATGATGTTGTTCAATTCTTCTCTAATTTTGTTGATTTTCTGTTTACCAATTCTGTCAGCTAGTGAGAAAAGTATGTGGAAAGCCTCTGCCAATTCAGCCACTTCTTTCAGTCCTGTCAGTTTTTGCATCATTTATTTTGAAACTCTGTTGATAGGTAAATATACACTTAGAATAATTTTATGTTCTTGGTGAGTTGGATCTTTTGTTATTGTGTAATATTCCTCTCTATTCCTGGTAGTTTTCTTTGCTCTGAAGTCTAATTTGATCTTCATATACATAACCATTCCAGCTTTGTTGTTTTTAATTTTTTTAACATTTAGTAATTTTTGGGAGACAGAGAAGGAGTGTGAGCAGGGGAGGGGCAGAGAGAGAGGGAGACACAAATCTGAAGCAGGCTCCAGGCTCTGAGCTGTCAGCACAGAGCCCAACTTGGGGCTCAAACCCACAAACTGTGAGATTATGATCTGAGCTGAAGTTGGATGCTTAACTGACAGAGCCACCCAGGAACCCCAGCTTTGTTTTGAATAGTGTTTGCATGGTATATCTTTTTATATCTTTTTACTTTTAACTTGCCTATATCATTTTATTCAAAGTGAACTTCTTGTAGAAGCATTTAATTGGGTATGTTTTTTAATTCCATTCTGTTGATGTCATGTTTAGACCATTTATATTTAATATAATTATTGATACCTGTTGATTTATGTATGTCATATTAATATTTGTTTTGTTTTTCAATTTACATTACTCTGTTTTCTCTTCCTTCTTTTGGGTTACTTGAACTTTTTTTAAAAACCTATTGTAATGTATCTCTTATATCTCTGACTAGATCTCTTTTTATAGCTCTTTAATGGTTGCTCCAGAGATTATAATATACATACTTTTCACAGTCTGCAAGCTCTATACTATTGATATTTTATTAATTCGAGTGAAATGTAGAAATCTTACCACCATGGAGTGACCTTTCCCTCCACCCTCATCTTGCATTTGTCTTGTATACTACATCTACGTACATTAAGATTCCATCGAACAGTGTTAGGAGAAGAATAGTCTATTATATTTACTCAGACATTTAATATTTGTTACTCTCCCTTCTTCCCTGATGTTCCTTGTTTCCTTCAGGTATCATTTCCCTTCTGTCTGAATAAGTTTCTTTAACAATTATTTTAGTGTAGGTCAGCTATTAATGAATTCTCTTACTTTTTGTATCAGTTATATATTGCTAAATAACAAATTCCCAAAAATTTAGTGGCTTAAACAATAAAAATTTATTATCCCACCATTTCTATGGGTCAGGACCCTGGCATGGCTTAGTTTGGTCCTCTGTTTCAGAGTCTGTCTTGAGGCTGTAATCAAAGTATTAGTTACAGTTGAGGTTTTGTCTAAATGCTTGACTGGAGAAGAATCCATTTCCAAGCTTACCTGATTATTGGCAGCATTTATTTCTTTTTAGCCTGTTGGACTGAGAGTCTCAGCTCCTTCCTGGCTGTTGGCCAAACACTGTGCTGGATTACTTGCCATGTAGTCCTCCCCAACATGGCTTCTTACCTCAGCCATGTACAAACCAAGAGGCAGTAGAAGTTAGAGTCTTATATAACATAATCACAGAAGTAACACCTATCACTGTGCCATATTCTGTTGGTTAGAGGAAAGTCATAGGTCCTACCCACCCTCAGGGAGGGGATAGATTGCATAAGCATGAACAAGAGAGTATGTCTGTAACCTCCAGGTGCCAGTTTTCCTTTATCCGAGAATGTTTATATTTCACTATCGTTTATGAAGGATATTTTCACTGGACATGGAATTCTAGGTTGGTCATTCTTTTTTTTTTTTCAACATTTAAAAAATAAATTTCCACTTCCTTCTGAGTATCCATGGTCTCTGATGAGAAATCCTCAGTTGTTTGAATTATTATTTTCCCTATGCATAATGCATATTTTATCTCTGGTTGCTTTCAAGATTTTTTTTTCTTTGTCTTTAGTTGTCTGCCATTTAATATGATGCATCTGGTCATGCATTTCCCTCGGTTTATTCTGTTTGTGGTTCACTCAGCTTCTTGATCTGTAGATTTATGTCTGACACCAAATTTGGGAAATTTTCATTCATTATTCCCTCCATGTTTTTCTGCTCTACACTCTTTCTCCTCTCATTCGTGGGCTCTGAATACATAAACGTTAGGTCTTTTGGTATAGAACCACAGGTCCCTTGGGTTTGTCCATTTTACAGAAAACAAAACAAAACAAACACAACTCTCTTTTTTTTCTATTGATCAGATTGGATCATCTCTATTGCTTTTCTATCTTTAGGTCCATCGATTTTCTTCTCTTATCTCCATTCTGCTATTGAGCCCCTACTGTGAGGTTTCATTTCAGTTATTTGTTTTCAGTTCCAAATTTTTCATTTGCTCCTTCTTTTTTAAAAAAAAAATATTATTATTATTTTTAAGTAGGTACTATGCCCAACATGGGGCCTGAACTCACAGCCCTGAGATCAAGAGTCATGTGTTCTACCAACTGAGCCAGCTAGGTGCCCTTCATTTGCTCCTTCCTAATAGCTCATGTGCTTTGTTGAGATCTTCTTTCTTGCCGTCTTTGCAAGAGTCTTGCCCTTATGTGTAGCACTTTTAAATAGTTGCTTTAAGGTCTTTGGCAAACAGTTCCAACATTTGTGTTATCCTAGCACAATTCCAAAAGGCATCTGGTGATTGCTTTTTCCCCTGCAAGTTGAGATTTTCCTAGTTATCCAGATGCTGAGTAATTTGGGATTATATCCTGGACATTTTGAATTATGTTATTGAATTATGTTAAACTCTGGGTCTTGTTTGACTCCTATGGAGGATATTGGTGTTTTTGTTTAGGTAGGCAGTTGGGATTCAGGTCATAAGCTGTGACCAGCTTTCATTGTAAATTCCATTTTCAAAGTTTTTACCATGCTCCTCAAGTCTGCCCCACAGGTGCACTGTTCAGTGGCCTGTTCAGGAACTGGGCAGCGGCCCATCTTGTGTTTAGGTTCTCATAATCTTTATACATGTGCAACTTGGGGTGAATCCAGGAATTCATAAACAACTATATGTGTTCCCTTTCCTCAATCCCTCCCTGTGTTGTCACCAGTGGTTTTCAATTCCCCAGGGCTCTTCTTTTTGGCCCACTCATCAAAAAGCTGGAGCTTTATTTACACTGTCACCCCACCCCTTCGCTACACCTTTCCTGCAGGGCCTTTCACATCAAGGACCGAGGGTCAGTGGGGGAAAGGAAGAGAAAAAGCAGAGGGGTTACCCTGCCCTTATGGGGCCACATTTCCTCTGGTTATACCCAAAGTTTTCCTTTCCCTTAGAGTTGGACTCCTTCCCGCCCTCGCTGCTGCTCTCACTGCCACTACTAACTCAGGAACATTTGCGGCCTAGAACATGAGAACAGAGATGAGAGAATAAGAAAAAGGGGTGGCTTTTTTCTGTTCTCTCTGAGTAAGAAATATAGGACCCCTCCCAGAGCTTTGTCTGTTCCCACTGATGCCCACTTCTGTGTTTTGGGCTGCATGGAGACCTGGCTGAGGGATTCCAGAGACAGAACAATGTGAAGCTCACTATTGATTTGGTGGCACTTTAGTTTCTGGTCTTCTTCCCCAATCTGCCTGATATTATTTACTTTTCACATTCCTCAGATAGCTGTTTCATGCAGTCTATCCATGGTTTAGAGTTGTATCCAGCAGGAAGGATGGGGTGGAATGTGCTTACTCTGTTTTACCTGGAGCCAGAACCCAGTATAGCAGGATATTTGTAAAAAATACTTAGGAACATTTGTTGAGTGAACAAATGAATGAGGCATCAGAGAGTTGATCTTGACCTCTCCCCTGAGCACCAGACCTGGATTTCCATAGCCTACAGGCATTCTGGAAGGAAGTGTCTAAATAACTGAGTCAACATCTGTATACTTGGCGTCACCAACTACCCTTCTTGTCTGCATGTTCAGCATGTCCAAACTGAACCCACTCCTCTTCCCCCTGAGACCAACTTCTACTTTCAGTTTCTCCATTTGCCACCAGTTGCCCATCCGCCATATTTTAACTGCTACTTGTCCCTTCCGTGAGTTGCCCAGGCAAATAAGTTCTCTTTCTAGTAACATTTCTCCTGTCAGTTTAACCTTGCCACCCTAGTTCATATGTCTGGACTAACGGGGCTGGCCCAACCACAGGACAAGCCAGAACCATGTTGGTGACAATATAGAGAAACAAAAGTCGGGGGAGCCAGCCCAGACAGTCTGTTTCTACAGGGAACAGAGGCTTAGAGCAGAGGAAGGAGCTCCTATCAAGATTTCAGAGCCCAGAGCTCTATGGAAAACTCGCCTCACCTGGCTTGTTGAAGCCCAGGCACCTTAATGTATTAGCACAGTAGCTCCCAAGAATGGGGCTTCTGGTGGGTTCCCGGGGCTGATCACGCTTCAGTGAGCTTAACCCTGGGCCTTCAGGGCTGCTTCTGAGTGGGTGCTGGTAATAGCCACCCAGCTATCCCACATTCTCCTCTCTGGGCCTGTTGACTGTCTCCCAAAAAAGCAGCCCTGAGCCCATCACCCCATGTTCAGAGGCCTGGGCTGACAGTTCTCAACTGCCTTCCAAGTTCCAAGCCCTCCACCATTTATTCCTCCTCCTCTCCCACTCGTACCCTCTGCTCCAGCTCAGCTGGACTATCTCCTTGGCCCCAAAGAGCCCCCACACTACCTTGTCTCCACACCTTTGCTCATCCCACTTTCTGTGCCAGGAAGCACTCCCCCCAAGTCTTTACCTATCAAAGTTGTATTCTTCAAGATGCCTCTCAGCTGCAGCAGATTCTTTTATGCCCTCCCTGTCTTGGTCGTAGGCTGGTACCCTCCATGTGCTCCTTCATAATCCACCTCAGCCGGTAGCCACTAGTCATATGAGCTTATAAGTGCCTTGAAGACAGGTATGGTGTGACCCTCCTCTGTTTAGCCTCTGCAGTCCTTGAACATGGGTCCTGCCCAGTAATCTGTGGAGTCAGAGTGAATGGAATCAGACTAGGTGACGTGCCATCTCTAGAAGGTCTCTCAGAGAGATGGGGGGTGGCGGTTGTGACCGTGACACGAAGGCACTCTTGGGATCCCTGCTGTAGAGACGAGGCTTGTTTTGTAAATGGAAGATTCCTTTGTCTGTGACATCGCCTGTTTGTTTTTCCCTTCGGTGTTAATACTCTGAAGGGTCAGAAAATAGGAAACAACCCCATTAAGCATGAGATTCTGAGGGCTCTGTCTGCGGCTGACAGCAAGAGTGGAACTGCAAGATAATGGAGGCTGATACTGGTTCCGGCCAATTCTTCTCCCTTTTGCAAAGCACCGAATGACAAGCAGATTTCTCAGCTCCAAGCAGGCAGTCGCATTCAGATGATGAATGTGTCCCTGGGCAGAGGAGCTTGTTGAGTGATATTTACCAGGGTCTCTGTGAAGGGCCCTCGGCCCCCAAGGGAGCATTTCAAACCTTCAGCTGCTCGCCTGTTCAGCTGCTGCCCGTGGGCGGAGAGAGGAATTAAACCTCACTCCCTGCTCTCCAGCAGGGTGGAAGCCAGGGTGATTTGTTTAGGTGCTCAGATGGTTCCTGCTTTCTCTTGCTTCCCATATTCACCCCTGCCCCCACCTAGCCAAACGCCAGCTGGGAGTGACAGGCCTGGAGGCTTAGAGGGGAGAGGATGAGTGGGGAAGGCGACACCTAAGACCTGGGTTCACGCCTGGCTCTACAACTTGGGGCTCCTTGGCCAAGTTCCTTGGCTTCTCTGAACTCAGTCTCCTCAGAAGTAAGTTGGAGACAAGAAGAGCCATGTCACAGACAATAAAATGGAAAATACTTTGCATATTAAAAAGTGCTCTCTGGCTTGCGCCATTCATTCATTCACCAGTTCCTTGTTGCATACTCATTGCATGCCAGGCCCTGTGCTGGCTTTGAAGTGCTGTCCAGATAGTGTGCACCCGGAAGGAAAGCGGGCTAATGGCTGTACCAGCTGTTGGCATGGTTCTGGGGTGAAGCCGAGTAGCTGGCCCGCAAAGCATACCTCTGTGCTGTCTTTGAAGACTGCTCCACTTTTGACACCTTTAGGGCTTCAGTCCTTGGGAACCTTTCCCAGGGACCAGGCCTTTGCACGACCTTCTGTAAGGAACATGGCTGAATCGGGGCTCTGGTGCCTAATTACCGGCTGTTAGTGTGGGTTCTCCAGAGAAATGGAACGAATAGGGCAACACACACACACACACACACACACACACACACACACACTCAAGAAATTGGCTCACATGGTAAGGAAGGCCGAGAAGTCCCAAGATCTGCCATCAGCAAGCTAGGGACTCAGGAGAGCCAATGGAGTAAGTTCCAGTCTGAGTCCAGGTCTGAAGGCAGGAGAAGACTAATGGCCCAGCTTGAAGACAGTCAGGGAGAGATGGAATTCTCTCTTACTCAGCCTCTGTGTTCTGTTCAGGCCCTCAGCGGATTGGACAGGGCTCCCACACGGTGGCCAGGGCAGTTTGCTTTCCTCAGTCTTCAGATTCAGATGTCAACCTCATCCAGAAACACCCCCACAGATACACCCAGAGTCATCCCGGAGGGACCCAGTCAAGTTGGCCCATCACACCAGGCTTAACATTCACACAGAGCATTCAGGCTCTTCGGGCAGCTTCTCACACTGTGTGGCTCCATAACGACCCAGTGAGGGGCTCATTGCCCTTCCTGTCATGACATTCTGATGTCACAGGTTCACCAGCCTGTTTTAAGCAGGTCAAGTTCACCTTAAACCCACGTGTTGATGTGCAGAGCCTGTTCCCTCTGGATGCCAGGATGCCCATCCCTCTCTAGGCCCCACTTCTGCAGCATTGAGAGGTTTGTGCCTGGCGGCTGTCTTCTTCCTCCAGGGCCCTGATGCCCTCCTCTCTTCCACCCTGGTTCTTAGTCAGCAGGAGACCTCAAACAGAGTCATTGTCTGGGCAGCACAAAGTCTGAGTGTGACTCTTATGCTAAGGCGGGCAGGCAGAGCTGCTGTATCAGCCTCAAGGCCCTATGAAGTGTGGTGACACCTGTGAGGTGTGAGGGGGACGGGCCCCAGATGGGCAGCGCTGCCTCAGATGCACTCGCTCCTTCGCCCACTTTCTGGGTCACGTTGGGCCACAAAGTACTCAGTGTTTACAGTTCATAAGCCTTTTGTCATTTTAATCGTGCTGATGAATCGAGGCACTCCTGTGTATTTCTGTTTATTTAAAACCCATTGTAGATGTTCTATTGCAGTCTGTCACAGGGGAAATATGAATTTATTAATTTGAAAATTGTAGTCTCCTCATGGTGAGCTTGCCAAATGGGCCCCAATCAGCAACGGTTCTCAAGCCTCCATTTCAAACAGTGCCCGCTCTGCCTGGCATTATAGCCACTTGTACGTGTATCCGTCTCCTTGCGGGGAAATTGCCTTTTCAGGCCGCGTGTCCCGTAGGCCCGGCATGGTGCCTGGCGCACATGAGGCTCTCAGTTACCATTTCTGGAATGGGCTTGACCGGAACGTGGGTTGGGGAGTTTGCACACCGCCACACCCACCCGGGCTCTGCTCCAGCTGTTGAGCACTTTCGGGTGTCTGTTGGATGCCGGGAGCGCGACACTGGTTCAGGCACAGCATCTACTGTCGATAGAGCTCACAGCCAAGTTGGGGCGACAGCCAGCAACGACCAGCCACAGTGCATCTCGAGAAGCCCTAGATGGAGGAGGGAAGAGGGCCACAGGGACACCGAGGGGGCACCGGGCGATGCCGCCTCAGGGAGGCCCTGAGTACCAGGCCTGCACGGGGCAGGGAAGTGGCACGGACCCTCGAGCAGACTTCCACAGCTGAGCGCGTCTTTCTCCGATTGGCTGACCCCGCGATTTCCCTTGCAGGCCCTGTGCCAGCAGTGAGACAGAGAGCGAAGCCGGAGACCTCACGGACCAGCAGTTTGAAGAGATGAACAACAAGCTCAACTCGGTTACCGACCCCACTGGCTTTCTGCGGATGGTTCGCCGCAATAACCTCTTTAACAGGTGCGTGCGGGCTCTGTCCTCCAGCCCGGTTGCAGGATCACACTGATGCTCCTTCCGGCCGTTTGGCCTTCTGGCCCGTGTCATGAGTTTCCAATGAGTTTCCACAGCCCCGTGCTCGTCAGGGCCTCGGGGCCACAGCAGCACCTCTGGGTCGAGCAAGGAAACAGTGACAGGCTAGATGTGAGAATCTGCGTTTGTGTGGGATGGGAGGCCCCTCTTCACGTAGCAGAGAGCCACCCGGCCGCCCGAACAGCAGGCAGAAGCCACACAGAGCAGAGCCACCTACTTCTGGGCCACTTTTGTCAGTAACCTGTGGGCCAGACGCCGGAGATCGAGGGGAGCCACGAAGAGCAGGGATGCCAGCCTTCCTGGCGGAGAACTTGTCCAGACCCCAGCCCACCCATCCACCCTGAGACCCAGTCTCTCCAGTACTTGACCAAATAGGGCTTGAAACTGCCAACCCGCACACCCCCATCTTTTCATCATGGGTAATAACCGAGCTACATCCAGATAAACGGGGGCAGGCAGTTGGGCAGTGAGGGGCAACTGTCCCGTTTTCATTTGGTTGCCCAGCCACAGTCACATAAACTTTTCCAGAAAGACATCCCAGACACTTGGGTCCCTGCCACAGCCTTGACTTTAAAGGGCAGCAGGTCGAGCCTGGAACGCAGGAGGGAAGTGACTGTACCCTGCCTGGCGACCCTGCTCTGTGGGCTGTGGTGTGCCCTGCCCGCTCCTGCTGCAGGCCCTGGTTTCCTCCCGTTATTGTGCTGTCGGGGTGACAAATGTGTGTTTACTTTCCCAGGGACTTGCTGAATGGGATGGAAGCCAAGGGCCAGGGATGTAGGAATTCGCAGCTTGGTTGAAGGAGACCACAACTTTAAGCTGGTTCATTGCCCCGTCCTTTTAGTTTTGTGTAGGGACATGGCCAGGTGGGAGGAGGCAGAGGACCGGGCCTGGGCTCATGTCCCCTTCTGCCAGGGTCTCCGCCTGGGAAACAGGTGACTCTTGACTGCCAGGTGTGGCCATCGTGGTTGGGGACCACGGCGTGAAGGGCTCGGGTTCTGCTTTTGCCGCTCGCCAGCTGTGTGAACACTGTCAGGCCGTTTCCTCATCACCGGAATGGGGACAGGCTTTCTACCTTGAAGGGTTCCCTTAACATGGGTACTAAAGGAGCTAATGTATAAATAACATACTGACAGACTTCCTAATGCATAGGAAGTGCCATACACCTGCTGGCTGTACTGTTTTGAGTAAAGTGGGAAGGACAGTGCTAAGCTTGAATTCCTAAGATAAGGTGGGGGGATAAACTTGGGAAGGGATGAGATTTGGGTGCAGCAGGTGGGGGCCACCTAGGGGTGTGGCCTCACCTCCTCTTCCCCTTCGTCTTCCAATGGCACCTCATGTCTTTCACGTGAGAGAATGCCAAAGGCAGGCCATCAGGCATCCGTGGCCGGCCTGATCACAGGCCCGACAGCGGTCGGGAGCCCCTCTTCCGGGGCTTTAGGCGTATGTTAGAAAGGGGTCAGACCAGGTATACCTGAGATCCTAGTTCATCATCCCTGGGTGTGAAGTGGTGTGAATTGTGGATCATGGAGCTGATCGTTTGGGAAAATGGTTTTTGTCCTTCAGATCTGTTCTAACATGGGTCCTATGAGCACAATCAATACTATGGATTAATTTGTGGGTTCATTTAAACAATGCAATCTCAGCCTCGGGCTGGGTGGGGAGCCTGGGCCTCACTGCCCACTGCTCTACGCTTAGTTCCCTCAGCAGCATCCACAGATACTTCCGATCCTCACCTTCTAGAGGTTTCTGAGGGCAGATTGCATGAGGGAGACAGCCTGTGTTTGTTCAGCTTCCACGCAGCAAGCCCATGAGGCCTAGGACAGTTTGCCATGCCAGGTCCCCTCTGCCGCCCATCCCCCCCCCCCCCCCCCCCGATGCACCCGGGAAGGAGGCTCTGGCTTTCATCCAAGAGGAGCAAAGCTAAGGGAGGGACCACAGAGGCCAAGGTGTCCTTGTCAGCTGGAGCAGCGCAGGCCCTTGCGTGCATCCAGTCCAGCCTTGCATTTCACAGCTGAGGGGCACACGTGGGCCAGGGGCTGGAGACCTGCGCAGGAGCAGTGCCAAAGCTGGATTTCAGGTCACTCGTCCCAGCTGCTCTGCCAGCCTGCACCCCCCACACATTCCTTGCACCTCGACAGCTGCCGTGTGCCCTGCCCTGGGGTCCCAGGCCTTCCTCTCTGCCCCTTCCATGTCCAGCAATGTCATTAAGGAGGTGAGCTGGTTTGTCTCTGAACAGAAACGGCTAAGAAGTGGCTTTTCTGCAGATGCCTGATCCTGACTAAGGGCTTGCAGAGTGCTCCCTTCCCCACTCTCCCCCAGGAGCCCACAGAGGTGAAGTGGAGGCAGCCATGTGTGTGGGGCCTTGTGCACTGGGGCAGCACCAGCTCCCCTCCCTGGGGCTCTCCGGCTCGGTGATTCGTGGGCTCTTTGGCCTTTTTGTTCCAGGATGGTTTGCTGGCCTGGTTTGGCAACGAGGCTGCCACGGCTGGTGCAAGTCACGTGAGACCTGGCATCAGAGTCTTCTCTCTTCCCTCCCCAGGACTGGCTCTTTGTTCTGTCTTTGAGTTTGAGGTCTCCATACCCACTGTTTTTCTTGTTGCCTGTGCACTTTGGTAGAAAACACTGCTTGAGCGCAGGGCAGGGACCACTAATGAGAAAAAAGGAGGACTCTTCTCTTGTTTAGCACCCTGACCCTGGTGCAGGCCCACACGACGGAGCTGCAGGCCTCAGAGAGGCTGCCCCTTATCCTGCAGAGTGTTCTGGAACTTATGCTGAAGACTGGAAGGCCAGTGCCGGTGTGCGTGTGGCGGGGGGTATGTGTATATGAGGAGTGTGTGTGCATGCACGTGTATACACGTGTGTGTGCACATACACGCACACACATATGTGGGGCCGAACCTGGGAGCATTCGGATCACAATTGCTACAGGAAAGCGGAGGAAGAATTGGACAGCTTTCGACTGCATAATGGATTCAAGGTCCAAGGGCAGTGCCTTGGCATTGAAGATGCACCCATCCAGGATCAATGAGGACAGGTCTCCCAGAGAGGAATGTCCTCCTTTCTGTTGCTACCATTGGTATAGTGTGCACCATATGTCTTTCCTTTTCCACATGTATGGCTGTGTGTGACACGGTGTGCCAAGGGGCTTCCCTGTTGTCCAGAGATGAGTGGCTAGAGCCTAAACAGTGGACAAAGAAGTGTTAAGTGTCCTCATTCTAGAGATAGGTGCCACAAGGCGCCAGGGCCCTCCCTCAGGTCTCTGCAACCTCTAGCCAGCACCCTAGCCACACACCCACTGCCTCTAAAAGAAGACAGGTAGGGGAATTGGCAAGTGAGGGTCCTGGGCCTGGTCAGAGTGCCCCAAGAGAGTCCCTCACAAAGGCTGGGTTCCTGTAAAGAAGAGGAGAGGTGTCACCATCCCATAGAAACCAGCCCCCTGTGACTGTCGGGGCAGGAAGAGGAGAGCCTAAAGGAAGGCTCCGGCAAGAGTGGGCAGGCCACAGTGTGGTCTGCACGGCCATATCTAGTGTGGCTCTGGCACAGGCCTTTTCCAATAGGTATATCATGTGGACTCGGCCACTGAGGGGCTGCCTGTTGGGCAGAGGACCTCAGCAATGAGTCACGGGCTGTGTAGCCTGGGGCAGCACTGGGGGACTGCCCCCCCCCCCCAGATCTGACTGCCCCATGTTGGGGACAGGGAGTCACCTGGAGGGGCATCAACAGCACTTGATTCCTCCCCCACCACCGCCCTCAACCCCAGAGAGTCAGACCTTGGCAGTGGGGAGGGAGGAGGGCTCCAGAGCCTGCCCTGCCCTTCAACTTCATGAGCAAAAGCCTGGTCTGCGGGGGAGGTGAGATGGGGCGAGATGTGCACTGGACAAGAGGCTGGGGACCACTTCTGCCCCAGATTCCTAGAGGCCTGGGGAAGAGCAGGGACTGGAGAGGAATAAAGCTGACTCTGCAAGGTCAGCCCAGTCAGTACACCGGAGAGTGCACAGACCCACGTTTCTCTGCATCTGTGTCATGCATGGGTCTGCATGGACATGTGCTTACAGTTCTTTATAAGCATCCATATCACACCTGCCTCTGGCACCTCCCCGAAGCAGGCCGCAGCAATGCCACCAAGGTCTGCAGCAGACTGGGAGGCCCCGTACAGACGGTGTTCTGGTTATGCCTGTGTTCCGTACACCTGGGCATTTTTCTGTGGTGCAGCAGAGTGAGGGGTGGGGGAGGGGACTTAGGGCTCTGGGGCTAGGCAGACCTGGATTTGGGAACTTTTATTAGTGGGTGACCTTGAGCCTTTTATTTTTCCATCTGGAAAATGGCGATGACAGTGGGAGTTGTCAGGAGGATGCCATCAGCGTGGGGATAGAAAGACAGATCTGCTGTGTAGTAAGCAGTTTCTTTCTCTCCCCACCTGGGTCTGAGGTTCCTATGGCACCAAAGGCCCATTTTGTGTGTGTGTGCGTGGCGGTTGGGGTGGGGGGGTGGTGAACTGACTCTCCACCCCAGAACCTGACTGGATAGCTTGATGCTTCCTTCCCTTACAGCCTCTGTCCCCCAAATACCAGAAAGACTGAATAAACGATGCAGACCCAATGAAATGTCTATTATAGCCACAGCCCTGACCTTGAGCCTCAGGGTTCCAAACTAGCAGCTTCTGGCTGGTGTCCCGCCAGCCCTGCCCTCTGCTCTTTGGTGGTGGCCCCGTGACTCTGGGCCAGGACTCTATTCTGCTCTCTTGCTGGCACCAACAAGGGGGCTGAGCGTTCTCCCCAACTCTGAGCTGGGCCGGCCCCTCTGTGTCTCCCCCTGCCCAGAGGCCTTCCTGCCAACAGCTGTTGCAGAGGTGGGTCTCGTCACCGGGCCTCAAGCAGGAGCCCCTGTCCTGGCATCCAACTGAATGGTAGGCACAGCTAGCCAGCCCTCCTCAAGGCCCCTGCCTGTCCAGTTCCACTGCCACGAGGCATCTGCCAGGTTAACACATGGGCCCCCCACGCCCCAGTCTGTGCTTCTCCGCAGGCAGCACAGATACAAGTGAGGTGCCACTGTGACATCTGGAATGCTCTACCAGAAGTCACTGTACAGTGATGCCTACCGGGTAGTGACAAGTTTATTCAAAATGCAAAAGGATTCCCCGCAGGTTGCCCCTAACCATCAAGCTTACCAATATATAAGGCACAATTTAATTTATAAATAATGTTTTGTCACTCGTTTATTCACTTTCTTGTTCCAGGACTTACTTAAGACAGTTTTACCAAAATATACAAATGCCACCAGATCATAGAGAAATAAATGGAGGAGAACAGCACGAGAGAGGGAAAATAAAGGTAGAGGAAGGGGAATAAAAGTTATATATGGAACGTGTGCCAAAGCAGAGAGGTCAGCCCAGCCAGGGTTGGCTCAGCCCCGGCCCGACCCTGACCCAGACTTAGTGACTCACGGTCTGGTGTTAGCAGAGTCCTCAGGTGCTTCATATGGAAGTGCTGCTCCAGCTTTGCCTGAAGCCCATGCCCAGTGCGGTGCTGAGGCTGAGCCTTCCTAGGGGCTCCTCCTACGTTCCCAGTAACCGCTAGGCCACCCCCCTGCCCGCACACCCCCTGGGGAACTCTCTTCCCAAATGCAAGTCACTGCCAAGACCTGCCGGGTCAACCCTGTAACATTTATGGTCTACATCCTTCTGTCTGTTCCCACTGCCATGACCCTTCCTGGGGGCTCCCTGTCCCCCTGAGATGGCCATTTAATGCAGTCCTAGGGGCATGCTTGCAAGGTTGCCGTCACTCAGCAGTTAGTGGCCCAAGTCTCCCACCCTGTCAGCGCAGAGCTGGGCTTGGCCCGCCCGCCGTCTGAGCCCCCATTGCCCATGCTACTGCCCTCACCACCCACCCAGCCTGCGGGCCGCTGGTCTTCGCTGTCCTGCTCTGGCTGGAGCTCATGTTCTGAATAATCACCTTCTCTCTTGGGGTCCCAGGGGACTGAAGTGGCAGGGTTTGGTCTTTGAGTCCTCATGGCCCGGCCTTGCCATCATTCCCACCTCCCACTCCATTCTCCAGTACCCTCTGTCCTAACCTAAAGGGACCCTGGCCCTGCCCCTTCTCACCTCAGGACCTTGACTTGGGCACGGGACATGGTCAGGGAAGGCTTTCCCCTGAGGTGCTGTCTCCAGCAGCCCTTTTCACAAATCCATCTTGGGTTGCCCTAACTAGAATACTTTTCTCCTTCTCTGAAATTCCCTGGCACTCTATCTGTCGAGAAAGGAGCCACCGCCTTTTGCCTTGTGTTTTAGTTATGAATATCCGTGTCCTGTCACGACCCAGGCCCCATGCTCCTCCAAGGCTGGATCATATCTGATTTCTCTCTTTATCCCCCGGGGCACCTCACCACCTGCCTTATGTTCAGTGGGTGCAGGTACTTGTTTATTTGTGGAAGGAAGGGAGGAAGGGAGGAAGGAGGGTGGGAGGGAGGAAGGAAGAATGGGTAGAAGAAGGAGAGAAGGAAGGAAGGAAGGAAGGAAGGCAGGCAGGCCAGCCAGGATTGAGACAGACATTAACTGCTAACAATAGTGATGATGATGATAGTGGTGAATGCCTGTTGATTACTTCCCAACACTGTGCTTAGGGCTTTACATGTATTATCTTAGTCAATCCCTACAACAGCCATGAGGGGTACAATTGCAACCCCTTTTTACAGATGAGGGCCCTGAGGCTCAGAGAAGCTAAATTAGTTGCCCAAGGTCCTGCAGCTAGTAAGTAACAGAGGCAGCATTAGGATCCACATCTGTCAGTCTCCAGAGACAATGCTCATGTCCCCAGATCACCACCCATCTAACACCCCTACCACATGAGCACTGCCTTTGCTTGAACTCCTCCAGTGACAGGGAGCTCACTACCTCCGGAGGTAGTACTTTCTGTCTTTGGACGATACTAATATGGCCCTGGAGGTTCTTTATGAGCTAGTAGGTGAGACTTCATAGGCTTGTTAGGTGCAGGGGAGGCAGACAGGTTTGACTCACAAACTGTGTATGAGGGCAAGGTCCTCTGGAGAAGAGTTTTCCTGTGTTGCGGGACACGCATCAGCTGGACAGGCCAGCACACACAGGATCATCTTTTCTTCTCTCCATCCCAGAGTACACGATAAAGCTGTCCCCCACTGACTGCCTGGCTTGGGCCATCTGTCCCGAGCGCTGTCTGTAGTCAGCAGGTAAAGCCCGTGCAAGCCTGGCCTGGGCATAAAGTTTTCCCAAGGCGACCATCTGCAGGTTTGGCCATGGAGCCTCATGCACGTTATGGCAAAGGACAGATGGCCACAGCAAAGCACCCCAAGTGGGCAGAGGCCGTGTCTCCCATGGGAGGGTGGTCCCAAGCCCTCTTGGTAGAGCTTTGTGCCACAGCCATTCACCTAGGCCGTGAACCTGCCCGCAAACCCAACATTCCAAGAGCAAGAGAAGAGAAGCCACGTGGAATCCCAGGCTGGTCCTTGAGCTAAAGAGGAGCCAGCATTGCTGGGAAGCCGGGGTCCCTGTCTGGGCCCACCCAGCCTCGTGGCTCTTCTCCTGAGGAGGGAGCCAGATCTGGTGAGCCAGCCACTTGGTAATTAAGGAGGTGAGTAGGCAGAAAGTGCCGACAGCTTATTGAATAAGTACTTAAAATGCATTTGACAGCCTTCATCTCCCAGAGGAGACAACCCTTCATGGGAAGATGTTCAGCAGGAGTCACTGAATGGTATCAGAGTCCTTTTTAAATTGAATTGAGGCATCTCTGGCTACTTGAATATAATGGACTTGCCAATTAATTTTTTCCACTAGTACCTTAAACCCCAGGTACTTATTCAAATCTCGGGCTGGCTCCCATCCCTCAGAAGACTCAGTTCAGCATTCAGAGTCCTGGAGGGGATTTTGAAGCATCCTGGGCAGGGCTGAGGGCAGGGAGGACGGAGCCACATGGCTCCGCTCACTGTCTGGTGGGGGCCTCTCCCAAGAACAGTGCTCGGCTGTGAGGAAGTCCCCGCTGACCAAGGTGGAGGGGCTCTCAAGGCCTGAGAGGAGCAGAGGCAGGACTCCCCCGGGGCCCAGGACAGGCCACCTGACTTACCCTGCGGCTGTGAGCACAGAGAGTGAGCTGCCCAAAGTGGCCGTTAGAAAGTGAAAATGTGCGATGAAGACATCCCGAGAGGGTAAGGAGCCCTTAACCGAGCCGAGGAGGAAATACAGCTGAGAAAATGCGGCTGCACTTGCAGCAGGCTCCCCGCTACGGGGAGCAGCCTCCTCCTCCTCCCTGCTCCCTGCACAGCCCTGACCAGGAGGCCAGGTCCGCTCACGGAGGGTCCCTGGAAACTGGCGCTCCATGCAGGGTCTGCCATGTGGGGGGAGAGGGCGCACTCCAGACGGAAGTTCGGGGCCTGAGATCAACACAGCTCTAGGCCTTGGGCTCCCCAGAGCACACAGGCCACCCCCCAGGCTGCAGGCTTCCTGTTGCCCGACCGTACTGAGGAGGGGCACCCACCCCAGAGGATGCCCCCCACCAGTTACTTCCCTTCCTGCTCCTCCCCTCCTCTCCCTCCTGCTGGTCCTGAAGATGCCAGGGCTGGGTGTGCCCTGTGGTGAGTGTTCCTGGTTCAGCTTACTCCACAGCCCTACATCCGGACAGACCGGTGGGAAGGCCCCGAGTGTCTGGTGGGAAACATGGATGGGGCCCAGGAAGGAGGTGGGGAAGGAGAATGTGCTCCATGGTGGCCTCAGCCCTCCTGCCTGCGGCCAGGCTGTAAGGCCACATATGCACATGCACACATTCTGGCCATCTCAGGCCTCGCTCAGTCTTCAGGGGATTGACGCTTCCTCCCTTCACTGATGCCCGTCCGCAGTCACCCTGGGTGACCAGTAAGCACGCGCTGCTTGAGAGACTGAGCAGTGGATTTTCCTGGCACTTGAGGGCCAGAGCCCCAGCAGTGCTGGTTTGCCCTGGTTTGCCCCTCTGCCTTTTCATGAAATGGCAGCTTTCCTAGCGGCTCCCCTGTGCTCTGCCAGGGCCTCTTGCCTCCCCCCCAGAGGGAGTCCTGTTCACAGTCCGCCAGGGTCTGCCCTCAAAGGCCTGCCTGCCTCAGGGTCCAAGTGCACGTAGGGGAAAGCCAAAGCCCGTCTGTTCATACGCAGTGAAGGCTTCTGGTTGCACTCAGCTCTGGGTCGCTGGTTCCTGTCTCCGTGCCGCAGGGACAGTGGGACGGAATCTCCAGGCCCGGTGGCTCTGGCCGTTCCTGGGGTTGTCAAGCTTGAGCAGGAACCCATTTTAGTCTCTCGAGCGAGCGAGATCGGGCCCCTGCTCCCTTGTTTCCACCTGCTTGTTCTCTCCATGTTTGGGTATGAAAGTGCGAGAAACCGATGTGTGTGGTGCAGTGGGGGTGCCTAGCCCGCTCAGCCGTGTGCACAGTGACCTAGCTCCCCTCCTCAAATGGAGCCCTGACGGGAGGGGCGACTGGCTTGGTGCCCACGCAGCGCCGTGGTTTGGATGGGGACTTCCTCCCCCCACTGCCTCCCCTCATGCTGGGCTTGTTCACACCGGGCAGGCACACGTCCAGCCCAGACACGGCCACAGCCTGGGCTGCGTCGGCGTGTGTGAGCCCGAGCGCGTCCGAGCTCACGGGGTCTTCTGCAGGCCCATCCCAGTTATAAATCGCCCTGCATGGGGAATAGATCTCTTCATCCCCGAAGGGAGATTCATGAGCGGCGAGTGCCGCCCAGGCCGCCTGGTGTTTGTCATCATTCCCGAGACATAAACTATACCCCAATGCCTCTGCCCTCCCCGGTAGTGCTTCACACATCATCTCCAGCTCTGCATCCTGTGCGTGCAGAGACCCGGCAGCTTCCGCCTTGCCTGCCGGCCTCCCTGCTCCCTGGATCTGGGCTCGCTCCCTCTCCTTTTCCCACCACCACGCAGACAGCCATGCGGTGGAGAAAACGAATATTTCTCCAGGAGTAAATTAATAAAAATCATCTGAGGAATGAGCTAATAAAGACGGTGTGGTGTGAGAAAATCTCTCTGCTGAGAGTTAGGCTGTCAATTAGCCCCACGGGGTCCCTGGCAATAAACGGACAGGCCTTGAGGAAAGGGGGCCAGTGCCACCTGCTGGAGCTGCGCGGTGGTGCCGCCGTGACTCCCGGCAGCCTGGCCCCTCCTTGCAGATCCCAAAAAGCCCAGAGAAGCAGAGCAGCCCCCAGGAGAGGCTCCCGACTGTCAGCTGCCCAGCACAGACCCACAGCGGGGAAGGCGGGGGGGCGGGGGGGGGGGTCCAGGGGCAGGTGCAGGTTGGCAGGTCACTCAGTGTGAAAACCCCTCCCCCACCAGGTAGGAGGCCCACCTGGCCCCTGGCCTGCTCTGTGCCCTTGTACAGGTCTAACCTTCTGGGAGCCTTGGTTCCTCATCTGTAAAGGAAGAACAACCATGCCTCCTAGGACCCTGAGAGAGGCATGTGGACGTGGCCAGTCTGGCAGGTGCCTGATGCACCCCTCCTATGGCTCACACTCCTGCCACCTGGGAATCGTCTGCATCTCAGTCAGCCCTCCCGTTCTGATAAGCGGAAAGCTTTTTTCTCTGTCTTAGAGTCAGATTTCTGAGGCACAGAGAAGTCAGCCAGCCTGAAAGGCCCCACAGAAGGCAAAGCAGTTCAGTAACCAAGGTCCCACCCCAGAGGACCCCCAGCCCACTCCATGGCCTCTCCTCTACCATGGTGGCCACACCAGGGAAGAGGCAGGTGTGCCTGCAAGGAGGACGACAGGGGCGTACCGTCCCACACGCCCCTTCACACCCACCACCCATTGCCATCAGGGGCTCAGAGCCTGGGCACCCGCTGCCATTTGGCCGTGACTCTGAACCTCTCCCCGGGACGGGTGTCATACCAGGCGAGCACAGAGAGGGCTGCTGGGCTCTGGGCCCTGTCGGTCAGCACAGGGGCCAGAAAAGCCACCATCGTCTCAGCAGTTTCCTAGACTGAGTTGATTTTTAATTTATTATTAAGACTAGAAGAGACCCACAGGGACATTAGTACAACCCCTTTGTTTTACAAGCAAGGAAAAGAGGGAGGTAGGAGAGTGACGTGCTTGCCAGAGTCCATGGCCAGTAGGGGACAGAGGCCGCCGGGAGGTCTGCTGCTGTGGGTAAGCGTTCCCAGGCTCAGGGCTGAGGAGCCGCCTGCTTGGCTGTTTTGAATTATTGAATAGGCCTTTATGCAGATGTCTGGGCAAACGTACTCCAGTAAATAGCTGTGGGAGGTCACTGTACATGTTGTGGTGAAAACAGAAGCAGCACATGAAGGGGGGGCTCGTTGGTTGCAGTCTACACAGGGTGGCAGGGGCACCACCACTGCCCCCAAGGTCCTGGCCTGCGACCGTCCCCGGGCCTGCACCTCAGGAGGGCCCTGGGGTCCATGGGGTGCTCAGTCGCTTTTGGCCTTGGTGTGCCGCCTTCCGATTCCCTCCCCCGGGCCAGCTTTCCGGCGGGGACCAGCACACACTGCTGCTGTCCAGGCATAGCCCGGTGTGGCAGGGGGGAGGGGGGGGTGCCAGAGCAGGAAAGCAGCCGGTGGTCCTGCCTGCAGAGGACACATGAGCCCCTCGCAGTGGCTGGCTCAAGCATGAGCAACAGTATGCCTCTCGTTCAGGGAAGGAAGGTCGAGAGGATTTACTTTGACCTCACATTGTGGTTTCAGGTTGGTCAATTTTTTTTCAAACACAAACTATTTTCTCGGCTTTTGGTTTTACTTTGAAAATGGTATCTCTAGGGATAGGTGCCTTCCACTGAATAGAAGCACAGGTCAGAGGCTTGATCTCTGGGGCTTCCTGCCTGACCTGTGTAAGAAGCCATGTGTTCAGGTGCAGGTGTGCCCGCCCAGGCTGGGCTGGCTGGGGTCAGTGCCCAGGAGCTGTTGCTCCAGAGGTGGCTCATCTGTGACCCAGCAGGCCTCGCGAGGGACCAGGGTAAGAGGCTGAGAGACGGCACTCCCGTGGCATCCAGGGGCAGCAGTCAGCAAGTATAGATGATGTGTGGGTGGGCTCAACAGCCTGGGAGAGAACAGGACATAGTCAGGTGCCCCAGGCAGGGTGGCTCAGCTGAGGCTCAAACATGGGGCGTCCGCTGCGGGTTTGTGTGACCTGGGGTGCCCAGGTCCTGGTTCTTGAAGAATCTGCGTTCCCTAGAAACAGATGCCCCAAGAGTGTGTCCCAGGAAACCTCCTCAGAGTAAACAGGCACCTTGATCGTCCATGTGTCTACCAGCCCCAGCCAGAGACATCTGACTGGTTGTCCACTGAAGCCGGCCAGGGGCGAGGTGGGCTGTCATACGGGCTGATCGCGGGGGCTCTGCCAAGCCCAGCCCTGGACACTAGTGGGGAAGTTCTGAGGGAAGGATGTAGATTGCAGACGGGCCTCCTCGGATCACCCCAGGGAAGGAATTAGCCTGGGTGGAGGAGCTTCCTGTTCGGGCAAGCCTGATGCTTAAGGAGGTTCACGGCCTCCCCACAGCACAATCTCAGAGCCACAGGCCCACCTGGCATGCCTGTCCCCCCACACTCACTGCCCCAGGCACCCCGGTCTCTGTCCCTGACATCTGTGCCTTCCCCCACGTTGTTCCCTCAGCTTGGAATGGCCTTCTCCACCTTGTCCACAGGCAGCTGACTCCAGATGATGGTGCCCACATCGAACGGCCCTCTCCCGGAAAGCCCTCTCTTGGCTCTGCCTGACCAGCAGTTGGTCAGCGTCTTGTGATTTGGTGCCCCCAGACCCCTGCTGAAACCATCCCCTTTCCTTGCAGCCCGGTGCAGGGACCCCGCAGGCCTGTTCCATCGAGGGCAGCAGCACGTGTGGAATAGGTCAGCGCTGTTGGCCCCTTTAGATGCCTCTGGCACTCTGTGGGTTTCAATAAGAAGACGCCACGGCCATCTGTGCTTGCTATCTGGAATCCCAGCCCGCGTCCCACCCTCCTGCCCAGGCCTTTGCCTCACTCGCTGTGCCGTCAGCTGAGACTCCCAGTGACTTTCAGTGCTGCGTGCTTTGCAGCCCTTTCTCCCATCCTGCCACTCCGTGCCCGTGGGCAGCATTTCCCGGTTGTGCAGGTGCAGAAAGCGAGGCCTAGAGCCCCAGGCTGGGATTCGCACCTAGCAGGTCTGTTCCCCGCGTACCTCCCCATCTCCCTAACTCCCTCCAGACATCTTCCTTCCCAGGCACTTCCTTGGCCACTTCCAGAATCCATATTTCAGCACCTCACACTGCGGGCAGCGGGGGAATCAACACGTGGTTCTAAGTTTGGGGAGTAAGTGGAATGCTTGGGGCTTCCCCATGCAGCTTGGATTGTGCTGGTCTCCTGTTACCCCAGAGGGCAGCTCATGGGGGTCTCTTTCTCCAGAAGAAGCTTGTTAGTTCAGAGCCTTGGGATTTGTGGGATGCCCCGTCAGTCGATGTGAAGACCTGTGGCCACAGCCTCGTCTGAGGACCTAGCACTCTCCCTGGACACCTGCAGCTGGACTGATCAGACTCAGAGGCCTCCCGTGGGGTCACAGGCCCACCATCCGGGCGGACGCCTGTCTAGGGATTGCAGAGGGCACCCAGCGGTCTGTTGCCGCCCTGTCCTGCCGATCCGATGGCAGGGCCGTGATCTCCGTCTGCCAATAACACGCGTGTGCACACAGGCCCGTGACAGACTGCGTTCCACCAGAGCGGCTCCTCTGGACAGCAATTTGGCGCTCTCCTTTGGGGGAGCACTGCTCTTTGCGGTGTATCCTGTGGAATTAAGAGAGCCTGCGAGTGTCACTCCAGGGTTATCTCTGCTTCACTGGCTCTGATGGCAAAGATGCACCTCCACCCAGTCGCTTGTAATGACACGTTTCCTGAGCAGGCGAGACAGAGGGGCGGACGTGAGCAGGCTCTCAGGCCTCCGAGTCCTCTGCTCTCCCTCCTCTTGCAGGGGGTAGTGGGTGCCGGGGGCGCTCACAGCTCGGCTTGGCACAGCCCTAGAATTTAGGTCAAGAGGGACGTTGCCAAGAACACTGATTGGGGGGGGGATGGAGAAGGCCAGGGGGTAGAAACTCTACCTGGAAAACGCAAATTGGATCTTTCACATCACTTCTTTCGATAGTTGTGGACCCCGGCCAGGCCCAGGAGGGAAAGCTGCCTTTTGGTCTTTTCTCAGGAAACGACCCAGCTGCCACCACCGCCAGCAGCCCAGAGTATTCACCAAAGCTCGGAGGTGTATCTCGTGTCAGACCTGGTCTTTCCCCTTAAGGGTCCTTGAGGAGGTAGTGGCAACTCCAAAGATGAGCAGAGTGTCTGAAACAAGGTTGAGAGACTACTGACTGTCCAGCCGTCATGCAGAGAATGTCCCCAGAGGCTGTGCTGAGGCCACACTGGCCGAGTGACGGGGCAGGTTCAGAGGGTAGAGTGGGGGCAGCCCAGTCCCTCCATTGTAAATAGGCGTGTTTCCCTGTCTGCTGTCTCTTCTGTTCACCTTTGCTGTGTGTCCTCTGTAGGTCCCCAGGGCCGACGTCAGTGCCTAGCAGATAACTGGTGCTCAGGAAACACTTTCTTTTCTTTCTTTCTTTCTTTTTTTAATGTTTATTTATTTATTTTGAGAAAGAGAGAGAGAGAGAGCAGGGGAAGGGCAGAGAGCAAGAGGGGGTGAGAGAGTCCCATGCAGGCTCCGTGCTGACAGCTCACAGAACCATGAGATCATGACCTGAGCCGAAATCAAGAGTCGGACATTTAACCAACTGAGCCACCCAGGTGCCCCAGGAAATGAATGTTCTCGTCCTGTGTTGGGAGTGTGAAACTCGGGGTCCTTGGATCAAGAATGCCACCTGTACCAATAAAACTGCCTGGCAACACTGGAGCACAAGCTAAAAAGCAAACAGAAGCCTGCAGCCACACTACAGACCCACTCGAGCAGACCCGCTGTGCAGGGAATGCCCGGCCAGGGGGTCTGCAGGGCCTTGTGCCTCGAGGGGCTCAGGCGGGTACCCGGCGGCTGACCTGAGCCCTGGGTTGGGGCCAGCATGTCCCTTGTCTTGTCCACAGCTCCGGCCCAGAGATTAGTTGGCACGGCCCTCCCCATCAGCCTGGGGGCTGCCGCTGATTCCTACGGTCCTCACGTTCGTTTGCCTGCACACGGTCGCTCCACACAAGGATGTAATTAAATCCTTTGAACAGCACTTTGGGACGTTTGAGGATGCAGGAAAACTCTATGGAAATGTAAGCTGTTGTGTGCAGCTGGTTTGCCCTGCGGTTTCTGTCAGTGCTCACTGCTCTGTGAAAATCACCTGAAAGGAAGGTGAGGAAGGCGAAGCCGGGAGGGAGGCCCGGCCGGCCCCCGCTGCGCAGCCTCCAGCCTTCCCTTTCCGGGACCCGGAGCACTGTGGAGCAAGTGGCGCAACCCCGCCCGCCCCGCGTGTGCCCTGCCTAATCCCCTGGCCCTTCTCTCCCCAGGAGCTGCCAGAGCATGACGAGCTTGGTCAGCAACACCATGTCGCCGATCAAGGACGGGACCTCCTCTCTCCCCCGGAGGCAGAGCTCGTTCGCCAGGCCCCCGCTCCGTGCTCTGTACGACCTGCTCATAGCGCCCATGGAAGGGGTAAGTGCCTCCCGGGGCCAAGAGGCTTCTAGGCGTCAGGATGCATCATTTACCGCTCAACGCCCATGTGTGCCCGTCAGATACAACATGGGCTCCTGAGACAACCGGGGTGGGGGGGGGGTGGTTTCCAGAACACAAACCTTCTCTGTCCAGCTTCTCAGTCGGTGTTTGGAAGTGCTTTCTGGGTTGGCTGCTGGTTAGTGCGTGACGCCCCGGGTTCCAGCTGCCAGGCTAAAGTCGGAGCTCTGCTCCTTTCCAGCCAGGCACATCTGGCTTCAGCTGCATCAGGTACACGGTGAAGTGCTGCCCTCCTCCCTCCTCTCATCAGACCAGACTCCGGGAGGCCCAGGGAGGCGCGGGGCTGTGCACACGTCCACCGTGGTCAGCAGCGAGCGCGCCATCGGCATGGGCCCCAAGCAGATCCAAGAGGGCTGTGCCCGTGGCTCTGTCTCACCCTGCGGGACTGCTTCCCCACCTCCCACCTGTCGTCCAAGGGTCTTGCCAGAGCAGCTCCTGCCAGGGCCATGCTGTCTGCCAAGAACAGATCCGTCGGCCCCTGCCACCATCAGGGGCCACTGACTCCACCCCAGAGTCCAGCATCAAAGACACCCTTTCACTTTGGATTTCTTGAAAAGGTTGAGAACGGCCCCTGATGGGCTTCTGTGGCTCTGGTCTTCGCACATCATCCTTCCATCTGGACACGGTTCTCCCCCTGGGTTGGGGAACCCAAAGGGCTCGGGGATCTTTTGAATCTGAATGGTGAACCTATCAGATGCGTTTGTATGTGACTGTGTGTTAGTCTTCTCTGGCTGCTTTAACAAAACGGTGTGGACCGGCTGGTTTAGAAAGCACACATGTATTTCTCATGGCTCCAGAGGCTTCAGGTCCCAGGTGAGGGTGCCAGCATATTCAGTTTCTTGGTGAAGCCCCTCTTCCCGGGTACAGACAACCATCTTCCCACTGTGTCCTCACACGGAGGCTCTGGTGCCTTCCTCTTCTTGTAAGGGCACCGGCCCCATCATGGGGGTTCTGTTCGCATGACCTCATCTAAACCAAATTATGTCCCAAACCCCCCGCCCCCCGGCCAGTACCATTCCACAGGGGGCTAGGTCTTCAATGTGTCCCTGACAGGCAGTCCTTAACAGACCCCACGGAGAGCCCAGAGTGCCTGCATCTGTGGGGGCCCAGCTCTCAGACAGGGAGGACGTGCTTGACGGGCCCTTGGACAGCAGGCCGCCGGCCTTCCCAGCCCGCACGTCCTGGCCACTGTGTGCAGCCAGGTGGGAGGTTTGTCTTGCAGACGTTGGGGTGGCCCCTCGGCAGCACCCTCGCCCACTTCAGCCTGCTGGCAGAGGTGATGTGCCTCCTCGGGAAACCCCGCATTGACAGTGATTCCTCATCCCCAGGAAATGCAGAAGCATTTGGCCAAGGACACGTGGCACTCGCCCAGTATTTTTCAGGAGGCCGTGCCCCCTGCCTGGGCCCTCCAGACTTCCCTCGCTCAGGGAGCCGGGGGCGGCCGGCCGTCTGGACTCCTGTCTGACGCTGCCCTCCCCTGGCTGGGTGACCTTGGCCAAGCTATTTCTCCTCCTCGAGTACCTGTGTCCTCATTAGAAAATGAGGACGGCCCCACAGAGTGTGTCAGGTCAGAGCAGGGCTGGGCTTAGCGGGATCTGAGGGGCATGCAGGGCAGCAGAAGCAGAGAGAGTCCCTGGTGAGAGGTGGCTGCTGTGACCCGGTCACTGCCCCTCCCAGCACCCCAGGCCTCTGGGCCCGTCAGCACAGAGGCCCAGTCCTGTCTCCTCCTTTCCTGCAATGCGCTGGGCTGTCCTGTTCTTCTTAGGACCGTTGTCCCCTCGGCGTCCTCTTTTTAAGGAAGGGCCAGGACTGCAGAGAGCGCCCCAGCTCAGAGCACCTCCGACAGCATGCTATCAGAGTGTGATTTGTGTGCCACTTCTCAGGGAAGCAATATACACCTGTACCCTTAGGCTGACTTTTCAGGTTTTCTTTACTGCCATCAGTCGTCACAAAGACCGTTTTGGTGACTTACTACCACTCCCAGCCGCCCTGAGCTCTGCATCGTGCACTGATCCCCCGGCCCCTCTGAAGGCTATTGGGACCCTCCATTCTTTCACTCACTCGGGCCTTCTGAGTGAGTGCATTTCTCCTTTTGCACCTGGGTCCCAGATTATTTAGTCCCTGCACGTGCAAGGGGCTGGTGGGAGCGGTGAGGAGGGTCAGGGAGAGGAAAGGACTGGTGGGAGCTGTGAGGAGGGGCAAGAAGGGGCTGGTGGGAGTGGTGAGGAGGGGCAGGGGGCGGAGGGCAGAGGGGGAGACTGGCTGTGACCAAGCGCATACTTGGAAGCTCAGGTCATCTGGAGTTGACGAGCTCCTCGCCTCTCTCTGGGCCAGCTCACGTGCACCCTCCTCCTTGAAACCTTCCTTGCCCTCTTTTCCCACCACGCTGCAGGCTTCATCCCCCTCCCCACCAGCCACTGGGGTTCCATGTATGCCCCGTGTCTTTCGTGGCACCCCATACCTCACCGGACTCAGAGCTTAGCTCTTGGCGAGCCTCACCTTCCCTCTCTTGCTGCCCACCCCACACTCCCTGAAGGCGAGGATGGTCCCTCATCTGTATCCTCAGCAGCTGGCACAGGGCCTGGGACACGTTGACACTCAGTGATGTTTGTGGAATGCTGCACTTGCTGTTCGGGACTAGTCTGTCATACAAAGCAGAGGACCCAAGGCACAAATCAGCCCTTGGGTTTTCTGTGGCCACTTTGCGGCACTTGAGAGCTTTCCCGGAGGTCGGGAAGCAGGAGGAAGGGGCTGGGCCTGCTCTTACACACCTTGGAATCCAGTGAGACCCTGACCCCGCCAACCCGCAAGGTGCCAGGATTCTAGCTTACTTCAGGGTAGGATCGTGCATGCCCGCAGGGGACCCACACCCACCCCATTGAGCCAGGGGAAGGTGGTGACTGGGGAGGGGAAGACTTATGGCCCTCAACAAGTTATAACAGCGAATGAAATCAGCCTTCGTGGCATTACCCAAGGAAGGGAAAAGCCCCGCCACCAGACCCACTGGCCAGCATGCAGTTCAGGAACTACACTGTACGAACACATGTGACAGAGCCCCACGCGCCCACCTTCGGGGTGCAGTCTGACCTTGACACGGGGCATTAAGTTCGAAAGCGTATCCTTAGTCCCTGATAGTTAAACTCTTTTCTTTTGTGGCCGAGGTGTTCAAATACCGTGAAGGAGTGTGGGCGGCCTCAAAGGAGCCAGAGTGAAACCTGTCAAAGGCCATTAAAGTAAATGGTCAGAGCAAGAGCTTTTCCTAGGCTCTCTGAAGGGATCTGTGGTGTTTCAGTAAAAACACTTGCCTGAGAAGTTTCATCCATTCATTTACCAGGTACTTGTTGACATGTGTTGGGGACCCACCGTCCCGGACACGGAGGAGGAGGTGCGAAGCAGGTGGCTATCCCGTGTGGGAATGTCAGGTGGGATGGGCTGCAGCGACACCTCCTCAAGCGGGCCGCCTAGGTGGAGGAGGGGGCCTGGAGCTTCCTCTCACTTCCTAAGGCCAGCACACCCGCCTGCTCTGGCGGCCACTAGAGGGCGATAGGACACCACCCGCCCGCTCCCGGCCCCGTCAGCTCCCAGGCAGGGTCAGACCCTCTTCCACATTTTCAATGAAAAGACAAATCAAAGCCGAAGGTCCAAGCTTATGAATCACTGACACTTCAAGACTAAAACGATTAGCCTCTTCACATGGGGCTTATAATTATTTGAACAACTGCCTTTGTTTAGCCCCAGTCCTATGGCTAAGGGACTAGGTCAGACAGTATGAAAAGTGGAACAAAATAATATTTTACCCTAGGCTTCTACCAGTATTTGATTTAATCTGGCTTAAGGGAAACCCTGCCGTGGCTCTTTCCTGGAACCACGCCGTCCTTTGCTGTCAGGGACGAGCACGTCCGGCTCTCTTCCAGGAGGGCCCGGCCGCATCTGCACGTGACCCATCATCAGACATTAAGTGAAGTCCTGTCTGACACCCACGAGAGGAAATGTCACCGAAGAAAAGTGGCAAGTGCTTAGTGTGAAAGGGACTGGACCCTGTTTGTGTCCCTGGCATTCATTTTTACTCAAACTAGAGTAAAAGACAGTAAGCCATGCTTCTGGGCCCGGACTTAAGAGGCCCCCCTGGGCTGCTCAGGGCAAGCCCTTGTTCACTCAGGTCCCAATTCACCCCCTCAGTTTGCACACGGGGCTTCACCCAAAGCCAGAGGCTGCTTGATCAAGGTGCCAGACGTAGAACAGGGAACTGCCCAGGATTTGCTCGAATCATTGTCCACAGGTCCAGATTTGGGGCCCTTTCAGGATCACTGGAGTTTGGACTCCTTCTAGTTATAGTCCCCTGTCATCCTTATCATTACTTCCATTTACCGAAATTCCCCGTTTCCTATATTTACAGTCGTAAAACCAAGGTTGTAGGACAGACTGAAAGAGTGAATGACCAGGATAAGAGGGAAAAGTATTCCTGGCCCGCCTGTTGACGTGGGCTTACCTGTTTCAGGATCCCCAGAAACGTGCTTAAAACTTGCAGTTCAGGTCTGTTAGGTTGGGAAACTGCTTTCCTGAGCACCGGGTCTCTGGAAGCATGAGACCTCTCATCAATGCCTGCAAGGTGCGGTAGGGGGCGGGGGGGGGGGGGTGGTGTGCAGCTCAGCTCTGCCTGGGTTGTACCTTGAATTATTGCTCTGGGGGAGAGGACTCTTGCAAAATCCAGTAGCCTGATAAACCAGTTTACCCCAGAGCAATGCCCCAGGAGACAACCACCTGGGTGCCTGTTTTGTACATAGATTAAGGGTTTGGAGATGGCCAGGGAGTATTTATCCCTAGAAACAATCAGACCTACACTCCAGACTGCGGAGTGGAAGATGAGGTCCTTGAGACTGGCATGCTCAGGGCTGGCTGCCCCACCACCAGCCTGTCTAATGGATTTCTGAGTGAGACATCTGCAGTAATATTCAAACGAGGACAGCAAACATTTCTACAACTGATTAGGAGAAGGAAAAATGGAGGCAATAAGCTAGCTCCATTCGGTTTCTGGGGCACCAAAACCGGCGGGGAGAGCAGGCTCCCATGAGGTGAGTGCTGTTCCCACCTGGGCCAATGCTGGGTTCTGGCTCTGTTCGAGTGGATGTTCCACAGCGGCTGTCTCAGGCTCTCCTGGCAGGTTCCTGCCCCTGAGGGCACAAGGGCTCATTGTTACCAGGTCTGTCGAGAAAGAGAAGGCCAATTTTGTCCAAGGCCCCTGCGGCTTACGCAACCCCTCTGGCTGATTTAGCTGGAGCTGAACACTCCTGGCCGGCAGACCCTTCCGGCTCTGGCTGGAGGATGGTCACTTTTCCCCAGGACCTAAATTCCGAACCCCTCCCTTTATTTGGTTCTTCAGGCAAACCAGTGGTTTGTTGTCTGGCCAAAGAACATAGTCGAAGGGGTTGACCTGAACTCCTGCTTTTCTTGTTGGATTGCAGTGTGTACAGTCTATAGATTTTAGTCATGGTCTGAGCGTTACTTCCAACAGGTTTGTGATATTTGCTGAGACTGTGTGCAGCCTTCCCTGATGCCAGGATCTCCCAGAAACATCACGGAAGAGGTTTCCCTACCTTAGAAAGGTCTGATCAATTCACTTGAGCAAAAATACGAGTCAGGAAGAAAATCCCAAGCCTGTAACACAGCTCTGTAGTGGCCAGATTCCAAGCAGTTCTTGCTTCTGGAATCCTTGTAGACAGTAAAGTCCATTTTATCCCAAATCGAATCTGCCTGAAAACTCACGGACCCAGGATCAGGGGTGTTTATTCCTCTGGCCTGTGATGCTGTGGCATTCTGAGGGGCTTCCTGTGTCCTCTAGTGACAACGAAGCTCCCTGTACATGGAGGGTGCAGGCGGATCCTCCGAACCCTGGTGACCTGTGTGCAGCACATAGCTCTTAAGCCAGAAGCCAGGACACAGGCATCGTGGAGTTTACCTGAGAAAAGGTGGACACCAGGGAAGGTGTGGTTCAGCCCACTGGGTAGCAAACCGCTGGTTTGGCCAGGCTGGAGCACGTCTTGAGCTGCTGGCAAGCAAAGGCCATCTCTGCGTGGGGGCAGGCAGGCAGACAGTCGGCTTCCAGTTGGCAAGGGTATGCAGTGAGAGTCCAGGCGCCTGCCGGGGCAGGGGGCCTGCTGAGTGCACAGGGTCCCCGGGACCTGGTTTTCATGTGGAAAGGGCTGTGGGAAGGTTATCGCCAGGCCAAGACTGCAGGGTCCTTAACAGACATGACCTGGGCTCCGCTGCACGTCCCTGCACCTACCGCTGACCTAGGCCTTCCCTTGGCATTGGCCCTCCGTGCCTTCCCCTGAGAAAGCTTGGCAGCGAGCTTCCTCCACAGGAGACCTGGCTGCAGGAACCCAGTCACAGGGCAGGTGTTGACAAGGTGCCAGGAGCTGAGAGCCTAACAGCCGCTCACACCCACCTCCAGGGTGCCCGCTGCCTGCCCTGTCTAAAGGAATAGCCCACCCCCCATACAAAGACTGAGCTTAGCCTGAGTCCACTCATTGCCAGGCCTGCCTTTTGGGGCACTCGGTCTCTCCCTTTTCCATCCTGGGCCTGGCACACACTGGGATGGGCAAGGTCACTGGGGGAGTAGGCAGGTTTTAGCACCCCTGGCCTTCTGATCTTATGCTATTTCAAAAGATCCATTTCTAGACACTTCAGAAGTCAGAAAGTCTGAGTCTTTGCTGGAATTTGTTGGAATGTATTAGTTGCTGGTGTGGGGCTGATGCTGAGCCCGTTATCTTACAAGCCCAGGACTCTTAAGAAGCCAGCAAATACCCTTTCTAGACTGACATTCGGAGGCACAGAGGAGCCTTTCTTTGAATTGTCTTTCCTTTTTCCATCTAATAGATGATATGTAATTTGGATAGAGACATCACTTTATTTTCCATTTTCAAGTTCACATTGGATTATAGCTAATCTTTTGGTAAAAAGGCAGTGCACGTGTATCCTTGGAGGCAGAAAATTCAGAAGACAGTTTCCAGGGCATCTTTTCCAACATGTTCAGTCCGTTCTCCATATCTTTTAACTGGAGCTGTCAGTCTGCTGTGGGGCCCGTCTGCCCACAAGCCGGTGCTGCTGTCGCCTGCCTCCTTCCACACTGTCTGCACAGGGGTCCCATTCAGGGCCCCCACCCAGGACTGTGCGCATGTGCAGCTCAGTACCAGCCATGAGGCACCATTCCAGGAGAACCCAGACCTCTGTATCAGACCCAGACGCAGTCCACTCAGAGAAAACTGTCCCCATCTCCAGGCTAGAATTCCAGAGACTTCCCTCTCCTCATGACCGAGGTCACTCTTCACCAAGTCCCGGCAAGTCTTCTGTCCCGTTCTCTCCGTGCTGTCTCCTCATCTGCTTTAGCATGCACAGCCCCATCCCCTGTGACGCAGGCCTACCTCTGCACATTCATCGGAGGCTGCTCAGCAGAGAATGTATGGCAGGTGCTTATAGCCGACATGAGCCGTGCTTTCCTGTCTGACCTCGGGCGGGGCCCTCCCCAGCCTGCCTTCTACGTCTCTCCCCAGCCTTGTTCTCTGCTGACCTCACGGGCCTCCTCTGCCCGGGCCAGGCCCTCCCCAGCCCTCACAAGCCAGGGCGGCCTCCTGGCAGGGCCGTCGTCATGCCCTGGGTGGGTACCGCCACCCTCTGGGGCTGACATTTTAGGCTTCTGTGTTAATACCACCTCGTTCAGTAAGGGATTCTTATGTACATTTTCTGAGTACACCGTTGTAAGCTTGCGAGCAGGCCCGGACTCCTAACTTCTCTGGCTTCCCCCTGGTCCACAGTCTTCCTGGCTGATGGAGAAGCTGTCACCTGGTGAGGGAGAGTGACTCCCAATAGCAGGGCCACATGACGCTGACTGCCCCTCGTAGAGATCAGAATTTATTGTCAGAGAAGACACACATGCTGCCTTCGGGGACATGACATCACCCACGTTTAGGCTGGGGCCCCCGATAAGGTCTTACAGGCAGAGTTCACAGAGTCCGTACAAAGACCCTTCCAGTGACGCCTCTCTGAATGGCCTCCAGCCTCGGCATTACAGCTCTCACTGGCCCAGGACCCCTCTGTTCATTCTGATCCCCGTGTGTGCGTGCTGTCGTGACTGGGGACTTGTCCAAGAGTGGTGTGGGTCCCGGGGAAGCCCGGGACCTATGGGGTGACAGCCAGCAGAGACTTATCGGGGGCTTGGGCCCCCGGCAGCTGGAGTCCCAG
The DNA here is from genome assembly GCF_016509475.1 of Prionailurus bengalensis. Taxonomy (NCBI): domain Eukaryota; kingdom Metazoa; phylum Chordata; class Mammalia; order Carnivora; family Felidae; genus Prionailurus; species Prionailurus bengalensis. The sequence goes on from NC_057356.1 coordinate 24,476,321, forward strand.
GAGGGCCTCTGAGGGTGGGGCCTGTATCTCATCCACCAAATGCCTAGTGACCCTGGACCAGCCGAGAGTGGGCCCAGTTTTGCACATGGCAGTAGCCTGAGCCCCCACATTGCCCACGTGTCGGGCAGGGAGGCCCCCACTGAGCAGTGAGTGGTTGTCTCTGGTAAGGCTGCTGACCCATCAGCAAGGTCAGGGCACTGCCATCCAGGGCAGCTTCCCGGGGCCACCTCCACCTGCAGGGCTGGCGGGGGGGGGCCCTCAGCGTGGCCACGGTGGGTGGGGACTCCCACCAGGCCCAGGGGACCCCCAAGCCCGCAGGCACCCGGCCCTCCTCGCCTCCCTGGGCCCACCCAGAAATTCATCACACAGTGTGACACAGCCCACTTCCTCCTCCCTGGGTTGTACAGTGATTCCTTTACCCCTTCTTGGGAAATAGCTCTTAAAGTGAACAGCAAGCAAATTGGCCTAATAGTTTTTATCTCTGCTTTCTTTCGATGCATCTAGAATTTTTAAAAAGTGAAAGAGCCACAGGGGGTTTGTACGGACTGAATGTCCCGCCGGGCACATGTCACTTTGGGTTAGCTGAGTGCCTTCTGCAGCCTCGGTCGAGCGCCCACAGCAGCACGTCAGACGGATTAGGCGCGCACATTCACTCCTGCGGAGCACAGGCCAGCGGGGGTGGGGGTGACGGGCGTCTGGCTGTGACTGTCCCCAGAGCCAGGGCCAGGGCCAGCCGGCAGCCGGACGCCCCGTGCTCTCTCTCAGTCTTCTCCCCGAGTAGGCTCCGAGTGGCGTCCCCTTGTGTGGCAGCGGCCTTGGCTTTGTCTCTGTTCACACTCAGCCTGGGCCCAGTAACGGTGTCACAGAGGAATCACGCCTACACTGCTCTTAGGGTTTCCGGACCAACGTGGCATCCTCTGGCCTGGCCCTCGGTGGTAAATGACTCACAGGGCTCTTTCTGGAACAATTCCCTGCCTCCCATAGACCTACTGGGGCCAGTCCTGGTCTTCGTGGGACATCCCCCTCCTTGACTGGTGACCTGGTCTCTCACCCTGCCCTGCCGACTTAAAAAGACCGGCCCCCTGGGGCGCCTGGGTGGCTCAGTCAGTTGAGTGTCCGCCTCTTAATTTCGGCTCAGGTCATGATCCCAGGGTCATGGGACTAAGCCCCGCGTCGGACTCTGCGTTCCGTTTGAGATTCTCTCTCTCTCCCCGCTCTGCCCTTCCCCCGCTCGCATACACTCTCTAAAAATAAAATAAAACACAGGACTGGCTCCCAACCTCCCCCTTGGGTGGGGCCCGTGAGGCGGACAGAAGCCCCCACAGGGTGGTGCTCCCGTGGGCAGCACCCCAAGCCACCAGCCACGCTCCCCACATGGACGCTTTGGGCCTGCCCGGTGCTTCCTGGGTGCATCCGTGTACGTGGCTCGGCAACGCCCGGTGCAGGCAGGTCCCCACCTGCCGGGCCCCGGCTCAGGTGTCCACGCTTCCCAACAGGGCCTGATGCACTCCAGCGGCCCTGTGGGCCGGCACCGGCAGCTGGTCCTGGTCCTGGAGGGGGAGCTCTACCTCATCCCCTTCGCCCTCCTGAAGGGAAGCTCCTCCAACGAGTACCTGTACGAGCGCTTCGCCCTCATCGCCGTGCCGTCCATCCGCTCCCTCAGCCCGCAGGCCAAGGTAAGCCTCGTGCCCGCCGCGGTGCCTCGTGGTGGGGTGGGCGCCCGGAGGATGGTCTTCCTGGCCAGCCTGGGCTCCTGGGAGTTAGGGTGTGATACCTTCACAATGTTAATGTTGTTGTTTGCGGCCCGGTAGGTTGCCCTGGGAGTAGATCCGTCCGGAGGTCGGGGGGCAGCCCTCCTGACCCCTGACCGTCCTTTGCTGTCCCAGGAAGCCGTGATGTGTGTCATTTCTCTCCAGATGTCTTTGCCTTGACATCAAGGTTGGGAGCTACTCGGAGGCACCGGGTCAGGCCCGAGGCCAGGCTGAGTATCTGAGGAACGTGGTTTCCCCCAGCGCCCCCGACCTCATGCTGACCGGGCGCTGAGTCTGCCCACGGCGGAGGGGCCGCAGACAGGGCTGGCGGACACATGAGATTACCGTCAAGTGGAAATGGGTCTCACAGGCCAACGAAAGAACTGAGCACAAACGAGGTGGCTTTCAGGGGACAGACAGGGATTTGGGTCTCATTCCGCACAAGAGTCAGTGTGAGAAGCGATGTCCACAAAAATCAAGAGGGCGACAGTAGGCCATCCATAGAGTCATGGGTCTCACCCCACAGCCACCCTCCGCCCGCCCGCCTGATGGGAGAGCCTTCCAGCCAACCCTGATCCTCTTCCCCTTCTCCAAACCCGCAGACCCTCACGGCCCCCGACCCGCCAGGCACGCACTCTGGTGGCCCAGCTGCCCTGCCCAGTCTTCAAACTTGAAAATGGCCTCAAGTGCTGGCGCTCTCAGAGCCCCACAGAGCCGGCTCAGACGGGGCCCCTCCTAGTGGGAGAAAGTGGCTCGTTTAGGAACCCAAACCCCACGCCCTGGGTGTGGACAGCCCCCTTGGGATCTGCCTTCGCCCCTGTTGACCTTGGTCATTGACATGGTTCAAACCAGGTCAGCTTCTGCCTCGTGGGGCTTGGGACACCTTAGTTGTTTGACCGTTTTCGGTGGCTGGATTGTAACCTTCTCACGGAACAGAATTAGTTCGAAGTGAAAGAAATTATTTCCTCTGAGTATTTTGTGTGGCCGTGGCCGACTCTGAACCCCAGATGCGAAGGGAGCTGGCCCCGTTGGACACTGTCACGCACGGAGGGCCTCTCGCTGCACCTGCTGCCAGAGGCACCCTGAGGGGCAGAGGCGGCCCATGTTGAGAGAGCTTCGTGCTGATGACAACAGTGAGCTGGCTGTTTGCCACCGTAGCCAGGAAGAGGGAGAGGCCCGTCTCCTGCCTGACGCCCGGCAGGCGCTTCTCCTGCCGAGTCCGAGGTATCCACCTAGTGGAGCCACCAGCAAGTTATTCTGAAATAACTTGATACTTGATGTTTCCCCCACAGCATCGAAAGGCACCTCTGGGGGGCAACCAGAACTTCGCTGGACTTTGTGTGGTTTTATTTTATTTTTTTAATTTTTTTAACGTTTATTTACTTTTGAGACAGAGAGAGACAGAGCATGAACAGGGGAGGGGCAGAGAGAGAGGGAGACACAGGATCCGAAACAGGCTCCAGGCTCTGAGCTGTCAGCACAGATCCCAACACGGGGCTCGAACTCACAGACAGTGAGATCATGACCTGAGCCGAAGTCAGACGCCCAACCGACCGAGCCACCCAGACGCCCCTGTGCGATTTTATAATTCAGTGATGTTTCTATTTTGCAGCACAGGGAGCAGAGGCCAGCCGTGATCTCTCCAGTACAGAGTGTGTTAAGTTAGCCCTGGCTCCGCCGAGACTGACTTGCCTTTGGTCACTCCCAGAGCCCTGACTCCTGGGGAATGAGTGTCCCCCTTATTTCAGGGCCCGCAGGGAGGTCTGCGGGAGTGAGACGCGTGGGGCAGGCGGGCACCACATGCCCTCACCTCCTGCCCCTGGCCCCCCAGGGCTTCACAAATGGGAGAGGCCCTTTCTCCCATCCGGTCCCAACTGTCAAGAGCTTGTCACATGGAGAATCACTGTGTGATTCTCCGTGAGATGAGCACCCGGGTCTAAAAGGTGTGGAACGTTTGAGTGAACGAGGTCAGTGGGGGAACAGGTGCAGCTGAGCTGGGCCTAGCCCTGCACTGCCCGGAAGCCTGCGGCTGAGCCGGCTGCCGCCACCGGGGCAGTGGGCCACCGTCTGACGGGTGGCCCGCTGGTCTGTCTTCCCTCCCTAGTCTCACCTGAGGAAGAACCCGCCCACGTCCTCCAGCTCCACGTCCATGGCGGCCGTGGTTGGTAACCCGAAGCTCCCGCCGGCGGTGATGGACAGGTGGCTGTGGGGGCCGATGCCGTCGGCTGAGGAGGAAGCCTACATGGTGTCAGAGCTGCTGGGCTGCCAGCCCCTGGTGGGCAGCGTGGCCACCAAGGAGAGGGTCATGAGCGCCCTGACCCAGGCCGAGTGCGTCCACTTCGCCACCCACATCTCTTGGAAACTGTCGGCCTTGGTCCTCACCCCCGGCGCTGACGGGAACCCGGCTGGCGGCAAGAGCTCCTTCGGCCACCCCTACACGATCCCCGAGTCCCTGCGGGTGCAGGACGACGCCAGCGACGGGGACAGCATCTCGGACTGCCCGCCCCTGCAGGAGCTGCTGCTCACGGCCGCCGACGTCCTGGACCTGCGGCTTCCCGTGAAGCTGGTGGTCCTCGGCTCCTCTCAGGAGTCCCACAGCAAGGTCACGGCGGACGGGGTCGTCGCGCTGACGCGGGCCTTCCTGGCTGCCGGCGCGCAGTGTGTCCTCGTGTCCCTGTGGCCCGTGCCTGTGGCCGCTTCCAAGATGTTTCTCCACGCCCTCTACTCATCCCTGCTGAACGGCCTGAAAGCCAGCGCTGCCCTGGGGGAGGCCATGAAGGCGGTGCAGAGCAGCAAGGCCTTCTCGCACCCATCCAACTGGGCAGGTAGGAGCACGGGCCGCTGGCGGACCCCGGGGCTCGGTCCTCACGGCCAGCCCCGGGCTGGGGGTGAGGAGGGCAGCGCGGGGCCCCGAGGAGGCACAGGGAGAGGGCGGTGTTTGCGGAGACTCTGGCCTTCTGCCAAGTCAGTCATTTACCCCCACGGTGTTAAAGTGGTCTTTTTGACGAGGGAGCCGCAGAATAGTTTGCCATTGGAGCGTGAGGGTCGACCTTTCCTGACACGTACGTGTATGCTGGACGACCCATTTTATGACACCTTCACGTGAAGTCCCTTGAGGGACTGTAGGAAAGAGCCGTGTGGTAGAAGGACCCTGGGTTTGGTCATCGGGAGACCTGGGCTTGACCTAGCCCCACGCCTGGGCTCTGTGACCAGAGCCTCACCCTTCCTGGAGCTCAGCGCCCTCACTGGTCACAAGAGGGTGAGAACTCCTCGTCCGTGTGTGGACCGTCTGAGGGGGCGGGTTCAGTGTCTGTGCCACGTGTGCTACGACAGCACGTGCTCTGGGCGGGCCTGCCATGGGCTCGGAGGTCTGGGAGTGAGGGGACAGTGTCGTCTGTGACGTCTGGTCACAGGTGGGACAGGGGCTGACCTGGGGACCCTCCCGTGCAGGAAGCCCTCCCCGACAGACTGCCAGCACGAAGAGTCCGCCCCCCCGCCCCCCAGCCTCACCCAGCAAGGGCCACGTCGCTGACGCACCCCACGATGTGTCAGCCTGTGGCTGTCTCTCAGGGGCGGCCCCTGCACCTCCCAGGACACTCCAGAGCAAAGGCCAAGTTCCCATCAGTGCCGTAGCAATGGGACCGACCTGTAAACAGAGTGTCTTAGTCTCGAGAAACAGAAATGCCAAACACACCCCTTTCAAACATTTATATTTCGTTTTAATCCACATATACGTTTAAAAACCAGGAACAAGATGGCTTTCGCCTCACCCTTCCTCTCCAAATAAGTCGGGTTTGTGTCTGCTGACAGGGGTGGTGCCATCTTGCAAAGGAGGGGAGGCCCGAGGCGGAGCCGGGGGCCCGCACCCCGGCAGCGGCGAGGGCCAGCGGTGGTGCCCGGCCACCGAGCCGTGTTGTTCAGAAATGGAAACATTTGCTTGCTTCACGCAGCGGCACAGCCGTAGCGTTTTGCTAAAAGGCGTTTGGAAAGAACAGGACAGAATCTACCGTTTCCTCATGCAGCTGAAGTTCCGCGAGGGGAGGGCCGGGGGCCGGGCTGTGTTGTTCAACTGCTTCCCCACCGGGAGATGCGGCAAGCAGGGCCGGTGGCGGCAGCCCCATGACGGCTGGCGGCACTGACGTCTGCTTTTGTGTGCTCCCCACAGAGGGGCTTGGGCCCCCGTGCTTGGCGCTTCTTCCTGACAGGACCCTGCGCCTCTCTGGGGGATCCCTCCCCCGATCTTCCCAACGTGTTTATGGATGTGGCGTCTTTGTCCTTGTTTTAGCGTTGGACAACACACGTCACCGCTCAGTGCTGGGGACAGCGGTGTCTGAATGGTGCTGCCCTGCTCACCTTAAAAACAGCCCTGCCTCCTTCGCGCCCTTGGAAATCCCCTTTTCTCCATTATCTGGGGGCAGCTTGGTCCTCAGCTTGCTTGGTGGCTTGAGGAGACCCCTCCGTCCCTCCCCCAGGCACTGCGTGGGTCCCCCCACCCCGGCTGCCTGCTCGTTCCTACGGCTAGAGAAGGGTGCCTCCTGCCCCGCGGCTGGTGGCCCCGTCCCCGGGCATGTTCCAGACAGACACAGGGGTGTCTCCGGTGTTCCTGGGGATGGTGGCCAAGCCAGGGAAGGGGTCCCGGGGGCCCGGCCCGTCAGCCCAGGGACCCCCACGGCCTCTTCTGCCCTCACTTCCTGTGCAGCAGGAGGACGGAGGCACTTCCCCGAGTGCCCACCACTCCCCGAGCAGCGAAACAGTATCAGTTCCTAAAAGGGAGGGGACAGAAAGGCACCTTAGGGTCCCCCGGTGAGTTAGACATCCCCGCCGTCAGTCCTTCCGCTTTGCCGCGCGGGCCCCTCTTGGCCCGGGCGGCTGTGAGGTACCGAGGGGAGGGCGGGCTCAGAGACGCCCTCCTTGGTTCTCTGCAGGGTTCCTGCTCATCGGGAGCGACGTTAAGCTCAACAGCCCCTCGTCGCTCATCGGCCAGGCCCTCACGGAGATCCTCCAGCACCCGGAGCGCGCACGGGACGCCCTGCGAGTGCTGCTGCACCTGGTAAGCGCCTCACCCAGGCTCCCGGGGGCAGACGCCCTCGAGAGGAGGGGAGGCTGTGGCGTTTCCCTGGCACCGGGGGACACGAGCAGGTGGAGGGGGCACCGTCCCCTCAACCGGTTGAGCCAATTGGTCGAGCGGCAGGCACGACCCGTGTCCTGGGCACGGCTGTGGCAGTCTTTGCCGAGGTCCTGGGGCCCATGTCGCGGCTGCTTCTGGGCCATGTGGCTTTGGGCAACTCGCCTGGCTCGCTGAGCCTCAGTTTCCCCATCCGGAAGGGGGGATAAAACTGAATTTTTCAAGGTCATCAGGAGGATTAGAGAACAGGTGAGTAGCTGGAACAGAGTAGGGTCCTAGTGGCTGAGAGGTGGTATTTTAGAGTCAAACGGCACGGGCCTTCCCTGAAATTTGGTTGGAGGAAGAGTCCAGCGCTGACCCTGCATTTGGCCAATCCCAGCCTCTGTGGGGCCGGCGCAAGGGTATAGACAGAGGCCCCACATCAGCGTCCACACATTTAAAAGTTATACATCGGGCCAAGAAGCAGTGACACGACATCCCTTCCGCTCTCCCACTTGGTAACCTGGAAGGCGGCTTCTAACAATTTAGAACCGTCAGCCTCCATGGAGCCCTGCAAAGGGAAGACCGGCCCCACCCCAGCCCGAGGGGTCCGCGTGGGTGGACAGTCCATGCCACATCCACGCTCTTTCCAGACCCGATGCAAACAGCTGCCCGCTGCCACCCCAGAGGACAGAGGTGCACACGCCGTGGCTCTGTCCAAGCTCGAGAGAGAGGACGTGGGGCCCTGGGATCCACACAGGCCCTGGGAGCAGGCTGGCGGCTTTGAGCAGGGAGCTTACTTTGGGGGCCGGGTTCCGGTGGGCACGTCCGCTCAGCTGGGCATGCTTATTGCCCCCATGGGCCCGGGGCCCGGGCGGGGCGCTCAGTGCGATCCTGGTGGTAGGTCGGTCCTGTACGTTTCCTGAGCTCAGGGTCTGCCTGACATCAGTGTGTGGCCAGGTAGGAAGGAGGTCACCTGCAAACCCCAGGCGGCCCACGGGCCAGACTTGAGGCAGCCCACACCGCCTGCTCCAGGGTAGCTGAGCTCACTGCTCTGAGAATTTGGGGAGACTCTCCTGGCTGATTTGGACCTGTGCCTGGAAACCGCACAGAGTGATTCGGCTGCTTGGCTTAGGACCTTCTCCGGCCCCGTCACTGCCCCCACCCCCGAGTCCCCTCCTTCCTTGCTGCGGTCCCCAAGCTGCTTTTCTGAGAGAACCGAAGTGCCCTCTCTACCCCTTTGGCTTTCTTCTCCCAGACCAGGCTTGGAGCCAGAGCCAGGTCTCTCTGCTCCCCACTCAGCCCTGCCTCAGGCACATTTAAGGGCTGTCTCTTCTTTCTTGGCTTCGTTTCCCAGGGTGAGTACAGGGGCCATGGGTCAAGTTCACCAGCCCTTGCCTCCTAACTACCCTGGGTACCCCCTGGGCCCCAGTGGGCAGCATGTCTCCAAGCCAGCTGGTTGTCCCGCCCAGGAACACTCCTGTCCTGCCTGTGAGGTCAGTTCCCAGCATCCCAGGGTCGTACTGTGAGAAAATTCTCAGGTGACATCCTGGACGGCTCTTCTGCCCCTCCAGTGATGGCACACGTGCCCCGGGGCACACAGGATCTCTGGAGGGACGGAGCTTTCCCCTAAGGAGAGAAACCTGCGGGGAGGCCAGAGGCTGTGGGAGGTGCTCACGGGGAGAGCGGACTCAGTAGTGACTGGACACACTGAGTCCAGCGTGTGCCAGGCATGGCTTCGGCCCTGGCGGGTGGGAGGGGGACCTGAGGTGGAAGGGGAGGCATAGGTTCTAGAGGTCACTGCCGAGGGACGAAGGGGGAGTCAGGGGCACGGGGAAGAAGGGCGCCGCCAGCCAGAGCCCCGCGATGGGGACCACTTGCTGTGTGTGAGGTGTGTGGGCCAGCGAAGAGGGTTCGGGGGCCTGAAGGTTTGTCCTAGTGGTGGGGCACCGCTACACGGTTTGAGGCAGGCCTGAGAGCGGGTTTTAGATGAGTCACTTGAGGGTCTGTGGGGGAGAGCCAGGAGCAGAAGAGTGGGCTCGGGAGGGGCCAGAATTCTTCCGAGTCTCCCGGCCCTCGTTGGCGTGGACCGGAACCTTCTTTCCCTTCGTGCCCTCCCCTGCGAGAAGCCGGGCTGCTGCCGCAGTGTCAGGATCCCCAGGCCTGGGCGCCCAGGGGGCAGCAGGCAGCCGCGTACTGGCTTCACGCCTTAGGCTTTGTGTGTCCCCAGAGCCACCAGGAGAGAAACCAGGGCTGGCCCCTGCCCCTGCCCGGAGTGGCGCTTCACTCCCCGTCGCCCTTGCAGGTGGAGAAGTCCCTGCAGCGCATCCAGAACGGGCAGCGCAACGCCATGTACACGTCCCAGCAGAGCGTGGAGAACAAAGTGGGCGGCATCCCCGGCTGGCAGGCCCTCCTCACCGCCGTGGGCTTCCGGCTGGACCCCCCTGCCAGCGGCCTGCCCGCAGCGGTCTTCTTCCCGACCTCCGACCCGGGTGACCGGCTCCAGCATTGCAGCAGCACGATCCAGTCCCTGCTGGGTGAGCCTCACGGTCCCTGCATTCATAGGGATGCTGGCTCTCACAGCTGGAAAGGAGCGAGTGTCCCAAAACATGGCAGGGTCGCAGACACAGACCTCTCCTCACGTGGAGGAGATCTGAAATAGCAAAGCATTCTCTGCCCCAGCAGGGCACGGCCCTGGCTCTGCCTCTTCCTGGAGTCACATGGAGGAAGTCTGGGCGGACAGTAGCTGCCTTAATATTTCATTGGCAGCTCCGGATCTGACAGAGCTGTGTGGCCAAACCCCAGCATCAAGCAGGCTGCAGGCGCTCAGGGCTGACTTTTGTGTATCACTCAGAGGAGGTGATGCTGCCTGAGCCAGGGCTGGGATCCCAGGAATGTGACCACACACCTGGAGGATTGCAGCAGGGGCAGGACTGGCCTTTCTCTGAGCCCCTTCTCTCCTTTCTCAAGTCAGACATAGACTCACATGCCTGGCTGTCCCACGCTTTTGAAAATGCCACCGACGCAGAGTGTCTCAGGCTCTTAGCCTGGGGAGGGCTGTGAGTGCAGAGGCTCTTCTGGGTAACACGCACCTTCTTCTTGGTTTAGGTCTGCCCAACCCTGCCCTCCAAGCCCTCTGCAAGCTCATCACTGCCTCGGAGACTGGCGAGCAGCTCATCAGCCGGGTGAGTTGAGCTAGCTAGGGCGGCTGAGCCCAGGCCTGAGGGCCGTGCCAAGCTGGAAAGATGGGGTGATTTGGCCCTAAATAGGAATCTGCAAGTAACACTGTCTTTTGCTTTTTTCAGCCTTTGGGATTAGAAAGAAAAGGCGAGGGCTGAGGGTGAAACGGCCCCCCAGGCATGTGCATGCACAGGGGGTAGATGCTTGTGCTGTCCTCTCTGGGCACTGGGTTCCGAGAGCAGTAAGGCATCAAGGATGCCTAAGGGGCCCCTGTCCCCTGCAGTCTCAGGCCATTTCCTGAACTATTCAGTGGCCTCCTGCACCTTGTCATCCCCGACCGCCAGCTTTTTCTGCTGACAAGTGTTAGAGCCACATTCTCTCAGCCAGCAGGTGTAGGGCTAGCCTGCCAGGTCCACAACAGGTGTCCAGATCAGAGTACAACCCTGCCTGAAACAAAGTAGCCACAGCCGTGAACACAAAGTCAACTCTAATGCAAGATATTGGTTAGCAGGTTTTTTAAAATGTGCTTTCTTTGAAGGGAACGTAGATCTAATTCAGCAATCAGGAAGAGTCTAACTCTCGGTATCATGTAGGCCCTTCCCAACTTGTCCTCAGAGCTCCTGACCTTCCTACTGCCAGTGAGGGTCTGGAACAAGGGGAGGAAGTGACATGGTGAACCCCAGGGTGACCACTGTGTGTGGGAGGGCTTCCAGATGGTATAGCGACCATGAATTACACAGGACAGTTGTCTCTGGTCATCTTGTAGTGTAATAATTTGAAAAAACAATATATATTATTTATCAGCTTTCATATTAGATGTTAATGTTTCTGTGCAGAAATAAAGCTGTTCTGTCTAGGATTAACCTCTGAAAATCTGAGTGCCTGGAGCCCCCCACCTACCTGGGGTTGTTTCCAGCCCAGATCTGGAACACTGTAGCTCAATGACATGGCCCCTTCTTTAGTTCCTGCTCACTCTGCAGTAAGTGTGTTACATCTCCTTTTTGGAGAGAATCAGGAAGGCACTTCTAGAACATCCTGAACCCAGGAGGGCTGGAAGCCTGTGCTCTACAAGAAAGAGAACTCTAGAATTACATCTGCAGGGCAAGGCCGAGTCCCAAAACCCAGCTGCTTGATTTCTTGCTTTGGGTGGCATCACAGGGACTTTCTGCCTCCTATCCCGCTGGGCCCCAGGCACCATGTCCGGGGCTGCCCCCCATGGCCAGCAGACGGTGGATATTTCTTGAGTCACTCTGGAACCACAGACGTTTCTAGAGTGGCCTATACATGGCCTGTGCACCCCCTCCCCCCGCCTCCCACCCAAGTCCTGCCTGCTCTGCTCCTCTCCTGGCAAGGAAGGGCAGGGCCTGGCTACCCCTGACCGCGTCTGGCCTGGTGTGGCTGTTTGTTTTCCTGTGTGTCCCTGCTGACTCTCGCTCCTCTCCCCTCCCGGTCAGAGCCGCGGGCCTGGTGTGGCGCTTCCTAAAGCAGTAAGCAGCTCGTGTTGCATAACAACCTGTGCTTGAGTCTAAACTCTCTTCTTTCTCTCTCTTTTTCTTTCTTTTTCTTATAATCTGCTGGCCGAAGGCTGTTAAAAATATGGTTGGAATGGTGAGTAACTACTTTAAGTAGCAACTGTTGTCAGGTGAGCCCCTGCACCCGCCACCCCCGCGTCCCCCGGGCCCGCTGTGAGCTCAGGCGCACGTGCTGTGGGAGCCCCGTGCACCTGCCCACGCGCGCCCCGGGCTGGGCTGACCCCGGCCGCTGGCCACCACCTCGCGTGACTGCCCTCTTCCTCTGCTCTGGCTCCCCCTTTCCTGCTCCACCCTTCTTGTGTTCTTGATTTGACCTCTCAAGCTCCACCAGAACAGCAGGGGCGGAAGTGACTTTAAGTGACCCTGACCCGAGTCGCCACGGGCACTCGAATAGGTCGTGTGGGTTCTTCTGTGAGCGCTAAGGCTCTAGAACATACCTTCACCATGTAACTCGAGATCATCAAGAGGGTTCTAATAAAGACTAACGAGGGGGCCGGCCAGTCCTACAACCCACCCCTCTTCTAGCCCCCGAACCCCAGCACCAGTGCGCGGAGGGAAGAGGTGCGTCTGCCCTGACCTGTGACCCCACCCCCCTCCCCTGAGCCTCCCCAGAGGAGCCAAGACGGTAGGCGTGAGGTGCCATACAAGGAACTTCCAGTGCTGGGCACGTGTGAGGTCATTAGGGATGACAGCACCAGGTGACGCAGAAGTGATACAGGGGACAAATCGTAGGCGGGCTGGAGGGGACAGAGGCGCTGGGAAGGCGCGGGGCTAACCTGTTCTTGTCCCTCAGCTCCACCAGGTGCTTGTTCAGCTGCAGGCGGGCGAGAAGGAGCAGGACTTCGCCTCGGCCCCCATCCAGGTGTCCATCAGCGTCCAGCTGTGGCGGCTCCCGGGCTGTCATGAGTTCCTGGCGGCTCTAGGTAGGACGGGGCACCCTTCGCCCACGTCTTCACTCCTGTTTTTTAAAACCCTGTTTCTCCCAGTTTCTATTGGGGAAGGCTGGTAGATTCTTAGGGGTCTTTGTGTTTTCTTAGCTGTTTTGTTATGTAAAGATGGTTCAAAGATTCCAGCACTTTAGCCCAGTTTCCAAACAGCCCTCCAGCCTGGTTCCATCTCCCCTACCTACCTTTTGGTCTCATCTCTCATTTCTAGGCATCATCTTAATATAAACGCGCTAGCTTTCAGCACCATTAGGGATCAAGCCATGATTAAAAGCTAAAGAAAACAAAGTCACAAAATAAGGGTTTTAGGGTCGGTCTCTATCCTACTGTTGAAACTCCGTTAGATTTGTTAGATTTGGTGCTGGGGACCTAGAACTGCACGCACCAGGATTCCTGTGCACCCAGATGCTTTCTGTTCCTTTTGTGACACTGTAACATGGTGAGGCAGCTTGACATCATTGCTCCTTTACTAGATGTGTTTCTGGATACGAAAACCACAAGAGGCTGCAGGCTGCTCTCCTGTCCCACTTAAGTGCCTGTGTGATTTGCCCGGGAGCCATTCCCTCCACCAGCTTCTCTGCGAACGCCTGGGTCCTGTGAGGCAAGGTGCTAGGCTCTGGGGGTGCGGCACTGAGCAGAGGACCGTGCGCTCCTGGAGTTGTCAGCCTCGTGGGCAGATATGGTAGACACTTGGCCTAAGGGGAGCACCTTAGGTCACAGGCAGAAGCATTAGGGTCCTAGCGATGGCTGCAAGGGTAGGAGGCAGGGAGGCAGGTGGGTGTCTTCAGGGGGAAAGACCCAGGCAGAGGGAAGAGCCATCGGTGAGCATATGTGTGAGGCACCCATGCTGGTGCAGGAGGCACAGGGACAGATGAGGCCACGGGAAGGCCTTTGTCTGAACCTGAGGGAGTGGGGGTTCCGGAGGATGACACAGCTTTGAGTCACTGTCACGGGGACCAGGCCATCCGACATGGCAGAGCAGCCAGTCCTTAGGCAGTTTTCTTCTGCTTGTGAAACCTGGATATTCAGCATAAGGCCTCATTTATAACCCATTTTGCAGGTGACCTTTCCCGGCCCGCCTCAACTTAGGGCTGGCTCCATTTGCTTTTTTTGTTTTTTAATTATTATTTTTAATGTTTATTTATTTTGAGAGAGAGAGAGGGAGAGACAGAATCCCAAGCAGGCTCCATGCTCTCAGCACAGAGCCCGACGCAGGGCTCGATCTCACGAAGGGTGAGATCATGACCTGAGCCAAAATCAAGAGTCGGATGCTTAACCAACTGAGCCACCCAGGCGCCCCTGGCTCTGTTTGCTTTTAATGGGGGAACCCCCAAAGCCCCATAGGGACTCTGAATCTCTATAAGTCAATGCTCTGACATCCTTTATGATTTGTACTCTTTCTGTGGACTTAAAGCACAGTCTTCTTGGTATAAACATAACAAATTAATATCTAAGTAAATATAGTCAGTAGCAGTTAGCCAGGTCCACACTCAGGAGGAATCTCGTTTGACCTCTAGGACAGGCCTGTCCCTGGAGCAGTGACACAGGACCCAGGTGAGGGAAGACGGAGCCAAGACCTTTCTCTATAAAGGAAAAGCTGTCTTCCTCATGCAGGGCCCACACCTCCTCCCTTCAGTGTGGGTCTGACAGCCAGCCCTTCTCACTGGTGAACTGGATATTTCCAAGTGGATTGTTAGCTCTCCTCGGTGTTGGGAATTGTGGGTAATTTCCTACTTCCTGGCACTTTCCAAATCCACTGATATTCAAGGGGCGACCCAGTGTGCCTGGACTGGGACCGGAGGAGGAAAAGTCTCTGCAGGCTGGGCATCTGGACAAGTGACTCCCTCACTCTTGAGGGCTCTGAGGCACTGGGTGCCCTCTTTCCAGCCCTCAGCACCCAGCAGGAGCCATCACAACCCATCACAGGGCTGTTGGCTATTTACTTCAGTGCTGTTGGAGGAACCAAGTCACATCGTTCTGCTAGAAGTAGAGGTTTCTAACCAAAATCTTACATTTAATATGAATTAGTTATTCGCCCTGAAATACTGAGTTCTCGGAGACCTTCCTGCTGCTTCCAGGGACTGTTTATTTCTGAGTCCAGAGGGGAAAATGTCTCAGAGCAACCGGAAGGCCGAGGTAGCTCCTCGAGTGAACCGAATTCCCAGAGGAATTAGCGCCAGACCCGTATCAGAACCCTGGAGTAAGAATGAAAACGTAGACACCCTTCTGCTTTGGCGAACACTCGGCCATGACATGCACAGCATGCAGGCTATGGCAGATTGTACGTCAGAGGAGGGAAGGGCCCGGGATCACAGGTGCCTGCCCCATGGGCCGTCGGCACCAAGCGCTTCTGCGGTTGCAGGCGGCTCTCAGTGATCCGCTGCGGGAGGCTGGACGCGGACGTTGGGTGCTGAGGGCTCCGCGGGCCCTACATCCTGTCTGTGCACACAGCCTTTGGCCACGGCGTCTGCGTTTGGCTCCTTCTTCCCATGTGCCTCCCAGGGAGAAGTGCGCCAGGTGCCTTTGGGAGGTCTCTAATAAGTCTCCGTGCGCTGGTGGCAGCTCGGTAGCTCGCCTCCTGCTCGGGCGGCTCCTGCCCTTTGCTGTGCCCGCTCCACGTCTCAGTAGAGCCGTTGGTGTCAGGGAGCAGTCCCCCTGGACTTCAGCAGAACAAACAGCGCAGTCCCAGTGGGGTGGCTCGGCCCAGAAAGCAGACGCTCCATCGTCAGGCGCGCTCGTTTCCACGCCCTTGGTGGCAGACGCTGAGCACGTGTGAAGACACCGTCGGGGCCCTTAAGAAGCCTCCACCTTCCCGGGCACCAGCTTTAAGTGTTGGACCCCGGGCCGAATGGAGTGGCCGGTTTTTGTCCCTCTTCAAGTCTTTTTTCAGTGCACGGTTCTTGGAAGGAATGAGCCCGACTGATTGGGACCAGGGGCTCTCGGGAACACAGCTGAGGGTGGGAAAGCTGCCGGTGCTCCAGGACGGGCAGGAGGGAGGGAGCCAGGCCTCCAGGTGCACACTCTGCACTCGAGGGGGCCCCGCACCGGCACCCGGGGCCACCCCAGGCTGGGCGCTTGCTGAGGGGCCCGCGGGGCTTCCCGTGAGACCGTCCAAGGAGCCCCGCGGCTCTCAGCCTTTTCCAGACGTGGACTCTTCCCTACGGAAGCAGATGTTTACATTCTTTGCTCCCCTAGGGTTCGATCTCTGTGAAGTGGGTCAGGAGGAAGTAATCCTGAAAACCGGGAAACAAGCCAACCGGCGAACCGTGCACTTTGCCCTGCAGTCTCTGCTCGCGCTCTTCGGTAAGCGCCTCTCCCCCGCCGCCCCCTCCATGCTGCCCCCCGCGCGCCTGGGTTGCAGATGTCCGTGCCAGCCTGGCTGCATCTTGGGAAGGGAAGGAAAAGTGAATGTGTAGTTTTGGCATAAGTGTTCGGAACTGTCCAAAGGCAGTCAACACACCAACTCATGATCACGACACGTGGTAGAGACAAGGTGTCGCCTAGCGCGGTGAGGATGACACGCAGAGGATGGGACGAGACGGGGTGGCAGCTGCTGACTCAGGGAGGGGCGGGTCCCGGTCATTCATGCTGGAAGCAGCTTTCAGTCCCCTGGGGGCACTCTGCCTGCCTGCCACTCTCAGAGGGTGGTGCCTGGATGCTGGCAAGGATGGTGGCCCTGGTCTGAAGGCAGAATCAACGGGATCTGCTGAAGGGTGTACGTCACAGGAAGGGAGGGTCGCAGGCAATACCTTGTTTTGGGGAACAAACGCCACCTTTTGCTGAGACCTTGGAAGTGGCAGGAGGAACGGGCCTGAGTTCCATCTTGGACACGTTCAGTTCTGAAATGGCCATTAGACACCTGTGCCGACGGCTGGTTACAGGAGTCTGAAGTTCAGGGAGAGGCCGGCGGGGAGAGGACTGTGTCCTGTGATCACTCTGGGGTTCACAGTTTGCAAAAACGAGGAGGTCCCAGGAAGGAGTGGTCAGTGAGGGCAGAGAGCGACCAAACTGTGAACCTGGGCAGTGAACAGTGGGTTTGGCAGCATGGATGCTGCCGATAACGTTTACAGGAACGAGGGAGGGCAGAGGTTCCAGTGGAGGGGGTTGGGGGCGGGGGGAAGAAGGGGCTAGGGGAAGGGGGAGGAGGAAAGGCAACGCAGAGAGAGAGTGTAAATGACCCTGAGGAGGCTGCTGGAATCCAGAAGGTAGTGGCTGTGGGTTCAGGACAGGGGGCAGCACAGACGGCCCACAGGCCCCGCTCGGAGCACAAGCCACGACACTTACCCTTCCCGGCGGGACCTCGTTCCCCAGGATTCCGGGGTAAATTCAGATTGTGTGCACGCAGCACATCCACAGCCCCCAGCTAGCTCCTGCGCGTAAGGGGATGCTTGTGACCTTGAAAAAAACATCGAAGCCACAGAGAATTCTAACTGCCCTCTGGGCACTTATGTCTTGTCTCAGATTCTACCGAGCTGCCCAAGCGCCTCAGCCTCGACAGCTCGTCCTCCCTGGAATCTCTGGCCTCGGCCCAGTCCGTCTCCAATGCCCTGCCCCTGAGCTACCAGCACCCGCCCTTCTCCCCCACCGGTGCGGACAGCATCGCCTCGGACGCCATCTCCGTGTACAGCCTGAGCTCCATCGCCTCCTCCATGAGCTTCGTCTCCAAGCCCGAGGCGGGGTCGGAAGGCGGGGGCCCCCGCGGCCGGCAGGACTACGACCGGTCCAAGAACGCCTACCCGCAGCGGTCCACCCTGCCTCGGGGCCAGCTGTCCCCCCAGACCCGCCCTGCGGGCGGCAAAGATGAAGAAGAATACGAGGGCTTCTCCATCATCAGCACCGAGCCGTTGGCGGCCTACCCGGAAAACCGGAAGCTGCGCTTCTCGCCAGATCACAAGCAGTCCCGAGTGGGGACGGCCGGGGGCGTGAAGGTTTCGGTAAGCTCCAAGGGCAGCGTGAGCACACCCAACTCTCCGGTTAAAATGACTCTGATTCCCAGCCCCAACTCTCCCTTCCAAAAGGTTGGCAAACTAGCAAGTTCAGACACGGGAGAATCGGACCAGTCGAGCACAGAAACCGACAGCACCGTGAAATCCCAAGAAGAGAGCAACCCAAAGCTCGATCCACAAGAGTTGGCCCAGAAAATTCTAGAGGAGACGCAAAGTCATCTCATCGCGGTGGAGCGGCTGCAGAGGGGCGGCGGCCAGGGCAGCAAGAACAGTCACCCGGAGGACGGCGGCGGCCCCGGGCCCAACGGCGGGGCCGTCTTCAGGGCGTCAGAGACCAGCGCGTTCAGCAGGCCTCCCCTCTCGCACCCCAAGGGTCAGCCGTCACCGGTCACTGCTAAACCAAAGCCCCCAGCCAGAAGCTCGTCCCTCCCCAAGGTGAGCTCAGGGTACAGCAGCCCCACCAGCTCGGAGGCATCCGTCAAAGACAGCCCGAGCCAGCACGGGGGTCGGCCGTCGCCCGGCGCGGACTCCCACACCTCCCTCCCCGACCAGCCTCTCTTTAAACTCAAGTACCCCAGCTCTCCTTACAGTGCTCACATTTCCAAGTCGCCGAGGAACGTGTCCCCCAGCTCCGGCCATCAGTCTCCTGCCGGGAGCGCGCCTTCCCCGGCCCTCTCCTACTCGTCGGCCGGTTCTGCCCGCTCCAGTCCCGCCGACGCCCCCGACATAGACAAACTGAAGATGGCAGCCATCGACGAGAAGGTGCAGGCCGTGCACAACCTGAAGATGTTCTGGCAGAGCGCACCCCAGCATTCCGCGGGACCAGTGAAAATATTCCGGGGCCCCCCTGGGACGATGACTTCCAAAAGAGACGTCCTCAGTCTCCTAAATTTGTCTCCTCGGCACAACAAGAAGGAGGAGGGAGTGGACAAGCTGGAGCTTAAGGAACTGTCCATGCAGCAGCCTGGAGAAACGCCACAAAAAGCGCCTCCCAACGGCCACTGGCGCACGGAGACCACGGCACTGGGCACGCTGCCCCTGCCCGCCGGCCCGCCCGCACCGGCTCCCGCCCGCCCTTTCAGACTTCCCTCTGGCAACGGCTACAAGTTTCTGTCCCCGGGGAGATTCTTCCCCTCCTCCAAATGCTAGAGCGCGTCTCACAGCCGCGGGCTCGGGCTGCAGCAGCCGCCGAGACAGGCGCACGCTCACGGGCCCACGCCCGCCCGCACACTGAGCGCGGTGGCCCCACCAGCCACGTCTCGTTGGGTGCTCCCTCGGGGCGTGGGCCGCCGCCACACCCCCCGCGCCCCCATCCACGAGGCCAGAGGCCACCCTGGGCCAGAGCCACCACAAGCCAGAACTTCCCGTGGTGTCGGTACCGGAGGCTCGTGGAATCTTCTACATGCTTCACCCAATGTTTACCTTGAACTCCCTGCTTCTCATCTCTGATGTGACTCTTCCACAGGATTTTTTTTTACAAAACGGTCATGGTTCTGGGTGGAGAGAGGAAAGGGAGCACATATTTTGCTAAGAGGCATATATGCAGTACCTTTTATACACAAATACAAATAGAGCTTTTTTTAAAGGCTTTCAGGTGCTGGTTGGGGGAGGGATATATAAAATCTAAGTTGAATTCTACATGAAAGTGTGATATTAGCCAAAAACAGAATGGTTTTTAAAATGCCAATGATTTGTAATTAAACTGTAGCAATTCTGGTCGAATGATCGCATAACATCACAGTAGCAATGCAATAAACTCACTGTCCAACAGCACTTCCGTCCTGAACTCCACAAACGTCCTTGGGGCCCCACTGTCAACCAAACTTGAATTTTCTAAAAAAATTTTATGTAACTCTCTTCTCCAGGCATTTTAGAACTATGCAATTGTGATTTAAAATGCAACTTTGTGCTTTGAAAACATTATTGACCTTTTTTGTACATGGATAAACAACTTGGTTTTATTATCGATAGTACTTTGCATTTATAGCTATTATTTTTAAAAAGCTCAAATTTTTTAAAATGTCAAATTTTGAATAGTCATCAGTAAGTAATTATCAAGTTTGCGGGGGAGGGGGGAGGTTGAAATTATTCAGTTTCCTTGTAAGCAAAAAAAACAAAAAACAAAAAAAAAACAAAAAAAAACCACAGCTAACTAGATTTAACCAGAATGGAACTTCCAGCTCCTATTCCCTTCGGCAGCTGCTTTAATTTTATTCTCTTTTCCCAACTCCAGGCCTCTGCCACCTCTCCCATCTAGAGCTGTTCCCGGGCTCCCGCAGCCCCAGCTCCCCATGTCTGTGAGCGGTACCCTCAGCGTAGCGGGGACCGCCCCCTCCCCCCCCCCCCACATTACACTTTAATGTCCACAGCCTAAGAAGTGGGGGGGCGGCTTTTGCTGGGATTTACATCCAAACGGTTGCTGAGCAGGGAAATAGACATTCCTGAAAGTGTTGTCCTGAACAAACAGGGTAGGCATCTCCTACAGCCGTGACCTTACGCCCAGGTTCTCGTCAGCAAGGCTGTAACAAAAGACAGTCTAGGTGGGGGTAAGCATTGACTTCTAAAGAAAGAGATGAAATGCTAAAAATCACACTAGGACCAACTTTAGTTGGAGAATTTGAATACACCTCTTTTACAGAATTCTAAAATTAAAATCCTCCCGCCCTCCCCGTGGGGAGTGTCACACTGAGGTGGGCGGCCACTGGGCCCGCGACACCTGGAGTGGACGTGAGAGGCGTGGCGGGAGGGGCACCAACATTAAGACCCCCAAGTAGAGTCTCTAGCCTCAGGTAGGATCTCACTTTCTCAGCACACACTGACCGCTTGCCCTGTCACTCGGTGAACCCTGAAGAGAGGGAAGGAGACTATTTCCTCGGCGCGTTACTCCCCCCTGAGCCCCATCATAGGGCCTTTTTCGCCTTCACCCCGACAGACAGCAAGGGTGTCCCGTTCGCGCCCTGACCCCGACACCGGAAGACAGACACTTCACGAAGAAGCAATCACGAGGTTCTGGGTGTCAGGAGGGAAAAGCCAAACGGTAATAGAAGTCCCAGAGTAGCCAATGAAAGCAAGTTCATAGCACTGTGCATTTAGATAGTGAAATCAGGTCCCCACAACAAACACAACACCTCAGAGTAAATTTCTGAATCCCGATGTAGATAGTCAGGCGGTTCCTTTCTTAGCCATCTCCGCCCTTTCCCAAGTGCCGAGCGGCCCCGGAGGACCGGCCTGGGGTGTGTGCTCCCCGTGTGAGCACACGCACCCCCGTCCACCTCCAGTGCACGCCCCCTACCACCCAGACCGCTTTCCGTGGTGATCGAGCCGGCTAGGAGGTCTCGTGGACCCTGACCCGGCGTTAGTCGTAACCACACTATTGTTTTAGGTTTCGTGTCGAAAAACCAAATGGTGTACGTGACCTTCTTTTTTTTTTTTTTTTTTTTTTTTTTTTTTTTTTTTTTTTTTTTTTTTTTCCTGTCCTAGAGCTAAGCTTCAATGAAGGAAAGCTTAACATGATGGAACAATAAGGACCAATCTAAAAATCACTGTAGAATCGCCACCTGCTTATGTTTACTGTCTTGGTGTTTTCTTTATGAGTGAAATGGATGTCAAGTCACAGGAGATTTTTCAGGCTCCTCCACGGGAAAAAAAAAAAAAAAGTATGCACTTAAAAGTTATGTGAGACTGTAAAATTCACAGATTTCTTTGTACAGATCAGGGGTTCGCAGACCGTGACCCACAGGCTGAATCTGGTCGGAGGCCTCGTTGTTTATAGCCATGAGATAGCAATGGATTTCACATGTTTAAATAGTTATAGAAGTACCTCCATAATATTCTCGATTTTGCCTCTTGGCCCACAAAGCCTACCATACCGGATGCCTGACCTTTTAAGAAAAAGTTTGCTGACTCCTGGTGCAGGAGACAGAAAACACAATTAGAATGTTTTGTTTCTACAGTGTAGGGAACGTGAGTGTCGAGTCGTGGATAAAGTTGGCATGCATGGGAACCCTGAGCCATGGGGTAGAAGCAAAGGACTCCCGCACAGTCCGTGGCTCTTTGCCCCGCTTGGAATGATTCAACGGCTGTGGGTAAAATGAACAAAACCATCTTTTCCTTACCGTGTGCAGAAAGCATTGGATACATTTCGTTTTCAGCTCAGGAAACTGGAATGTCCTGCCCCCATCCTCCTCCATCAGATGCAGATACACTGAGCACAAGCAATAAAATCTCCCTCCTTGGCATGACCACAAAGCAAGGGGTAGATCCCATCTGAATTCTCACCGGTTGGCGAACTTGTTAATAACCAAGTCGAAACACCAGGACAAAATGAGCTACTGAAACTTAACGTTTTGATCCGCCTTAGCGTGTAGTGAAACGAAAATGTTGTCACTTCATCCTGTTTGAAAAACATCGTGGTCCACTCTGATCCTCGCTGGGTCTCAGCAGGACACACTGTCCTTGTCCCGCTCTGGCGTCCCAGTGAATCTCGGTAAGTGGTCATTGCAGCAAGTCCCCAGCACACGCCCGACCCTCCCCCCCACCCTACCCCTACCTCCGACCCCCCTGTCGCCTCCCACCGCCACTTGGTTAGTTACTGCTCAGTGTGGAAGAAATAGGGCGTGGTACTCCAGTTGCTTTCAGTAAGGAGGCAGAGGGTGAAAACTGTCATTTTCATCACACATTTTGTTGTTTCACCTGAAAGGATTGTTCACGTGGTTTGTGAGCTGGGCCCTTGCTTGTCACGGTTCTTTCAAAGATGTGAGGACACATGCGGTCACCTCTCCCCGCCTCAGACGCCTTCCCCGCTTGGCACTCGCCCCCCACCCCCTTGTATGCCGTGTTAGCCATCCTTGGCCTAGATGGACTTTTTTTTTGTAAATTACAGTTTCCAGATGGCATTAAACTTTTTATATTACGAAATTTACCATGTAAAAAGAACTTCATATTTTTATTGAGATTGTTAAGGCACTTGGCCTTCCTTTGTGATTTCAGTGTCTATTAAAGCATGAGTTCCCACGGTTTTAAGTGCTGTGTCTGAGTCACTTTCTGCACACATTCTGCGCTTTCCAGGTTTCCTTGCGGGACACAGAATGGCCCTGGGTCATTAACGAGCAGTCTGTCATTTTGGAGTCCTTATAAATACACTGTAGCCTCACGTTTGCCAGGAGGGGAGCCCAAGAGGGTGCACAGGACCTGCCGGTGGGTGGTGAATTAGAAGACTGAACGCCTCTGATCTGCGATCCCAGTCCGAGGACCAGAAAATTCCACAGTCGTGGACGTGTGCCGACAAACAGAGTTCACTACCACCAGACCCCTGTAACTAAAGAAACTTCCAAAGGAGGTATTCCAGAAAGAAGGAAAACAGTCCTACCTGTAAACGTCTGAGAAGCAGGAAGGAAGTGTGAGCAGCCAAGTGAGTGTGAATAAATTAAAGACAAATAGTGATTGTATAAACATTAACATCCTATACGAATAGCAACAAAAAAAATATCGGGCAATACTATGTAACACACGGATGTTAAAGTGCTATAGGTTGTTTGGAAGAGAAGAAAGCATAGACTATTTTTAGAGTAAGTTAAACACATGCTAGACACACAAATAGAAACAGAGGATTGTACCAAACTAGTTAATGGAGGAAAAAAATATTTTTGTTACACGTGCTGCCAGAGGGAGCACAGAAAAAAATATTTTTAAAACTTGGTTGATCTAAAGGAATAGAAAAAAGAGAACAACAGAAACCATTTTTTAAAAGCAGGACAAATGTAAGATGAAAGAAAACTACTAGCAATAAATGTAATCGAATGAACTGAATTTAACAATTAAAAAGGAGAATGGGGGTGTCTGGCTCAGTCAGTTAAGCATCCAACTTTTTTTTTCTTTTTTCTTTTAATTTTTTTTTTAATGTTTATTTATTTTTGAGAGAGAGAGACAGAGCACGAGCTGGGTAGAAGCAGAGAGAGAGGGAGACACAGAATCGGAAGCACGCTCCAGGCTCTGAGCCGTCAGCACAGAGCCCGATGCGAGGCTCAAACTCACGAACTGTGAGATCACGACCTGAGCCGAAGCCGGACGCTCAACCGACTGAGCCACCCAGGCACCCCAAGCATCCAACTTTTGATCTCAGCTCACCATATCATGATCTCTCGGTTCGTGGGATCGAGCCCCACATTGGGCTCTGCACTGACAGCATGAAGCCTCTTTGGGATTCTCTCTCCCCCTCTCTCCTTACCTCTCCCCATTGCACACTCTCTCTCTCGAAATAAATAAACTTAAAGGGGAATAATGATGGCAATATGCCACATGCTCTTTAAAAAAACGATACGCCACTGGACGCCTGGGTGGCTCAGTCAGTTAAGTGTCGGACTTCAGCTCAGGTCATGATCTCACAGTTCGTGAGTTCGAGCCCCATGTCAGGCTCTGCGCCCCTCCCCCACTCGTGCTCTTTCAAAAATAAATAAATGTTAAAACAAACAAACAAACAAAAAAACCCCAATATGCCTCTTTGGGGGGGAAAAAAAAACCCTACCAAAGCACAAGGCCCAACAGTTGACGATAAAAGATCAACAAAATAGAAAGTAAAAGGCACTAATAAAAACAAAGAAGATCCATTCT
This sequence comes from Prionailurus bengalensis, assembly GCF_016509475.1. Lineage (NCBI taxonomy): Eukaryota > Metazoa > Chordata > Mammalia > Carnivora > Felidae > Prionailurus > Prionailurus bengalensis. The sequence continues at coordinate 24,500,387 of NC_057356.1, forward strand.
CTAATGTTAAAAAACCTTAGCAGAAAGGCAAAATTCTAATTTGTATGCGGCGAATCATATCATTTCAAAATCGATCAAGTAAAACTGGGCAGAACTACGTGTTTGGAGGACAGCACTGTTATAATGGGATCTCACCTTCTGCTCTCAATCGGTGGATCAAGAACACAAGCCAGCAAGCCTACGGCAGGTTTCAATAACTCGGCAAACAGGCTCGTGAAACGTCAGAGAACCTGGTCTCTGCCAGGGGATCCACCTTCTTCACAAGAGCACATGGGACAAACTACGGAAACAGATCCCGGACAGGCCATGCAGCAAGTCTCAGCAAAGACTGAGGAGTCTGTATCCCGGCCTCCATGGGATGAGAACACAGCACCAAGTCAGCACCAATAAGAAGGCGAGAAGGTTCCAAACACTTGGGTATTTTAAAATGCACTAACAGAGCATGTGAACCATAGAAGTGAAGGGAGAAATAAGAAAATACTACACATCTAAGCCGATAGATGCCTCCAAAGCCACCCTGGGTGTTCGGGGGCTTTACTTTTATTGACAGAAATGTTTCTTACTTGTTTTATTCAAGACTGGAAGTTCTCACAGCGGACCACAAAGAATGTCATTTCCCCCCCAGTAAAAGTAAAATATATAATTTGATTTCTGTTTCCATGATTTTAGGAATATGTAAATTATAGAATAACTTAAGAATAAAATTAGGGGCACCTGAGAGGCTCAGTCGGTTGAGCATCCGACTTCAGCTCGGGTCATGGTCTCCCAGTTCATGAGTTCAAGCCCCACATCAGGCTCACTGCCATCAGCTCAGAGCCTGCCTCGGATCCTCTGCCCCCTCTTTCTGCCCCTCCCCCTGCCCGCACTCTCAAAAATAAATAAGATATTAAAAAAAATAAAATTAATTTAAAACCCCATAAAAATTAGTGGGATGCAGTTGAAGTGGCATTTCAAAGAAAAATGCGTAGCCCCTAACGGTTCATATTCACAGCTAGGGTTCAAAATATGTACCTGCACGAGCCCCAACCAGTAAGAAGGGGTGAGTGTGACCCTACTCGCGTGTACAGACATGTGTTAGGAAAGAACCCCACCACTGAGCTAGCCGACCGATCCAAGAGGTTAGCAAAAGAATGAACCCAGAGGGAACAGAAGAGAGGGGAAAAGAACAGAAAGAAATTAAAAAGCAATATAGAAGATTGAGAAGGGTGAAGTTTGCCAAAAAGATAAAGTACACTCACTGCTAGGAAGACTGGTTGTGTATGTGAAGACCGAAGAAGAAAAGAAAGAGAAAGTGGATGTAGCTCAAAGTGCTGCAGAGATGAAAACCTAAAATAATATGGGGCCCCCTGGGTGGCTCAGTCGGGGAAGCGTCCGATGCTTAGTTTCGGCTCAGGTCATGATCTCCGGTTCATGGGTTCCAGCCTCGAGTCAGACTCTGCACGGACAGTGTGGATCGAGTCTGCTTGGGATTCTCTCATTCTCTCTCTCTCCCCCCCACCCGTCTCTCTCTCCCCTTATCTCTGACCACCCCCCCCCACACCCCGCTCTCTCCCTCTCACACACACACAAAAAAAGAATAAACATTAAAATACTACGAACAGGGGCGCCGGGGTGGCTCAGTCGGTTGGGTGGCCGACTTCGGCTCAGGTCATGATCTCATGGTTTGTGAGTTCGAGCCCCGCGTCAGGCTCTGTGCTGACAGCTCGGAGCCTGGAACCTGTTTCAGATTCTGTGTCTCCCTCTCTCTGACCCTCCCCTGTTCATGCTCTGTCTCAAAAATAAATAAACGTTAAAAAAAGTTAAAAAAATAAAATAAAATACTACGAACAATTTTGTGCCAATATATGCGAAAATGCAAAGTAGCGCCTCATAAGGTTTAGGCCCACACACGGGGCGCAGAACGACGGACTTCGACTGCAGGACGACGGCGCCTTCACTGGGGAGGGAAGCGGTGGATTCCGCTCCAAAGCAGCGACCACGAGGGACTCCACACGGCACGGTGCCACACAGCTCTGCTCACTCGTACGTGTGCACGCTTCCATAAGGAATTCAAGAACGGGTCCAGTGTTTGCAACTGCACGACAATAAATTAGATTCTCTCGACTTTTAGGAAAAACATGAGAAGGTCTGGCGCAAGAAGGGAAAAATAAAGAAACCAAAGCCCATGAAGCTACAACAGCCATCGTGCCTCCTTGCCTTTTACCCGACTCTTCAGGTATCATTAGAGACTTCAAAACCGTACAGGCCCAGATGGTTTCACGTGTATCCCAGCAAACTTTCAGGGCCAGAAAAATCTCTTTTCAAATTGCTTCAGAAAACATAAAAATAATAAAAGATATTCACATCATTTCATGATGGTATTCTTTTTTTGTTAACTTTTTAAAGTTTATTTACTTATTTTGAGAGAGAGAGAGAGCAGGAGAGGGGCAGAGAGAAAGAGAATCCCAAGCAGGCTGCACACTGTCAGCACAGAGCCCGATGCGGGGCTCGAACTCACAAAGTGTGAGATGATAACCTGAGCTGAGAGGAAGAGTCAGATAACCGACTGAGCCACCCAGGCGTCCCTTCATGATGGTATTCTTTTTTTTTTTTTTAATTTTTTTTCAACGTTTATTTATTTTTGGGACAGAGAGAGACAGAGCATGAATGGGGGAGGGGCAGAGAGAGAGGGAGACACAGAATCGGAAACAGGCTCCAGGCTCTGAGCCATCAGCCCAGAGCCCGACACGGGGCTCGAACTCACGGACCGCGAGATCGTGACCTGGCTGAAGTCGGACGCTTAACCGACTGCGCCACCCAGGCGCCCCTGATGGTATTCTTAATTCCAAGATCAACAGTCTAAAAAAAGAAAGCAATAGGCCCATTTCATTTATGAATCTAGACATAAATATCCTACATAAAATACTGGCCATTAAATCTCTGTGTCTTTGAAAGTAGATCTACGGATTAGTTATTGGGGCATTATCAGTCTTGCTGACCGACACACTCATGGCATTGCTGAGGGGCCAGAGTCCTGACCCAAAGGCATCTGTACACACCCTCACGTATGGAAAACCAGTCGCCATCTGACTACGGAGAACAGGATTACCCTGAGAACTTGGATCGGCTGAACTCTATGGTTTACGTTGTCATTAGGCAGGAAGCAACTCTCTTATACTCCTATTATAAGAGCCATAAAATACCTGTCAATGTAAAGGAAACTCTAAGCCTTTCTACCATCTCTTAAGAACTCTACCCTATTACTGTTGAAGCAGGAATTGGCTTTAGTATAATCATCTACAGGGCAAATCTCGGGACGAAGGTTACCATGGCGCCATGCAAGGATTTACAAGCATGGCAGTGTGGTCCCTATTACCGTAGGAGACACGGTCTGTGGTCTCTGGTACTGTTAAAAAATGCTGCATATCCAATTGCGGAATATATGTCTTGTTAGATGTTTTCCTGGAAGGACAGAATGGGCCTCAAGGAAGATTTGGTTATGCGCTTGAGGACCTCAACTGAGAGCTAATACAATACAAAAGACAGGTGCAGGACTGTTTTTCACTACTGCAACTGCTTTAAAAAAATTCTTTTTTAACATTTATTCAGTTTTAGACAGAGACAGAGTGCGAGCGGCAGGGAAGGGCAGAGAGAGAGACACAGAATCCGAAGCAGGCTCCAGGCTCTGAGCCGTCAGCACAGAGCCCGATGTGGGACTCGAACCCACAAACCATTAGATAGTGACCTGAGCCAAAGTCAGACGCTTAACCGACTGAGCCACCCAGGCGCTCCTGCAACTGTTTTTTAGTATTGGTATTCCAATTCTTTATTTAGTCGCTTTGTTGTTTTTAACCTCAGAATTTCTGGGCATGGACCACAGCTTGATACCTTTCTCAGTTTAAAGCCTTTTTTACACACACACTCACAGTCTCTAATGATACTAAATAATGGTAAACAGCAGGGAACTGACAGGCTAAGTCTGAATCCACCCCACCAAATGAGGTTGAAACATCTGGATCTGAATACATTAAAGGGACAAGTTAACACTGAGGAAGCCCTTTGCCTCTCAAATGAATTTGTATCCAATCTCAAGATATTTATGAAATTTGTAGCAACTGTGCATTTGGGTTTTAGAGAATACTATTCTTAAATATATAAATATTCTCAATATATTTATATTAAATAAAACATTTTAAAATTCTACAATAACTTAATTTTTTTAAGTTTATTTATTTTGAGAGAGAGAGAGAGAGAGAGAGAGAGAGCAAGCGAGTGCGTGAGCCAGGGAGGGGCACAGAAAGAGAGAGTGAGGATCCCAAGCAGGCTCCATGCTGTCAGGGCAGAGCCCAACGTGGGGCTCCATCTCAAGATCATGACCTGAGCTGAAGTCTGACTGAGCCGCCCAGGCACCCCTAAAATTCTACAATAACTTTACAAAATCCCAGTAGCAGAACTCCAAAGTCTCCTTGGAGTCTAGTTGGCTGATTGGAACAGGTAAATGAATTTGACTTCTGATTTGCCTGGCAACATTTTGCCAAAAGCCTAATTTTTTTCTCTCTCGCCTACAGAGCTTTCTTAAATATGTAGCCATTTTCTTTTTGAACCAAAAATGCAGAAGTAAAATAAAATTGATATGTGATTAAGGTGGGGGGAAGGCAGTTCTTATCTATCATTTCAAATCATTCTATCATTCTACAAATATTTGCTGAGGGTTTGTAGTGATAAATAGAACGTAGCCATTAAAAAGTAAATAAACAGAGGGGCACCTGGGTGGCTCAGTCAGTTGAGCGTCTGACTTTAGCTCAGGTCATGATCTCACAGCTCGTGAGTTCGAGCCCTGTGTTGGGCTCTGTGCGGACAGCTCAAAGCCTGGAGCCTGATTCGGATTGTGCCTCCCTCTCTCTCTGCCCCTAACCCACTTGCATTCTGTCTCTGTCTCTCTCAAAAATAAACATTTAAAAAAATTTTTTTAAGTAAGTAAAAAAGTAAATAAACAAAGTTAAAAGAGATGTTTAAAAGCCTATAAAACAGGGGCGCCTGAGTGGCTCAGTCAGTTGGGCATCCGACTCTTGATTTCGGCTCAGGTCACGATCTCACGGCTCGTGAGTTTGAGCCCCACGTCGGGCTCTGTGCTGACAGCGCGGAGCCTGCTTGGGATTCTCTCCCTCTCTTTGCCCCTCCCCCCTCATGATATCTCTCTCTTTCTCTGTCTCAAAAGTAAATAAATAAACATTTAATTTGAAAAGTCCATAAAATAAAGCTTGTACACTTCACTTAATTAGACACTGTTCTCTCCTGGATCATACACAGTTCAAATACCTCACTGAATAAACATGCCCCCCCTGCCCCGGCCCAGCCCTGGGGGATGAGGCCGAGCACCACAGAGGACTCTATCCTCCTGCCTGTAGCTGACTGGGCTAGAACAGGGCGATCCCAGAGGAGGTCAGAGCCTCAGAAGTCCCTGCAATCAGATTCCTTTTCTCACTAATTCAGTCCAGGTCTACATCAGGTCTTTGCAGCCGAAGCCAAAGCCAGAAGCTGATGATGTCAACTGTGGTCAGTGGGGCCGGGATGGCCACATGCAGCCAGAGTCACCGAGGTGCAAAAACTAGACGTGAGCAGAAGCCGGCGAGAGAGTAAGGAGAAAAGAACAGAAGCAAAGACCCCTTGAGAGGCAAAGAAAGTCCCTGAAGGAACCACGTTCCAGGCTACACTACGGTTCCACGTCTTGTGACTTTCCAGTTGGGGGGACTTAAATGGGACTCTTTTCTTTTTCTTCTAATGACCATAACTGTGGATGTTTGAACCTGTGGCATCATAAAAAAAATTATTTTTAATGGTTTTATTTATTTTTGAGACAGAGAGAGACAGAGCATGAGCAGGGGAGGGGCAGAGAGAGAGGGGGTACAGAGGTTCTGAACTGGGCTCTGGGCTGACAGCAGGGAGCCTGATGTGGGGCTCAAACTCATGAACCACGAGATCATGACCTGAGCCCAAGTCGGATGTTCAACCAACTGAGCCCCCCAGGTGACCCTCCCGAGTGCCTTCTTCTGTATGACTCATGCTCACCTGCCCCGTGATTGTGGGGGGACCCACTGGGCCCCTCGCCCTGGCCAACCCCTCCACTTGCCAGACCCGCCCTCACTCGCCTACTAAGCACCAGCGTGTCAGAAGTCTCCCTTTCTCGCCTTGGCAGATTTTTCCTCGCGGGTGCATCGTGCCTACGCGCATTAACATGCTGTGATCCCTCCAACTGAGCCCCAGATTCCCATCCAGCGAACACACCATTTCTCCCCTCCTCTTTCTGTCACTGTTGGTGTCACCAATTCCATCCTCCTCTTCACTCCTGACCCACCCCCCTGAATCAAGATTTTGCCCCCAGTACAAGACCAATAACTGTATCCATGTAGCAAAATCTTTGACCAATTCTTAGTTCTTTGTGATTCAGTACAAAGGATGCAGCATCACTTGTGAGGTAGTCTTCAAATAAAAGCTCAATCTGGGGGCACCTGGGTGGCTCAGTTGGTTAAGTGCCCGACTTTGGCTCAGGTCACGATGTCATGGTTTGTGAGTTTGAGCCCCACATCGGGCTCTGCACCAACAGTGTGGAGCCTCCTTGGGATTCTCTCTCCCTCTCTCTGCCCCTCCCCCACTGCTCTCTTCCTCTCAAAATAAACTTTAAAAGTAAAAGTTTAAGCTGCATTTGATTAAGCTTTTAAATGTATGTATATCACTTTCAATTCACTGTAAATACAGAGATTATTAGGCCAAGTTACACAACATCATGAGACAACACTGAGGCAAATCCAGAAGGGGGGGGCACCCAACCACTCCACACAGTGCTTTTCTTTTCTTTTCTTTAATGTTTATTTATTTTTGAGAGGCACAGAGTGTGAGTGGGGGAGGGGCAGAGAGAGACGGTGACAGAATCCGAAGCAGGCTCCAGGCTCTGAGCTGTCAGCACAGAGCCCGATGCAGGGCTCAAACTCATGGACCGCGAGATCATGACCTGAGCTGAAGTCAGACGCTTAACTGACTGAGCCACCGGGTGCCCCCACACAGTGCTTTTCAATACAACTTCCTGCAATAATGACAATCTGTGCTATTTAACACAGTAGGCATTAGACACATGAAACAACTGAAATACAGTGTGACTGAGGATCTGAATTTTTAATATAATTTTAATTTATTCATATGTATAAACAAGCCAGTATCATAAAGAAGAAATAGAGGCTATGTACTCTTGAAGAATAAAAGAATTTTAAGAGACATCACAACCAGATGTTTCTATTTCTATAAACTAGCATCAAACATTGGAAAATAAAACCAGTCCTGTTTACCATTACATCAATAAACATAACCAACTAAAACATATTAAACTGTAGAGTAAAAATGGGCACAATTTATAATATGTAAATTATACCTCAGTAAAGTTGATGAAAAAAAAAAACACTTAGGGATAAAGTTAACGAAAGAGAAGACTTCTACATTGAAAACTACAAAACACAGCTGAGAAAAATTAAGACATAAATTGAGAGTGATACTATGTTCATGGATGGGATACTTAATATCGTTAAGACATCACTTCTCCCCAAACTTATCTATAAAGTCAACACAATTGCAAATGAAGTACTGGCAGGAAAAAAAAAATCTTAGCAGACTTTTTATCAGAAACTGACTAATTAAATCCAAAACTTATTTGGAAATGCAAAGAATCTAGAACAGTCAAAACAAACTTGAAGTTGACTTCAAAATTTACTTTAAAGTTACAGCAACTAACACTATGTGGTTTTGGCATACAAACAAGCAGATAAGTGGACAGGGTCGGGAATATATGGAAAGAAAAGAGCACAGACATACATGGTCAACTGATTATCAATAACGGGTTGCAAGGTAATTCAACAGGGGAAAGAACAGTATTTTCAATATATAGTACCAAAACAACTACACATCGTTTAGAAGAACAAAACCTCAACAATTACCTCAAACCATACTCGAAAATTAATTCAAGATGGATCATAAACCTAGACATAAAGCTGAAGTCATAAAACTATACACATACGAGAATATCTTTGATCCTGAGTCAGGCAAAGATTTCTTGAGAGCACAAAAAGCACTGAACATAAAAGGAAAAGCGAATAGGGGCGTCTGGGTGGCTCAGTCTGTTAAATGTCCGACGTGGGCTCAGGTCATGATCTCAAGGTTCATGAGTTTGAGTCCCGTGTCGGGCTCTGGGCTGACAGCTCGGAGCCCGGAGCCTGCTTCGGATCCTGTGTCTCCCTCTCTTCTCTCTGCCCCTTCCCTGCTTGCCCTCTCTCTCTCTCTCTCTCTCTCTCTCTCTCAAAAATAAACAAGCCTTAAAAAATTTAAGAATGAATAAATTGCAATCTATCAAAATTAAAGCCTTCTGCTCTTCAAAAGATATCACTGACATTTATGAAAAGGCAAGTGCAGCCTAGAACATGATATTCCTGGTGATTTTTCACGGTGGTACCTTTGCCTGAGGAAAGACCTTCATCTGGGAAATATATATATTCACATATCAAACAATAAAGGCAAAAGACTTGAACAGACGCTTCACAAAGGAAGATACATAGATGATCAAAAAGCACATGAAAATGTGCTCAGAATCATTAGCCATCTGGGCATGAAAACTGAAATCGAAATAAAGACGCACTTCTCACCTTTAGAATGGCTGAATTAAAAAGATGGGTCACACCAAATGCCGGCAACTATGCAGGACAACCAGAACTCTCACCCTTGTTCACGGGAGTGTGGAATGATACAACCGCTTTGGAAAATGGTTCAGCAGCGTCTCGTGCAACTTCACACACACACGCCCAATTCTATGCCTAAGTATCTGCCACGAGGAATGAAAAGAGATGGCCACAAAGAGACTTGTACAAGAATGGTCACAGTTGCTTTCTCAGCATAGCCCCTAGATGGAAGAGAGCCAAGTGCTATCTGCATCTGAACGGATAAACGCGTTGGGACCAGTCCTGCAGCGGAACATTCTCTAACAGTAAGAAGGGCTGAACTGATGTCTAGCACATGTGAATAGCAGAAACCTTATGGGGGGGCCAGATCAGTCGAGCACAAAGGAGCTCATATTTTGATTCCACTTATACGAAGTCCTAGGAGAGTCAGAACCAACTTCCAGTGATACAGATCAAAAGTGTGGTGGTCTCTGGGAGGAAAAAGGGATGGACTGCAAGGGGGTGGGACAGAGCTTTCGAGGGCAATGGAACTGCTCTAGATCTTGACTGCAGTGTTGATTTCATGAGTGTGTACACAGTGGTCAAAACTCATCGAGCTGTGCCCTTAAAATGTATACATTTTATTGTGTGTAGATTATATAAAAAGCCCCAGGAGGGGCTTGGGGAGGGTGAGTGGGTGGAAATTAACGGGTTGATTCTAAATTTTATATGGCAACCCAAAGGGGCTGAGAATATCCAAGGCATTCTGGAAAAAGAACAAAGCTGGGCAGGTTCTGCAGCCAGAAATTAAGCTCTATTAAAAAGCAGTAAGAATTAAGACAGTAGGTGATTGGTACAAGGACAGACAGATGAATGAAACACAACAGGAAGCCCAGAAACAGACCCACACACCTGCCTTATGACAAAAATAACACTGTAGTACCATGGAGAAAGAATGGACTTTTCAATAAATAGAGCTGGGTCAATCAGGTATATTTTTCAAAAATCAATTGTGACCTCTACATACAACACGCAAAAATCAACTTTTTTCTTTTTTAACTTTTTTGAGAGAGAGAGAGATAGAGAGAGAGAGAGAACAAGCAGGAGTGAGGAGCAGAGGTAGAGAGAGAGAGAATCCCCAGCAGGCTCCATACTCAGTGTGGACCCCAACACAGGGCTCGATCCCATGACTCTGGGATCATGACCTGAGCTGAAATCGAGAGTCTGAAGCTCAACCAACTGAGACACCCAGGTGCCCACCCCCCCCCCCCAAATCAATTCTTGGTGGGTTGGTTGCACATCTAATTGTAAAAGGTAAAACTAAAAGGCAGAAAATCTGGGGAAAATATATCGAAGAGAACACAAAAGACTGTCTCCGTGATCTGAAGGCAGGCAAATGTTTCTTAAACAGGATGTAAAAAGTAATAACTATAAAGGAAATATTTGATCAATTGGACGATCCACCGAAGCACAAATTAACAGTGGTGTATTCATCCAGTGGAATGCCATATGGTGACCATGTGTAAAACATGGGTGAGTATCTCAAATAAAACATTGATCTGAGGAAACCAGACCAAATACATATCGTATATTTCCACTTACATAAAGTCCTAAAACTAGCAAAACAAATTTATGGTGTAAGAGTTAGGATATCGTTTACTCCTGTGGAGGGAGACTTAGACTTGTTTACCTGGATGGGTTCATTTGGTAAAAAATTCATCACGTTGTACAATTATGATTTGTGTACTTTTCTATATGTGTGTTATAAGTCAACATGTATGAAGTTAAAAAAAAAACACCCTGATTTTTCTCCCCAGTCTTCTTCCCTCTGAAATCTTCTACATCTCAGTAAAATGGTAACTCTGTCCAGTTGTTCAGGACTAGATCGATGAGGACATGCTCAACTTTTTCCTCGCTCTCACCCACCGCGAACACTCCCCTGCAGGCTGCTGGCTCCGCGCCCCGCATCATTGCTCTCCTGGACTAGCGTAGCTGTTTCCTCGCTGGTCTCTCCTGTTCCCGCCAGACTTCATCCCTGGGGGGCTGTTCCGCCCATGGTGGCCACAGCAGCCACTGCAAAGCATGTCCGCTCACCTCATCTGTATGCTCCGAAGCGCTCCTTTTAGCCTTCTAGAATGCCTGTAAACTGCTGGGGGATCTGGCCCCAGCGCTCACCTCGTAGCCCGCTCCGCTCCAGCCAGAGGCCTTCTTGCTGATTCTTGGACGTGGTAAGCACGCTCCTGCCCGGACATCTTGACCAGTTCTCCTTCTCGATTGTCCGCATGGCTGGCTCACCGCCCCCTGAAGCTTTCTGTTCTAACGCCCCTCCTCAGAGGACTTCCCTGACAATTTTTCTTCAGTTTTTATTTCCGGTTAGTTAATATACAGTGTTCCTTTTTATAGATAAACACTATTGCATTATATAGAGAGACCACATCTTCTTTATCCATTCATCAATCAATGGACACATGGGCTGCCTCTGTATCTTGGCTATTGTCAATGATGCTGCAAGAAACAACAGATGTGGAGAAAAAGGAACCCTCATGCACTGTCAGTGGGAATGCAAGCTGGTGCAGCCACTGTGGAAAACCATGTGGAGGCTCCTCAAAAATTTAAAAGTAGGGGCTCAATCAGCTAAGCGTCCAACTCTTAATTTAGGCTCAGGTCATGATCTCATGGTTCGTGGGTTCGAGCCCTGCATCAGGCTCTGCGCTGATGATGTGAAGCCTGCTTGAGATTCTTTCTCTCTCCGCCCCTCCCTAGCTCTCTCAAAAATAAACAAACGTTAAAAAAATTATTCTCTACGTCCCAGCAATTGCACTACTAGGTATTTATCCAAGGGATACAGATAAGCTGTTTTGAAGGGACACATGCACCCCAATGTTTATAGCAGTGCTATCAACAATAGAACAATAGCCAAAGTATGGAAAGAGCCTAAATGTCCATCGATGGATGAATGGATAAAGAAGATTGTGGTATATATATACGATGGAGTATTACTCGGCAATCAAAAAGAATGAAATCTTGCCATTTGCAACTACATGGATGGAATTGGAGGGTATGATGCTAAGCGAAATTAGAGAAAGACAAATATCATATGGCTTCACTCATATGAGGACTTTAAGAGACACAACAGATGAATGTAAGGGAAGGGAAACAAAAATAACATAAAAACAGGGAGGGGGACAAAGCAGAAGAGACTCACAAATACGGAGAAAAACTGAGGGTTATGGAAGGGGTTGTGGGAGGGGGGATGGGCTAAATGGGTGAGGGGCATTAAGGAATCTACTCCTGAAATCGTTGTTGCACTATATGCTGATTAACTTGGATGTAAATTATAAAAGATAAATTATTAGATAAAATAAATAAATAAATATATTTTTTTAAAGTTGGAACTACTACTCTATGATCCAGCAATCACACTTTGAGTATTTACCCAAAGGATACAGCAACGCTAATTCAAAGGGATCCATGCACCCCAACGTTTACAGCAGCATTACTTACAAATTCCCAGATGACTTATAAAAGCTTCTTTGCCATGATGTTTAACCCCCTTTGTGGCAGTTTACTTTTCCTCATAGTTCTTACTATTACATGGTCACGTATTAAATCATAATTAGTTAATTGTCTGTAAGGCCCAGAGGTATTTTGGGTCCACAATCATATCCCCAGTATCTAGAATAGGGCCTAGCACATATTTTTTACTGAGTGTTGTTGAATTACTAAATATAATGAAAGACAGAGCGGGCCCTCATGCAGAAAGTCCTAAAGCTTTACTAAAAAGACCTTAGAAAGAAAGATGGATTATTCTCATGACTAGGAAGCCCGAATATCATAAAGGGTTAATTCTCCTGGGGCGCCTGGGTGGCTCAGTCGGTTGGGCGGCTGACTTCGGCTCAGGTCAGGATCTCACTGTCCGTGAGTTCGAGCCCTGCGTCGGGCTCTGTGCTGACAGCTCAGAGCCTGGAGCCCATTTCGGATTCTGTGTCTCCCTCTCTCTCTGCCCCTCCCCCGTTCATGCTCTGTCTCTCTCTGTCCCCCAAAAAATAAATAAACGTTGAAAAAAAATTAAAAAAAAATCTTTTATTTATTTTGAGAGAGAGAGCAAGTAGGGGAGGGGCAGAGAGAGAGGGAGAGGGAGAGAATTCCAAGCAGTCTCCACACTGTCAGCACAGAGCCTGATGCGGGGCTTGAGCTCAACAAACCATGAGATCATGACCTGAGCCAAAGTCGGACACTCAACCGACTGAGCCACCCAGATGCCCCAAGATTACTTAAAATCTTAAGAAAAGAAAAAAACACTGGATCCCTACTTGTTACCGCACATAAAAAAAATAACGAGCTGAATTAAAGTCTTAAATGTGAAAAATAACTTCTGTAAGCACTATAGGCTATTCTTAGGAAGAGATTTCACAAGACACGCGCAATAAAACATAAACCACAAAGGAAACCAACTTCTGTGCTTCAAAAAGGCATCTTAAGCATGCTCTCTCTCCTCTTTTCCCTCCCCAAACATTCAGAACAAAAGCCTGAGGTGGTTCTGAGTAAGGTAGGCGTCCCCATGGGAAGGCTAAGAGTCTGAGCAGGCTGAGGAGGGCATCATGAGGGGTGGGAAGGTGGTGCAGGGTGTTGGAGAACAGGCTGGGTGAGAAGGATTTCCACATGGAAGGTGGTGCGGATGGCCCCATGTGGGAGACTGGGGGCCGAATGTGTGAGGGGAGCATCCGTCCAGGGAAGTGGAAGTGGAGGCAATAGTGGCCATGGGACACGTCATACACAGCAGGACTGATCAAATACACAAATATATTAAGGATAAGAGGAGTTGGGTTTCTCACTTGTTGGAAGACACCCAAATACAGAAAACTAGAATGAACCCTATACGGTGCTGGATTGAAATGGGAGCCATTGATGTAAACTCATGGTTTGTATTACTGACTGATGTATCTATCAGTTGAAGAATCAATCAATTGAAAGACATAGATACATGCCCTGGTTCCGACGCGGAAGGCCTGGCAGCAGCCACAGCCTCATAAGAATGAAAACACCTAACGTTCAGATCTTGGCTTCTAAATACTGTTCTCCGCTAAAAGAAACCAGAGGTCCTTGGAAAATGGATGATTTCAGGTCCTTGGAAAATGGATGATTTTCAGAATGTGTGGCGCATGTCAAAAGTGCACAGATGACAACTTTTGGGGCGTCCACTGGCCAAATGAAGTATAATTTGAATATCAAAATAAATAATGGTAGTAACAAATCACAATCCATTAAATGGGAAACGGAGTCCATAGAAAAAGTGCAAAAAAAGTTGAACATATTGAAAGTAAATGAGGAATAAGATAGTTTCTATCAGTAGAAATATTTGGGGTGGGTTTTTTTTTGTCTGTTTTTCTGTGTTTGCTTATTTGTTTTTTAAAGATTTTTCCATGTGACTCTTTACCACGCTCATTTTGTCCTCAACCTTCTGGAACATGAAGTATACTTAGAATTGCTCTTTTGATGTCTTTGTTTCTTTAATTCTATCATCTGTGCCATTTCTTGTCAGTTTTGAAGGAGTTTTCTTCCCCTTAAGGGTCACGTTTTTCTACTTTGCATCCTTGATGATTATTGGTTAGATGCTAGACAGTGTAATTTTTACATTGTAGGGAGCTGGGGTTTGGGGAGAAGGGCTGTTCTGTAAATACTTGTGCACTTCACTCTGAGACATCATTAAGGTATGTGGAAACAGTCTGATCTTTTGTGGGGCTTGCTTTCAATCTTTGTTAGGTTAGGAGCAGAGCAGCCTATAGTCCAAGGCTAATTCAGCTCCACCACCGAGGGGATCATCTGAGAGCTCTATCCAAAGCCATGTATCATGAAGTTTCTCCACTCTGGCTGTTGGGAACATAAACTATTTCTAGTCCGGTCCTTGTGAGCTCTACAGATTGTTCTGTCTGTTCATTATGGTGGTTCTATTCCCAGCCTTGGGTAGTTTCCTCACAAACTTGCTGCAGGCTTTTTGCCTATCTCCAGAACTCTGTTTTTGCTCTCTCCTCTCCTCTTAGCGACTCTGCTCTATGAACTCTAGCCACACTGACTTCCCCAAATCTTCAACCTCAACTCACAGATACCACTGAGCTTGTACAAATGCCCCTTCCCTGTGTTGAGGTCTGGAAACTCTCTCTAGGCAGTGAGCTGGGGTAATCATGGGGCTCACTTTATTTGAATGTTCAATACCCAACACTGCCTGGCACCCAGTGTCTCAAAACTACTGTTTCCCACATTCTGTTAGATTTCTGTTACTGTTTAAGACTGCAGGGTAAGTCTGGACCCTGTTATTCTATGACAGCTGGGAAGTGGATATGGAGAATGGGATATTTACATTGTTTCAAAGTATCTCACCACAAAATATTTACCAATTACAAACAGAAAAAGAGTAACTTTACACAGGGAAGCCTGGCAGACAACATTTTAATAAAGGGATCAAAACAAACTTCATCAGAAATGGGACAAATTGGAATCATGTGCCATTTTATAACAAAAGTCCTCAATGGGATGCACTGAGAAGATCACAGCTTTACTTCTGGGATATTCTTGCCAAACCTGAATCTAATCACAAGGGAACATCAGACAAACTCAAATTGAAAGACATTCTATGATACTGTTGACCTGTGAACTGTGTAAACATTTTGGAAAGTAATTTGATATTGAGTATGAAAGATGTTTATAGCCTATGACTCAGCAATTTAACTCCTAAGTACATAGTCTATAGAAACTGACATGTACCCAAGAAGAGACCTACTGGAATGGCCATTTGTTATATTATTATACAAAATGTTAAAATCAACTTAAATACCCACCAAGAAGAGAATGACGAAATGCATAGCAATGGAAAAAAATGAACCAGAGCAGCACATACAGCATGGGTAAATCCCATCAACAGAGATGAGTAAAAATAATCTATTACGGTCATGCATGGGAATTGTAAGAGCAGATTTACAGGGAGGGTATGGAGGTAAAAATACAATCTGGAATATGCCAACATTAAAAAAAATTTTTTTTAATGTATATTTATTTTTGAGAGACAGAGATAGAGCACAAGTAGGGGAGGGGCAGAGAGAGAGGGACGCATGGAATCCAAACAGACCCCGTTCAGGCTCTGAGCTGACAGGCTGACAGCAGTGAGCCTGGCGTGGGGCTCGAACCCACAAACCGTGAGATCATGACATGAGCTGAAGTCGGACACTCAACGGCCTGAGCCGCCCAGGCGCCCAGCCAACAGTTTCGATCCTACTTACGGTGTTTTATTTCCTAGGGTGGAGGGTACACGTGGCTTTTCATTATGTGATTCTCTCTACCTTTCTTTAAGAGTGAAACTTTTTTTATTGAAAATTGTTGCTAATCTAAGTGGAAACATTTCCGTTCAAAGAGGTTAAAATAAAAACCTTGCTTCATTTATCACGGACTTTCTGGAAAACGTAATCCTCAGGAAGTTTGATGCAGGCCATATCCAATAACTTTTGTCGTATTGACAAATAACTTCCAAAAACACCCGGCTAGTTTTGACATTGTGTCAAGGTTATCAGTTTAATTTGGAGCCTGTCCAAGTAACTGTCCAGATTTGAATAACTGATAAAGCTTTATTATATTTTGAAAGGCTGAGTGGGATGGCCATTATCAAACAGGACTTACGAGTAATAGTATATAGGCTATTTGCCATGTGGCTACCGACAGCTATATACATTCAGCTTCGTCAATAGACATGAACTTACGAACCAAAATTTGTATTTTTCATCAGGCATTGTGGACACACACCAGATGAGTGTACAGGAGAACATTCTGGTCTAAAGTTTCCCATCAGAGGTAACAGGGTGGGGTTGTTTCTTTCCTAGTCTTTGGGCAAAAACAACTGAGTGAGAAATGAAAAATTCCTTTGGGCTGGCTACGTAGGCTTAAAAATGGTTCCTTTCACTGTAATCTTTAAACAAAAGAAAACAGTAAACGTGGTTTTATGGGTATAGGTTCTAAAGATATCAGTGATTTCACAACCGAGTAGATACCAGATTGCTTTCTGAGATCATCCCAGTCCCTAAACCACTATACCCCATTCCTACCCTGATTCTAACACACAGAGAACTTCTCTGGGACTGTTCAAACTTCTGGAATTCACAGAAGGATGCTGCCATATTGCTATAGAGGGATATGTTTTGGATACATCTTCCTGGCCACAAAACAACATCTGGCATTTAGCATATTCTTTTTGGAAAAATAAGTTGTAAACAATGGCTTTTTTTGTTTTTTGAAACTCTGTAATCAAAGGATTCTTTTGAAAGAAAACCCACATGCAGTAAGATTTACATAATGCCTTCCACAAATCATGAAAAACCTGTTTTTTTTTTAAATTTTTTTTTTCAACGTTTATTTATTTTTTTTGGGACAGAGAGAGACAGAGCATGAACGGGGGAGGGGCAGAGAGAGGGAGACACAGAATCGGAAACAGGCTCCAGGCTCTGAGCCATCAGCCCAGAGCCCAACTCGGGGCTGGAACTCACGGACCTCGAGATCGTGACCTGAGCCGAAGGCGGACGCTCAACCACTGAACCACCCAGGCGCCCCGAAAAACCTGTTTTTATAAGTGTATCAATTTGGATATTCTTGTTAAATAACACATGGAGAGACATATATATTCTTCAACTTCCAAAGGGCTTTGAGCGCTGTAGGTGAAAGTACAGAATAAAATCCATTGACATAAAAGTTAAGAGTCAAGTAATGGCAAGGCACCTGGGTGGCTTAGTCAGTTGAGCGTCCAACTTCGGCTCAGGTCATCAACTCGCGGTTCGTGAGTTTGAGCCCTGCGTCGGGCTCTGTGCTGACAGCTCAGAGCCTGGAGCCTGTTTCGGATTCTGTGTCTCCCTCTCTCTCTGCCCCTCCCCTGCTCATGCACTTTCTCTCTCAAAAATAAATAAACATTAAAAAAGAGAGAGTCAAGTAGAGGGTGAAGGGAGAAAATGAGTTACAGAGAGGCTTTTATTAGATCGTGGTCTGTGATCATTCACATAAGGCTTCTTCCTAAGAGTCCCTCTAAGTAGGGACGGTTTAGAGCAACAAGGACAGCAAGGTGCTCTTCTCACTGAGAAACTCGGGGTGGACATTGGCAGAAAGGGGCAATACTCTCCATGCTCAGAGACTTGGCTTGTGGCCCACACCCTGCTCCTTCTGGAGGCTTCCACCAGCAGCCCCAACAACTAGGAATGACCAAGTGACTCCTCAAAGGCCAGAGCCCTCAACGTTGCTCTTACCTTTTTTTCTTTTTCTCCTTCTCCTCCTTCTCCTCCTCCTCTTTTTTTTTTTTTTTTTTTTGTTTTTTTTTAAATGACCAAGGTAGCTTTGGGAAGACTTCCAGAAAACGTATTTGGGAGTCTCTGAATCCTTGAGACCACAGACAAGTTACCAAGTCACTGGGAGGAAGTGTCACCCCAGCCAAGAAGCACTGGACATTTGTCATGAGCTTGAGGATCAAAAGGTTACCAAACACTTCCCGCTTATTACTTTCTGGAGTTTCTGTTCTGGCTTTTTCCTCTCTCCCTTGCTGTGCTCTGAACTCCAGGCAGAGGATTTTATGATTATTGTAGAACGAACCGATAAAGGGAAATGGTGGAGAGGACTTTCTGTTAACGTGACTCATAAACTTTAATGGTTTATTACCCTGAAAGACATCCAATTACCGCAGCTCTAATATCTTGCTAATCTTGTATTAAGTTTTTTTAAAGGGCAAAATGCCAATGAAGAGTAACTCTACTTTCCATTTTCTGAAAATTAAGCTGAACCTTAAAATGATATCATGAAAGTAAAGTTTTTAACTCAGATTAGATTAGAATATGGTTAACACACAAACATTTCCCTACTATTATTTTCCAGATGAGTTTAGAATTCTTCTTTCAACACATCATATCATAGGATAATTTGCCGAAAAGAAAATTCGGCGTGACTTAAGGAAACATCAAGACATTCTAAATTTTTGTTTTTATTTTGTATGTTTATTTATTTTTTGAAAAAGAGAGAGAGCAAGCTGAGGAGGGGGAAAGAGAGAGGGAGAGAGAAATACCAAGCAGGCTCCGCAATTTCAATGCAGAGCCCAATGCAGGAATCAAACCCACAAACTGTGACATCATGACCTGAGCTCAAACCAAGAGTCAGTTGCTTAACCAACTGAGCCACCCAGGTGCCCCCATTCTAAATTTCTAATTTGAGAAGCACTCTGGATTCACTGGCCCACAGTTGCCATAAAGCAGAAACGTTACTTAAATTGAGAATTTTTTTCTTCAATTGATCATGAAAAAGAGGTAACACTGTCCTTCAAAATAATGATCTATTCCTTTTTGTCAATTAAACGATGTTTACAAATGCATATGTACAATGATAAACTATAACCAAATCGACATGTTACTTTAAGTCTGGCCTTTGTCAACTAATTCAAATTCTGAAATTATGCCTAAAAACTGAACGGATAAGTATTTTTCCATAAAGCTGCACACTAGCACAATCAAGCACAAAGTAGCAGTTCCAGAGGTTGGATTTATCACAACTAAACGAAACCATTTGGCATTTCCAATACTCCCTAAGGGTAAAGAATGAGAATCTAAATTTGCACTTATTTCTAGGTTACATTTTTAAAACAGAATTGGCATGCTCTACTAACACTGAACAGAAAATTATGTCTCATTCTGAAGAAGATACGATCTTCAAACATCTGAATTACAAACATCCAGACCCCTTAGAGAAGAAAAACAAGAATAAACATTTTAGGGTGGGAAAAGTTTCACTAAGCTTCTTCTGTCTTATCAAACTGGATGTCGTGAAACTAGGTTTCATTTTCCACTAAAGATGGAACTTTGAATGGAGAGAAATTTACTTTTATATATGCTCTTCCTAAGATTAACTATAAAAAAAAATTTTTATTTGAAAATAACATACAATTACCGAAGAGAAAGGGAAAATCACCCACATCCCACTATCACTTAGAGAAAACTACATGTAACATTTGCTGAGTGTCCTTCCAAGCATTTTTTAAAAATTGTTTTAAGGTTGATTCATTATTTGAGAGAGAGAGACAGAACACGAATGGGGGAGGGGCAGAGAGGGAGGGAGACAGAGAATCCGAAGAAGGCTCCAGGCTCCGAGCTGTCAGCACAGACCCTGACGCGGGGCTGGACCTCACGGACTATGAGATCATGACCTGAGCCGAAGTTGGAGGCTTAACCGACTGAACCACCCAGGCACCCCATCCTTCCAAGCATTTTTAATTGTGATGAAATATACATAACACAAAATTTACCATCTTAATCATATTAAGTACACGACTCGGAGGCATGAAGACCATGCACAATGTTGTGCAACTGTCACCACTACACGTTTGCAGAATTATTTCTTCATCCTAAAGAGAAGCTCTGTATCCACTTGTTACGGGTCATGTCCCTCAAAAAGAGATGCTGAGGTGCTAACCCCAGAATGTGACCCTACTTGGAAATATCGTCTATACAGAGGTAATAAGATGAGGTCATCAGAGTGGGCCTCATCCAATGTGACTGGTGTCCTTAAAAGGGAAATCTGGAAAACATGGAACGATGACATGAAGACACAGAGAAAATGCCACGCAAAGATGAAGGATGGGAGTTATGCATCTACAAGAGACACCAAAGAATGCCAGCAAACTACCAGAAGCCAGGGAGGCAAGGAAGGACTCACCTACAGGTTTTAGAGGGAGCAGGGATTTGCTGACACCTTGATCTTGGACTTCTAGCCTCCAAAATGGAGACAATAAATGTTTTCTTTTAAATTTTCTTAACACTTACTTGAGACAGAGAGAGACAGAGTGTGAATGGGAGAGGGGCAGAGACAGAGGGAGACACAGAATCCGAAGCAGGTTCCAGGCTCCGGGCTGTCAGCACAGAGCCCGACGCGGGGCTCATGAACTCACGAACCACGAGATCACGACCTGAGCCGCAGTCGGACACGCAACTACTGAGCCACCCAGGCGCCCCATAAATGTCTGTTTTTTAAGCCAGTGCAAGTTTGTGGTAGACTCTTATGGTAGCTCTTGGAAAGGAACACATCATTAAGCAGTAACTCCTTCTCCACTCTCCCAACCTTTATTCTCTCTGTCACTATGAATTTGCTCTTCTAGGTACTTCGTGTTAAGTACAATTTGTCCTTTTGTGCCTGGCTCTTTCACTTAGCATAACGTTTCTGGTGTTCGTTCATCTACGTTGTAGAAGGCATCAGAATTTCATTCCTTTTTATGGATGAGTGACATTCCATCGCACGTGTGGACCACATTTTGTTGACCCATTCACCTGCTGACAGACACTTGGGCTATTTCCCCCTTTTAGCTACTGTGAATAATGCTGCTGTGAACACCAGCATACAGCTATCTGCGTGAGCCCCTTCTTTCGATCCTTTTGGTATATACCTAGGAATTGCTAGGTATAAAGTCCAATTTATTACCCTTCTATGAGTTGTATTCTGGGGCCACACGTAAAAATCACTGCCTCACTGAAAGTCATTTTCTTCTAGACGCTTTATGGTTTTAGCTTTCACATTTAGGCCTATGAATGACTCATTTAGGATTAATTGTAGTGAATGGTGCTAAGGGTCTAAGTCCTCTCCCTTCCCCTGTGCCTCCTTTTTGCACCTGAACAGCCAACTGGTCCACCACCATATGTTGCAAAGACCAGCTTTTCCCCAGCAAATTGCCTTGTCAACTTTAATATGCCACATGCTCCTGGCTAACATGGAGTAATAGTGACCACATTTACCCCCCGGCCTGAAACCAGGCAACAGGCAAAATATATGAAACCATAGTTTTCAAGACGCTACACGTTAGGCAACAGAGATCTGTGACCCTGAGAGACAGGAAACAAATGAAGAGAGCTCTCCAGCTGCCCTAGCTTACTGCCTTGGTAGTTTCCAGAACATGATACCAGTAGTGGAAACCTCGTGGAGTCTGGTGGACTCCTCACAGTTGCAGAAAAAGAACAAGGTGACTACTTTGCAGAACAGAACACCAGAGAGGAGAGAGCTGTATTGAGAGACCTCTGGAGATCTGGGGACAACCGACCTTGAGTACTCGGCTGGGTAATGCTCAGCATGTGCATGTGAAGAAGATGCCCAAGGCCAGGGAGCGCACCATCTGACAGGATTAGATGTAACTGTGTCCACACAGGATTAAGAAACGTGCCTGCTCTCTCCAGCCAGCCAGATTCATGATTCAGGAAGCCCTGGGTCTTGCCCAGGAGCGGGCAGTAATTAGCCCGAAGCTGACCACTGCTCTGGTCATGTGTGACAAGTCTCTAAAGCAATACCCAAAAGGTGGGGCGCCTGGGTGGCTCAGTCGGTTAAGCGTCCACCTTGGGCTCAGGTCATGATCTCACGGTCTGTGAGTTCGAGCCCCGCGTCGGGCTCTGTGCTGTCAGTTTGGAGCGTGAAGCCTGCTTCAGATTCTGCGTCTCCCTCTCTCTCTGTCCCTTGCCCACTCACACTCTCTCAAAAATAAACATTGAAAAAAAAAAAGAATCAAATGGTTTCCAAGTACTTTAACTACTTTCACTGCATCCCACAACAAAGCTCAAAATATGTCACCAATACAAAAATATTCAGCACCCCAAAAAGGTAAAATTCATTATGTCTGGCATCCAAAAAAATGACCAGGCATGTGAAGAAACATGAAATTATGACCAACAATGAGGTGAAAATCATCCTTTTTTCCATTCCGTCTTTCATCATTAAGTATGATGTTACCGGGTTTTTTTAAAGGTGCCTTTATAATATTGAAGAAACTCCCTCCCATTCCTAATTTGTTGAGTTTTTAATCAAACATGAGTGTTAGATTTTGTTAAATGATTTTTCTGTATCGAAGATGATCCTTTTTTCCCCTACTTCTATCAACATGGTGAGACATTTTTTTATAACAGCCTTGAGATATAATTCACATACCATGTGATTCATCCACATAAACTAAACATTCAATAGTTGCCAGTATATTCAGAGTTGTGCAATCATTACAATTTTAGGATATTTTTATCACCCCCAAGAAAACCCCTATATTCACTCCCCATTTCCCACAAGCCACCAATCTATTTTATGTTTCTGTGGATTTGCCTGTTCTGGACCTTTCGTATAAATGAAAATGTAACAATATGTGGTCTTCATGACTGGATTCTTTCATTTAGCGTAATTTTTTTCAAGGTTTATCCGTGTTATATCCATATAGGAGTATCTCTTTTTATTGCTAAATAATATTCCATTGTATGGATATACCACATTTTACTTAACCACTCTTTGGTTGACAGACATTTGAGTTATTTCCACTATTTGACTATTATGAATCATGATGGCTTGAGCATTTATGAAGTGTCTTCATGTGGATTTAGGTTTTCATTTATTCTTGGAAATTACGCCTAGGAGCAAAACTGCTGGATCACACAGCCACACTATGGGTAACATTTCAAAGAAATGTGGGCTGTTTCTGAAAGTGGATATACCATGTTACATCCCACTGGCAGTGGATGCGGTTTCTGATTCCTCCCCATTCTCACCACCACCTGTCAATTATCTGTCATTTTTCACTAGTGCCATTCTAGTGGGAGTGAAGGCACTGTGGTTTTTATTTTTTTTATTAATGTTTATTTATTTTTGATAGAGCACAAGATGGGGAGGGGCAGAGAGAGAGAGAGAGACACAGAATCCAAAGCAGGCTCCAGGCTCTGAGCTGTCAGCACAGAGCCCAACGTGAGGCTCTAACTCACTGAAGCTCCCAGGTGCCCCATACTGTGGTTTTAATTTGCATTTCTCTGATGGCTCATGACTTGGAACATATTTTCATATGTTTCTTACCCATTTGTATATACCTTGGAGAAATGTCTATTGAGATCCTTTGCTCAGTTTTTAATTTGGATTGGCTTTGTATTACTGAATTGTAGGAGTGCTTTATTCTAGATGCAAAACTCCTTATCAAATAAATATATGGTTTACAAACAGTTTCTCCAGGTGCATAGGTCATCTTTCACTCTCTTCATGGTGCTTTTTGAAGCACAGAAGTTTCGATTTAGATGAAGTTCAATGCATTTTTCTTTTATTGTTCATTTTTGATATCACAGCTAAGCAAACCATTGCTTAATCCAAAGTCATAATGATTTTATGTCTGTGTTTTCTTCTAAGAGATTTATAGTTTTAGCTAACATTTAGGTCTTTAATCCATTTTCAGCTCGCTTTTGTATAAACAGGGGGTTCAAATTCATTCTTTCTCATCCTGTCTTCATACCCTTGTCAAAAATCAACTGACCTGATACATGTGGGTTTATTTCTGAAGTCTCACTTATATTCCATTGGTCTATATGCCTATATTTTTGGCAGTAACACATTGCTTTGATTATTGTAGCTTTGTAGTAAGTTTTAAAATCAGGATATGTGAATCCACCAACACTGTTCTTTTTCAGGATTGCTTTGACTATTCTGGGTCCCTTGAATTTCCACATGAACTTTTGATCAGCTTGTCAGTTTCTGTAAAGAAGGAATTGAATGGAATCTGTCAATCAATTTACAGAGTACTAATAATCTTATAAGTCTTCTGATAGCCATGACTGTGTTTCATTAGAGGGCAGAGGGTCAGCAATGTAGCATCCAGAGTGAGAAGGCACTTTAATGCTGAGATATGAAGCAAGCCACTCTATGCCATTTACACATTTTATTCAAGGTCACTTCCTGGCGGACGATCAGGCACTTGTATGGACGATCCAGGCCATCCACAGCCATTCTCCACCCAGTCTGGACCTTAATCCCCAGCTTTTATGGAGTAAGGGGCACAGAGTAATTACCTAAATGGTAGTTGCCACTGGGTAGGTAACTACCATTTAGGTAACTACTCTGTGCACCAGAGAACCTCTACTAGTTACCCAAAGTGGTGTCTTCTGTATCACTTTAGGGAAGATCAGAAGAAGCCTCCTTGCATTCTGGTCAGGCATACATTAACCTCCATGGGGCCAGGAACACGTAGCCACTATGGAGGTCATCGTGCAGGCAGAAACAAGATGGAGGGCCGAAGAGGGATTCCATCTTGTCAGTACTCCTGCAATTTCGCCACAAATTTAAGTCTTCTTTAACTTTGATGTTTTGTACTTTTGGAGTACAAGTGTTATGGGGTTAAACTGTGTCCCCTCAAAAGATATTGAAGACTTAATCCCCGGGACCTGTAAATGTCATCTTATTCAGAAATAGGGTCTTTATAGATCCGAGTTAAGATGAAGTCATTAGGGTAGGCCCTAATTCATCACGACTGGTGCCTTTATTAAAAGGGGAGACTTGGAGGCACATGGGTCACTCAGTTGGTTAAGCATCCAACTCTTGATTTTGGTTCAGGTCATGATCTCATGTTTGTCAGCATGGAGCCTGCTTAGGATTCTCTTTCCCTCTCTCTCAAAATAAATATTTTTTTTAAGGGGGGAAATTTGGACACAGAAAGAGACAAACACACTGAGTATCGGGGTGATACAGCAGAAACCAAGGAATGTGAAAGCAAACCACCAGAAGCTACGAGAGAGAAATAGAACACATTCTCCCTCACAGTCCTCAGAAAGAACCCACCCTTGCTGACACCTTGATTTTGGATTTGTAGCCAAGGGAACTGTGACCAAATAAATTTCTGTTGTTTAATCCAACCAGTTTGTGGTGCTTTATTATGGTAGACCCGGCCACCTGATAAGTTTTGCACTTTGCGGGGCTAAATTTATTCCTAAGTATTTTATTCTTTTTGATGCTACCATACATGTAATGAATTAGGTTCTTTTTGTTTTTTAAATATTTAAGTTTACTTATTTTGAGAGATACAGAGATAGCGCAAGTGGAGGGGGGAGGGAGAGAGAGAGAGAGAATGAATCCCAACAGGCTCCACACCATCAGTGCAGATCCTGATGCGGGACTTGAACCCATGAACTGTGAGATCATGACCTGCACAGAAACCAAGAGTTAGACACTTAACGGACTGAGCCATCCAGGTGCCCCTTTTTAAAAATATTTTTTAAAGTTTATTTTCTGGGGGGGAGAGAGAAAGAGAGAGAGAGAGAGGGAGGGAGAGAGAGGAAGAGGAAAAGAGTGGGGGAGGGGAAGAGAGAGAGAGAGAGAGAAATAATGAATCTGTTAGTGTGGAGCCCGATTTGGAGCTGGAACCCACAACTGTGAGATCATGACCTGAGCTGAAATCAAGAGTCGCGCCCTCAACTGATTGAGCCACCCAGGTCTCCCCTGAATTAAGTTCTTAATTTCATTTTTGGTTTGTTCATTCAAAGCAAATAGCAATACACCTGATTTTTGTATACCGATTTTGTATCCCACCATCTTGTTGAACCTGGTTATTTTTTCAGCGTATTCCTTAGGATTTTTAATGTACAAGATCACAGTATCTGCAGAGATCTTAACTTCTTCCTTTCTAATAAGGATGGCTTTTATTTTTATTGCTTAATTGTCCTGGCCAGAAGTTCTAACACAATGTTGAGCAGAAGTGGGGAGAATAGATGTTCTTGCTTTGTTCATGGTCTTAGGGAGAAATCAGTCTCTCACATCAAGTACAATGCTAGCTGTGGGTTTTTATTCGATGCCCTTTACCATGTTGAGGAAGTTCCCTTCTATTCCTAGTATGCTGAGTGATTTTTATCAAGGACTGTTGAACTTTTTCAAATGTCTTTCCTGCATCTACTGAAATGATGTTATTTAGCCTTTATTCTATTAATATGGGATAGTACATTAATTGATTTGGGGATATTAAAACAACCTTGCATTTCCACAATAAATCTCACTTGGTATTGGTGTAAACACTTTTATACGTTGCTGGATTTGGTTTGCTAGCATTTTGTTGAGGATCTTTGTATCTATATTTGAGATACTGGTCTGTAGTTTTCTTTCCCTGTGATGTCTGTAGTATCAGAGTAAAAATGGCCATACAGAATAAGTTGGGAAGTGTTCCCTTCTATTTTTTTTGGACAAGTTTGTGAAGAACTGATTTTTTAAGTGGTAGGATTCATCAGCCAAACAATCTGAGCTGAGGCTCTTCTTTGTTAGATGATATTTAAATACTAATTCAATTTCTTAATGATACACGTATATTCAGAATACCTATTTCTCTTTTATTCAGTTTTGGTCATTTGTGTCTAAGAACTTGTCTATTTCATTTTAATTGTCTACTTTCTGACTTCTAAGTTGCCCAATGGCCATTATGAATTTTGAGAAGTTCATAATATCTTCTTACAGTTCTTTATAGGGTTTATAATCATGTCCCTTCATTCAGTCCTCATTTTGGTAATTTGTGTCTTCTTTTTCCTTGGTTAGTAAAGCAAAAGGCAATATTTAAAAATATTTTCAGAGAACTAATTTTTGGTTTCATTGATTTTTTTATGTTTATCAACTTCTGTTATCAATTTTATTATTTACTTCTTTCTAGTTACAGGAGATTGATTTGGTCTTCCATTTCTTTTTTTTTTTTATATGTTTTATTTAGTTTTGAGAGGGTGTGTGGGGGCAGAGAGAAAGGAGACATGGAATCTGAAGGAGGCTCCAGGCTCTGAGCTGTCAGCACAGAGCCTGACGCGGGGCTCGAACTCACGGACCACAAGATCACGACCTGAGCCGAAGATGGACGTTCAACTGAAAGAACCATCCAGGTGCTCCTGGTCTTCTAACTGCAGGTGGAAATTTAGATTATTAATTTTGGATCTTCCTAATGTGTTTTAAGTTATAACCTTCTAAGCACGGCCTCTGCTGCATCTCATAAATGTTCACGTGTATTCATCTTAATTTGGTTCAATGTATTTTACATTCATTGTGATTTTTTGACTCATAGATTTAAGTGTATTGTTTAATATCCAAGTATTCAAGGATTTACCAAATTTCTATTGTTAATTTCTAATTTAATTATGTGTGGTTGAAGAATATAACTTGTTGATTCCTAATTCTCTTGCATTTCAATACATGACTTGAATAACTTCAATCCTTTAAGCTTGTAAATGATGCTCCATATGCACCTGGAAAGCATATACTGACACTACTGGGTGAAGAGTTCTATGTGTTTAAATTAGACAAAGTTTGGATAATACTACTCAAGTTTTCCCTATCCCTACTGACTTCTGTCTAGGTTTTATATTAATTACTAAGACTATTGAAATATCCAACTATAGCTGTTGAATTTGTCTCTTCTTCCTTTGAATTTTGTGTTTTTGCTTCATATATTTCGTGCTTTGTCATTCAGGTGCATTAATGATATTTAAAATCTGAATTTTTGGCCCTTCCATCATTATGAAACATTGCTCTCCTTTGTTTCCAGGAGTATGTTTAAGTCTACGTCACTTGATGTTAATGTAGTTCCTCCAGCTCTTTTGTGGTTACTGCCCACGTGGTGCACATCTCTCTATCCTTGTATATTCAACCTATTTGTGTCTTTGAATTTCAGGTCTTTTGAATACAGCATATATTTTGGATCTTGCAGTTTGGCCTACTTCATCTTTGATTGGAATACTTACTTCGTTCATATTTAATGTAATTATTGATATGGCTAGCTTTACACGTGCCAATTTATTTGTTTTCAATGACTCATCATCATTAATAGATACACAGACCCAACAGTATAAATGGCCATAATTTACTTTGTCAATTCCCTAATTTTGAGTTTAAAATTTTTCATTTTTTAATTAAAAAATTTTTAATCTCTAGTTTTGAGAGAGAGAGAGAGAGAGAGAGAGAGAGAAAGCACGAGCTGGGGAAGAACAGAGAGATAGGGAGACACAGAATCTGAAGCAGGCTCCAGGTTCTGAGCTGTCAGCACAAAGCCCAACGTGGGGCTTCAAGTCGTGAACCACCAGAGCATGGCCTGAGCTGAAGTTGGATGCTTAACCAACTAAGCCATCTAGGCGCCCCCAAGTTTTCACTCTTATAAATGATGTTATTAAATAACCTAATATGTATTTTTCCTTGAAACAAATTTAAATGGAATTACTAGGTCAAAGGTTTTGCACAATTTACACATGGACATATAATACTCTTATAAACAACCATTGAGGGTGCTTGGCTCCTCAACTTCTTGACCAAACTGGGTTTTCCCTATGTTTAAAATTGCAATCTTTGGGGTAATCTGGTGGTATTTTATTAATTTTCACTTATTTACTAATGTACCTGATGTTTCCCTTTAAAATTTCATTTTATGATATGCTTAGAAAAGTCTACCCTGTTCCAAAATTGTAAACATAAAAGCCCCATTAGGAAAAGAACATTCCAGTTAATAATACACATGCTCAAGGATTTAAAAAGGGGAAGAACACTGATACCTGGTTTACTTTGAAAATGAAAAGAAGGTTAGACTGAAGGAGGACTACATGGATAGATATAAGACACAGCAAGAACACTAAAAGGTTAATGGTAGAATCTAGGTGCCGGGCATGTGAGTGTTTGCTGTAAAATCCAACTCTTCTGCACGTTTGAAGATTTTCATGATAAAATGGTGGGGAAAAGCTGACACGTGCTCCGGGTATGTTATGGCTGCTGCTGCTTCTCTATCTCCTCCTTTTCCTTCTCCGCCTCCTTTTTTAATCCAATGCTCCTGCCAAATATCCACACTGTTTTACATACCGTAGCTTTACAGTACATTCTAATATCTTACAGGGAAAGTCTTTTGCGTGTCTATTCAAAATTTTCCAGGTTCTTCTCTTCTTGATAAACTTTAAAATAAACCTATTAAACTAAAAATGTCTTGTTTTGTTCTTAAAATAAACTCTTAAACTTCCAAATGATACTTTTGTGATTTTTGTTGGAATTGCATTACATACAAATATTATTTTAGGCAAGTTTTATAATACTGTTTTCCAATTTCTTGTTCTATTTATTCAAACATTTCTCATTTATTAAAATTTTATAATTTTCTTCAAATGTATATTTGTATGTGTTCTGGTTAAATTTATTTTTCATAGGTAATTATAGTTTCATTGCTATTGTAAATGGGGTCTTTTCTTATATGATATTTTCCAAACTATTAGTTCTGGTATATAGAATAACTGGCAAGTTTTTTTTTAAATGTTGCTTCTATCTGGTAGTGTTCCTGCTTTTTGAGTTGATTCTTACAGATTTTCAAAATATTCATATAATATTTGTGTTTTAATGATGCAATTTGATCTAAACAAGTGGTAAGATAAGGGATAGAGGGAGACAATAGGAATAGGTGAAAAGTTTTATCATAATATCAAGCTAATACCTAAGAGCATTTATGACAAGAAACTGCTTCTTAGGACATATGGAGACTAGTCCGAGAAGTAAATAGTTACACACAAAAAGGGACACACTGCTAAAAGCATCTTAGTGAATGTAATTGTGATGCTTTCATAGACATTGTGAGACGCTATTACATTAGTGGTAACTGTATTGTAGCTATTGCTATTGTACTATCTAATGTTATTTTGAGTGTTTTAATCATTCAAATGTAAAGCCAAAAATTCTAGTATTTGAAGCATGAAGTATGCTATGTGCTCGCTTAGGAAGAAAATGTTAACTTCTCTCATTGCTAATTTATACATTTAAGACAATTTTAATTTAAAAAATAAGTTTCTCATATAAACTACCAAAACTGAAACAGGAAGAAATAGAAAATTTGAACAGACTCATAACCAGTAAGGAAATCGAATTAGTAATCAAAAATCTGCCAAAAAACAAGAGTCCAGGGCCAGATGGCTTTCCAGGGGAATTCTACCAAACATTTAAGGAAGAGTTAACACCTATTCTCTTGAAGCTATTCCAAAAAATAGAAATGGAAGGAAAACTTCCAAACTCATTCTATGAAGCCAGCATTACCTTGACTCCAAAACCAAAGACCCCACTAAAAAGGAGAACTATAGACCAATTTCTCTGATGAACATGGATGCAAAAATCCTCAACAAGATATTAGCCAATCAGATCTGACAATACATTAAAAAAATTATTCACCATGACCAAGTGGGATTTATACCTGGGATGCAGGGCTGGTTCAATATCTGCAAGACAATCAATGTGATTCATCACATCAATAAAAGAAAGGACAAGAACCACATGATCCTCTCCACAGATGCAGAGAAAACATGTGACAAAATACATTATCCTTTCTTGATAAAAACCCTCAAGAAAGTAGGGACAGAAGGATCATACCTCAAGATCATAAAAGCCATATATGAAAGACCCAATGCTAATATCATCCTCAATGGGGAAAAACTGAGAGCTTTCCCCCTAAGGTCAGGAGCAAGACAGGGATGTCCACTCTTACCACTGTTATTCAACATAGTACTGGAAATCTTAGCCTCAGCAATCAGACAACACAAAGAAATAAAAGGCATCCAAACTGGCCAGGAGGAGGTCAAACTTTCACTCTTGGCAGGTGACATGATACACTAAAGTTGCAGGATATAAAATCAATGCACAGAAATCGGTTGCATTCCTATACACCAACAGTGAAGCAACAGAAAGAGAAATCAAGGAATTCATCCCATTTACAATTGCACCAAAACCCATAAAATACCTAGGAATAAATCTAACCAAAGGGGTGAAAAATCTATGCACTGAAAACTATAGAAAGCATATGAAAGAAATTGAAGAAGACACCAAAAAAATGAAAAAATATTCCAATGTCCTGGATAGAAGAACAATATTGTTAAAATGTTAATACTACCCAAAGCAATCTACATATTCAATGCAACGCCTATCAAAATAATACCAGCATTCTTCACAAAGCTAGAAAAAAACATCCTAAAATTTTTATGGAACTAGAAAGGCCCCGAATAGCCAAAGCAATCTTGAAAAAGAAAACCAAACCAGGAGGCATCACAATCCCAGACTTTAAGCTATACTACTAAGCTGTAATCATCAAGACAGTATGGTACTGGCATAAAAACAGATACTAAGATCAGTGGAACAGAATAGAGAACCCAGAAATTGACCCACAAATGTATGGCCAACTAATCTTTGACAAAGCAGGAAAGAATATCCAATGGAATAAAGACAGTCTCTTCAGCAAGTGGTGCTAGGAAAACTGGACAGCAGCATGCAGAAAAATGAACCTGGACCACTTTCTTACACCATACACAAAAAAAACCTCAAAATGGATGAAAGATCTAAATGTAAGACAGGAAGCCATCAAAATCCTCGAGGAGAAAGCAGGCAAAAACCTCTTGACCTTGGCTGCAGCAACCTCTTACTCAACATGTCCCCGGAGGCAAGGGAAACAAAAGCAAAAATGAACTATTGGGACCTCATCAAAATAAAAACCTTCTGCACAGTGAAGGAAACAATCAGCAAAACTAAAAGGCAACCGATGGAATGGGAGAAGATATTTGCAAACGACGTATCAGATAAAGGGTTAGTATCCAAAAATCTATAAAGAACTTCTCAAACTGAACAAGAAATGGGCAAAAAACGTGAATAGACACTTCTCCAAAGAAGACATCAAGATGGCCAACTGACACATGAAAAAATGCTCAACATCACTCATCATCAGGAAAATACAAATCAAAACCACAATGATACAACCTCAAAACTGTCCGAATGGCTAACATTAACAACTCAGGCAACAACAGATGTTGGCAAGGATATGGAGACAGAGGATCTCTTTTGCACTGCTGGTGGGAGTGTAAACTGGTGCAGCCACTCTGGAAAACAGTACGGAGATTCCTCCAAAAATTAAAAATAGAACTACCCTATACCCAGCAATTGTACTACTAGGTATTTATCCAAGAGATGCAGGTATTCTGTTTCGAAGGGGCACATGCACCCCCATGTTTTATAGAAGTACTATCAACAGTTGCCAAAGTATGGAAAGAGCCCAAATGTCCATCAAAGGATGAATGGATAAAGAAGATGTGGTATATATACACACAATGGAGTATTACTCGGCAATCAAAAAGAATGAAATCTTGCCATTTGCAACTACGTGGATAGAACTAGAGGGTATTACGTTAAGTGAAATTAGTCAGAGAGGGACAAATACCATATGACTTCACTCATATGAGGACGTTAAGACACAGAACAGATGAACACAAGGGAAAGGAAGCAAAAATATAAAAACAGAGAGGGGGACAAAACATAGAGACTTAAAAAAAATTTTTTTTAATGTTCATTTATTTTGAGAGAGAGAGAGAGAGAGACAGAGTGTGAGCAGGGGAGGGGTAGAGAGAGAGGGAGACACAGAATCTGAAGCAGGCTCCAGGCTCTGAACTGTCATCACAGAGCCTGATGCAGGGCTTGAACTCATGGGCCATGATGAGATCATGACCTGAGCTGAAGTCAGATGCTTAACTGACTGAGCCACTCAGGTGTCCCAAGAGACTTTTAAATACAGAGAATAAACAGGGTTACTGGAGGGGTTGTGGCAGGGGGGATGGGCTAAATGGGTAAGGGCATTAAGGAATCTATTCCTGAAATCATTGTTGTACTAGATGCTAACTAACTTGGAAGTATATTAAATAAATAAATAATAATTTAAAAAAAAGTTTCTGATTAGTACCAAACACTATTTTTGGAGGGTTTTGTCATTCAACTAGATAGGACAACTCAAAAGTTCATTTGGAAATAAAAAAGGTAGAGATATCTTTAAAAAATCTCTGATGAGGAGGAAAGGAAGGAAGGAAAGAAGAATGGAACGAAAGAATGAAGGAACGGGACACTAACCTTACCGAACAGTAAAAGCCTCAACCTAAAAAGTGTGGTTCTGGCATGTAATAGGCAAACAAATGAAACAAAACTGAGAGAACAGAATTGGAATCTAATGCATGGAAAGTTAATACGTGGTGGAGGCAGTATCACAAGTCACTGGAGGGAAATAGGTTATTCAATAAACGGTGTTAGGATAACTAAAAAACCAGCAATAGAATTGAATCTCTATCTCACACTATATTCCAGGACACCGTATGAAATCAAAGAGTTAAATGTAAAACATGGAAAAGCACTTTGATAAAGACACTAGAAAAAAATATGGCAAAGTTCTGTAGTAACTTTAGATGGGGAAAGGCCTTTTTAACTAGGCTCAAAACACATAAACTATGAAAGGAAAGATATTTAACCTCATAAAAATAGAAGACTTGTTTACAGGAAAAAATCTCTAAAGGCAAACTCAAAACATAATGAACAAAGTGGAAAAAATATTTATAACTCACAGTGCAAAGGGCTAATGTAATATAGGAGACCAACAGCTTACTAGAAAACTAACCAAAGGATAAAACTAAAATAAGGTAATTTTGGTAAAAATCCAAATACTTGGTAACACAGTTTGTTGGCAAGGCCGAGGGGAAATAGTTCTACGATAGTGGTAAGAGTGTAAATCGGTACCATCTACACTGGTGGCAATTTGCTAACACTACTCTTCAAAATTAAACACGCGCCTTTCATTTTACCTAGCAATTCTATTTCCCAGAATTTTCCCTACCGATATACTGCATATGTGTGAGATGGTTTTTGCCTTGCAGCATTATTTGTAATAGAAATAAAGTTAAAAAGAAAGTTAAAAATCTTAATGTCCACCAGAAGGGGACCAGTTACATAATAAATTATATACTCAATGGCATATACTCTGAGGCTGTTATTACAACTTCTAGGTCAACAGATAAAATAAATGCATATATAATTTCCAAATCCCCCTACAAAAGGGTCGTGCCATTATGCACTACCAGTTACTTGTGAGAGTGCCTGTTTCTCCACAGCATCTCCAAAAGTCTTACAAAATGCTTAGGTTTTTGCTAAGCCAGTAAGAAAGAAATATCACAGTGTGGTTTTGATTGTTTTAAAATTCAGGGTTTTTTGAGGTATAATTTACATACAGGAACATTCACCTTTTTTGGCTCACAGTTGGATGGGTTTTGATAAACATGTTCGTGTAACCACAACCAAACTATAGAATATTTGCATCACCCCATACATTTCTCTTGTGTCCCATCCCCCCACCCCTGGTCTCTGACAACCACGGGTCTGATGTCTGTCCCTAAGGTTTTGCCTTTTCCAGGACGTCGTATAAATGGAATCATAGTATGTAGATCTTGTGTAGGGCATCTCTCACGTAGCATAATATTGGTACCTATAGTTTGTTCCTTTTTATTGCTGAATAGTTTTCTATTGTATCACAGACTGTGGTTTTAATTTGAACTTCAGTTATTATGAGTGGGTTTGAGCATCTTTAAATGTGTTCAAATGCCATTTGACTCTTTCCTGTGAACTGAATGTTCAAGTTTCTGCCCAGTCTTCTGTTGGGTTTCTGAACTCATTTTTTGAGAGCTCCTCATAGATAAATAAGATTAGCCCCTGTAACATAGGTTGCAAATACTATTTCCCAGTTTGCTATTGACTTTTAGTATTTTTGGTATGCAAATGCTCTTTGATTTTTATAGAGTCACAATCATCAATCTTTTCTTTGATAGTTAGAATGAGTCAGAGTTAGAAAGGCTTTTGACACTACCAGGTTATAAAGGAAATTCATCCATGTTTTTCTTCCAGCTCTTGTATGGTTTCATTTTTTACATTAAATCTCTGATCTATTTGAACTTATTTTGGTATACAGTGTGAGGTTTAGATCCAATATCCAACCCCCCCCCCCCAACTGCTATCCGGTGATCTTTTCTCCAATGATTTGAGATGGCAATATCTATATACCAAATCTCCATGTTTATGGGTCTATTTTTGGAGTTTCTATTCTGTCCCATTGATATGTAATGTTACCACATCTCTCTTTTTGAATTGTAAATGCTTTATGGCATGCTTCAATATTTGGTAGGGCTACCCAGACTCCAATCATTCATTACCTTTCTTTTTTGAGGATTTCCTATTTTTGCTTATTTATTTTTCCATGTGAATTTTATATATAATCTGTTTCCTTGGAAAAAAACTTGGTATATTTTACTAGGATGTGCTTATTTTAAAAAATTTCTTTTAACATTTATTTTGAGAGCGAGAGAGAGAGAGAGAGAGAGAGAGAGAGAGAGAGAGAGAACGCACAGGGGAGGGGCCAGGGGAGAGGCAGAGAGAGAGGGAGACACAGAATACAAAGCAGGCTCCAGGCTCTGAGCTGTCAGCACAGAGCCTGATACGGGACTCAAACTCATGAACTGTGAGACCGTGACCTGAGCTGAAGTCAGATGCTGACTGAACCACCCAGGCACCCCAGTGCTTATTTTTTAATATGGAGAGAAACTGACATCTTTGCAATACTAAAACATCCTTTTTAAGAACACAGAATGTCTATTTGTTCAAGTCTACATTTATTTCAGGAATGTCATAAAGTTATCTTCATATAACTTTTAAACATTTCACTAACTTCATTCCTAAGTACTTGTTTTGGAAAATAATTTCTCTTCCACTGGCCTGAATAGTCATTGTATATATGAGGTTATAGATTTTTATGTGTTTATTTGAAGAAAACACACTCTGAAGTATATAACTTAGAGTAATTTGATTTTGAATTAGAGTAAAAATTGTTGAATTCAAAAGCATCTTACCCTTGAGTTCAGCAAATTTAGAGTTTTGGCCTCATTCTTTTATAGAAAAGCATTCACATCAGAAAATCATCAATAACTGCACATTCTATTAATAATGCTAAGCAGCTAATGACAAAAAAAAACCTAAAAGAAAACTAGACATTTTTAAAGATAGTCTTTTGAGATTAAAATTAATACAAATAGAAAAGAATGCTTACATCATCTATGTGCAGAAAGGGCTTTAGAAATAAGCATGTTAATATTGTCACTTTTTAAAAATATGAAATG
Organism: Prionailurus bengalensis; assembly: GCF_016509475.1. Taxonomy (NCBI): domain Eukaryota; kingdom Metazoa; phylum Chordata; class Mammalia; order Carnivora; family Felidae; genus Prionailurus; species Prionailurus bengalensis. Next base: position 24,536,835 of record NC_057356.1, read on the forward strand.
GACTTCAATTAGTGGAGAGAAAAAAAAGCACTTCGTGTTTCTTTTATATGACATACTAATAAAAGAATTTGAATTAAGATCTGTCTTAAGCTGATATAGGGTGTTTAAGGGTTATACTAATATTTAATTTAAAAACATTTTCATCTTGAATACTAGACTTACCATCAACCAGCCACAGAAATGAAGACTTAATTCTAATGGAAAAATCATAACACTTGAAGTAGTAAAGACATAACAAATTCACTATTGATGCACACAACAGCAATAATTTTACTATGTATCCGTTTTTATAAGGTAGAACATGGTTTCAATGGCTATGATTTTTGTATTATTATTGGCAGTAAAAAATTGTATGTTTTTTTCCTTTTTCCCCCACCCTGTTTTGTTTTTCACTTTTTAATTATTTTTTAAATGTTTATTTTTCAGAGAGAAAGAGAGAGAGACAGAAAACAAGTGAGGGAGGGGAAGAAAGAGAGGAAGACAGAGAATTTGAAGCAGGCTCCAGGCTCTGAGCTGTCAGCACGGAGCCTGATGCGGGACTTGAACCCACGAGTCACGAGATCATGACCTGAGCCAAAGTCGGATGCTCAAGCGACTGACCCACCCAGACACCCCTTGTTTTTCACTATATAGGTATGCCATCAGGTCCTCTAGTGTTGCAATGCAGGCTCAAGGATTATTTATTGATTGCTTCCTAACCAGTTTAATAACTTTTTTAAAAATTTGATACTTTCAAATTGAAATTTTTAAAATTTGACACTTAAAATACTATGTATTCTGGAATCTCTCTCCTGCCACTACTTAACCTTATGAGAAGTGAACTGTAAGAAAAATTAGAGAAACCATGAAACTTTATTTATTATAAATGGCAGGGAAAGGAGAGCTCAGAAGTCACTGTACTCCTCCAGTTTAGCAGAATATTCCCTCCAGCACCGAGTCCTCTCTCTAATAGATAATATGTGAGAAGATTCTACACCAGTGAAAACAGAAAATGCAATTACATTTTATTGCAAGAAATTTGGAAAACGTATTTTTAACAAAGTTAGCTATTCAAAAGTGTTACCTTAGGCTGTCTCTTAATAGCTCCTTTTCACAAGTGTGAAATTTAATGAAGGCAACTGCACTTACAAGCAAGACCAAAATGGTATCTTAATTACTAGCTGCATTTTCTTAGGCAAGAAGAGATTAAATGGAAAGAGAAATTAGTTTTACAAATGGCATCATACATCTTTATGTTACACCCCCCTCCATCAAGTCACAGATGGTTATGTATCTGAAACTTCCTCATATTGTGGGCAATTTTCTTTTCCTTGGGCACACCCAAATCCATCACTGCTCTAAATTATATAGTATTTTGAATCATTTATAAGACTGAAGCAGTCTCTCATAATGATTTAACATTTACTGACCACATGAAATGGACTTTTCCTTACTTGACTCCACATGACTATGAAATGTAAGACTTGTCGACTGGCCCTAGAAGGCTGCAGCGTACTCATGACCTGTGGGTCAGAGAAATAACTTGATCTAATGTTAATGGAAGGTCCCTGGCCCAGTTACTACTGCCAAATGTAACAGTCAAAGCTCAGGGTAAAGTCACGTCTAATATTTTTGGCTGTCATAGAATTCATGTCTTAAAATAGGGCCCAAAAGGCCCATGTGAATCTGCTCTCCTCAAATGTCAATAAAACTAAGGCATTAAAAAGAGTCCAGAGATTTTGCTTCTAATAATAGCCAAGTAACACCTACAGAAAATAATGATTCCACAGATAACAATTATAAACTCTGGACAAAATATATTTTTAAAAGTTACCTAAAAGCACTGGAGAGCAATCAAGAGAAGGAAGGAAGAAGATTCCATAGTGGAGCATTGAGCAGTGGGGTGAATCTTCCACTTTCAACTTTGGGCAGGCCCCAATCCATGCCATGTCAAGAGGCAAAAATTCAGATTTTAAAAAATCTATAGACTTTCTTGTCTAATAGGAAAAAGGTCAGGGCAAATACTGCAGCTGGTGAGAAAGAAAATGCTTCAAAGGAGAGAACAAGAGAGGAGTATCCTCAAATTGTGTCATAAACACTGCCCAAATATCTGGCTAACCACCAAAGCACCCACATGAAGGGCAGACTCCAAGTAGCCAACAATGGTAAAAGGACCAAACACAATTATCAGCTGCTACCCATTGCAGAGAAGTTTCCAGTACCAGTTCAGCCAACCTAATGGACTGATTAAAAAAAAAAAAAGAACAAAAAAAAACCCCGATACTCTTAGGAGGAATATAACAGAATCCAAAGTCTTCATATCATTCACAATGTCTGGGATAAAATCCAAACGTACTTCACAGAAAGAGGAAAGTACAAACCATACTCAGAGGCATTCAGTGAAGGCTGACCCTGAGAGGACCCCGCATGTTGAAATTTATAAACAAAGAATTTAAAGTAGCTATTACAATTATGTTCAAGGATACAAGGAGAATATATTTGTAAGGAATGAATAAATTAAAAAGTCAGCAGAGAAATGGAAACTATGTAAAGGGACTATTGAAATGACAATATCTATCAGAGAAAACATTTTCTGGATGGGTTAACATCAGTTTGAAGATAATAGAAGGATATATGAACTTGAGACATCAGTAGAAATTAGACAATATTTAGAGAGAAAAATGTATTTAAAACTTTTTTAACGTTTATTTATTTTTGAGAGAGAGAGAGAGTGTGAGCAGGGGAGGGGGCAGAGAGAGACCAGAGACACAGAATCTGAAGCGGGCTCTGAACTATCAGCACAGAGCCCAACACAGGGCTCAAACTCACGAGCTGTGAGATCATGACCTGAGCTGAAGTCAGATGATTAACTGAGCCACCCAGGTTGAGAAAAAAATATTTTTAAAAATGAACAGAGGCCTGGGGACTTGGGACAAAATGGAAAGGTAAAATTGGACTCCTAGAAGAGAAAATTAAAAAAAAAAAATCTAAATGAATAATGGCCAAAAGCTCACTCAGCAGGGTAAAAGACATTAACTTATAAGAAATTCAGAAACCCCCAACAAAGATAAATATGAAGAAAAATATGCCTAGTCACAAATGATGAACACCAAAATTAAATAGAAAAATCTTGAAAGCAGCCAGAGGAAAACACATTATACATAAGGGAATAATGAATGATTCAAAATGCTGATTTCTTATCAGAAACAATAAAGGTGGGGAGAGGATCAAGAGAGAAGGATAAGAGAATCCTGAGCTCACCTCGTTCCACAGACACACCAAGACTACAACTATATAGAGAGCAACTCTCTCTGAGGTCAGCCTAAAGACTGGCAGAACAGCTCTCCCACAGCTAGAGGTATAAAGTAAATGACACATCGAAAGAGGTAGGAAGGGCAGAAACATGGTCTGCTCAGAACCAACAACCCAAGTGGGAGGGATACCCCAGGTACAAAAGCCTTCCCTGCAGAGTGAAGGGTTCAAGCCCCACACTAGGCACCCCTGTCTGGCTTTGAAAATCAGTGGGTCTTAACAGTGGGAGAGCTGGACGGCTACAGGAAACAGAGACTCTGCTCTTAAAGTATCCCACACAAATTCACTAGCTCCGAGACCTAGCACAGAGGCAGCAGTTTGAAGAGCACCTGAGCCTACGTGATGATCTAGTAAGTTTAGGGCATGTGCAGGTGGGACAGGGATCTGTAGGATACCTTCTCTGGGAACAAAAGTGCTGGTGAGAACCATTTTCATTACCCTCCTTCTACCTAGCTGGTCTAGCAATGGTAGGTGCTATTTCTAACACTTTCCATTTAGCCGGCTAGAACTGCTCTCCTGCCCTGGTGTTCCCCTGTGGACCCGTGCAGCCAACCCATGCACCCTAGCAGGTGCCCCTCCAATGTGGTTCCCATGCTGCTGCACAGTAGGGAGCCTTGGCTGAGACTGCTTCACCCCCCAAGTGGCTCTCACCCACCAGCACACCTGCAATAATTGTGGCGGGCCCTGCGGTCAGGCACACCAGGGGCTAGCCCTGCACACCAGTATACCCACAGTAGCTGAGGCTGGGCCCCTCAGCCAGCTGTGCCAAGAGCACCCGCCCCCCACTGCCCCCCACCACCGCAGTGTGCTTGCAGCAGTTGTTGCTGGGCACTGCAGCCCACAAGGGCCACTCTTGGAGTACCTGGTTCCGGTGGCCAAAGGGAATTGTCCTTTCAGGCTCCACGGGACACCTTCTATATAGGACCACTCCTTCAAGACCTGGAGTTGTAACTGATCTACCTAACAGATATAATAATAGTAATGGACCAGCCACTTAAAGGGCTAGCATGAAAATTTAAAACTGCAGTAGTAAAAACAACTATAATAATGTATTCACAAATAAAAAAGATGTAAAATGATATCAAAAACATAAGATGGAAGATTAAAATGTAGCACTTTCAGAATGTGTTTGAACTTAAGTGACCGTCAAAAAATAGACTGCTGGGGTGCCTGGGTGGCTCAGTCGGTTGAGTGTCTGACTTCTGCTCAGGTCATGATCTCCCAGTTCGTGAGTTCGAGCCCCACATCGGGCTCTGTGCTGACAGCTCAGAGCCTGGAGCCTGCTTCGGATTCTGTGACTCCCTTTCTCTCTCTGCCCCTCCCCTGCTCATGCTCTGTCTCTGCCTCTCTCTGTGTGAAAAACAAACATTAAAAAAAATAAAAAAAAATAGACTGCTATATAGGAGGGTATTATAGATGAACCTTACGGTAACCACAAACCAAAAACCTATAACTGCATGCACTTGCACACACACACAAAGGAATCTAAACATAACACAAAGTCACCAAATCACAAGGAAAGAGAGAAAGAAAGGAACAGAGAAGAGGTACAAAAACAACCAGAAAACAGCACAATGGGGAAAGAACAGTCTCTTCAATAAATGGTGCTGGGAAAATTGGACAGCCAAAGCACAAAAGAATGAAACTGGACCACTGCCTCATACCAAACACAAAAAAATTAACTCAAAATGGATCAAAGCTTTGAAAACAACATCTGAAACCATAAAATTCCTAGAAAAAAACATGGCAAGCTCCTTGACTTTGGTCTTGGCAATGATTTTTTGTGTTTGACACCAGAAGCAAAGGCAACAAAAGTGAGACTAAATCAAATGAAAAAGCTTCTGGAGAGCAAAGGAAACCAACAGTGAAATAAAAAGGCAACATAACAAATAGGAGAAATTATTTGTAAATCATATATCTGATAAAGGGTTAATATCCAAAATAAAGAACTCATGGGGCACCTGGGTGGCTCAGTCGGTCAAGCATCTGACTCTGGATTTCGGCTCAGATCATGGTCTTCCGGTTCGTGAATTCTAGCCGCACATTGGGCTCTGCGCTGACAACCCAGAGCCAGCTTGGGATTCTCTCACTCCCTCTCTCTCTACCCCTCCCCAGCTCACATTCTCTAGCTCTCTCTTTCTCTCAAAATAAGTAAATGTTAAAAAAAAAAATAAAATAATGATCTATCCCCATTAACCTCTAAAAAACAAAGAACTCATGCAAAAAACCAAAAAACTTTATTGAAAAATGGGCAGAAGATTTGGGGCGCCTGGTTGGCTCAGTCAAACAGGCATTTTTATAAAGACAACACAGAGATGACTAACAAGTATATGAAAACATGCTCAACATCACTAATCACCAGGGAAATGCAAATCAAAACCACAATGAGGTATCTCCTCACATGTTAGAATGGCTATTATATTAAAAAGACAAGAAATAACAAGTATTGGCAAAGATGTGGAGAAAAGGGAACCTTTGTACAGTTAGTAGCAAAGTAAACTGGTGCAGTCCCTATGGAGGACAATATGGCAATTCCTCAAAAAATTAAAAATAGAACCATCACATGACCCAGTAACTCTACTTCTGGGCATTTACCATAGAAAATGAAAACACTGACTCAAAAACATATATGTACCCCCAGGTTTACTGCCAGCATTGTTTACAATAGCCAAGGTTACAATGGAAGCAAACTAAGGGTCTATCGATGGACAAAGAAAATATGGTGTATATATACACAAAGAACTATTACTTGGCTATAAAAATAATGACATCCTGCCATTTGCAACAACATGGATGGATGGATCCTGAGGGCACTATGTTAAGTGAAGGAAGCAAGAGAAAGACAAACAAACATCATATGATCTCTCTTATATGTGGAATCTTAAAAAAATAACAAACAAAAGAACCTAGTTCATGGATACAGAGGACAGACTGGTGGTTGCCAGAGGCAGGGGAAAGAGGGGGAGTCAAACTGGCAAAGGGGATTGAAAAGTACAAACTTCCAGAGGCACCTGGGTGGCTCAGATGATTAAGCATCCAACTCTTGATTTTAGTTCATGGGTTGGAGCCCCACATTGGGCTCTATGGTGATAGTGAGGGCTTGCTTGGGATTCTCTCTCCCTACCCCTTCCCTGCTCACATATGCTCTTTCTCTCAAAATAAACTTAAAAAAAAGTACAAACTTCCAGTTATAAAATAAATAAGTCATGGAGATATACAGCATGGTAACTACAGCTAATAGCACTGTATAGCATATTCAAAATGTGCTAAGACCGTAGATCTTAAAAGTTCTCATCACAAGAAAAAAAAGTTGTGACTGTATATATGGTGACAGATGTTAACTAGAATTACTGTGGTGATCATTTTGCAATCTATACAAATGTCAAATTATTATGTTGTATACCTCAAATTACTATGTTATATGTTGCTATACCTCAATAAAAAAATGGGTAAGAAATTTGAACAGATGCTTCACGAATGAAGATATATGAATGGCCAACAAGCACATTAGTCATCAGAGAAATTAAAATTAAAGCCACAGGAAGATAACATTATCCATCCACCACAATAACTAAGATTAAAAAGATTGAGAACACCAATGCTGATGAGTTTATGGAGCAAGCAGAACTTTCATATATTTCTGTTAGGAGCATAAAATGACACAACCACTTTTGAAAATAATTTGGCAGTTTCTTACTACAGTAAGCAATTCTCCATCTATGTATATATACAATAGAATTAGTACAAATGTCACTAAAGAATAGTGTCACTATTTGTAATAGTCAAAAACTGAAAACAACTCAAATGACTATTAACAGTTAAATGGCTAAATGGTATATATTCCTATAATGGAATATTTTACAGCAATGGGGATGAGCAGTTGTGGAGGAATCTCACACAGTGCTAAGCCAGACAGACACAAAAGAAAGCTTCTTTTATTATTCCATCTATGTAAAAGTTCAAAATAAGGAAAAACTAATCTATCATGATAAAAGATGAGAGTGATTACCTCTGGATGGTAAATCCTGGGAAGGATTGCAAGAGGGACTTTGGGGCTCTGTTTGATCTAGCTGTGTTTATGTGAGTGGTTGTTAATTATTAAAAACTCACCAAGAGATATATTTATGATTTTTTGTACTTTTTGGATGCAAGTTACATTTTAATAAAACTTTCCTTAAAAAACTAGAGGGGAAAGGGGCAGCTGGGTGGCTCAGTTGGTTAAGCATCTGACTTCAGCTCAGGTCATGATCTCACGGTTGTGAGTTCAAGCCCCACATCGGACTCGTTTCTGTCAACATGTAGCCTGCTTCGGATCCTCTGTCCTCCTCTCCCTCAGCCCCTTCCCCGCTTGGGCTCTCTCTCTCAAATAAATAAACATTTCAAAAAATTGAAAAACTAGAGAGGAAAGATGAACCACCTACAAAGGATCAGGAGTTAGATGACAAACATCTTTTACCTCAATAATGAGAGCTAGAGACAGGGCCGTGGTATCTGAAACAAGCCAAAAAAAGGAAAACCAAACCTCCCTCCCAAAACAACAACAAAACCCTGAAATCTCAACCTAGAATTCTACATCAAAGTATTAAGAATGTAGACTATGTTCATTTCAAATACTGTCATTTTCAAGCCAAAAATATGTAATTTACCACCAAGAGATCCTTTAGAACATGACTTTCAGGGAAAAGTAAAATCATCCAAGATTGGGGCACCTGGGTGGCTCAGTGGGTTAAGTGTCCAACTTCAGCTCAGGCCATGATCTCGCGGTCTGTGGGTTCAAGCCCTGCATCGGGCTCTGTGCTGACAGCTCAGAGCCTGAAGCCTGCTTCAGATTCTGTGTCTCCGTCTCTCTGCCCCTCTCCCACTCATGCTCTGTCTCTCAAAAATAAATAAATGTTAAAGAAAAAAAATTTTTAATTATCCAAGATAGTAGGGCTGGGATGTAAAAGGAATGACGAGCAGACATACTGATAAATATGTAAGCAAATCCAAATAAATGTTGATTGTATGACATGGGTACAAAAATGTTTGATTTGTAAGAGAAAAGAAGGATGTGACCAATATAAAGTCCAGTATAATTGTTCAAACTCTTGTTCAAAGTTAAACTATTCTAAGGTCCTTGTATTATTCATGAGGAGAGTAAAAATACTGCTTAATTTTACAGCTCTCGCTCTCCCTCTCGCTCTCTCCTCTCTCTCTCCCTCACTTCAAACATTCATGTCATAAAAGCTAGGATAAAAATTGAAATAGACAAAAACATATAAATTCCAAAAAAGTTGGCTGAACAAAACCGAGTAAGAAAAAGGGGAGAAAACTCCTTCAATCCAAAAGATGACAGGGAATACAAAGAGAGAGTGAAATGGAAAAATCCACCATTTGAAAGAGTATTAGAATGTATTAAAAAAAATCACAAAATAAGGCTAACCCAATAATCTGGCTATAATCTGTCAACAAGAGCCACATAGAAGGTAAGGATGGACAGTCAGGAAATGGAAAACAATAACACTTGTAGGAAAAGTACATGATAGCTTGGATTTGCTTTAAAATATCACCGAAGTGTGGGGTGCCTGGGTGGCTCAGTCGGTTAAGCGTCCGACTTCAGCTCAGGTCATGATCTCGCGGTCCTTGAGTTTGAGCCCTGCGTCGGGCTCTGTGCTGACAGCTCAGAGCCTGGAGCCTGTTTCGGATTCTCCGTCTCTCTCTCTCTCTCTCTGACCCTCCCCCGTTCATGCTCTGTCTCTCTCTGTCTCAAAAATAAATAAACGTTAAAAAATAAAAATTAAAATTAAAAAAAATCACCAAAATGAACTGGGGAGGGAGAGTAGAGGAAACAAGAATGCCAAATTGATAATTGTTGAAGGTAGGTGATGCACACATGAGAATTCATTCCAGTCTTCCAACTTGGATATTACAAAATTGCTTTTGTAATAACAAACAAGTTTAAAAAGGCACAGAGAAAGATATTCCAAAAGAATGCTAACCCAAAGTAACTTGGCATAGCTATATAAGCATCAGATGAAAGGTAAAAGCATTGCTAGAGGGGTATCACAGATCATAAGAACATCAATTCACCTAAGAGATGTAAACGTTCTACTTTTTATGCACCTAATCATATGGGCTCAAAAATATATGGAAAAAATTGAAAGAACTACAAGGAAAGAAAAATACATCAATCACTATATTGGGGAAATTTTAACACATCTCTGTCAGCAGTTGTATCTCTCTCTCTCTCTCTCTCTCTCTCTCACACACACACACACACACACACACACACGTTAGAAAATATGAACAACACAATGAATAAGTTTAGCCTAATATAGTCCAAAAACTGGAGAAAACCGATTTTTCAAGAATAGTCACACGTTTTACAAAAATGTCACACAGAGGGGCGCCTGGGTGGCGCAGTCGGTTAAGCGTCCGACTTCAGCCAGGTCACGATCTCGCGGTCCGTGGGTTCGAGCCCCGCGTCAGGCTCTGGGCTGATGGCTGGGAGCCTGGAGCCTGTTTCCGATTCTGTGTCTCCCTCTCTCTCTGCCCCACCCCTGTTCATGCTCTCTGTCCCAAAAATAAATAAACGTTGAAAAAACAAAACAAAACAAAAATGTCACACATAAAGAGATCTCGGGAAAAGTTTGATATACATCAGAGTTAGCATATATATCGGAGGAAAGACTATAAATTATGGTAAGATTGTTATCCATGTGGGGAAAGAAAATATTGGATCCTTATACCTCACACCATGCACAAAAAATAAGTCCAGGTAGGGCCACCTGGGGGGCTCAGTCAGTTAAATGTCTGATTCTTGGTTTTGGCTCAGGTCGTGATCTCATGGTTTGTGGGTTTGAGCCCCGCATAGGGCTCTGTGCTGACTGTGCGGATCCTGCTTGGGATTCTGTTCTTCCCTCTCTCTACACCTCCCCTGCTTGCTCACTCATTCTCTCGCTCTTAAAATAAATAAGTAAACATTAAAAAAAAAATAAGTCCCAGGTAGATTAATGACCCAAATACAAAATGTGAAGCTTTAAAACTTTTAGAATATCTTTATCATCTCTGGATAGAGAAATGTGGTATTTTTGAATCTATAATAATTCAGGATGGTGACTCTTTGGGTAGAAGGCAAGAAATAAGAGAGGGAGATACAATCATATAGGTATACATGAGGGCTTCAACTTTACTGGCAATGATTGCTTCAGTAGCTGGTAGGCATATAGATATTCATTAGGTTAGTCTTTTATCTTCATGTCAGAAGTATTTTACAAAGAATTCTTTAAAAAAAATTTTTAATGCTTATTTTTGAGAGAGACAGAGCATGAGCAGGGAAGGGGCAGAGAGAGAGGGAGACACAGAATCCAAAGCAGGCTCCAGGCTCTGAGGTGTCAGCACAGAGCCTGACACGGGGTTCAAACTCATGAACCACGAGATCATGACCTGAGGTGAAGTCGGATGCTTAACCGACTCATATGAGGAATTCTTAAATGTAAAATAAACACCCTTGTACACCAAGCGAAAGATACTAACCAGTTCAATCATGAGACTAAGGTGAAATAGATTAGATAGTATCCATGTAAATGGAAAAGAAAATAATGTGAAAAACTTAAAGGAAATCCTAGTTAGAAGGTAGAGGAAATGGGAGTAATTAAGAACATCTCTTCAGATATGGAGACCAAGAGAATGAGTGGAAATTCAGTCTTTGAATACTGTCCACTCTATTTACTTAAAAAAAAAATCTTCCATTTAACATTTCAAATTATGTATTATTACTATATTACAGATAGGACTAAGATACTATAAATGATGCAGAGTTTTCTTGGCTCCAAAGCCAATATTCCCTTCCATTATAACACACTGGCATTAACAGAAATGGTCCAGAGGGGAAGCTAGCACACAGGCACATATATGCACGATCATTAAATAGTCTTTAAAAGATGTTTGCATAGAACAAAACTTATATAGTCTTTGAGTACAGTAGTGTTAGTTGCCTCACTGGGATCTAGTTATAGAACCAGCCTCAACCAAACATTCACAAGATTTTGGAGGCTATTCAACCTAGCATAGTTCTAAATGGAAAAAAAATAAAACTTCTCAAGCTACACCTTTAGGTATCATTTGCCCCTCTTTCTAAAGTACTGCCTGAATATCATAATACTACTAGTTGTCTCAAACCACATTCTGCCATAAAATATGAAATAGGGAAAATTCAGCATCTGTTTCAATAGTTACGAATATTTCCTTCAATAGAATATTGAGGCATCTGAATCCTTTTTCATGGATATTTGACTATGTCAATAAGTACCATCAGCTACATGAGGGCCTTAATAAGTGTTAACTCAATGAAAGAATAAAACAGAGCCTGGGTGGCTCAGTCAGTTGAGTGTCTGACTCCTGATTTTGGCTCAGGTCGTGATCCCAGGGCTGTGGGATGGAACTCCACGTTGGGCTCCGTGCTGAGTGTAGAGACCGCTTCAGATTCTCTCCCTCTCTCCCCCTCTGCCCCTCTCCCCTGCTTGCATGTTTGTTCTTGCTCTCTAAAATAAAAAAGTAAATAAATAAAACAGAAAATGAATGAATGCACATAAAACATCAAAACTGGCCTTCCCACCTTCATTCTAGTTCGTCAAGGTTCCCAGGTAATTCTCAGTGGTACCACTCTTCTACACTGGGAAAACCTGAGGCAGGTATGCCCAAGGCCCGCTAAAGCTTTTTAAATTCTATGGTTTCTTTTAAAGTCAGTATACCTCAAAATATACACTTAAATCAAATAATTTAGTGACAAAAATTCTGAATCCTTTAAATCATAAAAGTAATAAAACTGAAAGCTAATAGAATTTGGTGGAAGAGAACTGTAAGCAGAACGGGAATGGAGAAATAGAAGATAGTAAGTTCTTCAGTGGGAACCAGGATTTTCGGTGTTGAGGAGATAAAAATACAAAAGAGGTTAAGTAAAAACTCTATAGTCCTGGATTTTAATTAGTATCAAATCATAAGGTACTTTATCTTCAAAAAGCTATTTTCATATTTATATAATTTATAGTTTGTACGCTTGGAAATTCTATCACTTATACATAATACCTATTCATAACAAAATATGTTAAGTTATATTTAGATGATATACAAATCTTATTTACATAATCGCACTAACAAGAATTCATGTTCTATTTTTCTGATTCATACATTTATATGTTATCTATGCTTTCAAATGTACAAAGTCTTTTAGCTATACCTATCAAAAAGGCCAAAAAACAATTACTAGCCCATTAGCCATGACTTACCCAAGCACAAAGATTACATTCTGGAAATACTATTTGCCATCAAAAGAAACCAAAGTTTCTTGGCAAAATGGGAGATTCCAGTCTGGGGCAGCAGAAAATGTACAAGATTGGTCTTTTCATGCCAGATCCTTCCATATGAGATACAGAGAAAGTTATCAAGGACTACCTGGAACACTCAAAAGGACTCAGAGACGACTTGAAGAGGCTCAGCTGGCCCAAGATAGGACAGCGTGGGCAACAATAAAAATAGTATAGAAAGCAGTACTTCAAATGTGTTTAAATCTACACTAAAAAATAGTAATTGATCACTTTTAGGGGAAGATAGAAAACAAATTCTCATTTTGAAAAGTGGTTAAAAAAATGGGCAAAAATCAAAGGTTTCTTTCCTGCCTTTCCTACATAAATTGTACCTACCACTAGATGGCCAGTTTCTCTTTATAGAAGCATTCCAGCCAACACATCAAGAAATGATTGAATAAAAAAATCACCAATTTGCAATCCCCAATAAATTAGTGGATCTAAGCATTTAGCAATAATGGAAATGCCTACTATCACTGCAAAAAGAGAAAATATCCATGTTCTTTTAATGGAAGAACACACTACCACCTATGAAGTAAGTTTGCCAAAAAATATCGCAGCTGAACCTGGTCAGCTCTCAGTTTGCCAAGAACAGCAAAATCCAGAGTGGGGGAAATTCTACAGATCAAACACGATTTCCTGAACAAACTGCATGGGGGGGAAACAGGATAGGATAGGATTACATGCAGATTAAAAGAAGCAATTATTAGACAACAGAATCTGAGGGATGCATACTAAGTTGAGCAAAACTATAAACAAAGGCAAAGAAGTGATTCCTGTAAAAGTCAAGGAGGGAGAAGGGAGTTGTAGCTGGAACAGGTACATGGAGAACTTATGAAGAGACTGGCAAAGTTCTATTTTTTGGTCTGGCAGACATAACCAAGTGTTGTTCTCCTTACAATTAATTTGTAATTAATCTGTTTTGTGTAAAAATTTTTATCTATACTCTATTTTACAATTAAAAGTTTTAAAAAAATGTTTAAAAATACATTGGGAAAATTTGAGGAAATGGGTACTCTCATACACTCCTGGTAGGAGCATAAATTGGTAGTCTTTATGGAGAACTTTTTGGCAGAGTCTGTAAAAATTACAAAAGTACATACTCTTGACTTAATTCCACTTTCAGGAATATACCTTACAGTTACTATTCTACATGTGTAATGTTAAAGGCAATTTATTGCAGGACTCTTGTAAAGGGAAACTACTGGATACAACCCAGTGAGGCCAGGTAAGAAATTATAGTGCACTATACAATGGAATTATCATGTACCCACCCATAAAATGAAGCAACCCAAGGTCACCTACACACCCAGTGCAATCTCTATCAAAATGCCAATGCAGAAAAGGAAAAACCTATCCTAAAATTCATACAGAGGGATCCCAAATAGCCAAAACTTACTACAAAGCTACAGTAATCAAAACAGTGTATTACTGGCATAAAGACAGATAGATGGATGAACAGAAAAGAGCCCAGAAATAAGCCCCTGCATATATGGTCAAATGACTTTTGACAAGGGTACATGACCATCCCATGGAAAAAGGAGTTTTTACAAAAAATGTTGCTGGGAAAATTGGGTGCCCACATGGAAAAGAATGAAGTCAGAACTTACTTAACATATAGCAATTAACTCAAAATGAATCAAATATCTAAATATAAGAGTTAAAACTTAAAAACTCTTAGAAGAAAACACAGGGCAAAAGCCTCATTACCTTGTATTTAGCAATGATTTCTCAGATATGACACCAAAGATACAGTCAATTAAAGAAAAAAAAAAGATAAACTGGACATCATGAAAATTACAAAAATTTGGGCACGTGCAGACAATATCAAAGTAAAAATGCAGCCCAGATTGGGAGAAAATATTTGTAAGTCTTCTATCTGATACGGAATTAATATCCAGAGTATATAAGGAACTCCTAAAACTTAACAGTAATGACAAAAAAACCCAATTTGAAAATAAAGGACGTGAGTAGACATTTCTCAAAAGAGATTCAAATGGCCAACACATACATGGAAAGATGCTCAACATCACTGATCACTAGGGAAATGCAAACCAAAATTACAATGAGATAGCACCTCGTACCCATTATAATGCTACTGTCTAAAAACATGAAAATAACAAGAGTTGGAGAGGATGTGAAGAAACTGGAATCTTAACACACTAGTGTTGGAAACACTAGCACAGCAGCTATGAAAACCAGGACAGTGATTCCTCAAAAAATTAAAAACAGAATTACCATATGATCCAGTAATTTCACTTCTGGGTATATACCCAACAGAATCGAAAACAGGGTCTCTAAGAGGTACTTGTACACCCATGTTCATACTAGCATTATCTACAATAGCCAGAAAGTGAAAGTGACTCAAGTGCCCATCAACAGAAGGATGAATAACCAAAACATGGTCTATGCATACAAACATGGAATGTTATTCAGCCTTAGGAAGGAAATTCTGATACATGTTACAATAACGAACCTTTTTTTCTGTGAAATAACCCAGTCACAAAACGACAAATACTGAATGATTCCATTTATATGCTATTTACAGTAGTCAAAATCATAGAGACAGAAAGCAGAATGACGGTTGCCAGGGACTAGGGAGAGGGAAGAATGGAGTTATTTAATGGGAATAGAATTTCAGTTTTACAGGATGAAAAGAGCTAAGGGGATGGATGTGTAACATTATGAATGTATTTAATATTACTGAACTGTACCCTTAAAAGTGGTTAAGATGGTAAATTTTATGTGTATTTCACAATAAAAAAATTGAATGAGAAAAACGTGAAATGTATCACAGACCTAAATGTAAAAGACTTTAAAACTTCTAGAAGAAAACATAGTAACATAAAGCCTTTGGGACTTTGGGGGTAGGATAAACAATGATTTCTTCGGCAGGATACAGAAAGCACGGATAAAATAAAAAACTTGATTGGGGTACCTGGGTGACTCGGTTGGTTAAGTGCCGGACTTGGGCTCAGGTCACTATCTCATGGTTTGTGAGTTCAAGCCCTGCGTCAGACTCTGCTGTCAGCGCCCGTCTGCTTTGGAACCTCTGTCCCCACTCTCTCTGCCCCTCCCCCCCAAAAATAAACATTAAAAAATGCTTAAAAGAAAAAAACAACAAAAAAACTTGATAACCTAGACTTCCTCAAAATTTAAAACTTCTGCTGTTTGAAATATGCCGACAAGAAAATGAAAAGTCAAGCTACGGACTGGGAGAAACTCTTTGCAACACCTATGTCTGAGAAAGTACTTCTATCTAGAATATGTTAAGAACTATTATGACTCAACAATAAAAAGAAAAACCAATTTAAAAATGGGCAGGGGTGCCTGGGTGGCTCAGTCAGTTGAGTGTCCAACTCTTGGTTTTGGCTTAGGTCATGATCTCACGGTTTCATGAGTTCAAGCCCCTCTTCGGGCTCTGAGCTGACCACATAGAGCCTGCTTGGGATTCTCTCTTCCCCTCCCCCACTTGTCCTGTCTCTCTCTCAAAATAAACTTAAAAAAAAAATGGGCAAAAGATCTGAACAGATGCTTCACACAGAAGCTACACAAATGACCAATAAGCACACAAAAAAGTGCTCAATGTCATTAGTCTTCAGGGGGATGCAAATTAAACTACGAGATACCTCAACACATCCACTAGAATGGCTAAAATGTGTTGGTAGGGATGTGGAGGAATCAGACTCATACATTGCTTGTGGCAGTGTAAAATAGCACCACCACTTTGCAAATCAATTTGGCAGTTTCTGCTAGAATTAAACATATACTTCCCTTATGATCCAAGAAAAACTTTCCCAAGAGAAATGAAAACATATCTACAGAAAGACTTCTGCACAAATATTCATAGCAACTTTATTTATAATGGCCAAACACTGGGAAGAACTCTAAAGTCCAACAACAAGTAAATGGATAAACAAAATCTGATCTATCTATACAGAGGAGTATCACTCAGCTGTGCTAAGTAGTGAACTACACACTATGTGATTCAATGATAGGATATGCTAAAAAAAAGTCTAATTTACAGCAACTGAAAGCAGTTCTATGCATGCCTGGGGCTGCAATTGTGGGGTGACTGACAGGAAAAAGACAAGAGGAAACCTTTTATACAGACTCAAATGTCTTGCACCTTGATTGCCTTAAGGATTATGAAAGCATTTGACAGAATTCTTGAAACTGTGTATTCAAAATGGATGCATCTTATTGTATGTAAATTACAGCCTAGTATAGTTGGTTAACATTTTCTGCACATTAGAAAACATACACAAGGTTTCTACTTTTTAAAATAGGGGTAATAATAATGCCTATTTTATATATGTGCTACGATGAGTAAACGGGTTAGGGTTAGGTCATGTGAAACATGTAGGGCCTGGCATATAAAAGCTCAAAAAAATGTTAGTGAGATAAACTTTTGTTAAAGATAAATAACTGCACAAGAGTCACTATAAACCAGTGGTTTTCAACTCGGGCAATTTTGCCCCCTTCCCCCAGATACTGGGCAATGTCTGGAGAAATATTTAATTGTCATGACTGGAGAGGTGCTACCAGCATCTAGTGGATAGAGGCCAGGGATGCTGCTAAACATCCTACAAGGCACAGAACAGTCTCCACAGCAAGGTATAATCTGACCCAAAATGTCAATACTGCAGAGCTTGAGAAACCCTGCTGTAAACAAAGTGATACAACAAACCCTAGATAGAAAAAATATATATAAAGTGCACCTAATCAACACAAAATTCAAATGCAAAATGACTGTGTATATATGAGTATACACACACACACAAATATATATATCCTCTACAAATCAAGAAGAAAAAAAATAGGAAAAAAAAAAAAAAACCATGAACATGGATAGTAAACAGCGAGATCCACACCCTGCAGGGAATTGCCAAGTGAATAGGTGAGATGGCATTCTAAAACCAATAAAGTGGCAAAAATGAAAAATTCTGACAATGCCAAATGTCTGTGATGATACAGAAATCTGTAGTATGCACTGCAGGTGAAAAGGTTAGAACGACATATGAATACGCAGTGAAAGGGTTATCGCCATATATGAATGTATAAGAATGCATGTATACATACATGAATTTTTATTCATGCATTAGGATCAATAGTGATTAATGATAGTAGCTACCTCCAGGGATGAAAGGAGATGGTTGGGAGGAACTCACAACAAATTATTCCCCACAACAAACCTATGTTGTAGATTTTCCTTTTATAGTATCTCCAAACAATTGAATAATACGCTCTAGGTACAGACCCAGCAGCAGAGCCTGGATTCAGGTCAAGGGTTTTCTACTGCAAAGCTCAATCCTGTCAACAACAGTGGTAAAATATTATGACCAATGCCCTAAGGTTTGACAAAATTAAGGCATTCTTGGAAATATTTCTAGTTTTCATAGAGAGTCTCAATCAAGAGAAATCTAAAATGGGAGGGCGGCAAAATGGGACAGACCCAATGCAGAGTAGGCAAGGCAAATGTAAGCTACAGACCTCTCCCCCAGAAAAAAGGCATGAAATTACATATATATTATCAGTGGTTCACAAATTCCCTGAGCACCCGCTAAAAAGCCTTTGGTTAAGAACATCTGGTTTAGGAAGAAAAAAAAAAAAAGAGGGGAAATTCAATTATAATATTTGAAAGACCAAATTTCTTTGACCAGAATTGTACTTTATCAACTACTGCAGAAGTGTTCCAAACATTGCTCATGGTCAGAAATCTCTTGATTTGCCTCAATAAAATCTACCATTATTCTTACTATAATGAGCTCTTTGCTCCAGAACAATACAAGAAATGAGACTGGTGATTATAGGAGGCTTGTACAATTGAATTTAACTAATTCTACATCTTGTGTGTAAAGGTTACCTTTGTTGAGGGCTGAAAGAACAAAGAACAAGAGACATCAGGCTTAAGTTGGATTTTTTTTTCTACATCCAATTAGAAGTTATATTCCGTATTACGCCCATATTTGCAAAATGAATAAGATCTAACATCTTTAGTTTTAAAATAAGACTATGCCACGCAATCTGTTAGTTGTTTATTTGTAACATCCTTTTTATTTGTAATTTCTCTGTATGTCCTTTTTCATTTTGGGGTAATGGTTCATGTCTTTGCTGCTTTCTAGTTCTCTTCAATATTTCCTCATTCTCCCACTTTTATCTCTAAAGCAGACATAAAGCACAATATCTTGATTTCATGGATTGTCAACCTAATTTTAATTAGTATGTTTCTTTCCCTCAATAAATACATCTAAACTGGTTGCTTTCTTAATTTATCCTTGTGGTCTGTAATTGAATGTTTTAAAAAAAATTTTTTTTCAATGTTTATTTATTTTTGGGACAGGGAGAGACAGAGCATGAACGGGGGAGGGGCAGAGAGAGAGGGAGACACAGAATCCGAAGCAGGCTCCAGGCTCTGAGCCATCAGCCCAGAGCCCGACGCGGGGCTCGAACTCACGGACCGCGAGATCGTGACCTGGCTGAAGTCGGACACTTAACCGACTGCGCCACCCAGGCGCCCCTGTAATTGAATGTTTTAATATGAATCTGAAACAATATGCATAGGATATACTGGTTCAAAGTTATGCTCCATCCAGCACACTTTTACAAACATTTGAGTGCTAACTATGAGCAATTGTGCTAAGCAGACAATGGAATTAGCATACACTTGTGGGAAGACTCCAAGAGTTATACAACATCCTAATTTTCTTAACGATTGATAAAAGCAGGTCAACCACAAATTCATCCACAATTTTTTTTTCAAATATTTATTTTTGAGAGAGAGCGCACAAGTGGGGGAACAGAGAGGGAGGGGGACCGAGAATCCCAAGGTCACACAGACAGCAGTGAGCCCGATGCAGGGCTGGAACCCACGAACTGTGAGATCGAAACCTGAGTCAAAACTAAGAGTTGGATGCTTAACTGACTGAGCCACCCAGGTGCCCCTCATCCAAATATTTTAAAGCTGTTATGCATATTTTCAGCATGCATAACATTTCGGGAGAAATTACTACATAAAATGACTACTTACAAGTTTGGCAATTAATATTTATCTCCTTGGACATTTTCTAACTAACATATTTCTGTGTGTGTAACTCTAATACATATATATGTATATATATGTACAGGAGCATACTATTCAAATTTGTACTTTATTATCATCTCTAAGTATCCTCTAGATTTGGTAACTTTCTTTTTTCCATAACTGAGAACAATGATTTGTTATAAAGATTGTCTGCATGCCCCAACCTCTTACTCACTTTTTTCTTAAAAAAAGAAAAGAAAAGAAAAGAAAAGAAAAGAAAAGAAAAGAAAAGAAAAGAAAAGAAAAGAAAAGAAAAAGAAAAAGTGCAGTGGAAAGACCAGACTTGGAAGGTTTTAACACCTGGATTTGAAAACTAGTTCTGTAAACAAGCTGGCTGAGTGATTTTTGCACAGTTCACTTAATTTGGCGCTCTGTACCTCATTTGCATTCCTTTCTTAAGCATGCTAAAATACCTATCTTATAACGTTGCTCTAAGGAGGAAATGAGATAAAGCATCTCCATCATCTCGCACAATACTGAGCATATAATAGGTGCGCAATCGATGGAAGCTACTCCCAACTTCTAAACTCCCTGAAAAGGGCAGGTTTCCGTGGACCTTCGCAATCATAGTAACTAGCAAAGGGCTTCATACATCACGAAAATGATCCCCAGATACTGCTTTAGGAGGAAATCTCTAGCTTTTTGGTAAATATTTCACTTCTATTACTTTCAAGACAGCCCTAACTCCATTGAGTGTATTCCAGTATCAGATACTATACTATCCGGTATCTATCATATAGATAATAGAACAGTTTTAACGTTCATGTAATTCTTTTGATAACCTTTTAACAGCTTCCCGTGGTTCTTACAATACAGTTAAAATTCTTTACTATGGTCCAGTGACCTATTTAGTCCCAGCTTATTTCTGCCCCCTCATTTATGATGTTCTAGCCACACCTACCCTCCACCAGCCCTGAAATACTCCAAGCTTATTCCAGCCTCAGGGACTATCTTTCTCCAACTGGAGTGTCTTCTCCACTATCTTCACAGGCTAGGCTATTTATACCATTAGGCTCAACCATAGCCTCCCCAGAGTCCTTCCCTTGATGAGTCTGCCTCCTCCATTACCCTATTTTAGCTTATTTATAGGAAGCCAAATTCTCTCATTTGTTTCCAAGGGAGGTCAGGGGGCGTGCCCCCTGATTTTGTTTCCAGGTGTATCCCCAGCGCCTAGAACAGTGCCTGGCTTTAATGACTCCTGGGGCCACCACTCCTCCTAGGCTTTCGGGCAGAAGGGCGCCTGGGGGGTAGGGGGGAAAGGGGTCGCGTGGGCGTTCCCTATGGCCGCGCGACTGTCCTCCCAGCCCAGGTCCCTTTCCTGGGTCTATAAGGGCGAGCACCTCTATTCCCCGCGGGGGCCCTCGCTGCAAGCGGTGGGCACTCCTCCCATCGGGTCACAGGATTCTGGGGTGGATTCGGGCGTTGGGGAGCTCTGTGGCCACACCTGCTGGCCCTGGCTGCACTCACGAAGCTGCTGGTACATGCACGTGAGCAGTGAGCCAGGTGAGCCTCTGTGTGTCCCGCGCAATCCGACGGGGCCCGCGACGGGAACAGAACGCGGTGGCGTCGGCCTCCCCACCGCGTCAGCAAGACTTTCCTGTAGACGTCGGAACGACATGCCAGTCAAGGACAGGGCCTCTTCTCAAAAGTAGCGAGAGAAAGCTTAGCGCTGGTTACCAAAACACGACTTCCAGGGAACTGACTAGAAAACTCACCAGAAACCGTAGGCTGCACACACGACCCGAGGAAACTAGACTGTAGGGAGGAGTGGCACCTAAGGGACGTGCGAGCGCGAGCCCAGTTTGCGCAACCGCAGCAGAAGGTGCACGCTTTCCAACGAGTCGCGCAGCCGCAGTGGAGGCTCCGTGAGCCTAGGGTGGGGCGCGGGACTGGGGCGGAGCTAGCCCCTCGCGCGCGCTGACGCGACGAGTCGCGGCGGAAGGGTGTGGACGCGCAGGCGCCGCAGTGGTTCGGGTGGGGGCAAGGAGGCGGGGCCGCGCAGGCGCCGTGAGGGGCGGTAGCGGCGGCGGCGGCGGCGGCGGCGGTAGCGGCGGCAGCAGCGGCAGCTGTGAGGGGGTTCCGGGAAGATGGTGCTGATCAAGGAATTGTGAGTGGGTCGGTGGGTGCGTGCGGGGCTACGGGACCTCGGTGGTGGGAGACTCATTGACTGAGGAGTGGCGGAAGCGGAATATTCCTAGAAAGGAACGAACCTCGAGGTGGCCGCTCCCTCCCCCCGGCCCGCGCCCCCGGCCCCACTGAAGGCCTTTCCACTGCGCGCCCCCAGACCCGCTCCCTTGAGGTTGCCGTGATAACACCGCCGCCGCCTTCTCCCCTGGGGCGGAGGCGCCTGGGTTCCCGGCCGGAGCGCGTGGCCCGGGAAGGCGAGGCCGGGAGTTTCCGCTGGGACCCGCCTTCTTCCCACCCCCCCCACCCCCCAGTCTCAGTCTGGGCCCACCCGCAGGCCCGCCAGTGGGATCGAGCCGGACCCCGAGGATGGGGAGGCGCGGTGGGTCTGACAGTGATTTGTCGTCTGGGGTGGAGCCTACCTGTAACCCGCGGGAGACAGGTCTGCCAGGTCAAGACAGCCCTGGTGCCGCGACTCGAGGTGGGACGTAGGCACCCTGAAGTTCAAGCAGGAGCTGGGAGTTGGCAAAAGTGCGCTCCCCAGGGCAGCTGTGTTGACTTACCAGGAGAGCCATCTCTCTGCTCTGAGTCTCAGTTTTCACATCTTTAAGATGGGGTGATACTCTGGGTTACACCTACTTCACGGGGTTTAGACGAGGAGTTAACACGTGGTCTGTCAAATGGAATGATTTTCAGGTGCATCAGGACGGGCAAAGTGATTTTGCTGAAAAGTTACGGCATTTCCCACCGGCAAGGGCTGTGACTATCACAGGAAATCTGGTTAGGCATGATTGTTGAGGTGTCACAGCTGGTTCGTATCGTCAGCATCCTGTGGGCAACTAGGGATTTCGAGTGTGGCCCGTTCCTTGGCTTTTCAATTGCTCTTCTCTTTATAAATTCTTAAACAAATTTCAGCTTAATTTAGCCATCTCCAGACACTTTATTTTTAATGTTCTCAAACTTCTTATAAAAAGTCACACCTGTCATTTCTCTACTTACCTTCCACCCCCCCCCCCATTTCACTGTGTATAAAAAACAAAGCCCTTACAATAGCGCACAGAAGTCTTACGCTATTTTCTTTTCTGCTCTCATCACATTTACTACCCTTCCCGTGCCCATTCCAAGCTCGCAAGCGTCCTTATCATTTTCATTAGTTCAGGGAAAATGCTTGGTTCAGGGCCTTTCTGCTTGCTGTTCTCTCCGCCTGAAGTGCTCTTCCCTCATCTCATTAACTAACTTGCCTCCTTCAGGTCTTTGCTCAAGTATCACCTTCTTAGGGAGTCCCTCTCTGAAAGCCTAATTGCAATCCCCACCATTTGGTATTTGCCTTTCCTGTGTAATTGTTGTCAGTAGCAATTCTCACTGTCTAACGTGCAACATACTTTTCTAAAATCTATTTTACTACACGTGTTCTTTTACTATATGTAGGCTCCACGAATTTTTCCTTTTTGCTCACTTCCACATCCCCAGCTCTTAGAATAGTCCTTGGAACATAGTAAGGGCTCAATAGCACTTGTTAAATTAATGAAAAATTACAACTTTAATCAGTGACGGGGTCCTGAGAAAAGACACATTTTCACTTAAAGTTTATAGTATTGAATTTTGGATTTATATAAACCTTTTCTTCCAAGTCATTTATACACTGTATCATGAAAGTTTTATTTATTACTCTGACATCTTTGTAATGTAGGTAGGTGGCAGAAATTAAGACAAATGGAGGGAACAAGACAGAAGGAAATTGACTTGGCCCAAGTCACATAGCAAGTGGGTTGCCGAACTGATCTTAGATCACCGATCTCGTCATTTTTATTAGAGTTATTTCCTCTTTTCCTAAAATATGAATTAAGTGTTCAGTAGATCCCTTTGACAGTTATGTGAGGAGTATCCACCTAACTCATGGAAAGCAGTTCCCACTGGGAATCTGCACAATACGCTTTTTGTGAACCATTACTTCCATTATAAAAGTTTAAATGCACCGAGGTAATGAATGCTGTAATGTGCCCAAGTGTAATTTTTTTCCTGCGGAGTTACAAATTACATTTGATGTTCACTCTTCATGTGTGTCTCCCTAGACTTTTTTTTTCCTCTTAAACTTTTTGAGAGCAGAGACTGTTCTAAGTATTCCTGGTATCCAGCATAGCATCTAGGCTAGCATACTGTAAGTGCTCAGTGCTGTTAGACGAAGAAAAAATGATTCTTCCTGCTTGCAAGTCAACTTTCTAAAATTGTTTTTGGTCAGGAGCAATGAATAGGTCATTCCTATGTGAAGATGTTGGTAAACCGTAAAATACTTTGGCTAATGTTTGTTTTCTTTAAAAAAATGTCATCTATTTTTGACATGGATTAAAAGTTTAAAAATGACTTCTCAGGGTGGGGAGTTCCCTTCAAATTGTTACTTGAGCAATGGATGAAGTTGCCGTTCGCGGAAAGGCCTGATTTTAAAGAACTAGTTGTTAGTTTTATTTGGAGTATTATTTTCCTGATGATTTTCAGAGAATTTGGAAATTTCCAAATCACTCTAAGTTGAATACTACTTTGAGAAGAAGAGAAAATCAGAGCCTATCTATTCCTTTCACTTTTCATTAAGCAAATGTTGAAGAATTTATTTGACTCATCATTCATCCAGAATGTCTCGATCAGTCAACTTAGATTTTGTGAAATAAGTCCCTGAAAGTGCTGTTGTATAAAAATAGGGATCTTCCTACCAGTGAGTAGTTGTTAAAATTAGCAGTGATTCTTTGGTTTTGTGGAAGTTCAGGGAAGTCTTTAACTCTTTCCTCTCTATTCCTTTCATTTCCTCTGCAGCCCATCTTCTTGGTTCAGGCCTTTGTACACCCTTGCCCAGCTTTCCCAAAGATGGCTTTTCCCCCACATCCTGCTTCTTAATGGTTTTTAATTACCTACAGATGGCTTCTTCAGATTAACTGTAGTCATGTCACTTCTCTTTTGGAGCAACCTTCCTGGATTCCTTGTTGCCTAATAAATGTAATAGATTTCTTACCATTGTATTCCAGGTCCTGAAAATATGCTCCCAACCTGTATCTTTGTATTTTTCTCTATCTTTCGAAATATACACTCCATCTGTATCTTATTTCCCCTCTGACCACTGCACCCGCTTGGCCCTAGTTTATTTTGCGTGACTGAGATAGCAAGTTAGTGTGTACTCTGAAGAGACAGTTAAAAGGATTAGGTATGGAAGGAGTTTTTGTATAACAAGTTTATCCTTGATGAGAATAGGAATTAGTAGTCTTGGTGACTTGTCTTTAGGTGACCATTATCAGAAAGACAAAGAATGCTGAGTGATCCCCTAGTGAAGGAGGGGAGAATAACAGGAGGCATGTTTTATACTATTGGAAATCAAGGTGATTTGAGCACTCCAGCATAGCTGTTTGAGGAGGATAGGAAGAGGGGTGGGTGGGCAGTGCAGCCAAAGAGAAGTTGGAATGAGGAAGAAGTTGTGAATTTTCTATAAAATGAAAATTGAGGTGACCGCTGTGAAATTTTTCTCTCCTTTTAATAGAGTTAAAACAAAAATTTTAAATGACGTTGCTGTGTCATTTAACGATTAGTAGGGAAAAGTCTGAAAAGGATCAGGCCAAAAAAAAAAAAAAAAAGTTGCTATCTTGGACACCAGCTATTATCACGAGACAGTTGATACTCAGGGATTTTCAGAGTTTATGCTGGAAATAAGTGAAGATACTTCCATATAAAAATCTGGTGATAAAATGCAATATTCTGACATAAAATAATTCACCCCAGTATTCTTTTTTGGAATATATTTTCAGGAGCATTAGCCTC
Organism: Prionailurus bengalensis; assembly: GCF_016509475.1. Taxonomy (NCBI): domain Eukaryota; kingdom Metazoa; phylum Chordata; class Mammalia; order Carnivora; family Felidae; genus Prionailurus; species Prionailurus bengalensis. The sequence continues at coordinate 24,562,476 of NC_057356.1, forward strand.
CTTTTAGGTCCTTTTGTATGTCCAGTAACAAACTCTTGGACAGGATCAAACATCTGTCAACCTTAAACTGAATCTACCCTGGAAAGGTTATATTTATAAAGTTTAAAGTGTTTTTCCTTGGTAAAGTTTATTCTTGTTAAGTCTAAAGGACCTTTTTACTTGTCTTTCTCTTAGTAAAACTGAGGAATAGTTGGGTAGTGGGGAACGATTTTTGGAAGTGTTCGTTCAAGTGGTTCAAGACCTATGTCCAATGAGAGATATCATGAAAACAAAATTCGTAGTGTAGAGATGGAGAATGAAACCATACCAAAAATTGCCTGAGGGCAACCTGACCACACAGTCCAAAGATAATATATTCGGCACCCTGCAATTTTCAGTGATGAGTTTTCACTTGTTCCTTTTCTCCTCACCAGAATCTCTGCAACTGCATTTGGGGTCCTGGTACAATGAGGACACTAAATGGGAATCATCATTGAGACCCAGAAACAGTAATCTTATTTCCCCAGTTTAAAAATTCTTATTTAAAAAAAAAATTTTTTTTAATGTTTATTTATTTTTGAGAGAGACAGTGAGAGCGTGAGCTGGGGAGGACCAGAGAGGGAGACAGAATCGGAAGCAGGCTCCAGGTTCCGAGCTATCAGCACAGAGCCTGACTTGGGGCTCGAACCACGAACTGTGAGATCATGACCTGAGCTGAAGTCGGGTGCTCAACCAACTGAGCCACCCAGGCGCCCCACCAGCTTAAAAATTCTTATTTAGAGCTGTATACATCGTGAAGACCCTCTTCTCTAAATGACGTTCTTGTATTGGATGATCTGCTATCATTGGATTCAAGTAAAAGTTATTGTAAACCTAGAGACCTGTGTTCTCATACATGATAAATATTTTTTTTTTTCTTTTGTCGTTTTAGCCGTGTGGTTTTGCCATGTTCTGTTCAGGAGGTAAGTCTTGCTTGTTTTCTGTTTGTTTTGTTGATACATTGTGTTTTGGTACATTAATCTCAAATCATATTCTTGTCGTGTTCGCTTACCTTTACATTCGTACAAGTGAATTATGGTGTATCACAGAAGCTTAATTATAAATGAATTCTGTTACACTGCCTTGTTTCAGAAGGCTCTAAACAATGTGGTTTAATCTCCTGCCCGGTTCAGGAATTCTGGCTACAATATCCCAGAGAAAGGAGGTTCCAACCTCAGTGTGAGCACTGTAAGGCTAAGAAACTTGCTGCTTAGAGAAACAGTCTGTTTTACTGTCGGATATTTCAAACCTTTGACTTTATGCCCAAATCTGCTTTCCTGTAAGGCTTGTTGTCTACAGTCCCTTCCACTCGTGCAGGGGAAATAAGCCTATTCTGACTGGCATATGGTAGCCCTTTAGGTTTTCTTCCCCTTGAGTTCTTTTGTTCCTTCTCCTCCACATGAGGTCACAGGGTTAACCATTCCCAGTGCGTTCATTTGGCCTGGTCTAACATGACCTCTAGACTTCCTCACCAGCTGCTCTCACTACATGCGTCGTAGTTGTTGCTCTGCTGAAACCACTATTCCAAACACAGCCTGACCAGCACGTTACTGTGAGAGCTTATCGTCTCCCTTGATCTGCACGTGGTACAGAAGTACACATCCAATCCAGAACTCGTACATCCTTCGGTGGTAGCCGTCTGTGGCATAGCCGGGAATGAGGATAAAAGCAGAGAAACATCTGTGTAGCAAACCCCACAAAGCCCGCTGGGTCCTTCTAGAACTCGCATACAGTTTGCACTGGCTCAGTTTTCTTGTTTTCCTGGAGCTGACAGTAGATTAGAAGCAGTGAATTGGAAGTGGGACAAAACAAACTGATAACCTAAGAAGTGACAGCTGACAGAAGACAGAAAGGAAAAAAAAAATGCAGAAACAAAAAATGAGTAGCTGCTGGCATAGTTCAAAGCAGTCTTGAACACAGCTGTATACATCTCAGTAGTGCCTCAGGTTTCCCTGTATAAAAATACTCAAGCCAGACACCCCTGTGCTTTACTTGTGTGATTGATTGTTTGAACTTGAATGTGGAAATTGACGTTTGTTTTGGTTAAATTTTTTCTTTTGGTTTCAGTTGGTCAGATCAATTTGTTGAAATCTTTTTGAGTCTTGATGTTGTCATCCAAAATAATCTCGGCTTATTCCTCTATTCAGATTTACTAAACACCTCTCTTGTCTGTCTTTAAATTACTCTTAAAAATGAGAATGAAAGCCTAGCAGCATGCCACAGAATATCAGTTCATTAATGTATTTTTTTTGGATACTGTTTAGTTGTTTCTGTGTGAAGTTTTGTTACTCTGTTCCTGCCTGAGATTAAATTTATCTTCTGATTTAGAGACATTTTAATCCTCCTTTAAAAATATGACAGTGTTGAGAAGTACGTTTTGAAGGACTTAATTAAGGATTGTAGCTTACTGGACCAACCCTGGTGGTGTTATTACAAAAACCAGAGAAGAAACATCTCCTCCTGCAGTCTAAAACCCCTACAGAAATTATTTTTGTTGCTCTTAAGAAACGTGTTTGGTTCTAGCTTCCTAAACCCAAATTGAGTGATTGAGTTAGTGTATATTTAAATTAACCTTTAAGACAGTGTCATAACTCCCATGGGCTTTTTAGATAATGAGTGTTTACTGAGCTTACCACTACCCCTATTTTTGTCTCAAATAAAATGTTCATTTTGAATGATTTCATTTTTAGAGATAGCTTTGCTTTGAAAACATGCTTAAAAAGAAAAGAAAAACGCTTCTTTAGGCCTTCCTCACCAGGAGGAAGAAATTTAGCCAAATTTGAAGAGATTGGAGATAGCGCCATGGTGTAGTCACTAGAACAAATTAGAACATGAGAACTTTGTTTTTTATTATTTGTTGGAACTGTTAGCAGCTCCAAATTGACACAGAACAATTCTCCCCACTCACAGGTATTGGTTCAGGCCATTGAGAATTCTGGTTCACTTTAAAATGCAGTAGGGGCGCCTGGGTGGCTCAGTTGGTTAAGGGTCTGACTTCGGCTCAGGTCATGATCTCACAGCTCATGAGGTCGAGACCTGCGTTGGGCTCTGTGCTAATAGCTCAGAGCCTGGAGCTGCTTTGGATTCTGTGTCTCCCTCTCTCTCTCTGTTCTTCCCCTGCTCTCACTCTGTTTCTCTTTCTCTCAAAAATAAATAAACATTAAAATTTTTTTTAATGAAATAGAAACTACTGTCAGCAGTTCCTTGCCTTTTATAGTAATTCTTGTATATGTGTAATCCTTAAAAAGTATTTCTGTTTACTGGAGAACTTTACAATAAACAGTTTTGATCCTGAGTACCCACCATCGCTTCTGTTTTGGTGGACAAGGGCCAAATTGGGCATGTCAGGCAGAGTTATGGGAAAAAAAGACCCCAGAGGTCTACCAGAATTTGGGCTGTAATGGTTCTCTGCGTTTTCAAGGTTTATTATTATACTTCATGTATCTCCTCTTTATCGTTAAGAATAGTATTTTGGTTGCTCAGCTTTCTTAATTGGCAGAGTAACAATTATATTCCTGTCATTTTCAGAATTTTGTGAAATTAAATGAGGTAAAATGGATGTGAAAGTGCTTTGGAAAACACAAATGTATATTATACAAAAAGTTGGGCCAAACATCAAGGTGTTTTTTTGATAAGTGAACGGTACATATTAAAGCGCCCCAGAGTGTTTGTAACTAACAGTTTTCTCAAATAATGGAAATCCTGTAAAATATTACAGAGTTTCTTAAAGCTGTATGATCATCTAGTGTTTGTCTTCCTAAACATACTGATTTCTAATTTGAGTCCTGTTGTCACATGGAACAAATGTGCTGAGTGCTTTGGATATGCTTTTCAGTATCATATATGGTACTATTTTAGCATAGGAAGTTTCCACAGTTACTACTAGCTTACTGAAATTCTGTGCTCTGAAATTCCAGTATCAGGTTGGACAGCTTTACTCTGTTGCCGAAGCTAGTAAGAATGAAACTGGCGGTGGAGAAGGAATCGAAGTCTTAAAAAATGAACCTTACGAGAAAGATGGAGAAAAGGGACAGTATACACACAAAATCTATCACCTAAAAAGGTAAGCTGATTGTTCACATTTGATGCTTAGTCATTCTATTGAAAATGATGCCTTAACTATCCAGTTTATTGTTGATCATGTAACCCCTTAACTTCCTGGCAGGTGTGCTGAGGTATTTCTTAAAATTTCACTCCGACAATGCGTTGCATTTTAATTTTTTGAGAGAACCTCCCCATTTATTGGTTATTTTTAAATTATAAAAGTAATGACTGCTTATTAAAAAATTCAGACAACAGAGAAGGTTGTAAAATAAAAACTTAGTCCCCACCTCTTGCCATCACATATCCGTAACCCCAGGGAGAAACACTAGAAGCAGTTTCTCCTTCCCAATCATTTTCTATACATATGCAAATAAGCCTTTAAAAACAAATATACTGAGAGCTTTGTTACTTGTGTTATTTTTTGTTTTCTACGACAAATGGGATCATACTATACGTACACTTCTGCAGTTGCCTTTATCTTTTGTGCAGTGACACATCGTGAACGTCCTTAATGTCTGTGGCATTTTTTTAAGGCTGAGCGAGATTTCCTAGGGTGAACAGAGCATAGTTGACTTACCCATTCTGTAAATGATGAGTCAATATAGGTGCTTTAGGTATTTTCCTTTCTGTGTGTTACATACAAGATTTCTGGGAACGTGGTTGTACATGCCTTCATGCCTTCGGTAACTGTTTCTCTAGGAGAAATGTATAAAAGTGGGATTGCTGCAAGGACATGTTCATTTAAAATTTTGATATTACTGCCAGATTGCCCCCAAAGAATTTGATAGTGTTCATTTTCCATAATTTTCTCTGTTTAGTTTTTTGCCAGTTAGATATACAAAAATAGTTTCTTGTTTCAATTTGCATTTCTTTATTAGCGAAGTTGAGTGTTTGTATCAGTGGACCATTTGAATTTCTTATGTGACTTGACTGTTCAAATCTTTCTTGTTCATAGTTTTTATCTGTTTGGTTGATAGAAGTTGTTTTCTGCATTCTCCTAAGTTTGGCCATCTGATCTCTATTTTTGGCATAAATATTTTAAAACCGAAAAAGCATACCAGTGTTTGTCCAAGGAAGGCAAAAGATCATCAATGGTTTTTAAGAGTCCGTTTTTTCAGTAGTTCCCCCCTAATTTATTAAAGGTAGGAGAGATCTTTGATCTTTTCTTGCCTTTATTCTTTTCATACTGGAATGAATAACACCCATGTTTTTTGTAGAGCTCCTCAAAGTTGTAGATGAGCTATGATGATCAGTATTTTTCCTGTTGTTTCAGTTTAAGACAGCTGCTTGACTTATACTGACACGTGAATATAAAGAAGGTTATGACTTTATCGAATCTTAAATTTTATTTATTTATTTATTTTCTCCTAGAACACAACATTTCTTTGTTTCTGATGCAGGTTTGAACAATGGCAATAATTCTGATCAATCAGTTGTCCATAGAGACTGCCTTATTCATGGTTCCTGTTAATTTATTAGTGCCCTAAGTATACCTAAAAAAACGTGTCAGTTGAGAGAAAAATGTGGCATTCTAGATGTTATGATCTACATAACATTTGTAATATTGAATAGTCTTATTTTTAGAGTATTGTACACTTCCTCATTAATTGAATTTTACCAACATGTAAAACTTTTTTTTATTGTAAACATTTAACTCTCTGGGGATTCTAAAATTAACCAGAATGTTTGATACATAAAACTTTCTGTTGCTGTATGATATCTATATGTGAATAGTCTTGAAACAGATTCAAAATTCCCTTCATTTGAAAACTGAGAGTGGGCAATTGGGGAAATATTTGATATATCATTACATGGAAAAGATTAGTTGCTAGATATGTATGTAAAAATGAATATGCAGTGCATATATTTTTAAAAAACTAATTAGAAAACAGTCTATAAAGAGATTCATTAAAATGTTAAGAATGTTTTTCTCTTGGTGGTGGGATTATGGGTGATTTAAAAAAATTTGTTTTGCTCTTCTATATTGTTTAATTAGGGAAAAAATGATAACTGTTTTGAAACATCTGATTCAGATGACATTCCAGCCATAAATAGGAAATCTTTTGAGTTGAAGAGGGCCATATAAATATGGGTAGTACAAGAGTTGTTAATATTCTGAAGAGCTTATTTGGGGGTGACTTTCAGAACTTCTCTCAGGCTTTTAATAGATTAAATAAAGGAAAACCGACTCTCCGGAGGCCAGCCTCCCAGGGAACTTATGGCTTCTTCATTCCTAGAAAGAGCTAAAATCATTCCACAGTGCCCTTTGGTTTTACCCCGTCACGTATTCATTTACTTCTCACGGCAGTCCTGAAAAATAAGCGATATACGTGTTGTATATCAGAGGACACTGAAGTGCGTGTTTACCCAAAGTCACACAGCTAGTAGATGGCAGAATGGTGACTGAGACCTGGATTTTCTGGATTCTGATCCCATGGCCTTTTGGTCACAAGTAGGCAGTCCCAAGTCCTGGACAACAAGCGCTCAGGACCTCAAGAGCACAGGTGTCCTGTGAGAAGGGAGGAAGGGGGTCTGATTGGATGGTAAGGGCTATCTGATGCCCATAGAAGGCTGATTTTGTCGCACAAACATAGCAGCTGTGGACAGCAGCATGGAGAGGCCTGAAACAGGAAAGGAAAAGGAAAGAGGGTAGCACTAATGGGTCTCGGTCAGCGTGGCAGGTAATAGCCTCTCTGGCAGTGGTGAAGAACCACTGAAAACCTGTCTGGGAATAAAGACAAAACCAGAACCGATTTTGCTGTAGTCCAGGGGAGAGAATGGTCCAGGGCAAGGCAGTCAGATGTCCACACTCAGAGTCAGCAGTGTCATGCCGATGGCACAGTAGCCACAGGATAATTATTTTATGGAAGGGCAAAGAATCATTTAGCAGTAAGTGCCCGGGCCTTCGCTGGGCCATAGGAAAGAAGGCAGTCACGACACAGGGCTGGCGGCATAGCCTGTCAGACTTGTGTATCCTGTGCGGGCATCCTGCAGGTTTAACATGCTGAAGACCTAGAGAGTTTTAGGGTTCCTTCCCTGAGGAAGTTGTGTCCAGTAATCCCTGTTCCCCTTTTTGGCATTTGCTCCATTGGGTAATCTCTAGTGCTATGTGCACTCTCACTTTATAGCATCACTAGAATTGCAAACCTGGCTGGCGAAATTTGTTGCCCAGGGCCACCAACACCTTATTTTATGTTTGAGATACTTGAAATTTGAGGTTTGCTTTACCCAGTGGAATCAACGTCTCTGGATTCCCTGGCCAGTATGCCTTCCCATTTCAGCAAGACACTTCTTGGTAAGATATGTACACTTCATCTTAACCAGAAGATTGAGAAACAGTCTTGGCAAGGTATTAAAAAACCCATAATTTAGTGACCATTGCAGGGGACTTTTCTTTCCTTGAATCTCAAATAATAATCTTTTTACAAGATAATGAGATTCTTTCCATGTCCTTTGAAAACTTACAGTAAATAGTTGCCCATGGTAATTGTAAGCAGAAGATCTAATATTCTTACTAGATCTTCTTACTTACTGTATTCTTACTGTGTGCTGGTCACTGTAAGTATTCTAGGTGGGACTTCATTGATTCCCCGTAGCAGCCTTTTCTAGTGAGGAAAAGAAAGTCCAGAAAAGTGTCAGTAACTGGCCCCTGCGTCACTACTGTTGGTAGCAGAGACAGGCCATGAACCCAGGCAGGCATTGTGATTCCAGAACTTACCCTTTTAACCACTTTGCTCTACTGCTGAGTTCTGTGGGAGGGTTAGAATATTTTCCATTTTCTGAAGTGAACACCAAAGGAGTTGACTGAGAAATTCTTTCAAGACGATGGGTTTCACCATATCCCGTGTTCTTGTAATTCTTTAAAGAAGTCTCAAGCCTTCTTTCAGAATAAAGTTAAGCTTGACAAGGTGTACTTCTCCATGCCTCTCAACCGTTACAACTGTCCAGAGTGCAGACTATTGGATCTAAGTAAGCCCGTCTCTTCATTGTCCTTCAGAAGTGCCATGTTCAGCTGGTTAGATTCTTTTCTTGTGATACGGGCTTGCCCATAACCTCAGTTTCCCACACATAGTCAGCACTGTCCTTTGCAGAGACATCCCTTGACTACTTTTATTCTTCCCATTACTTTTTGTCACATCTACTCATTTTGACACCCGACCATGTGTTTCATGTGTACGTATTTGTCTTGTACCCCATTTACCATAAAAGTTTTGAGTATGTTTCCTTATGATGTTTAATATACACTTAACAGTGGATGGTGGGGAGGGAGAAAAGACTTTATTGGGCAAAGAATTTGAAGCAAGGCAAGGAAGTGTGTTGCAACTTTTGAGATGGTTATTTCAGAGAAAAACTTGCAGCTCTCCTGAGACTTTGTAGGAAGGAACACACTGACCAGTCCTTTTGTTTTTTGTTTTCTCTCCCTTCTTGGGGAAGATCAGCTTTACTCTTTTATTCTTCATAGTAAGCATTATGTCTTCACCATCTCCAGTCAGTCCTGGATGATGCAGAATTCTTAAAGTTGTGCCAACTCCTGAATGATCTTATTCCCCAAAGATTAGAACAGCAGAGGTTTAATTGAACATCATTTTAAAATTTCATGTGGTTCCAGTAAAGACCTCATTTTTGTAGGCAAAAGAGTCATTTGCCAGGAACTAAAGTTATGTTCATGTTTAAAAATGAGAAGTTTAAAGTCACCTGAGAATACAAAGATCGATTATATGAGATGATTCACATCAGAGAGCATCTTTGAATAAGTATGAGATTGAAAAATATCAGGCAAATATAGTAATTCATTCTTGAGTCCAGAATTAGACATCAACACAAAATTTTTTCTTTGTATATAGTTCTAAGTCTTAAATTTTGCACAGCTTGCACTTAAAAAATTTTTTTTTAATGTTTACTTTTGAGAATGAGAGAGAGAGAGAGAGAGTGCACGCGTGATTGGGGGAGGTGTAGAGAGAGAGGGAGACAGGCTCTAAAGCATGTTCCAGGCTCTGAGCTGTCAGCACAGAGGCCAGTGCGGGGCTTGAACCAGTGAACTAACTGTGAGATCATGACTTGAGCTAAAATTGGACGCTTAACTGACTGAGCCACCCAGGCGCCCCTGCACAGTTTTCACACTTCTAAATCAAGAATGATCCTGTTCCAGAAGATTATCAGAAATAACTTCTGTTGTGTATTGTTTCCTCATTGTATGTTAACGTTTCTTATGGCTGTTGTCTTTTGTTATGTGAAAAACACTTCCTTCCCTCTCTCTTTTTGATATTTCTTCAAGACTTTATTATTTAAAAAAATTTTTTTTAATGTTTGTTTATTTCTGAGACAGAGACAGAGCATGAGTGGGGGAAGGGCAGAGAGAGGGAGACACAGAATCCAAAGCAGGCTCCAGGCTCTGAGCTGTCAGCACAGAGCCCAACACGCAGGGCTCGAACTCACAAACCGTGAGATCCTGACCTGAGCCGAAGTTGGTCGCTCAACCGACTGAGCCACCCAGGTGCCCCTATATTTCTTCAAAACTTTAAAGCCTTGTTCTACCTCCTGAAAGTTAGCCAATTTGTGTCTGGTGATTTTACTCCTTCCCACAAATCAGGATTTTAACTCATTTTGTAAATTTTCCCCGTTAAATCTACCCATTTTTTCCATCTCCATCCCCACCACGTTAATGCAAGTTATCATTGTCTGTTTTCTCTTGAACTTTTCCAGTTGCTTCCAGACTGATCTCTTGCTACCCATTCTTTTGGCTCTTATAAATAATGCTGTTGTGAACACTTGGGTACAAGTTTCTGTGTAGCCATATGTTTTTAGGGTGTGTATATACATGCATGCGTGCACTCTCCTACAGTTGAAATTGTTGGGTCATATGTTCACTCCTCACTTTTTGAAAAACTATCAGATTGTTTCCAAAGTCACTGCACCATTTTACATTCCCACCAACAGTGAGTGAAGGTTCCCTTGTCTCCGTATCTTTGATATTTGTTATTTTCAGGTTTTGTTTTGGTAATAGCCATCTTAATGGGTGTGAGATGGTGTTTCAAGGTCTTGATTTGCATATCTCTGCTGATTAATGATGCTGAGCATCTTTTCTGTGCTTACTAGTAATTTGTAGATTTTCTTTGGAGAAATATCTGTTAAAATATTTTACCTGTTTTCTAATTGCCTGTTTTGTTGTAAGTTTCTTTATATATTATAGAAACTAGCTCCATCAGATATATGATGTGCAGGTTTTTCTCCCCCATTCTGTGAGTTTTCTTCCCACTTTCTTGATAGTATCCTTTGAAGCATAAAAAGTTGATAATTTTGAAAAAGCCCAGTTTACTTATTTTTTCTTTTGTTGTTATTTGGTGCCATACTTAAGAAACCATCGTCCAACCCAAGGTCCCAAAGATTTCCCATCTACGTTTTCTAATAAGAATTTTATAGCTTTAGCTCTTATGTGTAGATCTTCAATCCGTTTTGAGTTAATTTTTGCCACTCTTGCGCACTCCAGTTAATTTTCATTTACTAACGTGACTCTACTAAAGTGACAGAGTTTTAAGTTCTGAAAATTTAAATCTGGTTTTGTCATTCTCCTTCTTTAAGCCTTCAGTAGCTTCTCATCATACAAGGAATAAAACCCAATGCTTTTAGTCTATAAAATGGGCCTCAGTGTGATCTGTCTGCCCTCTGCTCACCTCACCATCATCATTTTGTGTCCGTCCCTCTCCTCCTATACTATAGGCTAGCCATGCCAGAGGCCTCAGAGGGACCCAAGTGGGCCACGGCTTTTGCTATTTGATGGGATTCTGGGGCTTGTCTCTTCATGTGCTGGCCCTCCTCACCCTCAGATCACTGTTGTAGTGTCACTTCCTCGGGGAGGCCTTGAGCACCCTTACCCCAATACGTAATTGTCCAGTTCTCTGTTCCTTCACTGCACTTCGGGAGAGGTATTTCACTGCCTTTGGTTATATACTGCTCTGTTTCCTGCTGCTTTCCCTGGAAGGTGAGCTCAGGGTAGGAATTGTTTGTGTACTGTTATTTACATAGCCCCTGATACAATGGACAGTAAATACTTGAGTGAATGAATGAATGAGTGAGGTGCCCAATGTATTTAAGGTATGTTTCAGTTGATTATAAAATGAAAGATTATTTTATTTGTGACAGATTAATCTGGTCTTTAGATTTTTTCATAAGGTTTTTTCTACATTTTGGTGTTTATCCACAGTAGGATGTAGGATGGAAAAATAGAAATGAACAGTTTTGCTCATTTTGTTTATAAGTAGATATAAAACTTTGATGGGAAAAGTGCAGTTTGAAATGATTTGCCAAGGTATTACATATCTCAGGAACAAGAGTGTTTAAAAAAACTATGCTCCTAGATCAGGAGTTCAGTATACATTATAGTCATTTATTACATATCTTTTAAACCACATAAGCCGTTTGTTTTCCCGTACCACTATGACAGAATTGTCTTAACCACTTAATAGGTTCACAGCCATTGTTATAGTGACGTCAGATCTTAGTATTGTCTCCACAGTTGTCTCCACAATTGTCTCTTAGTGTTGTCAACACAATTGATGACACATTTTGGTTGAATTTTTCCCTGAAGTTAGATATCCTTTGTGTGCATTTAGAATTGGGGTGGGGAAAGGGCTATGTATGACAACGTTTTGTGCTCTTGGACATTATTTTTTGCCTTAATTTTTTTTTTTTTAATGTTTATTTTAGAGAGAACACGTGTGTGTGCACGTGCAGGAGGGGCAGAGAGAGAGGGAGACAGAGAATCTGAAGTAGGCTCTGCACTGTCAGCACAAAGCCTGATGTGGGGCTCAAACCCACAAGCCTTGAGATCATGACCTGAGCCGAAGTCAGATGCTCAACTGACTGAGCTACCCAGGCACCTCTATGCCTGACTCTTAAACAGCTGAATCTAGAGGTGTCTATCTTGAGTTAAGCCCTGTCATGAATGTTGGTTTATCACAAGAGAACATTTCGTGATAGTTGGGAAAACAAGAGGAGGAATGTCCTTGTTAATTTGTTTAAGGCCTACCTGCATCTTGGTAATTCAGTAAATATATGTCCCTTTTGTGAGACCCTGAGCTTCCAAAACAAATTACTTGCTAGGTAGGTTGATAAGTGAGGTAGAAAAGCCAATTACATATAAATGGTACGCTTGAACCACCTTGTTAGGAAAATTTTAAAGTTGCCACCAGTGAAGATTTTTCTCCCTTAAAGCAGAATTAAAATTTACTTACCCTGTTTATGTGTTTTCTCTGTTTAGTCCATAATTTTGATTCACTGAGGAAAGATGTTTGTTAGTATTAAATGTAAAAAGCCAGCCAGTTTGAAACAACTGGCTCAAAGGTTTGGTCATTCTTAACCAAGTCAGAACAAAATCTGTTGTTAGAATTGGTATCGTGGAAAAGTATCCTGGAAGTAAGGTAATAGGCATTCGGGAGGAAAATGAAGAAATGTCAAAACTTTCTTGTAGCTTTGGTTCTTGCTGGCCTTTAGTGACTACCGATTTTCTTCTGTTTGGGTCAGCAAGTTTTAGAACTTTGGATGAATGTTTAAAGTTTTTAGACTTTTGGGCACTATAGGGATAAATAGGATAGTTAAAATATGTTTCTGAGAAAGTTGACCAAATGAATCCGTGATAGATCTTTTTGTCATACTCAGATGGGTAGGTAATCTGGTAGCTGTGTTTAGAAAATCACCCATGTGTGTTACATTATACCCCGAATGGACCTCTCCCACAGTTGAAGGGATTTTGGTTCCAGTTCTTCAGCAATGAAAGAAGTAATATGGACTTGTTGACTTTTAAGGTGAAAGTATTTTCGGTTTCTTAGCTTTATTTTTATGAAGTCATGCCCCTTTACATGAGTCTTCCCAAGATTTGGAAAGAATGAGTGCTCAGAGAATTAGTTCCTCCTTATTACTATCTTTTCGGGATGTAAAGGCACAGGTAAATCTCTTTATGCCTTTGGAATCTTGCTCTGATGTTGTATGTAATGGTGCTTCAGCTTTTCTTTTCCAGTGGTTTAATGTGCCACAGGAGGGGAAGCTCCAAGTCATATGCACATTCTTATGTACTGAGGAGACAGTGGAAGGGGTGTCCACCTCTTCTGTCACTGCATGGCTCTCTGGCTGGTGGGGTTCCTTTCGTTTACCTTGCTTAGCTTCCAAAATTCAACAGGTGTGTGTGGGGGGGGTCCTCTGGTCAACTGCTGATTCTTAGGAGACAGAAGTCCTCTCTGGGGCCCAAGTTTCCCTAGTTTGTTCTTTCTCTTACTTTAGGAAATCAAGTTGTGTTTGAAAGTTCTCAGAGAAGCAACTTGGATGCAGAAGAGAGTGTATAGGACTTCAAGTTGGAGGATATAGTTTTGACCTGCAATTAGCCACTTAAATGCTGGTTATATGAAATAATAAATTAACGTGTACCTCACAGCGCTATTAGATATAAGAGAAGAAAGGCACGTTGAAAGTACTCAGCTCCAGGTCAACTGATAATTAAAAAGCAGTACGTCCTGTTAATTGGGCTCTCACTGTACTATGCAATGTGCTGAACACATTACAGGTGTTATCTGATTGGATCCTCCCAATAACCCTGCAAAGTTAGGTAATAGGGACTCTGTTCAACTCATGAGCAAGTTCAGAGAGCCAAGCAATGTGTCCAGTGTCCCACGGCTTCTAAGTGGTGATGTTGGGATTTAAATCCGATCTGGATAAAAAGCCTATGCCCATAAAACTGCCTTCTTTACAGTAGGCTTGAGCCATTAAGAGTGGTCATTTCAAGGGTGTCTGGATGGCTCAGTCTTGGTTAAGTGTCTGGACTCTTGATTTCAGCTCAGGTCATGATCTCATGGTTTGTGAGTTCAAGCCCCGCATCAGGCTCTATGCTGACAGTGCAGAGCCTGCTTGGGATTCTCTCTCTCCCTCTCTTTCTGCCCCTCCCCTGCTTGTGCTCCCCCCACCCCCTATCTCTCAAAATAAATAAAAAATAAAAAAGTGGTCGTTTCATGTACATTTCTTTGAGGACTGGAAAGACTGATTTTCCCATTTGTTGGTTAGCCAGTTGTGTTTTTTATTTGTAATGTATCCCTGTGTGTCTTTTGCCCACTTACTGTTGGGATCTTTGCTGACTGTCCTATGAATTGGCACAAACTCCTGTATTATGTACTTAACCTTCTTCCAGCTATACTTGAGGCAGCAAATAACATTCATCTTCCAGACATATAAAATTTTATATTTGATATGCTTTAGATGTTTTTCATTTTGTTTTTGAGAGAGGGAGGGTATGAGCAGGGGAGGGGCAGAGATCAGAAGCAGACTGCACTGACAGCAGCAAGCCCAGTGCGAGGCTCAGACTCACCAACTGTGAGATCATGACCTGAACTGAAGTTGGATGCCTACCTGACTAAGCCATCCAAGTGCCCCTGTACTTGATATGTTTTACTATCACATTTCTACATGGGTCCTTCACATTGTCATTTTTCTTTAGGTTTATTCTGTACAATGTACTTGAAAGCTTTTATTCAGAGACACTCCAATATTCTGGGGGCTGTTTTGTGTTCCACAGTGAGTATGGTCTATCTAAACCACGTAAGAGAACTTCTGTGCTGTATTATATACAGGTTGAATAGCCTCAGTTAACTTGGATTTCATATCAGGGAGTAGAGCAGAAGCCCAACACAAACTTGTTTCTTTTCTCCCCCCTTAAATCCTGCATACAGTTAAATGTTCCTAATCATTTTGTTGTTTTTACATTAATTTTCCACTTAGTTACTTTGGGATTGAAAATAAAACTGTTGATAACAGTCTTGAACATGGATTATGAAACTCAGAACGTAATCACTGTTGACGATGGTACTCCTTGAACTAGCCCTGTGGATGCCAACAAAGAAGGAATGGTAGTACTGAAAATACATTCACTATTTCTCTCCTCACAGCAAAGTTCCTGCATTCGTGAGGATGATTGCTCCAGAGGGCTCCTTGGTATTTCACGAGAAAGCCTGGAACGCATACCCCTACTGTAGAACAAGTAAGCCTGGTCCATGGCAGCCGTTCTACCCCTCCGCCCCACTGCTCAGGGGGAGAGGGACTCCCAGTATCGAGGCCTTTGAGAAGGGTGACACCTGAGAAAGCCCTCTGTGGGGTTCTTGGGGAGTCACGGCAGGTGCTGTGGCAGAGGAGAGATTGCACTGGGTTCCTCTCCTGAGACCTTTGTGAGGGGCATTGATTCATTCCCTGCTGACAGCCACCTGGAGGTCCTTGCTGATGGCACTGGCTCCAGGGGTGAGACCTTAAAGGTCGTCCGCACTCAAAAATGTCTTTCGGTGTAGTTTCAATAGTATTGTACTCATCTTGCCACATAATAGGGGAGGAATATGGCAGACTTCTGAAACGGTTTCCTGTTGTTTGCTAAATTAGCCTTAAAGTGATGTATTGCTTTTGTGACCTTATTCCTTTTACCATTGTTTTAAAATTATATTATTAATTTCATAACCTAAGGTATCCTGTAGTGTCACTCGTGTAGAAACTTTGCAGACATGAACTACTAATTGTTCTGTGTTTTCAGGTAGTTTAATCTGCGTGATATTAAGTAATATGACAGATTGTTTTGACTTTGATTAATATTCTGAAATTTTTCCCCTTTTTATTGCCTACCTGCCCATTATGACTCAGTTGTAACGGTGAGTAAAACTATTTTCGTGTCACATACTCTGCATCTTTAAATTTTGCTTTACATAGTTTATTTTCAGTCATTGCTTACTTTTTAAATTAAAACTGTCCAACGCTGCATGGCTCCTCTGTGCTCTTTCCACCAGCCCACACTCTCCCGCATGTTCCCAGTTAATGGGGTTTTTTTCCAGCCTTGTCTCAAACTCTCCCCGTTGACTTTATTTTGCTTCTGCTACTTCCTTTGAATGCCGTATTTGCTCACCAAACCTCTCAGCTTCTTTAATATTAGCCCTGTATGCTGCATGACAAGTAGAGTTGTTTAAATTATTTAAAAGCATGCAGCATTTGGTTTGCCTGGTGAGTCTATAAAAATAGGCAGCTAGTGATTCTTTGTCACTTGAGGATCAGTCTTAGAGAGTCAAAGCGCAGATGCTTACGCTGGGGAAGGCTCCCGCAGACAGAAGCCCCAAAGAACCGGTGAAAGATCACTGTTATTTTGCTGTTGTGTTTTCTACAGAATGAATATATGAAAGATGATTTCTTCATTAAAATTGAAACATGGCACAAACCAGACTTGGGAACATTAGAAAATGTAAGTTTCAACTCTGGGCTTTCAGTGCAGAAGCCCCTGGAAATGGGAATACCGTAGTCCATTTTGTCACGGACAGACCATTTGTCACCAGGGTGATCTACCTTAGACCTACCTGGACACACCAGGGTGCGTTCGATTGCGATGAGGCAGGCAAGCAGCCAGCGACAGACGGGCTTTCCCTGTCAGTCCCCTTGCTTTGGTGCGAGTGGACTGGTGAGGTTGCCTTTTTTTATCTGGGACAGGGAGAGCAGAGATAAAATTCACAGATCATCCCCAAACCGATTTTAGCCATTAATTTCAGGTTTTTTTCACCTTTTCATCTCTATGTTTGCCAGAGCTACTCTACAAAGCAAACTTGACTGCTTTAATTTTCACCTCTGCTCCACTTGGCTGGGGCTGGGTTGATGTCAGAGAAATGGCCAAAAGGCGAGAGGGAAGAGCAGCTTTCAATATTTTATAAAAATGTTGACAAGCTTCTGGTTTTTACAAGTTGGTGCACATTTATCCCTAAAATACATTTCAAGAAAATCATTATTTAGGACTCAATGTAATCATTAACTTTTGATGAGGCTTGTCAAAGAATTTGGGGAGGCGTCTGGTATAGATTGATGCCCTTGGCCCAGTGGCTGTCCAAAGTGTGGCCTCTGGACCAGGAGCAGCATCTGGGAGCTTGTTAGAAGTGCACCTTCTCAGCCTCCATCCCATACCTATTGAACTAAAATCCCTGGTTGGGGGGTCCAGCGTCCTCTGTGTTGTGCCTGCTCCAGTTTGAGAACTACTGTCCAGCCTTGTGCTGCGCTGTTATAGGAGAGAAAGTTCATGTTATGGTAGATTCTGCTTTTATGTGATTGGTGCCAATTAATAGAACTTTTGAATTATGACTTGTATTTGATTTGAGTTCTTCTTCCTGAAGATCATTTGACATTTCCTGTGGTTTTTTTCATAGTGATTCTAAAATTTCGAGTCTAAATGAGAAGATTTGGTATGCTGCAGTCAGTGTATGAGTTCACGTACCTTTTCCAGCTCTCAAATGGGCGTATCTGTGGCGGTTTTTAAACCGTTCTTAATTGGTTCATAGAGGGAGTTTCAGAAATGATTAATCAACACAAGGAATGGAGGAATTGATGATCCTACTGAAACTGGAAAGCTTTAGGATAATCAGATTCAGGATAGGTTTTAAACCACACAGTGCAGCTTCTTGCAGTCTAATATGTCACCTTATGTTTGTCTAGGACTCAAGGCTTGCAAGAACATTGTTGTGTATCGTTGGGTTGAACATAGGTTCGGTACATTTGGTTATATGGCTCATGTCTAAGGACTACCAGGAAGTAATGGTGATGGGTTTCTGTTAATCGGCAGCATCCTCACACCTCCCCCTTCCCCACACTTATTTTTTAGGGCTACAGGGGGTAAAAGATTTGTAGATCCCTTAAGACTTCAGACAGCTAATTTAGTGAGGTAGGAATTTGGGTTTCTTTTATTCTTCATAATGTGCTCCAAAAGGCTCAGATAAAGATTATATATATAACTGTACTAGTTTTGTCTAGTAAGAATAGTCTACAGTTTGTTGTGTCTCATTTATCTTTGTCATTTTTAGGTACACGGTTTAGATCCGAACACGTGGAAAACTGTTGAAATTGTCCACATAGATATTGCAGATCGAAGTCAAGTTGAACCAGCAGTAAGTACTGCATAGTCCTCCGTGACATTTTAACCTGCTGCCTCTTAAATCTAAAAATGATCTTCACTCTTCCTTTTACGGCCTGCATTTCTACACTGAAATGAGTCTGGAGGTCAGGTGTCGGTCCGAACAACAAAAAGACCAGCGAGTAGGAGAGAAGGTTGTCTTTATTGTGGATTTCACCTTTACACAAATGATCCCTTTGAGAAATGCTGGTATACCTGAGATATATAGAGGTTTGTTTTCATTGGGGGGGAAAGGGACTAACATTATTTTACAAAAGAATTATCCCTTGAACTTCTATAAATAATGCGGGTCCCTTATACTTTTAAAGTGTGGTTAAGAAAGCTTAACAGTTGTACAGCTTCCTAATCTTGATTTTTACTAGATATAAATATTTGTACTTTAGGCTTTTGACTTAATAAAAACACCCCCCGCCCCCAAAGGTGAAGACCTGCATTCTCCCAAAGTAAGACCCTTGTATTACTCTGCTGCAGCTTGTGAAAATTAACTCAGTTCTTATCTTGGAGTGTGCTGGGTGCTGCTTGGTTTTGCAGGGCACAGTTGTGGACTTTTTATATGTTAAGATAACCAGTGACCCTTTTCCTGCTAGTCCAGAGAGCAGAAGCTTTGAAACAAGAGTGGCAGGCATCCCTTCTTTCTGTCACAGGAAAGCCCAGTGTATTCAGTTAGATTTTTATTTCATGGCCTTTCTGTTTCATTTTCAGTGCTTTTTGTCTGAACCTGAGCAGCGTTGTAAGTTGAACAGAAATAACCTCAACAAGTGCCTGGATGGCTCAGTCGGTTAAGTGTCTGACTCTTGGTTTTGGCTCAGGTCGTGATCTCATTGTTGGTGGCATTGAGCCCTGCATCGGGCTCCATGCTGACAGCGTGGAGCCTGCTTGGGATTCTCTCCCTCTCCCTCTGCACTTCCCTGCTCATGCTCTATCAAAATAAATAAGCTTAAAAAACAAACAGACAAACCCCAACACTAAATGTCTGGTTTTGCTGTTGCAACTTAAAAGTAACCCTTCTAAAACAGAGGTCTCCCACCTTTTCTCTGCAATCACTGGGGTCGAGACTGCCAGCAGTGACCTGCTAGACTGGATCCTGTTTTGTTAGGATATCCTCCCTTAATAGAAATGTAAGCACTAATGAGGGACCCTTGTCACAGAACTTCTTAAATTTTAGTTGTGCTATGATTTGAAGTTATTTTCAGTTCTAAGGAGAATTCCACCTTTGAAATGATACAGGATTTTTTTTTTTTTAATCCTCAGAAGTGAATGTATTTTCTGTTTTAAAAACAATATTCAAGTGTCTGTTTTGCCTTTTTTTCCCTCTGTGTCTTTTCCAGCCACGATTCACTGAGTGTGAAAGAATGGTGGTAGGAGGACAGTGTTTGGGAGTGAGCGGTGCGTGAGTCGGTTAGTGGGCGGGGGCAGGCTGACCTACATGCCTGCACCGACAGATCACCAGATCATGCCGAGCAGCCGTACGGGTGCCCCAGGGAAGGCATTCAGGTGGTATTGTTGGTGTTTGGAAAAGTTGTGCTGGCCAGACAAAATGATCGGATCTTGTGGTTCATGGGTTTGCATTCCAGGTTGTTCTCCTGCAGAATACAAGACACCTTTGGTCTTGCTGGCGTCATAAGAGCGGTTCTTTGTTCTTGTTCTCAGGGTAAAATGGGTGCTTAGTGTTTGCAGGCATGAATGCAAGTGGGAAGAGCAGTGAAGGCTGATTGTGCAAGAACCCTGGAGGCCCTTGGTCTCATGCCTTCAACCCCAGGCTAGCCTTCAGCGAGGAGAGAAAAGGAACTGTTGGCCCCGAGGACACATGACAACAGCACTTGAGATAGCTGCTGCGCTAAGGCTGAGCGGGTGCTTCCCTGTGTGGAATGTGTTTAGGATGGATCCGCAGGGAAAGAGCTGGATTGGGCCCAAATGAGAAGAGTCTGTATCGTGAGTCCATGGAGCCGTGACTAAAAACATACATTCTGAAACTAGATTGGCTTCAGATTCAAATTTTGAGGTTCTGCCACCTGCTGGCTATTCAGTCTCGGATGGGTTGCTTTCTCTCTCTCTCTGCCTAATTATCTCACAGCGTTAAATGTGAGCACTTAGAGCACCACCTAGTTTAATAAATGTTCGCCATTATTGTCCACAGTTGTGCAGGAGTTCTGAGACCTGTGTTCAAACCAAGCATTGTTGGGGAGTAAATAAATATGTATGTGTGGTTTTATTACTCAGTGTTCGTAGCTCCTGTTTTCCAAGTTACATTTTAGAGATTAGTGAGATAGAAATTTATTTTAAAGTTTACTGAATTCACAGTACTTTTGGGTTGAAGCACACATAACATTTACCATTTTAACCACTTTAAAATGGACAGTTCGGTGGCATTTTGTACAAGTGTATTCTCACCATCGCCATCACCCAGTTTCAGAACGTCTTCATCACTCCGAAAGGACGCCCTGCACCCATTGACGGTCACTCCCTTCTCTGCCTTCTCCCCAGCCATTGGCTACCACTAATCTGTTTTCTGTTTTCATGGATTTACCTCTGCTGGGTAATTCATAGAAGTGGATTTCATAACAGTACATGACCTTCTGTGTCTGGCTTCTGTTACTTCGGCGTGTTTTCATCCTCGTTGTAGGGTGTGCCATCACTTCATTTCTTTTTATGGCTGATAACAATCCAGTCTGTTTATGTGCTCATCTGTGCATGGACATTGGGTTGTTTCCACCTTGTGGCTCTTGTAACTGGTGCTGCTGTGGACATTGTGTCACAGTAGTTATTTATGTGTTTTGTCAGTTGTGAATACTAAAAATACAGCTGATACCATGTAGGGATGCTCAGACCTTTTGACATCACAAAAGGAACCCTGACATACACGTTTACCACTGTGAAAGGGGAGAACGGAAGTCTGTGCTGGGAGGTGAGGATACTCTGAGCAGTTGTAAACCCAGGGGTGTGTGAAGCCCTGGTGGGCGGGGGGTGAATTGTGGGGCTGGTGCCCATCCCAGCAAGGAGGTAGGGAAGAGACGTAGTGGGGCAGGGGCTCTGGGTCTGCCCTTTTCTTCCACTCATCATCATCTTTCCACACTTCAGGCACAGACATTCACCCTGACACCCTCCCTTCAGCTTCCACCTCATCTATTTGGCCATGAATAGTTAATGTTTGTCCTAGGATTAGCGTCTAATGCAAACATCTGGACCACCTGGCCATCTTTACTTCTTAACCAGATCCACTTTGGTTTTCTGTTTTGATTGGTTCATTTGATTCTGCTCTTTCATGTTCCTTAAAAATTCTGGTCCATGGTGTTGGGAAAAGTACACATTTGCAGTTCTCAAATGACAGCGTTGTCTTAGCAGTCCACAGGTACTGAGTGCCTGCTCTGTGCTGCTGGACTAGCCCTGCAGTAGCTGTCCAGGGTGGCACAGAACCTCCCAGAGGCTTGCAATCTGACTGAGACCAGCCCAGTGCAGTGAAACGGTGAACAAACGGCAGAGCCTTATGCATGGTCCAAAGTGCTGCAGGATTTCAGAGAGAAGAACAGTGTGTGAGGACGAAAATCTGGGAAGACCGAATGGAGGAGGCGTAACATGAGGAAAAGTACGATTTGATGGGTGGAGTAGTCTACTCCCACCCTCGTTACATTTTTCTCTCTTACCCTCATTACTCTGACATTGTAAGTTTGTTTGTTTTTCTCTTTTCCCTAAGTAGAGATTGCACCATGGAGGGAAGCGTCTTTTTTACTCTTAACTGTCGTCTTCCCAGCTCCTTGAACAGTGCCTGAGCTATGTTAGGTAGTCAGTGAATGAAGGCATTGTAGGCAAGTGGAGGTGCAGGTGCGTTATCCGACACTGAGGGGAAAGTTGGAATAGTTTTTAGAGTCGAAGGGGACCTGAGCTACCTCAGCCTCATTGCTTTCAGACCGTGTTTTGTGTAATCCTAAGAATTTCTTGGAGCTCACCAGTTTCTCTGGCTGTCAGGATGGAGTGACTAGAACATGGGGCTGAGGAGTTCCCTCTGTCCCCCTCTCCCAGCATAGTCCTGCCTGTCTGACATTAGTCTTCACCATAAAATGGACTTTGAACACACAGTTCTGCAGCCACAGAAAGTTTGATTTCAGGGCTAACCACCCTGTTTTACAAGTCAGGAAACTGAAGCCCAGGTAAACGAGTCTTTTCCCAAGATCGTTTAGCCATTGTCAGCAGTGGAAATTCTGACTCTCAATCCAGAGTTCTTTCCACCGATTTTCCAGTCTTCCGTTTCAGAGCTAAGGCCCTGCTTCGTCACTCGTCAAGCTGCTGGCTTCGTTTCCCCACTGTTTGTTCTGTTCTGCCTTCCGGTACTCCTTCCTCTCTGTCTGAGGCCTGTGTGTCCTGAGGGCCAGACAGCATTTCTTCCAGGGAGATTTCATTCACGTTGGAATCCTCTACCCTTCTGCTCTTACTTGTTTCATTGATGTATCTTGGTCTCCATGTTCTCAAACTCATCCCCTTTTCAGAATGAGGACTTCATCAGCATTTGTTGAGTGAACCCGATGAGCTTGAGAATGATGATGAAACTAATCTTTGTGAGTCAAGACATTTTATAAAATCAGTTTGATGTTAACTTGACACCTGGGTTGGCAGGGAGGAAGAAGAAACAGGCACCCACTTACATTGCCCCTGGGTGTGTAAATCGGCACAACCTGTTTTGCGGAATTACAAATGTGCACGCCCCTTGACCCAGCAGAATTCCATTTCTAGGAATTGATCCTACTCAGTATGAAGTGACAAAGGTATAAACGTATGACTGGAAACAGTCTGACGTCTAAATGTTTCTCCCATCAACAGGGACTAAGAACCTTATGGGTCACCTGTATAGTGGAGTTCAGTTTGATCATTAAGAGGGAGTGAGCTCTATTTGTACTGATCAGGAATCCTTCACAAGGTAATGTGGGAGAAAGATAAAAAAGAGTACGTATAGGATGCTTCCATTTGTAAGAGCGTAAAAGGGAGAAAAATAGATCTGTATGCATGTACTTGCTCATGTATGAGACAGTCGGGAAGAAAGTGAAAGGCGGTAGTGATTCCTTAATGAACGGTGGTGAGGGAGCCAGATGGCTGGGGAACGGGGTGGAAGAGTCGAGGTCTGTCGGACGTGTGTGCAGCGAACTGTTGGGGGACGTCTTCTTGCTTAGTGTATCGGTTTTCTGTTGCTGCACGACGCCTCACAAATTTGGTGGCCAGGGAAGGCAACCTCATCGAAGGAGTGCCAGCCCTGTGCCGCACATATGTAGTCTGCTGGTGAGAAGCATGTCGTGGGTTCCACCAGTGCTCGGGGGAGGAGCTTGTACAGGAGTGTGACTCGTTGTGGGAGTCCCCTTGGGACACGGCTGCCATGCCATCGGTCAATTTTTAGTACCTAAACCTCGCTCTTCAAGGATTAAAGTGAACACTAGAATCGAGAGTTTAGTAACTATGGACCAACAATGTGGATTTTTAGTAGGGAGACCTTGTGAGGGTGTGGTGATCTCTCAAGAGTTCAGGCTGTGGCACCTTAACCCCTGGAGGTTTTGGTCTCAGTCTGACTGAATCCATGATTTTCATCTGGTTGGTAATGAACTCTGGTTTTTCTTGAATGAGCTAGTTTTTCTAAAAACTTGAATGACTGAATTTCTTTCCTGCCTATTAACATGCTTTAAAAGAAATAAAAGCAGTTAATTAGTAATTTTGAGAGGATTAATAGCCAGGTCTCCTCTCCAATCAGGAGTAATGTGAAATAGTTGGGAGTTCAGGAAACCCAAGAATTTGGGGGGTGCCTGGGTGGCTCAGTCGGTTAAGCGTTTGACTGGATTTCTGCTCAGGTCATGATCTCAGCTTGTGGGATTGAGCTCCATGTTAGGCTCTGTGCTGCTGGTGTGGAGCCTGCTTAGGATTCTCTCTCTTCTCTCTGCCCCTCCTCACTCACGCATGCATGCTTCTGCAGGCTCTCTCAAAAGTAAATAAAATCAGCTTTATTTAAAAAAAAACAAAAAAAAAAAACCCAACCCAAGAATTTGCAAGTGAATCTTGACTGTTAACTCCACCTGGTGGGGGGTTTCTGTCACTGCAGGGGGATTTAACACAATACAGCCCTGGACAGTTTAATTCAGAGTGACTGTTGATTACTTTAAGGATCAACTCTGCTGGGTTGCTGGTGTCAGACAGCTCATATATCACTCTTGTTGTAGACTTTGCTGTTTTTTGCTTGTGCTTATGAACTGTATTTCACTGTACACAGAAAGGATGTGATAAGACCCACAGAGTAACTAAATATTTGAGTGGCTCCTTTGACATAATTTACATATTTGAAGAGTGACATTGTCACAATAACTCTAGGAACAAGAATTTGACCCAAGGTCACAGTAATTTGCATATATATATATATATATACACACACACACACACAGACACACACACATACATATATATAAATATATGGTTTATCCACTTTTTTTTGTTGATTACTTATGGAAAGTCTGTATAGGACTGTTACTATAGTCACCATTCTCTGTAGCTTCCTAGAAGATACATGATTGCCTAATGAAACAAGCTTAGGATTCTGGGATGTCTGCATAAACGTCTCCTCTCCGCCCTCCCCGTTTCCTTTGGCCACTATTCAAAACTGGTTTCCTGTTTTGGGGGAAAGAGGCATTGTAGTGAAGTATTAAGGAGTTCCATCCCTTAAGAACGAAGCTACCTTCTGCTTGGCAAGCCATTCCAGGAGAACACATCCCTGAGCCCCCTCCCCTTTTCCATCCCCACACCGTCCCAGCCCCTCTTCCATTTCAGATCTAACCTTGGTATGGCTCCTGAAAAGCCTTCCTCTTTTCCACAGTAAATTGGGTACCCTTTGGGGCCCAGACTCTGTTGTACCTCATCGTCTCTGTGTTTCCAGGAGATGATGAGGTACGACATCATCTCTTTCTTTCCAGCAAGATGCTCAGTGTATGATACCGAGTGAACTTTTAATAAAGGCTTGGTGAATCAAAAAGAATTTGCAGATTTTTTTCCTTTGTGTTGTCTAAAAAAAAGAAGGGGGAGAAGACAGTTTGGAGGAATTGATGTTTTTATCATTCAAATATTGAAGGAACAAAATGCTGCTTTAGTTCCTTCTTTACTAATCTTAGGTGATGAAGTAGGTGATATGCTCTCGGTTCTAAAAATTCATTTCTGAATGAGCAAATACCTTTCTGTCAGATTGAAAAATGTTTTAATTAGATCACATTGTAATGAATCAAGGTTTTCTCTATCATACGGAAGATACCAGAATATATATATGTTTTTTTAAATTTTTACAGTTGTTGTTGATACAGAACCACAATAAAAAAAAGTTGAGATTTCTTTAAACGACCTGATGAAATGCACATGCATATCTTCAACTCATTTCCAAAATATATACAAATGAGTCAGTTGACATCTGCTTCTGCTTTTTTTTTTTTTTTTAAGGTATAAATGTGAATCTGGCCCCTTTTAATCATCTCCAGCACTTTGTCTAAGTAGCTTTTCATGATTTGTATACAAAAGTCACTTCCCAGGAGAGGAAGACCCTTTAAAGTGTAAGCCGAAGTGTACACACGATTAACATCAGAGAGACCTTCGTTTTTGGAAGTAATTTGAAAGAAAATGAGCACGGTTTAAAAAACAGAAAGAAATTGGAACCACATTTTTAGGTATTTATGTGTAACCAGAAAGGACTGTATCAGCCTTCCTCTGTAGTATCTGCTTCCTCTGTAGTATATGCTGTGACTTTATTGTTATTTCCAAGAATTGATTTAAGTAGAAGTAGTGTTTAAATCAGGATTTTAAGGCTCACAGGTCTCAAAATGACTTAGTTGAACATCTGTTTTTTTAAGTGTCAGTAATAAGCGAATACTTGTAGGAAAGCATTGTTTGGAAGACGTAGTATAAAAGTACAGATCTATTCCCTGTTAAAATGCAGCTCATATAAAGAGGGAATGAGTTTTTTTTCCCTCCTATTTCAGCATGTTGGAGTGTATCCACTTGTGGTGAAAGATTTTTCCCAGATGAGGCATTTCAAAACCAAGACGTGCCCAGTTTTGTGACTGTAGTGGTGTTTCACCACACCAGGTTCTGTCTGGGTCACAGAAAGGATATGGAGGGTGTGCTCCGACTGATGGGGTTTGGGGTTCTTCTCGGGGACTTCCCTAGAGAGCTTGAAGGAGCCCCTTTGAATGTGAGTGACCCAGTAGGCTTGTGCTCCTAAACTAAAGCTCAGATTTCATGCCTCTTCTTTGTTTTGTTCTTTCTGACCTTCCTTTTAACCTCTTGTTACTCATTACCCTCAGTCCCTTCATCCCGACCTGCCTGTGAGTGTAATTGCCCCGTCGGATTTACCCCAACTCTCCGCCTTTTCTCCCAGTCCCTGTCATTTGCAGATGTCCCCCTGGGGGGCGGTGGGGAGGGCGTGACTTGAAGCTGCTCTGCAGCCCTGATGCCTGCCCGACAGAGCTGGACATCCTGAGCTCTGGGCCTTGGGTCCCCACACACTGCTCAAGTCTGGACTGCCCTCTGGGCCACCTCTTGGCAGTAGAACCATTCTCCCCAGCAGCTTTTCCAGCCTAGCGCCTGGAGTAACACGTGGCTCCACTCCCTTGTCACAGTGGGGTCCTCCACACTCCAGGGGACCCTGACACTCCCAGGTGAGGGCGTGGGCTGCCAGTCCAGCTCACCCTTCCTGGAAGTTCCTGGAATCCAGCCCATTCGGCCTCACCCCCCTTGTTTGTTTTCCTTTGGAGAAGACCCCCCCCCCCCCACCGTGGCTAGGGGGGCAGGTCTGTACTTGTGGGAGTCCCAGTTGTGGGCTGGATCTGCTCACAGGTCCAGTTCTCTGACCATTGGAAGCAAAGAGGTTCTTTTCAGGGCTTCTGAGGCCTTCTGGGGAGCCTTGTAACTAACTCCCAAGCCTGCCTCTCAGTGCCTTAGCTAGGACTCCAGCCAAAACGCTTAAGTCCCTTTCCTTTCAAGCTTGGTCTGTCCAGGGACAGCTTGTTAGAAATGCAGATTTTTAGCTTCCTCCCCAGTCAGTGTCCAGGTAGCACTCTGGGCTCCACGTAGCTCTCCAGGAGATTTCTGTACATGCTCACACTTGGGACATGCTCAAGTATACACGATACAGAGTGAAGATTGCACAGTGGGCACTCTTTGAGGGTCATGGTCGAAAACATTCACCCCAGCCTTTATTTTCACTGTTAAGGAGTTTGAGCCCAGGAGGACGTGCTGTAACTTCCCTGAGCCACATAAGCACTGGAAAGAGGAATCAGGACTTAAAAGTGGGGCTGCTGACTTATTTTTGTCTTTCTAGAGCATCTTCTCACCATATGATGTTCCTTCCTTTGCAATATGTTAAGAGCTTGCTTAATTTGTTTAAAACAAACAATCAACCACCTGTTCTTTCCATCTCCCCTGGTTCCCCAAAACAGCAGTTTCATTAGTGGCCTTGGTCACCTCCTCCCGCAACTGCTAGATGCTGGGATATTTGGAAATTTGCATCTGTGCAAGAGAACAAAAAAGGATTGGAGCCCCTAAGATGTCTTTTGGTGTGGGCGCTTACAGAGAGCACCATACGTTTTTCTCTTATGTGCACTTAGCTAACATCTTTTGGAACTCACTGTTTGCTCTGTGTTGGTATGGTAAATATTTTTCCAGATAAAGAGAAATTGTATCTGTCTGAAGGGAGTGCAAGATTCTTAATCAGCAAACACATTAAAGTGTTCTAAGTGACTTGGAGTTGGTTGCTTGTGTAGTGAGTGTGGTGGTGCTAAGTGCCCCTGTGCCAAAGGACGCCCCCCTCCCCCCACCCCACCCCCACCCACACAACTGATACAGACCAGTGCTGGGCTCCAGGCTGTAGCCAAAGTCCGAGTTCGAAGGCTGACTAGAGCCTAGAGGTTTGGAGTTTTGTACTTTACTAAAAGAAGAGTTCTGGCCCGTTTTAGTTGTACACCAAAAGATGATAATGGAATTGTTGGGCTCTTCTAAACTGCTCCCTTAAGCCGTTTGTGGAAATTCCATGGTAATCCCTTTAAGGATTGTGATGTTCAAAGAAACAAGTTTGGGCTTTTTGCTTGTTCTTTCTGGCCTTGGCCATTTGTTCTTTGTTTATGATGCATTTATTTGGTATGTTTTGGTAGGCAGTTTTAGTTGAGAGTAGAAATGTGCTAAGCAGTACCTGATTTTCTGAATCCCATTTGCCTTTGAAAAATGAGTATCTAAGACTTGCTTTTCCATGCATTTAGCTCTTTTTACTTTGAATGCACCGTTCCCTTGAGTGTGTAACATTCGGACACTTCTAAGTTTATTTTTTTAGAGAGCGGAGCGTGGAGGGGAGAGCAGGACAGATAGAATCCCGAGCAGTCTCCATGCTGCCAGCGCAGAGCCCAGTGTGGGGCTCAGTGCCACAAACCGTGAGACCATGACCTGAGCCAAAATCAAGAGTCAGATGCTTAACCAACTGAGCCACCCAGGCACCCTGAACAATGACCCTTTTTAATTGTTTTAAACCACGAGTGTATATTGTGTTTAGTTACTGCCGTTTTTTTTTGGTTTTTTTGTTTTTTAAAGATACTTTTTCCCGAATGTCAGCCTTGGAAAGCTGATGAAACTTGGTTTGTTTATTTAGGCATGTAAGTTTTGGTCACACCTTAAGCCGTGCTTGTTTCTCGTGCTCTAGGAAAGATTTGGGCCTTTTTCTTTGATCAGGCATTCTGTGGGACAGTGCCCAGATGTTACACATTTGAGTGCATAGTCTTGGCAACATATGCTTTACTGTACTGCCTTTAGAAAAAAACTTCATTGGGGCGCCTGGGTGGCGCAGTTGGTTAAGCGTCCGACTTCAGCCAGGTCACGATCTCGTGGTCCGAGAGTTCGAGCCCCGCGTCAGGCTCTGGGCTGATGGCTCAGAGCCTGGAGCCTGTTTCCAATTCTGTGTCTCCCTCTCTCTCTGCCCCTCCCCCGTTCATGCTCTGTCTCTGTCTCAAAATAAATAAACGTTAAAAAAAAAAAAAACTTCATTAATTTTAAGGAAATGCAAGAATCATAAATTATGCTTTCTATGTAATCTTTAAAAGATTAAATTTTTTCTAAAAACAGGAAATCTGGCTAGAAAAAGTTAAATATTAGCTCCAACTTTGTGAAATTGTTCATATTTGTCAGCTTTGAGCCACACAAATGACATTTTTGGGGTCAACCTAATAGACCTTCCAAATTAATCTTTGATGGATAATAACCCATAGCAGTCAGCACCGACCATTACTTCACTTCATCGTCTCTCCCGGCTTTTCAAAAAGGTCTGCATTCTAGATGTTGCTTTTGTTCCAGCTGTAGCTGCTTGCTTCCTAAGAAGGGCTTTCTGCTTGTCGGAGCTGTTCAGGGGCTACCTAATTCTTTAGTCCTGAAAAGAGCTTTTGTTTATTAGAAGTTTGTGACTGAGAGCCAGCGAGTCCAAGGAGAGCCTGTGGTTGCCAAATGCGGCTTCAGTTCTCTTTGGCGTGAGCAGACACTCGATCTAGTAGAGTACCTCTTCCTTTTGCTGTTAAAATGAACGTAGACTAAGCGTTAGAAACTTCTCTCTGGTGTATTTGCGAGAGCTCCAAGAGCTCCTTATTAAAGCGTGTGCAGAGTAAGGAGGGGAGACGTGTGACCCAGCTCCTAACTGTAATCGTAGCCCCCTTGAACTCAGGGGAAAGAAAAAACCAAAACAACTCAAGTATAGCTTTTAAGGTAGCAGTGATTTTGCATTTGCTTAAGAAATTTCCCCTTGTCAAATAAATGCTCGTCTTGTCCCACCTTTTCTATGCTGGGAAGCAAGCCACTGTCGAAATCCTTTTTGTAGTAAGTTATAGAGGTTTACCCCCCATCCTTAAAGGAGATACAAATAAACATAGGCATGGTTTTTATTGAAAAGAAATGTAAAAACGTTCCCCACTTTATTCTGCTCCCTTACATGGTCAACTTTTGGAACTCTTAAAAGATTTACATCCAGCCGGGGATTTGGAGAATGTCCTAGTGTATTTGAAGGCATAGTTGCATGGCAGTGCCCCCTTGTGGGAAAATAACATATTGCTTCGTTCATAGCTTGGTTAAATCTTAGCAAGGACTTTTAAATTTCCCTTAAAAATCTGCATGTACAAGTCTATTTTGCACAAAATGCTTTTTCACTAAAACCTGTTAACTTAATGTTTACTTCTGATCTCTTCCATATTTTAAAAATAAAAAAGTAGGGGGGCGGTGGAGGTGGTGAGGTGTGAGGTCGAGTTGCTCCAGTTTCTGGGATTGGGGGGAAAACGCCATTTTGAGCAGCTGAAAGAAATTCGCATAAATGGCTTCAAATCGAGTTTTTTTTAAGTGTATTCCTTATAAAAGCCTCCCACCCCCCCTTTTTTTATTAAAAGCAGTGCAACTCTTTTTTTTTTTTTTATGTTTATTTTTGAGAGAGAGGGAGGGAGAGAGAGAGAGCGAGAGCACACGCACACATGAGCTGGGGAGGGGCAAAGAGCGAGGGAAACAGAATCTGAAGCAGACTCCAGACTCTGGGCTGTTAGCACAGAGCCTGACTTGTGCCTGGCTTGGGGCTCAAACTCACGAGCCGTGAGATCATGACCTGAACCAAAGTCAGACGCTCAACCGACTGAGGCACCCAGGCACCCCAGCAGTGTAACTCTTTCTTAGGGAGAGGGGGAGCAAAGATCCCTTCATTACTTGAGTACTCTCAGATGATAAAGTGTAAATCACATCACGTTTGCATTCAAAAGTGTGGTGGTTGGCCAGGTTGTTGACAGAGCTGCCTTGAGTCTTGGCCCGTCTGCTCTGCAAGGGCAAGGGATTTCACTTCTCCACCCCCAGAAATGGTGGGATCACCTGTGTTCCAGCATTGTGACGGTTAGCTGGGAGAATGCATGTGCCTGGCATATAACAAGTTCTCCAAACATAGTAGCAAGAATAGTGCTGGTTATTGGATTTTGCTCTTGCTGTAAAAAAAAAAAAAAAAATTGTTTCCCTGCAATTATTTCCTACTTAATGTTTGTTAAATTAGTGCTAATGGGTTAACTGGGGTCCTGGGGCTTAGGAGCAGCTGTGTCTGAGGTCAGCTCATAAACCAACATGGACGTTTTGCTGGAAAGGGCTCACCTGAATATTCATTAGGGCTTTCCCCTGGTTTTAGTTTAAGGAATTTGATATGATAGGTTTTATGATCTGTTGTCATTTAAGAAATAAATACATTTTGTGTTAAGTAAGACTTTTCCTGAACATATTACGTACATTTCAGGCATTTGCAACTTAATCTTTAAAAATGTAATGTTCAACATTCGTATCAAGAGTATTAAGAGTTATTCATTTTAAAATGCTCTAATCAGTATTTAACTGTAAATAGGTGGTAGTAACAAATATATTGTATATTTGTGCATGAAACATAGGCTTACCCAAACCAGTAGCCCACTTATCTGAGGGCAGGGCTCAGGAGTAGCCCACCAGCCCTGGGCTATTCAGGAATCCCTTTTCCCGCCCGCCAAGGGCTTACTCCCCCCCCCCCCCCCCCCCCCCACCTCACCTTCCCGCGTCTCATCTAGAACACAACTATCTGGTTCCCCTGCAGGTGTGCAGGAGGAGATGGAGTCTGTCACTTCAGGGTTGTTTTTTGTTTGTTTGTTTGTTTTACTTTCATTTTATTTTTATTTATTTTTTTAAGTAGCATGGGGCTCAAATTTAACGGCCGCTAGATCAAGAGTCGCTTGCTCTAACAACTGAGCCAGCCAGGTGTCCCTGTCACATCAGGCTTTTGGTTGCAACTTCTTTTCAGGGCTGAAATTGATTTCTTTCTATTTCTCTATTAATTTGTAGCCTTCCAAAGGCTTTCGGGGTCTGCCTTCATAAGCGTGACAGTGTTGGCGGTCTCTGAAAGAATGGAAGAGGCACCCAGCCCACTGTGCCCCTAGCCTGGCTGTGCCCTAGCCTGACTATTCTAAGCTGTGGCCACCTTTTAGCATAGAGCTCTGTTGACAGCCTCTGCCCCCTTCCCATGCTCAGCCCCACCGCTACTCCCACCCCAGATCTCTATGCAGGGTCTCCAGGAGATTAAAAAGATCACAAAAAAAGTGTTCTCTTCAGCCCTGTAGGTTTGACTGCATTTCTCTGTTCTGAGTGCAGTTGTTTAAAAATTAGCCTTTTAGGATTCATTGGTGGGAAGCCGGTAAGGATTAATGAGAAGGCTGAATTAGAGAATATTTTTTAATGCAGTTTTGTTCCTCAGAGGTACATTCAGTAACAGAAACTAGGCCAACAAGTTATTGACAATTAGTGGTCCTTTGGGAATCTGCTTTAATGAATAGATAAGAATGATTTGTAATTAGCATAATAATTATATGCAAATGAATGCTTCTGAATTGCTCTAAAACACTTCTGAACTGTTTAAACAGCCCTCCTGAGATCTTGTTACTCTATTAATTTGTGTAGCAAATCTTTTTTTCATAGATCACGCAAAGATAAACTTCAGTCCAGCCCCTGTCCGAATTATTATAAATTCCAAGGTGGTAGGACCTGAATTAATGAGATTTACTTATACTATATTAATGGTGCTCTGTGGGAACCTGAAAGGGTGAGGGGTCCTTGGGGAGCTGTAATTAAAAATAGGAAAGAAAGCTGCTTATTTGAAAATAACTGTTGAAATGAGTTTCTTAAACAAGTTCGTAAATGTTATTTGTCTTTACACCTCTGTTACTTGCTGTTGCAAAATTTAATGCAAACATTTTTTTTTCATGGGCTTCCCCTCTGGAGTCTGGCTTGGATTTTGTCAGCTCCAATTAGTTATGCGCTGGGGTCAGCGGTGATAGGATCCAGGAACGCCTTGTTTTGCAAGTGCCACAATACGTACTGAAAAATGAAGCGCAGTGCTAATAGATGATGTTTGTTATTTATCTTCATATTTAATTTGGTTTTCTCCCCCTCATCCTGGGCTTTACTTTTAGGATGTGATTAGAGGAAATAAGCTTTGCTAGGTTGAGCGGCGATACCCATGCATTCTCAACTTCGTGATTATCTTTGAGCTATTTGAATAGACACCTAATTAATCATCTTGTGCTCAAGGAAAGCATTTTACGGCAGGCTGCGGGATCCTAATATCTCTCTCAAGTTTTTATTTTTTACCCCGCAGAATGGTTTCTTTGTGCTGGGGGCGGGGCGGGGGGAGCGGGGGGTAGCGGGGGTTCGCGCAGGGTGCCCTTTTAGGAGCAGGTGCGGAGGCTGCTAATGCTGTGGCTTAGGCCCTCTTCTTAGCCTCCATTTCGCCTCACCTGTGGCAACCCATGCCTGGTTCTCCGAGCAGTTTCTGGCGTGTGGCGCTCATCTCGATTTTTCCACAAGCTGTCAGGAATCTCCTGCCGGTCCCCCCCCCTCCTACTCACTTCCCATCCATAATCATGAGTTAAATCTGGGCTCAAGGACATTTAGGTTGGCTCAGCACAGATTTTGTACTTGCATTTGGGGGGACAGCCACTCTGCTAAGAGATTCATAAAACTAATATTCTTTGTCTTCAGAATGAATCTGGTTTCTGTTGAGAGTTTCTGTTGAGAGCTGTAGAGACTAACAGATGTACACCCAAGAGGTAGCACAACTTTTGTATTCCAGTGACAGAAAACAGCTATTTATAAGAATTTAATGAACGTACTCTGTGGCTCCAGCATGGAGACTCAGTAAGCCATTTATTTCCCATATTATATTTTATTTGTTCTCCAAAGGGTGTCTTGACTTTCACTTGCCTCCTTTTTTACTTAAGTGAGAGTTTTCAATTAAATAGAGTTGTATTACCACTAATCTGAATCTACCTTATGCTGATACCATTGTGTTTTTCTGTCGTCGAGGCCCTGGTATTGGTGGAGCGAACGGGTGTCCGGAGACATTACACCTAACTTGATAATGATGGTTTTACCGAGCCCTTATCCTGGCCAGGCCTCTGGGCATCATACAGATAATTAAAATTTGATCGTAAAAATTTTTAAACACAGTGCACCTTAGCGATAAGATTTTTCTACTTTTAAACGCGATTTTAAACCTCGTTTTAAAAATACACTTCCTTGGCCTGGTGAATTTGCTTGCTTTTTTTTTCCCAAGGATTACAGAAAGTGCATAGCAAATTCAGCCTTCAGAATACCCAGGAGCTGAAGACTCAAGTAGGCTACAGCTGTCTTCACCCACAGTATTCTAAAAGAACTAATGAGATGAGAAGTCTGCAGCTGGTGGCAAGCACAATAAACCATGAGCCAAGGGCTTCTCTTCATCAGAGCCTCCCCTTTCCCCATGGGATCCCGAAGGAGACAGAATACTAACAAAGCCAGCAGGCTGTCTCATTCCACACTATTGCTCATTTGCAGCTATAATTGGTAGCTGAGGTTGCATTCTGTATGCCGAAACTGTCATACATGAAGGAATATATTTGTTCATTGTGATACGGATATGAATCGGCCAGTTTTCAAATGCAGAAAGACCAAACCAGCAATCCAACAATAAAATCGTAGCGAAGAAGGTAACTGTTCAGAAAAATTAAGTGTTTTGTTATAAAGGTACAAAACCGACGTTGTTAAAACCACACCTGCCTCCTGCTTTGTCATACCTTGGCACTTAATTCAACTGATTAAACATTTACGTATGCAAACTAACATTAAAACACAAAAAATTCCTGGGTTTTGACAAGATGCATTATCCTCATCTGTCAGGGTTAAGGTGCTATTGTTAATAATTGGGTCTTGTGACACTTTCAGTGTTACACCTTTAATGTTTGCTGCTTTTTTGTCAGGAGAAAACAGCTGGGAAGACTTACCTTGGGAGATACATGAGTGCGTGTGTGTGTGTGTGTGTGTGTGTGTGTGTGTGTGTGTGTGTGATATTTTATACGCACACACTCCTGCCTTACAGGCAAATCCACTTTGATGCCTCTGCTGCTGCTGCTTCTTGGTGTTTTTGAAATGGGTTTTGCTTATCTGGCAGTTGTGGACACCCTTCTGCTGCCTCCCGTGTGGTCCACTACAATGAGCCGGGGACAGAGGCCAGGAAGGCTGGAGTTAAGTCCTGGGCTAAGAGAGCCATACCACTTGGTTGTTGGGACCGTGGCTTCCTCATCTGTCAAATGAGGCGGCTGGGATGGTCTTCATGGGCGGGTTTCCCTCCGTAATTCTGTGGATCCTTTAGTTCCGAAAGGTGTCGCAGGGTATGTACGTGGTAGTAACGACAAAGGCTCGGAAACAGGCTTTTTCTGCCACAGTGTGACAGGTGCAGAGCGGAGAAGCTCTGAGGCGTTACTCTGCCCTCTTCAGTTAGTATGTCAGACAGGCATCGAAAGGCCCGGAGGTGGGCACCCTGCTACGGAGCTGGGGTCGGGAAGGACCTGAAGCGGTGTCGTCAGCAAAGCCCACCCGATCCGTCTGTTCGTTTTGACCTCCACCGGTGCCATAATCGTACAGAAGTTCGTTCTGTGGGCTCCATTTCATCAGTTCAGAGGTTCCCCTGCCCGCTTTCCCTCCCGTTTTAATACACTGAGAATTAGGGTTTGTCTGCCAGGTATGGCATGTTTCATTGGCTGAGTGTGTTCCTTCTTCTTGTCACATAAAATGGCGGAGCATGCTCTGACAGTCCCTCGGATTTAGGAAATGTGCGATTTACCATTCAGCCCATGCCAGGCTCCATCATATCTCACATTTTGCATTAAGAAAAAATTTTGAACAGCATGCCCACAATGAGGTCACATCTGAGATGGTATTTAAAAAAAAAAAAAAAGTATTCCCCCCCCCCCACCCCCCCCCACCCCCCACTTAAGTGGGTTGAAATGGTAAACACTGGCCAGGCCTCTGGACGTTATACAGGTAGTTAAAAATTGAATCACAAGAATTTTTAACATCTACCTTTGCAGTTAAGGTTTTTCTACCTTTTAAACACGATGTTAAAACTGATTTTAAAAATGCCTTTCCTTGGCTTGTGTCCGTTGATTTCAGTTCTAACTCTCATTCTCTCCATTCTCTGTTGGCGGTTAACTCCTACTCTCTGGGGTTTCGGTTCTTTGTTTGCCTCTTCCTTTCTCCCAGCTCCACTGCGACTTCCTAGGAGCTGGCACCAGGTAGGTGCTGGTTCTCCTTGTGTCCTCAGACCCCTTGGGCTCCCCTCTTAGCATCCTGCACGCTACCTTCTACGTGGTGGCTACTGAATAAATAGATTCGATCGAGGGACATGGTGTCAGAAGTGATTATTTGATAGGATGTTAAATACTTTCAATTTGGGGGAAAAGTAAGCTTGTCTCTAGATTTTAATTCCAAGCCTCAGACTTAGAGAAAACATTTGATGGCGTTACATGATGGTTTATATCGGCTGGTTGCGCACCTTGGTGTTGAGACTGCCTGTACGATGGATTCTTTTCTCAGCAGTGAAGTTGTTAATTTTGAGGGTGCGGCTCTAAATTGGAATTTAAGAATTCGCGTTAGTTGACAGAAATTGAACTTTCTGTGATGTGCCCAGACACATGTAACTCCAGAAGTCCTCCGGCCCCTTGCAGGCGGCTTGTTCTGGTCTGTCTTAACTGGATAGTGCTGCCTGACCTAATGCCTACTACCACATTGCAGATCTTAAAGCAGTAAGACTCAGTGTAGCCAGCTAAATGTTTGTGTAATAATTTTAGCACACTGTTGGGCCCTTTTTGAATTGTTGTTTTCTACTTGAACCTCACATTTTCCCTTCTTCACACAATTTACGTCTAACTTTCTCTTTAGGAATTACTGACACGTCATGTGCGTCTACTGAGTAAATGTTGACTCTCAGAGCGGCTGCCTCTCAACATGTTTTCTTTGATTTGTGAAAGTTTGTATTATACTTAGAGATGTTCAGTGCTTGCCTTTATCTCTAGAACAGTGATGTTTCACATACGACTTGTCTGGGTGTTTTCCTTAAAGTACATGGTCTTTCCATGAATGTTGGGAAGGACCCCAGGCTCAGGGGCTCAGGAATTCTGCGTGACAAGGCAAAGGCTCTCCCTTTGTAGTATTTTCAGCTCACCAGCTGACCTCTGCTCACTGTGGCCATTGAAACTCATTTCTTTTTTTAAATCTGAACTTTACTCTTTAGGGTAGTTTTTTTCCTATCTGTAGGTTGTGTGTATATGTGTGTATGTGTAGAGCAGGCAGGTTGAAAAAGATTACTTCTTTCATTTCCTCCATTCTATAAGGAAGAGGATGTTAGGGAAATAGAATTGACACACGCTAGAACTTTGCATAAAACCAGTCTTAAGGTCGTTCCGCTGTGACGTGATACAACTGAGGTAGTTCTATGATGGAGGCATAAACCCCTCACTCACCTCCTGTGACGAGGGGCTTCCATTAGCAAGCCGAGGGATTTGCACCCTACGGGTCTCTGAACAAGGGTGTGGACAGGCTGGCCTTGTCATTGAGGCACCCAGCACAGACCCAGCCATGGAAGAGATCAGGGCCGGGCTGGGGGGTTGCTGCCGCAGGATTGATAGTTCTGATCTGCGTTCCCGGCCACAGTGGTAGCTCTCAGTCATCACCGATGGATGTTGTCAAGACCGGGATGGTTTTATTTCTTGAATGTGCCTGTATGTGTATCGACATGTTGAAACTGTTAAAAGACGTGGGAAGGTTTGTGGAGCTCTTCAGTAACCAGTGGCTTGCTCGTCAAGACTTCTGTTACTAAATATTGTGTAGTCATCTTGCCTTAAAGTGTAAAACAGAACCAAACCCAAAACTTACTATCATAACGAAGCGTTTTCCTACTTTTCCGCAAAGGCATAGTAATAAGCCTAATCAGTTTCTGTCCTGTGTTTTAGTAGCTGCAAAGAGCTGTTCTGGCAAGGTTAAAGAAATTTCTCTGGGTTCCTTCTCTGCCTCTGACTTTGTTTTGCTTTGCAGGACTACAAAGCTGATGAAGACCCAGCGTTATTCCAGTCAGTCAAGACCAAGAGAGGCCCTTTGGGACCCAACTGGAAGGTACTGGATGCTGACCTTTCTGACAGGCAGAGTCTTGGCAACAGACCACTTGACAGGTCCCGGGTCTGGGAGAGCTGGTGACGTTTAAGTGAAAAATAGAAATGGCACAGAAATAGTTGTATTTGTGATGCAGTTGGCCAGCACGTCTGTGCTGCATTAACAAACAGAACATAGCCAGACTGTCACTTTCAGCATCATGCTATTCTGATAACTCTTAAAAAGAGACAAGTGATTTAGTCTTTGGGGATTGTAGTGTTCTCTTTTGAGACTTGAAGCAGTACAAAAATCCATGTTAAATGAAGGTTTATAGTTTAAATTTAGTCTTAGTGGAAACCGAACAAGTTCCCTTCACCTGAGCTCGTGTTCCTGGCCTTTTAATAGTTACGTCTTGGAAACCGGAACACCAGAGAACAATTTTGATGGCAAGTAGTCACTTTCTAATAAAGAACACGCCCTTACTTTATTCATGGGAGTGAGAAAAGCAATGTCAAGGTAATAATTTAAATTGCTATAGAAATAGAAGGCATTTTAAAGACATCCACTAAACTAAACGAGAGACCCTTAAAGAGGGCTTACTGTGGTGATGGCAAGTGATTACAGGTAATTTGACAGGAGCAGGGGAACATTAAAACCTAAACGTGCCCAGAGCACATTTCCACCAACACGTTTTATTTGGTAACCAGTCTGTTTATGCCGAAGCCGGTCACCAGTCATCGGTAGAAGACCTCTAGGTGTTAGTTGTTGTTTGCAGATAGGGATTACTGTGACAGCCCCACAAGTAACCTGTGGAGTGGCTCTTGGTGGGTGTCAGACTGTTGTGTGGACTGTCTTGCACGTCAGCTAAAATGAAGGATGGATCTGACTGTTCTACGAGAAATGATTCAGAATTCTCTTATTTTTACATTTGTTCTCTGGGTGGAGTTCAGTTCAAGATTCTCCCAGTTGAGAATGGCCATGACCGTAGACTTTTGACTTGAATTCACAGGAAGTGATCTATGTCACTTACAAATCAAGGAACAAATTCAGTATGTGTGATCTAAACTTAGTTCAGTGGATTTAAGAATTTCCCCCATCCTTGTGCAGATTTCTATATGTGGACCTTAGAACTTATGCTGAGTCAGAGAAGAGGTCTTTCCCCTTTGAGATTTAGCCTGGCCTTCCAAAAAGGAGTGCCGTGTTGGAGCAGTAGATGGGTGGCTGCCTCTAAGGCAGCCATATCTTCTCAAAGGCCATCTTGCTCCAGTAAGTACTAACTCTAGCTAATGATGCTTTTACAAGGGAAGAGAGGGGCCCGAAGTTGAGACTCAGGTGAATTAGACATTAAATTTTCTTGAAATTGTCAGCTTTTCAAGTGCACACTTGAAAAGGCGATGCTCCATTTTATGCTGGGCTGTCATGCTTGAGCTCCAGTCTCTTCTGTCGGAGCTCCCACCCAGTTTGAGAACAGGCAGCACATGTAGTTTGACACTGTGAGTTTTACCTAATTTCCAACGTTTTAGGAACCTGGAAGATGATTTTTATTCCTTTTTTATTTATGATTTTTGACTGCCATTGCTTTGTCTTTTATTATCAATTAATGATTAAAATTCTAGAATAGGTTTACTTTCTAGAAAGAATGTGAATTTTACATTTTTTTCAGGTTGCATTTTAGCAGTCTTTTCCCCCAGTGTGTGTGTGTGTGTGTGTGTGTGTGTGTGTGTGTGTGTGTGCGCGGGGGAGGGGGGAAACAATAGCTTATTATTTCTCTGGGAGAATGCTCACTGATAGTGATCCCTTTTTACCTATTTAACTCTTGGTTATTAACCTTACCCAGATGATGGTGAGTGTAGCTACCCTTAAAAGTTCAGTTATAGCTTAACTAAGTTACCATGATCCCAGAAATAACTAGTAGTTCCCCCTGTCTCTGCGGTTTTTCTTTCCACGGTTTCATTTATCCGTGGTCAACTGCATTCTGGAAGCACATGATCCTTCTGATGTCAGAAGGTCAGTAACCTGACGCTGCATCACAGTGCCTGCGTCATCCCCTCCCTTCATCTCAGTGGTCATTTTATCGTCTCACATCATACAAGAAGGGTGAGTTCAGCACAAGAAGATATTTTGAGAGAGAGAGAAAGACCACATTCATGTAACTTTTATTACGGTTTTTGTTATAATTGTTCTGTTTCGTGATTAGTTGTTGATCTCTCACTGTGCCTAATTTATAGATTACACTTCATCAAAGGTACATATATAGGAAAAAACAGTGTATACAGAGTTCGGTACTGTCCGTGGTCTCAGGCATCCATTGGGGGTCTTGGAACATATTCCCCGTGGATAAGGGGGGACTACTGTAATCATGCCATCCACGTATTCCTGTGAAGGAAAGAAAACTAAAAAGGATGACGGTAGCTGGTAATACAACATATAGAAAAATAGGAACCTGTGGATTGACTTGATCTTATCAGCATCTCCTGTAATTGTGTTCAGCAGGCCCTGGGGCGCCTGGGTGGCTCAGTCGGTTGGGCGTCCGACTCCGGCTCAGGTCATGATCTCGCGGTTGGTGAATTCGAGCCCCGCGTCGGGCTCTGTGCTGACGGCTCAGAGCCTGGAGCCTGTTTCAGATTCTGTGTCTCCCTCTCTCTCTGCTCCTCCCCTGCTCATGCTCTTTCTTTCTCTCTCTCTCTCCTTCAAAAATAAAAACGTTAAAAAAAAAAATTTAAGTTGTGTTTGGCAGGCCCTGTTTGCCAGTGACGATACCCACCATGGCACTGATGGTAGGGCTGGGTGGTAGTTGGGGATTTCTGTACGTCTGAACTAGGAGAGAAGGGAGGAATATGTGGTAATTAGGCAAAAAGGAAAAAGAAGTCCTGTTCTGGACCCACTTGCCCGAGAGTGTCTGTCAGAATGCTCCTGTGCAAGAGCGCAAGGGCTGCCCGCTCCCTCCGCAGCGGCTCCGGGCCTTCCTTCTGTGCGCCCTCCCATCCTCTCCCTTCAGTCTTCTTTCCCGTCGCCCCTCAGGAGAAACTCCCTTTCACGAGTACAAATTCAAAAGTGCATTCGGCACCAGGTTCAGACTCTGTGATCTCTTGGAAACTCTTCCTTACTTACCCCACGCTGGCGTGTTCCTTCTGAACTCTCACAGTATTTACTGGCTGTCTACGCCGGACTGGAGAGTGGAAAAGACACTTTTCCTTGGTGCCAGGCGCTGTGCGAGGTCGTGTTTCATCTTCACGACCTTCCTGTGGGGTAAGTACAACTGCTTCATTATATAGATGAGAAACTTGGCCAGAGAAACACAGGTAATAGTTGTAGGAGAAACAGCAGGATGTCTGACATCTCTATGGCACCTGATTCAGTGCCAGTCACAGAGATGCATAGTGGGTGGAGACGTGACGCTTTCTGACCCCCACATCACCAGTATGCATCTCTTACGCCCTGTTGCATCAGGCCACGTGTGTGTCTCTCTGTACTCATGGTATTTGCTAGAATTTGATAATTCCTGTTAACATTTGTACGTTTCCAATGGTCAGGGAATCTGTAGGTGACAGTGGCACTGAGGGAAATCCATTTCCTTATCGCTTGTGGTATAGGCTGTGACTTCGTTAACTTAATCCTAGTTCTGGGCCTGGGTTTCCACATCTCTAGAATGGGAAGGACATTGTCACTGCCTTAGAAGGTTGTTGCCAGGACTGAATGAAGTAGTGAGTGTTACGTTCCCAATGCGGAGGAAGCTTTGGTCTTTGGAAATGAAAAGCCACATCATCTCTGGGGGTTGATGAGATCTATACACAAGCTGCCCTATTAATGACACAGTTATCCCTTTTCTGTGTCTGGTATCCAGGGGTTCTCTTGTCTTAATAGCTGGGAGTCGTCAAGCCCATCTTGACTCACTTGTCTGTACCCCTTGTCTTTAACGTGTGTGTGTTACGAGTGCTTAATGTGGGTCAGCCGAAGAGCAGAGGCCATATGAATGCTAGAGAACCTTTGCTAGTAAGTGGTCCTGAGGGTGCCAGGGGAGCACCAGTGAGTAGATTTTCATATTTTCCAACTGGGTTAGAGTACGGACTTTTTTTTTTTTTTTTTGCCTGTGGTATGATACATACCTTTTATTTTTTAAAAACTACAAACCCAGGGATGCAGGCTTTAGTTATGGATTCATCTTCCTTCTGAAAAGAGAATTTTTAAAATCTGAGCACATGAGTTATATTTTGTTATTTAGGGTTCAACACATAAGTGATTCTGTACATACTGATAGGGGAGGGATTTATAACCTGGTAAAGATTTTTGCTTCAAGGTAGATTGGTGCATTTCTTACGGATGTAAATGTTTATTTCTGTATAGCACTGCATGCACACGTGTGTGTGCACATGTTCTGGTTTCTTCCATGTTTTGAGGGCTTTGTGTGTTCTATGACATTGGTATGGCTGCCTGTTCTAATGGTTTATCACAAACCGTGTACATGTGGATGCCTTTAGCTTTCAAGTTTACCTCTTCCGATCTGAAGGGTTGTCATCTTAACAAATTGAACCACCATCTTTGAAGATTATGGTGTCATTTGCATCCTATGGCAAGGCCGAATTTCTTTCTTCATTTAATGCTGACGCTTCCTGAAGACTTAAAGTTCTTTGTCTCTATGTATAAGATAGTTAAGAATTAGGCCTATAAAGGTCTTTTGTAGGAGACTTTGCCAGAGTATCTGGCCCTTAGAGTGCTTGACGGGTCTCGGAACCATCCAGTGTCTGAACATTGCGGTATAAGGTGATCAGGTCAAATAAAGAAGTTGATCTAGAAGTTGGGATTCTTTAATGTTATCTTTGTGTGCGTACTTATGCTTTTTGTAGCCATAAAGGCACGTCCTATTTATGTTCGAACTCCAGTCTGGAGCGAAAGTTCTGGCAGCTGGAGCTTTCACAACAGTATGTCGTGCTGTTTACCTGCTCAGTCCTGCTTTAGACTCATTTTAGAATTACCCGTGAAGCTGATCTGGATCCTTCAAGCTAGTGGAGGGCAGCCATCTGTGGATTGTAGGGACGCTGATTTGTTCCCTGCCACACTACCAAGACTCCTTTCTCCTCCCGCCTCTCATCTGTGGAAAGAAGGTGGGAGCCTTGTCAGTGGCCCGAAGTGAAGGTACCACAAGGTTCTGTTGGCCAGGGATGGGAAGAAGGGAAGCGGGGGTGAGGGAGAGCTCAGAGCCCAGCTGTGGAAATCTCTTTGAGATAGAGCCTTGTCAGAAGGCAGCCCAGAGCCCTCAAGAGGCTAATGAGCACCTGATAGCCTCTCGAGGAGAGAGACCGAGGGTCCTTTCCTGTCTTCATCTAGACATGGCTCTCAGTCCTGGGAAAGATGTGAAGACATTAAAACATGTTCCCTCCCTATCATCTCATTTTCAAAAACCTATAGTGGGTGGCATACAGAGACTTAATAATTAGTGTCTGGTTAGACCACATTGTAGCTTATGTATAATAAAGCCGACCTGAAAACATGGCTAGGTTTTTTTGGTTTTGTTTTTGTTTTCTTGAGCACCTGGTTTGCAAATGAGGTTTTTAATTCAGTATAAAAATAAGTAGCGCTTGGTCTGTGTGAATTACCCAATTCCTACAGAGGACAGCAAGAAATCTGTCCCATGTCTTCAAGAAGCTAAGTGCCCCGGGAGTGATACACGAGTAGTTCTAGCCTTATCGTGGATACTGAATGCCTCTGTTCTCAGGCAGCACCAACGGACGCAGGCAGGGAGACAGATGGAGTGTCTTACTTGGGTTCGAGAGGTGATCTGACAGGATGGGCCCCTTGCAGGGTTCTTACTGACACTGTCAGGGACAGTGTTTTCTTCACGAGCATTATCTGAAGAGTGAACCTGTGGTTTCCCTTGCACATGGTGTCACTCCTAGAGTAATTGGACACAAGCATGAAGCACGTGTCATAGTTCTGATTAGGAAAATGGGTGTGAGCTCCACAAACACTAAGTTTGGAGACATGGAAAATGTGACTGATTATCCTGTCACAGGCAGTAAGCTTTCCTGTCTTCACTTCATTTTGCCTGTTTTCATGAAATTAGTTTAGCCTGTGATTAGTTTAGTCTTTTGAACTTCTTTTTCGCATTTGCTTACTCTCTTTAACATTTCCCATTTGCCGAGTCAGATAAGAATCTTCCAGCCCTGGACTCTGCTGAAGTCCTCTGTTGATGACCTTCTCATGGCACTTGGTGTGTCCCCTGTCAGAGCGGGGGTCTGTGTGCTCACTGGGCCTCCTTCCCCACCCCCTTCGTCCCTGTTAGAGTTTTCGGCCATGGGCTCTGTGTCTGACCTACTTAACGTGGGGCACTGCCCAGCACCGAGGTTCGTGCCTGGGAGAGGCTTAGTAAGTATTTGCTGGATTCAAGTTAACTGCCTTAAACCAAATAAAAAGCAACCAAACGTTGGACTTGCTGTGTACTTACAGAGAATATGATGTCCACTGTAGATCTGTCTAAATGGCTGCCAAAAAAAAAAAAAAAATCCGAACAAAACTGAGGGAATGGTGAGGCTGAGTTGGGGAATTGGGTTTTGCTTGAGAGTTAAGTACACATACTTCACATATATTCTGTAATCCTCTGTTGATATTTACTGATGCGTGCACTGGCAACAGCCCCAGCAGTGCATTTATTTTTAACTTTCTTAGTGAAATCTGGGTTGGAAACTTACATTATGAAATCAACAGCTGAAATTGAGCATTCAGATTGCCTAAAATTGAGAAATTAAAATATGAAGGCAGTGTGAGCCTTCCAGAACCTGCCGCGTACGTCCAGAGTATTAATCTGGTGATCTGTAG
This sequence comes from Prionailurus bengalensis, assembly GCF_016509475.1. Classification (NCBI taxonomy): domain Eukaryota; kingdom Metazoa; phylum Chordata; class Mammalia; order Carnivora; family Felidae; genus Prionailurus; species Prionailurus bengalensis. Next base: position 24,607,282 of record NC_057356.1, read on the forward strand.
CACATACCAATTCCTTCTCCATCCCCACGCATTTTGACCAGGAAGGAGCGTGTGTGGAGTTGACGTGTAGCGTGGCATTGTGAGAGGACTACGTTTTTAGGAAATGAGTTTCCATAATGCCTTTGGGCTTGTTTCATTTATTTTTCCTAATTGTCTTGTACGTTTGTTTATATTTGTTTGTCACAGATACAAGAAACTAGTTCTTGTGGATAACTCGGGCTGATTGCTCGCCATTCCGGTTAAACACGCTGCGTTTTGTTTAGTTATGCTGCGTGGCTCCAGTATACATTACTCTCCCTTAGGCCTCGTCCACATACCTCAGAGTAACCTAATATGCGTTGTTAAATTAAAAACATGATTTGCGTTTGGGGGTTTCATTTATGGTTAGAAACATGAAATGTAAGGAATTCAGTGAACACACAAACGAAATACAATTTTAGAAACGTTTTCTCCACTAGCTTGTGCTTGCTGCATTACAGATGAAATTTAAATTCTGTAAAGATGAGTCATAATTTAGGGTTCTTCTGTTAGCCTGTGGTTTTCATTTTATAGAACTCCTGACTGTTCTTGTCTTTTGGTAACCAGCCAGTCTTTACCTTTTATTTTCAATTGTTCTTTTAAATTTTCGTGCTTTCATCTATATAAAACTCATATTTATCAGCAAAGTAATTTTATTTACAACTAGATTTAGGAAAGAGTTAATCCTGTTTTTGCTTTAGGTTAGCAAATGTGAAGTTTGAGCTGAGTCGGAATTAATGTGTGAATGATCTGAATTTTGATTTTGGCTTTATTTGCCTTGGGCTTATTTTTCTACCTGATGAAGAGGAAAACGTTTGTATTGTTCAAGGCGAGAGAGGAAGCTTTGCTTTGCCCCAGTGAACATCCTGAGAACTGGACAGACAAGCTGGAACTCCTTTGGGTTCTGTGGATCCTAGAACAGTCCTCTGAATGTGGAATGCCAAATATTTGCCCCATTGAGATTTTTCACGTTTTGAAAGTCACACGTTTTTTCACAAGAATATTTCTGATGACTCTGAAGAGTATGTCATATTTTACTTTGCACGTGTACCTCATTTTTACTTTAGAAGTTTAAGATTAGGAAAAATGTAATATGGACTGGACTAAGGTTATCTATTTAAGATCTTAATTCAGCTTTTAGCTTGATTTTGTTTAGCTTTTATGTATTAAATCTCAAAACCAAAGGCAAGAAAACATTTAGATTATTTATAGTCAAAAGAAGAGTGAAGTTTTGAAATAGTACCCAGATAATTTAGGGCAAAGGAATTCATTGTCCTAAAATAGTCACCTTCGGGCAAAAACTCTTGTATTGTCGAAGCGTATTGGGTTTTTTTCTGATTACGAAAGATGTGTACTTCTTAAGTTTCAGAAATAAAGAATTGTACACAGAAGAAAGTAAAAATCCATTACATTCTCACGATTTAATTCTTGTTATCTGTTATATATCCTGATTTATGTACTGTATTTTGTTAATAATTGTTTATACCATGGATAGATACCTGTTTATGTTCATATTGTGCCTTTAAAAAATTTTTACATTATTAAGCATTCTTTGAAAAGATGGTTTTTACTGTCTATGTGTGTAGCAGCCCATTGTTTGGAAGGCTTGTAAAATACTTCACCATTAAGTCCAGGTTGTTGCTGTTATAAGTAAATATGTAGTGTTTTCTGATGAATTGGGATACATTTCTGGAAGTGGAATTACATGGTTAAAGGGTTATACATAGGATATGGACAACTTTAAGGCTTTTTAATGACAGAGGGTCACATTCCCTTCCGAGAAGATGGTGCCACAAGGATTGTTTCAGCTTTTACTTAACTGTGTCTAGGCAGTCTCCCTATTTTCTGTTTCATTACATGTGGAGACTTTTTCTAAATGTTTATTTATTTATTTTCATTGTGTATGGAGACCTTTTTTTTTTTTTTTTTTTTTTTAAATGTTTGCTTATTTATTTTGAGAGAGAGCAGAGGAGGGGCAGAGAGAGAATCCCATGCGGGCTCTGCACTGTTGGTGCAGAGCCTGACCTGGCGATAGATCTCACAAACTGTGAGGTCACGACCTGAGCCGAAATCAAGTGTCAGATGCTTAACTGACTGAGCCACCCAAGGCTCCCCTGGAGACTCGTTTGTTTGTTTAATCTCCACACCCAACACATGGGACTTGAACTCAGTACCCGGAGATCAAGAGTCACATGCTTTTCCGACTGAGTCAGCCAGATGCCCCTAGGTATAGACACTTTTTTTTTTTTTTTAAATTTTTTTTTTTCAACGTTTTTTATTTATTTTTGGGACAGAGAGAGACAGAGCATGAACGGGGGAGGGGCAGAGAGAGAGGGAGACACAGAATTGGAAACAGGCTGCAGGCTCCGAGCCATCAGCCCAGAGCCTGACGCGGGGCTCGAACTCCCGGACCGCGAGATCGTGACCTGGCTGAAGTCGGACACTTAGCCGACTGCGCCACCCAGGCGCCCCTAGGTATAGACACTTTTTAAGCCATTTCTTAACCACTAGTCTTAAGGTCATACATAGCTCAAATTAAGAGGCAAATCGCATAAGTCATTGTAAGAACTGAATGAGACCTTAAATATTGCATATATTTAAAAAAATTTTTTTTTGAGAGATGGAGGGGCAGAGAGAGAATCTTAAGCAGGCTCTATGCCCAGTGTGAGCCTGACGCAGGGCTCCATCTCACAACCGTGAGGTAATGACCTGAACCAAAATCAAGAGTTGGACACCTAACCAACTGAGCCACCCAAACGCCCCAGATTTCACATATATATAAATAATATATAATATATATTAAAAATAGGTAGCTTCCACGTTCTCCGTTTATTCCTGTGGGTGACATTATGTTTCTGTAAGTCCCCTCACCTCACACTGTGAGGTGCTGATAGTGTAAAGAATTACGCTAAGAAATAAAGGCAGCAGGCTCTTCATTGACTTGTTTTTTAACTTGTACATATTCTTTGAATTTTTTTTTTAATCACTTGTAAGTTGTATGGAAAAACAAAAAAAGCAGATGAGACTGGAATGTATATTTTAGGTCTGAGGAAGATAGTTTGGAGAACGGGTTCATTTTGTCCCGTGACTTAAACTAAATATTATAGATCACTGTTTGTAAATTACCACTATTCCTTTAATTGATTTGAGCAGACTGCCAGAGTCACTAGAAAGCGTGTGAGAAACAAACTTAGGTAATTGTTGGAGTCATGTGTGTATGCTCTGCTCTTGGAGCCCAAGTGTGGTATAAGCATATTTGTGTTAAATTCCGCTTACCCTTTAATTAGAACCATGCTTCCTCCTGCCGTTTTTATAAAATGGTAGAATTCTGAGGAGTCGGTGTTCTCCTGGAAACACCCAAGGTTTTCATTTAGCACACTAAGGTGTCCAGTGATTTGGAGTTTCCGAACGAAGCTATCAGCAGCCCGTAATTAATAGGCCCTTGGAATGTTCCGTCTGGAAGGTATCTTAGGGCTAATCAGTGGTGCATCAGAGGTTCTTAGCCGCAGAGGCGATTCAGCCCAAGTGCATAGGCAGGAGGATATTTTGCTAAGCCCATTATGGAATAAAATGCAAAATTATAGGAAGTCTTAAGCCACTGAGTGCCAAGGACATGTGCCGTCCCTGACCCTGGAGGAACTAAGTTCACTGACCCTTTTAGCGTTGCATCAGTGGAAGACGAAAAGTTGAGCCCAGTGTTTCCTTTTACTGGCAGAAGCAAGGCCCAGAGAGGTTAAGGATCCTACCACCTAGCATAGGAAGTTACTTTGCATAATGGGAACTGCAACCCACATCCCCTTACTCCGAGTCTAAGGCTACTGTTTAGCAGGTGTATTTCATAATTTTAAATACTATATTCTTCATGTTTTCTTCAAATTGTGTTTCATCATGAAGGCTTTCAGTGATGCTCGTTGAATGAGAGAGTACCTCAATACTGGCTCATTGCTTACTGAAAAAAAAACGATCTGTGAAAGACCAGCCGTGTGATAGTCTCAGTGAGGCTGGGCACTCAGAAGCTAGTTATGTCTTGTGGAAGGCTGCTGGGCTAGTTCCACACACAGGAGCCCAGCTGAAGTGCGTGGGGTCTGCAGGCTAGGGAGGGGGAACTGCAAATATGTTTCAGGCCGGGGCCACAGCGACAGAAGGGTGTCCCTTCTGGCAGAGATCCTTAGCACCAAGGATAGTGGTTTTGTCGTTATTTGTGCACACGTAATTACTCTCCTCTCTCCCGGCCGCTTTTGTGTCCTCTTACAACACCTAGCACAGATGGGGTTGTAAGTGGCACCCTCTTAATACTTGCCGAATTAAACCTGTTCATAAAGTGTATGGGATCGGATACGTGTGGGTGTGTACATACGCATCCCTGCTGAATTATGATGTTAGTGCTCTGTTTTATGGGAGGGAAGTCATGGGGAAGTAGAGCTCAGCCAGCCAAGTTCTTCTGTTGACATAGAATTCACCCACACCAGGACAGTTTGCTGTGTATCGTGTTTTTATTTAAACGCTTGTGGTGGTACCTCACCGATTTAACCCCTGTACCAGCTCATTAATGAGATGAAATGTTACAACCGAAGAGATTTTCTGAGAGAAGTTGATCAATCACGCAGGACTCTGTAGAACTTTGGAGTCATATTAACAATACCAAGATAGAATTTTTCCATCTATCCTGTCTTTAGAATGCATTTGAGACTGAAACGTTAACTGAGGATCTGGGGGGAAATGTGGTCTGGTGCTGTGATTGCTTAAATGAAGAATCATTTTGAGGTTTTTGAATATGACCTAGGAATTCGTCATTTTTCGAATTTGTGTACATGATGGCTGCATGGAACGAATACTGGCTACACACAGTGGACGTACTGAAAGTGGGATGTACGAATGGGTTGCAGCTGACAAGAAGGGACCGTGGCACACAGTGTGACCGATGCTGGCGTCGTGATGTCCTGAATGTGGCGTGAAGCTGAGAGCAGTGGTGAATGAGGGGGAGGAACCCCTAAAAGACTGCTTCATCTCTTCACCTGGCCATCCCGTTTTTATAAAAAGGGCCCCCGCTGTGTTCCGCATGACCTTGTACTCTTTGGAGAAACATTATCTAAAGTTGTTTTGCAAATTGAAACCGGTAATCCCTGCTCTATGAAAGAATAAGAGAGTGAAGTAATATGTGGTAAGCCCTTGAGTTCCCCCAGCTAAGCACGGGGCTCGCACCACCTGATTGAGTCCCCACAGGGGTCCTGAGACGTAGCGTTTGTCTTGCAGGTGCACCAGCCCTGGCCCGAGAGTTTACAGAATGGCCCTTTCCCCTGTCCGTGCCTGCAGTCTGTGATTCTTTGATACCTGCCTGCTTTCCATACAGACTGGGAGCCCCAGAGCCGGGACCGTGTCTGCTTTTGCTCGCTACCGTGAGCCCGTCCCAGGCGCTCTTCTGGGTCGGCCCAGGACTGTCTCGGGCTCCTGCACGCACACCTTGGGAGACCCACGTGAGCTCCTGGCTCACCCACTACTTAACCCTTCCCCCCGAATAAACACGCGAGCATCCTGAACTTGCTAAGGCAGAAGCCTGTGCTAAGTTTCACAGAAACGGGCAGTAGTAACCATAGATTGCAATCCCCTGCCTTATTTTTACAATGAAAATTTCAAAATTAGCCGAAAAACCGAAAGCGTCTAACAGTGAGCACCTCTACCTAGGTTCGGCCGTTGTTGATGCTTCACCATCTTTGTGTTCCCTCTCTTCCCCTCCTTCCCTCTCCCCCTCTCTCGACACAAGTACATATTTAAAAGTTTTTTGGCTCAACCTAGGGTGACATAATCTAAGGTTCCAAATTCTAATTGCTTTTTAACGTTGTTTTCTGAAAGTAAATTATAGACATTATATACTTCTTTAGTCTCTTTCCATCCAGATAGCCCCTCATTTCTTTCCCTTGCTCCTTTAAAAAAAAAAAAATACCCCCCCCACCACCTTTTTACCCTAACAACTCTTGATTTGATTCCCTGACTGTGCCATTTCAACTATGAGGTGTGACCGTTTGTACAAATTCAAGCCGGGATGTCAAACACTTTGTAATTGTAGACCGTTTTTCCTGCTTGCCGCGTCCCTTTTCAGATCCCCCTTGTAGTGAGAATACCTCAGTTAATAAACAGTGCCACTCCACATGCCAGCGTTAGAAAGACACAGAAGACGGCTAAACTTCCTGATCGTTCTTTATTGTGCCTCACCACATCCATGGGGACGGTGCAGTAATGGCGTTAGGTGAACCCTTATGTATTAAAGCTCACTACTGATACGACGTGGATAGAATTTGGTATTTAATAGAAAATCTGAACAGTGTAATTTGAGGCAGAACAGTGCACCTATTAAACTGTAGAGCCAAGAAGTAACTTCATCTGTGGAAGGAGGGTTTGCAGCAGGGGAATACTGCTGCTGTTGCTAAAATGATTTCGAATTTCCAAATACCTAAACTAAACCCATGTGAGATTGTACTTTTCTTCACCTGTGTCTGTGATGTCACTCCACAACGGTCACTTTTCATCAAAACAAATATTGAAGTCACGATTTCTCCTTTTCAATTTTCGTCATCTAGAAGGAGCTGGCAAACAACTCTGACTGCCCTCAGATGTGTGCCTATAAGCTGGTGACCATCAAATTCAAGTGGTGGGGACTGCAAAGCAAAGTAGAAAACTTCATTCAGAAGGTAACGTCTGTTCAAAATGCGGAGACTTAAATTTAGGTAGCTATTAGTGGGATATTTTCTGTTACCATGTCTTTTTCTCGCTTATTAGGTAACAGTTATTGTCTCTGTATAATTCCTTTCTACCCTTTTCTGCCTAGAAACAGCAGACAGATACCAGCAGGTTTTAAGGAGCTTTCTTTGGGGAGGAGCGTAGCCGTGTTTTGTTCAACATGCTTTCCCGATGGTTTGCCCAGCTGTTTTCACAGAGAGCCCTCTCCGTGTACAGCATGTCCCCAAGGGTTCCTGGGGTCTTGGCACTGGCTGGAGGGAGAGGCCAGGCCTTGCCTGCTGAGGGGCTCCTCTGTCCGACCTCGGTTGGCTCCCCGCTCACATCCTCCACAACCTCTCTCTCTCTCTCTCTCTCTCTCTCGACACACACTTTCTTACGTACTTGGCACTTTCTCGTGGGAGGTCTTCTTAGAGGTCCTTACTGAGAATAGTTACACTCTGAACCTAGGGTGACAGAATCTGAGGACCCGAATCCTAATTACCTCTTTCGTATGTTGTCTTTATTAAAGTGAAAGTAACATGGACACTTTGATCTAGAAGGAGGAGAAAATTGCAGCTGTATAAAGAAACACACATGTTGTAAACACATAAGAAATATGGAAAGTTTCTTTGGTGTTTACTTTTCCTGTAGTGTGACTATTTCTTCTATTATCATTATAAAGAAACCCTGTTATACCTTTGAATCCACAAATGGTTGTATCTGTCCTACCATAATTTTTCTACTTTTTAGCTGTAACCACTCTGACATTTTTTTTTAAAAAAGGTTCCTAATGTGCTGGACACTGTGATTACTGTTGGGCCTGCTTGCAGCTGGCCCATGGTAGGCACTCTGTAAATACTGGCTTCCTTCCTTCCTCTTGGATCATAGTAATAGATTAACAATCTAGTTCGTCACACATGTAATTGATGAAGTCCCTTCTGTTCATGGAAAGAAATTTTAAAGTTGAAGATTGTCCAAAAGTATTAAAGTACTGTTTTTGTTCAGTGAGCTTTTCTCTCTTCTTGGGAAATTTTAGTAACATTTAAATAACGTAGCAATTAAAACCACTCATTAAATGTATGGTTTTTTTATAGAGAGTGAGAGTAACGTTAGAGTAGAAAAATTGACGGAGAGTATGTAATAATCCTTAATTTAAATAAACGTCTTATTCCAAAGAACCCAAGATTCTTTTGTTTCCGTACCCATTATATTCAGCCTCACAATATTCTTTGAATCGCAGAGAAGTTAAGAATGACCATGTATTGGGGCGCCTGGGTGGCGCAGTCGGTTGAGCGTCCGACTTCAGCCAGGTCACGATCTCACGGTCTGTGAGTTCGAGCCCCGCGTCAGGCTCTGGGCTGATGGCTCGGAGCCTGGAGCCTGTTTCTGATTCTGTGTCTCCCTCTCTCTCTGCCCCTCCCCCGTTCATGATCTGTCTCTCTCTGTCCCAAAAATAAATAAACGTTGAAAAAAAAAAAGAATATTAAAAAAAAAAAAAAAAGAATGACCATGTATTGTTTTATAGCGGAAGAAATCGAGTTGACCCTTGGTCACCAGATTTAGAAAAAGGTACAAATAGACCACGTCTAGCGGGAGTTTATGTTGGATCACAACGTGCACATCACATTTTTTTCAGTTCCTGACATGTTGTACTGCCTTTGCAGGGAGAGATTTCACATTTCACAGGGAGATTTTTCTTTTTCTTTTGTTTTACAAAATGATACAAAAGACACAGTGGTCTTTTCCAAGTATATGTAGATTGCATGGGTTAATTGGGATGTAAAAGTTAATATGTTACTAATCTTCTATTTTTGCCATCTTATACTACTTTTCTTCTTTGTTTTAAAAGCAAGAAAAAAGGATATTTACGAACTTTCATCGCCAACTTTTTTGTTGGATTGACAAGTGGATTGATCTGACAATGGAAGACATTAGGAGAATGGAGGATGAAACTCAGAAAGAACTAGAAACAGTAAGACTTCCCACTCTGTGGAAACTCTCATTTCCCCTTTCTAACTATGTATGTGCTTATTAGTAAGTGTAGACTTAGAATTAAGAAGAGTGTCATTACAGGCCATTTTTCAATATATACCTCCATCAGAATTGGGTTTCTTAGACACTAACATCCTTTTGCATGTTCTGATTTCTCTTTATTTGAGCATCTTCCATGAAAGTAGACTAGAGCTTTATGGACTTGGAGTTTGTACCTGTAAAATGCCCAGTGGTTTCATACTTTGTCATGCATCAGCTCTCTGTGATGGGACCTGGTTCATAGTCCTTTTAGACACTCACTTTATCAGACCAAGTTGCCTTTGGCTCATTTTGTTATCACTGTCAGTTAGATAAGGCTAGCCATATTGTCACACATTCCAGAGATTCCCTCCCACAGCTAGCACTTAATCCTTAGCTCTTTAGCAAGCTTTAGGCAGAAATTCGGGTGATGCTTGGGCTGGAGGTCAGCCAGCCCTGTTTGGCAGTTAAAGCCTGCCCCAGCTCCTGCCCAGCCCCGGCGGGCAGGGCAGACCCTGCAGCGCGTGAGCGCCCCCTTTCTGCCAGGGATGGGTTCTTCCCACTTCCTCTTAGAAGTGTCTGGTTCTGCTTTTGCTCTGGGCCACGCTGCTTTTCAGTTGAAAGTAAGGCCCTCTTGGGGGACGTGAGCCCAAGGAATGTCCGGGATGGGCTGGTGGTTTCTATGCAGTCGTCCAGAGTCCCGCCAGCGGTCCTAGTTTTGGAAGCCCTGAAGGCGGGAGCGTTTGACAGACGCTTGTGTGTGAGGCAGGACCTCCACTTAATCACAGGAGAGTGGCAGCAAATCAGGTTCTTTGGCACAGAAGGAAATCTATTTGGCACACAGCATCATAAAGAATCTGTGTTTAAAATTGCTTACTTTTGGTGATTACGGCAGATCTGCTTCTAATTAGCTTTATACAAACCTTCTGAGAGGACTAGGACATATTTTCTTTATAAGGCAATAAAATGTTTTAACCTTATCTTATACAGAAAGTAAACTTTCAGCAGTCTCCAGTTTATGAATGGATTTTGTTCCAAAAGTTTTTAAGTTGATTTTTTGGAATTTGGAACCTGTTTTGCCATGGAGACAACCTTGTAAATTGGAGTTCGGTTTCTAGGCCAGACAATAGAAACCTCTTTTGCCTCCGTTTCTCACACTGAGAGTATGACTTTCAGTTCTGGGTCTTGGAAGTAGGGTGGTAGAATGGCAAGTGTGGAGGACTCTCCCTCACCCCCTTATTTTTAGGCTGGTCCCTAAATATTTAAACAGCCAAGAGTAAACCATGGTTTACTTGCCCCCCCTTTTTTTCCCCATGCCCTTCTCCCACTTCTGTCTTCCCGTTTTCAAGAGTCCAATGCCCTTCTCTAAGAAGCACTCCTACCAGCACCCAGTTTTGGTCCCTCCTCCCCTGCCCTGGTTGGCTCTGCTCCCTCCATGTGCTCCGGAGACACCAGCCAGCCCTGTCTCCAGCCCCTCTGGGCAGCTAGACTCAGCTGAACGTTAAAAAAGAAAGCAGCATGATTACATTCATTCTCACTAAGCTCATGGCACAGCCTTGGTGTCTTCAAAAAGGATTTACCAGCGCTCAGATAAAACCTGTTTTTCTTAATTTGAGCCCTTAAGACGGAGGTTCGCTTTTGGTTTTCATTTTTATGTTGCAAGGACTGTCCAGAACATGAGGAGAAGAGGTCATGGTTGAAGGGTGAGGGATGAAGCCCTCTGTGGTCTGAACTCTGAACCCCAAGACAGAACTTGGCAGGGACCTCTTCCCTTCTTTGCCAAGTTCAGTGTCAGGACAGCAGAAATCAGAGCAGTCCCAGTGTACTCACAGTGAGTGCCCTGACCAGGAGGTAGAGGTGCCCGCTCCCACCTCTTGCCATGGGCCTTGCAGGCTCAGCTTCTTGCTTCTCCAAGCGGGTCCATAAGGTAGATGCGTAGTTACACAGAAGCCCCATTTATCCAAAGATACCATTGTCGTGCCTGTACGGCTCAGACTGACGGATTCCCACATGACGTCGGTAGAAGTCTCTTGCTGGTTCAGGGCTTGGGGGGACGTGGCAGTTTCTTTGTTAAATATTGCAAAAACGTTTTAAGGCAATTTCAGCATTATATGCTGATCATCGTCACGTAAAATCCCATTTAAGTTATTTTGCTGTGGGTCATCGGGGAATGCTTTATTCCGCATCACGTTGCTGTTGCTTTGAGCCCTACGGTTGGTTTGTGAACGTCTTCAGGCTCTGGGCGGCATCGTGCCTGCAGGCCAAAGCGCCTACCCAGAAAGCACCTGCCTCACGGTGGGGCTTGAGGTTGCCGAGTCCTCATCACCACAGAGGGATTTCCCCTTTTCTTGACGTCCTGTTTCCCTGACACCTGACGATGGAGTTTGATACATTATAATTCTCTTCTTAATTCACAAATATTTTAAGACCTGGATTTCTTTCAAATGGGTTTTGGCCCGGGAGAAAAGGAACTGCATCTTGAGAGCTTAGGCATGACAGGAATGCCCCTGCCTGGAATCCTGAAGAGAAGTGCGGGGTTAGGCTTAGCTGCTGAAGAAGTGCTGGGGGTGAACTTTGTGCTTGTATTTCACAACTGACACTTCTGGGGGTCGGGGAGAAGTGTTGACTTACTTGCAGAAGTATGTTTATTATATCTGTTCCTTTTCTGTCTGCTCTTTTCTGATTCTCTCATTGAGTTTTTTAAAAATTGTCCGTAGGCTACTGTAATGAATGCCTGTCCTTTCTGATGTGTCCTTATGTCCTTCTTTGTTTCTCATACATTGTGCCTATGCTCACTTGTTCTTCCTCTTGTCCTCCGTCTTATAAATAAACTTCCCATAAAGAACTCCTGTCAGGGACTCTGATCTCAGAAGCAGCAGAGGTGGCCACCCCTCATGGCTTCCTGTCTGGTCTAGGGACTATGAACATATGACTCAGACCGTCGGGGCATTTTCTCACATTGTATTGGTGAACAGTTCATTTACCCTTGGCCGTCTTTGATAATTCCACATCATCAGTCTGCAGGCTTCCGTTTCCTAGATTCAAGAATAGATACACATTTTTTGTGTGTGTGCTGTTACAAGAAAAGCCTTTTGCAGGATTTTCCTTAGATCAGTGTTACTGGAGGGGCCTCAGAACTTCATTCTCAATGTGGATGTGGTTATAAATAGGCAGTGGTCATTCACAATCTTTCCTAGATCTTTTTTTCTCCCCCTGCTTACTAACCCAATTTAGAGTCTGTGATTTTGGCAGCTCATGATTTTATTTTACGTTTAGATGCGTAAGAAGGGTACCGTCCGAGGCACGTCGGCTGCTGATGTCTAGATGAGTCCCCTGTAGGGTCAGAGACAATATCAAACTGTGTAAGTGAAGACCCGGGTAAAAAGAATGTTTAAAAACCAATACCTTTTTGGTAATGGGTAGTTAACTTGCTGAGCAGAGACTAAGTGTTCAATGTGGTTTAATTTTTAGAATTGAAAGAGATACATATGTTGGAGATTGACATGGAACACTTGAGTTATTCTTCTGTAAGAGTTTTATCTGTGGGAGCAGGTTGAATGTAGTCATCTCCAGTTCTTAGTGTTAGGGTCAGACACACACCAGCTGCCCGGCATACCGTAGTGTTATCCTAGAAGCCAGCTGATTTTTCATTGATGGCCACTTAATTGACCTATTTCTCAATAGGATCATATGTGGTTAGTAAGGAAATATGTAAAAACATCTTAAACCAGAGCTCCTTCGTCCCATACCATAAAGGCCAACCTCGGTGATTCCTTGTAGCTGAAATTTTTTCTGAACATCTGGATGTCTTCCATCATGTTGAATCTTTAGTTAACCTTTATAGTTAGCTTTAATATGTATAAATACACTTTGGTTTTCACTGTAATATAAAATATTTCTACGGCCTTATTTCCCTAACACAAATCTATACATAACCCAGAGAAGAGATTTTCCTCAAGGGGGAGAAAAGAGCCTCAAAATCTCCCCCACGTACTGAAACTAGTGTGAGTAAACACAAATCATCAGTTGTTACTATTGAACTATAATATTTATTGAGGAAAAGAACAAGATTAAAACACTCTCCTCACTCACTGTGGCTCTTTGCTGCCCCCTCACATGGGCTCCCTGCTCTCGAATTATCGAGTTATTGAACACGGGAGAAATGAAGTATTCAGTCATGAACAGAAGTAGTCGTACAAATAAGAATGAATGAACTCTGCCAGGATTCCTCCAGAGCCCTTTGTTTAAATTCAGTGTTCATTAAAAAAAAAAAAAAAAATTAAGTTATGGTTAGTTTTGTTAAGTTCTAAGTTCTGTGACTTATTTCCACTTGCAATTTATTTTCCCTCTGATGAAACAAGATGTTATACCATTAGTAAGACCAAAATCTTCAAGAGATTAAAGTTTTAAAATGTAGTATATGGGATACATTTTCTGCCAGAAGTTTTGCCGTGTTGAGGATCCCCCCCACCCCCTGCCCCAGAGAATGTGTGACAAGATGATAACATTTTTTTGTGTGTCTCTGTATTTTAACACATGGCACTGTCTTTCGCTTTTCTTACAGTTACGTAATCAAGGTCAAGTGAGGGGAACAAGTGCAGCCAGTGATGAGTGAAGAAGAATCTGACCAGTATCTTGCAGTGTTGACGTTTCCCAGACGTGTGCTTGTGATTATGTACTCACGTGCACAGATTCCCAACCACGTGTGTATATATGTTTGTGTGTGTATGTCTGTAGCTGTATATAAGATGCATGTAGAGCTACAGATCAAAACACACACACGTGTATATATGTACATACAAACATACTGAAGGGATTAGTACAATTTCTCCAAAGTACTGTACCTATCTTCAGCAAGAATGCAAAAGAAAATATTTTCAATATATATACCTGGAACAGATTTTAATAATTATCAGAGTAATACCATTAATGGACAAATTGACTGCAATGTAATACTAGCTGGTATGTTTCATAAATGTCGAATTGTGGACCAATATATATGTGTGTGTGTGTGTGTGTGTGTGTGTGTGTGTGTGTGTGTACACACACACAACATAGCCTTTTATTACTTTTCTGTTCTTTTAAATCCGTCTCTTATAAAATTTTATTTTAGTCTCATAAGCAACAGACTCCCACAGAAAAATTTATTCAACATCTTTTGGTATTCCAATGAATCTGGAATGTAAACTCTGAATGTATTTATACCGATTTATTTCTGGATGGTTATTATCTTAAATTCAAATTGGACAATGTCTATTAGTAAGGAGTGTAGTTACCTGCCAATTTTTAACTTGTTTGCCCTGAGGGAAAAATCGTTTTAAAAAAACAAAGTTCCGGTTTTTATTGGATTTTTGTATTTTAAATTTCAAGTATTTTTCTACATCAAACCTAGCAAAAATGGAGATGACGGCTTGTGATTTATAATAAACACTATACAATTTTCAGGCTCCTGTTAGGCAAGCAAAGAAATTGATGAAGAAATTAATAGCATTGTAGGCTGCAGGAAAACTTGGAAGTAGAGCATTTCTGCAGAGTCTTGTTTCTGGAATGACTGTTTTCTGAAATTAGAGCTTGGAAACTATGCAAATGATCTCGATTCCTCACAGCTTACGAGGTAGAACACAGATAGTGATGACGGTTTGCTCTTTTCATATTGAAATACACCCTAAGAGAGAAGGTGCCTTTGAGACAGCAGGGAGGGAGGGAGGAATTGGGGGGGCAGCACTGGCCTGTCCGCACACCTTCCTAGGCCGAGGTGCAGAGGGCCTAGCCCTCACTAGAGGTGCTGTCTAGTAGGGCGCCACTGGAAACCCGTCACTAGTAAGCGTCATGAACATGCTGGTTAGCAGCCTCGGCCACCTTGTCTTCTTCCTTCTTCCTTCTTTAAAAAAGGAAACGAAGCTAGGTAAGATTTTTATCAGCTTTCTCTGTCCAAACCCGTTTTCTCCTGTCAGTCCTGGAAGCTTGACTAGAATGATATTGTTGAAGCCTTCCGGTCACAAACCGTCTTCTTTAACCTCTCGTCCCTCCTACAGCACACCGGCCCCTGTGGTCATATCAGTTTGTAATCTGATTTGCTGACAGTCCTGCCCGCTCCGCTTCTCATTTGCCCACAAGCCCTGTGTCCCCACCGAGGCGGTGGCAGTGACTCGGACCGGGGTGTTTAGGATCACTGCCGCACCCACGATGCCCTGTTAGCCTTGGCTACGGACCCCACGTTGCATATGTCCTCCGTGTACTCAGGATCAAGACTGATGTTTACTCTCTGGGCACTGTTGTAAGATAGGTGTTGTCAAAGCATAATCATTTTTGTCTGCAAAGTGTTTGGTGCAAGGAAGATTATTGCTAATTTTGTGAAATAAAGAGTCTCGCCCTCTCCTTTTAACGGACTTAACTCTCTGTAGCATCACCGGGAGCTGGGGCGCACATGAAAATGAGAGCCCAGCGCATGGATTCTAATGTTTTTCTAACAACTGTGGAGATTTGAGGGAATGCGTGGTGAATGTAAAATATCTAGTTTACTTGGCAGTCTCTTGTGTAAATTACAGTAAAACAAAGTAAATGAAATTTAAACAAAAAATAAATTTGATCACAAAATGCCACTTGTGTGCTTGAGTGGTTGTTTCCCTGATGCCCCGTCTGGTTCAGACCACCGTGGACCACTTCTCTGCCGTTTTCTCAACAATTCTCTAATTTGCGGCACTACCACTCTGGGAAAAATAAAGAAAAGATGTGGGTTTTTTTTTTAATTTTTCACTGCAAACTCGTTCTTGAAATGTGCCTGTGCCACATTGAACTGTTAGGTTTGGTTTCTTAATTTTCTGCCTTTAAAAGCTAAGCAGTAAACTGAAGAAGGGTTATTATTGGTCTCCGAGGTTCTTTAAAAATTACATTTCAAGGGGATAAATACGGAGAACGCGTAGTATTTCCAAAAGCACTCAGTAAAGATTTTGTCATCAGTCTGATGGTTTCAAGATGGCGGCTTTTTGGTTCGGGGCAGTGCTTCACAAACTCTCTTAGGACTTCGCCATTTCCACTCTCCTGTTTCTGGACGCCTCGCAGCTATTTTCCCGTGGTCTCGCCTTACACTCTAGAGCCGCTCAGCGTCAGCAGAGGTGGCCGGCCACACGCGTGGATGCATGTAGAGTGTTATGTTTCCGAATGTTCTTTTCCGAGGTGATCTTCTTAGTGTGTTATCTCAGACTTCGTGTCTGCACTCGTGGGGCCGGTCTGCCGTTCAGGATGCTGAGCGGCAGGGCTCAGTGAAGGCACCCAGGGGAGTAAACGCCACAGCCCGGCGTGGGAGATAGGCGCGTGCACAGCTGATTACAGCTCGGTGCAATAACGGAGAGAGCGCTTAGACCTCGCCCGCTTCGTACAGACGACAAAGCAGACGTTCGGGTTCAAGGCAGCTGAGCAGGTGCCCGGGGCCCGAGGAGCCCAGAGTGCCGCTCTCGGGCCAGTGCTGCCAACAGCGGGCCTGGGGTCAGGCGCACCCCTCCCGGCCGCTCGCTGAGCCCTGGAGCGCCCAGCTGCAGAGTGCTGAGGGTCAGCTGAGGCGTCGCATCCCCGAGCGTGTGATGCGCCCTCTTCGGTGTGATCGCTCCCTTCTTCCGTTCATTTCCCTCCTGGTTGATCTGAAATCACTGTGGACCCAACACCTGGCTTTTCCAAAGCTCACCTCTCTCTCCCCTTGCCAACATGCTAAGCTGGATGGTTTCGCAGCCCAGCCTCCTCCTGAAGGAAGAGACACTTCACTGACGGTTGCTCTGTTCATCTCTCAGCAGCTGCACCGACGGGGTCAGTGTGGGATTCCCTGTTCTTGACCATTTGGAAGGAGAAAGTTCTGCCTGTTCTTAGACCCTGAGATCTGATAGCATGAGAGCCACCGAATGTTACAGTGTTTTAGGACTTCTGAGTTTTTTCAGATTGTCCACACTGGCAAGTGTAGTTTTGGAGACTACCGTGGTCGGGGGAGGGAGGGAAGGTGCTAGGGGACAGGTTGAAGATTGTCCCTCCGAGCTCGGGGCATCTATTGCCGACAGAGTGCTTCCCGGGAACCCCGCCAGTGTCACTTGAGGTTATGTCCTCTGACTTGGAAATGTTAAGCAACAGCCGGTCTCTTCAAAACCAGTTCTTCAACCAGATTGCAGTTATTCACAAGGCCGTGTCATCTGAGGCCACGCTGAGCATTTGAAGCCGTGCTCGGCAGCTGCAGGCCCCTGGTGCTCTGATGCCCGGCCCCTTCTTCCTTCTGGAAGTGCCATGTTGTCAGCCTGTTGTTTAAGGAATTCAGAACTGCTTGCCTCCACTGCTTCCTGGCTTCCTCGTGTATGTAAACCAGGGGTTCCCAGCCCTGGCGGCCCGAGAGTCACGGAAGCCTTGAAAAGCATCAGCTGCCCACCGGTCGCCTTTCTCTGGCTTGGCTCCGGTGTGTCCCGTGTTCAAGGGACAGGGAACAAGAGCTGAGAAGATGCCCACTCTCTTCCTGGGGGATCACTGAGAAAACCACTTGGTCTCCGTGCAGCCAGCCTTCACCCTGGCGTGGTCTCCGCAGCAGTCCTCACCCCTCGCTTGGCACCTGCAGGCTCCAAGCTGCCCTAATCGGGGAATTGACGCTTCCATCTTCTGTGCCTGGATGGTTTGCATCCCAGGTTAGCTCGGGACCTCAGCCCGGGCAGGGGCCACAGCCGTCCCCCGCCCCACCCTGTCCCTTGTTGCCTCCTTCCCTGTGAGAACTTGGACTCTGAGACTTCCCAGTCTGCCCACAGCAGATGCCTGCCCGCCCTGTGCAAGGGTCCCTTTGGAGCCCTTGGGGGGAGGGGAGCGCAGCCCCCAAACCCGTACGCTCCGGTTCCTGCCCTCGGAGAATGAAAGTGTGGCAGCTAGCTGCCACAGGAGGTGGTAGTTCTGGAAGCTGACGGTAGTGAGTGTGGCAAGAGGACAGAGGAGGGAGCTCCAGGCCCACGTTTCCTCCTCTCTTCGGACCTCTAAACCGGAGTTTTGGTCGACTCTTGCACCTCCAGGAGTCTTCGGCCAAATCCGTGTCTGTCCTCCTCTTTCTTCCCAGATGTTTGCTCTTCTGTCCGTGACCTGCATCACTGACGGCGCTGCCCGAGCCAGGGACCCTAGTTGGTCACTGAGTCTCAAAAGTGCTCACAAACGCCTGTGACATCCTGCTCCCCTCATACGGCCTAGTCCAGGCTGTGCTCTGATGAGCCACCCTCTTATCTAGTGCAGGGGTCCGTCAGCTTTTTGCAAAAGGCTGGGTGGTGACCATTTTAGGCATTACAGGGTCATGTGGCGTATCACAGCCATTCTCCTCTGCCCTGGCAACGCAGAAACAGCCACGGGCAGTCTGTAAACAAATCTGTGTGTCTGTTCTGACAAAACTTTACTTACACAAATAGGCAGCCGGCTGGATTTGGCCGCTGACACCGTAGTTTGCCAAGCTCTGGTCTAGAGCACGGACGCATACCCTTAATCAGGCTGTGCTGGACGTGACTTTTCTAGAAGACCGCGGACGGTGCCGCACCCCTGCTACGACACCCGCGTGGCTCCCAGAGGCCCAGGAGACCAGTGCAGCCAAAGCCCATGACCAGCGAGAGGCTCATTCTGCTGTTGGTAAATTGGGGCCCACGAGACTCCTCTGCCTCGTGGCCGTTGGATGGTCAGGCACGGGTGGAAGGGACTGAGCTGCTGTCTGCTCTGCGTAGTGTGGATGTCGTCCACAGAAAGAGCTCAGCCTGGGAAGACAGTTGCTGTTGTTTGCCATCAGACTCCCAACCGGTACCAACTGAAAGTTGAAGGGCAGAGCTGTGACGTGCTAACAAAAGCTGTTGGTGTTCGGGATACAGCGAAGATAATGCTGCTTAGCTAAACTTCTCAACTGGCATGTTTTAACATCACTGTCTGTCGTCTGTCGTCCAGGAAATACCATCTGTGGCCGCTAAGCTAAATGCTACACCCCTGGAAAAGCTCACAGATGCCCTCCACGTTTTCCGTGATTGAGATTTGGCTCTCTGGATACCACTGCGGACAGGTTAACCAGAGCTTGGCTTCGTGACCCCCTAATGGGGCACGGTAAAGCCGGGCCCTTGCCCAGAAAATCAGCCCTGTTTCCCAGAGTCCGTGACACTCGACCTTGGGTCGACTCTGTTTACTCCTGGAATTTCTGAGAAGCAGTAAAGCACCGTGACATGCCTCTGCCTCGTTGATCCCTTATATATTCTGACACCACCTGCTAATCAGTCGATGGCGGAATTGCCTTGCGCTGCAGACTGAGGGAGGTTCATGAAGTGGAACGGAGGAGTGGCTTACAGTGTTTATTAATGTATGTGCTAAACAAAAGCTTCGCCTCTGGGCATCCCGTTGCACGCTGGCTCCCTGCAGCCTGGAATACTGATGGCATGTTGTCGCAACACTGACTCCATTTTCCCATGGCCTGGGAAGCCCTGAAACAACTCAGCCTTACCAAGAGGTTCTGTGAGTGTTTTGTAGCCGTCGCTCCAAAATGTCATTCCCAGAGAGGCACCGTGTAGGACAAGAGACTTCTCCCAAGCAAGGCCGGAGGGAGGCTTAGAATCGGGCCCCGAACAGCCGCGCACAGACCACGCACAGGCCCCCTCGTTCCTTTCTTTAGATGAGGCGTTGGCAAACCTTCTCCCTAAAGGGCCGTATGGTAAATACGTTGGACTTTTGGGGCCACGCGGACTCTGTCGCAGCTACTCAAGTCTGCCTTTGTAGCACGGAGGTAGCCTTAGACGTAATGTAAACGGGTGAGTGTGGTGGGGTTCCAATAAAACTTTATTTACACAAACAGGTGGGGGGCTGGAGGTGGCCGGCAGAGCCGGGGTTCTAACCCAGGGGGCTGCACCAGAGTCACTCCTAACCGCTGCCCGTCCTGCCCCCTGTCTTTCAGGACCCGCCGAGGCCCATGCCTGTGGCATTTACCAAAGGTCGAGGGAAGGAGCCGCCATAATGATAGAAATTCTGTTGAGGACCCTTTGTTCTTAAACACCACTTAGGAGCACCCTTCCATAACTGATTCTTCCCAGAGCCCAGAGCCGAGAAAACGTTTTTTTCCTAGACCGTGTCCGGTTTCCCCCTCGGTCTGGGGTGTCAGGCAGCTCCCATGTTGCACCTTATGTCCAACGGAGGCAGCCTCTTTAGGCAGGGCTTCCTGGTTATAACTCCTTCACCCCCATCCCCCCCTCCCCCGACACACACACCCCCGCTCTCAGCCCTCCCGCTTGGTTTCTGTGACGGTGCTGTGAAAATTGAGGGTTTGTGGTTCTCCATACCCATGCCACCTCCGAGTGCTCGGGGGGCGAGGAGGGGGGGAAGAGATTTAGTGATAATTCTGAAATGCGTGTGGAAACACAAACAATGTCTGCAACGTGGAGGTGAGAAATCAGAGCTGCAATCACTCCTCAGCTGCAGGAAATCTCTCGGCCTGTGAACATCTGGAAGGGAGCCACCGGGGTTGTTTTGTTAACGTGGTGGGATTGTGGGTAGCTCTCCCCCACCCCGACCCCCTGAACCGTCTTCAGTGTTTCACTTCACAGGAGAACCTTACTGAAAACTCTTTTTGTAAGGCGCAAGGCCTCGAGAACCCTTCCCCGTCCGCGAATGCCCAGCAGTGCCTTCTATCACTGGGGATAAGATCATCTGGTGGCCCATGAGCTCACTGCTCTTCCGAGGCGCGTGCCAGAAAGCCGTCTGGGGGGGTGGGGGAGGATTTCAGGATTCCTCCCGGCCCCTTCCGAGCCCGACAGGCTCAGATTTTCCACTTGTGCGATTGAGGTCAGCGCCTGCATTCCGGCTGGCGGGCTCCCCGCACATGCGAGCCCCAGGCTTCCAGCGGGGGCTTCTCCCACTCGCCCTGGAATTCACCCTCCCCCCACCTCCCCCACCCCGGTCGGTCCTCTCGATCCCCAGGCTGTGTGTGTGTGTGTCTGGGGGTGCTCTACCGGTGACTGAGGACAGCCTGGCCCAGCCCTGGCTCTGGGCCACCAGGATGCAGTGCTGGTTTGCTCAGGCCTTTTGGCCAGGATGCAGCCCCTGTGTTTGCTCAGGCCTTTGTGTGAGTCGGCAAGAGTCGTCTGGCCAGGCGAGGAATGGGGATTACTGTTGCTTGCGAAGAACTTTGTTCCCTTCCTTGTCAGCCTCCCCAGAGAACGTGGAGCTTGGCAACCACGACCGCTGCCATTGGGTTTTACTAATGGTCGCTGCTGCTGTCTCTCCGAGAGGCCACGCCGGACAGGGGGTTTCGGCGTCCCATGCCTGTGTTCCGAGTCGGCCACGTCCGCTTACTGCAACGGGCCAGTGAGGAGTCTCGGCCCCCCTGAGCCTCTGCGTCCTGCCCGTGAAGGTTGGGGTACTAACACCAGCGTGGAGTGTGGCCATGAGACAGGAAATGTGTAAGTAATGGGTGAAAGTCTCTGCAGCATCGGATTTACCCCTTCATTGGTCTCCTACTAGTCATTGAGGGCGACCAGCCCATCCCAGTTCACCCAGGAGAGAGGAGTTTCCTGGGAGGCTGGACTGGGACAGTCCTGGGCTTAGTTTGGGCAGGACTTCGTTTGCCCTGCGCTTTAGTTAGGACAGTTGGTCACCTTATTTTCAGGCCCAAATGTCCACATTCTTTAAGCCAGCAGCACTCATTTAAAAGCAAGTACAAAAGCTGAACTAACATTTTTTAGGAGACAAGCAACTTCCTTTTGTAGCCTGATGTGCCCCCAAACCAGCCACCTAGTCCTTTCTCCAGCCTTCATTAGGGCACAAAAGTTTCCCATGTAAGGGGTGCTGATTGGGTGGAGATTGGTCTCTGATCAGGTGCCGGCCCCGGCAGCATTTTGCCCAGGCAGGGCCATTCATGGGGGGAGAGAGCAGGTCTCTCCTCCACCTGCACATTCCCTGCTGCGGCCCACACTTGCACCCTGACACCGCCCCTGGGGAGAGTGGGGCGTTCTCACATTTCCCGATCCTTGAGGACACTAGGGCACACACAGGTCAAGAAGCTGCCCTCAGCTGAAAAGAGACGGCGCTTCCTGCAGGAAGGGCTTGCTCCAAAAGGAAGGTTGATTGAGTCATTCCATCTTTGCTTTGAGGACAGAGCCAAACCTCCTCCCTGTGCCCGAGAGGCCCTGAGTGTCGGGCCTGGCCACCCCATCCATCCTGGCCCCTCGCCTCTGTGATCCGGCATCTCGTGAGCAAAGCCCACGGTGTCCTCTAGGCCTGGAGTCCCTTCCCCTCCCCGCTTCCTTCTTCCACCTCAGCCGGGGATCCAGGTCCTCAAAGACACTTCCCCTGACCGCCCGATGAGGCCAGCATCCCTAAGGGCAGGTGCCAGGAGCACCCGCCACTGTTGTGGTCTCAGGGCCTGCCCACCGCGCAGTCCCATGCTCCACAGATCTGTTTGGAGTGAATGGAGCCGAGGAGCCCCGATTCAACCCCTCTCCTCCCGTGCCTTTTGTGTGGAGCAGCCACACAGTCTCCCTTAACCACTGACCGTCCACCGTTCCCCTGCCCCTGCCCGCAGCACGGCTGAGGCCCCTTCCACCCCGATCCCCTCCCATCCTTGGCGAGGAAATATTTCTGTTTTATGACTAACTCTGCTCCTCATTTCTCTCGCGTTATCTTAATGAATTAACTGGGTCCCCATCGTTCCCCCGGCCCCCCGTGGTTTATGTGCTGTACGACGATATCTGCGATCTTAGTCAACCCCACGCAGTTGTTGTGCTGGTTCCTATTACAGTAATTGGCATAAACTTTATTCTTTTGCAGAGAGATTTTTTGGCCCGCTGAGACTGCATAACCATCTGCCATAAATTGAGACTAGTACGGCTTATTTTGGTGAATGCAAAATTGGATCCCATTCTTTACTCTGTGGCTTGATTCAACTTCCAGATGGTTAATCCACATGAAGTAATAGGAATGCACCACAACTCTGCTTAGCTGAAGATGGAGACGTAATATTTATTTGCCGATGTGGAGGCCTCCGAACGCTGCCCTGTCGGGATGTCGATACATAACACAGCAGCACAGAAATGTCAGCTTGTTTCATAGGAGCGACAGCCTTCCTTCCTCCGAGTTGCCATGGGGGGACCCCCGGATGTCTTTTTTTTTTTTTTTTTTTTTTGGTCTGCCCTTGACCTAATCTCAAGAGGTTTTGTTCTCTCCTGGGCTGTTTCTTATCAGCTCTGTCTGCCCGTGTAGCCGGCTTCGCATCTGCTTTGACTTTAGTGCCTGTGACATTTTCATTAATACTTCTCCAAGGTTGAGCCTTTACTTCAAATATCCTGCAGCTCACGGAAGCCGTAGCTCAGCTGTGCCCAGCTAGGGGCCGCCGGGAAATTTGGCTCAGCTTCATCGACAAGCTCGGTCTTCTCCGCCCAGTTGGGCTCGTCAATCCATTTTCCTTTTTGCTTCTCCCCAACATTAGCCTGCCACGCTGGGAATGCCTGAAGGGGATCGAGGTCAGCAGATTCGGGGTGCTTAGACCCAACTGGCACTTTTACACCCAAGACTGGCTCCTGTGCCTGGATTACCTGCCCCCGGGCCAGCCAACCTTGCCCGTGCAAACTCCCCACCTACCTCAGGGATGACTGGGGCTCAGGGCCTCCGCTCAGCTCCCACGAGACCCTGTGGACCGGACCACCTACATCTCAATCACCTGGGGTTACGTTTTAAAAATGCAGACTCCTGGGGCGCCTGGGTGGCGCAGTCGGTTAAGCGTCCGACTTCAGCCAGGTCACGATCTCGCGGTCCATGAGTTTGAGCCCCGCGTCAGGCTCTGGGCTGATGGCTCAGAGCCTGGAGCCTGTTTCCGATTCTGTGTCTCCCTCTCTCTCTGCCCCTCCCCCGTTCATGCTCTGTCTCTCTCTGTCCCAAAAATAAATAAACGTTGGAAAAAAAAAAAAAAAAAAAATTTAAAAATGCAGACTCCTGGGGCGCCTGGGTGGCTCAGTCGGTTGAGCGTCCGACTTCGGCTCGGGTCATGATCTCATATGGGTTGGAGCCCCGCGTCGGGCTCTGTGCTGACAGCTCAGAGCCTGGAGCCTGCTTCCGATTCTGTGTCTCCCTCTCTCTGCACCTCCCCTGCTCGTGCTCTGTCTCTCTCTGACTCTCAAAAAATAAATAAATGTTAATAAAAAAAATTAAAAACAAAAATAAAATAAAAATGCAGACTCCTGGGGGCGCCTGGGTGGCTCAGTCGGTTGCGCGTCTGACTTCAGCTCAGGTCACGATCTCACGGTCTGTGGGTTCAAGCCCCGCGTCGGGCTCTGTGCTGTCAGCTCAGAGCCTAGAGCCTGTTTTGGATTCTGTGTCTCCTCCTCTCTCTGCCCCTCCCCCACTTGCACTCTGTCTCTCTCTGTCTCTCAAAAATAAAAACTTCAAAAAAAAAAAAAAGATTTAAAAATGCAGACTCCTGGGCCGAGGGAGACCAATCGTGCCAGTTTGCTCAGAATTATGCTGGTTTAGTGCTGGCGTCCTGCGTCCCGGGGAAAACCCTCAACTCTGGGCAAATGGGGACAGTCAGTCACCTTACGTGGGCCGTACCCCGGCCCTGCAGAATGAGAACCTTTGAGGTCTCAGGCCCAGGGTTCTGCATTTGCGTCAGTTTCCAGCAGTGATTCTGGTGCGCACCTGAACTTGGGGACCAGGGCAGGGAGCCACAAGTGCCCGCAGAGCCCATGTTTTCTCGCTCGTGTGCCTGGCACAGAGTGGATTATAGGACATTTTGCATGAATTTAGCACCAGATACCATCATCGTTTACTTCTGTGGAGTGTTTGCCTCCCTGCCGGCCGTGAGACCCTCAGGAGAAGAGGTTCTGCCCCGTTCACTTGTGCATTCTTAGTTCCCAGCTCTGTGCCTGGCCTATAGTCGACACTCCAAACAAACTGGAGGAATAATTAGATACAAGCAAATAGCCATGGTAGGGAAAGTGACCCAGACCTGTTTCCCACGTACTTTTCCAAAGTTCTGGGATGGACTTGATTAGAAATGAGATCAAGGACATTCTAGTTAGGGCAGGAATTAGATCTAGGATTTTTTTTTTTTTTTTAAGGGAATGAAAACCTTAGAAGTCCCAAGATGGAACAAATAAGGAATTAGATCTAAGAAATTCTAAAATGGAATGGAGTGGAACTGTGAATGTTCTAAGACGGGATTGCTGTTTCTTCCTTGATCGTCCTGGGAGCTTCTGTAGGCAGAATGAACAAGAGGCCGGATGCCTTGTACCTGATTGTCACAGCTTGACATCCCTGAGTGCCTTCAAATGTTTTAAGTCTGCGTCTCCCCAGACAATCACAGCTGTGCACGAAGACTTACTCATGTGTGAGATCTCCAGGCTGGGGAGCCGGGTGGGGGTTGTGGGGAGCAGGGACCAGGGAGCCCAGAAAATAAGCTGAGCCAAGGGGAAAGGAGTGGGAACTAGTATCTGGCCCCAGCAGGATCTCAGCACCAGGATCCTTCACTCCTCCACGGGCAGAGCCCAGCCACGTGACCTCCCCATCACATGAGCGCCACCCCCGGTGTGACTCCAAGTTGCCCGGGTGCCTCAGGGTAACAGACCTGCCACCTCCTCTGTCTGATAAAGATGGAAAGGCTCTCCTCTTCTCTGGATTGTGGTGCAAACACAAAGGATTGTTTGCATGGGGTTTTGTCTGTGAGCACGCCGCCCTAGCCTCAGGATCCTGGTCCCACAGCCTGCTCGGGATCAAGCTGGCAAGAGGGAGCAGATGCAAAGAGTAGAGTCTGTGACTCTAGGAGCCAGGCGATCACCTTCCGGGATTGAACCCGCCTGTGCGAACCCACTGGATTTAGTGGCCGTCAGCGTGCTTGTTCAAGTGCATCAAGGCCCCAGCGATAGGCTGCAGTGGAAAGAAGCTGGAACAGCCAAAGAGGAGACCTGGCTCAACGCCCCACTCAACGCCTCCCTTGACTGGGTCAAGTGCGTCTCTCCCTCTCCACTTCAGATTGTGTGGGCTCCACCTTCAAAATAGGTCCAGAATCCCGACCCTTCTGAACCTCGTCCATCACGACGACGCTGACCTGGCCCAGCCACTATCCTTTCTTCCTGGGAGGTTGCTCCAGACCTTCCTACCTGGCCCCTTCCCCTCCCACAGAGGAGCCAGAGGGCTTCTTTAAGTATCAAACAGGTCACATCCCTCCTCTGCTCAAAGCCCTGCCATGTAACTCAGACGGAAGTACAGATTCCCTCTACTCTGACCCTCTTTCTGCCCTCACCCCTCCTAGGCCTCTCCCTCACTCCACTCCAGCCACGCTGGCCTCCTGCTGGCTGCTTCTCCAACACTCCAGGCAACTCGCCTCAGGGCCTTTGCACTGGCTGCTTCTGCTGTCTGGAACACTCTTCCACTCCCACAGCTCATTTTCCCTTTTCAAGGGGGCTTTCCCAGGCTAACTCATATAAAACCAGGCCCTGTGCCTATGTGTCATAGTTCTTTATCCTTCACAGCACTTATGCGTGTGTGTGTATACTGCTCGTCTCTCCCAGCTGGACTAGAAGTTCCACGAGCGTCCATTTTTCCCTATCCTCAGTTCCCGGAGCCAGGTGTGGTTTGTATAAGGTTCTCAGGACGCATTTGCAAATGCAAACGTTGCTCCCATGTTACACTAGGCTGGCGACTCTCAGTGAACCACACGGTGGTTGCAAAGATCACAATATAACCGAACAGGGCTGTCCAAATGTAATGACGGCCATTAGCGTCTCTCTACCCCAGAGCAGCGATTCTGGAGCGTTCTGTGTAATCGGAGCGCAATTAAGCATATGGCACTGCTTCTTCCAGGCCATACATCCGATTCCGAGCTTCCTCGACGGCTCTGGTTTCTTTCTTTTTCCCCTGTAACAACAAACCTGGATCCACCATCGGGCAGGCCCCGTGGTCTGGATCCCAGGGGAGTGCTGGGGAATGAGATTCATACTAACAGGATTTAATCCTGAGACATTGGGCTATATATCCAGTGGCGATTTCCTGGATTTTGCAGCCAACATAAATAACAAGGAGAGGACTCCCGCTGCGTGATGTGCGATGCGTCCTGCTAGTCTGGGGCAGGAAGTTGCCCAGCCTGGGCTGTTATTGACGGACCAGGCGGGGCCTCCCTACGAAACCAGCGGCGCTGTACCCCACCCCACCCCACCCCACCCCCACCCAGTGCCAGACCATTCACTGGCCTTGTTCGTTCTTCCAGGAGGGCTGGGCACCGTGGAAAGCTTTCTCAGGGTGGGAAGAAGTTTAGAGACCGACGGCAGAGATGAGAATTAAGACACGTATTTGGCACCCCGTTCCGCTGTGCAGTGAAATTCCTTTCTCGTACGTACAAGTCTGCAAGTCCCATCTCTCCCATCGGACTGTGAACTTTCGAGAAGTGAGGTCTGTGCTGCAGGCGGGCAGCTCGTGGAAAGTTGGAAGTCATCTGTGGTACCTCATTTTTATAGAACAGAGAACTAAAGAAAGAAACCGAAGTGTCTAGCAAGGCAGGCTTAGAAATAACCTACATGTCCATCTGTGGGGAAATGGACAGATAACATAGGGGGTGGTCACATGATGGAATATTATACAGTAGTTAAAAGGAGGAGTTATAAAAAAAGGAGTTAAAAGGGAGCTGCCTCTATACTTACCAGCAAGGATGAGTCTTGAAAATTAGTATTGATGGAGAAAAAAATGCAACAATGATGAGAAGATGATGTCTCTTATGTTCATTTAAAAACTACCTACTCAAGGCATCCTTCTTTGTTCTTGGATACATAAACATGTACATACACAGGTGACAGGTGTCCTGGGAGGATGCAACTACATTAAAAATGTGATGGCCCATTTCTGTGGGAGCAGGAAGGGGAATGGATTGGTGGGGAAGTTCTGTCCAGACTGATGATAATGTTGAGTACTCCTGGATGAGTGTCCTTGAGGGAATCCATTAATTCCTGTGCACCTGTCAATCAAAAATAAGTCAGTGAGTCGAGCCCCGCATTGGGTATAGAGATTACTTAAAGAAAAATGTTCAAAAGGGGCGTCCGGGTGGCTCAGTCGGTTAAGCACCCAACTCTTGATATCGGCTCGGGCTCTGTGATGACAGCATGGAGCCTGCTTGGGATTCTCTCTCCCTCCCTCTCTCTCTGCCCCTCCCCGCCTCTCAAAATAAATCAACAGGCATTTAAAAAAAATATATTCAAAAATAAGTCAGGCTCCCAATATCCCCCAGCCTACGGTGGCACAGTCCGGGCCTGGCTTCCATGAGCCTCAATCTGCCTCCTCTGTGGGAATTGAATACCTGTTCAATTCCCAAGACTTGTGCATTCATAAAACCAATGTAGGGGAGTTTTCTTGGCCAAAAAAAAAAAAAAAAAAAAAAAAAGATGCTTTACGGAATCCTGAATATAAAAACCCACCTCCTAGTGGGTCCTCCTGTCTCCCTGTGAGATTCTGCTGATCCCTTAATTTGCATGGAACACTGCTGCGTCGGCCTGTTCTGGCTGTTGTGTCTGTTGCTTTTGCTGTTCGGTCTGCTACAGGAATCTGGTCAGCTGTAGCACCCCATTCCTTGGAGGTCTCCTTTTCCCTGGCCATGACTCAAGTTTCCCCTTGGTTCTTGTTGGTTTTTTTTTTTTTTTCCTTCTCTTTATCCGACCCACGTGTCTCGAAAATAGCTTCTCTGTGCCACTAGCTCTGCTGGGTGGGATCCAAACGTCAATGCAAGATCATCCCTCCCCTCAAGGGGGATTCAAATCGAACGCTCCCCCTTCCTTAGGCAGGTCCCCAAACGTAAGGCAAGGGTCAGGGGTGGAGAAGCGGGGATGCCCGAAGGGAGAGGTCCTCTGTTCCAAGCAGGAACTCTCATAAAGGCCCCTGACACCCAGGCACGCATGCAGAGGGGTGGGTGGACGGAAGGCGGAGGGAAGCGAAAACCGACTGCGTTTGTAAGAACGCTGGAAGGGCCTGGAAGTCCACATTCCATTTCAGAGACGGCAGATCTTTCCTCCTGTCTGCAGCCCTCAAGGACTGGCTCTGTGCGTTTGGGGGAAGGAGGGCCCCAGCTGGGAGTCCACACAGGTTGAGACAATTAGGAGGATAATTCGGGCTGAGTCATCTCGGCAGAGGCCAGGAGGAGAGTGTCGGGTGGGTGGGGTCCCCAATCAGCGTAATTGCTCCAGACTCCTGCTTCTCTTTGACACAGCAGTAAAATAAGTTAATCCACGGCTTGCAAAGGGTTGAGTCGGCTCATGCAACGTGGCATTAACGGCGAAATCTGCCTGAACCTGACACCCGGGTGGCCTGGCGGGGACCCCATCCTGGGCCAGGAAGCGGGGAACGTAGCGGGGAAAACAGGCGTATTCTATCCCTGCCCTGAGTCTCCGTGCCCAGATAGGGAAAAAGGGAATAAGGCTGTCTTCTGTCAGTTCTAAGAAATCCCACCCCCCACCCCCCACCCCCCACTCCCCTGCCAACTCTGCATTTTAATAGCTGTAAAATTGGGATGTGGTTTACAACCGATCATGTCCCAGATTTGGTGAAATACGGTGCTAAGAAGAAACAAAAAAGAAAAAGAAGCATCAGTACAGGTGACGGCGTGCTGCCTCTGTGCCTCCAGGAACTCTCCAGTTTAATCGTCTCAACACCCCTATGAAACGAACGCTGATTTCGTGCCCGTTTTATGGATGGAAGAACTGAGGTTCCGAGGTGATTCTCACACCCGAGTTTCCAAGGCCAGCAAGCAAGGGATGTAAAATCTGGCAAAGTGGGTTTTTTGGATGCTTACGCATGCACCCGTTAATTTGAAGATAGCGCGTTTGAATTTTCAGCTTGGTGCCTGATGCATGGTGGGCACTTGATGGTTTCTACCGTACCAGGCTGGCGAGCATAGCACCGCCAGGCACATGGAGGTCCGAGAAACGTTTGCTGCCTGCCGGACTAGATGGCTGTAATCGATGACTCAGGTTTCCGGAAATTTACAGAAGTTTCAAGTTTACAGAAACTTACGATTCCTGTAATCGATGCCCTGCCAACGTGTCCTGGCCCACCCGGGAGGTCACCTGCACACGGCGGCTGCACTCTCTGGCCAGGTGAGCGAGCAGGCTGGCTGGACACGCCTCGCAGTTAACCACCCGCCCCGGCCCCACCCCAGGAGCAGCCTTCTTCAGAGGAGGATGGGCCTTGGGGGATAAATACCCCAGCTCCCTCATCTCTCAGGCAGGGCACCGTGAGTGTCATCTGTACAACCTCCCAGAGGGCCCCCCCCACAGTGGTACCCCACACCTTAACGCATCGTTCATCGGCTTTCCTCTTCTCTCACATCCCCACTCCCCGCTCCTGTTCTACTTCCTGGACCACCTGCCAGACAAGGTGCTGACCCCCAAATCCCTGCCTCGGGGTCTGCTTTTGGGGGAACCCAGACTGAGAATGTCTAGCGGCTGGCCAGCATTGGGGGATGTCAAAGGAATCGAATGACAATCCAGGAGACCCACGGGGAGGACGAGAGGGGGGCCAGGCCCTGAGACAACCATCGGCAGACCACTGCACAGGATGGCCAGTTCTGGAGTGGGGGTGCCGCTCAGCCCAAGGATCTGCTGAGGGTGCAGACATGGCCACAGTGGCAAAAAGACGAGGAATCCAGTGTGCATCTGTCACCGGCTTCTGTGTGCAGGGCTGGGGCTGACGTCGGGGCGAGGCCTATGCCGGCCCTCACAGACACTTAGAAGTTACTGCAACCCTGCTCGGGGCTCAGCTCACCTGGGTTTGGATCCCAGCTCTGTGGCTTTCCCACTCTGTGACCTTGGACGGGTCCCATGCCCTGTCTGAGTCTCACTTGTCTCATCTGCGCGATGGGGGTGATAAAGGCCTCTGTGTCACGGGTTGCTGAAAGGAGGCATCGAAATAACGTATAATAAATAAAATATCTCACACAGAGCCGAGTATGGAATAACCCCCCCGCCCCAACTATGCGGGCTGAGGATGTAGGTGGGGTCGAAGGCCAGCTTTGGAGACTCTCGGTGTCTGAGTTTCCATTTCCCTTTATCTGAAAGATAGGAGGGAAATACCCTCCCCATGGAAGTGTTGTAAAGATTTAAAGGGATTAGGTACAGGAAGCTCAGGGTCAGTGTGCAGCGGCCACACAGCAAACGTTAGCTGGAGCCACTGGTGTTAGGAGCTAATCAAAACTTATTAATTAATTAAGTACTTAATTAAATGTTTATGTATTTTGAGAGAGACAGGGAGTGAGAGAATCCCAAGTAGGCTTCGTGCTATCGGCGCAGGGCTCCAACTCATGAACTGCAAGATCATGACCTGAGCCAAAATCAAGAGTCAGACGCTTAACCGACTGAGCCACCCAGGCGCCCTTAGTCAAAATTAATTTTATTTCCTTGACATTTTCTATGCTCCTATGACACTGACCTTTTGGATCCTACCACAGGGCCTTTGCACATACTGTTTCTACTGCCTACAGTACTGTTTCCTCCTTTCTTTATCACCTCCCAGGACCTTTAGCTCTTAGCCCATGTGGCACTTCCTCAGGGAAGCCCTCTGTGGCCCCACATTCTCATGGCGGCATGTCCCCTCCTTGCCATGTGCTTGGCTGACCGCCAGCTCCTTGTGCTTGTTGAATGTTGCCTCTCCGTTTAGTCTATGAACCCCATGAAGGCAGAGGCTGTCTCTTTTACTCACACCGCCTTCCTTACCTCCGTGCAGATTCTGGCAGTACAGTCATCGTTCCATGGATGTACGTTGAGTGAGTATCTGAGGAGGGGGCTAATGTCTAAAGAAAGATCCTGAAAGAGTGACTCAAAAGCAAAGAGCTTGGGGCTGGGAGGGGTGAGAGAAGTGAGTTGTGTTCCTTTCTGCCGTGCAGCTCAGAGCTGGAGGGAAGGGTCATGTTTGGGGCTGGTGCGGGAGGAAGGGGGGGGGCGGGGCGCTCATTCAAAGCCCAGCTCTGACTCTTACCGGTCTGGTGACGCTGCCCACACGCTGTTTTTCAGTTTCCTCCTGTGTGAAACGGAGACAACCACGCATCGCGAGGAGCTGTCAGGGAGGGTAAATAGGATTATCTGAGTGCATAGCCTGGCAAAGCCAGCCCTGTCTGCAGACAGAAGTTACTTCTTCCCCTTAGAAGAAGGGTCTCTTTGCCTAGCTGGCGGGTGACACCCTAGAACTCCCCGCTGAGCCTGGTGCCCGGGGACGCGCCACGGTTCTGAGGCCGTCGCCGCCCTCAAAGTCATAATTGCCGGGTCAGATTTAATTGTGTACTAGAGAGCAGATGGCCACCCCGGGCGGCTCTGACACTTTGCTCCGTCTGCTCGCCTGGCGGCGCGGCCCAAGTGGGCACAGGGGCCTTTGTTCTCGAGATTCATGCAGAAGTCAGGCTGCGGCGGTGTGGACATTTTCCAGGCCAGTCTTGCCTGTTGCAGAGCCTTCTCCGGCCATGCTCTGTGTGGTCTGCCATGGGAGACTTGGGACCGAGTCTCGGGGCAGGGGGGATGCAGGGCGGAGGGTGGGGGGGTGGAGTGAGGGTGCAGAAATGGTCGGCAAGGAGAAGAGAAGGTCCCCAGAGGCAAGAGTTTTGTCTTCAGCTCTCAGGAGGGCTGCGGAAGGGGCTGGCCCGGGCCCCGGGGATGGCTCAAGGTACCCACTCAGGGTCAGATGCTCAGTCCGTCCCTGCAGCACCATGTGCAGAATGGCTTCTCCTCCCTGGCCTCAGTTTCCTCATCTCTGAAATGGGAATAACAGTACCTATGGGATGAGGGAATGTAATCGTAAAGAAACGTTATTATTTTTTTTTTAAAACGTTTATTTTTGAGAGAAACAGAGACAGAATGTGAGTGGGTCAGGGGCAGAGAGAGAGGGAGACACAGAATCCGAAGCAGGCTCCAGGGCTCCGAGCTGTCAGCACAGAGCCGGACGCAGGGCTCGAACTCCCGAGCTGTGAGATCGTGACCTGAGCCGAAATCAGGAGCCAGACGCTTAACCGACGGAGCCGCCCAGGCGCCCCTCGTGGCTCACGTTTTTTCATGGTTACTAGTGGGTCCGTTGCGGTGGTGTTTCAGGAGTAACTAAAGCACACACACTCACCCACACATGCTCATCCATATACGCACGCTCACACATATACACCCGCGTACTCTCTCACACACACGCACACACACGCACTCATGCATGCACACAATCTTTGCCACCAGTGAGGTGTTCGTAGACTCCTGCCATGACGCCACCACCAGAACGAGTATCTTCGTGTGGATCATTTGTCTTTGCTACTTTCGAATTCTCTCCTGAGGAGCAAATCCAAAGTGGGAGGTCCCTGAATCTTGCTGTCATTTTGCGGGGGGTTGAGGGTGGCGTTTCTAGCAGGGCTGTTCAACCAAGGGACAGACTGTCTCGCGTGGCAGTGAGCCTCCCGTGCCTGAGGTGTGCAAGACCATCAGGGCAGGCGCCCGTTGATCTGACAACTATTCTTTGGGCCTCACGGTGCGCTGGGCCTGTGCTGAGGACACAGGCGACACGGTCCCTGCCTTCCTGGAGCTCACAGCCCAAGGGAGGGGGCCCAGGGGTCAGGGGCAACGACCTCGCAGTGCATGTCATGCTGTGCTGGGCCGTGAGGGGGCGCCCAGCGCTGTTTTGCTCCCCTGCTCCTGTCGCGCGGACCCCACAGCTCTGCGTGTCGAGGTGCATCTGTGCCTGGGCCGCCAGTCCCTCGGGTATCACATGCTTCCCAGCACCTCAGCTCCACTGACCTGTGGCCCTTTCCTTCATGTCTCCCACACGAAGCCATTTGTTCTGGGGGCTTCCAGGTGCTGTTCAAACCCGGCTCTAGGCCAGAGGTGGCTTGAGGCTTTACCTCTCCGTTTCCACTTCACGGAAATGGGGATGGTAATCCAGTGGGATCCATTTCTAGCCCCTCATAGGTCATGATCGAGGTTCCTGGAAAACAGAATCCAGATTTTCCTCTGGGGACCAGTCTCCCTCCCATCCCAGACTGTGGATTTGGGGTGGGGCCGATCCCACTCCCTCACTCCAAGTGTGGGCCTTTGTGTAGACCTGGCCAATGAGACACCACTGTGATTGGTTGAAAAAATGGGCCTATGAGAGCCAGCAAATGGTAACACTATGACTTAGGCTGAAAGTACTATGGGACAGACACACTCTTTCTGGTGTGGTGGCTAAGCCACAGGAGGCAAGCCTTGAGCTTCTGGGGGATCTCCTATTGTCAAAGAGAGAGGGTCTATCTGGAAAGACACCGGAATGGAGGCAAGACAGGGAGAGAGACTGGTTTCTAAATTGAGCACCTGGATACAGCCATGCCTGAAGCTAATGCAATGATGTAAGTCAATGCATTTCCAAGCCAGTTTGAGCACGGTTTCTTTACTTCCTTCCTAACTGTTCTCTTGACCCCAGTCACAACCCCACATCTCTTGCTTTCTCCCAACTGGATGAAAGATCTTGCTTACTTGCCTTGGTGTCACCAGCCAGTAGGAATCACTACATCTGGGGCCCCGACAGAAGGGATGTAAACTTAGTGAACAAAGGCACAGTTTTTGAAAATACTAAGGATTGGTGTTTGCCTTCCAGGAGTACTGGGGTCCCACTGAAGGGGTCACATTATGACCCCACCCCACCCTGCACTCCCTGGCCTCTTACTGTCAGGCATGCTCATGATGGGGCAGAGAAAGCCACATTGGCCAAACTCTGGCCCGAGTTTTCGGAGTTCTTGATGCTGCAAACTATACATCTGAATATTCCCTCGATTAGAGTCTTGAGGACTTTTTTTTTTCCCCCTGCATTGAGTTCCTGGATTTATTTTGAGCCAAATGGCTCTTCACCCAAACTCCTCTGCCTCCTTTTAAAACCCAAGGCCACGTCCAACCTCGCAGGCCCAAACCGCGCTTACATAACCTGCAGTGACACTAAGTGTTTGTGAGGCCAGCCGGAGCGGGGCTGGGGCCGCCCGCTCTGGAGCACAGGGGACATTTTGTCCTGCAAAACGGTGCTGTTTGGTGTGTGTATGTGTGCGCGTGTGTTTTTCCCCTCCCGAAATTCAAAAACAGCTCCTTTTGCTCAAGCTGTCAAAAAAGGAGGAGGAGGAGAAGAAAAAAGTCTGCAATAATTTCAGTGTTGGGCCCAGATCAAGAATTGCAAATGCTAAGAGAATATTTTCCAAAGTTGTGAGGTGAGTAGGAGTCGCCAAGCTACGGGAAATCAGAGACTGACCTTGTGTAATTTCCAGGGGCCCTGTCTCCTGGCTCGCCCCTCAGCGGTGATTGGGGGTTTTTTCTCTGCTCATCATCGCTCGCAAGGATCTGGTCCTTTCCAGACCAGACCACGTGCCTGGCGCTTCTCCCTTATCTCATTTCTCCCTCGCAGGCAGGTCCTCTTGTCCCCAAATCAAGTTCGGAGAAGTCGATGGGACTTGCCCAAGGTCAGCAAATCATTGATTACGGGAGAGTGGCGATCTGAATCCGGTTCTACGTGACTCCCAAGTCCAGACTCTCCCCTGAGCACATGATGTGGATGTAAGCACCCACTGTGTGCAGATAGATAGGGTTTCATCTTTCACGCGTCTTTCTTTACATTTATGTTTGAGAAACAGAGTGAGACGAAGCGTGAGCGGGGGAGGGGCAGAGGGAGAAGGAGACACAGAATCGGAAGGAGGCTCCAGGCTCCGAGCCGTCAGCACAGAGCCCCACGCAGGGCTCGAACCCACAAACTGTGAGATCATGACCCGAGCCGAAGTCGGACGCTCAACCGACTGAGCCACCCAGACGCCCCTCATGCGTCTTGCTTGCTGCATACCCAGCGAAGACGTGGCCTTCAAGCTTGCAACCGGTCTTCTGAAAGTGGGCATTTGGTGCTTCTGTTGGGGGAGTTATGGTCAGGGGGGTGGCACCTGCAACCACCTAGCTGAGGCCGTGATGAATGCCCCTGTGACCTGCTTCTTTGATGGAGAAATCTGAGGCCTGGGATCCATCCCAAACGGTCACCTAACTCAGAATCCGCCTCCGTGGCACAAGACAACGACACAAAGAAACTGTTGAACACCTACTGTGTGCAGGATGAACCTCGTCTGGTTTAATTCTTGCAACAGCGCCTGAAGCCAGGTGCTGCTGTGTATAGCCACTTTAGAAATGGCAAAACTGGGCTGAGAGAGGCAAAGGGATTGTCCAAGATCACACAGCCCGGAAGCAGTGAAGCCGGGATGAAGCCCATTCAACTCATGTGTCCTCAGTGCCCGCTCTGCGCCAGACGGGGGCCCTGGCAATACGGAAGTGAATGAGGCACACTCCCTGACCTTAAGGAATCCAGTTGAAGAGATGGGCTCTTGACTTTACAAGATGATGGTACTGGGCTAGGGGGAGCACAGAGGCCTAGGAGGCCCTTGGATAGTTAGGGAGGGCTTCCTGGAGGCAGTGATCGTCCATACTGAGACCCACCAGTCTGGGAGGTCCATTTGGCAGAGGCTGCGTTTGTCCTGGTCGCCACTGTGTTCCCCAGTACGGTGGCACCCCAAATGTACTCAATAAATCACTGAATGAGTGGGAGAGGTCAAGGTAAGAGGAAGCAGTCATCATAGACAGAATAATGGCTCCCCAAGATATGCAAGTTCTAAGCCCCAAAACCCGTGACTATGTTTCCTCGCGTGGCACAAGGGACTTTGCAGATGCGATTAAGTTTAAGAATCTCTAGACGGGAGATTATCCCTGTTTATCTGGGGGTAGTTGGTAAGGACGCTGTAATCACATGGGCCCCTCAAAGCAGAGC
Source organism: Prionailurus bengalensis (assembly GCF_016509475.1). Lineage (NCBI taxonomy): Eukaryota > Metazoa > Chordata > Mammalia > Carnivora > Felidae > Prionailurus > Prionailurus bengalensis. The sequence goes on from NC_057356.1 coordinate 24,643,792, forward strand.
ATCTTTCTGGCCGTTCAGAGGGAGATGTGACTACGGAAAGAGGGCCAGAGACATGCAGCGTTACTGGCTCCAAAGGTGAGGGAAGAAGGCCTCTAGAAGCTGAAAGAGCCCAGAACCCAGATCTCGCCTCCAGCCTCCAGAAAGAAATGCCTTAATTTTAGCCTAGTGGGACCCTGACCTCCAGAACCGGAAAGTAATATATGTGCGTCATTTTAAGCCATGAGGCCTGTAGCAGTTTGTTACAGCAGTAACAGGAAGCTAACACAGTGGAAGAAGGTTGCAGGCACGGGGAACAGTATGTGCAAAGTCTGCAGGTGGGAAGGGACACACTGAGCCAGCAGGTGCCCCGGGCCTGCCACCCCTCCCCTTACTTACCAAGACACATTGCCAGTGAGACAGGGGGGCATTTACCGGCACGGGCAGGCTCCAGAAGGCTCCCCTCGTGTGTGCACCCATAGGGCACGTTCTCGAAAGCAGACCCCCCGGCAGGTCACACACAGAGAACACCCCTCACCTCTGGCCTCCCTTCTTTCCAGGGATTTTGTGGACACAAGGTGAAATAGCACCCTTTGGAAAAAGGAAGAAGGCTTGACCAACCTAACGGGGGTCAACTGTCTGCACGGAGCTCTGTTTTGCTCTCATGGTCACAATACAATGACCACAATGTGAAACATTATGCGGTCTCCTGCCTGAGCTTCCCCTGAGCCCTGTGAGGTCTGCGGGGCCGAGAGCAACATGAAGAAGGACAAAGATGCTCAGAGAGGTTCGCCGGCCTGCCCAAGGGCGCCCAGCATGTTGCGCAAGAGCTCAGCTCCGATCTGTGTCCTCTGATGCTCTTTTCCGTCCCCCACGCCACCTCTTGCCTGAAAGGGGAGTGATATGCAAGTGTTTCTTTTCTTTTTTTTAAGTTTATTTGTTTATTTTGAGAGCGAGCGAGAACAAGCGAGCGAGTGAGTGCACGGCAGGGGAAGAACAGAGAGAAGGAGAGACAGGATTCCGAGCAGTTTCCGCACCATCAGCGCAGAGCCGGATGCGGGGCTTGAACTCACGGACTGTGAGCTCATGACCTGAGCCGAGATCACGAGCCAGACGCTGAACCAACTGCACCACCCAGGCGCCCCTAAGTGCTTTTTTTCTTTTTTAATTGTGGTAAAGTACATATAAAATGATAATTTTGGCCATTAAATTTTTTTTTAATTTATTCATTTTTGAGAGACAGACGACCAGTGGGGGAGGGACACAGAGAGAAAGGGAGACACAGAATCTGAAGCAGGCTCTAGGCTGTCAGCCCAGAGCCTGATGCGAGGCTCGAACTCACAAACCAGGAGATCATGACTTGAGCCGACAGAGCCACCCAGGTGCCCCTCGACCACTTTAAAGGGAACGATTCAGTGGCGTTGAGTATATTTACGAAGCTGTGCAACCCTTGCTTCTTTTTTTTTTTTTAATTTTTTAATGTTTATTTTCGAGAAAAGGAGAGAGACAGAGTGTGAGTGGGGGAGGGGCAGAGAGCAGGGAGACACAGAATCCCAAGCACGCTCCGGGCTCCGAGCTGTCAGCACAGAGCCCGACGTAAGGCTCGAACTCACGAGCTGCGAGATCATGACCGGAGCCGAAGTCAGACACGCAACTGACTGAGCCACCCCCCGGTCACCCCTATGCAACCCTCACTTCTAACTAGTTCTGGAACATTTTCACATCCAAAGGAAACCTTGAATCCCTTATAACAGTCACTCCTTCCTCCCTTCCTCCCCGAGCTCCCGGCAACCACTAATCTATATTCTCTGTTTCTATAGATTTGCCTGCTCTGGACCACCCCACACAAGCGGAATCGCGCAACACGCGGTCTTTTGTGACTCGCTCCTTTCACGGACGCGTAATGATGTCAGGCTTCATCCAGGCGGTAACATGTGTTTCTACTTCATTCCTTTTTAAGGCTGAGTAATATTCCGCTGTGCGGATAGACCACGCTGTGTCCGTTCATCTGTCGAGGGACGTTGTGTTCCTTCCTCTGAGCACTTGGGTACGCGTTTTTGCTGGAGCACCTGTTTTCAGTTCTTTGGGGCCTATATGTAGGCGCGCGCTCGCTGGGTCGTAGGCACGACTCTATGTTTAACTTAACCAAGGAGGCTACAGGTTGAACTTGGGGCAGCACAGATTCTGGGGCACCAGTGAAGGTCAATAAACGAATGCGGACACTTACGCCTCCTCGTTAACTTGCACGCTGTCTGGGCACTTCCGTCGGGGCTGCGGCAGCCACCAAGGCAGACGTGTCCTTCAGCCACATGGACAATGGGGACTGTGATGTGTCCCCTGAGGGAGCACGGAGACATGTAACATCGGGGCTTCCCCCGGGAGGTGAGGTTCAGGTGGTGTGTAACAGGTAAGGCAGAGCCATCGGCTGGCGAACAGGGATGAGGAGAGAATTTTGGGCAGAGGGGACAGCACCGCAAAGACAGGTAAGCTGGGTGTCACCCAAACTCACCTTTTGTAAAGAGGGGGAGACTGACGTCAGCCCCAGAGAGGGGAAGAGACTGGCCCAAAGCTTTTTACGGCTAAAATCCAAACGATAACCAGTGTCCACACCTGAGACTGATCCCAGCTTGGGACAGAGGCTGCTGGCCAGTTTTAAAAGAGCAGGGAGCGGGGCGCTGGGTGGCTCAGTCAGTTAAGCCTCTGACTCTTGATTTCGGCTCAGGTCACGATCTCGCGGTCCGTGAGTTCGAGCCCCGCATCAGGCTCTGTGCTGACAGCTTGGAGCCCGGAGCCTGCTTCCGATTCTGTGTCTCCCTCTCTCTCTGCCTCTCCCCCACTCGTGCTCTGTCTCCTTCTCAAAAATAAATAACCCTTTTCTAAAAATTAAAAAAACATAAGCTGAGGACCGGACCGAGCTGGATTAGAGTCCTGCCACAGCCCCTGCCTAATTGTGTGACTTCTGCCAAGCCCCCTCCCCTCCGAATCTCGGCACAGGGGCGGAAGAGTGGTGTTTGGGGACTAAAATAAAATAAAAAGAGTGGCCGCTATTGTTTATGGGGTATGAAGCTCCTTAAATGCGCCATTTGGCCGTGTTCTCAAAAGAGCCGTGTGAAGGGAGGGGACACGGAGGCACAGAGAGATGACATCAATTTTTTTTTTTTTTTATTGTGGTGACATTCCCGTAACCTAAAACCCACCGTTTTAACCATGCTAAAATGTATCATTCATTGGCGTTTAGTACATATACACTGTTGTATAACCACCACCTCCGGGGTAGTTCCAAAATGTTTACGTCACCCCAAAAGAAGACCCTGGACCCATTAGCAGGAACTGCCCCCCTCCCCTCTCCTCTGAGCACCTGGCAAACCACTAATCTGCTCGCTGTGTCCATGGGTCCGCCTATTCTGGATGTTTCGCGGCCACGGAATTGTAACAATATGTGACCTTTTGTGTCTGGCTTTCCGTTTAGCGGAATGTTTTCAGGGCTCCTCCATACTGTAGCGTGTGTCTGTCGCTCGCTCTCTTTTCACTGCTGAATGATACTCGATGACACGAATTCACCACATTTTGTTTATGCCTTTGTCCGTTGGCGGACGCTGGGTTTTGCCCCCCACCTTTCAGCTGTTAGGAATAGCGTTGTTATGTACATTCGTGTCTTAAGTTTTTGTTGGAACAGACATCTGTGTTTTTTTAAAGTTTATTTATTCGGGGGGCGGGGCAGAGAGAGGAAGAGAGAGAATCCCAAGCAGCCTCCGCATGGTCGGCACAGAGCCCGATTCGGGGCTCGATCCCGCAAACCGCGAGATCACGACCTGAGCCAAAATCCAGAGTCGGGACCTTAACCGACGGAGCCACCCAGGCGCCCCCAAATATCTGTTTTTTTCATATCCTCGGGTATCTACCGAGGAGTGGGCTTGCCAGGTCATCTGGCAATTCTAAAGTTGAACTTACTGAGGAGCAGGAATCTACTTTTAACCTCTCAGCCACGCAGCCTGTGAAGCTCAAGGTAGAGCTGGTGTTTCCGACTCGAATCCAAGCTGTCCTCCACAGCGCTCTCCTGGTGCTGAGGAGTCCTGAGGTGTCTGTGTGTGTTAGGGCACGACGCAGCCTTGAAGAACCGTCACGGCCCTCGATTAAGAACTCAGAGGAGGCATGGTCTGGAGCCAGCGGAATTGCCTCGGAGGAGGTGAGACGGTCATCAGGAGAGGTGCTCATGTGTGAACTGGAAGGAATAAGGTGTGTGAGGGGCCGAGCAGGTGTCAGAAGTCCTCGCGGATGACCGGTGGGGTTTAAAGCTCAGAGGTGGGGATGTATTCCACATCTGTGACCGTCAACAGGATGTGGAGGGGGCTGGAAATAGCTTAGAAGGTCCCAGAGACCCCGTTCAAGCCCGGCTGTGTCACGTGGGCCAACACGTCCCTCCACCTTGGTTTTCCCATCCACAGAATGGTACTGCCAGTCGAACTCTCTCTAAGAGCTGAGGGATGGAAGTAACATGCGTAGGCGGCTGGCACCTGTTAAAGGTTCCGTGAATCACAGCTGGCACCGCTGTGCTGATGGCTGTTAGGATTATTTCACCTTAGAGACTTCCCAGCCCGGGTCCAAGGCCCACGTCTGCCCTGAGCTAATCTTGTTCCCAAAAAAGCACAGGGCAGATTCCATTCGAATGAACACCCTCGCATTCGAAATACATTCCTTACACAATTTCTGCAGCGTTTTCGCAGTGTGATCTCCCCTTCTAACATCTTTAGGGATTTAAAAAGTATATTTGCAACAAAGAGGCCTTTGTCTGCTGGCCTGGGCAGTCTGGTGGGGATATTACTCGAAATCTGATCGGCGGCCGCCGGCCACAAACCTGCCGTATTGTGCTCCCGCCGTGGTAGTGGTGACTGCCGCTGGGTTAAATTGGGCCTTTTGTCAGGGCAGGAAGGGCCAGCAGATACGTGATACAGCAGGGCCTTACCCTTGCAGGGGCCAACAATCCCTTCCCTGAAGTGGCCCGGCCGTGGTGATCCATCACAGCAGCCTCAGGAGGGGCAAGAGCTCCAGCCCAGCTTTCCGGATGAGGAGGAGGCGAAGGACTTGGCCAAGGCCACCCGACATGTGAATGGCACAGCTGGGATTTGAACTATGATCTGAACTTAAGCCCCATGCTTCTCGGTGGGACCAGACACTGGGTTTTGGGTCCAATCATTTAGCAAACATACGTGGAATACTGTATGTTTGTGCCTGTTCCAGGCACTGGGGATCCAGTAGTGAGTTGGACAAAAACATTGGTTCGTTCATTCATTCATTTGTTCATTCACTCAACTAATATTGATTGAGCTCCTACTATGTGCCAGGAGCTGCAGAACCAAACGAGGAACTGTCCAGCAGGAGATCCGCTTTATAATTTCACACACCTCGTCATCTCATGCTGTGTGGCACAGACCCAGAGCTCAAGGGAACAACCATGTTCCTAGCTTTTTCCCTGTTGCTTTCCCGATGCCCGTTACCACGCCTGGCACCCAGTCGGTTGCTTCGACGAGAAGCAACTTGATGAGCACAGCTGTCTGCCGAAGTACCATCCACAGCAACCAAAAGGTAGAAATAACCCAAGTGTCCGTCAATGGACGAATGAACACACAACACGTGGTCTATCCGTGCAATGGAATATTCTTCAGTCATGAAAAGGGATGAGGTACGGACACCTGAATGAACCTCAAAGACCTTACGCTGCGTGAAGCAAGCCTCGCGCAGAGCTCATATGTTGTACGGTCCCGTCGACATGAAATATCCAGAACAGGCAAGTCGGGAGAGACAGAACACACAGCCTGGCGGTTACCAGAGGCCGGGGGAAGACGGTACAGGGAATGACTGCTTCATGGGAATGAGATTTCCTTTAGAGGGATTGAAAAAGGGGTTGAAAAAGTGTCGAGCCCCTCTGGGTGGTTTCCCAAATGGCCGGAGGTCAGGGTGGGTGTGGGGTTCTGTCCGGAACTCGTCTTAGAAATGCGGCCCCCAGAGAGGTCTGGGGGTAGGGGGCTTGTCAAACCAAGTTGAAGGGTCTGTTGTTACTGAAACGTATTGCCGTGAAGCAGCGTGAGCAGGGCTCACCGTCTCGCCTTCACTCGCTCCTCAAACTGCCAGGAGGCACCCAAATGTCTGCGCCTGGGGGGCTGAGGCTTCCCTGGGCCTCTGAGGTGTGGTGGAGATGCGTCAGCTTCGAGATGTGCAGGAGAGCGGAGCCCTTTCTTGGGCTCCAGCCTGGGTTCTCCGGGAGACTGTGGAATTCACCTCCGAGCTCTGGGTGCCTCCAGGGCGAAATTCGACTCCGCAGAGCTACAAGGCCTTCTCAAGTAGCTGTCTTTGGTTGGAGGAGTTGTGCAGACGTTAGTCCTTCTGGGGGTTGAGGGAGGGGTTCTGATTTCCTGGGTCTAAGGAATTTCACAAGCGAGGGTCAGGAAAGCTGGTTCTAGCCCAGGGTGGAGACTGGTTTTGAACTTGCTGGCTGATCCCCGGAGGGCCTCTCGACTCTAAACTGGATCTTCCTCACTGTGCCACGTCTTGGCAGAAGCAGAAGGGTCCAGAAACATGACCAGGATCTCAGTGGGTTAGCCCATGAAATATTACTGTAGAAATATTACTGTCACCACCCAGACTCAGTCCTCACTGTTGTCTCCAGGCCAAACTACTACACACAGATTATTTAGTTATTATTTTTATTTATTTATTTTTTATTTGAGAGCGAGAGAGAGAGAAAGACAGAGCACAAGTGGGGGAGGGGGCAGAGAGAGGGAGAGAGAGAATCCTAAGCAGGCTCCCAGCTGTCAGCACAGAGCCTAATGAGGGCCTGAACCCCCACACCATGAGATATGACCTGAGCCAAAATCGAGAGTTGGACGCTTACCGATTGAGCCACTCAGATGCCCCTGCACACAGATGATCTATTTGTTTGTTTATTTGTTTATGTTTATTTGAATTTATTTATTGTTTTTGAGAGAGAGGGAGAAAGAAAGCACGAGTGGGGGAGGGGCAGAGAGCGGGAGAGAGAATCCCAAGCAGGTTCCAGGTTCAGTGCAGAGCCCAACTCAGGGCTTGATCCCATGACCTTGGGATCATGACAGGAGCCGATATCAGGAGTTGGATGCTCAACCCACTGAGCCACCCAGGTGCCCCTGCACGCAGATTTTTAACATTTCAAAATATTTGTCTCATTTTCTGTTGACTATGAAGCATTAAGGGTTAAAATATTTTGTTTTTTCTGTTATCTGATTTTGAGTTATCATTACAGTTATCAGTGGCATACAGTTGACCAAAGTAACAGAAATAGAGTATACGTTTTTAATAAAATTATTATAAAATCGTTATTATAATGATATAATTGTTATAAAATACTTGTCATAATAACATAATTATAAAAATAATTCCATTTTAGGAAATAATTATTAACTGTTTGGGGGAACCTGTCCCGTAATTAAAGACTATGAGGAGAATCACTATCAAACTCTTCCTCTGCCTAGAGGACAAGCTAATGTGTATGTTGCTCAAACCCAATGGGTCGGCAGCTAGCTTCTTTTAAAAAAATTTTGTTGTTGTTGTTAATTACTGGCTGAACCTATTACATGTCACATGAGATGAAATGTGGATTGACTATAATAGAATGAAATGCTATTATTTATGTGTTTGTTCGTTTAGAGAAAGAACAGGGGAGGGTAAGAGAGAGATGATCCCAAGCAGGCTCTGCATTGTCAGCAGAGCCCGACGCAGGGCTTGAACTCATGAACCGCAAGATCATGACCTGAGCTGAAGTTGGACGCTTAACCCACTGAGCCACCCAGATGCCCCCCCCCGAAATGCTTTCTGATATATCTAATAAAATATATTTTAACACCTAATTGGATAACACACGCTGAGTCTGGACAATTCTTATCCATGGGTTTTACCCCGTGTATCTTGGAAAAGTCCCTGGAAAGCATTCTAGTTGATTTAAAAGACCCAGAATGTACTGAGTTGCATAGTGTACCCCCAAAATTCAGGTCCACCCAGAGCTTGTGGGTGTGACCTTATTTGGAGGCAGGGTCTTACTTGCAGACGTCATCAAGTCTGGATTAGGGTGGGCCCTACCTTCAGTATGACCGGTGTCCTTGTAGGACAAGGAAAGGGAAATTTGGATACAGAGACACAGGAGGAGGAGGCCACGTGGGGATGGAGGCAGAGACTAGAGGGAAGGCCAAGCATGGCTGGTGGCCACAGAAGCTGGAAGAGGCAAGGAAGGACCCTCCCCTAGAGCCTTTGGAGGGGGCACGGCCCTCCAACACCTTGATTTTGGACTTTTATCCTCCAGGACTCTGAGAGAATACATTCCTGTTGTTTGAAGCCACCCAGTTTGCGGTGCTTTGTTATGGGAGCCCTATGACGTTACTGCACGGGGTCACTACCCATCTAGCAGCTGCTGGAAGATGGTTTTCCTCCCGCTGGTGACATGACACAAGGGTGAGCAGTGAGACCCTTGGGGAGGGAGGGAAGAAGGAAGCAGGAATGGAGGAAGGAAGGAAGGAAGGATGGAAGGAAGGAAGGAAAGAAGGAAGAGAGGAAGGGAGGGAGAGAGGGAGGGAGGCAGGAAAGAAAGAAGGAAAGGAGGGAGGGAGGGAGTGAGGGGGGGACGAAGGAAGGAAGGAAGGGAAGAAGGAAGGAAGGGACAGAAGGAGGAAGAAAGGGAGGGAGGGAGAGAGGGAGGGAAGGAGGGAGGAAGGAAGGAAGGAGGGAGGGAGGGACAAAGGAAGGAAGGAAGGAAGAAAGAAAGAAGGAAGAGAGAGAAGAGGGAAGGAAGGGACGGAGGGAGAAAGGGAGGAAGGAAAGGAAGGAAGGGTGGGAGGAAGGAAGGAAAGAAGGAAGGAAGGAAGGAAGGAAAAAGATGGTTTATGAAATATCACAAATCTGGTCTCAAAGGGGTCAGCTCTGCGAGGGGTGGGATCTTGTCAGTCTTATTCAGTATTGTTTCTCCAGAGCCTAGAACAGAGCCGTACAAAAGGCAGGCCCACAGTAGATGCTAAATGCCCAGAGAGGCGGTGACTCACCCAAGCTCACACAGCGTAACAGCCGTGGGGCTGGGACCTGAAGTCAGGGTGAATCCCGACTTCGGACTGTTGGCCTCACCTATATCTTGGTCAAGTGTCGGCACCTAGCCTGGCGTCTTGAGGGCATGGAGATAAATGTGACACAGGCCTGGGCCCTCATGAGCTTGTGCTCCAGTTCTGGTGACCGACAGAGACACGTGAGGCTGGACCACAGGGATGCTTGCTGAGCGCTGAGACTCGGTGCAAAAGGGCCTGAGAACAGACAGCGGGGAGCTGGTCACTGTCCCCAAGGTCAGGGCAGGCTTCTGAGGATCCGTGCCCCACCTGCCTTAAAGGCAGTGTTTTTCAAAATTACTTGATGTTGACCCAAAGTAAGAAACATATTTTATACAAATACAGTAATAAACACACAAATGAAACAAAAGTTTCACCAGATAAATCTTACTTGGGTACTTACCTGGGTAGTTTAAGGCTTTTATGATTGTTTATTATTAACATACATAATGTACAGTTACCATGTTAACCGTTTATAAGTGTAAGGTTCAGAGACATTAAGTATATTCACAATGTTGTGCAACTATCACCACTGCTCATTTCTAGAACCTTTTCATCACTCCGAACAGAAACTTTGTACCCATAAAATGGTGACTCCCCACTGCCCCCTACCCCAGCTCCTGGTGACCTCCAGCCCATTCTTTTTTCTAATTTTTAATTTTTTAGAAAGAGAGAGTGAGCGCACAAGGGGGAGAGAGGGGCAGGGGGGAGAGAGAGAGAGAGAGAGAGAGAGAGAGAATCTTAAGCAGGCTCTATACTCAGTGTGGAGGCCGACACAGGGCTCAATCCCACGACCTTGGGATCTTGACCTAAGCTGAAATCAAGAGTCAGATGCTTAAGTGACTGAGCCACCCAGGCACACCCCCACCCCCAGATGGATTTTTAAACGTATCAATCGGTCACAACCCTCCCATGAAGTGGGGTCTTGCAGGATGAATAGGAGTTTGCCGGGCCCAGAAAGACAAGTAACAATGAGACCAGGGGAAGGCCCCAGAGCCGGAGGGACTGAACAAGGAAGACTGAACCGCAAGGGCCCTTGCTGGTTGGCAAAACCGTTGGGCTTAATCTATTGAGTTTTAGAAATGTTCTGGACCCCCAACCTTGCCACTTTCTCTGGATGGCACAACGTCTTCATTCATTCATTCATTCATTCAGCAAATGTATGTTGAGCAGTCCCTACCTGGGGCCAGCAAACAGTAGGGACCCAGAACCAGGGAGAGTCCCTCCCTGCCCGGCACTCACTATTGAGTGGGGTGGACAGAGATTCGTCGAACGATCCCACGAGATAAAGCTGGATGGATGTCCACCGTCACGGATGCCACGCTACCCAGGCCTGGGATGAAGAGAACATTCTGAAGTCAGCTTTTGGGGGAGACTTCCCTAAGGATGCGGTAGCTGAGCTGAGGGAGACTATGCCTCACCTGGGGGAAAGGGGGCAGGGGCGGGAAAGAGCCTCCCAGCTGTGGGCATTGCACCTGCAAATTCTGCGAAACACAAAAACAAGGTGTGGCTGGCAGAGCGTGGCGAGGAACTTGATCGTCATTGCCCAACACTGGGATCCACTGTGCATGTTAAGGGTGTGGGGATGGTGGGGGCGGGGCAGGGGAGGGGTGTGTGTGATCTGATCTGATCAGATTTCGATCCTGATTGCGGTCCGGGTGTTGGGCGGGGGGTGGGGGGGGTGGGGGTAGGGGTGGGGGTGGTGGTGGCCAGAACCGGGGAAAGGAAGGAGCCAGGAGACGCGTCGACAGGGCTTGGGGATGTGGATGTGAGAGAGTGCGTGCGTGTGAGTGTGTGTGCGCGTGTGCATGGTCACGGCTGGGCGAGCCCCTCCAGGCCTCGCTTCCTCCACCTGACATCCCTCCAAAGGAGGCGTAGGCAGGACATCGGTGGCAGGAGGAGGAGGTCCAGTGTCTGGAGAGAGTCCCTCCCTCGTGGCCCCATACCCGGGGTGTCATGAGGCCCTTGCTCTCGCCCGAATCCCTGTGATTTAAGAGGCGTTCTCCTGTTGGGTGATATAGATTCCAAAACGCGGTGTTCATCTCCTTGGCCCGGTGAAGCCAGCCTGTCTGAGTTATAGCAGCTTGCTTTCCGCATGCACAAGCGGGGCCGGGGGCCCCGTTCTGCTCTTTCTGCTCCCCGGGCCTGGAACATTTGAGCAAACATTCCTGGCGGCCTTGGAAGTTACCAAACCCAGATGAGCTCATCCGAGCCAGAGGTGGGGGCAGCTGGCGCCCAGGAGCCTGCCCGGAGCTCACCAGGTGGCCTGGTGGCAAATGTCAGAGGTGGCTGGGCCCCAGCTGGGGGGGAGCCAGGGGAGGGTGGGACCTGTGCAGCTGGGGCCTGGCCCAGAGGACCCGGGGTGGGGACGCCCGGCCTGCTGCCCCTCCTCGGAGCCGGCGGTGTGCTGGTCTCCGGTCTGGATGCAAGCTCGGAGCCTCGAACCGCACAGCCAGGGTCTGAGAGGGAGCAAAAGTGTGACACAGGCACCTCATCAATCCTTCTCAGGGCCGCCCTGTGGGAGCCGGGCCCGCCCTGCAGGGGCCTCACTCCACGCGGTAGCACTGCCGTTTATTGAGTGTTAACTACGTGCTAAGTACTCCGTGCAGGGTTCGCCCCCCTGGCAACCCAACCAACTGCTATTCTCCCCATTTGACGGATGGGGAAACCGAGGCTCAGAGAGGTAAAGCGACTGTGAGCGGCCGTGCTCGAGGCTGATCCCGCGCACCTCTAGACTGTCCGGGCCTCCCTCTCAAAGGGAGAGCTGTTCGAACTGTCACGGGCCAGACAGCGATAATTTGTGAACTTTTCCAAGGATCTGACTCCAATAAGCACATTACTGACTCTCTCTGGGCTCTATTGCCTCACTAGAGCGGGAAGGGCATTCAAAACCCACCAGCCCCTGGTCCACTCCACAGCCTGAGGGGTCGGGTGGGCTGGGGGAGTCTGAGCCTTCCCCAGGGAGTTCTGTTTATTTCCTGCCTGGGTCTTTTTCCTGAACAGGCGAAGGCGCCTATTTCAAAGCAATTCTCCCCAGGCTCCTTCCTAAAGCGCCGCACCTTCCTCTAAGGTCCCTCTATAAAATGGGCACATACACAACCCTGTGTCCTCTTGCCTTAGGAATTAGAAATAACCTATGGAGGGGACACAGTGCGGAGGCCGGCACAAGTGAGCACTCAGAACTGGAGACTGTGTTCCTCCTGTTGTGAGTTGCCAGGGCCCCCCACCTCCGGTTTTCTGCACTGGCTCCCACTTACCTCCTAGGGGAGGTTCGAGACATCATTTCATCTTTTTCACACAAACACCATTTGCTGTAGGGATGCTGGGATCTGCTTTTACAGATGAGGAAACTGAGGCACAGGGGGCAAATGACCTGTCCAAGGTCACAGATCTCACATCTGTGGGATGCTCTGAGCCACACCAGCCCGCCCCTTCCCTTCGCAGTGGAAAGCTAAGGGGATCCAGCTGGCAAACCCCAGCGGCTGTCGCTGCCACTGACCCACGGGACAAGGCTGCAGACTCCAGGTCCTTGCAGGAATCATCCCTGGAAGGAGTCCTCGGCCCCAGGCGCTGCAAGACCAAGTCTGGGTGACCTTCTCCCTGCCTTGGAGTGGTTTCCCCAGTGCCCCAACTCTCAACCCCAATGGAGACCCCACCATGTTGCAGTCTTCCCCAGCGGGGGTGAGGGAACAGACAAAGTAATGTGAAAGGCTTTGGCTAACGACTGGCTGGTCCAAAGTTTTCCCATCGTATGTATATGCTTGTTTGACTCCGTTTACGAAGCTGGTTTGCCAGCTAGATTCTCAGCGGTAATGAGCTCGCCCTGCTGACTGCTGCAGGGAGGGAATGAAGGCGGTGGGGGCTGGGGGGGGGATCATGCTAAACAGGTTTGTTGCATAATTATGAATGCTGCTGACCTTTCGAATTTTCTGACTCACCGTGTGGTGCGTGACGCCTCGTGCGTGGTCTCTGTTGTTTTGTTGCGGGAGAGAGAACTTTTTTGGAGGGAGGCTGGACCAGGCGATGGCGTTGCCGGGACTTCGGTTCCAACCCATGGAGCTGGTTTGAGTTATTTTGGGACTGGGGCCTGGGTTCAGCACACTACACTTAGAGAATGGAAAATAGAAGCTCAGAGCTGGATGCTGTCTGGGGGAAGAGAAAACCTCGGAGATGGAGAGATTGGCCGGATAGCTTGGGGATCCTGTGGACCGCGGTTTGAGACCAGGCCCTGCCGTGTGGGCTCCAGCGAGTTCGCAGGGATGGTGGAGGGACCCGGCTCCTAGGATCTCTTTCAAGATAAAATGAAGCCTAGGCGGGTTTCTGTGCTCAGAAGAGAGGCATCTCTTATCAGTGTTCATACCTTCAAGCAGTGGGCCCGATTCTGGTCTGCCAGGTCACAGCTAAGCCTGCGGGTACTGGCTCTGAGCTAGACTCATGGGAGGGGAGCATGTGCCGGGGATGGCTGGGCTTCAAGGACGGCCCAGTGCTGGAAGCAGGTCACAGCCTTGGCCCCTGGGTGCCTGGGTCCCCGGGAAGCTGTAATGCTTTCTGGCGGCAAGAGCTCTTTTCCCGTATAGGTGGCCCTGCCCAGCCCTGTGAGCAGCAAAGCGGCCAGTTCTCCAGGTCTGGTTCAAGGGGAAGATCACTGGCTCTGTCATACTGACGTGCTGTGATCGGGCCCTACAGGCCTCTGGGAGCAGGGCTGGGCAGGAAGGAGAAGAGAAGGAGGGGGCCCTCAACCCAGGCTGGGGGTCCCCAAGGGCAGGGGAAGGAGGAGTTTCTCTGGCTGGGCCAATTCCCCCTCCTGCCTCTGGGGGACTCAGACCCCGGGGCGGGGGCCGAGGCTGCATAGAGTGCGGACAGGTATAGAGGCCGATGGGGGGGTCAAGCCAGGTCTGGTGTGAGTCCTGCTGTGCCTCTTACTTGCTGGGTGACCTGGAGCAAATCCCTTCACCTCTCTGTGCCTCAGTTTCCTCCTTTATAAAATAGGAAAAATCATAGAACTCACCTCACAGGTTAGCTATATAATATAATATAATAAATATAATATAATATAATATAATATATATAATATAATATATAGCTACATAATATAATATATGAGGCACTATAATGTAATATAATAATTATATATAATATATATTCCATTGTGTGACCTGGGTGCTTTCAGCCTCCCTGACACCCTTGGAGACAGGTATGATTCCGGATTCGGAAATTGGAGCTCCAGTCCCGATCTTGCCCATGGTCGTGCGGTCAGGGGTGGGGGAACTGGGCTTCGAACCTAGGACACCTTGTAAATGTCCCTAGGCCTCCTCCAGCTGAGGGCCAGGTGGGAAGTCCTAATCAACAGGTGACAGCATCTGTAGTCACTGAAGTGAGGGGGCCCCTGTCCGTGCAAACAACCCCGACATGGGGAAGCCGGCTTGTACTGCCTGGCTCTGTGCTGGCTGCCTGGGGACAAGCACGTCACTCTCCCCATCCCAGGCTCTGTTTTCCAGGGAAAGCAGTGAGGATGGCTTTTGGGTCCACCTTGGAAAGCCAAGAAAGGGGAGACCCTCAGGGTCTCCAAGGATCTTTTATTTAAAAACAATTTTTTTTTAAGGTTATTTATTGGGGCACCTGGCTGGCTCAGTCGGTTAAGCATCTGACTCTTGATTTTGGGTCAGGTCACGATCTCACAGATCCATGAGTTCGAGCCCCGCATCAGGCTCTGCACTGACAGTGTGGAGCCTGCTTGGGATTCTCTCTCTGTCTCAAAATAAATAAATAAGCAGTTTGTTTTGAAAGAGCAAGAGAGAGAGCGTGGGGAAGGGGCAGAGAGAGAGAGGGAGAGAGAGAAACCCAAGCGGGCTCCACACTGTCAGTGCAGAGCCTGATGTGGGGCTTGAAGTCATGAGCTATGAGATTGTGACCTGAGCCGATAACCAACTGAGCCACCCAGGCACCTTCCAAAGATCTTTTAAAACTCACCTCTGACTGTGTCACTTGGCTTTGCTTAACACCCTTTCATCATTCCCCAGAACGATGTGCAAACTTTCCCAGATGCCTTTGTGGTCCTCTCAGCCCAGACCCTCTTGATCTCTTGACCTCTAGACAAGCCTCTCCCTCAGCCAGCCCTGAACAAAGTGCTGCCCAAACCTCCCCCGCGTACCGTAATCAGATGTCTCTGCTTCGAAAGTCCCTTGACTCTGTGCTGGTCGTTGAAGTTTTATTCTACCTTCCAAACCCACCTCTGGGAATCCCTCTCTGTCCTCCCTCCCTCCCACCACAGTTATTTTGCCCCTTCTAGCGTGTAATGTAGTCCCTTTTGCTTATACTACGAGGCGGTTTCTTTGGTCTGACTTGAGAGCTGGGGCTGCAACTTCCACTTTTTCCTGAGCCCTGGCACATAGTAGGCACTCGATATACATTTATTCAATGGACAGATGGAGGAGAGACACCCCCCCCTCCAAATATTGGGCATCGTGCATAGAGAGAGGGAGGAGATGTGGTTGCTTAGCAACCGGCAGCCTGTGGCTCCTTGAGGGTCTCATCCCTTCCAACCTCTAGCGAGCTACTGTACTCTGCCCTGGCCATACCTGGGCCCTCCTGGAGGCCTCAGCCCTGGGTCCTCCCTGGACAGGTGCTGGGCCTGCCCCCGGTTACACCAGCATAGTGTGTGAAGTCAGGGACGTTGAGGCGACCACCTAACAGAGTCATCCTTTCCCTCAAAGACTGGCTGGTGAGGCAAGACTGATTTGTCAGATAAATCCGATTTCTCTGGGATCACTGTTTCGCCTTCCGCTTCCCCGGATCCAAACACAGAAGAAATAATAACGACAATAATGGTAATAAGAGAGGGCATCTCTCAGGCTCTGGGCCACTTTTTAAACGTTGCCTCCAAACCTTACGATCCGCCCGCACTGGCCGTCATTCATTCCCCTTTCCACCAGGGGAAACTGAGGCCAGGAAGAGGGAAGTATGTGGTCCAAGGTTGCCCAGCTCAAAAGTGGGGAAGACAAGATCTGAATCTGGGTATGGAATGCCAAAACTCCTGCCCTTTCCACCGGTGACTCAGGAGAGGGAGTCATTCCGTGGACGCTGTACCCTTGGCCTTGGGGAAAGTAGGTTCCCGTCCGGGGCTCCTGGGAGACTAGCTGCAAGAGAGACTCGGGCCCGCTGGGAGTCCTGCGTGCTCCCAGGCTCTAAAGGGCAAGGCGGTTAGGGCAGAAAAGGCTGAGGATGTATGTGGGCGTGGGCGTTGTTTTCTCATGTTTGTGTGGGAGAGAGGGACCCACAGAGACTGCTAACACTCGTCACGGCCACAATAATACAAATAGTGATAGTAGTGGAGTTGTGATAAAGGTAGCCAACATTTCTTGGCGCTTACCCCTGTTCCTGACACGTGCTAAGTGCTGTACCTGAACGTTGAGGCAGCGGTTAAGCGCCGGGACTCAGGGCCAGGTGGAGTGGCGCAGAATCCCAGCTTTGCCACTGGTTGACTTTGGGAGACTCACCTGGCTGGTGTGAGGCTCCATGTCCTCATCTGTACAATGGGTTCAGAGCCCCCGTCTCGCGGGCCCCTTCTGAGGAGGAAGTGGTACCCTGGACGTAAAGCAATTAGCACTGAGCCTTCCGTCCCCAGTAGCCATTATGGTGTACAGACACGTCCACTACGGAGGTGTGTGTGAATGCACACGTGTGAGTGTGTACAGACACGTCCACTATGGGTGTGTGTGAATGTACGCGTGTGATTGTATACCGACATGTCCACTATGGAAGTGTGTGTGAATGCACGCATGTATGTACAGACACGTCCACTATGAAGGTGTGTGTAAATGCACACGTGTGAGTGTGTACAGACACGTCCACTACGGAGGTGTGTGTGAATGCATGCGTGTGACTGTGTGTACAGACACATCCACTATGAGGGTGTGTGTGAATGCACACATGTGAGTGTGTACAGACATGTCCACTACGGAGGTGTGTGTGAATGCATGCGTGTGAGTGTGTACAGACACATCCACTATGGGTGTGTGTGAATGCACACGTGTGAGTGTGTACAGACACATCCACTACGGAGGTGTGTGTGAATTCACACGTGTGATTGTGTACAGACACGTCCACTATGTAGGTGTGTGTGAATGCATGTGTGTGTGTGTGTACAGACACGTCCACTACGTAGGTGTGTATGAATGCATGCGTGAGTGTGTACAGACACATCCACTATGGAGGTGTGTGTGAATTCACACGTGTGATTGTGTACAGACATGTCCACTACGTAGGTGTGTGTGAATGCACGCGTGTGAGTGTGTACAGACACGTCCACTATGGAGGTGTGTGAATGCACGTGTGATTGTATACAGACATGGCCACTATGGAAGTGTGTGTGAATGCATGCATGTGAGTGTGTACACACACGTCTACTATGGATGTGTGGTAAATGCACACATGTGAGTGTGTACAGACACGCCCACTATGGGTGTGTGTGTGTGAATGCACACGTGTGATTGTGTACACAAACGTCTACTATGGATATGCATGTGAAAGCACACGTGTGAGTGTGTACAGGGGCGTTTGTGTGCTTGTGTTGGTGTTGGGGACCTGATGGGCGGGCGTGAGAGCAGGGTGTGTACTGGGTGAAGGGTGTTGAGTATCGGTTGTTTTGCGTTTTTGTTGAATGGGGTGTTGGCTGGTGGGGGCCCCCTCGTAGACTGGGGCTCCTGGGCTCTTTTGAAAATGCCAGGTTCTCAGCCCCAGTAGGGAGGGTTCCAGTAGCTGACTGGGGGCCATTCCAGGCAGCCCCCTGCTTGTCACGAGCTGGGAGCGGCTCTCTTTAGCTCTGGGGCCCCCAGTTCAGCTGTCCCCTTTCTCCATCCAGGGGGCCCCCCTGTCTGGATGCGGCCCATGCAGCCCCCCTCGGAGAGCAGGGCTGGAGGAAGGGGAGTAGGAAGGAGGAGGGTCTGGGGGTGGACCCTGCTGCTCCCGGCTCTGCGCCGTGGGGACTTTGAGTCATCTGAGCGCTAGGGGGCAATGTGTCTGTTCCAAAGAAACTGCAGGCCCTTGCAGGCCGAGCGCGCACACAGGCACACGCAGGGGCACCCACCCCGTGGAGGCACACACACCGGCACGTCCATGGGCACCGATGTCCACTTTCACACTCACAGAGAAAACAGACATGCTCGAGCAGAGACAGAGCCGCGGGTACAAACGCAGGCGTTACACACAAGCAGAGGCATAGGGTTGGGGGACAGACAGCACCTCTCCTGGAGACACTCACAGAGACACCCGGAGACCCGAGAAGGCCTGTACCCAGATACACGCAGGTGCCCTGCCGCGCTCGCCCAGTTGAAGACATGGACGCAGCCGCACGTCGCCCTCCCGCACATTACGGAAAGGTGACCCAGACACATCCTGGAGAGAAACCCAGCCAGGCCCCAAACACACCCTCCTTTCAGACGCTCACACACCTTGTAGACTGAACTCTTGGAAACAGCCCCAGAAAAATAGTCCCACACCCCCTCCCTGGAGCACACAGTTATTCCACAGGAAACCTGCCCAGGTGTTCAGGGGACCCCCACCCCTGTGTGAGGTCATGCCTTGGCCTAGGACACACCCCAATGGGGGGCTCCCCGGACTGCAGGTCTGTGGGCCATTCTTCCCACTGCCCTGGCCCACCCAGGTCTCCAGACAGGTCCGACTGCCACTATTTCCTCCAGACACGCACGGAGACATAATGCTCCTCACAGAGGGCCTCCTGAGACGCACAGCACCCGGCACCGATGGCTCTGGATGAGGTATGTGACCAGGTGTCAGGAGCTTTGCACGGGCCTTTGCCCAAACTGGGTCTTCCCCTTGGCCACCATCCCCTCTAGCCGTCCCCTTCCTGACCAGGAAGCTCAGGGTCTCACCTGCTCTGGCCTGGGGCCCTGGGTGGGTGGGTGGGTAGGGTCTCTGGAGGCCCACCCAGTACCTCTATTTCTTTGTGCCTAAATCAGCCAAGCCTCAGTCTTTTCCGGCTCCCACTTCCCTGTCACTTTGCTAAGTAATAATTTCCATGTCCGATTCCATTTCTTTCTAGTTCTGAAACCTCTAAGCTATCAGCAAGAGGATAGTTCACATGAAAACTAATTACACAAAATCAATATTTAATCACAGACCAACAACCTGATCCTGCAGAAAAATCCTTTTAAAACTCCACCGCCCTGTACAAATACTTCTTCTCGATGCTTATTTATGGACCCCATTTTTGGTGGGGGTCATTTTCATTTTTAATTTCAAAAAGAAAAAAAGATCTGGGTAGACATCCACCACAGGAAGATCCCAGGAAGGGCCCTAGATCTGAGCTGGCTTTGGCTCTCTGAGTTTCAAAGTTGCAAGTTTTTATTGCCTGTTTTCATGTTTATTCTTTTTGGGAAGGGTGTTATTTTCTCCCGGAGTCCCTCAAGAGACCCCGGTCGCTGTCCTCCCCTCACCCGAAGTTGAGCCGTGTCCCTGGCATTTTGGCTCTGGAACACCCAGAGTCTGCCTTCCCAGCAGTGACTCCAGGGAGCGATGAATCCGTGTGCACACAACGTGGTAACTTTTTAACTCCCGCCCGCGACGGTGGAGTGCTTAATCTGAGGTTTTTAAATAAAAAGGGCTCAGGGGTTGGTTTTATTATAACGTTTATTTCATTTCAGATTTCATGCGCAATTTAGCAAACGCTAGACAGACTTGGGTGATAAACACTTTCTTTTGTGGGGGGAAAGGCATTTTTATACACCATGCTTAATTTTATTTAGATTTAATAGCGATATCAGGGGCACTTCAAAGAAAGTTCTTTTTTTTTTTTTCCTCCCCTTCTCCTAAGAATGCTGGTCTGCTAGCGAAATCGCCTGGCGCTATTTTATGGCAAGGGAAATTACAGGCCTTCTCCCCCTTCCTCCCTGACACGCACTTTAGGGAGGAAAACACACACACACACACACACACACGCAGGCACACAGAATAAACACCTTCCCTACCCTCCATCCCCTCTAACTCCCAACTTCTAATTGCAAGATAGATTTCAGCCTCAGTGGGGATCAGGAAGATCTAAACATTTTAACTAAGATTATTGGGATAAATATTTCATAAAGAGCAGGGCAGATATTAAATTACTCTTATTGATTTTAGTATCACAACCCAATTCCGTTCTTTGGCCTCTTCAGTTTAATTGATCTCTTAAGGAGGCCAACCTCGCGCCCGCAGAGGGTCTGGGCCTTGGCCCGGGTGTCCGGGGTAGGATGCTCCAGCGGGTCGGTGCACCTTCTGCGCGCGGGTCTTCTTTCTGGCTCTGCGTTCATCCGAGGTGCACACCGCCCCCCCCCCCCCCCCCCCCGCTCCACACTCCCCCCACAAGTGGCCAAGCGGTTAAGGCTCCCCTGGGCGGAAGCCGGCGACCGAGAACGGGGAACCCCGGGCAGGGAACAATTGTGCGCGCCCTAGTGAGGAGTGAGCAAGCGCCCGGGTCTTTCGAGGAGAACCCTAACTTCGGGATCCCCCGTCTGCTTTCACCTCCAGGAAAATCCGAGGGCCGGCTAAC
Organism: Prionailurus bengalensis; assembly: GCF_016509475.1. Lineage (NCBI taxonomy): Eukaryota > Metazoa > Chordata > Mammalia > Carnivora > Felidae > Prionailurus > Prionailurus bengalensis. Next base: position 24,664,426 of record NC_057356.1, read on the forward strand.
TTGGGTGCCACTAGTAGGCAGACAGCGGTGGAGACCCGAGGGTTCGCCCCGGGGCTGAAGCGCAGCTGACTCTTAGCGACTTTCCGTGCTCAGTCCGAGAGCTTTGCTTGGCGACCCCATTGTCTAAGCGCCCCGCACCGCTTACCGCCCACCTCCCCGCCCCCTGCCCAACCCGCAGGTCTCGCTTCAGTTAGGGGTGGGGAGTTGGGAACTGTGTGAGTGGGCAGGGGGGCGAACAAAGCCAAGCTCCCGCCATTCTCCGCCGGCGCCCTCTCCGCCCCGATGCGCCAGGAGGCCAGGGCGCGCCCCCCAGCGCACTGGCGCAGGACCCCGAGGCAAAACCCGAGCAGGGTACTCCGGAGCCGGCGAAGTGCGGGTTCATGGCGGGGGCCTCAGCAGCCAGCAACCAGGACCACCTTAAGAGCGAGCCCCGCCCCGGGACCGGAGCTCGGGCTGCGCTGATTGGTGCAAATGTAATGGCTGAAATTGATTGCTGAAATGCAAAACTTGTTGCTGCTTCTCCCGGCGCTGGGCGAGAGGCAGACACCGAGAGGGGAGCCGAGACCCTCGGAACGCCCCACGCAGAGCCCCCCCGCCAGCCAGGAGAGGGGTGCACGGACCCCCCCAGGATTGCCCCCGCCCCCCCATTCTGGGCTCGTAGAGCGTAGCCGGAACGCCTCAGCCCGCTCGCCCAGCGTGGCCCCCCAACCCGCGTACACCCCCCTCCTCGGGTCCGAGGGGGACTCGCGAAGCACCTCGGAGCGGAGGCACGGAATCCGAGACTCGGAGCGACCCAACCTCTCGTCTCGCTGCCCGCCCGCGCCTGGAACCGGGCGCGGAGACCCCTTCGAACTCAGAGACCGAATAGAAGAGGACAGAAGCGGCAGGCGGCAGACGTGGCCGCGAAGCGGCGCGCCGGGGTGCAGAGCACCCGCCGCGGAGCAGGGGAAACCGCGCCTTCCCTCAAACCTCGGCTCGGACCCCGGGCGCCCGCCGCCTCCCCAGCCCCGCTTCGCCCTCGGCTCAGGGCCCGCACTCGTGATGCCGAGCCGAGCGTCCGGCCCTCCGACCCGCTGAAGAAACAGTAGCAGCTTGCTCGGGGCCGACGGAGACTGTGCGAGCGGATCGTCCTCGGCGGAGGCTTGGGCTGCGGAGCGCGGGGACTCCGGGGGGCGGGGGGGCGGGGAGGGACTGCTCTGTCCATGCCCCGGCGCCAGCCACGGCTTTGAAGGGTCTCCTTGCTCGGCCCCTTAGCAGCTCCGCCACGGACTCCAGGAGGCTTCGGGAGACGTCCTGGGGCTTCCCACCCGACCCCGATCGGACTTAAGAAGGTGATCGCTCCGCTCTCCCTTCCTCCTTCCCGCCTCCTTCCCCCCCACTTAACTTTTTGTCTCCACTCGCCCGCAGCTCCGTCCCCTCCGCGCAAACCCACCCGCGTCTGTGCCAACTGCCGGGGCATGGGCCCCCCAGCACGGCTCCTGGAGGCCTCGCGGCACTGCAAGATGTGAGAGGCCCGGGTCCGGCAGAGCCAGAGCTTCGGGAGAGGAGCTGATAGCCCCCAGCCTCCACACGCAAGCGAGGCGGCCGTGCGCACTGCGCCCCCGCGGTGCTGAGCGTCCCGGAGCGCCCAACCCTGGGCCGGAACGTTTAGCTGGCCGGAGGCGCGCCGCGGAGAGCAGGCTGTCATGCCCTATTGATCCCCCCGCCCCCCGCCAAGTATGTTTGGGCTGGACCAATTCGAGCCCCAGATCAACAGCAGGAACGCTGGCCAGGGCGAAAGGAACTTTAACGAGGCCGGACTAAGCATGAATGCCCACTTCAAGGCCCCGGCTTTCCACGCGGGGGGACCCCCTGGCCCCGTGGACCCTGCCATGAGCGCGCTGGGCGAGCCCCCGATCTTGAGCATGAACATGGAGCCTTACGGCTTCCACGCGCGTGGTCACTCGGAGTTGCACGCGGGGGGGCTGCAGGCACAGCCGGTGCACGGATTCTTTGGAGGCCAGCAGCCACACCACGGCCACCCGGGAGGCCACCACCCCCATCAACATCACCCCCACTTTGGGGGCAACTTCGGCGGTCCGGACCCAGGGGCCTCATGCCTGCACGGGGGTCGCCTACTTGGCTACGGGGGCGCCGCCGCCGGCCTGGGCAGCCAGCCGCCCTTCGCTGAGGGTTATGACCACATGGCGGAGAGCCAGGGGCCCGAGAGCTTCGGCCCGCAGAGACCCGGGAACCTCCCGGACTTCCACAGTTCGGGCGCCTCGGGCCATGCGGTGCCTGCCCCATGCTTGCCGCTGGACCAGAGCCCTAACCGAGCCGCCTCCTTTCACGGCCTGCCCGCCTCCAGCGGCTCCGATTCCCACAGTCTGGAGCCCCGAAGGGTGGCGAACCAAGGAGCCGTCGACTCGCTGGAATACAATTACCCTGGCGAGGCGCCCTCAGGACATTTCGACATGTTTTCGCCCTCCGATTCCGAAGGGCAGCTGCCTCATTATGCGGCGGGTCGCCAGGTTCCCGGGGGCTCCTTCCCCGGTGCCTCTGCCATGCCCAGAGCTGCAGGCATGGTGGGCTTGTCCAAAATGCACGCCCAGCAGCAGCAGCAGCAGCAACAGCAGCAGCAGCAGCAGCAGCAACAGCAGCAGCAGCAGCAGCAGCAACAGCAACAGCAGCAGCAGCAGCAGCAGCAGCACGGCGTGTTCTTCGAGAGATTCGGCGGGGCCCGCAAGATACCGGTGGGTTTGGAGCCGGGAGTAGGCTCCAGGCACCCGTTAATGCAGCCTCCCCAGCAGGCCCCGCCACCCCCTCAGCAGCAGCCCCCGCAGCAGCCGCAGCAGCCGCCGCCGCCGCCGCCGCAGCAGCCGCCGCCACCCGGGCTTCTGGTCCGACAAAATTCGTGCCCGCCGGCGCTCCCGCGGCCCCAGCAGGGCGAGGCGGGCACGCCCAGCGGCGGCCTGCAGGACGGGGGCCCCATGCTGCCCAGTCAGCACGCACAGTTCGAGTATCCCATCCACCGGCTGGAGAACCGGAGCATGCACCCTTATTCGGAGCCTGTGTTCAACATGCAGCACCCCCCTCCCCAGCAGGCGCCCAACCAGCGGCTGCAGCATTTCGACGCGCCCCCCTACATGAACGTGGCCAAGAGGCCGCGCTTTGACTTCCCGGGCAGCGCGGGAGTGGACCGCTGTGCTTCGTGGAACGGCAGCATGCCCAACGGCGCTTTGGACAACCACCTCTCGCCCTCCGCCTATTCGGGCCTCCCCGGCGAGTTCACGCCGCCCGTGCCCGACAGCTTTCCCTCAGGGCCACCCCTGCAGCATCCGGCCCCGGACCACCAGTCCCTGCAGCAGCAGCAACAGCAGCAGCAACAGCAGCAGCAGCAGCAGCAACAGCAGCAGCGCCAAAACGCGGCCCTCATGATTAAGCAGATGGCGTCGCGGAATCAGCAGCAGCGGCTGCGCCAGCCGAACCTGGCTCAGCTAGGCCACCCCGGGGACGTGGGCCAGGGCGGCCTGGTACACAGTGGCCCGGTGGGCGGCTTGGCCCAGCCGAACTTTGAGCGCGAAAGCGCGGGCGCGGGGCGCCTGGGCACTTTCGAGCAGCAGGCGCCTCACTTGGCGCAGGAGAGCGCGTGGTTCCCAGGTCCGCACCCGCCGCCGGGTGACCTGCTGCCCCGCAGGCTGGGCGGCTCTGGCCTGCCGGCTGACTGCGGCCCGCACGACCCCGGCCTGGCGCCGCCCCCTCCCCCCGGCGGCTCCGGAGTGCTGTTCCGTGGCCCTCTGCAGGAGCCGCTGAGGATGCCCGGAGAGGGCCACGTGCCCGCGCTGCCCTCCCCCGGCCTGCAGTTCGGGGGCAGCCTGGCCGGCCTGGGCCAACTGCAGTCGCCCGGGGCTGGGGTGGGACTGCCCAGCGCTCCCTCCGAGCGCAGGCCCCCGCCGCCGGATTTCACAGCACCGGCGCTCGGGGGCCAGCCTGGCTTCCCGTTCAGCGCGGCGAACCGGCAGGCCACGCCACACAGCGGCCCGGGCGTGAACTCGCCCCCGAGCGCGGGCGGGGGCGGGGGAGGCACGGGCGGCGGCAGCGGAGGGGGCGCCTACCCGCCGCAGCCCGATTTCCAGCCCAGCCAGCGCACCTCGGCCAGTAAGCTGGGCGCGCTGTCGCTGGGCTCCTTCAACAAGCCCAGCTCCAAGGACAACCTGTTCGGCCAGAGCTGCCTGGCCGCACTCTCCACCGCCTGCCAGAACATGATCGCCAGCCTCGGGGCCCCCAACCTCAACGTGACCTTCAACAAGAAGAACCCGCCCGAGGGCAAGAGGAAACTGAGCCAGAACGAGACCGACGGCGCGGCTGTGGCCGGCAACCCGGGCTCGGATTACTTCCCGGGGGGGACCACCCCTGGGGCCCCAGGGCCTGGAGGCCCGTCGGGGACTAGTAACAGTGGCTCCAAAGCCTCGGGGCCGCCCAACCCGCCCGCCCAGGGGGACGGCACGAGCCTCTCCCCAAACTACACCCTGGAATCAACATCCGGGAACGACGGCAAGCCGGTCCCCGGGGGCGGCGGCCGGGGACGGGGTCGAAGAAAAAGGGACAGTGGTCACGTGAGCCCCGGGACCTTCTTCGACAAGTACTCGGCCGCGCCAGACAGCGGGGGCGCGCCTGGGGTGAGCCCAGGGCAGCAGCAGGCGCCAGGCGCAGCCGTCGGGGGAAGCTCCACGAGCGAGGCTCGCGGGGCTCCTACGCCTCACGAGAAAGCGCTCACGTCGCCGTCGTGGGGGAAGGGGGCCGAGTTGCTCCTGGGGGACCAGTCGGACCTCATGGCTTCCCTGGACGGCGGGGCCAAGTCGGACGGGAGTTCCCCGCACGTGGGCGAGTTTGCCTCGGACGAGGTGAGCACGAGCTACGCCAACGAGGACGAGGTGTCGTCCAGCTCCGACAACCCCCCAGCCCTGGCCAAAGCGAGTAGGAGCCCCCTGGTGACAGGCTCGCCCAAACTCCCTCCCCGTGGGGTGGGCGCTGGGGAACACGGACCTAAGGCGCCCCCGCCCCCGCTCGGCCTGGGCATCATGTCTACCTCTACCTCCACCCCTGACAGCTACGGCGGGGGCGCGGGCCATCCCGGCACGCCGGGCCTGGAGCAGGTCCGGACCCCCACGAGCAGCAGCGGTGCGCCACCCCCCGACGAGATCCACCCCCTGGAGATCCTCCAGGCGCAGATCCAGCTACAGAGGCAGCAGTTCAGCATCTCCGAGGACCAGCCCCTGGGGCTCAAGGGTGGCAAGAAGGGGGAGTGCGCCGTTGGGTCCTCGGGCGCGCAGAATGGCGACAGCGAGCTGGGCAGCTGCTGTTCCGAGGCGGTCAAGAGCGCCATGAGCACCATCGACCTGGACTCCCTGATGGCAGAGCACAGCGCCACCTGGTACATGCCCGCTGACAAGGCCTTGGCGGACGGCGCGGACGACGACAAGACGCTGGCACCTTGGGAGAAGGCCAAACCCCAGAACCCCAACAGCAAAGAAGGTATATGCGCTTGTTCCCTCCTCGGCTCCCCCAGACCCGTCCCCACCCCCCACTGCAGGCCTCAGCCTCCGCCTTGAATGCTCCATCCAAGGGGACCATCCCTTGGGGCTGAGGAGGGCACAGGGCCCTCGTAGTGCCCAGCCCGGGGCTGGATACCCTTCCTTTGGGTACAGCAAGGGCTCTGTGGGCAGATCCCCCACTTGCCCCTCCCCCCAACCTCCAGGCGCTGCTGGGTAGATTCTAGGTACACACTCACATGGGGACTTAGATGGCAGCCCTTTGGGGATTATCTTGAAGTCCCTTCACCAACTTTTAGCTGAGCTGCTCGGTGGTGCTCAGACCACTAGGCAGGCCCCTTTCCTTTCACACCAAGACCCCTCCTCACCCTCCTCATTTGGGCCGCTTCTACTTTGTAGGAATTGCGTGCCTCTCCCCTGCCCTCCCCTCCTTCCTGGTAGGATACCTGGGAAGTTGTGTTAATACCTTCCCACCTTTTCCTAGTCACCCAGAGCCTCCAGCTTGAGGCTGTGTATGCCAGCATCTTTAGGGGGAAAAAAAAAAAGTTACCAGAGCTGGCGTCAGCAGCATCACTCAGAGGCAACGCCTAATTTGACATTTGTTCCTAATGAATAGCTGTTTTGTCTCTTCTTAACTATTAGAGTTGCATTAGAAACCTGGAGACCTGTCTGGTGGTGGGAGGCAGGCCCGCTTTCCCTGGGCATCTCCTTGACATTTGGTTGGGGGGGGGTTGCTGGGGCCGGGGTGGGGTCTGCTTGGCTCAGCCAGGGCATCATTTGTGTAGGGGGGATGTGGGTATATATTCTTAAGACACAAAGGACCCGCGTTTGTCAATATCTCTCCAGGCTTTGGTGACAGATGTCTGGTCCCAGCTCGTGTTTGCAATCTGAGCGCAGCCTCCCCACCAGGCCCGGGGTTGGAGGGGGGTGGGGTGGGGACTTTAAGGTGGGTGGGGTGGGGGTTAGTAAATGGACCCCCACTGCAGTTAAAGTACTAACAGTTTTGTTTTGTTTTGTTTTGTTTTGTTTTGAACCAAAAGAGGACCGGACTGCAGTAGATAACCATTTTGTTTTAATGAGGCCTTCCCCCCCCCCCCCCCCCCAGATAATTGCTTCTTAAAACTAGGTAACATCCTCATTCCCTCTCCCCCCATCCGCACTTTTTCTTTTAAGCCCCAGTTGCCTCTCCTGGGTTTCACCAGGCCCAATATTACTGTGGAGGCCGGGCCAGCCGCTGCCGATAGAACCCTCTGCCTTTAAAACCCGAGGCCCCAGATCCTTGCTCTCTCTTAGAGTTCTCTTCCTCGGTGTTGGTGTGCCTGGTCCTCCCGACCCTGGGTTTAAGGTGGCCGGCAGGTTTTAGGAGGGACAGGGGGAGGGGAAGCGCGTGCAGAGTTGGGTGGCTCGGGGAACTCGGGGCTTTCACCGCGCCGTCCCGGGGAGCTTTCCCGCTTAGGTTTTTCTAATTCATGAATGCGGCCTCGCGGCTTTTCTCTTTGTTCGCCTCCTGCCCAGCCCGGGACGCCGCTCTCTCATTTGAAGCTGGGTGTTTAGCATGCACAGCAGACGCCTAGGCTAGCATCAGCATTCTCCAGGCTTCTCCTAGGCAAGGCCATAAATTGGTTAGTTTGGGACCCTCCGCTTCTGCTCCCTGTTTCTTCCCCCCCTTCCTTTTTAAAATGGAGTTGGACACCGCACCCTGCATGCCCAGGGCCGCCTCCCCCCCCCCCCCACCCCGTCTCTTTTATTTTCTTGTACACAACATCTCGATCCTACCTCCCGATGGATGGATCGATAGCTGGTTAGCACAAATCCCAGCCCCTGTCACTTCTACCTGGCTGGGCCTGGCTGCCCCTCCCCCTCCCCGTCCTCCCCTCCCCCCTCTCCCAGTAATTAAGAACATATTGGCCAAAATAGGGGTGAGAAAAGTTTTTTAAAAACCCCTGATTCTGAGAATTAGTGAAGAAAAACCAGTAGCTGGTGGCCTTCGAGTCTTCTGAAGGGCCTCCAGTAGACTAGGAGAAGAGGAATTGAGTGGTTTTAAGATTTTGTTTTTTTAAGGTGTCACAGAGCCCTCTCTTCCCAGCCCAACTAATCTTCCTTTCCAGGAAAAAAAAAAAAAAAGATTGCGGGCTGTGCACGAAGAAATGTCACTAAAGATACGTTTTGTTTTGTTTGTTTCATTATCACAGTCAGAGGAGCGAAAATATTTTTTTGGAAACAGATGCTAGGCACTTTAGGGTTGATTTCCCCTGTAAGCTAACCGCAGCCCTCCCCTGCACGCGGAGGGGGACTTCCTTCAGGGACCGGGCTGCGGGGCTGGCCTCCTTAGCAGCATAGGCAGGGACAGCCACTTGACCTCCTTTGTTTTCCACTCTGTGATGTGGGAAGGACAGTTTCCTAGATAAAGCCCCGAATTGAGGTCACTCGCAGCTTCTGCAGCCTTGGGGCTGCTAGTTAAGGCTTTATAAGGTATCTGCATCTGATTCCTGCTCCCTTACTGGTAGTAAATAAGGATGATTAAACTTTTCATTATGATAACACCCTGTGGCTCCATCTGCACATGCTGTATAAATAGGTACACAGAGCCTTCAACAGGCCCCCGAGTCCCCTGGCTGGAAATCCGAGTGAAGTGTGCCACTTCAAAATAGAGTCGAAGAAGAATTTTTAAAGTAACACATTCTGCTTCCCCTTAAACACATGCCTGTGGGCCCGTCAGCCGTGAGGCAGGGTGTCCGGCAGCTTTGAATATACCTTCTGGAGGTTCCGGCCCCCGGCAAAGACCTTCCCTGCCACCCCCTCTCGGGCAAAGCCCGTTTTGGTAATGATATTTTATTTTGTCACGCCGTAAAACACGCCAGTACTAATGTGATTAAATATTAACACCGTTTCTGAAATTCTTCGCTCCGATGACAAAATGCTCGTCGGTATTTAACGAAATGATCTGTGCTGGGATTGGAGAGGACGAATAAGTCTTCAGAACTGCACAAGCCGTGGAGTCAGTGGGACGTGCCCAGATTGTCTTATGGGGTCTAGATGTCCTTCAGAGGGGAGGGAACCCAAGTGGCCAGTTGTAGTTCTGGCAAAGTCCAGGCCAGGATCACGTGTGATTAGGATTTTTTTTTTTCTACCAGGTAAGCGAGCTTCTCCAAATGACGCTTCTCCCGACTTCTTCACCCGCCAAACAACTTTTATAATAATGAAACTCTGCATCTCATCTTGAGGTTCTGTTTGCACAAAGTTGGGGTGGGGGAAGGGTGAGGTTGTGCAGAGGGGCTGGGGGGGAAGAGAAAAAAAGCCAGCTTGAGTTTGGGACCTATTCAGACATCTGTTATATCAGTGAGGATTACATGAATTTGAGACTAGTTTGCAACATCGTCTACCTATCCTTGTAATAGGTGTGTGGCTATTGGAGGAATTCCAAAACAGAGGAGGAGGAAAAAAAAAGCCCTGAGAGATTGCAGATAAAGGGAATTAAGTCTGAAAAAAGTACGTTCACCCCCTCCGGGCCCTGAAACGATTTTCAAAACTTGAGTTAACCGTATTCTGTGATAAGTTTATCCCTGCCAAACTTCCACTCCGTTGCTTGCTCTCTGTCCTGAAATCCGGAGTCGTCTCGAAACGTTCCTTCACACACACTGAAATAGGAGAGGGCTTCATGTATGCTTGTGCATGCAATCCTGCCCTTTTTGGAAGTATGATCTTTTTACAGTGATGCGGGAGAAATTTTTGGAATTTCACGCTTCTCTCAGCGTGCCGGTCGGACAGCAGTAAGCAGGGCTGAGAAATAGTAGGCAGGCAGGATGTGGACACTGAGTTTTCTTAGACATGGAGCAGGCTGGGGCGGGGGGAGGAGGGAGGTCCTAGGGCTGTTTCCTGAGTCGTTTCCCCCACTGCCCACAGCGTGGAGAGAATTTTCTAGGCTCACTCAGACTTGTTTGGGGAAGGCAAGGCTCCTTGCCTTCCCATTTCCCTGCGAAATCACCCAGCACGGGTTGCATGCCTTCATGTGACTTTTGCGCCTCCGGAAGATGTAACCCAAAACTTCGCAGGTGTTAATCAGGGGTAATGTAAACAGATAGGAGCCCCCTTTGTGCAGCTGACTTTCCAGCCAGCTTGCTCCCCGGCTAGTCCGGGACATTCTACTACTGTTCTTTGGTGCTTGTTTAATATTTCATGGCTGTAATAAACCTGTCTTCTCTGCCCGCCTCCCGACATAAAACCCCAACATAGCACACACATCTGCAATTATGCATTTCTACTAAATATTAATAAAGGACAAGGATTTTTTAAGGGTTTGAAGCTTATCGGTGTTGAACTTGCTGTGGTTTCCACCGCTGGGTTTTTCTGGCTGTTTTGATTTTAAATAGCCACTGCCTTCCGATCTATATCAGAGACCTCTGTTTTGTTTCCATGTGTGTATCTCTACCTGTGAGTATATAAATGTATACGGTTTTTGTAGATTGAAGGGTTTTCCTCAAGGATAGCTTTCTTTAATATAAATTCATTTAGATTTCTTGTGAGGCCCTTCAGACCGGAAGTAAGGGACTGTTGAAATGTACTTCTATTTTATTGAAGTTTCTAGGAAGGGAGCGAGGGCTGGTTAATCTAATATCTCTTTCTAGCAATGAAATTCTATGATTCCTGATACGATTTTGTTTGCCTGACAGAGGTATTTAAATTTCCACACAGAGTCTTAATAGGCCCTGAAAATCTTAATAGGTCCTGAAAAATAGATCCTGCCCTTGCCAAGAAGTTACTTGATACTCTCTGCTGATATAAAATATACATCTTTAATAAACAGTCCGGGAGGACCAGGTGAAATTAGAGGAGGGGAAATTCTTCCTACTCTGGCAGGACAAACTTGAGTATGTCCTTGGGATTTTTCACAGGCTCTCCTGAACCCACTCCACGCTGGAAGATTTAGCAAAATCACCTTTTTCTCCGCTTGGCCGACAATCACATGGGGTCGTGTTCTTTGCCCCAGGAGTGATCTGCTTTGCCAAAGGCATTCAGGAGATAAAGACTCCTAGTAAGGAACACTGTATTTACCTCTGTTTGGTTAATTTTAGAGAATAAAAAGCTATAGCTTTTATGTCACAGGATCAGATGTCCGGGGACGGGGAGTGTGCGGGGGGCCAGTAGGCCTCCCAGCAAATTGCAGCATAAACCCCCAAACCTTCTGATGTCAGAGGGGACCTGGGTCTGTCCGGCGGGGATGAAGGGAGGGCAGGCCCTGTAACCAGTGGGGGTACCTCTGTCCTTCCGTCTCTGTCCCCCTGTTTGTTCCAGCCAAATATGCAGTCTGGAGGGTCTGGAATAACCGGCTTCATCATTTTGACTCAAGTCGGGATTGTGACTTGCCGAGCGGTGTGTTTGTTTTAGGACGGTGTCTATTTTTAGGCCCGACTTGGGTGGACAGATTTGAGTGTGGGTTTTGATTGCTGGTGGCGGAGATGTTGGCATATACATGAGTGCGTGATTGAGAAGAGAGACATTTGGTGGAAAATTTTCAAGTTTCCTCACCTTCTCGGACACACGGAAGCCGAAGGAAGTGGTCTGGGGGCCGGCTCGAAAGAGCGTGGCGAGGTGGGTGTCGGGTCTGGGCCTGCCTGTGGCCCATGAGAGGAAAGCAAGGCCCCGTGCAATTCAACATGTAAAGGAGCCCCCCCGCCCTTCCTTCCCCCACGCGCCCCCCACCCCAGCACACGCACATATACATATGCATGGCCAAGTGTATCTCCATCAAATCATCCAGCCACTCCAATTTTCCCTTAATCTGCTTTCCCAAGGCAAGTGGACAAAGTTGCTAAACCTTCAGTCTCAATGGTGTCAGCTGACAGGTTCTGATTCTGTAAAGGACTGAATGAGCACAAGTCCTAAAAATAGACGGAGGATTTTGAAGATCCTAATTATGAAATCTCGGCCTCCCAGGCCTCCTGGGCTGTGGGTGACTTTGATCTGGAGTATTTCGGTAGCAGACGCACATCGCCCCTTGCTGGGTTGTGTGCGTGAGTGTGTGTGTGTGGAGGTGTCTGTCTGGCTGCGTTCAGCTAGCCCCACTCTCCAGCCGGGAGACGAATCTTTGAATCAGTGCCCACCACCCACCCCCCTCCCCCTCCCAGTTGTGGGAAGCGGACGCTGCTTCTCATTTATGGAAATTCCTCTCCTTTATTGTAATCTTTTGGTACCAACGTGGAGGAGACGACGCTGGGCTTTCGAATTAGTCACGGCCTTGCCTTCGGGGACCCTCTGTGTCTCGATGCACGACGGCTCAGCTGACTGTCCCCAACTCCACGCCACGCGGGCCCTGAGGAACTGCAGGGGACCCAAAGGAAGAGATGATTTGGGGACCCCGGCACATTGTGCCCGATTGGGTTGCCCAGCGAGGAGGTGGCCCTGATCGTGTTCTGCCGCCTTGCCACGGCGTGACAGCAGGCGGGGACACACGGCCCCAGCAGGGCAACCGGTTACCTCAGGGTGTGAGTGAGGAGGGACGGTTGAGGGACGGCATTCTCACGGGGTACAATCCTTACAGGACGCCGAGGCCCGCTTTGTCTGCTGGCCTGCATTTTAATCAGCGGCCTCCAAGGTTTGGGAAGCAGATGAAGGGTCTGCTCCCAACATGGTGTTTGCCGAGAAAGGACACAGGAGAGGAAGCAGGGAAGGAACTGCTACGGGTCCCCCCTCCCCCGTACCTTGAAATCTGAGGGGCTCTTTCAGGTTCTTGATGGCTTTGAGCTTTGGTCCGACGAGGCCACATTGGACTGGCAGCCCGCCCCCCGCCCCCGGCTCCCGTACCTACTGAGTGGCGGTCCGTCCTAGCTATGGCGTCCCAAATTCTCATTCTCCCTCTTGGCTGAGAAAACAGGTAGGTTTTCATAATCACCGCTTCTTTGCAAAGCTGGATCCGAGGGAGAACTTTATAGCGATCATGTGCGTAATCCTTTCACGATTTATCCATCATCGTACGGACCCAAATGCCCTTTTAAACATAAAAGCAATTGAGTTTAACAGTTTGGAGGTCTGAGTGTATTCGCAGTAACCGATTGGCTCTCTCTGAAGGCGCATCTGACGTGGAATAGATTTGTCCCCCAAAAGGGGAAGACCCTCAATGAACACCCTAACACAGGCTCCCCTTGTGACCAAGCAGGTTGGTGGTGTTCTGCTCTTTAAAGCTCAGCGGTCCAGAGACCTCAGCCTAATGGCTGGTGGGATCCACTGGCCGACCCTGAAGCCTCGGTCTCTGTCTCCTTTCCCACCTTCTCCCTCTCTGTGCAAGATTCTTGGGCTCCTCGTGAAATGTTTGGCCCTGGGATCCCCAACCTTTCAGCGGCCCCTGGCTTTCGGGGTTGCAGGCTGACTTATCTGTGCCAGTGTTTGGTTTTGTCTTAGGAAATGTGTGAGAGAGTGGTTCAGGGAGACAGGGAGACCCTTTGGCAGAGACCTATTTGGGGCCCATTGCTGTGGACTTCTTTGGGAAGTCGAGTGCTTTAAAGACCGCCCCCCTCCTCCTCACCGCCACTGCCCCGGGAGGGAGGGAACCAGGTCTTGCTTTCATCCTGCATGTCTCAAAAAAAACCAAAAAACAAAAACCAAAAAAACCCCAAAACGATCTCCACAGTTAGTCAGAAATAGACGGCGATTGTCAGACTTTGGAGGAAGCGTGGACTAACTTTGGTCCTGAGGCACTCAGTGGCCCCTGTCTCCCCCATTTCCCCCTGCCGGCAGCCGGTCTGGTGAGAACCGAGTGGCTTGTAGATTGTAGATCGATTCTGAGGATTTAAAATTAGGTTTCCCTTTTTCTCGCTGGTAATAATTTAACAAGTGTCGGGGCACCAAGATTTAATTTGATCATAAAGGTTGGGTCCAGAGGGTCTCTGGGCCAACACGGGCTCGGGCCTTTCTGACGCAGCTGGCTTTGCATGGCATGCCCCGGAGTTGAGCGAGGGCCCCAGTGTGGTGTCCCTGCTTGTATTTGGGAGCTCCTGGAACGTGAGGTGACAGTTAATGAGTGAACCCCTCCACACACACTTGCCCACACATGCGCACGGGCACACACACACACACACACACACACACGCACACACATATCCATTGCTCCCTGTGCTTCCAGTCATCCAGGGCAGGGTAGGGTGTCAAAAAGATATGACCCTTTTCAGTTACCGTGGAGCAGTGTTTTCAAACGCCCTTGGATCTTGGAACACAAGCATTGTCGAATGATTGGCAACGACCACCAGGAGTAAAATACTTCTGAGGGACCATCTTACGATCAGAGAGGGGGCGGGGAGTCCGAAGAAAACATAGCCTGCTGTGAAATCTCCTAAGCTCAGCCTTCCTGCGAAAGCGAGGGTTGGTTGGGAACTCACAGAGAAGTAAGTGGGTGCTGCCCTGTCTGCGTGGGCTGTCGGAAGAGTCCTTTTGCAAATGTTAGGACCCGAGAGGCCTGATATGTATATCCTTGCTCTCTTTGCCTAGGAGTTGGAAGGCGAGAGAAAAACATCCCTCAGTGGGAAGCCTGGATGGAGGTTGGGGTGCGGTTGATTTTCTCAGAGAGGGTAGTTAGATGGGTGGGTGGAGCAGGGAGAGGTGGGTCCGTACGAGTCGAAATGTTATTTACCGATACTTGGGATTCAGGAGTGCAGAATAATTTCTCAGTGTGGAAGTCATTCCCAGAACACTTCCTGGGTGAGTCTGGGGGTGACTGAATTGCTCGGGGGCTGTCGTTGGCCATCACGAAAGCACACAAAGTTCTTGGTTTGAGCCTCCACATGGACCCAGATTTTGGGGGAGAATCTAGATGTGGAGGGATCCGGCACGGGACTGGTGGCCGAAATGGTGGGTCTCTTAGCAATCAGAGCCCGGTTTTGGTTAGGAAGTGGCTGAGGCAGGCGCATGGGGGTGGGGGGCAGAGGACGAAGACCCAGACGGACACTGGGTGGGTCAAGCCCTTGTAAAGTGCCTGTGGCCACCTTCTGCAGAGGAGTTGACCCCATGTGGCCCCCTACAGATGCACGGAGTTTCGCAGAGGGGCCTGGACCTTTCCATTAAAGAGGGACGATGGGGGTGGGGAAAAAGGAGTGACCTTTCCCCTGGTGACCCCATAAGGTGACCACTGAGGCTTTCTTCCCAGCACCCAGCCCCTTTGGGGATAACCTTGCCTTTCACAGACCTTGCAGGCAGGCCCCAACTGCCTGGAAACGCAGGCAGCGCCCTCCTACACAATGTATATTTTTTTCCTTTTTCTGAATGGTAGGCAAAAAGGGAAGGCAAGTCAGTTGAATTCAGCAGGAGGAAGATTTCCCTGACTCCAGATAAGCCAAGTGGGGAAAGGAGCCGCAGAGATTCGGGTCTCCTTTTTCTGCCTCTTCCGGAGGGAGACCCACGGTCCAGCCATCAGCAGCCTTTAATGCTTTTGTAGCAAGGCCTAATTGGCTCAAAACAAATTGACCATTTTCGTCCCCTGCAATGTAACTTTTGGTGGTTGTTTAGTATTTGAGGGAACGGAGGCTGTAGACCAAAATTTGGCTTTTTTAAACACGAGCAATTTCACGATCCTTATGCCGTGACTATTTCTAAATTGTCTGGGCATAAAGCTTTGGATGCCTTTTGCCGGTTTCTGCTTGTGCACATGCACACACACACACACACACAGGCCTGAGAAGTCTTAATAAGAAATGAACAAATAAATGGTTTTTTTCCCCCCAAGAAGAAGCTCATACAAAGTTTTGGCTCCTTTCAGTTTTAAGTAGAGGCTTACTGATCTCCGTGTGGTCAATTTTTGCCGAATTTGTAATCCTGTCAGGCCTCTGGGAGAGGCATGATTAATTTACTTGTACATTTCACTATTTTGGGTCGGTTTAGTTAATAAGCATTTATTTTGTGCTCAGTGTGGAAAGCATTTTGCTGGGATTATAATTGTGGGTGCATGTGCGTGGGGGCCCCGCTCCCCAAGACGGAGCAGAGAACCCCGGTTACAATTCCCACCACCTCCCCAGGATAGGAAGAGAGGGCGAGTGGCCCGTTCAGCCATCACTTGTGAGGTGGTGGGGAGCGGAGGGAGAAAAAGCCCAGTTGTCCAGCAAACCCAGCCTCCTGGAGCCTTGGAGACACGGGTTTCCTCCTGGTGCCTTGGTCCCTGGAAAGTTTTCGAGCATTACTTCTGTTAATTGCCTGGGAGCTGAGTCCTGCCATGGAGAAGACTGACGAATCGTAAACCTTTTTGGAGCGCCCTCCATGCTGCTTCCTTGACAAATGGAGCTGCTGGGGGTGTGCGCGCGCGTAACTTTTGGAGAAATGCATGGCTTGACTTCCAAAGAAGGAAGAAAAAGTATGCATGAGTCTCAAAAGCTGGGACAAGGCAAAACAGAGCCAAACAGCCCTCAGCTTTGGCCTTTCTGATCACTTGAGTCTCAGAAGGGGAGCGTGTGTCCTCTTGATGGTGAGGGCTCTTCGGCAGGGCGGCTCGGGGTACCCCCCTCTTCCTCCCTGGGCTCCCCACAGCCTTCCCGGCTCTCTGCTTCCAGATGATGGGTTAAAATTCCACTTCCCTTGTTATTTGTTTTTTAAAAGACGGGTTTCGGCCATCACAGTTTTAGAGCGAATGATTTCCTGCCCCCCCCCCCTCCACCGCGGCCAAGACCCCATTTGCTTAATTCCTTGTACATCGGTTTCCACCGAGGGCCTTGCCTTTGCGGAACGAGGGCAGGACAGGAGTATTTTCGGCGTGGAGCCAGCCCGAAATGAACCTGAGTCACCGAGGAAACAGGCATTTGGAGAGATGAGGATACAATTTCTTTTTTTATGTGGGCCCGTTAAAGTCTAATGGACATTGTGCCTGGCCTTAAATTTGGAGAGGGTCTTTATCTAACCCTTAAAACTGGAATCGTTTCCTGTAATTACGACACCCCAGGCTAGACCACTAAATCTTCCAGAAGCTCATCTGGAAGATGGTGGTGGGAGGGGGTGGGAGGGATGGAGGGGCACACCTGTTACCTGTATCAGCTATAATTATGCCATTTCTGGACTCCTGCTTTGAAAGGAAGAATTTATGGACCCAGCAAAGCCGGAAGAGAGCGGCCCGAGGCGTTCTGGCTCCTGGCAGTGAAATCACAGCCACCGCCCCGCCACCCCCCAGCTCCGTGCCCATCACAGTCCCTACATCTCTTTAATGAATTAATTTAGCTCCCCGACATTTGGTATTAAGTAAGTAGCTATTTTGGGAATCCAAGAGAGAAAGAACTGGAAGACTTTTTTTTTTTTAACTGTTTGGAAAAAAGAAAAAGTATTGCATTTTGAAGTTGGGGACGCCTGAACATCCAGGCACGCTGGTGTGGAGGAGGACACGTTTGGTGGGACGTGGCAGGACATGGCAAAGAGGACTGGCCCCGTCCCTGCTCTGTTTTGCTTTCCTACGCAGGGTTTTTTTCCGTTGTTAAGAACGAAGGAGGCCACAACCCCCGAACTCCATGCATTTTGTTTGGAAGCATTGTTTAGATTACTCTCGCTTTTCAAATTGAGAGGAACTTAGTTTAATGGGAAAATAGCAGTATTACTCTCTTGGCGTGTTTGCTTTAGCGTTTAAAAATAGTTTGTTTTCATATCCTGAATTTCATCCTTTCCTTGTTTGTTCGTCTGATGGAAACCCGTGAGAGTGTGTGTGTGTGTGTGTGCGTGCGCGCGTGTGTGCACGCGTGTGTGTGTGTGTGCGTGTGTGTGCCTGACACCAGCACACACATCTCTACACACGCAGCCACGCAAATGGTTGCAATCGTGCAGCCAAAGACCCGTTGTGATTTTACAGCTGCCTAAAGGGACCCGGAGCATTTGCTTTTAACTTAAACCATCTTGTCCCCTCTCTCCCCCACCGGTACCCCACTCCTAACCACCGCCCCCCGCCCTCAGTCTCCCTCAGCAATATTTATTTCTTCCTTAAAAAGGGACTGCCAGGCCTGTTTGCTAAGGTCCCTGTTGGAATAGATTTTCAGGGGTTATGTATTAAATGTGTTTGAGGGTGATTTCAGCCCTCAGCCTGGTTGTCCCAGTACTAATGGTAGCAGGGACCTATTAGAGAGAGGCAAAGAATATTGTAAATGGCTTATGCAGAAAAACCATTTAGATAAAAATGCAATTTTCCCTTCTGCATAGAGTGCGAAGAATTAATAGCACATTCTTTCTAAATGGGTATTTTTATATTATATTTTCCTCCTAATGAAATTCTTTTCCCAAACAGGGGTATGTTTCATTTTAAACTTTAGAGTAAAATTGATCTGTTTTTAAGCCTGCAAAAAAAAACTGGTGTCCCGGATTTCAGGAGGCCCCTTCCCTGCTCCCCCTGCACCCAGGATTTTTTGAAGTTAGGTCATGCAGGAGGATGGAGAGAAACGGTGGTTCTGTCACAGGGAGAAGGGCTGGGTTTGCTCACATTCTTTTTTTTCCTTCCTTCTTCCTGGGGTGGGTTTTGGGGGGCGGTGTTTGGTGGTTTCCACAAGTAGGGAAACTGGTCTTGAAATTCGAGCTGTTCGTACGGGGCACCCCTCGCCCCCTTACTCCCCTCCCCCCTCCCTCCCTCCCCTGGGGAAGTTCCCCAGCATCCTGTCTCCCTGACTCGCAGGTGCCCACTCTCTGCTCCCCAGTATGTGGGGGCTGTGCGAGAGGATGCTCTTAGCCCCCGAGCACACGCTGAGGAGGGATCCCGTGGGCCAGCTCTCTGCCAGGGCCTGTGTGGCCATTTTGGGGGTGGAGTGAAAATTCAGACCTTCTTAGAAGGCCTGCTTCATGCATTCCAGCAGAAGCTTGCGGCGGCCTCGTTGCGGAAAGTCTTTGAGAGCTTATGGTTCTGGCTGCCATCGGCTGGTGTCTGGTGACCCAGTTTTTCCTGCCCGGGTGTGCATGTGTGGAGATACTGTGTGGACTTGTGTTGGCAACTTAGACGTGCGGTGTCGCGATAGGTGAACATCTTAAAACACGCGCTTGTAGTTTTCGCTATTGAAACAGCGCTGAGGGGGCGCCTGGGTGGCTCGGTCGGTTGAGCATCCGACACTCGATTTCGGCTCACGGTTCCATGGGTTCGAGCCCCGCATCGTGCCCTGCGCTGACAGTGCGGAGCCTGCATGGGGTTCTCTCTCTCCCTCTCTCTCTCTGCCTCTCCCTGGCTCTCTGTCTCTCTCTCTCAAAATAAATAAGCTTAACAAAATAATAAAAAAAGAAACAGCGCTAAGGGAAACATTGAGGTAAGATTTTAGACTGGGGAAAGGACTTCTTCCAGTTTTGGGCCCCTTCTCCCAGCCTTTGCCAGCTGAGATACCCAAGGCCCAGAGAGGGCAAGCAACCTGGCCATGGTCACACAGTACAGCTGCAGAATAAGGATTGGACTACAGCTAACCCTTGGCCTTGGCCTTGCCTTACTAGCTCTTGACCTCCTGATTTTGCCTGGCTAGGCCTTGTGTCGACTAGGGCTGGGGACCTCTGAAACCGGAAGTCTCTAGAACTTCTGTAGACAGCACTGTGACACATATTCCCGATGACAGCGACACTTCCTCCCTTTCCTCTTACGGAGGTAGGTGTTGTTTAGGAGACAATTCCTGACCTTGGGGAAGCCGCAGTAGCACTGGATCCCGCCAGACGAGCGGTCTAGGTCTCGGGTCTGGTGCTTTGACTCTTCTGAGCTGTGTGACCGTAGCCACCTTTTAGTGCTTTTAGCTTGGTTTCCTCCGAACATTGAGCAAAGCGAAAAAAGTAGTCCCTACCTCCTAGAAGTGTTGTGCGAGCTAAATCAGACGATTTTAGCTGAATAAGGCTAAATAGGGTGATCATAATGATGTGGTTAAGCACACAGGCTCTGGAGCCCGACTCCCTGGGTTCAAACTCCAGCAGCTCCCATTTCCTGGCTGTGTGACCTTGGTAGGCTGCTTAACCTCTCTGTGCCTCCGTTTCCTAATGGGCGAAAGGGGACATCAATCATTCCTATCTCACGGGGCTGGGAGATTCGGCGAGTTAATATATACACGAGCAGATACTCAGAAGACTGCCTGTCACAAAGGAGGCACTGTGCCAGCACACAGCTTTTATTGACCGCCTACTGTATGCCAGATGTTTCATATGCACGACGCTTGGATGTCCAGCTTGGTGTTGCCGCTGTCGTTTTTGTCCCATCTTGGGGATGAGACGACGAGTCACAGAGAGGCCGTGTGTGTGACTTGCCCTCTGCTATCAAGTGGTGCAGGCTGGAGGGCACCCAGCCCCGGCTGTGCATCTGGTGCTTAGCACGGGGCCGGCCCCTGGGGACGTGCTGAGTAAATGTTGCAGGGTCCTCGGGCACGGCTGGACTGGGACTCCCTGCTCCCCCAGCGACGATCTCGGGCCTCGTTGCCGGACCCTCTCCTTGTGTGGGGCGGTCAGACCCCCGTGGACCGCGGTGGGCTGGTCCCCGCCTGGTGCGGTCAGCCGCGGTCAGGCACGGGCTGCTGGCGGTAGGAGAGCAGCGCTGTGGTATTTTTCTTCCTCCTGACGGCTCTCCCCGGGCGCCGAAGGAACAGTTCCCTGATATGCGTGAGTAATGGTCAGCCTTCTCATTGAAGGAATTCATGAGATGAGCCGGTCCCCGGCCTCCGAGCACTTTGCCAGGAGCCTGCGCCAGCCATAAACAATTTGAGAGCTGGCGATAAAATATTAAACCCTTGTGTCTGGCATCTCAGGTGGGGACTCGGGAGCCTGGCAGACTTGGGCTGAATAGAGAGAGAGAGAGAGAGCGAGCACGTTGGAGAGTGCGGGAACAGCCCTGCCCCAGAGCGAGGGTGCGAGAGCTGGCTGTCGATGCCTGAGTTCGAATCCCAGACCCGCTGCTGGTGCGCGGTGTGACCTCGGGCAGGCGGTTTGCCTCTGTGAGCCTCAGTTTCCTCACCTGGCACACGTGTGTAATCCCTTTGCCCCTCTGTTAAGATGGTTGCAGTGGGGGTCAATGAGCCCTGTGCCCTGCGGGGACGGTGAGCAGCGGGGTGGGGGGGTACGTTGGTGAGAGCAAAGGCTTTGGAATCAACTAGAGGGGAGTCACTCTCTGTTCCCACATTGGTCAGGTCATGGCGCCTCCCCCAGCCTCAGTGGCCTCGGCTATATGCTGGGGAGAGGAAGACACCTCCCTCAGGAGTCTGACCGTGCTCCTCACCTGGGGATGATGTGACACCCTCTCCCCTACCCCCCATTGCTTGGCAATGTCTGGAGATGTTTCTGGTTGTCACAACTGCAGAGAGGGAAGCCGTTGCTGGCATTTAGTGGGTAGAAGTCGGGGCTGTTGCTAAATATCCTACGATGCGCAGGTCCCTGCCCCAGTCCTCTCCGGAGAAGAATTACCAAGCCCCAAATGTCAAATGTGCCGGTGCGGAGAAACCCTGAACCATGCTGAGTGAGGGATTGGGAGGGTGGAGGGCTGGGGTTCAAAATAATCAACCCATGATAGCCAGGTCTGGATTCCTTTTTTTTTTTTTTTTTAATGTTTATTTATTTATTTTGAGAGAGAGAGAGCAGGGGAGGGGCAGAGAGAGAGAGAGAGGAGAGGATCCCAATCAGGCTCCGTGCGGTCAGCACAGAGCTGGACGCGGGGCTTGACCTCACAAACTGTGAGATCATGACCTGAGCCGAAGTCAGGAGTCAGAGGCTTTACCGACTGGGCCACCCAGGCGCCCCTGGCCTAGTCTGAATTCAAAAGCGCCTGGCATGTGTATTTATTCAACACACGTGAATGAAACACTTAGCCCGTGGTAACACTGTCCTAGGTGCTGGGATGCAGCCAGGGGCCAGGCGGACCAAAGCCTCTGCCCTCACAGAGTTTATATTCTAGGAGAGTGGACAGATGGACGGACACACAGCGAAACACACAGAATGATACAGCGGGCAGGACCGGGTATGGAGACTTAAGAGAAGGGGGCGTGCACGAGAGTTTCTAGGCTGGGCCACCAGGGATGCCTCTGTGGGGTGGTGACAGGTAAGGGAGACGCTTGAATAATGAGAAGGGACCCGCCAGTGTTGTGCTGGTAACTGCCCAACACCCGGCTCTCTGGGGGAGGAGGGAGGAAGTTCTGCTCAGTAGCGTTCGCCGATTCCCTAGGCGGAAATACTCCCAACCGTGGCCGACTTCAGCCCTCGGCCGGCGTGCAGAATCCCTGAATATTGAACAGTTTCCACATCCTGGAGCGAGCCCCATCAGGGTGTGCACGAATGAGCTTCCAGCTGGGGGCACGGCAAGTGTGGGGGCCGGGCCTGAGGCAGGACCGAGCGGGCAGTGTCCGGGGGCAGGGGAGGGGCTGGTGAGCGGGGAGAGATGGTCCAGGCAGGCAGGGGCTGGGCCACTCTGGGCTTATCATCACGATCAGCTCAGGAGTGTGGATGACGGGGAGCCTGGGGAGGGCGTTGGGCGCCGGAGGGATGGGATCTGATGGCACATTGTAGATGTGCGATTAACAGGGGTTGCATCTGAGCCCAGAGTCTCTGAGACAATGTCGGGTTCCCTTCTCTTTCTTCACGCCCGGCCCCTTCTGAGGAGGCAGAAACTCTCTTCCCCTGGTTTGGCAGCACTGGGGCCACAGGTTAGGGCAGAGGGGGCATGTTCCCCCTCCCTCCCCGCCCCCCCCCCCAGGACAAGGCACTCAAAGCCCAAGGGGAGTGCTCAGCCTGCCACAGGTGGGGGGCGTGGGGGATGTCCGTCCGCTCCCTGATCTGGGCAGGCCACGATTTATGTCCCGGCCCAGGGAGACTCTGTTTCCTTCTCTTCCCAGGCATTGTTGTCCATGCCTGACAGAGGTCACCCGGACAGGAAAGGCACGGGCCCTGCCGAGGCCGGCCCGAGGAGGCGCAGAGGGCTGAGCCTCTGGGTGACCCGGGCCTGGCGTCCACCTTCTGGAAGCTTTTCTTTTGCTTTCCTCCCTGACTCTCTGAGCTGCAAAGCAATTGTAACAGGCCACAGTCACCGGGCACCAATCATACCAAGCCCCATTTTATAGATGAGGAAACTGAGGCTCAGAGAGGCAGAGTGACCTGCGCAAGGTCACCTGGCTGGGAGTGGGGGCAGAGTGCAGGTTCACCCCTGGGCCCATCTGACTTGGGATCCCATGCTCAGGACCGCTAAGGACAAGACAGGAAGCTGATTTCTTACCAACAGATGCTCGAAATAGAACGGGCTCCTGGTCTCGCCCTCTTCTGGCAAATATCAGCCACACCATTGACTATTGAGATCTTCACCGTTGGTTCCCCGCAAGGTCGAAGGGGCAGTGACCTGGGGGCGGGCAGGTGACTTGGTGTGACTGGGGCAAGGCCGTGCAACCTGGCTGAGCCTCAGTCTGCCTGTCTGTCAAATGGGTCAATACTGGTATCTTCTGGGACCCCATAGGCAGGGACTATCTGCCCGTGTATCTGTCACCTACTTTCTCTGTGCCCTGCACCATGCCAGAACCATAGCTGTGAACAAAGCAGGCACCATGCCTGTTGGGGGAGGGAATTACCCAGGAAACACAGGTAAAAAGAACAATCGTTAATGTTCTCTAGGAAACTGGCCAGTGTAAGGAAAGAGGGTCTGGGGTGGGCCTGCTGGGGTGCCCAGGATGGCTGGGCAACTGCGACGTATGTATCGAGACCAGAATGAACATCAGGTGGTAGCTCTCCCAGCCGCTTGGTGGCCAGTAGGTGCCCAGTGACTGAATGAACAAAGGCCAGGGCTCTGTCAGATGCAGGGGTGCCTCCTGCCTGGTCCCAGGGCTGGGGGCTGAGTGCCACCCCAACAGCCCTGAGACCTGGGAGGGCTGTGAGGGTTTTCCTCCGGAGGGACTGGGGTGAGTAGGGAAGGGAGGGCGCCCTGGACACTGGAATTCTTCATCCCCACCCCGCTGGCCCCGTCACCATCCCCGACACTGGTCCTCACCAGCCCCTCCTTCCCATGGGTCGTGCTTGCCTGAGACCCAGGGGCCCGGGACACAGCCCCCGTCCCACCTGAGGCTCGTTACCGATGCCAGCGCCCCCCCCTGACCTGGGTGGGCCATCACAGGGTGCCCAAATCTCTTCCATTAGTCCCCTGACTGCTGGCCTTCAGTGCTGGCTTTTACGCCCCAGAGATCAGAGAGGAGGACAGCACACGAAGTCTGGGCCAGCACTGCCTCCCTCTGGACCCGTCCCTTCACCGCCCTGGGCCTCCGTGTCCTCATCTGTTTTTTTGGGTTAAACAGGGTCTTAGTGAGGATTACAGGAGTTAATGAATTTACCCAGCATTTGGCACATCCTAGAGGTCACTAAATTCTGACATAAAGACGGGCCTTGCACCCCCCCCCCCCCCGCAGGAGGAATCGGGAGCCTTCAAGGGGAAAGGGCAACGTGCTGCAGAAAGTAGGTGGGGGGGGGTGTCCCTTTACCAGGCGACTCAGTTTCCAGCAGGCAGAGAGCAGTTTGCAGGGTCTGGGAAGGTGATCCTAGGTGCCGTGGCGGGTGGAGATGGTGGCCGCTGTGTTGGGCAAGGATTCCCCAGACGGCTGGGGGTTTTAGAACACAAGGCAGTGAGAAAACGGATCCGTGATAGGAATCGTGCACTTTCCCGGAGCCCCTTGGAGTTTGCAAGTACCCTGGTCCCGCACACCCACTTCATAGGTTCCCTGTTAGTGCAGGGCTTAGAAAACCAGTCCCTTGCTAACCTTAGAAACTTTTCTAGCAATTACGGCAGCAACGCTAACAAAGAATGTAAAGAGTATTAATCACATTTTGACTCTAGGCGGACAGTGACGTGTTTCCATGGGCTGTTAGGAGACATACCATGAATAGCCCTTACAGACCATGCCTGGCCGCCAGGAACCTGCTACGTTGTCGTCGGCCTGGGTCACCGACTAGGGACAGAAAAACCGTGTAAACCTGGAGGACTTTTCATCTTGCTGGGGTTTCCTCTCCACGTGACGCTGAGCAAGCTCGTCTGCTGGAGTTTTCGGCCTCAAGCATTAATTTACGGTTCAATCAAACAAAAGTGGGGTGGAGAAGAGTGTGGATAGGAAGTAAACTCCTATCTGCCCAGGGTGGGGTGGGGGAGGGACAGAGAGAGAGGGAGACAGAGGACCGGAAGCCAGCTCTGGGCGGACAGCAGCGAGCCGGACCAGGGGCTCGAACCCCGAGATCCCCTGAGATCGTGACCTGAGCCAACTGAGCCACCCAGGCGCCCCCCTTCCTTGCATTTTAAAAACCGTCACAAAGACTCTTTGCCCTCCAGTCCCTGGGGGACAGAAAAATATCCCCAGCTGTGGTTCCCCAGGTGTTTGCTCTGCCTCCCAACCCCCACCACCCCTTTTTCAACCCTCTCCCTTTCATTCCTGGAACAATGTCCCGGCCAGTTCCTTTGGGTTCCTCCACATTCCCTGCCAAAAACAAAAACCATTCTTAACCCCAGATGACCAGGCCTGCAGTCGTTTTTGTCTGGTATGTAGCATCCACCTGGGGTTGGGGGGGGGGGAGCATGCATGCTTCCAATTTATATTCCAGCGTGCCAGCCTCAAGGGGGGCAGGGGCCGGAGGAGAAAAGGCCTCGAGGGCCAAGAGTCCAGAATCACCAGATCTCAAGAGAGGAGTGGGTGAGGCAATGCCGGCCAGCTCAGGGGTCTGAGGCCAGCCCCGGGGATGCGAGCGTGAGGGGATTCTGGGTCAGGCCAGGCCCCCGGCCCTTCCCACCCCACCCGCCCCCCCCCCACCCCACCCGCCCCCCCCCCCAGCCCCACTCCCCCACTTGTTAGCCACGTTGTGGACTTGGGATTCTGCTCTGTATTCTATTTGGTTATTATTATATTTTAATGAGGTCAGACTGAAAATCCATCTGTCTGGGCCTGCCTGCCTAGGTTTGAAGGCAATTAAACTGGAGACTAACCTCTTAATTAGGGTTTCCCTGTGTAAATCTCGTTTGATAAATTCCTTATCATCTTTGGCTTTAACTACAGCGAGGCCTCGAGAGGGGATTGAGCACCCGCCCCCCCGGGACCCCTGAGTGAATCCCCCCCACCCCCCAAAGAGGCTTGCTTGCTCCGCAAACAGGGCTCTGCCAGCCAGAACCTCCCCCAGGAAGGACTGGGAGAGAGGCCCCTTTCAGGGTTAATTAATCAGAAAATTTAGTGGTGCCCTGTGATTCCGGAGAATTTGTCTGCCACCTTTTTTATTCTGTTCTCCCCCTTCTGCCTCCCTTCTAGGTCTTTCTTTAAAAAAAAAAAAAAATTTTTTTGGCGGGGGCGGGGGGGAGGGCGGTGAACTGGACTCTACAAAAGGAAATCTGCAGCGCCCCCCCACCCACCCCCGTCTTTCCTTGCCACCCCCCACCCCTACCACCACCCAACCTGTTTGTCTGTGTAGATGGTTAAATTTTCTTCCTTCCCTTTT
The DNA here is from genome assembly GCF_016509475.1 of Prionailurus bengalensis. NCBI lineage: Eukaryota > Metazoa > Chordata > Mammalia > Carnivora > Felidae > Prionailurus > Prionailurus bengalensis. Next base: position 24,690,339 of record NC_057356.1, read on the forward strand.
TTTAAATGCAAGTGCGGCTGGGAGTGGAAATGTCAGGGGTCAGGCTTCAGGCAGCAGGGAGCAGGGCAGCGGTTTTTAGCTTCTGTCTTTGCCATTTGGGAGAAATCGGAGCCGAGCTTAACCCTTTGGAGCCCAGCCCCTGCCTGTGGGTATGGGTGCTTCTTCCTGATGTCTTCGCTAGAGTCGGGGGGCTCCAGTTTTTAGAGTGTTGGGGGGGGGCGGAAACCGAGGCCCTGAAGGCCGTGGTGACGTGCTGAGTCTCCCATTTGGTACCAGGCAGGGATGGGACTAGGGTCCTTCTTCTGAACCCTGATCCCTAGAGCTCTCTGGGGCCCAGTAGGAGGATGGGACTGACTCAGAGGTGGCGTTTGGATTCCTTGAGAGGCCAGCCTGTGCCAGAGCCTTCTCTGAGTCACCCACGGCATCCTCACGCCCCTGTGAAGCAGCTGCTTCTGTGGACCCATTTTACAGATGAGGTGAGTGAGGTGCAGGGGTGGGTGTGGCTGGCAGGTGGCAAAGCTGGAGCTGCACCCCCATCTTTCCACCCACCGGGCCAAGCTGCACCCCGCCCCACCCTCCCCCCACCCCCCCGCCCCACCAGTCCATGGAAATAGTACAGAGTTCGTGCCTGGTGACCAAAGGTCTCCATCGTCTGTGGAGTTATCCGAGAGCAGGGGTCACATAGATGGTCTGTAAAATGGGACTCAGGAGAATGCGCGTGTGGCTGAGGTGGTGTCAGGGTGACAGGGTCAGGTCAGCGGCTTAGGTCAGCACCTGGCAGAGCTGCTCCCAGCACATGAGGTCCATATGGTAATGGCCATAAATACTCTCTTCGAACCTCGGTTTTGTCATCTGTGAAGAGGGCACGATGGCAGCATCCACCTCGGGGTTCTGTGGTGACTACATTCGCTCATGCCTGTAACCCAACCGCTCACAGCTGGCAAGACCCGGTGCATATTAACTTGTTACTGATTTGTAATCCCCTAATTACCCCGAATGCGGGGGGTGGAAAAACTATAGGCAACCACAAACTCCCAAAGAAACCCCTTGGCACCTGTGTGGATAGCCAGGAGTGTGATGGTTTCTGGTGGGAGCCGGTGAGAGCTGGGAGCGGGGTCGGGGGGTACACAAGGGGCTGACTTCAGAGCCTAGGCTGTGTGGCCCTGGGGAAGTCACCCCACCTCTCTGTGCTCCGGAGGTGGGAGGGCATGCCAGCTTCCTCCGTCCGCAGGGGCAGGAGTCCGGACCTTGAATCTGCAGGGGGAGCAGAGGGGGATTTGCATCATGCCTTTGCCCTTAACTGGGCAGTGGCTCTGGGATCCACTCCGCTGGCCAGGCCTCAGTTTCCCTGCCCGGAATGGGTAAATCGCAGCGAAGCTTAGAGGAAGCGACATGCCCAGACGTTTCTGTAGCCTCCAACAAAGCTGTTCAGACGTCAGAGATTATTATTAGAATGATAGAAAGTGGGATCATGTCTCTGCCGAGTGGAGGGAAATCTGAACACACGGGACACTTGGAAGCTTCAGGTCTGCCCCGAGACCGTTTGCTCGGTGTCTGTTTCCAAGAGGGTGCCATGGGGGTGGGGAGAGATCAGAGGACCAAGGTGATGTTTGAATCTCAGCGCAGCCGTTTTGCTGTGTGGCCTTGAGTGAGTCAGGTTGCTACTCTGTGCCTCGGTTTTCTCCTCTATAAAATGGACATAGCACATGTCTCGCCTCGTGGCGGGGGCTGTGAGGACTAGGTGACGTGAGGTATTCGGGGGTGCCAGCCTGGGCTCCCACTGATGCCATGCATTTGGTCACTGGTCACCGGTCACCGTGGCAACGGCTCAGGCTGAACCCAGCCTAGAAAGGTCTTTAGAGCTGCCTGAAGGGGAACTTGAATTCTCCCCTTGCCGGCCTGTGGCCTCCCATCCTCCCTCCCTCTGAAACCGAAGCCCAGCATCTGTTTCCCCAGGAGCTGTTTAATATTCTGCTGGGGTAAAATGAACTCATCGGAGCCACCCGAAAACAGCTAAATGAACCCCCGGCGCCCGCGGCCTTTCAGAGCGGCTCCAGACCGCCACCCCCCCACCCCCAGACCTCTGGGAGGCTGGCAACCACAGCAGCTGTGAGAGAGGGGCCCCCTTTTCTTCTTGGTGCCCCGGGGGAGCCTGTGCCCCCAAATGGGGCTCCTGGAGGGCCGGGTGGAGAGCTAGAGCCTGGGGAGGAGCAGCCTGGGTTTCTCGGCCTGTTGGGGGCCTCATCTGTACTTCTTGGCTCGGAGGTTCTGTGTGTGGGGTCTCCTTGGGGAGGCTGAGAAAGCCGGGCCTTCCCCAAATTCTTCTTCCGATCCTCCCCCACCCCTGGCTCAGACGGGGTTCCGTGGAGACAGGAGGCCCCAGCTCGGAAGCAGCACTTCTTGATGACGATGATGATGGTCGCGGTTGCCTCTGTGGAGCGCTTGCTGAGTGCCAAACCCCGTGCCAAGCGTGTCGTCTGGGCTACTTTGTCGACTCCTGGAAACCGCTGTGGCAGTTCACCCATCTGACAGATGAGGAAACTTGGGTCCGAGAGGCGAGCTGGCCTGTGCAGGGTCATGCCCCCAGGAAGCGGCCGAGCAGGAATGCAGGCGATTCCAAGCAGGAATCTCTCCCCGATGGCGTGCAGATCTCTGCCCGGGATCCTTTGGGACCCCGTGGCGTCTTCTGTAAAGCAGTGGCGGTTCGGGGGGTGGGTCCGTCATGCCCGCCTGCAGGGTTGTCCTGGGGTTGCGTGACTGCCGTGCCGTGCCGCGGAGCGTTTCCCACGTGCATACAGTTGGTGCTCACTTACGTCATCGCCTGATTACCTTGCCCGTTGCCTGCTCCGCGCGTATGTCGGGGCCCTGTCTCTCCCTTGTCCTGTCTGCCTGCCTGCCTCCTTTTTCTCACCCCAGCTACTTGGGAAAGCGAATGGCAACAAAGTGCTTCCAGGTAGAAGCTGAATTAATTTCATGTAATTATCCCTGATAAAATTAAATATTACTTGCAATTAGTCTTGGGCGATTTCTCTACTGAGAGGCGACGAGGCAGTGGGATAAAACAGGCCGAGCTGGTGCCCACCGGGCCAGGCGCCGGGCCTGTTGGCGGCTGGGCGTGAGCTGCCCGTGGAGTGGTGAGCTCTCCCCGAGGCCAAGGCTGAGAGGGCGTGGGGCGGTGGGCAGCGCTGGCTGAGAGGCTGTGCGTGTGCCCCCTCTCCCCCGCCCTTCCTTTATGTCTGAGGAGCCTCAGCGAATATACCACTGGGCTTGGTGTTTCCAGCAGGTGGCCTGGCACGTGTCTCGACCCGCTTTTCCTAGAAGATCCCTGCGGGTCGACCTCCAGAAATGGAATCCAGACTTCCGCAGTTCCTGCCCGGCCGTGGGACTTCGGACAAATCACCTCCCTTCGTCGCGAGCCTCGGTGTTTCCTTTGTAAAAGTTAGCGCAGGGGTCAGCAAACTTTTTCTGTGAGGGGTCGGATGTGAAGGGTTTGTGGCTGTGCCGGCCGCTCGGTCTCTGTCATTTCTACCTAACCTTGCTCTTGTCACGCGAAAGCAGTCATGGCGTGTGGCACAGAGAAGCTGCTCAAGAAATGGAACCGGTTGGCCTTACCGTTTTCTGGACTCGAAATCCCTTTGATGGTAGATTTTAGCGTAAGTTAAAAACAGGTTTGGACTGTAAAGTCTGGCTGATAATCATTCCTTTTTACCGTGGATACAGCATCCGCACGTATTTTTGAGTTCTTCGACCGAGGCAAGACCTATTACCCCCGTGGCAGGGAGACTAGACCCAGAGAGTGAAAGTGCCTTGTCCAAGGTCACAAAGCTGGGAAAAAGCAGAGGCGGGGGGGCCTGAGCGCACCCCTCGTTCTCCGCTTGGCCCAGGGCCTGCCTGGGAGGGCTCCAGGTGCCAGTTATCCAGATCAGATGATGCTCACCCCGTTAGCGAATGTGTGACCTTGGGTGGGTCCCCTTGGATCTCTCCATCTCCCTTCACTCATCATCTGGAAAATGGAGAGATCATAATGCATACGTTATAGGTTGTCATGACAATAAAGAATTACGCCAGTGTAAATGGAGGCTCGGGGCTGGCCGCGGAGCGGGTGATCAGTACAGAGGCATCACCGTTATTATTGCTACTTTTTTTTTGTTTTCCGTCCTGCATATCCAGGCACTTTTTGAGGGTGTGAACTTCAGCCGTCCAGAGCTGTATTTCCCTGGGCCTCAGTGTCTCCCTTCCCGGGACTGCACAAGGTCAGTCAGATTTCTAGACTGAATATCACCTGCTAATCCAGATCCATTCGTTCTCTGAGGCTGTGTCTGGGCTCCACGGAAGGGAGTGGCTGGGGGCGGTCAGCGGGCCGTGCTCTGCTTTGGGCTCAAGAGGAAATATGTTTTGGTGGGAGTCCCTAGTGGTTGATAATCCGGGAAAAGGATTATCCCAGCCCCCCCGTTTACCTCCATCTATAGAAACTTCTATTGGAAAAATGATGGAGCTTGCCTTTTGTAAGAAAACCAGTTGACACAGACTGGGACCTCGTAGATGATAATTCTAGACCAGTGCTGTCCAGTAGAACTTTTCACGATGATGGAGAGGTCCTCTGCCTGTGCTGTCAGGGACAGTGACCACTGGCCACAGATGGTTGTTGAATACTTGCAGCGTGGTTAGTTGTGGATCAGGAATTGATTTTTATTTTATGTTTTTAATTTTTTTCATGTTTATTTATTTGAGAGAGAGACAGAGACAGAGAGAGAGAGAGAGAGAGGGAAAGAATGAGTTGGGGAGGGGCAGAGAGAGGGAAACACAGAATCTGAAGTAGGCTCCAGGCTCTGAGCTGTCAGCACAGAGCCTGACGCGGGGCTCGAACTCACGGACCGTGAGATCGTGACCTGAGCCAAAGTCGGATGCTTAACCAACTGAGTCACCTAGGCACCCCGAGGAATTGATTTTTAAATTTAAAAGGCCACATGAGATTAGTGGCTGCCGTGTTGGACAGCCCAGTTTTATTATTTTATTTATTTATTTATTTATTTATTTATTTATTTTTAAAATATAATTTAATGTCAAATTGGCTAACATACAGCATGTACAGTGGGCTCTGGGTTTTGGGAGTAGATTCCCGTGGTTCATCACTTACATACAACACCCAGAGCTCACCCCAACAGGTGCCCTCCTCAATGCCCATCACCCATTTTCCCTTCTCCCCGACTCCCCCCACCAACCGTCCGTTTGTTCTCTGTATTTAAGAGTCTCTTATGGTTTGCCTCCCTCCCTCTCTGTTTGTAACTATTTTTTCCCCTTCCCTTCCCTCATGGCCTTCGGTTAAGTTTCTCAAGATCCACATAAGAGTGAAAACGTATGATACCTGTCTTTCTCTGCCTGACTTATTTCACTCAGCGTAATACTCAGACTTTCCAGTTCCATCCACGTTGTTGCAAATGGCAGGATTTCATTCTTTCTCGTTGCCAAGTAGTATTCCATTGTGTATCTAAACCACAATTTCTTTATCCATTCATCAGTTGATGGGCATTTAGGCTCTTTCCACAATTTGGCTATTGTTGAAAGGGCTGCTATAAACATCGGGGTACAAGTGCCCCTAGGCATCAGCACTCCTGTATCCCTTGGGTAAATTCCTAGCAGTGCTATTGCTGGGTCATAGGGTAGGTCTATTTTTAATTTTTTGAGAATCATCCACACGGTTTTCCAGAGCGTGGACAGCCCAGTTTCAGATGCACAGAGCTCCTGAGCTATGTCATAGGGACTTGTTATAACCCAAGCATGTCGTGATCTCTGGGAGGTTGTTGGTGCAAGCCTGTTGCTTAGCAACAGATGCCCTGCCCCCTGCACCCCCCCCCCCCATGGCAACTGGAAACCTCCCTCTGCAAGAGTTTCGCTCAGGTGGGTGACCCATGCACCTGAGGGCAGAGGCTTTTCCCTATTGTCCCGCTTCCCTCCCTAGAGGCCTGGTTCCCCAGGGCTCAGACCCTGCAGTGGGTGGGGCCTGGCCTGGATCAGATGCCCTCGTCGGATGGCATGCTAGCTTCTTCTCGCTCCCGAGAAAGTGGCAGGTGCTTCCAGACTTACAGTGGGCGGACCAGGAGGGAAGGGAGGGTGACAGCCCTTTAGAAGAGAGGGAATCTTCTTTTTTTTCTTTCCTTCTCCTCTCTCCCTTCTTTTCGCTCCCTCTTCTCCTCTGTCTTTCTGGCTTACTGTGCAAGTACCCGAGCCTTGGGGAAAGGACTTGACTTCATCCTGTCTCGGTTGCTCCCTCGCTGCGTGGTGTTGGGCGGGCATCTCGCTTCTGTGCACCTGTTTACGCCTCCTTTAAGTGCACCTGTTTCTGCCTCCTTTACGAAGGAGTAGCAGGCCCTCCTTCTGTAGGTTGGTGGGAGGTCCCGATGCAGGGATGGACATGGAACTTCTAGAACGAGTGTCTGGGATCTGGTCTCCTTCCCTGAAGAAGAAGGGAACACAGAGATGGTGGGAATGTTGGAGGTTATTCAACAGATTCCCTTGCCCGGTGTCCGCATGAATACTCATCTCAGAGGTTGTCTGAGTGGGTTCAGGGGCTCGGGGCCAGTAGGCAGGAGGGGTGCCTAAGATCACGGTGGGCTGGGTGGGGGTGTTGGTTGGGAAAGGGGTCTTCCTGGGTAGTGGTTCTAAGGTGGGAGGGAATTTCTGGCATTTGTCAGCGGACCCCTGCCTCTCCCCACCGAATTTTTCTTTCCGTTCAAAAGGCATCTGCATTTTGTGGCTTCCCCATGCACGAGCAGGGTCTAAAATAAATTGGGCGAATTGTAGCCTCCAGACTTGGAAGGAAGTGGATGTAATTCCTCCATTGCTGGATAATAAGTCTGTGAGGGGATGTGGCCCCTCTCAGTAAATTTTGGGGTGGGGGTCGGTGGGAAAGTCTCTTAATGAAGGCTTGCTTCATTGGCATCAGGAAGCCTTGAAAAGTTCTTATGCAGGTCTGTCTGGAGGCCCAGGCGATGTAGTTTCAGCTTCCTTATTTCACTGATCCTTTAGGGTTTATGCCTGCTCCTAGGAATTGATGGGTCAGCACAAACTGGTTGAGGGTCTACCATGGGCCACAGTGGTGATTAAGGGAGACCAGGCTCTGATTTCATGGAACTCGTGTTCTAGGGGTTGAGGTAGAGGGTAGGACAATTATGAGAGGTCAGGGTTAGCACTGGGTGTTATAATACAGTGCACTTTGGAGTCCACTGAGGGTCTTGGAAAGACCTACCTGAGGAAGGAGGAGACAGAAGGGTTGACTTAGATGAAGAGAAAAGTGACCGTAGTGGTCCAGAAAGAGGGGAGAGCAGGCATGCGTAGTGTTGCCACCACTTGGTGACAGCCTACTGCAAACTCCACTGTCAGACCTTACAGATGAAGAGAGGACTGAGTGCTGGCTTGGGCAAGCAGGCAGGAGTCCTCTGATCTATTCACACTTCTGCTCCTGACTCACTCCTCTCTGGCCTCAGTTTCTCCAATTTACAGCACGGCTAGCCCAGTCTTTTCAGAAAACCACAGGGACAAGGGGGTATGACCTCTGCCATGGAAGGAATGTGGTGGCCCCCGCCTTCCCTGCAGAATCCATACCCTACCTTCTTCCCAGGTCAACCCCAGAGACTCACTCTGGGCATTGCAGGCCCCACTGGGCACACAAAGGGCGGAGCCGTTCCCTGTCTGTCCTCGAGGTACAGCTTAGCCAGCCTTTCCCGTCAGTCCACAGCAGAATTTGGGGTGGGCAGTACCTACTTGGATGGCCTCTTTAGGTCACAGAATCACAGGCCTGGCCGTAGGGACTCCTGCCACTTACAAAAGGGAACGGCGGCCCAGAGAGGGTGAGTGATGCATTTGAAGTCACACAGCCAGCTTCTGGCAGAGCTGGGCCCCGGTTTCCTGCAGCAGGGGAGGGAGGGAAAGCAAGCTGGGGTAGCAGGCACACCTCCCCTCAAAAGTGTAGGCCCGACCTGCCAGATCCCCCGGAACACGGCTCTGTTCCCTCTTGTTTTGCTGGGAGTGACCGACCGGCTCCCCCCAAGCCCAGACCAGCTTCCCTTGTTCCACCCGTCTCTCTCCCCCAGGCCACGCAGATGCCATGGGTGAGTAAGACAATACGGCCTGTGGACTCACACAGACCTGGGTTTGGATTCCGACGCTTCACTTTCTCGCTGTGTGACCTTGGCTCCGATAGGATCGCTGAGGGAATAAACGAGATGAGCCAGTGAGAAGGCCCCGGGACCTGCCACAGGGCCTGTGCTCTGTCCACTGGTGTCCCCTTGGGCCCGCTTGTGCCCAGCCCGTCCCTATCCGTCCACGAGGGGAGACTGAGCTGTGACAACCTCCTTCTGGGGGGAGGGGTCACCCATCTCTCCTGGCCTGATGTGGCTGACTCACTCTGCCTTGGAGGGCCCACGTTTCTCTTTTGCTGCATCGTAGATACATTCTGGAATGATTTTTTTAAACGTTTATTTATTTTTGAGGCAGAGAGAGACAGAGCATGAACGGGGGAGGGTCAGAGAGAGAGGGAGACACAGAATCTGAAACAGGCTCCAGGTTCCGAGCTGTCAGCACAGAGTCCGACACGGGGCTCAAACCCACGAACCGTGAGATCGTGACTTGAGCCGAAGTCGGACGCTTAACCGACTGAGCCACCCAGGCGCCCCTACTGACTTTTAAATAAGAAGGCAGGGAGGAGGGAGGTGGCCCGAGAAGGAATACCAGGGACACAGTGAACAGGGAGGACATTTCTGATTCCTTAAGGGTCTTCACAGATTAGCAGCATTGTTCACATATAAACATGTTTCTAGGAAGCATGTATTGAGTGCCTACTGGGTGCCTGGATGCTCCTTCCTACTTGTGTGAACTTACATAGACAAGTGACGTCATCTCTATAAGCCTCAGGTTCAGGGTCAGCCAACTTTCACTGTAGAGGGCCTGAGAGTGAATATTTTACGTTGATGGGTTATAGAGTCTCTGTCACAACTACTCAAATCTGCCCTCGTAGCATGAAACAGTCATGGACTAAATGTAAGTGTTTGAGCGCGACCGTGTACCAATAAAACTTTATTGATAAAGTCAGACAGTGGGCCGGACTTGATCCATGAACTGTAGGTTGCTGACCCTGGCAGGTCCTTCACCTGTGAAAAAGGGGTTGGGAGAATAGAAGCCGTCCTCCAGGGTTATGGTGAGGGATGAAGTTGTGACAGGTATTAACTCTAATTGTTGTCTGTTATTGTTAATGTTATTGTATTCATTCTCCCAGCTGCTCTGCCCGGTAGGTGTGTGGTCTCATTTCACACATGGGGAAACTCAGATGCAGAGAGATCAGGGAACTTCCCCTCGATGCTTCTGCTTACCGTTGGATAACCCGCGATGTGTGTCTTTTGTGCCTTGGTTTCCCCACCAGTGTCCTCAGAGAGAATTCGTTTATGTAAATGCACAGGGCACGATGTTCACGTCCATCGTGTGGAAGGGAGGTAGAGGCACAGAGAGGTGGAGCGGAGTGCCTTGCAGAGGTCATCAGCTGAGACATGGCAAGACGGAAGTGGGGTTCTTGGGGACCCAGGTTATAGGCGTCTGACTCAGAAGCTGCTGGGGAGGAACGGCCCATCCAGTTAGACCAGAGCTCTCCCAGAGTACCATTCTCTCGGGGTTGGGCTCGGACCCCCCTCTTGTTGAGAGTGGTGGAACACAAAGGACCCTGTCCCCAGTGGAATGCGTTTCTAAGTCAGGTGTCCCATGCTAAGGCTGGAACGGATGAGGTGGGAGCTTCTTATTCGTTTTGACAGATTCCCAACGCCCCTCTCCGGCTCACAAGCCTACTTTGGCTCCCTTCTGCTCTCAGGAACAGAGCCACTTCCTGGGGCGTCCAGGGTCCCCTGTGACTGGCTTCATTTCAACTTTGCAGATTTCTCCTCCTCCCTGTCCCCCACGCCTTGAATCGGGGCCCCTGAGCTGGCCTCTTGTTCTTCCCAGTGACGGCACTGGCCTGGGGCGTACCTCTTGCTTCTCTCGCTGCGAAGCTTTATGTGCATTCGTAAGCCCCCCTGTATGCCCTTTCCTCTGTGAATTCTTCCCAGATACCCCCACCTGTGCCCTGCGTCGATGACACAGGCCAGCCTTTTGCTGTGGGAGCGACAACGCTCTGTTTTGTGCTTACGTGTTTGTGGAGTAACTCTCCATCAGTCTGAGAACTCTTGGGGGGGTGCTGGGAGCTCTGTGCTGGGATCACTTCTCCGAGTCCCGTGCCCCGCATACAGCTGGGCACACCTGTTCAGTAGTGATGCTTTGGCCCATCGCCCTCCTGTTATTGCTGTCTCGAGGGCCCCCTCTCCCAGGCTGTCCGAGGAAGCCTCAGGTTTGGAGAATGATGATGGGAACGGGACGAGGGTCCTGTGGGTACCAGGCACCTGGGTACCAACCCGTTGCCCCTGTCAGCAAGGCAGGAATGACCGGACACATTTTTTCAGGTGAGGAAGTGGAGACTCAGGTCGAGGAGCAGGGTCCCCCAGCCTGACGGTTGGCAGGGTTGGGATTTGAACCCAAGCCCCTGTCTGCAAAGCACATGACTCTTCCACAACTGACCCCCGTGCAGAGCCCTTCCTCGGGGACGCAGAAGCACTACGGGACACACAGCCCCCCACCGTGGGAGGACCGCAGAGCTCCCGTAGGCCCCGGATGGGTGGGCGGGGCAGGTGTCCCTGAGAGCCTCCACCCAAAGCATCAGCACTTTAAAAACTGTTTTAAATTCCGAGGTGTCGCTAAATCTGGCCTCTCCTTCCGTGGGCTGAAAGCGACGAGGCTCTACCTCAACAGGAACGTGTGTGTGTATTTGTTTCAGTTTAGTTTAGTATATTTGTTGAAGGTCCTGCCGCACGCCAGGCAGGGTGCTGGGGGCTCCGGGGAGGTGTCTACCCTGGCGCTGCGTTGCTCCCAGGACACAGGTGCACAGGCGGGAGCCCAGAGAGGGGCAGCATCCTGCCCAGGGCCACCCAGCACTAGGTTGGCCAGGGGTGGCCGGGGGTGGCTCCGGTGCCAAGGGGAACGAATTGCCAGTGAGAAGGCGAGAGAAAACAGAGGGTTGGGAGCACTCTGCCAGAGATGGGGGCTGGAGAGTGTCTCAAATCTAACAAACCTACTAGAGACGTCGATAGCAGCATCTGTCTGTCCGGGCGTCCTTGGTGCCTGGCAGGGTGCTAACTGCTCTGCTTGCGATCCCGCCGGACCCTTCTGGTGGTTCTCTCAGAATAATACTGCCTCCGTCCCCATTTCACGGATGAGAACACAGACTGGGGGGGCAGCTTGCGTCCCCAAGGCCGAGGCTGAAACCTGGCGCTTTGGACTCTGCGGGCCGTGAGTGGTCTTCCTGCTCTGGCCCCCTTGCTGGGTCACTGTGGGCACTGTCAGAAGGAAGGGGCAGGCTCAGGGGTCGGCCTGAAGCCCCCCCCCCCTCCCCAGCCTGTCACGTCTCTGCAGCACACAGGCCGGGAGTGGCCCGGGGGGTGCACGGGGCTGCATCTGTCACAGGTCACTGGCTGTGTGTCCAGAGGCGCCAGGAGAGGGAGCCCGATCGGAGGCTCGGGCTGGGGTGAGGGGCCTGCCCCGTCCATCCCGGGGAGTCTGGGCCTCCGATGCCACCCCGTCTCCTCCTCCAGGGCTGCAGAAGGTCTCCGGCATTCAGCCCCCGCCCCCCATTCCCAGCGCTCAGCAGCCTGGTCCCCATGATGCCCTTGCTGCTTCGCCTCAGTGGAGCCCTCAGCCAGTTCTCAATCTAAATGACAGCTGCCCTCAGCCAAGTCAACTCCAATTAATTTCCGAAGCCTTCCAGGGGCCTGGCCGAGCCTCGCACCAGACTCCGTTGTCCCGGCGGGCCAGCGCAAGCCCCTTCTTCACCCTTGTGGGGCCGGGGAAGGTGGGGCCTCACAGGGTCCCCCCTGATCGTTGGTGGGGGGGGGCCCTTTCTACCTCTCAGGAGCCTCCGTGCAAGCTCCGTGTTGCCCCCATCAGAGGGGGCTGATGTGGAAACTCAGGCAGCGTCTGTGGAGAAAGCATCGGATGGGGCCTCGGGTTTTGTCCTTGGCTACTCTGTCACCCGGGTCATTCTCATCCCATCTGTGAGCCTTAGAATCCTTCCCCAAAAAGCAAGCGTTGGTTTCCGGGAAAGACGGGGAAGAGGGGAGGAAGGGAGAGAGAGCACCAGAGACTCAGAGAGAGACAGAGAACAAGGGAGACTGAGAAAGAATAGTGCGCGGGTGTTGAGAGGGAGCCGGAAAGAGGAGGGACGGGGGTTGGGGGGGAGGTAACACCTGCCACCTTGGCTGGAATGTTTTACTTTTTCATGTGACTTTGATGCAGCCACACACGTTGGCATCAGACAGACCTGGGAGTGACCCAGGCTCGGCCACTGGCTAGCTGTGTGACCGTGGGCCAGCGATGTCCCTTCTCTGAACCTCCGTTTCCTCCCCTGTGAAATGAGCTGGGGTGTGGGGCCTTCTCTCCCCAGGTGTTGGCGTCATCCGATGAGATATGGGCTGAGGCCCGGCCCGCAGGGAGCCTGAGGTCAGTGCTCCCTCTTAACATCCCTGGAGCTGATGGGACTGGGGACATGGGACATGGTCATCTTTTTCCTTTCCTCATTTGTCACAGTGACACAGAAGCCGTCCTTGAAGGGCGGGCAGAGAAAGCGTAGGGGATGCCGGCAGATGCCCGGATGGAGAGTCAGTCAGGCCGCCAGCCACCAGCCCCCCGTTCCTGATCCCTGAGGTTGCGGGTGCCGTTTCCTGGGGCTTATTCAGGCCGAGTATCTTAGTGCCCCTCACGTGGGGATACTTCCTGCCCACGTCGAATGTAAAATCTCATTTCCCCAAAGGAATAAAAAGAGTCAAGGAGGTTGTATATCTGTCTACTATCAGTCATCTTAGAGAGGCCCAAATAGGCCCAGAGGGGGAGAGTGACCTGCCCAAGGTCACACAGCAAAGCATAAAATATGTAACAAATCCTTATCGGGTGCCTACTGTGCGCCAGGGACCAGAGGGACAGCTGGGATCCTCGTGGGTGTGTCTGCCTTCAGGGCCCCTAGGCCAGGCTCCTCTGACAGGGACTGGACACAGGAGGGATTGTCATCCCCTTCTACAGATGGGGAAACTGAGGCTCAGCAAGTTGAGCCGGCCCAAGGTCACGGAGCTGGTGAGATTCAGATGGGGGTGGGATGTGAATCTAGGCTTCAGTGCACGCAGAGCCGGGACTCCCCCAAAGCTGCCGAGTGTGGGGGAGGATTGGTGTAGGGCTTTGGGTTTGCCACTTTCCGGCTTGGTTCGTGGCTCTGTGGATGGACTCTCTTTGTGCAGCCTGGCATCCGGTTTAGATTTGCTGTTCCTGCTCTGAGCCCAAAGTGGGTGAGTCTCCTGGAGCCTGTGTACCTCCCCGGAGGAGGGGACACGGCCCGGGGACGCACTGTGGACGGGCAGCCGAGGAGGGGTCCGCTTTGGGGTTGTGGGGCTCTGCGGAAGGGTTCAATCTGGGTGCTAGGGGTCCCCCACATCCCCAGGGGCGGGTTCTTGGAGATGGGCCTTAGTGCTGCCTTAGAAAGGGGACTTTGGCCACCCCTGGGCAAGACTCCCTTCCGTGGCTTCTGTCTGCTGTGATAGCTGGTGGCCGTTACCTGAGCACCTGCCGCGTGCCGGGCACCGGAGAGCCTGGTGTGACTGGGCAACGAGTGGGGTGCTGTCCTTGTCCCATTTCACGGGGAAGGAAGCTGAGGCTCAGAGAGGGACAGTGATTTGCCCGAGGTCAGCCTGCTGGGGAAGTGCCAGGGACCAAGATGCAGCCCTTGGTCATCTGACTCCGAACCACCCCCACCCCCACCCCACCATGATGTTTTCCATCTTTGGCTGCTTGTTACAGAGGGGCCCTGAACCCGGGACTCCCCCTCTGCCAGGGTGAGATGTATCAGTGCTAGGGGGTTACTGGTGCTATCCTTGCCACTGGGGGACCTGGGGACAGAGGTGCCATCTGTGAGCAGGGAGAGGGGTCACATGCCTCAGAGTAGGGACGTCAGAGAAACGTTGCCAAAAGGCTGACAGCCAGGTGGATGGTGGGAGTCAGCAAGGGTGAGGAGGAGAGGGTGTTCTAGGCAGAAGGAATGTCAGGAGCAGGGTTGTGGAGGTGGGAAGGATCAGGGCTCTGTTGAGACTCTGAGGCTGGAGGCCCAAGAGGGGAGCAGGCCAGGTTATGCAGAGCTGGGAGCTTTATCTTGGGGGCCCTGGGGAGCCATGGAAGGCTTAAGCAGGAGAGGGGCCTGCTCGGGTTGACGCTTTAGGAAAGTCACCTGACTCACAGCGGGGGGAAATGGGCTTGGGGGCCAGCACAAGGCCACCGCAGGCGGGAGACAGTGGGGGCCTGGACCGGGGTGGAGGCAGGGGGGCAGGAGAGAAGCAGGTGGATTTTGGAGGCAGCCTCTTCCCTCCCTGGTGCCTGGACTCTGGGGCCTGGGCAGGAGTGAAAGGCGATGTTCAATGTCCAGAGCTAGCCGGGCCTCTCTTGGAGATGGGGAACAGGAGCCAGGAGAATCACAGACGTGTCTGGGGGCCCACGGGACTCCCAGGCTGCAGGACAGAAGGGCCGATGGGATGTGGCCCAACCCCGTGGCTCCCCGGCCAGCTTCTGCTTCCAGGCCCAGGGGCCCAGCCCCCCCCCCCCCCCACCCCAGCTGAGTGGCAGCTGTCAGACGCCAGTGTCTCCCCCTGCCAGGTCCAAATAAAGGAAAAACCAAAATACATTTCCCTTTGTCGGAATCCGGTGAGGGTGAGTCGGGCGAGAGTCATTCACTATTGTGTGCTGGGGCCCACACTGCTCCTTACATAAGCTTTGAGTTAAAAATACGCACGGAATTCTAATTTGCCTGCTCCGCCTGGGATCGCACCCCGGTCCCCCCACCCGTTGGTGGGCAGGGGGTGGGGCAGACACCCCCCCCCCCCGCCCCCGTGCCCACGGAGACGAAGAGACGGTCCCGTGGCCAGTATCCCCTGCTGGCGTATGGGCAGTATTAGGTCTGATGCCTGCAAGGCCCTGGGCTGTTGACGAACAGTGAGGGTAATAATCCTGAGAGCAGCTAACCTTTTGGGGAGGCTCCTCATGTGCTCAATCTTCGCCCGTGTTATCTCCATTAATCCTCCCAGAAGCCCGTGAACTTGGTTCCCATTTTACAGCACAGGTTAGCACCTTGCTCAGGCCGCACCCTGGATCAGCACCCGGGGGGCCCTTGATCTGGGTGCCAGTTGGGAGGCCACCCTGACCTCCACAGCCCCCTCCCCCATACCTCCGGCCTTCCGAATGGAGGGCGGCAACGGGGGGGGGGGTGGTGTGGGCAGGAGGTGGCCTGGCAGAAGTCCCCTTTCTGAGGGTTCGAGGACAGAGGGGTAGGTGGTACTGTGTCACCAAGCCCTGCCTCGGGGCGGGGGGTGCGGGGGCGGGCAGCTGCCCCCACCAAGCTCACGACCCCTGGGCCACGTGCCTCATGCGAATTGGAACCCAGCCCTGGGGATACTGAGTGCAGGGCAAGGCGGTGACAAGGTCTGTTTTGCGGACTCTGAAAAAGAAAGCTCAGTCAGTCCCCTCCGTGGGTGTGGGCGGCCTCCCCAAAAGTGAAATCAACAACGAGGTGTCCCCAGGGAGACAAATGCGTGTCTTTTCCCCTCCTCCCTCCAACCCAGGCCAAAGGGGTCCCCGGGCCATCCTGGCAGGCCCCGCGGGTCTCCCCGCTCAGGCAGGGAGTGTGCTTGCTGTGTGCTAGGCCGCGTGCTAAGCCTTTTACATGGATCATTTCATTTAATCCTCGTAACTGCCTCCATGGCGGCCAGTCCTATTATTTCCCCCATTTTCTGGGGCTGAGGTTCTGGGGGCTCAAGTGAAGTCCTGTACTCCGCAAATGGCAGGCGCTGTCATTGTTGGACCCGGTAAGGGAATATGGCATCACTTGGGTTACTCGTGTGCTCGCTGCTTTTGCACCGGCTCAGGGTCCTGCCTTTCCCCTCGTGGAATTTACTGACCCCTGTCGTGGCTGGAGAAGCACGGAAGGCAAAACCCGACACGGTCTCATGTTCACAGCGGGGTGAGCTGGAGGCAGCCGGTACCCCGATACCATGATTCCAAGTTGGTGGCAAAAACGACCAAGTCAAGTGCTGAGTTTGTTAAGGGAGGGGGAGCTGAGGAAGGGCGGATCGCTCAGCCAGGATTTGTTCTGCGCGTGAAGGAAGACCGGCGGGGGGGGTGGGGGGGGTGGGGGGAGGGAGGGGCAGCTCCAGGCCTTGCCCCTGGATTGGGGACTGAGGTGGTCTGTTCTGGCCAAGAGGGGAATGTCCTTAAAAACTGCCCCGCAGCCCTTTCTTGCTGGGCGGGCGTGACATCGGGTCCCGTGACCCCAAAGCTCCTCCCCTTGGCCCCTGTGCTGCCTGCACAGGGGGGAGGCACATTCAGGGTGACACATTTTGAGTTGATGCCTCAAGGACTGACCCCCACATGCACACTGTTATCCCCTCTTTTTCTTGTATGGTCTCCCCAAGCCGCTCTGAGATGGGCCTGCCAGGGATCACCATCCCCAAGTTACAGATGGAGAAACTGAGACTCTGCAGATGGGGCCAGCTGCCCAGGTATGGGGGATCTGGGATTCCACCTCAGCCCAGCCCTTGGGGAATCCTGGACTAAAAGGAGAGGGCTGGTCCAAGCTGGTGGCCTGGCCCCCCCGTGACCCCGGGGCAGTTCCATGCCCTCTGGGGCCTCAGTCTTCCCATCTGTCAAATAGGGATGAGGCTCACTTCATGGCCTACAGGTCCCAACAGAGCACCTCCTGTGCATGGGGTGCTGTGGCAAACAGACAGACCTCCCCTCTGCAGGCACAGTCCGACGGGGGAGGCCGAGAGCTAACAAGTGGAAAATGTGACACTCCACATCAGTTTCCGCGGTGCGCTGAGCAGCTGCAGGGTCTCCCCTGACCCTGTGAGCTCAGCGAGGGGTGGTTGTATCTCTGGGTCCTGGCCTGGGGGGCCGCATGCCTGCCCCCCGGGGGAGCGGGGAGTGAGGGCCTCTCGAGTAGGGGCAGGCCCTGACTTGAGGCTGCTTCCATGGGACTGATTTATACGCAGCCGGAGGGGGGTGGGTGGGGGGGTGGGTAGCGGCAGACCTAGGGCGTCCCCCGGCTGGAATGAATCCGGAGGGAGGATGAGTTTGGTCATGCTTTGGGGTTGTCAGGAACTGAAGAATAATATTCTCTCTTAAAAATATTCCCCGTGGATATCAGACTCTCTGGCTCGTCCCAGGCAGAAGCTGGGGAATCGTGGGCCCATGCTCTGTGACATTGGGCGAGGCCCTCCCCCACTCTGAGCCCCCAGGTGGGGAGAAGGGGCACCCAGCTGCTGGGCTTGTGGGGAGTGGGGGGACGGGATGAGATCACACACGGACAGGTTCAGCTGTATGCCTGACACTCCCTCCTTAAATCCTCCCCAAGTAAGAGGAGCAGCTATTTCTAGAAACGGCACACGGCGTGTTTAGGAGTCATCCATAACTTGGCAATAAAGCATCTTTAGGAAATGTGGCCGTTTGGGTCAGTCTGGAAGTGTCGCTCAGCAAACCCCGCTTCCAGAAGGGCCCCCAGGCCTCCTGCGTCTGAACACAGAACTTGGAGAACGTTCCTTCATCTCTCGCCCTTCATCCTGCAGCCTCAGGGCAAGGGAGCCCGGCGGCAGGGCTTGGGCCTGGGTCTCGTCTTTCTCCGGCTGTGCAAACTTTGGCAGGGGGCCTCAGTTTCCTGTCTGTAAAATGGGCCCAGGCAACTGCTCTGTTGGCTCCTTGAGACGATGTGTGCGAAATGAAGTGAGGAAGCCCCTTCAGAATTTTCTCTCTCTCTGTCTCTCTGGCAGATGCTCCCCTCCCCCAATCCAGATCTCACAGTGCTTGGAGCAAAATCCCTTTTGCGCGGACCAGGGAGCAGGGCGTCACTGGGAGCAAGGCAAGCTTGGGCTCAAGAGCAGAGGTGTAGGGGCTGGAATCCGGGGCCCACTGTGTGCTAGGGGACCCTGAATCTGATGCCTCTAGCTTCGTGGGGTACCTTGTCCCCAGGAGGCCCTGGGTGTGGCATCAGCAGCGACACCACCACTAACAAGCTTTGAAACCTCTGGCTCAGCTTCCCCTTCTGTGAAATGGGAGCAAAGACTCCAGTCTCCTGGGCAGGAGCAGGCCCACGTGGCTAGTCCTAAGGTGGGGACGAGGCTTGGGGG
Source organism: Prionailurus bengalensis (assembly GCF_016509475.1). Lineage (NCBI taxonomy): Eukaryota > Metazoa > Chordata > Mammalia > Carnivora > Felidae > Prionailurus > Prionailurus bengalensis. The sequence goes on from NC_057356.1 coordinate 24,708,617, forward strand.
CCTCTGGATGGCTGCAAGGACCCCTCACCTCCTGGCCACCCCAGAAACGGATGGCAGTCCCAACAGCCCCGTCTGGGGAGTGCTCTGTGCGCCAGGCCTTTATAAGGCCCGAGGGAGGTGACATTGCCCCCACCTGGGGGGTGATGAGGAACTGAGGCTCGGAGAGAGCCGGGGAATGTGGCAGGGATTAGGGGCTCAAGCCCCAGCCTGTGACTCCACCGAGGCTGTCTCCTGATCTTGCTGTCCACCCCAGGAGGGGGAGGAAGATGGTGTCTGCCTTATCCGAATCCTCCCTGATCCGCAAGGCACATAGTAGGGACTCCGTAAAGGCTTGTTAACTGGATGAATGAGCCAGGGAGAGAGTCCTTCTCCCCAGTCCCAGCTCCTCCCAGCATGCCGGTCCTAAGCTGGGTGTCTCTGGGGCTCCAGGGTGGGAGCTCACTTAGTCACAGCCTGGCCCATTCTCTGGGAGGATTTTCTCTGCAGGCCGTGGCTCGGCTCCCAGGGGAGGCCTCCCCCCTTAATCCCGGAGGGCGGGCTGGGCGGGGTAACTCCTGCCTGGCACAGGGCCCTGGCCAGGCCTGCGCAACAGCACGCTGAGGAGGGCGGGCCGGTCACGGAGTTCAGTATCTGGGTGTGCTCCCTCGGCCGGAGCTGGGCCCCCACCCCCAATTCCAGCGCGTTAGCAGCCCCCGAAATGACTGTTCCATTCCTTCCTTGCCTTAGAACTCCCAGCTCGTGCTCTCTTTGAGTGTCATTCATACTAAGTTATGAGTGGTTGTCAGACTCTCTTGCCCCTCAAGTCTGTCGAACCCAGACATCACTATGATCGGTGGTGTTTCTGGTGCTGTGCGACTGAGAAGGAAATTGAAGGGATTTTCGCTGAGGGTGTAGGGGAGGAACCGACTCCCTCACCCGCACCAGCCCAAGTCCCTTTGTGAAGCAGCTGGGGTGGGCAAAGGACACTGGTCTCAGCAGTTTGCTGCTGTTTCAGGAAGTCCCCAGCACATAGTAGGCCCTTAGCGAGTGTCTGTCCAGAGGATGACAAGAGAATGAGCCGTGTTCTGGACCCTGACAGTCCTCCCCTCCACCCTTTGACCGTATAGCTGGCGAACTCCTACATATGCTTCAATGCCCAGTTTACATACCTCTCCTCCAGGAAGCCTTCCCAACTTATTCCACATCCAGTTAATCTTTTGGGAACTCTAGTCTGTCAGAGATGGGCAAACCCTGCCCAATTCTCCCATTTCCTGAAGGGAAACACCCGACCCCGAGCCAGGGGCCTACCCTTGGCGGAGGTCTCCCAGCCACGTCAGAGGCAACCTCAGGGGGATTTGAACCAGACATCTCTAGATCTCCTCGGAAGGTCTTCAGGCATGAAAAGAGGGCGTGGGCGGTGTCTGTCTTCCCACGCACATCTCTCCGACTCTGCCCCCCCCCTCCTTAGGGCCTCCTGCAGAGCGAGCAAGCTCCTAACCTTTCTTCTTTTTTTCTCTGCAGCCCATGACCTCCCTGCAAATAAGGCCTCAGCCACCCAGCCGGGCAACCACTTGCAGTGCCTGTCTGTCCACTGCACAGACAACGTGGGTGACACCAAGGCCCGAGCCTCCGTGCCCACCTGGCGGTCTCTGCACTCCGACATTTCCAACAGATTCGGGACGTTCGTGGCAGCCCTGACTTGAATTGACAAGAAATGCCCCTCCCCCCCCTTCCCCCCCTGCCCCCCCGGGCCCTTTCCTCCCCCCACCCCCCTCTCCTCCAGCCCCGGACCCCCTCCGCCCACCCCACCCCCCTGGTAATTTGAAAGGGCCACTATTGCTGAGTGGATGATTTTTTTTTCTAGGTTGGTACCTGCTTAGTGGCATATGGACCGGAAAGGGTTAATTTAAAGGGGAAAAAAAAAGCCTCAAAAAATTTTTTTAAAAAAGAAACTTGTCTGCCACAGTATGTTACCAGTGTTAACCCTTCTGCAGTTAGCAAACTTTTGCTTCAGCCTTTTTCCTGCTAGATATAATTCCCGTTTTTCTGTAATCTTGGCATACGTTTTTTAGATGACCTCTTTCCTTGTTTTATTTTCATGCTGCTGTATGTCCAAAGCATTGTTATTTCATAATAAGACAAGAGTTACTTTCTTTTTTATTCTCTTTTATTCTTGTCCCTCTCCCCCTCCCCCCCACCCCACCGCCTTTTCTTTCTTTTCTTTTTTTTTTTTTTTTCTTTTTGCTTTGTTCACTGCTTATTAAAATGGAAATCCTGGAGAATAGTAGTTCTGGAAGATTGCCGGGTGAAAGTCAAATTGTCATCACGATGTTATATATTGACACCCAACTGTCATCAGTCAGGCAGGAGCCAAACAATTAATGCCCCCCTTAGGTCTTCCGCCTGGGATTTTGTTTTGTCTGTTCCCTAAGAAAATAGAGAGAGATATATTTTTTGTTCCTACAAACACACGCTCAGCCTTCAGCTCCGTTCTGTCTTCTGCTGGAAGCTGTCCTCTCTGCAACGGAGGTGATGATGTGTCCAGCCCGCTCAGTGGGAAGGAGTCGGAATGTTCAACAGTGGTGTTTTTTCTCTCCTTTTCTGGGCCTCTGTGCAAACGCCCAGGCTCTGAATTTTCATGCTATGCTAACCAGCCTTAGTGTGCATGGGGGATGGTGCCTTTCCAGCTTGCAGAGCCTCCGGGGGCTCCTGGCTCCCGCCCTGCTGCAGCCGGGCCCGGCTGGGGTGGTGGGTGCCCAAGTTAGGGGAGGATCAGTTCTTAGCCCTTGACCTTTGCCGACAGCTGTTCCCATGCAGGCATTGTGGGAGGAAGGAGGTGGGATGCGTGTATCTCCCTCACCTCTCCCATTCTGTCCCCACCTCCCCATCTGTGTTTTTCCCCCTCCAACCTGGGCAACCAACCTCCCATCCCTGGGAGGAATGGGGCGTTTGCCAGGGCAGGGAAGGAGCCCTCAGGCTCAGCCTGCCAAGCCCCCCTTCTCCGAACATGGGTGTATTTCTCTGCAGGGGTTTGCGGGCTCCTGCGGGTTATAGGAAGGAAACAATGAATAGAACCAATGACTTTGATTCCTGGGCCTTTTTATGTAAGCCCGGAATACCCCCCACCCATCTTTTGATTTAACGTCACCCTGTTGCAAAACAAGGGCCAAGTGCTCTGCGCCTCACCAAGAAATAATCTCTCAGAGCCGAGAGGGGGGGCGGCTAGGTGAGTGGCATCAGAGAGCGGGGCTCCTGGACCCAGTGGGGGACCCAGAACGGCAGTCATTGGAAGCCCAGAGTTGGTGGGGTGGGCACCTTTGGGTGCTGTGGATGCCTACGAAAGGCTTGTATGGCTCGGCGGGGTGTGGGGGTGTGGGGGGGCTGTGGGAGGCACACAGATTCCAGGTGGGCCAGACAAGAAGCCGCGGATGGCCTCTCACCCACGTCAGTATCTCCCCTATTTGACTTCAGTTTTTGTTCAAGAGCAAGTCTTACTGAACGCCCCGTTTTGAGCCTTGCGTCCCCTCCCCTCTGCCCCCAGGTCCCCAAGAGTTCACAGACCTGGCTTTTTTGTTGTGTTTTAACAAGTGACCTGAAGGCTTGGGGCTCACCATACAACACCCACACTTTATTTCAAAGAAATTTTCAGCGAAGGGAGAAGAGGGTCATCTCACTCTTTCCCCTCCCCCTCATCTTTCCCGCGAAGGCGGGGGCGGCATCCTTTTGGCTGGGGTCTTGAGACTAGAAGGTCCTTGCATGGACTGTCTGACCAGAGCCTTGGCCCCGGGCCCCGTAGAAGGCAAGCAGAAGCAAGGGGTTGTGAACTGATCAGCCTCCAGAAGGTGTGAACCGTTTTCTGCCTCCAGAGGAAAGAAAGAATGTCCCCCTTCCCCGGGCTGCAGGAGGGTCAGTCACAGTCTGAGCAGAACTCCACACCCCCTCTGATTCCTCCATGTACAACAGGTTGAAAGCTGCATCATTTTATTTTATTTTTTAAACAGGAATGATTTCTCCTTAATTGCTTAAGGCCGGGGAGCCAAGCGTCTTGACTTTCCCTGTGTTGAGTTCATTAGCACCTGGCCATCAGCTCAAGGTCCCCGCAACGTCGGAAACCCCTGAAGTTTTAAGCTTCCTCGCTCCCCACGACCCCAGAATGGAACAGCTTTAAAAATAGCCTTAAGCAAAAGGATGTTATTTCATTAAATTTGGTTTAATGGAAAGAATCAAAGCAAATTAAAAACACGCCCAACCCACGAGACTCCAAACACTGGTAATCGGTACTGCATAGCAAACTTTTTTTTGGGAAAGAAAACGAAAACGTTATTGCACATGTAAAATATGAAATCTTAACTCTGCTGTGTGTTAGGCAATCCTGTAATCTTTTTTGACTCTTAAAAGAAATTCATTTCTGAAATGCTTGGTTGGAAGACTGTGACAATAGCTCATGAAATTGAGTGTTATTTTTTTCTTTCTTTTTTAAAAAAAATATGTAAAGTGCAGTCTTCTGTATTCATGCATATTGTATATACCTGTATATGTTTTCCTGAGCAGCTAAATAACAATAAATATGACGTTAATGGTGACTGTGGTACATTTGTGGGCGGGGCTTTGCTTGCTTTTCCTCCTGCCCCCTCCTTTTTCCGTAGGTCTGTCCCAGGTTCCATGGGGGACGGGAGTGCAGGTCTGGATGCTGCAGGGCGTGCGTGCACGCGTGCTCATGTGCATGCGTGTGATGATGCTGTTCTAAGTTGGGTCATCTCCGAGTTTTGGAACCCGGGCACTGTTGATGCCTGGGCTGGATAATTCTTTACGGTGGGGCTGTCCTGTGCACTGTGGGGTGTTCAGCAGTATCCCTGGCCACTACCCACTGGGTGCCACCTGGGACTGAGAACCTCTGGTATCTGATGGGTGCCGGAGGGAAGGGGCAAGGAGAGACCACCCGAGTGGCCTTGCTGTGGCTATTCTTTGGGGTCCCAGCACTGAGTTCAGATCCCAGGGGGCTTTGTGACCTCCCGCAAGCGACATTTGGAGACTCCCACTTCCCCTTTTTCCTCATCTGTGAAATGGGTCAGATTTGTGGAGTTACAGGAGACAACACATGTGGACCCAGCAGGTGGGAGGGCTCCATGTGGATAAATTGCTAGCGCTGTATCCTTTCAGAGCGGGGCACAGCTGACAGCCTGTTGGGCTCGGGCTCTCCTGGGCTGGATGCTGCTTCCTCCGCGAACAACCATGGGCTGTGGGCAGGTGGTTTAAGCCTGGTCTCCATTTTCTTGTCTCAGAAATGGAGCAAATGCCATCTAGCTTGAAGGTTACCATGAGCGCCAACCCTGTTCCAGGCCCCGTAAAAGCTCTGCCACCTTATGGGCAGCAGCTTCATTCTGGTATCTGCAGCCTCGGACTCGAGGTCATTGCAAAACAGTAGTTTGCAAAAGGGGGTTTGGGGGTGGAGAGACAAAGTAAATTGCAGTTAAAAGTGAGAATATGCCCAATAGCCCATGGCAATATGAGGGATGAATGTCACTCTGTGAGATTCATGAGTCCCATGTAGGGGGCTTAGGGAGGGTTTCCTTCAGCAAGTTATGTCCGGGTGGGGTTTTGAAGGATGAATAGGAGTTCGTCTTACTCATCCCAGCATATAAATTGACCCTAATTGGGCAGACATTTTGTTGTATTTCTTCCCTTTATCAGTTCAGAGTCTCTTTGTATACGCAAAGGCATATTTGTCAGAATATAGAGTTTTAAGGACAAGGCTCATATATCCACTTTAATTTGGAGATGCTTAAAAATCTCTCTAACCTTTAAAGGTCTCCTGCTCAAAATGACAGTGGTGTATGATCACGTTCAGTACCCAAGGAAGGGAAGCGATATGACAGAATGATGAGCATTGGGTGTGGGCATTTGGGAGACTTCAGGTCGGTGTGAAATGACTGAGGGGCTGAGTCCCCCTGCTGTCGCAGAGGGCCCAAGAACCAGAGAACCACGGACTGGCACGTCACTTGGGGGGGGGGTGGGAACATGTGACATGGGGGCTGCCACGTGGGGGTGCATGTTGGCCTCGGGGGGGCTCCAAGGGAGGGTACAGGTTGCAGTTGACCTTTCCATCTGGACAGAGGAACACCGTCTTAGCCAGATGTCCGGCCACATAGCTTCTCCACCCAGCACTGACCTCCCGGAAGGTTGAGGCTCCATCTCAAGACAGGGGTTGAAGGACAGCCTAGGTGGCTCAGTCGGTTAAGCATCCGACCCTTGATTTTGGCTTAGGTCATGACGTCACGGTTCGTGGGCTGGGGGCGCAGAGCCCGCCTGGGATTCTCTCTCCCTCTGCCCCTCCCCTACTCGCACTCATGCTCTCTTTGACTCTCTCTCTCTCTCTCTCTCTCTCTCAGAATAACTATCAGATGTGGGGCTCGATCTCACAACCATATCAGGACCCGAGCCACCATCGAGAGTCAGACGCTTAACTGACTGAGCCACCCAGATGCCCCCGAAATGACTTTAAAGTGTATAGCCCAGGGATTTTGGTAAAAACTTACAGTGTTGTGCGTCCATCCCTGCTATCCATTTCTAGAACATTCCTATCACCCCAAAATGAAATCCTGTACTCATGATCACTAAATGCCCGTGATCTCCTCCTTCTAGCCCCTGGCAACCACTAATGTATTTCCTGCTTCTATGGCTTGGCCAGTTCTAAACATTTCAGATAAACAGAATCGTACAATATGTGGTCCTTTGTGACTGGCTGCTTTCACTCAGCCTGAAGTTCTCAGGTGTGTACCTTTTTTTTTTTTTTAAATGTTTTTGGAACGTTTATTTATTTTTCAGAGAGAGAGAGAGAGAGAGAGAGAGAGACAGAGCATGAGCGGGGAGGGGCAGAGAGAGAGGGAGACACAGAATGCGAAGCAGGCTCCAGGCTCTGAGCTGTCAGCACAGAACCCCATGTGGGGCTTGAACCCACGAGCCATGAGATCATGACCTGAGCTGAAGTGGGACGCTCAACCAACTGAGCCACCCAAGCACCCAGGTTTGCACCTTTTTAATGGCTAAATACTATTCTACTCTATGACTATAGCACATTTTTATTTAGCCACCAGCATGGACATTAGGGTTGCTCACATTTTTTGGCTATTGTACATGATATTTCTGTGAACATTCAGGTAGAAGTTTCTCTAGGAACATATGTTTTCAATTCTCCTGGGTGTATACCTTGGTGTGGAATCACCCAGTCCTTTGGTAACTAACCCATGGTTAACTTTTTGAGGGACCAGCAGCCTGCTTTCTAAGTAGTTGCACAATTTTCCATCTTGGAAGGGGATTTTTGCTGGTTTATTTAACCCATCGTTCCTCACTCTCCTTTATCACGTTTAAAAAACTGAGGTATAACATACAATATATATGATGAAACACACAGATCTCAAGTGTATAATTTGATGCATTTTCACAAATGTCTGCACCTGTGTAATCCAAACCAAGATCATAGGACAGGACAGACTCCCCCAGAAGGTTCCCTCCTGCCCCTTCCAGTCAATAACCCACCCCTCAAGCAACAATGGGTCGAACTTCCTTTTTTTTTTATTAAAAAATTTTTTTAGTGTTTATTTATTCTTGAGAGAGAGAGAGAGAGAGGGAGACAGAGCTCGAGAGGGGAAGGGCTGGAGAGAGAGAGGGAGACAGAATCTGAAACAGGCTCCAGGCTCGGAGCTGTCAGCACAGAGCCCAACGCGGGGCTCGAACCCACGAACCGTGAGATCATAACCTGAGCCGAAGTCGGACGCCCAACCATCTGAGCCACCCGGGAGCCCCTTATGGATGCTGATTAGCTTTTCCCGTTCTTGCATCTTGATGTCCTATAAAAGGAAGCACGAGCCAGGAGCCCCTCCCTCTTTATTGCCGAGTAGCATTTTCTCCTGTGGACATAAGCAGTCTGTGTATTCTTTTACCTGTTGATACAAATTTGTTTCCAGTTTTGAGGGAGCTGGAATAAAAGTACCACTGAACACGTGTATACGAACTTCTGTGTGGACTTAGGCTTTTATTTTTCTGGAATGCCTGGGTCATATCACAGGTACGTGTTTCCCTTCTTAAAATACCAAACTGGGGCCCCTGGGTGGCTCAGTCGGTTAAGTGTCTGACTCTTTTTTTTTTTTTTAAGTTTATTTATTTTTGGGACAGAGAGAGACAGAGCACGAATGGGGGAGGGTCAGAGAGAGAAGGAGACACAGAATCTGAAACAGGCTCCAGGCTCCGAGTGGTCAGCACAGAGCCCGACGTGGGGCTCGAACTCACGGACCGCGAGATCATGACCTGAGCCGAAGTCGGACGCTCAACTGACTGAGCCACCCGGGCGCCCCAAGTGTCTGACTCTTGATTTTGCCTCAGGTCATGATTTCATGCTTTGTGAGATCAAGCCCCCCGCTGCCCCCCATTGGGCTCTGCACTGACAGTGTGGAGCCTGCCTGAGATTCTTTCTCTCCTTCTCTCTCTCGGTCCCTCCCCTGCTCACACACAATCTCTTTCTCTCTTTCTCTCCCTCTCAAAAGAAATCAATAAACGTAAAAAAAAGAAACTACCATACCATTTTTCAAAATTGTTCCTCCTAATACCCTTGCCAACTCTCGATATTATCTGTCTTTCTAACCTTCAGCCATGCTAATATGGGTGTAGTGACATCTCAGCGTGGTTGTAATGTGTATTTCCCTAATGATGTTGAGGATATTTTCATGTATTTATTTGCTCTCAGTACATCTTCTCTCATGAAGTATCTCTTAAAACCTTTTGCCCAAGTCTGTCTTTCTTTCTTTCTTTCTTTCTTTCTTTCTTTTTCTTTTCTTTCTTTCTTTCTTTCTTTCTTCTTTCTTTTTTCTTCTTTCTTTCTTCTTCTTTTTTTCTTTCTTTCTTTCTTTCTTCTTTCTTTCTTTCTTTCTTTCTTCCTTTCTTTTTTCTTCTTCTTTTTCTCTTTCTTTCTTTCTTTCTTTCTTTCTTCTTTCTTTTAAATTTGGCTGAGTGTCTTTTTATCATCGCCTAATCCAAGCTCCTTCTCTGTGTGTTGCAAATATTTTCTCCCAGTCTGCGCCTTTTTGTCACGATCTTTTGAAAGGCGAAGGTTTTAAAATTTCACCATACGGTCCATTTTGTCAAGCTTCTTTTATGGCAAGAGCTGTGTCTTCCCTAGGGTCGTGCCTGACGGTCTTGCGTTTAGCTTTTGATGGTACACTTTGGTTTAGGTTTGAGACAAAGGTAAGGGCTCTTTGTTTCCAGAATGTGCAGGTGCCCTGTGGCATTGCTGGGAGAGCTTTCCCGTTCCTCCGTAGACTCCTCAGCCACCTTGGGTGGGGGTCGTTTGACTGTGCGTGTTGGGCTATATTTTTGCACCCTCTGTGCTGCTTGTCTACCTTTTGGACATATTTTCAGCTGGGATCACATGGAAATTTGAGCGTGCCTCCTCTGAAGAATGGAACAGAATAGAGGGAGTCTAGGGGAAAGGTCCCAGGGTGTCCTACCATAATCCTAAAATAAACGCCTTGAAAACACGGCAATGTCGCCGTTGGCTGATGAAAGCTCTCGGCCCGAGGACTTCTGTCTGTTGGAAAAGTGTTAAAGACCCAGTAGCACGAGCAGAGACCATCCCCTTGCAGCCACAGAAAGGTTTGCAGAGTTGAAAAAAGGGTGACTGCGTTGCTGGGAGGTTGGGAGTCGCTCAGGGCTGCGTTTGCACACCTCTCGTGCCACCGTGCCTCAGACTTCCCAGAAATGTCGCTCCGTGTCTCCATTTACATGGGAAGGAACAGACGCTCAGAATGTCCGGTGTCTTGCTCAAGGTCACGCAGCAGTCAGCCATGGGGTCAGAACCAAATGCCCTGCCTCCCTGCCGTCTCCCGTCGTCCCTCGTCCGGAGGTCTGGCTGCAGGGTAGCTGGGAGGGAGGGTAGCTCCTCTCGGGGGGAGCTTTGTTTTGTGCCCACAGCAGCCGGCACAGGGCCCGGCACACAGTAGGACCTCACGAGATACGGGTTGAAGAAAAGGGGCCGATCCTGGTTCTCTTTTCTTGCTTGAGGACCTCTTCACCTTTGGCTGCTGTTGAGGTTAAGGGGTGAAGAATGACGCTTGTGTCTGGGGATGAGAGCCGATTGCTCAGACTCTGCCTCTGGCTGATGTACACTCCTGGAGCTGCTTATGGCTGTGCTCACAAAATATACCACAGGTCCTGAGTGAGCCCTGGTATGAAGACAAGTAGGAATAGATGGTGACATTAGACTGCCGAGGGAGGCTTCCTCATAGAGGGCCAGCAGTAGAAGATGAGAAAGTAGGGGGAAGCCAAGGGGATATATGGACAGCAGCAACAGCATGTGCAAAGGCCCTGTGGTGGGAGCCTCTTTGGCACGTTGGAAGAATAGTGAGGTGGCTGTGGTGATAACGATTGCACTCGGCCCGGGCTTTGTAGAGAAACACAACAGCAAGGGGTTCCAGAATCCAGTCCCTACCCTCTGGCCCTCTTACTCTGGGGCATTTCAAGACTGAAACTGAAGTAAGCTCCCAGCATCCTCTTTGCCTTATGACTCTCTCCTGAGATCCCACAGTGTTCCCTTGAGTTTCTGTGTCCCGATCCCGACCCACCCGCTGCCTCATTCCCTGGGCCTGGCCTGTCTGTCGGGTTTGCGCATCTCCGGCTCCCATCAAAGCTCCCTGGGTGTCAGCTGTTCATCTCACTTTATTTTGGCGAGGGAGGTGATACAAGCACCTCTGTGTGCAGAGGCTGCCAGGCCAGAGGCGACAGCTTCGGGGCCTGTGGCTGCAGGCAGACCTGGGGGCACCAGGGAATGGCCGTGAATGCTCCCGTACTCGAGCTAGAAGCTCTCCTTTTATCTTGGGATGGTTTGGGGTTCCCGGTCCCATTTCTGATTTTCCGGGGTGGGAAGGAGGGCGGGAATAATGCTGTCACTGCGGGTACTGCCTGCCTCTCACTGCGCACGTGCACAGGGACTTCCGATGCTCCAACCGTAAGCTCAGGCTTCTTGTCCCCATTTTCTGGGATTTGAACCCAGGCCTGCCTGAATCCCCGTCCCAAACTCTGCCTGTGCTCTGTGGCCACCAGGAAGCCCCAGCCCAGCCGGGTCAGGGCCCACGGTGGGGTCTGAACACGTGGAGCGAGGAAGCCAGTGCCAAATTCCCCACCGACCAGCCAAGAGTCGCCTCTCTGGGCTTTACTTTCCCCATCTGAAAAATGGGCTTCAACCAGTATCAGCCTTGGATGCCTCCCAAGGCAAGCTTTCTCCGAGGGAACGATAGAAGGCGAACATTGAAAATGGCGAACTCCTGGGGGCATTGAGGGAACACCCTAGCCTGTTAGCAGAACCTGTCCAGCCAACGGTTATTGATTGCCTACCGTACCCCAAGTGCTGGCTAGGCACCCATCCTGCACATATAGTGCTCCGCCAGCCGTGGGAAGTGAGGGCCTCAGAACCCTTCCTCGGTTATAGATGAGGAAAGGAGGCTCAGGCAAACATCTGTGGGCCAAGTTCGCCCAGGAGCTGTGTGGCTGGCCGATGCCGGGAAGATCTGAGCTCCCAGCCTGTGGGCTGGCAAGGGGTCATCTTCTTCTACTTGTGCTTTTTACAGAGGTTTGAGCAAACAGAGGACAAACTCATCCCTCCTAGCAAAGGCCCTGTGGTCACCTTGTTTTCCTAGCGATGGTGGGGACTCAGGAGGAACCAGAACAGAGGCACAGAGAGGTGAAGCCACTTGGCTGAGGTCACCTGGGCAGCTGGCGGCACCTCCCCCTTCCAGGGCCATGAAGATTCAATCGTGCTCGGCCCAGGGCCAGGCCTGGCCAGCTCCCACTGGGTGAGAGACAAGTGAAGCTCAGAGAGGCATAGCCACTTACCTGAAGACACACAGCCCGCCAGGCTTTCAAGTTCACGGGGCCAGGTTTGTTTTGTTTTTCCTGCCCCACTTGGTGCCCTCCGTGCAGTAATCCCTGGCTAAATGCTCTGTTGCCTGCTCAGGGCAGGACCTGGCCAAATCTTCTCTCTTCCTTTTGGGTGTTGTCACCAACGAGGTGGGGAAGAGAGGCTGGGCAGAGAGGCTGGGCGGAGAGGCTGGGAGGAAGGGGCCCCCGACTTTGGTGTCCCCTCCTCCTGGCAGGGCAGGGTGTGGTACGGGCTAAGGGCTCCTGGCGGCCACCCCTCTGGCCCTCCGCCTCCAGTGGGAGCTAGAAACTTCTGCCTCTCTGACTCCTCCTCTTGCTTGAGCTAGAGCCCTGCAGGTCTGGCCGGATGTATGAGGCCTGGAGTGGGGGCTTGTGGGGGCTGCGGGGACGGCCCGGACAGTGCACGCTTTGGCTGGAACCTTTGTCCCCACCATTACAGCCCTTCCCCAAGGGTGGGAGGAGCCTGACCCCAGGGGAATCTCACCGCAGGAACACATTCTTCCTGGCCCTGCCTTGGAGGCCCCCCCCACCACCCCGAGCAGCCTCTACTCCTCCAGCCTTTGTCCCAAGGAGGAACCCTCAGGAGTTCTGAGCCCCACGGAGGACAAAGGGCTCATTGAGGCACCAAGGCCAGGCAGAGGGGGAGGAGAAGCCTATAGGGAGGAGCAGAGAACAAGAGCTGGGAAGGGCTGCTTCTGCCCCACAAACCCCGTGAGACCCTGAGAACTCGCCTCCGGGGTCCTCCATTTACCCATCTGTGAGCTGGGGTGACTGGGGGACATGAGGGTTCGCGGTGGCTGGTCATTGCCTATATGTATAGCGTGTGCAGTTGATTACTGCTGATGTAGAAGCCAAGGCGACCCTCTTGCATGGAACCCGTGGGGCCATGTATATTTCGAGATCCAGAATTTGGGAGAACTTAAAAAGGTGAGCAACGTAGGATGTATCCCATGTGCTCAGTGACCCTTCCGGGGACTGCCATCAAATATAAGAAAGCACTGGAATAGTCTCATTAGGGTGCAAAATAAAGAAAGGCTTCCGGGCACACGAATTGAAGAACTTGCTGATTTTAGAACCTTTCTGGATTTCAGGATTGCGCGTGACAGAGTGTGATCCTTTACTGCTAGAATTCATTCACTCACTCATTCGTTCATTCAGCAAATATTTATTGAGAACCTGCTAGATGCCGGATACTGCGTCAGCCTCGGAGGACCCAGGAGCAAAGCCCCTGCCTTGCGGAGGGCACCCTGGACTGTGCGGCCTAACGTCTACACCCATGTCTACATGTAGCCGGGTTTGTGGAGTCACCAAACCTCATTTAAGGATGAGGAAGCCAATGAGGAACCCTAACCCTAACCCTAACCTTAGCCCTAACCCTAACCCTTAACCCCTAACCCCTAACCCTACTCTGAGCACTCAGGTTTTCTCAGAAAATTTCCCCGGTATTGTGTTAAAGGTGGGTGTGGGCATAGGATAGTGAATGGCTTGTGAAATGGACACCATGGTCACGACCAGCTTGAAGATAAGAGAACAAGCCTGGGCCATAAGCGACTGGTGCCCATGGCGGGCAAGGAGGTGCCGGAATGAATCGTCAATGGTCCCCAGAGTCCGGCTCCACTGGGGGCTGGAGGCATGTGTGTGGGACGCTGGAAGGTTGTCGGCTAGGCCTGAGTTCAAATCCTGTCGGAGCTCCTGCTGGCCCTGTGACCTAAGGCAAGCCAGGCTGTCCCCGCCCTCAATCTCTTCACCCCTCGAATGGGCTCAAGGAGCCCTTTGGAGGACTTCCAGGAGGACTGAATGACAGCTACTGGATGTGGAAGGCATTTATAGCCGCTCAAGCTCGGAAACAAAGTAGCTTTTCTCTCTGGGGTCTGCTGCGGGTGTCTCCCTTGTGGTCAGAAGCTGTGCCACTTAGGGCAGGGGCCGGGGGATGGTTAAAAGGCTACACAGAGGGGTGCGTGGGTGGCTCAGTCCGTTGAGCGCCTGGCTTCGGCTCAGATCATGATCTTGTAGTTTGTGGGTTTGAGCCCCGCATCGGGCTCTGTGCTGACAGCTCAGAGCCTGGAGCCTGCTTCCAATTCTCTCTCTCTCTCTGCCCCTCCCTCTGTCTCTCTCAAAAATAAATAACATAAGAAATTTAAAAAGAAAAAAAAAGGCCACAGAAGGGCAGGTCCCCCATCCAGACTCTCTGACTTGATTGTCGGGATGTGGGGTGTAGATTTCTGACATCTGGGCCAGATGGTAAAGCTCAGGTTGAGAGCAAACCCCAGTCATCCAGCTGTCCCGTCCTGGTGACTGCCAACCCCTTGTCATGGGGAGGCCAGGCCAGCTCCTTCTGGGACTGGAGGACCAAGGGCTGTGGGCCGTGCGCTGGGCTGGCCTTCTTGCCAGTTAAGGGCAGGTCGGCTACATAATTGACAGGGCCTGGTGCAAGATAAAAATACGGTCCCCTGGTTCAAAAAGCAGGAAAAAAGCATACTAAAATATAAAGTTTTCTGTTTCCTCTGGAGCCTCTCCCTCGACTCGCCGTGATGGTTTTTAACTGGCCGTTCAACGCGGTTCTAAGCCAAGAAAAATGAAGCTTTTATTGTTTTCATTTTTAAAAAAAGCTTGTTTCTTTGTTTGTTTATTTAGAGAGCGCGAGCAAGGGAGGGTCAGAGAGAGAGGGAGAGAATCCTGAGCAGAATCCACACTGTCACCGCAGAGCCTGATACCGGGCTTGAACTCACAAACCGTGAGGTTATGCCCGGAACGGAAAGCAAAAGTCAGATGCTTAACCCACTGAGCCACCCAAGAAAAATTAAGCTTTTAAGTTATGAGCATGAATGTGGCCGCTCAACCTTATACTGCGCACGGCCACCTTGAAGCAGAAATCGAAGGGCTTTTAGTCCCTCCGCCGAATCGCCAAAACCACATGGTTTCACATTCGGAGTGTGCGTGCCCGCATGTATTTTGTTTTAATGAGAGCCGTGGCGATGTTGCTCCAACCGAGCTCGGCTGTTTTTATTTCACTTCTTGAGACACGCGCATTCTGCCAACACTCTGCCTCCCGCTCCCCGATGAGTGGGGGAAGACTGGAAGGAAGAAGAATTAGAGGTTACTCTATGTTCTAGCTTCCTTTTCAGCATCTGGGAACGCGAATCAGAAGGGAGACCAGGAAGTTCTCTGGCTGTCCGTCCGGTCCGTGGGTGTTTCTCCCGCTGCCTTCTGTCTGCATTTGGAGGACGTTCGCGTGCAAAGTGGGGCCCCTCGGAGCTGCCACAGTCTTAGGTGCAGACTGCTTGCCTTCTTCTGGATTTGCTTTTCGCCCGACACCCGTGCACAGCGGAAATCTAGAAAGCCACACACGGGAACCGGGCAGTGGGAGGCAGCAGCGGATGTGTGAATTACGTGTATTTCCTCGGCTCACCTGGTCTCCGGGAACTTCACTTACAAAACCCAAGTTCAGGGGCGCCTCGGGGGCTCAGTCGGTTAAGCGTGGGACTCTTGATTTCAGCTCAGGTCACGATGGCCCGGTTTGTGAGTTTGAGCCCCGCATGGGGTTCTGCCCGTGTGGAGCCTGCTGGGGATTTGCTCTCTCTCCCTCCCTCTCTCCCCTCCCCCGTGCTCTCTTTCTCTCTGTCTCTCAAAATAAATACACTTAAAACAACAACAAGAAGAAAACCCAAGTTCAAAGATAAAACTAGTATGAATTTTAAGACGGGGACAGCAGAACCTGAAACGAAACACGGGCCCCTGTGAGCACAAGAGGTCCTGTGGACCGTGTAGGTCATCTGCTCGGGAAGCTGGTGGCCCTGTTCGCGGGCACCGCTTCCCTTACGGATGGGGAAGCTGAGGCCCAAAGAGGCCCAGATGAGGTTTGTAGATTGCCAAACTAGGACCCCCCCCCCCCCCGGCCTCGCCCCCCGCCGGCGGGACCTCAGCTTCTGGTGTTTGGATTGAAAATCAGGCTTGCCTCCCAGGGAGGGGTGCTGGTGCTGGGAAGGGACAGAAGTGAAAATGAGTCTACAGAAGCCATTCATTTCCCCACCTCCCGTAGTTCAAACATTTGCTTATTTACTCGGCTAACAAATGTTAGCTGACTCTCTACTATGTGCCGGGCAAGACCCGATCCCGGCCCTTGAGGCACTCCCTTTCTGGTGGACGAGGCCCTCTCCTCCAAGCCTAGAGACGCTGCCTAGAAACTCCCAGACCCGGAGACCAGAGGCCACGACTCGGATCACCCCTTGATTCAGTGGCCAGAGGGTGGGACATTAGTGACAACGTCTGACCGAGGTGTCGTTGCTGAGGGTTCTGGTAGCTGGAGAAAGGGCACTTCTGGAGGAGGCCGCGGCCTCGGCAGAGGGTTTAGGGGCAAAACTGCCAAAGCCTAGGACCTTGAGGAGGGGAGGTGAAGGCATGGATAGAGGCTTGAGCTGGAGGCCCCAGAGGGGAGACGCAGGGGTCATGTGACCCCAAACCCCATCCCCGACCTGGTCAATTCTTGGACCACGTCCCTAGCCCAGATTTCTCCTTGGAACCCGGCTCTCCGGCAGAGCTGAAGGCCGAGATGTGTCAGGTTTTCCCTCCCTCTCTCCCTCCCTCCCTCCTGCCGCCTTCCCCCTCCCCCCCTCCCTCCCTCCCTCTCTTCTTCCCTCTCCGGTTCCCTCCCTCCCTTCCTTCCTCAGCTGAGGCTCTGCGTGAAAATCTCAGCTGCTTTGTTTATGCAGCTGACTGTGAGCCCAGCACCATGCCAAGCCTGCGAATCTTCTCACCAAACCCTCGCCCTATCAACCTGGAGATGAGAAAACTGAGCTCAGGGACCTGAGCGACTCCCCCAAAGTCACTGCGAATGGGGGAACTGGCTTTAAGCCCAGGCCACTTGAATCTCACCCGTGGGCCCCGAACAACCGGGCCACACTTGCTCACATCCCTCTGCTCTTTCTGCCTCCACTACCTCTCCCCCGCGCCCCCCTGACCTGGTGAACTCTTACTCATCCTTCAAAACCCTTCTCAGATGGCCTATTCTTTGTCTCTTCAAGCTGCCAGGCAAGGAACATCCCATTTCTCCACCTCACAAATGTTCGAGTACCTCTGCGTTCCTGGCATGGCGCGAGGTCCTGGGGAAACACTGGTGAACAAATAAATTTAGCTCTACCAGTTAACGAGCAAACACAATCCGGTGCACTGTTACTAGTTGTGAAAACAGCCATGAAGCACATGAACTGGGCACTTCAGTAAAGAATCAGGTTGGGATTATTGTGTATTGGGGGATCAGAGAAGTTCTCCTGAAGAGGTGAGATTTAAAATTGCCTTCAGCCAGGGAACTGGCAAGTGCAAAGGCCCTGAGGCAGGAAGAACTTGATGGGGGCAGAGAACAGCAAGGAGGCCTGAGGGGCCAGAGTGGAAGGAGAGCAGGAAGGGTGGTAAGGAGATGGGCCAGTGAGGTAGACAAGCCTCACTTGGAGTTGTCCTTTAGGGCATCGACGTTTTAGAGCCTCAGCCTCTCTCCTGGGGCAGAGAGGGACCAGATCAAATCCTCATGGCATCCCCGGAGCAGGGCCTGACCCCTAGGAGTGAGCAGCTGAGGTGGTTTGAGGCAGTCACGGGTCAGCAGGCAGATGACAGGCAAGTCTGGCCCCTCCCTCCTTTCCTCTATCAGGAAGGCGACGGCTGCGCCCTCCCCCTCCCCCCCACTCAGCTGGCTACTCTGAAACTCCCTCCTAGGGGGCACAGTGGGTCAGCCGGGTGGGGAGGGGGAAGGGTGAGGGGTGCTGACGTAGGGCCCAGGAGGGGACCAGGGTGGCACTCTTTTGGGAGTCAGGTACCATCTGTAGCTCATTTTCATGGGTCATTTGCATTTTCTCTGAAATTATCATTATTATTATTTTTTACGGTTCCAGCCAAACCCTCTGTCTCGCAGGCTACTGCTTTAAAGGCATATCCCCGGAGCGGACGGGCATTGGGTTTGGCCACTCCGGGCTCGTGGCCTCCTGGGGTCCCTCCGCAGCCCGCTCCCCTGCCTCCGGCCTCCCAGAGCGGAATGGATGCGAGCCAGGAGTCAGGCGCAGCCAGTGTCTTTGGAGCTTTCCCGGGTGCCGGGTTCTGTGCTCGGAGAGCACCGTTCAGGCCCCACAAGAGCCCCGAGCAAGGAGG
Organism: Prionailurus bengalensis; assembly: GCF_016509475.1. Taxonomy (NCBI): domain Eukaryota; kingdom Metazoa; phylum Chordata; class Mammalia; order Carnivora; family Felidae; genus Prionailurus; species Prionailurus bengalensis. The sequence continues at coordinate 24,726,656 of NC_057356.1, forward strand.
AGGGCATTCCCCTCTCCAAGTCTGCTCACCTGGAGCAGAGGCACAGCGGAAGCTTCCAGCCAACCTGCTGGGTAGGTCGGTCCTGTTCTCACAGTCAGGGTGGGCGGGCCTGCCGGATGGCGCACAGGCCTGCCACATCCCCCGCCTGTGTCTCCCTGCCTGGGACGGGAAGGGCTCCCCGGGGCCCTCTCCTACCACCACGGTATGGTTGGGGAAACTAAGTCCAAAGAGACAAGAAAGGGTGAGGTCGAGATGTGAGCCAGGGATGTCTGCTTGAGAGAAAGATAAATGACATAACCTCAGTCGTGAAAAGGCGAACCCCCTAAAAATATAAGGCTGGCTCTGCCCAGAGCGGACGGCAGGGGAGGCTGAGTCCTGCGTGAAACATCCGCCGGGCACGTCCTTCCTGTCCTGAAGGGTGGGGTGACAATCCCCTCCATGGGACGTGGGATAAATGATCAAATTCCCTAGTGAGAGAGCCTCGTCCTTCTGGCTGCTCCCATGACACCGGGGAGAGACGACTGTTGGTGCTAATGTGTCTTTAGCAATCCCCCCCCACCCTGCCTCTTGCTCAGCTCCCTTTGTGACAAAGAAGCCCAGAATCTTCCGCAGGCAATGCTGTGTAGCTAGACTTTAGTGGCAGTTGTATCAAGAAGGAGCCATTTGAGTCGAGCTCAGGGGAGTCACTGGGAGGAACGTTCTGCTCTGCGCGTGGAGGGAGCTGTCGGCACATGGCCCGGAGCCGCGGGGAAGCAAAGCCTCTACCTGGGAGAGAGGAAAACCATTTGATGTGCCTGAGACTGCAGGGTGTGGGTGACAAAGTGGGGCGGGGTCTCGTGAGAGAAGGACCCTTGTGCCGTATGAAAGGGCTCGGGATTTATTCTGTGGGCGGTGGGAGTCATGGCAGAGCTTTGAGCAGGAGCAGGGCTTTTGGAGGTAGTGAGACCGCGGACAGATTCTACGGGTGCTCTGGACTCCACGCCTCCCGCTTTCAGGCCGCTGGTGGGAGAGGCTGTGTCCCCGCCTTCCTCCCAGGCGGGGGGCACTGAGGTGGCAGGGTTCCTCTCGTCCCGGGCTTTGTCCTGCTCTGATCCTATGGGTTCAGACTTTGAAGGCACCGGCTGCCCCTTTGGCTGGGGGCTGGTCATCCCCTCGGCATTGGTGGCTGTGCTCTGGTCCCTGGGGAAGGTGGAGAAGCCTTTCCACAGCCCTCGGCCCTTTCGTGCCAAACCCTGGCCCGTGTGAGACGAGTGTGGAGGAATTTGGTGCATATGGATCCAATTTCTTTTGGAATATACAGCGAATGACTCTGGACAAAGGCAGGCTGCCTTGGCCGGACCTAAAATATGTGGGCAATTGCTTCTGAGATGTTTGACAACTCAGACGCAGCGGAACGGGACCGGCAGCACTGGGGCTGTGGCGGCCCGTCCAGGTGCCAGCAACTGAATACCACGGCTCATCCCGTGAGCATGCCAGGGACACGTGGACAGGGACCAAGATTCAGGGGAATTTGGCCAGGCTGGGCGAGGTGCTGAGCAGGGCTGCCTGGGCGCGAGAGGCTCTTCCCTGTGGGAGACACAGGATCACACAGTGTTGGGAATGAGGTTTTATCTTCCTGCTGTGTGACCTGGGTGAGTCTCTTTCCCTTGCTCGGACTTAGGGGATTCTATCCGCTCAATGGCACAAGCAGACCCTGGAGAGTAGGGCTGAGCAGAGCCAAAGCAGACCTTTTGGGTTTATCCAGACTCCCTTCCCTTCCAGACACCTGTTCTTGCTTTTCTCAACATGTGTTTCTGAATGGGGCTGCCAATCATAATATCCCACCCCCGGACTGCAGTGATTGGTTTAAAGATGGGCATGTGACTCACACTGGGCCAATCAGATCCCTTCCCTGGGATTTCTGCTCTTGGGCAGGATGGAGACAGCTCCTTTTCCTCCATAGAGAAGAGCCCTGAACTGTCGGGGGTGGGGGTGGGGGTGGGATGTCCGCGGCTCTGAAGAGAGGCTGGTCTGAGAGAAAGAAGGTGTCCGGTAAAGAGAGAAGCAGGTGAAGACAAAGGAAATGTCCAGGTGAGGTTGGCATCCTCGCACCTACCCGCCTCACAGAAGTTTTGGTGACGAGAGCCGAGAACTTCTTCTGTTTTGCTTAAGCTAATTAGACTTCCGTTTCTGTCTCATACGACTAAAGCGGTTTTGATAAATGCAAGCCTTTCCTGGCTTCCAAGGCACCTCCATGGTTCATTAACCTCATTGTTTCTTAGAGTTGCTCTCTAGATGGGTATTAATATTCCTATTTACAGATATTAATAATCATAATCACCCCCACTTCTGAAGAGCTCAGTGCCATGCCAGCCACCGTGCTAAGCCTGTCGTAGGAATTATTTTATCGTATCCTACAGTGCCCTCGGAGGCGGTGTTTAGTGTGACCCCCATTTTACAGATAAGGGAATGGAGATGCAGAGTGGCCAGGGGGCTCCCTCCAGGTCCCACAGCTGGCAAATGGTGGAGCCAGAATGTCTATGCTATTCTGCTGGTGCACACAAATCCAATACTGTGGGGTGGGTGGTGCTAGGTTGAAGGAAAAGGCCTCAGTTCCTCTCCAACCCTTCTCTTACCTACGCTTATTATTATTATTTTTTTTTTCGTGTTTTGTTTGTTTTTGAGAGAGACAGAGAGCATGGGAGTAGCAGAGAGAGAGGAAGACACAGAATCCGAAGCAGCTCCAGGCTCCGAGCTGTCAGCACAGAGCCCGATGCGGGGCTCGAACCCACGAACCGTGAGATCATGACCTGAGCCGAAGTCGGACGCTTAGCCCACTGAGCCCCCCCAGGCGCCCCTCCTATCTATGCCGCTTAATAATGTGGCTTTGCCGCTCCTTCCATGGAGAGTTGAGTCTCTCTCCCAGGGCCTGAAGCCGGGCTCTGCCCTGTGACTTGTGTTAGCCAATAGAACGTGGCACAAAAGGGCACCATGGCAGGCCCGCCCTGGGCTTCCAAGGGGGGTTGCTGTCTCCACTCTGTCCTGAACCCTTGCCCAGCTGCCACAGGGAAGAAGCCGGGGCTAGCCTGCTGGAGGATGGGGGGGGCACACGGAACGGAGTGGAGTCGCTGAGACCGGCCTAGATCAGCCAACGGCAGTCGAGCCCCGGATACGAGAGTGAACCCAGCCAAGGGGAGCCGAGCTACCTGAGCAACCACTCCGGATGTGGGAGCACTCGATCAGGGCTTGGCACTGGATGCCTCTGAGGTTATGTCATTATTTCGCCGTGTAGGTTCACTGCGACAGAGAACAGGCAACGCCAGTGGGGGGAGAAGGGGAGAGTGTCTTCCCTGAGCCATGTCTGGCTGCGCCCCCTTTGCTGGCGCACGAGGCACCGTCTTCGTCCACCGCCCCCCCCCAACGGCCACACTTTCCGTGGCTGAGGTGTGACACAGGCTTCTAGAACTGCTTAAGTGCCTGCAATTAATCGCAGGGCTGACTCGGAAGGCTGGTCCTGCCTGCTCACCCCGCCTGCCCACCCCACTCAGAGTGGGGTTTGTAAGGGTTGAGTAATTGTATTGTTTATCGCACTAAATGGAACATTAATCAAGCAGCTCGAAGGCACCCAGGCTGTCCCCGCGGGCCATGCTCTCTGCTGAGAGCCGAGGTGGGAAGTGGACCTGCGTGGACGACATGGGGGATCCGGCTCCAGCCTCCCAGGCGCTGCCCCCCCCCCCCCCCGTGCGTTCCTGGTCTCCCTGGTCGTGGGTCCCATTTTACAGATGTGGAAACCGAGGCCCAGAGAGGTTGGTAAATCAATTGCTCAGGGTCACCCAGCAAGGAGGGGAGAGGGAGAAGGCTTGAATCTAGGCGCACCGGTGTGGCGAGCCAGGCTTTGAGCGATACCTCTTCAGCCTCCCCTGGATCACAGCTGCCCCCCCTCCCCACGATGATGGCTGCAGGAACTTCTTTCCCCACACTCGCTGAGCCCCAAGAAGAGAGAAGCGAAGCTGGCAGATGTCCCTGAACGCCGAGATGATTTGCATAAGGCACAGCAGAGGACTCCTGAGCGCAAGGACGCCAGGAAATCTGCACGAGGGTGCCCTGATCCGGCTCAGGGTGACGAGGAGGGGGTGGCCCCCCGCCGGCGCAGCTCTGTGAGGTGCCGGTGACTTTCCACCTCTCTCCTGTGGGTGGGTGGGTGGGTGAGTGGGGACGTCTCTCTTCCCTGCACCTCGTGACAAGGCGGCTATTTTTAAACTCCTCTTTTTAAAGTTAAAACATGTTCCTGTCAAAGCCACCATGTGATGCTCAAGCAGTCGGGGCCAGGGAGAAGCCTCCGGCTGACGTCAGAGCACCCAGGCTGGCAGTTTGGGGGGGGGCTCCGGTGAGTCACCCCTCTTTCGAACATCTATCTCATGCTGTGTCCCTGGGAGCTGTCATGTTGGGAGTTTTGTAGACACAGGGACAGTGGCCCCGGCTAGAAATGACCAGCCACCCTGTCCCCCAACCAGAGAGAGCCCCAGGCATTCTTTCCCCACCTGCTCGGAGCACCAAGGGCCGGTGGTCCCAGAATGACCGAATCCCCTCCAGTCCAGCCACCCCCGCCCCCTCCAACCCCACCCCTGCCAATCCACGGCCATAATACCATGGCCAGAGTGCTCCTTCTGAAGATGGGATGTGATCCCAGCTCTCTCCCTTGCTCGAAACCCTTCCATGATTCTGCTCCCCATTGTCTGTAAAATAAAGTCCCTCCCACCCCACCCCCTTCCTGCCCTACCCCTGCCATCCTGCCAGCTTCAGCTTATGCCACTTCCTGCTCACGCTCCGTGCCCAAGCTACTCTGTACTCTGGGTTTTCGTGCATGCTGATCCCTCCACCTAGACCACCCTTCCCCCACCCTCCTTCACCTGACCCTCCTTTACCTGTTTTAAACATCACCTCCAACGAGGGGCACCCGGGTGGTTCGGTCAGTTACGCGTCTGACTCTTGGTTTCAGCTCAGGTCATGATCTCATGGTTTGTGGCATCGAGCCCTGCGTTAGGCTCCACGCTGACAGCGTGGAGCCTGCTTGGGATTCTCTCACTCTCTGTCTCTCTGCCCCTCCCCCACTCGCATGCGTGCTCTCTCTCTCTCTCTCTCAAAATAAGTAAATAAACATTAGAGAAACCCCACAAACCCACATCACCTCCAATGAGAACCAGGAGATGGGATGGGGGATGGGGCTAGGATAAGCAACCTGGGTCGTGAGGATTATCGTGGAGGAGAATCAGAGACTCAGGAGGCCCATAAAACAAGACGATGGACCCAGGGATGAGGAACGGGTGGACCAGCTAGATGATGGATGAGGTTTCCTCGTTGCCTAGATGGGACTTGGGGAGAAGCTTACCTGGGGGCTTTCAGACAGTTTCTTGGGAATTTGGGGTCCTGAGAACATGGAGGCCACAGCAGGGCCCTCGCTTACTTTGTCCCCTCCACCTCCGCCTTTCACAGATCTTCCCTAGAAGATTTTATCAGAAAAAAAATGCTTCGCAGCTAAAAAAGAAAAAAAGAAAAGAGTACGAAAGCCCTAAGTTTTGAAGTCAGACTGCCCGTGTCCAAATCTCTGCTCAGCCACTTGGCCGTGTGACTTTGGGCAGATTGTTTAACCTCTTCTGAACCTCATTTTCCTAATCTGTGAAATGGGGATAGTGATATCCGTACCTACCTCGCGGTTGTTTTGAAGAACGCGACAGACCGTATTTTCCAAAGATGGTCGTGACAATGTTTTTCGTCCGTTGTGCCCTGGTAGGAGCTCACCACTCCCTCATCAAAAGGTAGAGTCTAAATCCTCTCACCTTGAACCTGGGTGGGCATGTGCGACTGCCTGGACCGACAGGGTAACAGTGCGGGTGACGTTGTGACTTCCAAGGCTAGGTCGTAAAAATGCCACGCACTTGAGACTGGTTCTCTTGGGAGGCTCCTTCCTGGAACCCCGGCCACCGCGTTCCGAGGAACCTCGGGCAGCCCGTGGCTAGGAACGTGGTTAGAGTTAGGGTTAGGCGAGGGTTAGATCTAGGGTTAGGCTGGGAGACCCCAGCCGAGCTCCCAACCAGGACCGATCTGTCAGCGGAGCGAATGGACCAAGTTGACCCTCTACTCAGTCGTGGTTCTGCCTCAGCTGATGCTGGGAGGCGCAGAGGTGAGCCATCTCTGCTGAGCCCCTGCCCCAAATTTTGGGGTGATCTGTTACATAGTAGGAGATTGCCAGAACAAGGCCTGGGTGCGATTTTGCGCACGGGCGGCTTGGCCCAGGACCGCATGCATTGTAAACTCCTTTACACAAGAGGAACCCGAGCACAGAGACAGTGGTGGGTTGGCTCAAGGTCACACAGCTACTGGGCGTGATTTCCATCTGTTCTTTCTGTTTCTTCTCCGCATGGGGCTGGTGAGAACACAAGTGTTGGTTTCTGAGCCCAACCTGGGGCTGGGCTCTCATGACTCTTGCCTAAGGCTTACACCCATAGCTCAGAACAGGGTTTACCCATCAGCCCTGGTTACCTGCACACAGGTTTGCCGCAAGCCGCTTCTGCGTCCCTCCCGCCTTCGTTGGCTGCCCTGGGGGGTGGGGGGAGGTGGGGCCGAGCGGCCCAGCTGGGCATTGGCAAGTGAAGGGCCCCGGAGGTGGGGAGGGGGCATCTCCTGGCACCGGCCCCTGCTTCCTGTCTGCCTGCGGCTCGTACTCCCAAGCGAGAGTTGCTATGAGAAAGGCTCTGGGCGATCTTTCCTCTGAGCATTAATAATACTGTTAATTAAGCGGCCAAGAGAAGACCACGGCTGGCGCCAAAGAGACGACAATGGTCTGAAAAGGGAACAGAGAGCCACATCAACAGCTTCCCATGCGGGGCTTTCAAAAGAGCAGCTGTAGGGAGCAGGCGGGCGGAGAAGAGAGCGATCACGGCGCGGATGGGCCGGGAAGCACTGGGGTGAGCCCGTGCCAGCTGCCCAGCTGTGCTCCTCCCTGGCACCCCCGCCCTGCCCAGCTGGATGAGGGCTGCTCTGGAGCTTCTGGAGCGGCTGGGTAAAGCGGGCAGCCAGACGGTACCAGCTGGCCCAGAGACTCCTCCCGAGAGCCCCTCTTCCCATTCCTTCATCCACAACATAGGCAGGTTGAACTTCAATCCCATTTCTTCTCAGTTGTCGACCTCGATTGGAGGTGGCTGCCCGGGATGCTGACTTGAGAATCTGGAAGCCAACTCGCTGCTCTCTGGAAAAGCGTGCTGGGATTGATTAGTGATGTCTGCCACGGGTGTGGGATTAGCCACTGGGGGTATGGGTGCTATCCAAGGATTGGATCTCCAAGGTCCTGTCATTTACCTCATAAACGGTTAATAAAACACCCCTGAAGTGCCAGTTAAGTGCAAGTTCCCCTTCTTCTTCCCCTTTTCATCTATAAAATGGGTGCCCAGGGAACAGGATGTTCTTTGCCTCCGGGCTATGGAGATGAAGAAAGTAGGAAGAGCTTTCTTTACGTAGGAAGAGCTCAGACAGAGGATATGTCCAGGGTGAAAAGGAAGGCTTGGTATCTGCATATCAGTTTATTTTTTAAATGTTTAGTTATTTTGAGAGAGGGAGGGAGGGAGAGAGAGAGAGAGAGAGCGCGGGAGCATAAGCAGGGGAAGGGGGAGAGAAAGAGGATAGACAGAATCCCAAGCAGGCTCCGTGATGTCAGTGCAGAGCCTGGTGTGGGGCTCGAACCCACGAACTGTGAGATCACGACCTGAGCGGAAATCCAGAGTTGGTCTCTTAACCACTGGGCCACCCAGGCACCCCACTGCATATCACTTTAAACCAGGAGTTGGCCAGCTCCAACCCGCGGGCCAAGAAATCAAGTTTTATTGGAACACAGCCACGCCCATTGATTTGTGTATCGATCTGTGGCTGCTTTTGTGCTACAAGCAACAGAGACCTTACAGCCGGCAAAGTATTTATTCCCTTTACCGAGGAATATTGCTTTCTGCTGCTTTACCCTTTTCCAGGCACTGTCCCAGTCATCCCTGCACATAGTTTTCATGCCAACCCTCTGAGTCTGGCAGGGCACATACTATTCAGCCCCGCTTTCCAGAGGAGGAACTTTACGGCCTGGTCGTAAGAGGCAAGGCCTTGAGCTTGAGATCTTTTCCCTGGGCCTCCTTTCCCACCCTGCCTCGGATCTCCCCCCGCGCCCCCCCCCGCCAGGCTGCTGCTTCTGCCCCTGGAATCTGTTGTGTCATTCTGCCCCCAAGATCACTCACTTGAAGGGGTCTAACGGCTTCCAGGATCTCTCCTTCTACATTGCCCTACGGTGTTGGAGAGATTTCTCTTAAACCCCAATCCAGTCAGGCCAGCCAGCCCTTGCTCCTAGCCCTTCCATGGCTCCCTAGTGCCCCAGTTAAAACCTGCGCTCCTTAGCGAGGTCTGTTAGGCCCTGATGTACTTGGAGCATCCCCATTTCTCTCCTTGCCTCCTTTCCTCCTCCTGCCCGGAGCGGGAGCCTCTCTCCACCCCTTCCCCTCATCTGTTAAGGCTCAACTCAGCTCACAAACAACCCCCAGGAAGCCTTCTCTGTTCCCTCCCCATGCGGAACCATGGCTCCCCCACACTCCTTCCTGGGACTGCTTGCTGACCTGCCCGTCTTTTCCTTTAGACTCAGCCCTGAGTGAAGGCAGGGCTCTGTGCTACTCACCACGGTACCCCCAGCATCCGAGCATCCAGCAGGCATACACTAAATGCACTCATAGCCCGACTACCCCCGCAGATTGGGGCGTGCCCTCAGCCCTCGGTCCCTAGCACCCACGGTTGGCGTGATGGAGACGTGTCAGCACCCGAATACCTCTGAGGTTCCCTATCCCCCTTCTCCCCACCCCGAGGCTGTCCCAGGCCCTGAATGTCTGGAAGCTGTGAATTTGCCAGGCAGAGATCATGGCAGCTCTGGGCCTCATTATTTTCAGCATCTGTCTTGTCCCCTGAGTGTCTTCAGTGGGGGAAGAAGAACAGCTTGATGGGAAAATGCTCTGACAGACGTTCCGTCATTAACACATTTTGCTCATGCCCTGAACGGGGCCCCACGATGCACTGTGAAGCATTTGTAATCGGCAGAAAGAGGGATGGCAGTAATTCTACAATGTTTTCAGGGGCATGGGAGTGAAAGGAGAAAGGAACTAACATTGCCAAGCACCTACTGTCTACCAGACTCTATGCTGCTAGTAACAGCCACTATTTGTATCACACTTATTATGTGCTAGGCACCAAAAAGCTCAAGGCCACCTTCAGGCATAGCTGGATCCAGGTGCTCAAATAATGTCATTAGGACTTGGCTTCTCCTGACTCTGCTTTCGTCTTCAAGCAGGCTCTATTTACAGGACTCTGGGCAGTTCCAGAGCTATCTTATTCTCTCAGAACTGTAGCAGAAACTCCCTCACTCCCACCCCCAAACACACAAACACAAATAACCCCATGAACAGACCAAAATAACTCTTTCCCAACAGTTCAAGCACAAGTTCCAGAGCTCATTATCACTGATTGCACTTGGGTTACATGCACGTTCCTGAACCAATCATAAGACCAGGGGGTGGCGTTCTTCGATTGGCCACGCCTGGGTCCTGTGCCCTTGAGATAGCTGGGGGAAGGGTTCTCTCTCAAACTTCACTGACTGCAGGAGGCGGGAGGATGGTCCCCGAGGAAGAATCAGAGTGCAGATCCTGGAAGAGAGGATGGGTGGTGGGGAGGCAGGTGTCCATCCCAGCGGCCTGTGAACCTCGTATTCATGTTACCAATGAGGAAACTGAGTCACAAAGAGGTAAGTGACCTGCCCCAGCACACAAGGCTGATAAACGACAGAACCACGGTCTGAGCTCAGCGCTTGAGGACTGACTTAGAAAAGCCTTGTGGAGCAATAAACTTCTCTCTCCCCTCCTCCACAGTTTTAGAGCACCTGCTACGGTGCTAGGCTCTGGGGATGACAAAGGTGGATGGTACCCATACGATCTCTGCACTGGTAGAGCTGGGATTCGAGCAGATCAGTTTCTTGGCTCCCAGATCTCGCTCATGCTCTGCCCCTACCTGGAACACATACCCTTCCGCCCCTCCCCGCTTTTGTCCTGTGTAATAATCCTTTTCCTGTCCTTCCGGGTCTAGTAGAAGGGACGCCATCCTGTGCAAGCCTGCCCTGCCGGCTGAGGCCGGACATCCCCACTCCTTGCCTGGACCCTTCACCCCCTCTCCCCCGTGAGAGCACATGAGGTCTGTCCCTTCGGGGATGGGGCTGGAGTGCTCCAGCCTTTGGCTCCTGGTGCTCCTGGCCACTTGCAGGAACCTGGGAAAGGCTGGCTAAGTCGAACCCACCCCGGAGAGTGACCTATGTGTCCTGCTCTGCTATGCGAAGCTGCCTCATGACGAGTTCAGGCTGGACACCTGCCCTCACGAGGGAGAATAACACAGATCGTATCTCCGTTCTGTGTTGAATGGAGGGGCTCAGTCGTTGCTAGTTGCCCCCAGAGGCCCGAGAGCCCTGCCTGCCAGAGAAGATGGAGAGGCTGCCCCATTCACTAATTCCTGCACTCACTCACAAACATTTATCAAGTGCCTACCATGTGCCAGGCAGTGGCGGTGGCAGTGGCCAGGCGGGGCAGGCCCTGGCCCAACCAGGAGCCCACAGACTCCCGGGAGAGACGAAGTTCATGACGTGAGCATATGGTGCTTCAAAAGCGAGACATGTGGAGGGACGAGAGTGTGTATCAGGGAGGGCTTCCCTGAGGAGGCGGCGGCTGAGAGGTGAACTAGGGAAAGAGCATAAGGGACAAGCATTCTGGGAGGAGGGAACAGCATGTGCAAAGGGCCCGAGGGGAGAGGAGGTGTAAGCCTCCTGACAGGTTGAACGGAACATAGGCTGAGGGTGCTAGCCATGGGAAGGAGGGGGTAATGGGGCCACAGGGAACGACTGAAGGCTTTGAAACAAAGGAGTGACAGGGTCCAATTTGGGTTTGGAAAGATGGCTGCGTGGAGAAAAGCCTGGGTGGGGGGCAGCCAGACAGGAAGGCAGCTGTACCCTCCAGATGGAGACGAGGGTGGCTGGAGGGAGGGACGAGGCAGCAGGACAGGGAGAAGGAGCTGAGAGATTCAAGACAAGTTTCCGAGGTAAAGAGGAAGGAGCGCAGGTGCGGCTAGTCCCCGTGTGGCAGGGTGCCGATCCTGACCCCTGCCTGACCTGGGGCCCCGGGGACAGAGCAGGCACATGGCGGTGGGGGGCGGAGAGGGGGAGAGGTGTCCCTCACAGTGGCCTCACTTCCTCCCTCCCAACGTCTCCCTCTCGCGGGCATCGTCACACACACTCTCACGCGCCCCTTAATTCTCCCCCGTCCCTGCAGCCGCGAGGACACTCGGTCCCTGCATCAGCCGGCATGCGCTGGGTCAGGCGGCTGTAACAAACACCCCCAACACCCCGACCGCCGGGGCAACAGACGTTTCACGCACACGCACCCTGTCTCGCCTGCTCACCCCGACGTCCCCCCGCGCACATGGACACGGTCAGCGGGGGCTGGATTACACCGCAGCCCCAGCAGCCCTGCGCCCCAGCACCGCAGCGCAACAGCAGCGGCCGGTTCCCGCCCCCCGACCGCGCTCTCCAGCACGCGTGGGCGTGGCCTCTGCTCCCCCTCCCCCTCCCCCCTGGCTGGCAGCGAGGACTGTCTCTTCCCGCGGTGGTGGCAGAGGATAAGGGAGCATCATAGCCTGGCTCTTCGAGCTCCGCCCCAAAGGGAACAGAGGGCATCTTCACAGTCTCTTGTCCGCAGCAAAGCACGCGGTCACCAGGACTGCGGGGAAGTGTCACCCTTCCGGGGGGAGGGTGGGGGTGGAGGAGGGTGGGGAGGGGAGGTCTACGCCTAATAGTGAGGCGGTGCGTGCGCACATGCGCACGGAGAGCCCCCTGCGAACGCGCGTGCTCCCACCGATTCCCGCTCTCAGCACCTGCTCACCTTACCCCCCCCCCATGCCCATCCCTCACACCTCCTTTTTTTTAAAAAATAATAATTTCATTGTTTTAAGTTTATTTATCTTGTGAGAGACAGAGACAGCATGAGTGGGGGAGGGGCAGAGAGAGAGAGAGAGAGAGAGAGAGAATCCCAAGCAGGCCTGACCCGGGGCTCCAACAGGAAACCGTGAGATCCTGAGCTGAGCGGAAACCGAGTCCGAGGCTTAACTGCCTGACCATCTGGGCGCCCTCCGCTCGCACCTCCTCACCCTCTTCCAGCCGTGTGCACCTCCCTCCCTCCTGTGAACACGACCCCTCCTGCGGCTGGCATCTGCACGCTCGCTTTCTCACCGCCTCTCTCTCTCTCTCTCTCTCACACACACACACACACAGGCCCCCACCCATCTCCACCACTCACCACATCGTGCTCTCAGACGCGAGTGTTCACACCCACAGCTTCCGGAATGCACCCTCTGCTCACGGCACTGCACGCGCTTGCACACGTGTACCCACAGCGACATCTGGACACGCGTGTGCCTGCACACACACCTCTCACACTCTGCTGCTCGCATACAACAGTATGCACGGAAATCGGGTCGTTTGAGCGGCGCCTGAGCGGCTCAGTCGGGTAAATGTCAGACTCTTGGTGTCAACTCGGGTCATGATCTCGCGGTCATGAGATTGAGCCCTGCATGGGGCCCCACGCTCAGCAGGGAGCCGGCTTGGGATTCTCTCTCTCCCTCTTCCTCTCTGCCCCTCCCCTGCTCGTGCTCTCTCTCTCTCTCTCTCTCTCTCAACATAAATAAGTAAACTTAAAAAAAAAAAAAAAAGAAATCAGGTCACTTTCTTCCTCCCACGTGAAGCGGCCTCATGGTACCCTGCTCTCTGGGTCTTGGTGTCCCTACTCTGTCCCTCTTGAGCCAGCCGCCCCTCAAAGATGACCAGGTGGGTCTGTGTGAAGCCTCGCTCCGGTACAAGTCCCCAGAGGCTCACCCCCGCCCCCCACCGGCACCCAAGCCTTGTCACCTCCCTGCGCACCCCTCCCCAGGAGCCTGGAGGCTGTGATGCCTCCGTAATTGGCAGCCCGGGGCCGATCGATCGGCCTCTGTGTACACGGGCCACGGGAAACATAATTAACAGTGTTTGGGATCTGTTAATTGCACCGGTTAGGAATTCCAAACAACCTAATTTGAAACTTCACTTCTGAGTGCATCTTTGCCTGGATTGAGCTCCAGGAGACTGAACAGAGTGGCAGAGGGCAACTTATGCAAAGCGGGAGCCCGCAAACCCAGGCCCAGGCTGCAGCCTGGCAGAGAGAAGGCCTGTGTGTCAGTCACCACAGGAAGGGTAGAGGGCCCTGAGGCCAGGGGAAGAGAGACTCCTCTCCTCCAGGGAGTCTTCCTGGATTTCGCCAGCCCGCTCCAGCAGCCTCTGCAAACTTCCCTCGCCCCAGTTCGGCTTGTGTGGCCTCCTGCCTCGGTGGTTGGAGGTTATTTGGCGTGGGTTTGCACGCCTTCTCTTGTGGTCAGAGGCCTTATTATCATTATTGTCATTGCTTTCATTTACCTCTGTCTTCAATCTAGTCAAGGCTCCAGGACAGGGGGGTTTGTGTGTTGACCTCTGCGAAATAGGGTTTCCTTGGTCCTCAACGTTTTAAAAGCTCAGCTCGGAGGAAATAAAAAAAATCGGATCCGTCTGGCTGTCTTAACGGCACTAGGAAACCTTATCACTGAAAGTGTCTGGAGCTTCTTAACCTCTGACACTGGCAGCGCTAATTTAAAAAAAAAAAAAAAGCGGGGGGAGGGGCGCTCGGTTGAACTTCGGCCTTCGGCTCAGGTCAGGATCTGTCAGTTGTGAGCTCCAGCCCTCGTCAGGCTTTGGATTCTGTGTCTCCCTCACTCTCTGTCCCTCTCCGGCTGGCAGTCTGTCTCTCTTAAAAATAAGAAAACATGAAAACAATTAAAAAGATTTAAAAAAATTGAAAAATTAAAAAGACAAAAAAAACATTAAAAAACATCCCCCAAATAAAAAAGACATTAAAAATAAAAGGAAGGAAAGTCCGCAAGAGGTTTGGGGCCACCTCACAGGTGCACGGGGCTTGCACGGGCTGTGCGGCGACCCGCGCTTTCCGCCAGCACTTCTCAGACGTGACTGTGCTCACACATCCCTCGGTGGGGGCGGCTGCTGACATGTGGGTCTGCGTGCAGTGCGGGGCCCCGGGTCCCTGCGCCTGTAACCATTCGGTGGATGTGCCAGTGCTACTGCTCCACGCACGACACGTGCCAGGCTGCTGGCACCCAGAATGGGCACACGACCCGCCACAGTTTAACCAGCCACGGAACCCTTGGGCAGGGACCCGGGTCTCTGTGCCCAGTTCCGGAAGCAGCTGCGGTCCCGGGCCTTCCGCGGGGCTCCCACGGGGGCCCCCGTTCTCTGCCACCCCCTGTTTTACGGGCTCTCCGAAGGCGGCTCCGGCGTGGAGGGGCGGCAGCGGGTGGGTTTAATGTGCCCGGGCGAGTCTCACAGCACGGGTGCCGGCAGCCGTAATTCACCCACTAAATTATGGCCATAAATTTCCTCAAAGAGATGGGTCCCCAGGCAGGTGGGTGGGTTGAGGCTGGTATCATTGAGCAGAGTTCAGTCTTCTGTCCTAATTAAACAGGGGCCTGAAGGTGGTGGGACGGGCAACAGGGGTGGGCTCCTGTGTGTGTGTGTGTGTGTGTGTGCGCGCGCGCATCTAGAGTAGGGAGATCCAGAACCCTCCGCTCAGAGTATCAATCCTCACCCCGCTTGCAGTGGGTGCAATGGTGGTGCCCCCGAAAGAGGTCCCTAGATCCTGCGAATGTAACTGTTTGGAAAACGAGTCTTTGCAGATGTAATTAAGTTAAGGATCCTGAGATGAGATCCACTTGGGTTAAGATGGCCCTTAAAACCGATGGCAGGTGTCCTCAGAAACAGAAGGAGAGATGCCACAGAGGAGGAGGTCATGTGAAGGCAGAGGCAGAGGCTGGAGGGACAGAGTCACACACGGAGGAAGGCCTGGGGACCTCCAGAAGCTGGAGGAGGCCAGGAAGGCCCCCACCCCCCTGCAAGCCTTTGGCCCCGCTGACACCTTGATTTTAGACTTCTGGCTTCTAGAACTGTAAAAGAGGACATGTCTGCTGTTTTCAGCCTCCAAGTTGGTGGTCATTCATTACAGCAGCCACAGGAATCAAGTCTGCTGCCCTGTGGCTTTCGGAATGTCCCTCAGCCTCTCTGAGCCTCAGTCTCCTTCTCTGGCAGCTTGGGCTCATGTCGTGCCCTCCTCTTAGGCTACGGACGAGGCGCAGTTTGGCAGAGCCTGTAAAATGCCCGTCCCGGCCTGTGACTGACGTGGCCTGGGCGAGGCCTGCGGAGAGGGGTCACTAGCCGTGGGACGCGTCAGCTGAGACTGAGCTTAGGAAGGGCCCTTGTAAACTGTGGAGTGAGGGGCTGTTGTTCAGGGACGAGCGGACCGTGCAGCTGGCGGCAGCCGCGCGCCCCAAGAGAGACCCTCGGCCAGGGCCGCCCCCACATCTACCGTTCACCTTGCAACTCACGACTTTCCTCGGCTTCACGGCCACCCGTGCTCACATGTATTTGGCGCTCTTCTTTATATCGACCCGTCCTTTTAACTTAAAGGTGCTCATTTTAAAAGGACACGTTATATTGCTATCGTAAACGAGAAGTGCGTTTCACTTGCCCTAAATAGTCGGTGCCCTTAAACCAAAATGCAGGGAAAACAGAACGGAGCAGTTTTGCGAGAACCCGGCCAGGTGCTGCAGTCCTGGAGGGCTCCGAGCCCGGGGTCTGCTTGTCGTCTGTCACAAAGGGACAGAGCCAAAGGGGAGGCACCAGACAGAGACTTTGTTTTCTCCTCCTCCTTCTTCTTTTCCCTCTCCTTCTTCTTTATACCCAGAGACTTTCTTCTTGTTAAGTAATCAGAAAGTGATCAGGAAGGAGGTAATGCCTTCATTAAGTATTCCATTTTTCAAAAGTTTATTTATTTTGAGAGAGAGAGAGCACACGGGAGGGGCAGAGAGAGAGGGAGAGAGAGAATCCCAAGCAGGCTCGGGACTGTGAGCCCAGAGAATCGGACGCCTAACCGGATCTCGGTGAAGGTCCACGTGATGTTCTGGTACTCCTCCGGCCTGCTCCCCACAAACCACGCCCTGGGGTGCTTACTCTCTCATACGAACAGTGGCTGTTCTTCCAACTTTCCCTACAACGTGAAGGACGGTGGCTCATGTGAAGGTGATGGCAAATACACCTGCTGCTTCCAGATAGCGTCTCTAGCCAGCACCCTCTCCCCGGCCCCCCTGGGTACCAATCTGGCTGCAAAACGGAACCCTCTGGGGACATGGCGTTCAACCACAGAGACTCTTCGAGGGGGAAGAAGGTTCTTGCAATCCCATTTCAGACCGTCCAGCTACACCGAGGAGAAAGTCTCAACTCTATGCTGATGCATCTTTTACGCCTTTCTCGTCCCGGCTGACCCCCCCCCCCCACCCCCCTTTCCAACAGAGACAAGGCGGGCTGCAGGCTCAGAGCATAGGCAAGCGGTAGTTCTGGTCGTCTGGGATTTGGTGACAAGCTTTTGTTTTGTTTCATCGTGTTTGTTTTTATTTCCTTTTCAGGGCTGGTTCCGCTGCTTTTCCAGTTTTCTGATGATAAAATATCCTTGCAAAGTGAATTTTTCAAAGCGCGTCAGTTTGAAGACAACATAATGTAGAGACGCTGTTCGTTCCGAGGCCACAGGGATAAAGCAGGACTCAGGAAGATGAGCCCTGAGTTTAGGAGCCGCTGTCCCGGGCGGTGGGAGCCAGTGCAGGTCTGTGAGCAGGGGAGGGACGGCCCATGACTGTCTCCTCGGAGGTGCCGGGCACCCGGAGTCAGGCCCAGGCCTCTCCTGAGTCCATGAGGCCCCAGGCCCTGAACTTCCACGGTGATGGAAAAATATAGAGAGACAATAAGGCAGTGAACCATGGCGGAGGGTTTATGAGGCGGCCATGCTCGAATGGTTGAAAGTTAGGGAAAATGTATTTATTACAACACTTTTCATGGGCAAGTTATCATTTTGTCAAACTTTATTAGAGGGACTAATTAATGGGTTGTAAAAAGTACTAGTGCGTGGCCAGAGAAAGAGCTGGTCCCGGGGACATTGGCAGCCCCAGGATTTATGACCCCTTGGTTCCCCATTTATTAATGCAGAGAAGGCACGTGGAGTGGGTTATATATGGGCTGGTGCAGAGCTGTCTCCCCTCTGGGGAGGCTGGTGGGCCTGGGAGGGGACGCAGGCAGGGGTCCCTCAGCCACTGCCGACTGGGGAAAATGGCGAGGCAGGTGGAGAAGGGCAGGGGCCCAGGTGAGGAAGGGGACACCGGCTGTGTGACCTTGGATGCCATTTTCCCCTCCGAGCTTTAGTTTCCTCGTCTATGCCTCTTACGGCAGATGTGAGGAGCCTGGAGGCTCTCGAGGAGGAACCTGTCTTACAAACTGTCAAGTGCTTTGCAATGGGAGACCAGCCGCTGAAGGGTGGTGTGGCCAAATGGTGAAGGTCAGATAGCAGACGTGGAGAATGACCTTGATGGAGCCTCACTGCGGGGCAGGGGCCTCGCAAATCATTCTCACTCCTCTCCCCCAATCCAGGATCCTCCCTCGGCCCTTTGCATGGCGGCGTCTTCTCATCTAAGCTCTCAGCTCAGGGACCTCTTCCTCCAGGCAGTCCCCGCTGACTGTACACTTACCATACTCTCTGCATGGTGCTCAGCTCGTTTCCCCCACCCCCCCCCCCCTGCAATCTTGACTTACTTAGTGATTGGCTGTCTCCCCCACATGGTAATAGAGAAGGGACTGGGTACTGCCCTGTCCCTGAGGATCAGTGGGTGTTTGCTGAGAGGATGGGGGGGATCCGACCAGCAGGCAAAAAGCCTGGGAGGTGGGACCACGAGGGCACATGCGAAGAGGTGCCAGAGAGCCACTCTCTGGGCAGCAAACACAGTAGGCACTCAATAATTGCAGGTCACTGGGTGACAGCGTGCATTTGCACCTCGTCCTGACCCACCCCAGGCAGAAGGAGGGGCCAACTAGGGCTCAGCCTCTTGGCACAAGCCTCCTCTGTCCAGGCTGCGAGTTATGGGGGCGGCTCAGCTGGGCTCCCCAGGGGAGGAGCCCTCGGACCCTTGCTGGAGGCACCAAGGGGCCTTGATGAGAACCCACGTCTTTATTTGCTGTTTCCCAAAGGCCTCCTCGCCGCACCCAGAGAACAAGCGGTCCCAACGCGGGGGTGTAGAAGGGTGTCCCCGGGCTACCAACGTTGACCGCAAAAACTTTCACTGAGTTTTAGAAGCAAGGAGGATCAGAGTGTCTGACAGAGGTGGGTTCAAGTCCTGTGAAACCTTGGGCACATCACGCAACACTCAGCCTCAGTTTCCCCATCTGTAGAGTGGGGATGCTAGAGGCGCATACCTCACTGGGCTAGGGTGGGGATTTTTTTTTTTCAACGTTTATTTATTTTTGGGACAGAGAGAGACAGAGCATGAACGGGGGAGGGGCAGAGAGAGAGGGAGACACAGAATCGGAAACAGGCTCCAGGCTCTGAGCCATCAGCCCAGAGCCCGACGCGGGGCTCGAACTCACGGACCACGAGATCGTGACCTGGCTGAAGTCGGACGCTCAACTGACTGCGCCACCCAGGCGCCCCTAGGGTGGGGATTTAAGGTGATGTGTGGGAGGCTCCTGGTACCAGGATACCCCTTTCCTCAGGACCTGGGGATGCCCTGCCTCGTTCTGTGTCAGCCTTGCCGAGGGCAGGAGGCGAGAGCCTCGGCTACCCTTGGGTTCAGCTTTCTGTGCCGAGCCTCGTGACTCCTGTGAGGACAGCTGGCCCTTGGCTGGGCACAAAGTTCTCCTTTTGGTCTCTTGACCGGTGTGGTATGAGGTCAGCGAGTGTTAGCCTGGCAGGGACTGCTCCATAGGGTCGGGGGAGGACAAGGGAGGAAGGTGGCTCTGAGCAGACCATGACCCATGGTCTGTGCTTCTAATTGTTGCTTTCTCCCCCCACCCTAGGCCGAGGTCCGCATTGCTCTGGCCTCCCAGGCTGCTGTGAGGGGCAGCCACTTGCTTCTCCTGACCTGTGCGCCTTCCGTGTGGAGCTCCACACGCCTAGCTCCCCACAAGGCTGGGAGGCTGAAATGATGATCCCATTCTCCAGCTGAGGAAACTGAGGCCCAGGAGTTTAAAGTGCATGGACCAAAGGGACTGTCGGTACTGGGTGCTGGTGGACTGTGAGGGCATGAGACCCCAGAGTCCACCCCGGAGGATCTCCCTGTCTGATGGGGGAGTGTCATCCCCAGAATGACAGATGAGGATCCGAGTCAGGCTCAACACTGACGAGCTTCCCAGAGAAGGGGACATTTTAGCTGGGTATGGAGCATGAATTTGCCAGGGACAGAAAGAGGGGAATGGTGTTCCACATGGCCAGGCCAGCAGGTGCAAAGGTACAGAGGATGAAGAGGAACCGTGGGCTGGTTTGGTGAGGCTGGAATTAGGAAGCAAAGGTGGAATGTGGGAGGAGGAGAGGCTGGCCAGATCAGCAGGCGCCAAGCCACGAGAAGCCCTGGAGGGCAGGCCCAGGTGTGCGGCAGATAGAAGTCTGATGGAGGAATCAACAGCCACACTGACTCACTGCTGCATGAGATCATTCCAGAATGAGTGCGCCGACCTTCACCGGCTTGGACAGCTTCAACTCCTTCCCAGCTCTGTGGGTGAATCTAATTCCCAGCGAGGAGGAAGCCCAGACAACTCACGCCATCGACCCCGGGGGCACCCAGCTGGGGGAAGAACAGGGGCCCCTGCGATTCCCAAGTCATTACTCACCAGCAGATGTCTGGGGATCCTTCCCCAGAAGGCCTTTAAAGTGGGATCGCCCTCTCCTTCTGGCCAACCAAGCTTCATCGTGGCACATACTGAGAAGGCTTGGTCAATGGCAAGGAGCACAGTTGTCAGGAGGTGAAGTCCAGTGTCAAACTGACCCAAAGAAAGATGAGGTGTCTGCTGGCATGAGCCAGAACTCCCCCTGGAAGTATGTAAGAGAACTGGGACAGGGCGGGGCGCAGTCCACGCAAATGGCGACCAGATACGAGGAGAGACGGCCATGGGTTCTTTGTTACGCCGTGTTGTGGTTCTCACCGCCATCCCTGACTTGTTTAGTGTCGTGTCTAGTGATTTAATCGTTTTGACAGGGTGGCCAAGGATTCTAATTTTTGAGAATGTGCCAGGAACATTCAAGAGTTGGGAGCAGCTGCCCACAGGAAGGGGAGGCAGAGTTTTTTTTGGGGGGGAAAGCCCAGATGTCTGCGAATGCCAAGGCGAGGAAACACCTGTTTCGAGCTCCTCTGAGGGTGGGCTCCGATTTTGCTCAAAACTTTCCCTGGGCTTCTTTTGCTCTTTATTTACTATTATTTTGTTTAATGTTTCTTTATTTATTTTGAGAGAGAGAGAGAGAGAGAGAGAGTGAGTGGAGGAAGGACAGAGAGGGAGACACAGAATCCGAAGCAGGCTCCAGGCTCTGAGCTGTCAGCACAGAGCCCGACGCGGGGCTCGAACTCACGAACCGCGAGATCATGACCTGAGCCGAAGTGAGATGCTCAACGGAACGAACCACCCAGGGGTCCCGACACCCTCCTTACTCTCTCTGCCCATTTCGTTTTATGCCGGATCCTCAGAGCCTAGCACGGTGCCTGGCACGCAGTAGGTGTTCATCCAATGTATACCGACGGGATGAGTGCATTTTTGCAGGTCCCAGGGAGTACTTTAACCACACGTCTTGACCTGTCGCAGCCGCCCTGCCGGAGGGCCGAGACAAGTCGGGCCAGGCCCTGCCCAGGATGCATGGCTGGGGGTGGGGGGGGGTGTGTGTGCAGTGTGTTCGTTCATTTCTTCCAGTCGAACCACTCTGGTTGTCTGCGTGGACCTTCTGGGGCAAGTCTGGCCCTGGATCCAGAACTCAGTGTCCCTGTGTTCATCTATTTGTTCAGCGATTTGGAGAAGGGTGTCTTCATAACCCCCCTCCCCTGGAGCCCTCCAAACGCCACCCAGGGGGAGCTTGTGAGCAGGATGGAGAAGCTTCTTTCCAGGACCATCCATGCCGATGGGGCACAGAGCGAGGGTGCCTCATTCTGACTTAGGGCCTGGGATATGGGGCTGGGGGAGGAAGGGGTTGCCTTGTCCCGCTGCCCCAGTCCCTTGGCTCCGCCTCCCCATCTCCTTTTCTCTCCTTCTAGAGGCTTCTTGGAATCTTCTTAGCATGTTCAGATTCCAGCTGTGGCCAGCTGCTGGGCCTGGGACCCATCATGGGACAGGGGTGTGGGAGGAGCTCCCAGGCCTCTCAGGCTTGCAGCCAAGGAGGGGAGGCTGTACAAGTGAGCAAGCATTGGGCGCTTACTGTGTGCCAAACATTAGGGAATGGAGAGGAACCGGCAGGGTTCCTGCCAAGGAACCTGTTTGAGAGCCAAGGCACCCAAATTAGTGTCAGAGGAAGTGGGCCAAGGGGCTCAAATGCGTTGTCTACGAAAAGGCAAGAAAGGAAGACCTAAAGAGGTCCTGCTTGAGATGTGTCTGGAAAAGATAAACTGCTTTTTTCTTTTTAATTGTTTTAACATTTATTTATTTTTGAGAGAGACAGACCGCGAGCGGGGGAGGGGCCGAGAGAGGGTGAGACGCAGAACCCGAAGCAGGCTCCAGGCTCTGAGCCGTCAGCACAGAGCCCGACACGGGGCTCGAACTCACAAACCGCGAGATCATGATCTGAGCTGAAGTCAGACGCCTAACCGACTGGGCCACCCAGGCGCCCCATGAGCCCCCTCCCCCTTTCTTTTTTTTTTATTTTTATTTTTTTTAACGTTTATTTGTTTTTGAGACAGAGAGAGACAGAGCATGAACGGGGGAGGGGCAGAGAGAGAGGGAGACACAGAATCGGAAGCAGGCTCCAGGCTCTGAGCTGTCAGCACAGAGCCTGATGCAGGGCTTGAACTCACAAACCGCGAGATCGTGACCTGAGCCGAAGTCGACCGCTTAACTGACTGAGCCACCCAGGCGCCCCCCCCTCCCCCTTTCTTAACGAGGACCTTCACGATGGCATCGGACCCACGCTGATAATCCAAGATAATCTTCCCATCTCAGGATCTTTAGCAGAATCACGCCTGCAAACTCTCTATTGCCAGGTAAGGTCACATATTCACAGGGTCTGGAGTGAGGGTATGGGCATCCTTGGGGGGCCGCGGATCATTACCACAGATACCCACAGCGTCTGCTCTAGGCGGGCGCAGGGAGACTTCCTGAAGGCAAAGGTGTTTAGCCTGAATCTGAAGACCAGAAAGAGGTTTCCCTGCGTGGGGACATGTGACCAGGGAATGGGTTGTGCCCCTGTGCAGGCGGCCTGGGCTGTGTGGTCATAGGCCTGGCACGAGGCCAGTGTGAGTGGAACAGGGTGACTAGAAGAAGGCGGACAGGAGGGACACAGTGGGTGATCGCAGGGGCCCGGCCAGTGGGGACCGGGTCACCCAGGAACTTGTAGTTTATTCTGAGCGACAGGGAACCCACTGGGACGTTTCAGGAGGGCGAGGAATCCGATTTGCATGCTGGGAAGAAGACTCTGGCTGCTGGCTGGTGGATGGGCTGGAGGATGGTGGGCAGAAGAGCTGAGAAAATATGCTCTCAGAGCAAGGCATGAGGTGTGTTGGGGATGGAGGAGGGGCTGGGGAAGGAGGAAGGGGGTGGGGCTTGAGGGATCGTTGAGGGGTAGAGACAAGGAGATTGGTAATCGACTGATGCCAGGAGCAAAATTAAAGGGATTCTGGGGGAGGCAATTTAGGGCCACAGACCCCAGTGATGGATTTTACATGAAGTAGCCGATCACTACATATGAGAACATCCTTGGAAAATGGGAAGGATCCCAACTCGGTCCTAGGAAGCATCACCAAGGCCAGCGACCGTGACCAGAGCTGGGGGGGGGGAGGGGTGGGGTGGGGGAACAATCTTGGAGGTGGGGGGAGTGGGGCCACAAGAGCTTTTTTCCCCTCTCTTTTTTCCCATCTCCCTCCTGTCTTCCTTCTTGTGTTTCTGTGCAGCTTAAATATCTTGTATTTTATTTATATATTTAAAAATGTTCCTTTATTTTGAGAGAGAGAGAGAGAGAGAGAGAGAGAGAGAGAGAGAGAATTCCAAGCAGGTTCCTTGCTGTCCACGCAGGGCCTGATGCGGGGCTCGATCTCACGAACCGTGAGATCAGGACCTGAGCCAGAATCAAGAGTCGGACACTCAACCGACCGAGCCACCCAGACGCCCCGAATATCTCGTATTTTAAAGTAGAAAGAAGAAAGCAGTATGAGCTCCTTCTAAGAAATTCAACCTGCCTCCGATGTGTATTAAGTAAAAAGCCACAGTCTTGCCCCACACTATCCCTTCACGGCTAACTCTTCAAGGGAAATCTGTTCCTCTGGTGTCTTGCCAGACATTTGTGTAGTGGTTTGTTAATCTGGGGTTGCAAACTCATCTTTGGCGTGACCAGTATTTACGGGAATCCTGGATGCTATGCTTGCGGGTGTGTCTGGTACCTTCCAGAAAGATTTAGCATTTGCTTCTGCCTGGTTCGCCACGACATCATCCTTCCTGGTCTCAGTTTGGAGCTTCCTTTCCATGTGGCGGATACAGCTTTAAACTCCAAAGTGGTGTCATTGTAGGTCCACGGTGACAAATTCTTAAGGGAAATTTTTTGTCCTCACTGAGTCTAAGCCAAGCCAGACAAAACTCTGTGTTTCTTTTCTTTAAAAAATTAAAAAAAAAAAGTTTCTTTATTTATTTAGAGAGAGACAGAGAGCGAGTGGGGGAGGAACAGAAAGAGAGGGAGACCCAGAATCCAAAGCAGGCTCCAGGCTCTGAGCTGTCAGCACAGAGCCCGACGTGGGGCTCGAACTCACAAACCGTGAGATCATGACCTGAGCCGAAGTCTGATGCTTAACTGACTGAGCCACCCAGGCGCCCCAAAAATCCATGTTTCTGCCTTTCACTTGTGTGTGTGTGTGTTTTTTTTTCCCTACTTCCATTATTTCTTCAAGTCTCTTGCCCTTTGGGGGTCCTGGTTTTAGGTAGGAGGTCTTGCTCCCAATAGTTTATGTTTTGAAAGCTATAGGCTTTGCTTCCCGCCTCTATATGGCTGTTAACACTTGATCCCCTTGATTTCCAGCAACCTCCCGCACGCCCTGCACCTCCCACTCTCCCCATTTCGAAGAAATGGAAATCTCCTGTCAGCCACGATGCTCGTTTGTGTCTGGGGAGGCTGTGCACCTTCATGGTTAGCGGTGGCTTTCCGACTTCCTGGGTGTGAATCCCAGCCCCGCCCCTCACTAAGGACGTGACCCTGGGCCATGCGTTACTGAACTTCTCTGAGCTTCTGTTTCCTCCTCTATAAGGTAACAGCTCTTACATCATAGGATTCTGGCAGGGGTTGAGTGAGGCCATGAATGGGATCCCCCGATTTAGAGTATTTTATGCTCTCAAAACATGCTGGCGGTGACGGTAACCGTCCTTTTGTTTTGGAATGGGAGAACAGGAGGCGCATTGTCCCGCAGGCAGCTTTTTCTTCTGGATTGTTCTGTGGCGGCCCAAATGGCTCCAGGGCGTTCTTTTTAACGACTGCATAGTACTCCCTTACACCTATGCACCTGTTTATTTAACACAGGCCCTGACGCTGAACATTTTAGATGTTTCCAATATTTCGCTTTGACAACACTGAGCCGAATCACGAGTAGTATTCTCGCCCGGCCGTCTTCACCATTTGCTTGCTCCCGTTGACCTCCAGATCAAGTCCATGGAGCGGGAAGGCTGGGTGAAAGTTAAAGCCTCTTTCAGAGACGGTTTCCCTCCCTCCTCATTTCTCTGCCCCCCTTCGCTGACCGAGACTCAGGGGATGCCAACGCTGGGAGGCGATGTCCAACGCTGGCCGTGAAAGTTGCACGCACGGAACCCTTCCCCCCTCTCTTGTCTGATTTTTTTCTGCGGTGAAAGATATCTTGATTAGACAGTAATTAAGAGTGTTTTGGACAGCGTGAGGCACTCACAGCCTCCCAGGTGCTTAATAAGCGCCAAGGCCGCCAAGAGAAAAATTTATTTAGCATCGTAACAGGCTCTGTGGATGCCAGGGTCGCCGTTAGCCATGGCACCGTAACACCGGTGGATGGAAACAGGGCCAGGGCTTTAACGCCTGTGGAAGAGGCAGCAGCTGAGGCGGCCGTGTGGATGAGGCAAACACACTAGGAGGGGAGCTGGACAGCTCTGGGTTCTAAGCCAGCCTCTGCCACTTAGTTCTGTGACTGCGGCCAAGTTAGGGGCCTCCCGTGAACCTCTGCGTCCTCGCTTGTAAATCTGGGCTTGTCACACCCACCTGTGTGGGTTCTGGAAGGCCAGAGAGCACAGCGGTTTCGGATGTGGACTCTGGCTTCTCACCTGGCTACTTGCACTTCCCCGCTGATGACTCTGGGCAGCTCTTTGAATGTTTTTGAGTCTCAGTTCCCTCATCTATAATGTGGGAATACCAATAATCCTATGAGCCTAGCTTATAACTTAATAGAATTGTGGTTAAGATAAAGGAGAAAATAGTGCTTGGCCCCAACTAAATGCTCAAAAAAATTAGTGGCTTGCGGGGAGCCTGGCTGGCTCTGTCAGTAGGACACCCGACTCTTGGTGACCGGGCCGTGGGTTCGAGCCGCACACTGGGTGCAGAGATGACCCCCCTCCCCCCAAAATGAGTGGCTTGCGTTATTGGTTCTAGAAGTTTGCTGAGTGTTAAAGCAGATGATGCATATACGACATTTGTATGTATGTAGTCATTAAGGAGATGCTGGCCGCATTGACATTGACAATGGGGGCTTCTGTGGTCTGGCACAATAAAACTTTATTTCTCATTACATCACACCACTGCTGGCATTCCCGGTTGGGTGGCCCCCCTCTATGCAGTGATTCTGGCACCCAGGCTCCTTCCTTCCGTCTGTGGTCCTACCTTCTTCAGCATGTGGCTTGGCATCCCGCCCGTTCATCTGGCAGATGGGGAAACAAGGGATGAGTAAATACAGGCACTTGTTAACCATACGGGTCCTGAAGTGATGCACACCGCTTCCTCCCATAGTGCATGGGCCAGAGCGAGTCACGTGACCCGACCCGGATGCCAGGGGTGCTGGGAAATGTAGTCTTTGCCTGATCAACCTCTTCCCGGTGACAATTCTATGGTAACGGGAAGAAAGGAAGAATCTAGGGTAGTCACCTCTACTTAGCTCAGAACTCTCATTTCCGGAGAATGGCCTGGAAATGGCCCCGGAGTATGAAAATCCTGTCCCAAATCATCCAACGGTGAGCCCAGGCTTGTACTGGTGCTGGAATCATCATCATCCTCCAGACAGACACAGATCACCTGTGTGCCAACACCCCGCGAAAGAGCCCTGATGGAGCCTTGTCATTGTTACCATCACCCGTGTCATAGATGAGGACACTAAGGCACAGCAGGGCAACGTACTTGCCCAGCAGGGCAGGGGCAGGCCCAGAACTTGAACGCAGACCTTGAGCTAAGTACAGTCATCTTGGAGGCCAAGATCAAGGCAGAGGGTCCCACATTCGGGGGTGGAGATCAGGTCCCCCCACCTCCTGCCCAGCAGATTTCAGACACCAAGGCATGCTGGACAAGGCCTGGTGCCCTGCAGAGCTGAATAAACAAGCCAGTGGAAGAATAAAGAGGAGCGGCTGTTCTTTCTGGAACTGCTAGTTTGTTCTTTGAGCCGGTTAAACATGCCCCGGCCACCTCAATGACCCTCTTCATTGGCCCTGTAAGCCCTTGGGTGGCCGTCATGGGCATTTTTGTATACCTAACACTTAACACAGAGCCAGACACATCAAGGGGCTCTGCATCTATTTGCTGAAGAAAAGAAAAGAAAGCCTCTGGGAACATCTGCCTACATTACAACTAATTTCACATTTACGCGTGTCCTTGTAGACTGGGGAGGTGGAACAGGGCCCCGCCTAAGTACCAGGCCCTTCTCTGAATCCTCACAGAGCCCCGGGGAGCAAGTTGCATGGGTATTTCCCCTCGGCAGATGGGGAGAACGAGGTGCCCCCCTGCTGCTCCTCATCGGTCAGGCCAGCCCGAGTCCCTGTCCCTTGCCCCCTGTGCGGCCTGCTGCACGGTCTGGCTCGGCCAGGTGCCGCAGGGCCAGTGGCAGAGGGGGAGTGGGCCAGCCAGCTGGCAGAGACCACATGACCGCAGGGAGAACCTTCCTCGCTTGGGCAGCCCGAGCTTCCTTGGCCCTTGTCCCGAGTCACAAGGAGCTGAAAAGAGACCTTTTGGGCGTCTATAATTAGGCCTTGTCTGGCGTCAGGGGTGATGGATTTTCTGTCTTGGCTTAATGTTGGCGGAGTACTCACTATGAGGCGGGCATCGCGCTAAGCCCTTTACACCCCCGCTTTGACCCTCACTGTAAGCCCCCGGCAGGTGCGTGAGCCTCTCCAGTTTTCAGTGAGGAAACTGAGGCCCAGGCTTGCCTAAGATCACTCCGCTGAGAACGGATTGAAACAGGATTTGAACCCAGACCCTCATGCCAGGCACTGTCATTGAATGACAGAGCGGGCAGGAGACAGGCACGCAGAGGGCTGTGGGGCACTGTCTGCTCTCGCGGGCTTTTCCCTCTGCCTGGGATGCCCCTTGCCCAGACCTGCATTGCGTCTGGCTCTTTCCTCTCCGTAGGGTTTCTGGGTGCTTGCCACCTCCTCCAGGGAGCCCTCCCTGGCAACACCTCCTCCCAATCTGTCCAGTTATTTTTTTTCCTTAACTGATGGCCAAGTGAAATGGTCTTTACTTAGTTATTGAGCGTCTAACCAGACATGAAGTCCATAAGAGTGGACCACGTTTCTCTTCCCCCCTCTGCCTTCAGCAACCCAGACTGTCATGTAGTAGGTCCTATAAATAGTTGTCAAGTGAGTGACCGGGACTGAGGGCTCCTCTGGGAAAGAGGCCACCAGGATGGATGATGGGCAGGTGCATCGGGCTACCCGTGGGCCCAGAGTGGAGCCTCCTTCAGCTGTGGGGTGACAGGGGGCAAGATCCCGCGGGTGGGAGTCTGGGCCATTGGGATGGGATGCCGAGGCAGCCAGGGTTAGGGTTAGGGTTAGGGTTAGGGAGCCTCTCTCTGCCCAGCTCACTCCGGGGACATCGGACACTGATAGCTCCTCAAGACTCAGCCCTGGGTATCCTAACGAGGGGGCAGGCTGCGGGGACCTGGAGGTGGGGCATCTGGAATATAAGCAATGGGGTAGGACCTGGGGGGTAAGGAAAGAGAGGTGCCTTAGCCAGTCTGCCCCCTTTCCCAAAGCCTGGTGTCGCCATCTGTAAAGACGGTTGGAGGAATGAATGAAGGGGTGGTCATAGGCCGACTCCAAAGTCCTTGTTCTTTAACCAACACCCGATGCTGAGCATTCGTTGCTTTAAAGTGCTCTTCAAGCACGAATGCATGTTATTTTCCCAACAACTTGCAAATGGGGTCCCATCCTTCACCCCATTTTTAACCAAGAGGGAAACTGAGGCACAGGGCGGGGAAGCGACTTCCCCAGAGTCACACAGCTGACACGAGGATCTGCACCTCTCCTTCTGGCCCTAGAGCGTGTGCCTTTGCCTCTCTGCTCTGCCGCTCGCTTTGGGCTAAAACACTCCAGCGCCAAGAGGCAGCGGTTTGAGCTGGAGTATTTCCACAGGTGAGTTCTTACTCGGAAACCCAACGTGCAAACTATAGAAGATGGGAGGAGCCCGGCCAAAGTGGGAATTAGAGCCTCAGAAACTTCCAGGCTCAGCCCCAGTCCCACCCCACCCCCCCGCACCCCACCTCCACACCCATCAGGTTCCGTTCCAAGTCCTGCCCTGTATCGGCTTCTCTCAAGGATTCTCACCTCCTTAAAAGCCACAAACACACAGATTGGACCTTTCAGACGCTCTCGTTGTTAAATTTTTTTCTCAGCCCCCAGAACCCTTCCGAATACTACAGGTCTGGTGAAGGGGGTTGCGCACGGGAGGCCCCCAGGCATCTTCCCCAGCTGGGAGGCCTCCGAAACCCCAGTGGGGTCCCATGCGATAAGACTGCTCAGGAATCCTAAAGGATTCTGACATTCCAAGACATTCTATCTCCCTAGGACAGTCTCACATTCTAAAGATTTTTTGAAAATTGAGAGACAATTTGTAGGCGCTAAAATGCACAAATATCACGTTACCCCGTAGAACCATCCCCCGAACCAAGATACGAAATGTTTCCAGCCCTTACACCTGTACGTGCCCTTTCTAGAGTTCTACCATGAATATTTCTTCTTTGTTTTTTAATATTTATCTATTTTTGAGAAAGAGACAGACTGCGAGCCAAGGAGGGGCAGAGAGAGAGAGAGAGAGAATCCGAAGCAGCCTCCAGGCTCCGAGCTGTCAGCACAGAGCCCGACGCGGGGCTCGAACCCACGAACCACGAGATCACGACCTGAGCTGAAGTCGGAAGCTTCGCCGACTGCGCCACCCAGGCGCCCCCAACACTGATATTTCCAACCTTCTGAGACCCTTATGTTTTCTGATGAAGCCACTCAAGCAACAGTTGGATTATGGCCTGTGGGCCAAATTCGACCCGATGCCTGTTTCTGTAAATCAGGTTTTAGTGGAACACACATTTGTTTACATACTGTCCCTGGCTGCTGCTTCCTTTTTTCTAAAGCAGAACTTTCTTTGCTGAGAGAATGCACTAGGCCTCTGCTATCCAATATGGTAGCCACGGGCCGCACGTGGCTTATTGAGTGCTTGAAGTGTGGCTCGTTTGACAGAGGAACCCGATTTTTAATTTTAGCTAATGACAATTACTTTACATTTAAATAGCCTCATGTGGTCCCAGTACTAGAGGGTTCGTTCCAACACAGGGATGCTGGAGATTCCGGAGAGAGACTAACGCTCTGAGAAGGGACACAAATGTGTCCCCAGGTTGAGGCTCCCAGAAAAGGCCCCACAAACTCAGGCCAGCAGCTTCAGGGTTAATTAAGAAGCAGCTTGGTGTTTTCTCCAAAGATGTTGTTTGTATTGATAGATTTTTGGATGATGCTCTAGCATTAAAAAAGAGAGAGAGAGAGAGAGAGAGAGAGAGAGAAAGAAAGAAAAAAAAAGAAAAAGAGAAAAATCAATGCTTGGCTGATTGTACCAGGAAGGGCAGTCGATTGGTGAAAAAGCTGGAGCTACGTATTGGGAAATAGATTTTTCTGCCCTCCAGACATTAGCTTGAAATTCTTTGAAATGAGGGACCACAATCTGTGTCAGAAATGAAAGATTAAAGAAGTTAATATGCTGGGCCTCCCCTCCTCCTTTTTAATTTCCACGTCCCGGGTGCCCTTGGCCTCCTGAGGAAGGCACAACGGGCCCCTGCCACTCTCCCCCCCCCCTTCCTGCCCTCCCCCTGCAGCCCCCTTCCCCCATCCCTCGGCTCCTGGGGCTGGGTGCAGACAGGAGGGAGAGGTTGGCTGGCTTTTGTTCCTATGGCTGGTGGTGATGGGGGGCTCGGGACCTCCAGATCTGGCGAACTTTTCCCTGGGGGGGCTTTTCCTGGGGTTGGTGGCCAGGCCCTTGTCCCAATGCCGGCTCGTCCCAGACCTGCGGGGTCTCTGGGGCAAGCTGTGGGGGCGGCCCGTGTTGAGGACACCACTCCCTCCAGCCCCCCAGATTCACGCCTTACTTGCGTGCGTGATATGAAATCCCAATGTGTGACTATCAAGCAATAAGCTCTTATGATATAAAGAGGTGAGGATGTTATCCCCAGAAAGCTAAACTGTATTATTAAATCCTCGAGTAGGCTGTGTTTACACCAAGTCATTGATAGCCTTTTTTCCAGAATTTTGTACCCGTCCACTTAGCTGACTCTTTGCCTTCACAGCTGAACATACGGCCGGCTGACTTTCAATCCAATAACGGCTGATCGGGGTGAAAGACCTGGGGGAGGGCGGCCGTAGGACACTTCCTCCGGTGGACAATTCTACCTTGCGATCCAGAGACGGGAAGCGTGGAGGCCGGCTGTCACCCGCAGCCACTGACCCTCCTCTGCGTTGGGCTCTCCCCATTCGGGGTGGGGAGGGGTCCCGTCTCAGGGAGGCTGCTGCAGCATCGGGTTGGTGGGGAATGACAGGGCCGTGGGCGCTGGCATGGGCCGGATCTCCTGGGGTCGGGCCGGCTCTGGGCACCCGCCAGGAGAAGGGCCTGTCCGGGGGAATGTCCCCACTGCAGGTGCCCCCAGCGCAAACTGAGGGTGCGCGCGTGTGCGGGGTCAGAGAGGGTGAGCCAGACCTGACCTCTCGGCTCCACGGGGCTGGGTCAAGTCTCTCGGGGCGCCCTGGTAGTCCTGACACCATCCTCCAGGCGGTTTTCCTTCCGTTGGTGCCATTGCTGAGTGATGTCGGGGGCCAATTGATGTCTATTGTAATTCCCCAGCTCCATCCTTCTTGTTCACTGCCAGTTTCCAAGAACTCAGCGAAGGGCAGGGACGGGCACCGGATATTGGGTGAATGCATGGAGTCCCTGGGAAGGATGAAAAGGGTAATGCTAGCGAGCACTTACTTAGCGCTTACGGTATGCTAGGCCCGCCCTGAGTACTTCCCAGTTACTAACCCCGGGGAGAAAGGAAGCAGCCCGAGAAAGGCACTCAGCAAATATTTCCTGATGCCTATGGAGGTAAGCTAAACTCCCTGGAGAGCTGCCCTCCTATCCCCTGAGGCGAGGCGAGGCTGGCTGTATCCCAGGCAGAGCCAGACTCAAGTCTCCCTTGCCCTGCAGGGGTGAGGATTGCTCCGTGCAGGTACCTCTCTCTCAGCAAAGCCCAGATCTCTGGGTTGCTGAAACCTGGATCCAGCACCCTGGCCGCTCTGGCTGTCTGTTCCTTGGGCTACGCATTTGGGCCCCGGCATGAATGTCCATCATTCCAGCCGTGCGGTTATAACAGGACAGGTTGCGACTGGCCAGCAGGACTCGGACTCTTATAAGGGATCTTGAATTGCGAGATACGTAAAAGATCGTTTTATTCTTTCTTTTTTTTTAATGTTTATTTTTGAGAAACAGAGAGAGAGAGAGAGAGAGAGCACAAGTGGGGGAGGGGCAGAAAGTGCGAGAGGGAGACACAGAATCCGAAGCAGGCTCCAGGCTCTGAGCCGTCAGCACAGAGCCCGACGCGGGGCTCGAACTCACGAGCCGTGAGATCATGACCTGAGCTGAAGACGAGCTGACTGAGCCGCGCAGGTGCCCCAAAAAGTCGTTGTTTTCATTCATTCATTCATTCATTCACCCCTGTGGCTGAGACCGCCACCTGCTCATCCAACCCATTTCCCTTCCTTCCAAGGCAAATAGACCGTATTTCCAGCCTCCTTGGCTCTTCAGTGCGCCCATGTGACTGAATTCTGACTAACAGAATGTGGGCAGCAGCCACATAAGCCACGTTTAGGCCTGGCTCACAACCCCTCCCCCCAACCCCCAAATCCCTTGCTCTCTCCCTTTTTCCATCTACCAGCTGAATGTGAGAGTCTCTGGGATCCTAGGGGAGGAGAGAGCCAGAAAATGGAAGGAGCCTGGGTCCTTGGAGGGCTGTCTACCGATGAGAACACCATCATTGTGTCAAGCCACTGAATTGGGGGCTTGCCTGTTCTAGCATCTAATGTTATCCTAAAACACACAC
The DNA here is from genome assembly GCF_016509475.1 of Prionailurus bengalensis. NCBI lineage: Eukaryota > Metazoa > Chordata > Mammalia > Carnivora > Felidae > Prionailurus > Prionailurus bengalensis. Next base: position 24,759,410 of record NC_057356.1, read on the forward strand.
CTCAGTCTGCAAATACTTACTGAGTATCTACGGTGCGCCAGGCCCCGGGCCAAGCTCTGAGATGTAGCAGGGAACAAGCTTGCATTCGACTTGGAGAGACAGGGGACAAAACAATAGCATTGTTACAGACGGTGGCAAGTGCAACAGATAAAAATAGAACAGGAAAATGGTGCAGAGAGGCGCGGGGAGAGGAGAGCAGTTCTTTAACGAGGTAGTTAGGGCAAGCTTCCTTGGGAAGGGACTACAGCATCTGTCCTGAGATCTGGAGGCTGGCCATGCCAAGATCTGCAGGAAGGGCATTCTGGGCAGCGACAGCAGCGTGAGGAAAGCCCTGTGCGGGGAGAGAAAGGAAGCTGGTTGGAGGGAAGTGAGAATGGGGAGGAGATAGTTTGGAGGGGAAGGTGGGAGCCAGATCGGCAGAAGCCAGAGAGCACAGAAAGAAATTCAGATGCCACCCAGGAGTATTTTAAATTCTCTTACAAGGAGCGCCCGGGTGGCTCAGTCGGTTAAGTGCTGACTTTGGCTAGGGTCATGATCTCATGGTTCTTGAGCTCGAGCCCCGCATCGGGCTCTCTCTGTTCCCTCTCTCTCTCTCTGCCCCTTCCCTGCTCATGGTCTCTCTCTCTCTCTCTCTCTCTCAAAAATAAATAAGCATTAAGGATTTTGTTAATTAAAAGAGTTAAAAAAAATAAAAAATAGGGGCGCCTGGGTGGCGCAGTCGGTTAAGCGTCCGACTTCAGCCAGGTCACGATCTCGCGGTCCGGGAGTTCGAGCCCCGCGTCGGGCTCTGGGCTGATGGCTCAGAGCCTGGAGCCTGTTTCCGATTCTGTGTCTCCCTCTCTCTCTGCCCCTCCCCCATTCATGCTCTGTCTCTCTCTGTCCCAAAAATAAAATAAACGTTGAAAAAAAAATTAAAAAAAAAAAAAAAAAATAAATAAATAAATAAAAGTTCCCTTACAAGCCAAGCGTTGCGTCAAACCCCGACCATAAAATGATGAGCAAAAAAATAGACGCCACCCAATTCTCCTGGTGCTCAGATTCTAGGTCACCGACTGCCTGTCTGCTGCTTGAATCCTCTCGTAAGGGTCTCCCTGCCAAGCTGCCTTTGCTTGTCTGCCTCCAGTGACAGGGAGCTCACCATCTAACAAGGCAGGCCTTTGCATCTCTGTATAGTTCTGATGGTTCAGTGCCCTTCCTGAAAGTGCCTTCTGGGGGCTTTCGCCTCCACTCAGTGCCTCTGGGAGTAAATAGAGGCGTCACCCCTTTCTGTCTTATGGGAGCGGGGCAGCTGCTATGTGCCAGGCATCGGGGACACACAGGAGAATAAAATAGGCCCTCGCTGGCCAACAACTTATGGTCTTTTAGGAGAAGAGATCTTATATGCCGTAATAGTAATTTGCAAAGCCAGGTTGCCTAAAGCATGGAGAAGGAAGGAAAAATGGGAACCATTCTCATTTGGATGAACCAAGGAGGGCACTATGGAGGAAGGTTATTTCAGCCGATTGGAGGGCAGAAAGACCCAGATGAGGAGGGGTGGGGTGGGGTCTTCTCACTGGGGGGAGTTGGTGGGATACGGATTTGGCTCAGGGGGAGTGCCAACTATGTGGGGAGGTCCCAACTGTGTGCTGAGCCCCTGGATCCAGCCATACCTGAAGTGAAATTTTCAGGTCTGTGAGAAAACAATGGCTGTGGCTTGAGCTACTGTGAGTTGGGCTGCTGTCACTCATGACCAGGAGCTCTGATCACACCAGAGAGCGGAAGGGAGCGAGAGGAGAAATTAGCGTGTATTGAGTCGGGCAGGATGCTTTCTCACTCAAGTTTCCCTTCGGCCCTGCGCACCGGGGAAGCTCTTTAGTTTTACAGACAAGGCAGTTGAAACTCAGAGACAGACAGCGTGGAGTGATCCCAGGCACAGCAGTGGCTCAGCCGAGGTTTGAACCCGGCTCTGTTCTGTAATGCAGACCCCCTCCGTTCCCTGAGCGCGCCCCTCCCATAGACGGCCCTGCCCGCCGATGCTGCAGCAAGAAGATGGGAGAAGGGGGGTGTCGGGGGTGTGCCCCGAGTCGCAGAAGTGAGCCATGAGGTGGGAGAGAGCCGCTGAGCGCATCTGGATGGGGGAGAGCAGCAGATGGCCCAGAGACGCCACCATGTCGTGGAAGTTTACGGCGGCAGGTTCTCCTCCCTGCTGTGTTTACAGGGATGTCTTCAGGATTTCCTTTTTGATATATGAGAGAGGCTCGTTGGCTGGGGCCCCCTGCGTCGGAGTAAATCACGGCAAACCGGCGGCCAGTGCTTGCGCGGGGCCTGCGCCCTGTGCATGCTTTGGGATAAATCTGAGCAACGTGCTTCCCCGTGTGACCCCGGGGACCAAACAGCATGAAGAGGTCAAGTACCAAGGGCAAAGAGGAGCTTGTCCTCGGCTCCCGCTCTGGACCACGACACAGAGTGGGGAGACGGTAAGAGGGCATACTGGTGTCTCTGGGCTGCTGTAACAGACAGGTCCCACAAACTAGGGGGCATAAAACAACCGAGATTTATTCTCTCGCGGTTCTGGAGGCCAGAAGTCTGGAATCGAGTGCCCACGGGGCTCTGCTCCTTCTGAGGGCTCTAGGGGAGAATCCCTCCTTGCTTCTCCCGGCTTCTGGTGGTTGCCAGAAATTCTTGGGGGTCTTTGGCTCGTGGATACATCCCTCCAAACTTGCCCCTGTCGTTACGAGGCAGGCCTTCCCCTGGCGTGTCTCTGCCTCTGCACCCAAATCTCCCCTGCATTCTCTGCTAAAGACACCGGCCACTAAATAAGGGCTTACTCTAACCCGTATGAGCTCATCGTAACTTGGGGGCATCTGCGGGGACCCTGTTTCCAGAGGGTCACATGCCTAGGTTCTCAGTGGATATGAATTTTGAGGGGGGTGTACACTGTTTGTTTTTTAAAGTTTACTTATTTTTATTTATTTACTTTTTAAATAGAGAGATAGCAAGCAGGGGAGCGGCCGAGAGAGAGGGAGACAGAATCCCAAGCGGGCTCTGAGCTATCAGTGCAGAGCCCGATGCGGGGCTTGAACGAACCGTGGGCCGAGGTCAGGAGTCGGATGCTTAACCTACTGAGGCATGCAGGCGTCTCTGGGGCCGGGGGGGGGGGGGGGGTGGGGGGCACGCTTTGATCAACCACAGAGGGTGACTGGGCAGTTCCTCCATGAAGGAGGAGCTTGCCTGGAGGTGGGCGGGGCTTCAGAATGTGCACATTCCCCCTTTGGGGGATTTCCTTAAGATAACAAATCTCCTAGAAGCTTCTGCTTAGCCTGACAAACAGTTCGGCCCCTATGGGGTCTATGTAGGCTGAATGAAGGCATTCTTTATAACCCAGCGACTCCACTCCTGGGAACATCCCCAGCAGAAACAAGTCCTGTGATCATCGGAAGACATGCACTAGAATGTTCACAGCAGAATTATTCATCTGGGCTGTAACTGGAAACTACCAAATGCCTGTCTCGGTAAATTGCAAAACCAGCCACAATCCTTTGCAGTCCATCCCATGAAGAAGCAGAGTCAATTTCCTTTCCCCTGGAACCTGGCCTGGTCTTGCAGCTTGTTGTGGCCAATAGGACACGGCAGAAGTGATGCGCGCTGGTTCCAAGACTTCGAGAGGTATTGCACGCTCCCCTTTGCTCTCCGGGAACTCCGCAGTCACCGTGTGAGACGTCCCGGCTGCCCGGCTGGAGGATGGGTGAGCTTCCCCAGCTGGCGTCTTCCTCGACCAGCCAGCCCCAGCCACACGGATGCAAACACGCGAGCGAGCCCAGCCAACATCAGCCCAGCTCAGCCCGGCCCAGAAGAACCTCCTAGATGACGCCCGTCCACATCTACCAGCTGACGCACGTGCTAAGTAAATGGCTGTTGTTTTAAGGCACTAAGCTTTGGGGAGCTTTGTTACCCAGCAATAGCTAATTGATACATCATCAAGAGTAAAACGGTTACATTGTGGGATGTCATGTTCCCGGAAAGCAGCTCATTACAGCAGAGGACGTACAGAAGTAGGTGAACGGGATCTACGGTGAGGTAGGTCAGGATATCCGTTCTCCCCAGCTCCGGGGGGGGGGGGGGCAGTGATTAGGAGGGGGTAGGAGAGGGGAATTCTGGGTGCCGGTTATACAGGTACATCCACTCGGTGAACCTTTGTTGAGCTGTAGACCTACAACGTGTGCTTCTTTGTGCGTGTAGGTTATACTATGGTAGAGATGGGAAAAAAGTGCCAGGTCTCTTGTTTCTTTTTTAATTGCCAGAGAGCCCATGGGATTGCATCTCACGCGGAGGACGGTGTGTAAGGGGAACATCACAAACAGCCAATACGCCCTGGAAAATTCCTTGGGAAGCTGTCATGTGGGGGCCAACTGCTATCTCTCCATAAATCCGGTACGGCCAGTTTTTCCACCCGAGTTGGGACAGATCACTATTTCTCCTGTCAGGCTCCAGACGAAGCAGAGGTTTGTGTGTAGGGGTCACACAGCGAGCCGCAGTAGGTAGGTATTCACACCCAGGCAGACGTGTGGGACCAGAAGTGAGGGCTCGGTTTGGGGCAGGCACCCTTCAAATCCTGGGGGCGGGGGGATGTAGCCTCCGGTTGGGGCGTTGGGGCAGGGGAGGGACGTGTTTAGTTAAATTGACCTTGACTCATTGTAACTAAGTTCTGATGCGAGGCCAGTGTGTTAAGGACTTAACTCTTGATCAACCGGTTGTTCTTCACCTATAACCCCAACATCTCCTGCTCCAGCTGGGACATCAGTGTTGTGTCACGAAGCCTGAACTGTGGTCTTAACGCGGTCCCAGGCAGGTCACCTAATCTTTCGGGGCCTCGGTGTCCTCATCTGTAAATGGTGGGGCGGTAGACTGGGACAAAACGGGTGCCCTCTGCCAGTCTGGGGTTCTAAGTGGCCCTTTGGGAGATAAAAACACCCCGACCTCCAGATCCTAGGGGCTGCCATCGACTTTCTGGGTGACCCTGGGTAGTCCCGGCTTCCCTGCTTTATCTTCTCCATCTGTGCCTTGAGTAGATTGTCCCATGGTTTTCTTTTTGCAGGCGTTGGACAGAGGCAGGGGCTGGCGCTGTGCAAGAGGGCTGTGATCACCAGGTCCGGGAAGGAGGGATTGTCTGCAATAAAGATGGGCGACCATGCTCTGCAAGGTGGAACCCCGGGGTGCCGGCAAGGTGCTTATGGCTTGAGGGTGGGGTAAGGATGCAGCTTCTCCAGCAGGCTGGCTCTCTCCTTAGCCTCGACATTCCTTCCTGAACTTGTAGAGTGTCCCGAACCTGGCTGGAGAGTGGATGGTTCCAGGTACCGCAGGTGGGCCGGGGCGGGGGAGAGGGGGGTTGGAGATGAGAAAGAGCGTCGCACAGACTTGCATTCATTCACTGAATATTCACTGAGCAACTACTAGAGGCTGTGCTTGAGGCAGAGAGTGAGGTAGAGAGAGAGGGGAACAGAGACAGAGAAGAGATTGAAAGACAGAAGAAGAAGAGCAAAACCGAGGCACGTTTCGTCCACTCATTTCACAAGCGTTAACTGAGCACCTACTTTGTGTTAGAGGCAGGCTTGGAGTCAGGGCAGAGAGAAGTCGGCGGACGGAGTTTGTAGCTGGGCAAACTGTACCCCCTTGGTTAGAGCCGGCTATTGTAGAAACACACACAGACTGAGGTCTTCTGACTGCAAAGCGCCCCCCGCCCCCATCCCTCCCGTGGATGGCTCCTGCCTTTGCCCACTAACCTCCCACCCCTCATATTCTACCCTGAAGACCTTGCCGGGGGCTGGGTGGGCAGCGCGGGGGTCCCCGGGCCTGGTTGCTCACCAGAAGTGTCTGGGGGACCCTCAAAGAAACCATAGCGTCCCGGGACCCCAGCATTCGCCATCGGGCCGCGGGGTTGTGGCCCAGGGCCTGGGAATCTGCATGTTAGCAGCTGTTCCCGCTGGGGCTCAGCAGGCGTGGGAGCCCAGGTGGTGGACACGTGTCCCCGGGGGGCCTCCCCTGGGGCTCCCGCTGCTGTCACAGCCACACACGTCCTTCTGCAAACACACACGGCCCATGATTGATTCTCTGCCGTTCCCCTCCCAGCCCAGCGGGTCTGATTGAATGGCCGACGTGCTGCCCAAACACCCTCCTGGAACCACTTCCCTGCCCTCTGCCCCGGAAGTCGTTTGTTTGTTTTTAGACGCAGTCTTTATGTCCAGCTGAATGGCCACCGGCCTCCTGGGGGCCGCCCATCCAAGCTGGAGCCAGGCTGGAGACTGTCTGGGGCTGGGGCTGGGGTGGGCAGTGGCCGTGTGCGGTCACTCGGTGAGCCTGGGGAGGACCCCCGTGCTTCCTGCGCTCACCTGGGCATCTGTCCCATGTGGACACACACGGGGGTGGCCCTTGAGTAGCTATTTCTCCCTTCCCTTAACCAGGGAAGGTGTTTATTAAGCACCTGAGCCAGGCTCTTGCTGTTCCGGTACTTTCTGGTCTCTAGGAAAGAATCCACAGGCCACTTTTGTTGTTAAAAGACCAGCCTCTGCAACTCAACAGACTGGGGCTTGAATCTCAGTCTCACCCCTCCCTCCTGTGCCTCAGTTTCCATATCTGCCCCATGGCAGGGAAGGGAGGCTGGGAGGGTTCCTGACATCCTGGATGAGAGAGAAATGCCCCGCACCGGCCTGGCACACACTGGGCACTCAGAACCTCTTCCTTTCTCCCTCTCCCCCAATCCCCACTTCTCTTGGCCTCTGCCACATGGCCTCCCATCCCACCCTGACCTGCACTGGAAAAGAAGGGAGTGTCTTGGGCCAGGAGTCTAGAACCTCAGGTCCTGATTCTCACTTTGCTGTACTCGGCTGTGTGATCTTAGGCAAATATCTGCCCCTCTCTGGTCTGGCCAGATCATCTCAACGTCGCTCTCGGACTATGGGTCCGGGTTGTGAGTTCCTGGGGACAGTGGAAATTTCTGTCTTGTCTGGTACAGAGTAGGTGCTCTGGGAGTGAACATGGCAATGGGGTAAGTGCCTCATTAGCAATATCTGGGCACTAAATTGTACAGATTTGGTTGGAGGGCTTTGGCTCTCAGAAGGGGGCTCTTTCTCTTGGGAGAGCTGTGCAGGGGCGGGGCGGGAGAGGAGGAGGTTCCTGTATTTCTTCTTTTCACGGAAACCCTGTAGCCTGGCCTCCTCACTTTTGGTGAGGCAAAAATGGGGATGGAATGGGGTTAGGGGGCCAGTTCTAGCTGTTGGGCTGGAGGCATGCCTGACCCTGCCCTCCCCTCCCCTCCCCTCCTAGGGATCTCCTGGGCCTTTTCCCTCCTCCCTTTCTGGGTTTAGCAGGTCTGGGAAGCAGGGCCTTGCACTCATCTGTTACTTCATCCATCCATCCATCCATCCCCTTTCTCTGCAAGCACAGCTGTGGATTTGCCCTTAAGAGACCCAGCCTGGTGGAGGGAACAGCAGGTCAAGAGGCAGTGATGATTCAGGCTGTTGGGAGCTGTGATGGGGACTCACAGGGCATGTGGGAGCCCACGCGAGGCTCCTAAATCAGCCTGGGGGTGTTGGCTATCAGGGCGGGCTGCCTGGAGGAGGGGGTGTTTAATAAAAACCCTGCAGGAGTTAATGGGGAGGAGATGAGGGGTGGAAGCATTTTGGGTCAAGGGAATGAACAGCATGTGTAAAGTTCTGAGAATGGCACTCTAAGGAACCAGAAGCAACTTGAGGACAGCAGCAAGGATCATCTTCCCCAGATGTGTTAGCTCACTGAGCCCTCCCAGCCATCCATCCCATTTTACAGACAAGGAAACTGAGGCCGGGAGACGCGGAGACTTGCCTGAGGCCTCAGGCTGCCTGAGCCCGGCCTCCTCAACCAGCCAACGAGCTCAGCTCCAAAGGGGCAAGACAGGCTGGGTTGACAAGCCTCCTCCCAGAGCTCCCCTGGGCTGGGCTGGAGGCCCCGGGGAGGCCCCCGCCGGGTGGGGGCAGGGCGTGGGAAGGCAGTAAACTGGTTTGGAGCGGCAGGGCTTTCCTGTCGCTGCCGGTGGCCCCCTGCCTTTGTCCTCATGTGTCACTGAGGAATGTGGCTAAGGTCTGGATAAAGGCATCTTTGTTTGGAGGCCTCAGGAGGGGGAGGGGGAGGACGGGGAGAGGGAGGAGCATGGCCAGGAAAGGGTTACAGTCCCTCCCTTCTGGCGGTCCCATGTCAGGTCTGGGCAGGCAGCACCCGTGCCCTGTGGACACCCACATCCTCTGCCATGCTCTTAATGCACTTTCTGACTTTAGATGGGTAGCTTCCTTTTCTCTGAGACTCAGTTTCCACATCTGGGTAATGGGAATCCGCTTCCAACCTCTATGTATGGTTTCGAGGCTCCAGCCAAACAAGCTGCGTGGTTGACTCGTTGGGCCAGGTCTACTGATGAATGAGAAAAAGGCAGTCCGGAGAGGTAAAAAGACTTCCCCAAGGTCATGCAGCTTGACCTTGCTGGGGGTGGGGGGTGGTGGGCGGGGGGTGGGGGATGAAGTCAAATGCCTGCTGACGTTGGTTGAGCAGGGAGATGGGCACTTGTCTCCTTCTGTGAGCGGCTGGGCTCTGGGAGGGGTCTTATGCCTCCGTGAGGGTGAGGAGTGACAGGGGTCACTTACATGCATGTACTTGCTCACGGCAGCCTCTTGAGGGCAGGCTCTGGATTCATCCTTGGCCGCCAGTGCCCCCCAGTGCCGGCCCAAGGTGGGCGGCAAAGCCCAGTGCCTCAAGCCAGCCTCTGTGTGATCCCCGGCTGGTCTCAACCTTCTCGGTGTGTTGGTTTCTGTCTCCGTGAAATGGATCTAACGGGAGGGACACAAGTCACGGGGTTGTGGGGAAAGTTCAAGGAGAAATAGGCCCAGAGTCGGCCCAGAGCCTGGCACCGGTTAGCAGGATTAGTGGGACAATGGATATCTGCTTGATGGCTGCACAAAGGATTTTCTCAAGGTCACAGCACGGGGAGCTTGGATCAGCCCTGGGCTCCTCCTGGGTCTTCCTGCCCAGGAAGGAAGGGTGTGGACCCTGGAGGGGCTGTGATCCTGGGAGGTGGGGGGGCGGGGACAGTGGAATGCCGAAGTAGGTAGCCCCAGCGGCCAGCTCTCCCTTTTGGGAGGAGGTGTTAGTGGGCTGGAGCTCGGAGACATGGCTCCACACCCCTCCCCATGGTGACAGACTTGGGCGGACAGATGGGACAGGGCTCAGCATGCTTAGTCATGGCCCAGATATAATCTTGGCCCCAGGGGGCAGCTACCTCTGTCTTGCTCCCTCCCAGCCGCTTCAGCCAATCCCAGTAAATCCGAGCCTGTCTTTGCTCAGTGGGCAAAGGGAGTGGGGCTGAGCTCACTCCCTTTGGACTCAAGAGGAAATGGAAGCCCAGAGAGGGGGAGTGATCTACCCAAAGCCGCACAGCCAGCAATGTACAAAATTATGCACTCGCTCATTGACTTGGCGAATATTTTTGGAGTGCTAAGGGCAGATGAAGTCCTTCAAGAAGGGCGTTCCTGGAGGAAGCGTTGGCTTGTGCAAGAGAATGGACAAGTCCTGGGATGGTTAAGGGTGCGGGTGCCGGAGCTGGTCTGTGAGGCTCAAATCTAAGCTCTGCCGCTTACTATGTAACTCTGAGCAGGTGAACGGACGGCTCTGTGCCTCTGTTTCTTCACCTGTGGGCTGAAGATACTCAGAGTGCTTATGACATGGGACGCCTGGGAAGATGGCAGGGAGATGACCCACAGAGGAGGCTCTGCACGGGGACCTGGGGCACAGTAGGTGCTCAATAAACGGGAGCTGTTAAGAGGCGATCGAGACTACAGAACGTCTGGAACTTGAGCACCGTTAGTCAGAGGTGGGAGAGGGAACATCTGGGGCCCAGAGTGGGGTGTCCTGGCTCAGTGTGGGGGCTGGGGCAACCATGGAAGGGGTCCCGCGGTTTGACTGGCTGCTGTGAGGGGCGTGGAAGGGCAGGGAAGAGGAGGGGGCAGGAGGAGGAGAGGGGAGGGTGTCATCCGGGGCAACACCCCCGGGGTTCTGATGGAAGGGGGAAGAGTGGAGGGAAAGGGGAGACGACGGAGCCCTTGCCCGGAGCAGGGAGGCCCTCTAGGTGCCAAGCTAGGGGCTCAGTACACAATAAAGCCACGGGGCTCCGTGTTCAAAACCGCAGAAATAGTGCCTATAAAGGTACTAAGATATAAAGCTTGTTCTTTCCTTCTGCCTGTCCTGTCTGCTCGCCCGCACGCCGCGCTCCATTGCCCCGCCGGCCCTCATTTACCAAACACAGGTTCAGAAGATAAAATTAGGAAGAATTTTAAGACGGCAACAGAGAAACGTTGGAGCTGGTGCGGACCCTTTGGGGCCCCGTGTGACCGCAGAGATCGGTCCCATAAACGGACCCTGACCGTGCCCATTTTCCAGATGAGAAAACTGAGGCTTCAGGGAGTTAAATGCGGGGGGGGGACGCGAGCCCTGCAATTCTCACTTGCTCTGGAGTGCCCTGTTTTTCTCCGCTTGTGCCTTCTCCTAATTTCTACTGACCAAACTCCCGTGGAGGGTCCGACGCCAATTTACGGTAAAACGCTGTTCATAAGGACGGAAAGGGAGAGGCAACGTCACCCTGTGGGAAGACCCAGCCTAGCCCCAGCTGTGTGACCACGGACGGGCCACTCTGTGCCCACGGTCCCCCTGCGGACACGGGCTTGGAGCCCAGAACTCCTGCCCACACCTGTCTTTGCCTCCAAGCCTCACCCACCTCCACATCCCTGTCAGTGTCTGAGGCTTGAAGCAGCCGTAAAAAATAAAACCACAGTCCCCCCCCAGGGTGCTCGCCGGCTTCTCAGGCCTTATTTTTTTTGGCTGCTAAGGAGACTAATAAATGGCTTGCCACTTGACGTAATCATTAAGGGCTCCACTGAGCTGTGGGCAGCGTTTCCTCCCCTCCTTGGCCGGGCCTGGGGCGCCCAGCCATCGAGGGTGGCAGTGATGGATGGTGTCATCACGGGGCTTGCCCAGGGGGGGAGTGCGGGCGGTGGGCGGGCATAGCTCTCTCTCCTGCGGGCTCCCGAGCTATTTGTTATGGGAAGGGGGAGTCGCCGCGTGGGGGTGACGGCTGGCTTCCAGAAGGGGCACGAGCGGGACTTCCGAGGGGAGCGTGTTCCAGGGCGGTTATAGAAACTAGCGTTTGGGTGCAGGGAGTCCCTTGACGAATGGCCAGTAATAACAGACGGAAAGGAAAGGGGGTCTTGTAGGCGGTAGGTGATCCATACATACACACGACGATGTGTGTGTGTGTGTGTGTGTGTGTATGCGCGTGTGTGTGTAAGTTACAAAATTGTAAAACCATTTCGAAAATGTCACTAAAAATATGATAAAGTGATCACAACCATTTTCTCAGTTCTCTGACTCTCTCCTGGGTCTGGACCCTTTGCCATGAGGCTTTACGGTTCTTCCCATCAGAAGATGATACGTTTCCAGGGATCAGGGCTCGGTCACGTGACTTGTTTTGGCCAACAGAATGCAGGACATGGGGTGCCTTGCCTGTTCTGAGCCTAGGCCTCAAGGGGCCTCCTGGCTCCCGCGTGTTCCCTGTGGACCCTGCTGCCACCAGGTGGACCCAGCCGGGCTGGCCCTCGGGAGGGCGAGAGACCACGTGGAGCGGACGTTGGACAGCCCCCGTCAAGACGTCAAGATCACTGAAGCCACCCAGAGATGCCTATGTGAGCCTGGGGAAGATCCTCCTAGCTGACCCGCAGACGCAGGAGAAATCCTAAATGCCTACCGTTTGAAGCTCTTGGGTTTTGTGGTGGCTTGTTACGCAGCAGCAACTAACCGATACAGATCGTGATACCCAGTGCTGGTGATTGTGTGAGTGAATAGGTTTCCTCACGCAGAGCCAGCGGGAGGGCAGTTTGCTACAATTTTGCGTATCCATTGAAGTAACTAAAAGATGAAAAGCACTATACTTTCTTTTAATGTTTATTTACTTTTGAGAAACAGAGAGACAGAGCGTGAGCGGGGCAGGGGCGGAAAGAGAGGGAGACCCAGACTCTGAAGCAGGCGCCAGGCTCTGGGCTGTCAGCACAGAGCCTGACACGGGGCTTGAACCCACGAACCGTGAGATCATGACAAGAGCCAAAGTAGGACGCTTAACAGAGTGAGCCACCCAGGGGCCCTGAATGTCCCCTTCTTACGAGCCCGTCCTGGGGGCAACAACATTCGGGGAGGTGTATTGACAGTCTTGGCTTTGGGGATTAGTTCCCCTGGAAATCCGAAAACATTTGTTTCCTGCACACAAAGATTTATCGGCGAGGATGTCCATTGCGGCATGGTTTACAGTGAACAAATAAAAACAAACAGAATGGCCAACATGAAAGAAACTGGTATTGCTTATTTTGCTGCTTTTTTATGATGGCTTATTGTTCACAGAGTTTTCCTAATAGTGCCCAAATAAATTAAGATACGGTCTAGGTGGAAAGACGGTTTGGCCACAAAAATGGGGGTCTGGAAGAAAATCTGGTGACATTAAAATTTTCAGGCTGTTACTTGAAAGTAAAAATCAAGTTGCAAAAGAGAATTCTGTTTGTTACGTTTATTTATTTATTTTGAGAGAGAGGGAGAGAGCGCACGTGCATGTGTGCGAGCAGGGGGAGGGGCAGAGAGAGAGGGAGGGAGAGAATCCCAAGCAGGCTCCGTGCTGACAGCATGGAGCCCCATGTGGGGGTCAGTCCTATAAACCATGAGATCATGTCCCGAACCAAGAGTTGGACGCTTAACTGACTGAGCCACCCAGGTGCCCCAAAATACAATTCTCATGTGATCCCGATTCTTGTAGAAAATTATTTTATCTCTCTCTCTCAATCTGTACAGAGAAAATCATGTGGAGGAAATGAACCCAAAATGTTGTCTGGGTTTGTTCCTTGTGGTGGGGTTATATGCACCTTGTTTTTGTCTTCTTTGTATTAATGCATTTATTTTGAATTTATTTGGTGCCAGGTACCTTATGAAACATGTTTGGGTCTCCACGAGTTCTCACAGTGAATCTTAGAGGTAGATACTGGCACCCCATTTCACAGAGAGCTCCCCATTTCACCGATGACACCCTTAAGATGGAGGGATGCTAAGCAACTTTGAGTTAGGTGAGAGAGTGAGTGAATGGATGAATGAACGAACAAAGGAAGGGAGGAAGGAACCAGAAGCCTGTAGCCAAGATGAGGAGGAGTCTGGAGACCTCAAGTAAAAAACAGTGAAGGGGCACCTGGGAGGCTCAGTCGGTCATCAGCTCAGGTCAAGAGCTCATGGTTCATGAGATCGAGCCTCACATCAGGCTCTGCGCTGACAGTGTGGAGCCTGTTTGGGATTCTCTCTCTGCCTCTCTCTCTCTCAAAATAAATAAACTTAAAAAAAAAGCCCCCACCAAAGAAGAGAAAGGAAGGAAGGAAGAAAGAAGAAAGGAAGGAAGAAAGGAAGGAAGGAAAGAAGGAAGGAAGGAAGGAAGGAAGGGTGAAGGCACAGGTGTTGATGTCCCCTGCACCCCTCTGCCATTCTCTCTGAAATGCCCCCATTTCCTTTCCTCCTTTCTTCTTTTAGAAAGGGACCAGAATCCCTCCTGTTATCTGCTCAAGCATTTTCCAGACCTGGAGGAACCCTGAGAAATTATCTAGCCCTACATTCTCAGATGTTTTTAGTTTTTTTTTTTTTTTAAGTAACCTTTTCACTCTGACGAACAAAGAACTATTCATCGTGGAAAATTTGAAAAATGATAAAAGTATGAAGGAGCAGAACACCCCCCCCCCCTTCCCGCCCCCTATTTCCACCATCAGAACTGTCAAGGTTGACATCTGGCTGCAGTTCCTCGCAGAGACTTTTGCCCTCTGGTTTTCTCTTTACGTGGTTGGCATCACACCGGCTGTATAATCTTATAACCCGCTAGCTCTACGTCACGTCACTAAAAATCCACGTAGACGTAAACGCAGCATTGGGATATTCCAAGTGTGGGGATCCCCAGTCAATGTAATCAGTCCCTGGGGGCTGAGGACCCCCCCCCCCCCCGTTTCATAGGGAAGCTCCCCACTCTGAGCCCGAACGACTCTGTGTCTGGCTCCTTTAGATATTGGTGGGGGGAGGGGGTGTCACCTACAATTTTGATCAAAAAGGAGAAAGAGCCCCCTGTCTAAAAAGATTTGGCTCATCATCTAAAGAGGAAGTGTGATCTGTTCAACGTCTCGCAGCAAATCAGGGGCAGGCCCGGGTCTGGGAGCCGGGACGGTCGCTAGTGGGCACCATCTGTATACCTGGAACCGTGCTCAGCCCTGGGGCACCAGCGCCAAATCAGACAGACTGGGTGTCTGCTCTCCCGAAACTTCCGGTCCGCCAGGGAAGCTGTAAAATCCGGGTCACCCAGACAAATCGCGGAGCGGTTTGCAGTCCTCGACTGGGGCTGTGGGAGCTGAGGACCGGGTGGAGGTGGGGGAGAACAGAGCGGAGCGGAGGGAGAAGTGGTGTCTTTGGGGGCTGACCTCCCGGCTGAGGCTCAAGGGTTGGGAGAGGCGAGGAGGCCAGAGGGAGGGCAAGGGCAAAGGCCTGGGGACTGCTTTGGCGGGAGGGGACAGGGCGAGGGCACACAGTCTCACGGTCCGCGGTAAGAGGGTTTTAAGCAGGGGAGGGACGTGACCGGATCCGTGTTCTAAAAGGTCACTGGCCGCCCCGGGGCTGTGGCTGGCGGTCTGCTGAGGCCCTGTAGGCCGGCGACCGGGTGCATGGCTCTGTCGGGACCCTCTCCCACCCCTAGCCCTCTGGCTTCCCTCCCGGGGGGGACAGCACAGCGGGGGGATCCATCAGTCGGCCACAGGCCAAGGCCCCCTTGCACCTGTGAGGGTCGCCCCCCCCCCCCGCCCCCACCGCAGGGAGATGGGAACAGCAAATCCCTCCCCTGGCCTGGCTGGGGGCCTGCCTGCCCTGCAAGACCCCAGTCTTGTCACCCCTGTTCTGGGCGTCAAATGGGGCCGGGCTGGCTGTATCCTGCTTTGCTCAGCTTCCCGGCCACCCTCCGGCCTCAGTGTCCCAGCAAGATGTGGCCCGATGACCACAACTCGCTGGGCACCCAGTTGAGGTCAGAGCCTGAGTTAAGTGTCTTCCGCTCAGCTCCGTCAGCTGATACCTACCCCACGTGCTTGGTCTCAGCAGACGCCCAAGGCTGCAGAGTGACCTGTCCGGGATCACACAGCCCGTCAGGGGTGCAGCTGGCCTACATGTAGGACAGCTCTGTGCAGACCCCACATGCCCCACCGGAGACTCTGCATCTCAGTCCCCCAGAGGGATGGCAGCCATTGTTCAGAGGAAGGAGGGTGGGGAACAGTGTTCCCACCAGTGGGAACAGCATATGCAAAGTCTAGATGGGATAGCGTATACGTATGTGGGTGGTTTTTTTTTTTGGTAGTGCTTTATTGAGCCATAATTCACATACCACAAAGTTTACCCATGTGAAGTGCACAGTTCGATGGTTTTTTTCAAGATGGTTATTCAAGGGGCACCTGGGTGGCTCAGTCGGTCGAGCGACCGACTTCGGCTCAGGTCACTATCTCACGGTTCGTGGGTTGAGGCTCTGTGCCGACAGCTCAGAGCCCGGAGCCTGCTTCGGATTCTGTGTCTCCCTCTCTCTCTCTCTGCCCCTCCCCACTCATGCTCTGTCTCTCTCTGTCTCAGAAATAAATAAACATTAAAAATAAATAAAAATAAATGGTTATTCAAGAATCTTACAAGCATCACCATGACGGATTCTAGAACGGGGTCATCACCTCAAAGAAACCCTGTATCCTTAGCTCTTAGCCCCCAAGCCCTTCACCCACCCCTGCCTCTGGCAACTTCCCATCTACTTAGTTTCTGTAGATTTGCCTAGTCTAGACATCCCGTGCAAATGAAGCCATACAATATGTGGTCCTCTGCCACTGGCTTCCTTCACACTGCGTGATGTGTTCAAGGCACCTCCGAGCTGTAGTGTGGAGTATATCACCCCCTTTGGTGGCCGAATTAACTTCCGTTGTACGGCTCGACCACACTTGATCTGCCGTTCGTTGGTTGACGGACACCTGGATTATTTTCACCTTTTGACCATCACGAATTGCGCGGCTATGAACATTCACGTACATTTTCACCTGTTCGTGTGTGCTCATTTCTCTTCGGTCTGTCCCTAGGGGAGGAATGGCTAGGTCACATGGTAACTCTAGGTTTTACTTTTTAAATTAAATTAAATTGAATGTTTTCTTTTTTTTAGAGAGAGAGAGAGAGTGAGCCGGGAAGGGGCAGAGTGGGGGGGGAGAGAGAGAATGTTAAGTAGGCTCTGCACTGAGCTGACTCGGGGGCTCAGTCTCACGACGGTGAGATCATGTAGGGTCTAACTTTTTAAGCAACTGCTGAGTTATTTTCTGAAATAATTCAAAACTGGCAAGTGTGTGTGTGTGTGTGTGAGAGAATTAGTATGCATGGACACTTGTATTTGTACATGTGCATTAGGTATGTAACACATAGCATATAACATTGGTTACGTGTCTGAGTGTTAAATTGCCCTTAAATAGTAGTTATTGTGGTACTTTTTGTTCTACTTCTCATTTAAATTTTTTTTAATGTTTATTATTTATTTTTGAGAGAGAGAGAGACAGAGCGCAAGCAGGGGCAGGGCAGAGAGCGAGGGAGACACAGAATCCGATGCAGGCTCCAGGCTCCGAGCTGTCAGCACAGAACCCGACGCGGGGCTCGAACTCACAAACCGCGAGATCATGACCTGAGCAGAAGTCAGACGCTTAACCGACTGAGCCCCCCCCAGGCGCCCCATTTTTGTTCTACTTAGGGAGGTAGGTAGGTGGCCATTCCTGGCCGGGGGACCAGTAAGGGCAAAAGCTGAGAGGTACGAGAAATGAGAGAGAGAGGTGAGTTCTCTCCTTGGAAAATGCTGGAAAATGGCCAGGTCCACAGCAGCCCCTCCCCACCCCCCCCATGTCTTCCTTCTACTCTCCCTGCCAGGGCCACCAAACCCACAGCATCTCATGCAAATCGTATGCAAATCTCCTGCCTCCCATCAGCCCTGCGGCACCCAGAGGAGTGGGAAATATTCTCGTTTGGGTCCTTCCCTTCATTAATTTCCGAGCCGTAGTACATTACTCATGGATAATTAAGAGTGAGCTATTAATACAACATTTAATATTCAAGTGCAGCGAAGAGGAGAGAGCTGTTAAGGCACAGAATCCTATTTCGCAAGACATTGCGGTTTAGCGATGGGATATTTTTTTCACCTTCCCGAAGCTCAGGACTGCTCGCCTCAAAGTGTGGGCCTGAGAACTTCATTTATTGATAGAATTCGGAGAAGACCTTAAATCACCAGGAAATCCATGCGAAGAGCCCCGTGGAGATGGCCGGCCAGTAATTACACCCGGAAGTGGGACTGTCTCCGTGGGGCATGTCTGGGGCCAGGGACGGTCCAGCTGTCCCCTGGCTGACAGGGGACTGACGGCAAGCGGGCCGGGCAGAGGCAGAGGTAAAGGAAGAACCGTGGAAACGTGGTCTACACCTGGGGCGGGGGATGAGATGGGCTGTGGAGCAGCCGGAATCCGGCCACCCACAAACCTTGTTCATCCCGGCTGGAGGCTAACCCAGCCTCGACTGCCCCAACCCCCTCCCCGTGTGACCTTGAAAATAAAGATGCTCCTGTGTTTCGGCCTTACTGGTCCCCAGGGCCTGACACGGTAAAGGAGCTCACTGAACATATTTGAGCGGCCTGAGGCCTCAGTTTCCAAAGCCATAAAATGGGCGCTCAGTGGAACCATCTCTAAGGGCCGGTTCCCACCTTCTTGGAAGGGGGTAGCTGCGTGCGGCGCGGGAGGGTCCCCTGAATGCCAGTAGCTGTCCAGTCACGGAGGCCGTGTGGCCTGCGTGGGCCGCAGAGCTGGGTCACATCTTGGGCCAGCTCCTCACTCGCTCTGTGGCAAGATCTGTCACCTGCTGTGAAGTGGAAGGTGACTGCCGAGTGAATGCACGGGCAGGACGGCGCGCCCTGTGGGCCCCCCCGTGGGTAAGTGATAACCCGCCGCTGGCAGAATGCCGTTCTGTTGTTTTGACGGTGGCTTTGCTGTGCAAGGATTGAGCGGCCCAGGGAGACGGGGTCGGGGTATCGGGGAGGGGGCGGGACCCGCGGGCAGAGGGATGGAGGTGGAACAAAGCCACTCTTCGCCAGGCGGGAGCTGGGCACTTCCACATGGACGGGTCCAACTCCCACACCCCAACCTGCAGGAGCAACTTGGGGCCCAGGAGGCCCAGAGTCGTTGAGGAACCTGTCCGAAGCTGCTCAGCAGAGCCCAGTCCTCAGGCTCCTGGATCTCTGTCTCCAAGGCCTGTGCTGTGCCTGGGACTCCGGGGAACTCTTCCCAGGCGGGTGTAACAAGCTGGGGCTCAGAGTCAGCTGGACCTAAGTCCTAATTCCAGCTTCGCTCTGTATCATCATAGCAGTTATTTCTGATTTCACCACGCAGGCCCCTCACCTTGAAATGGGACTAACAGAATGAGAACCACCCTGCAGTGGCCGTGCGGAAGGGCCAATGGAGCACAGCTCTCTGGGCCCGTGGGAATTGCTCCACACCTCTCCCCACCGGGAATGACCTCTGTACCCATTTCACAGACGAGAAAACGAAGGTTCGTAGAGGCAAAGCAGCCCTCCGGGTCACGAAGTAGCAGGCTTGTGTTTGAACCCAGAGGTGTCTGAACCCAAAGGGAGCCTTACTACACCCGCGTCAATACTAGATTACTTAATATCATGATGACGGTGATACAATTACCGATCTCTTCTCCTGCTGACCCCTGGGGAGGCTCCCTGTCCCCACCACCCTCCAAATTGGGTGGTGATAAGCCTCTGGTGTTTCTCAGGGTGGGGATCCTGGTGGGACCCCTCCAACTCTGCGGGGCAGAACACAGGTGGGCAGAGCAGTCCGTCCCCAGCCGCATCCTGGCCCTACTCGCCCTGGCCTGAGGCAGTGAGAGGGACCTGTCACTGGTCCTCCTTTCTTGCCCACCATGGGCCTAACAAATGGGTTGTCACCTGTCTCCTGGCTTGCCCGTGCCTCCTGGACCTCCGCCAGCCTCTACTGCCTGCCTCAGCCGTTGGAGGAGGGTGAGGGCACAACTTGGCCCCGGGGTCTGGAAGCGCCGTTGGATGGGGAGAGGACTCAGGGGTTCCCCGGAAACTTTTTCTCTCTGCTCCAACTCTAGCGACATGGTTTTGGGTGAAGCAAGAATGTAGCAGAGAGGCTGGGATCTGAGGCACCAGAGAGGAGGCAGAGCTCCGCCGAGGGGTTCCTAAGCCTACCCCAGGTGAGTACCGGAACTTATTTGATATTGCCTTGGATGGTCCTCAAAAGGTCTGTGGCCCCTGGGCCCTTTGGGACCCAGGGACGAAACCGAGCCCCAGAGTGGGACACGGCGTGCCCAGGCTGCACAGCAGGCTGGCCGCAGGCTTAGGGCGTTTGAGACCCGGATGGGGATCATGTGCAGCCGCGTGGAGCTGGGACTGTATCTCAGGGTGTCTGCCTCCCTGACCGGTGCTTCCATGCTCTCTGGGATGGCTCACCTTGCAGAATCCCGGGGAAACTTGATTTTCCAATGGGGTACCGATGCCTGGCAATGTGGCAATGAGGCTATGAATGGGTCTCCTTTCTAGGGTGCTAGCAGGGAGAGTTTGAGTTCCTATGTTAAATGAGAAGCTCTTTGCGCAGTGTGGCCCCAGGGGCACTCACTAGAGGTAGGAAGGGAGCTGTTTCAGGACCCTACCACAGGGGCCCTCTGGCTCTCACTGGAAGGTGGAGAATTAAAATGAAGTAACGCTGCTCTCCGTGATGGTGGCCATATTTGATAATGGCTGCCATGATGGTGACTACATTTCGCGTTGGCTGATGGCTGTGACATAATTGTGGAATTAAGATGCCGGGCAAAATTATGCAGTGGGCTGACAAAATTCCTAGATTTTCTGCTGAGTTCCCCAGAGGTAAAGGGAACATGACAAGAAAAAGGGAAATCGAGTAGTTGGAAGGAGCTGGATGTGGTCCAGCTCCTCGTTTCACGGAGGAGGAAAGGGATGCCCAGTGAGGGACTGTATCCAGGGCCGTGCAATGAGTCTCCAATGGCAGCCAGTCTCCGGGAGGAAGCACGACCTTCCCTGAGGGTATGCTTTCCTCCAAACACCGCGCGTGGCAAGGGTCACAGCCCAAGGGGACTCAGCTGGTAAAGGGCACGGCCTGGATCTGAAGGCAGAATGTCTGACCCTGAATCCAGGCCCTTCTCTGCTAGGCTCTCTGCGGAGGGCAGCCTACATATTCTGTGAACTTTGTGATGGTGGGGACCAGGCCTGCCTCCTTCTCTGTTCTGGTCCCAGTGCCCAGCCTGGCCCTCGGTGCAGATGTTTTAGAAAGACTTATTGAGTGAATGAAGAAATAAGAGAAGGATGTTATGTTCATTGTCTACACATTCACCCACCCTTCCACCCATCTACCTTGGACTGAATGTTTGTATCCCCCCCAAAATTCATACTTGGAAGCTGTAACCCCCAGTGTGGCTGTATTTGGAGATGGGGACTCTAGAGGAATCATTACATTTAAATGAGGTAATAAAGATAGGGCCCTGATTCCATAGGTTTAGTATCCTTAAACGGAGAGACCCCAGAATGCTCTCCCCACCCCTTTCCCTGCACACATACAGAGGAATGGCCATGCAAGGACACAGCCAGAAGGCAGCCATCTATAAGCCACAAAGAGAGGTCTCACTGGGAACCGAGTCAGCTGGAACCTTGATCTTAGACTTCCAGCTTCCAGAACAGTGAGAAAATAAATTTCTGTTGTTTATGCCATACAGTCTACGGTATTTTGTCCTGGTGGTCTGAGCTGACTAGTGCACCTTCTATTCCCCTTTCCCCTTTTTTCTTTCCTTCTTTCCTTCCACCACCCACCCTGCCATCATTCCATCCTCCCATCCATCCATTCATCCATCCATCATCCATCCATCCATCCATCCATTCATCTGCCCATCATCTATCCATCCATCCATTCATCCACCCATCATCTATCCATCCATCCATTCATCCACCCATCTTCTATCCATCCATCCATCCATCCATCCATTCATCCACCCATCATCTATCCATCCATCCATTCATCCACCCATCATCTATCCATCCATCCATTCATCCACCCATCATCTATCCATCCATCCATTCACCCACCCATCATCTATCCATCTATCCATTCATCCACCCATCATCTATCCATCCATCCATCCATCCATCCACCCATCATCTATCCATCCATCCATCCATCCATCCATTCATCCACCCATCATCTATCCATCCATCCATTCATCCACCCATCATCTATCCATCCATCCATTCATCCACCCATCATCTATCCATCCATCCAGCCAGCCGTCATCTATCCATCCATCCATTCATCCACCCATCATCTATCCATCCATCCATTCATCCACCCATATCTATCCATCCATCCATCCATCCATCCATGCTTCCATCATTTCATCCATCCATCCAGCCATCATCTATCCATTCATATATCATCCTTCCTCTCTCCCCCTCATCCTTTCCTTTTCCCCTTCTTTCGCTTCTCCCCTCATCTACCCATCCTTCTGCCTTATCTTTCCTCTGCCCACCCCTTATCCATCCCACCCTGGCACTGCTGGGATGTCCCGACACCCTCAGCCCACTCCCTGCACCACAGCATTACCCCAAACCACATCAAAACCCGCTCCTGGGGCTTTCAGCCCAGGGATCTGATGGGACACTTTTGTATATTTTGTATCCATAACACCTAACTGTGGCAGTCTTTCTTACTCGGTTGTCACACAGCAAAACTTTGTTAAGTCAGATCAAAATTACCGTCTAAATATAATAAAAAAAACCCAGCCAGCCATATGTTCGTACGAGGTAACAAATAGAAAATTAATTTTATGTACATAAATAGGAATGATTAAACCCCCAGCAGCTGTCCAGGTATCTCATGCTGCAGAGGCTCGAGCATTCAGGGAGGACTTCTGGAGGGGAGGCTGGCCTGGAGAAGCCAGGTACCTGGGGGAAGGGCCCCCAAGGGGAGCTTGCCCAGAATTCCCAGCCACCTGTCCCGCCTGCTCCACCTCAGCCCCTCCCAGGCTGGCTCCATGCAAATCACCCAGGAGCCTCATTTGCATACACACCAGCTCATTTCCATATCCCCCAGCTCTGGGTGGTGTGATTGCCACAGGCTGGCTGAGAGCAGCCCTTTTGTTTTCACGTGCCATTCAGGGAGCTGCTCCTTCCTCCTCCTCCTTGGGGGTGGTGGAGGGAGAGAAAGAAAGAAAGGGAGAAGAAAGAAAAGGGAAGGGGGCAACCCTTCAAGACA
Organism: Prionailurus bengalensis; assembly: GCF_016509475.1. Lineage (NCBI taxonomy): Eukaryota > Metazoa > Chordata > Mammalia > Carnivora > Felidae > Prionailurus > Prionailurus bengalensis. Next base: position 24,781,843 of record NC_057356.1, read on the forward strand.
AAGACACAGGCGCCATCTGGGCGACAGGAAGAAAATGCCACTGTCTGGAGTTTGGACCCCGGGGGAAGCGGGGGACCAGGGGACAGGGCCTTGGGGTTGGCTGGAGTGGGGGACATCTTAGACTTGCCAGAACTGGCTGGAGTCTCATCGTTTACTTGGCTCTGGCGTCCTGGGCAGGTGACCTCGAGGCCCGTGCCTCTGTTTCCCCACCTGGGAAACCGCAGCCCCCCGCCACCCCCCACCAGTATGGGTGTCACTGGCACTTAGCAGCTTCCTGGGCTCTACTCCTGTGTGGACCCCTGGCTGCAGGCCCCTGGTGGTGAAGGGACCTAGAAGTGTCCCCAGCTCTGCCCTGCCCCTCCCCCTCTCCGTGCCTTGGTTTCCCTCGTTGGGGCGGGGGGGTAGAACCTTCAAGGGCAGGTTCCCTCAGGTTCTCCCCTCCTTCCACTGTTCAGTGAATGGCAAAAAAGCCAACATAGAGAGCGATGACAATAACAATAGGAATGTTAACGGTGCATGTACACGAGAACCCAGCCCTGGCCAAGCTCTGCACCTGACTTTCCTCATTTTATCCTCCTCACCACCCAGCGGCCCAGATTTTACTACCGTGTCCATTTTACAGATGAGGACACGGAGGCCCAAACCGAGGCCTCGGACCGTGATTTCTGCAGGCAAAGCTCTTGCCTCCTAGAGGACTTGGCTCTTGCTTCCTCCTAGTCCCCTCCCCACCAGGCCCCTGGTTGCAGAGCAGCAGCTGACCACCCTGCCGTGCATGAGTGGAAGGGGGTGGCACGCTGGCCATGCCAAGGATCAGGAAGCTGAGGGTTGCCCTATCTCAGTGAGGCAGACCAGGCACGAGGGGCCTGGAGTTTGCTGGGCTAGAAGTTGGAATGTCTTATGGGTGGAGGAAAGACACAAACGTGGGCTCTTGCTCTTTGTTCCTGACCTTGTCATGTCCTTCCCATCCCGGATCCTGACCCTGCCTCTAAAAATACTTGCCCCTCATTTCTCATTACACCTCTCAGTTTCTCTCCTTTTCCAGGTTCCTGGTTGAGCGAATGTGGTGCAAAGGCCCTGTGGCCCACACATCTTTGGGTCTTTCTTCCTCTTACTCTCATACATTTGCTTACATAGTGTGTATATGCGTGTGCGTGTGTGCGTGTGTGTCTGTGTGTGTGGCAATCCCACGAGCGGAAAGAACAGTTTTCAGTGCATGTATTTGTGTGTTCGTGTATGTATTAGGGCCCTTGTTTCTCCGTGGGGCTTAAGAGCGTCGATTCTGCTGCCAGCCTCCCTGGGTTCAAATCTCAACCCTGCCAGCTGCCAGATGTGTGACTTCAAGCAAGCCATGTAACCTCTCAGAACCTCAGTTCCCTTGCCTGTAAAATGGGGATGATCGTAGAACTTAGCCTTGTCGTGAGGATTGAATGAATAGCGCGTATATAACCGTGGAGAATGGAATTTGGCTCGTATGAAGCTCTCCGCGGGGGTCAGCTATGATGACGATGGAGCGTGTTTGCATGTATGTGTCGGCGAGGGAGGGGGGGAGGTGGGTGCAGCGAGTTGGGTCCAGAATTTTATCTGAGCCGGCACATATGTTGGGCTTATCACACGAGCATATTCACACACGCCCGTGTGGGCGGATGTCTGTACACACATATGCTGGAACACATGGACACGCCTGTATTTTGTGCACCTGTGTGCGTTGCGCGTGACATATGTACTCATGACGGGCAGACGCGACCTAGTCATCCAGGGGCGCTTGTAAGGTATGGATTTGTGCTTGCGCAGAATATTTCATATCAGTGTTCATTAACTTGATTAATACCTTCATTTGTCTGGAAGGGTTTGGAGGGAAATCTAGCCAGCTCTTTCTGCTGGAGGTGTTAGGATTTGTCTCGAGCCCTGCTGAAGACACTCATTTCTCTCTCTCTCTCTCTCTCTCTCTCTTTTCCTTCCATCCTGGAATCCGGAGTGATCCCCGCTCCCCGGTCAGGAACCAGAGAGTGGCTCATAGGACCAGGGCAGGCCGGCAGAGCCCTCTGGGCGGGCGAGTAAGGCTTCTGCTGTCTGCAAGGCTGGATCTAGGAGCCGCTCTCTGGTCGCACCTGGGAACTACGTCCCTCCGCTGCACCCTGGGGGCCTGGGGCGGCGTCCGAAGCTCTTTATTTGGCACCTGTCCTTCCCCCAAGTGTTTTCCCGAGGTTCACATTGCCGTTTTAAATTTAGCAACATGCAAAGCCTTGTGTAACCCTGGCTGATTCATCTGTCCAGGCCTGGCTCCTGTGTGGGATCCGGGGACCTCTTGGAACCTTTTTGGAAGGGATAGAATTGGAACGATCAGGAGGGGAGGCTCGGAGGGGGACCCTCGAGTTCTCATCGGTCTCCTCCTAGAACACGTCTCCTTTCTTAATCGTTCCTCCCTGTCTGAAAGCTTCCAGGCCACCTGGTCATCTGCCTGTTTTTAGGTCGGATGAAGCAGGTGCCAAGCCAGGAACATTCAGCTAGGCATCGGACATGCGGGTCTGAGACCTGGCTCGCCTCAGAGTCTCTGTGCAAGCCGGCAAGACCCTTTGCCTCCGTGGACCTCAATTTCCCCATCTATCCAATGGGCTCTCAGCTCCTCCCCTGGTCTCCTTGAGGATGGTGTGAAGACAGGACGGATGGGAGGGTGTCTGCAATATGTGATCTTGAGTTTCCCCGGAGGCCCTCACTCTAGAAATCCGTGTGGATCCGTCTGCTGCGGGGCGGGGACTATAGGGTGCGGAGTGGGTGGGGGTCCCGAGAGGTCCTAATTTTTGTTCCCTCAGAGTCTGGCGTGCAGAGGTTGCTATGCACGGGGTGGCCGCAGCATGACGGCCCCTAGGAGTGGTCACTTCTGGAATGCGGCCGGCCCAAGGTCACACAGCCGGCGAGGGCCAGCTGGTGGTCGCTCTGTCCGCTGTGAGGGCATAGACCCTGGTGGTGACATAGGTCACCACTGTGCAAGTCCTGTGTGCGCCAGTCCGGGCGGAGGAGGGTGAGGGATTAGCACCCAGGGACACACGGCCACTCGAGGAGGCTGCCGGCTCCCTGGGAGGCCTGGCGAGGCGGTCATCGGGCCAGCTGCTCTCGGGGGAGGGGAGAGGAGAACCTGACACCCGAGAACACTTGGCCGTGTCGCTCCCAGGGGATTTGGTGGGTAAGCTAGTTGGGTACACGCTGTGCTGGGTGGCCAGGAGGTGGGGGGAGTCGGTACATTCTTTGTGAGTCCAGCACGGTGCCAGGCACCCAGGAGACCCTCCACCCATGTTTTGTATGAATAATCAAGAGGAAAAACTCTGGCTCTCCCCGCCTGACACCCCAGCCAGGCTTCCCCGGTTCAATATACGCTCCCACCATGATCTCACAACCTAGATCCAGAAGCCTGGGGGGCACCATGGCTTGCTTCCGATTGGGTCGCCCTTCATGCACCACCCACCTCCGAGGCCCGGTGGCTCCGCCTCCCAGTGTATCCAGACCCACCCTCTGCCCTCTCGCGCTCTCACCACCGTCTCTGCCTGCTCTGCTCCTCCTGCGCCTTCTGGTCTCTTCTCCACCAGAGGCGGAGGCCGTCCTGGCCAAGTGTAAGCGGTCACGTCAGCCCCCTCCTCAAAGCCTGTGGCTTTTAAAACCAAATGTGAACTCGGCCAACCACATGCCCTCGGCTTCTCGTTCCTCACGAGGCCCCGGCCCCATTGCTCTCAGCTGTGCTCCTTACACATGCCAAGGTCAACTGGGCTCCCGCTTCAGACCTTTGCTCAAGGTTTGCTCTTTATGTTCCCAGGGCTGGTTTCTTCTTGTCTGGCAGGTGCCACCCGTATTTGAAGCTTTGTTCTTAGCTCCTTGTGGTTCTTTCTTGTGGTCATTATCTTGATATTAAGTTATAGGGACATGTCTGGAACAGGATTGGGATGACTTTGGGGGAGAGGAGAGGCCTCCCGTACTAGGATGGGCTATTTGCCATGTAGTCATCCATTAAACTGTTATTCTCTCTCCTTCCCTTCTGTCCATCCATCCATCCATCCACCATCCATCTATCCAATCATCTGTCCACCTATCCACTTGTTCATCTCTCCATCTATCCATTTATCATCCATCCATCTGCCTATCTATCCATGCACTCATCTGTGGATCCAACCACCCATCCATCTATCCATTCTTCTGTCCATCCACCCACCATCCACCTGTGTATCCAACCATCCATCCATCCAACCATCCATCCTTCCTTCCATCCTTCCATCCATCCACCCACCCATCCATCTACCCATTCATCTGTCTATCCATCCACCATCCATCTGTGTATCCATCCTTCCTTCCTTCCTTCCTTCCATCCTTCCATCCTTCCATCCATCCATCCATCCACCCACCCATCCATCTACCCATTCACCTGTCCATCCATCCACCCATCTACCTGTGTACTTGTCCACCCACCATCTACCTGTGTATCCATCCATCCATCCATCCATCCTTCCTTCCTTCCATCCTTCCATCCATCTACCCACCCATCCATCTATCCATTCATCTGTCCATCCATCCACCATCCACCTGTGTATCCTTCCTTCCTTCCTTCCTTCCATCCATCCACTATCCATCCATCCAATCATCTGTCCACCTGTCCACTTGTTCATCTCTTCATCTATCCATTCATCTGTCCATCCATCCACCATCCACCTGTGTATCCAACCATCCATCCATCCACCCATCCTTCCTTCCTTCCATCCTTCCATCCATCCATCCATCCATCCACCCACCCATCCATCTCTCCATTCATCTGTCTATCCATCCACCATCCGTGTATCCTTCCTTCCTTCCTTCCTTCCTTCCTTCCTTCCTTCCTTCCATCCTTCCATCCATCCACTCACCCATCCATCTATTCATTCACCTGTCCATCCATCCACCCATCTACCTGTGTACTTGTCCACCCACCATCCATCCATCCATCCATCCATCCACCCATCCTTCCTTCCTTTCATCCTTCCACCCATCCATCCACCATCCACCTGTATATCCATCCATCCATCCATCCATCCATCCACCCATCCACTGGTCCATCCATCTACCCACCTAGTCATCTATCCACCCATCCTTTCTTCCATTCATCCATCTACCCACCCATTCTCACAATGTTTATTAAGCTCCTTTTTTCTCGACTGGGCCAAGATATACAATCTTGCTGTGCCTCAGTTCTCTTTTCTTTAGAATGGGACAAACATACCTCCCTCACAGGGCTGCTGTGTGGATCACATGGGAAAGGTGTGCATGGTTCCTAAGGTGTGCCTGGCACAGAGGAAGGGTTCAGCCAACATGTGTCTCGGAAGCCCTGGCACCAGGATCCGGATTCGGGAGACGGGTGTCTACCCCCTCCTCGAGCCCCTGTGCCTGGAGAGCCTCTACCTAGTCTTCCTCAGCAAGTTCATGCTTTGAGGGCTCAGCCACGTCACACCACACCTGTGGGAGGGGAGGGAGGCCCCGCAGCCCAGGTGACCCCTGGGGCATGGGGCAGCCTGTCCCTTAGTCCTGGTGAAGGACTGTGGGGAGGAGGCATCATGAGCGGCCAGGCTATGCGTGGATGTGGGGCCTCTGTCTCCTCCATATCTCTGCTCGCCTCTCTCTTCTGTCTCCCCGCTTCCCTTCTCTCTCCCTCCCCTCCCCCCGCTCCCCTTCTCCCTCCCCTTTCCCAACGCTCACTCTCTTCCTCTCACTCAACATCAGCAGGACCACCTGCTTCCCCAGTCTGGACCTGCTTGTCTCACAGCATCACACAATAACAGCCATATTCTTAGACTCCGAGAGTGACCGCCTATCACAGCTGAGCCGCACAAGGGCAGAGAACGCTGGAATCAGATAACCGCCGAGTGGAGAATCCTGGGATCTAAGCACTTGGAAGTCTGCAGTAGGGGCTCATCGAATCTCGGAAAACATGAGAACTTTGGGGTCACAGGATTTCAGAATCACGGGAAGCACTCCTTGGGGCCGGCTGCGCGAGGTTGCAATACCCCACCCTTGTATCGCCGCCATCTTTCTTTCGCAAATATTCATTGAGCACTTATTAGGCGCCAAGCTCTGTTCCAGGCCACTTGGGGATAAATCCGTAAACTAAGCAGGCAAAAATTTCCTACCCTCTGGACTTCCCTCACAGAGGGGTCATGACCACACGTAACGACCGACGTGGCAGGTTAGGACGTGAGTGCTGTGGGACTTGGCCATAGCTCAGTACCCCTGGTATGGTCCACCCCATAGTTTTCTGTAAGTTGGCTCACTTTACGCACACAAATATTTTTTTTAAATATATGTATATGTATATATATATATATATATATTTTTTTTTTTTTAAGAGAGAGAGCGAGCACACGTGCGCATGCACGTGAGTGGGGGAGAGGCAGAGAGAGAGGGAGACCCAGAATCCCAAGCAGGCTCCAAGCTCCCAGCTGTCAGCACAGAGCCCGACGCGGGGCTCGAACCCATGGACCGCGAGATCATGACCTGAGCGGAAGTCAGACGCTTAAACACCTGAGCCACTGGGGTGCCCCCACAAATATATATATATTTAAAGGAAGTTTCACATTGCTGATAATAATGGGAACCCAATATAAGTGACCACCAACAGAAACACCATGAAAATAAAACGCTGTGCTGAGACACCTGACTGGATGGTGTTTCTCCCCTTCCCTGAGATCTTGGGAGGCCTGCACGCCCTCTGTTGTGAAAGGCAATTGGAGGGTATGGGAGCCACCGAAGACAGGAAGTTGTAAGGACAGAAAGTAGTTGAGAAAGCACACGACAACGTTTAGACATTCCCTTCAGGCACCACTGAAATCCTCAGGCCTCGCTCAGCCCACCCCTCTGGGCCACTAATTAGCTGTGTGACATCAGGCATGCCGTGTTACCTCTCTGAGCCTCAGTTTCCCCACCTGGAAACAGGGGCATGATGAATGCACCTTCGTCCCAGTTGGTACAGGGGTGAATTAAAAGGGCTTCGGGTGAGCTGAAGGCTCAGAGGGGTTAGTAATCCCTCCCCCTGCGCCCCCACGTTCTGGGCACATCTGTACTGACCCTAAAGGGTCTGAAGGTCCTCAGACTCAACCCCTCGCAGGCCACCCATGCCCCTCAAGCCTTCTCCTCTGCCTCCTGATCAGCCTGGCCCCAGTGGGAGCCTCCTCTGGGCTGAGCCCTCCGGGGCAGCGGCTTCGGGGCAATTTATGGGCCTGCTGTTTGGTCCTGCCTGATTGCTCTCGGCATTGGTGCTGACACCCACCCCCAGGGCTGTATTTCATGCCCACGGAGACTTAGGGCCCCAGCATTTTCCTGCAGGGAAATCCGGGCCGAGGGGAATGCTAATGCTCACGCCCACTTTCCTGGTGGCGGAAGGTCCAGGGGTGGTTCGTTCATTTGCTCACTCTCTCACTCACTCACCTGTTTAACCTGTACCTGCCCTAGAGTAAGCGCTGGGGTGCGGTCACGAGTAGAATGCGGTTCCCATCCTGCTGCAGCTCGCCCTCCTAAATGTGACAGGCTTTGTCGCCGGAACCCCAGGGTGCGGGGGCAGACTGAGAAGGCCAGGAAGGCTTCCTGGTGGCGGCGGCGGCGGTGGGGAGCATATAAGCTGAGTTGCCGAAGGACAAGGAGGAGCCTTCCAGGGTTGGTGGCTGGGAGCTGGGAGGAAGGGGGGGGGAAGGGGAGGTGGGGAGGGACTGGCATGTGCAAAGTCTCAGAGTGGGGAGAGGGAGGGGGGGCGTCTGAGGAGGCAGCTGGGGCACAGGGTGAGGGGGTGGCAGTAGGGGGACGATGCTGGGAGCAGCGGGCCAGATCTCTGGCCATGGCAAAGATTGTGTCTTGAGGGCTGTGGGGGCCGTGGAGGCGGGGCCAGGAGACCAGCCCGGCCAGCTCTGAGGAGGGGGTCTGGGGGTGTCGGGGAGGTGACAGGGAAATGGCCAAGGACGCTGTTGCAGCGTCCAGGAGAGATGGGGACCGGCAGTGTGTGTGTGTGTGGGGGGGGTAGTGGATGCACTTGTGTTTCTTGGGCTACTTTGATGCAGACGACAAATCTCTTAAATACCAAGACAGGCAGAGTCCCTGTGGCCCTCGAGGCTCTCGCCTCCCGTCTCCTTTCCTGAGCTGCCCTTGGGGTACACATTCTGCTTCCAGCTCCTGGAGCTGTTGGGTACAGCGGTGGGGGGAGGATGGGGCCACGGGGTAGGGGCGGCACCCTGGGTGGGGGGCAGAGGTGCGAGAGGGAATGGCCCTTCTCCCTGCTCTGGGCCACCCCTCCGGTGTCACCAGGGACTCTGTGGTGTTTCCTTCTGTGTTTCTCTCTGCAGTGCTAATTTCTCCCTCCCTCTCCACTTCCTTTCGTTCAATATATATATAAACTTTTTAAATGCTTTTTTACTTTTTGAGAGACAGAACACGAGCAGGGGAGGGGCAGAGAGAGAGGGAGACACAGAATCCGAAGCAGGCTCCAGGCTCCAAGCCATCAGCCCAGAGCCCGACGTGGGGCTCGAACTCATGAACCGCGAGATCACGACCTGAGCCGCAGTCAGATGCCCAACCGACCGAACCCCCCCAGGCGTTGCCCATTCAGAACATATGTATTGAGAGCTCACTATGTTCCAGATGCTCTTATAGGCACTGGGGACACAGCACAGAGCGGATCAGGCCGAGGCCCCTGACCTCACGGACCTTCCATTCCAACAGAAGGAAGACCAGCGGGGAACAAACCAGGTCAAACTAGTAGAGAAGAGAGCCAGTGGGCACTGGGGAGGTCAGTCCCCAAGGAGAACGGATCCTCCCGAGTTGGAGACATGATTCCTGGGCTCACTCTTTGCTTGAACTACCTTACGTGTGGAGTCACAAATGATACACGGCACGGCTTGGCATGTTTTTAAACTTTCTGCAAAGGCAAGCATCCCATATGTATGTTCCGTGATTGCTTTTTTGGCTCGACGTTCTCGTTTGAGACTGATCCTTGCTGATACGTGACGCTCCAGCTGACACGCTGTCACCGTGATAGACTCTTCCACGGTATGAATATGTCACTACTCATTGAATCATCCTCCCGGTGATGGACATTTAGGTTGTTTCCAATTTTTTTTTCTTTTACCACCCAAGCTGTAGGAACGTTCTTGTACCAGTCGACACCCTCGGCCTCCAGTGTTCTTTTAGGAAAGAAAGCCACCTGGTGACAGAAAGCCAATAGTTCCTGTCAAGCCACTCAAGGGTGCTTCCCGATGACGACAATGACGAGGAAAACGAACAGCTCCCAGGTGCTGAGTGCTTACTTCATCCGGGGGTGTTGCAAGCCCTGTAGCTGACAGGCTCCTTTCTCCCTTTGCATGCCATGGGCAGACCCCGGCGTCGATCTCAAGTGACAGGCATCGTGGTGGAGACCAGAGAGGCTAAGCAGCTCTCCCAAGGTCACCCAGCTGCATTGCAAGCCCAATGAGTGTACCCGCTGCCTTGCCCCATCTAGTCCCTCTTCCTCCAGCACACTCCCTCCAGCCACAGCGGCCACCGTCGGGTCCCTCAAACACCTGCACCTTAGTCCTAACGCTGAGCATACTTAACTGCTATTCCTCCTGCCCAGAATGCTTTTCCAGACTCATCTCCCATGTTGTCTCACAGGCCCCTTCCCGGACCCTTTATTGTTTCTCCTACTCAGCACTCGCTATAGGTTTAAGTACCTGGTCGTTGGGGTCATGCCGTATGTGTATGAGTTCCATCAGCTGGATCCTCGATTTTCATCTCTGTCCTGAGCACCGAGCGACGACATCAGGCACACACTCGTGATGAAACGCCGGGACGGAACGCCCACTCCACGCCAGGCTGGGTGCTTCATACTAACCACCTCACTTATCTCTCAAAGTATGCTTTGAACTGGGGGCACCAACGAGGAGGCATTAAGTGACTTGCCTGGGGTCATACACCATGGATAAAGAGAGATGGCATCTCGAGTTTGACACATAATGCCCCAAACTTTACTTGAACTACCTTACGGGTAGAGCCACAATGGCACACGGCACGGCCTGGCAGGTTTTTAAACTTTCAGAAAAAGCAAGAACAGCATATGCACATTCCGTGATGGCTTTTTTGGCTCCAAAATCTCATTAGAGATCGAACCTTGCTGATACGTGATACTCCAGCGGCCAAACGGTCACTGTGATAGATGAACCCTAACCCAAACCCTAACCCTAACCCTAACCATAACCCTTAAATAGTAACCCTATCACAAACCCGTGACCTGGCCCTAACCCATACCTGTAAACCCTGGCCCTCGCCCTAACACGTAACCCCTAACCCTAACTCTAACCGTAATACCAAGCCTTAACTCCTAAACCGAGTCCTAAACTTTGACACTAGCCTTAAACCCTAACCCTAGACTTAACCCCTAACTGCTAACCCTAACCTCTAACCATTAACCCTAACCCCTAATCCTAACACTAACCCTAACACGAAGCCCTAACCCCTAACCCCTAACCCTAACCCCAAACCCTAACCATAACCCCTAGCCCTAACCCCTAACCCTAGCCCTAACCTCTAACCCCTAACCCTAACCCTAACCAGGTCTGCCCGGCTCATGTCACCATGGCCTTCACTTGTCTTCACGGACACTTGAGTATAACAGATGTCACATAGCAGAGATCAGATATGCCACCTGCATTTCACAAAAGGGGAAACAGAGGCCCAGAGAGGGACCAAGACTTGCCCAGGGTCACACAGAGCACTGGCAGCAACCAAGGCCCAGCTCGCGTCACCTCCTGGACTCACAGGCCCCCAGCTAGGCCCCACCGCCCCATCAGAATGACGGTGACATGTGTCACGCCTGTCTTTCCGCAGTGGGGGCCAGTGGCCAGGGATGTGGCTGAGGAGGTAAGCCCGGTGGCGGAGTACGGGACGCAAGGCTCAGAGACATGTCTGTCGCTGTGGCCGGATGCTCACGGCGGCTCCATTATTCAGGTCATCGGGCTGGAGCCACCAGGTGGGGGAGGGAGGGCCCGCTGCAGCCAGGATGGTCAGCTGGCTGGGCTGCGGGGGGCCGCAGGGCCCTGGGAGCTGTCACCGCTGACTGATGGATGGGGACAGCTTCCAGTCGCCGGCCATCCCCGCCACGAGCCCCGTGGCCATCTCTGCGGCCGCCCACGCTGGCCTCCCGCCCAGCGCCTCGCTTTGAACGTCCACAAGGCCTTTTGTTCCCGCAGCGGGGGCTGGGCGGGCAGCATCGAGGGGCCCCTTTCAGAGGAAGGAGCCGCCTGCTGAGGCTTCCCTCTGCCCCCAACCCCCACTGCGTTCTTCTAATTACCTGTGGGCAGGAGGGCCGGCTGAGGGGCCAGCTAAGCGGTTAGGAAGCTGCTTGGGGGCGGTGGCGGCCAGAGAGGCCTCGAATTCCAGCCCCCCGCCCCGGATCCCAGATGGGAAACCGAGGCCCAGAGAGGGCAGCAGCCCTGCCCGAAGTCACACAGCAGGTCGGCGGTAGGGCTTGAGCCGGACCCAGGGGGGTGGAGGCTCCCCAAGGTGAGAGGAAGAAGGAAGGCGGCACTTAGCATGACTTAAACACCAGCTGTGTGCCAGGGACTTGACACCCAGTGTCTTCGTGAATCAGACCTGTTTCAGGTCACCCTCACCTGCCGGCTGTGCGTCCTCAGGCACGTCAGTCTCTGTCTCTGGGCCCCAGTTCCTTCATCTCTGAAATGAGCCTATTTTGCGAGCACCTCCTAGCTTGAGGACCACGAGGCATCATAAATAAGACAGTCTCTAACCTTGCGGAGCTCTGTGCCAAGGAGGGGGACAGGTGAGTTAGAAGAAAGCCCAGCACACCAGGTAAGTGCCGTGGGGGGGGTGGTCAGAGGCGACAATAGGACCTCAGGGGGACCCCCGCCTAGCCCGGGGTCCCGGAGGGCCTCATGTATCCAGAGAGGGCGCTGGGGGGGGGGCACGTATCCAAAGGTGCGGTGACGTCTTCCCACCTTCGAGGGGCTGAGGCAGAGGCAGGGAGGGCAGGGTGTCGGGTCTCCTGGGAAGGTCCAAGTGAGAGGTGACTGGAGCCGGGCCCCAGGCGCTGCAACTTCCCGCAGGCTGGGCTCTGGGCCAGAGGGTTGCGGGCTCCTGGTGCAGTCCTGGTTTGGCCTCTCAAGAAGCTTAGAGTCCCCCTCTGACCCGGCAATTTTGCTCCCGGGTAGACACCCGAAGGGACTGTACACGGGGACCGGTTTGTAGCCGCACTCTCCACAACAGCTGAAAGGCGGAAATAGCCCAGGTGCCCATCGCGGATGGACGGGGACAGAAAAATGTGGGATATCCATACTGTGGAATATCACTCAGCCTTAAAAAGGAACAGAGTACTGCCCCATGCTACAGCATGGGCGAGCCTTAAAAACATAATGGTGGGGCGCCTGGGTGGCTCGGTCGGTTAAGCGGCCGACTTCGGCTCAGGTCACGATCTCGTGGTCCATGAGTTCGAGCCCCGCGTCGGGCTCTGTGCTGACAGCTCGGAGCCTGGAGCCTGCTTCCGATTCTGTGTCTCCCTCTCTCTCTGCCCCTCCCCTGTTCATGCTCTGCCTCTCTCTGTCTCGAAAATAAAATAAACGTTAAAAAAAAAATTAAAATTAAAAAAAACCATAATGGTAAGTGAGAGAAGCCAGACCTGAAAAGACAAATGTTGTGGCTCCACTTACACCACGTGTCTACAATATAGGCAAATTCGTCGAGACAGAAAGGAGAGGGGAGGTTCACAGGGGCTGTGGGGAGCCGGGGTGGGGGGCAGTCATTGCTTCCTAGGTGCCCAATTGCCTTGGGTTGGTGAAAAAGTTGTGAAAATAGACAAAACGTTGGGGTGATGGCTTCCAACATTATGATACCGGAAACATAATTGATGCAACTGAATTGTCCAACGAAAATGTTCACAATGGCAAACTTTGTTATGTGTGTTTCACCACAATTAAAAAATTAATCATATACCAACCGCCTTGGAATTTGTACTTTAAAGCGGTATATTGTGTGGTGTATGAGTTACAGGTGGGGGGTAGGCTGGGGCTCCTCAGATTCCCAGTAAGTCGGGAAGAAGGGGAAATTGCCTTTGGGGAGAAAAAGGCCACCACGTGCCTCGGTTGGCTGTCTCCGAAGCCTCCCTGTGGCTCCAGGCTCTGAGCTGTCAGCACAGAGCCTGACGCGGGGCTCGAATTCATGAACCGCAAGATGGTAACGTGAGCTGAAGTCATATGCTTAACTGACTGAGCCACCCCGGTGCCCCATTCTAGCCCCGCTCTTACACTGACTTGCTGTGTGCCCTTTGGCACATCACACAACCTCTCTGGGCCTCAGTTTCCTCACCTCTACACCGACCCTGTTTGCTGACGCATGGCTGTGTGCTGTGGATGGTCTCTTTCAGTCCCCGCCGTATCTGAGAGGAGGGCACAGAGGCCCAGGGAGGGTGGGAGCCTTCCCGGGTCTCCCGGCAAAGCAGCCGCTGAGCCAGCCTTAGAACCTGGTCCGCGGCTGGTCTGGAATCTGCCTCAGTTCTCTTTCCCATTGGCCCTGAGCTCTCCCTGGCCAGCCCCCCTTCTTCCCCTCTGTGTCCATTTGGAGCCGGTCACGGATTTTGTTCCTTCTGCAAATGATCTCCATGTGTCAGGGATTGGGTTTCCCCTCGTCTGGCCCTGTCCCTCCTGGGACCCGAGGCCCCCCACGGGCTGATGCGGCCCAGGCGGGGCCTTCCTAGCGGCTCCATTGCTCATTCGGACCCGGGAGGGGGCCCAGGCGGGATGGGGCCCGGGCATCTGGTTTAACGATCAGAGCACGGGCTTGTTTTGGTTTCGGTGACCCATGGCGCCCCTGGGAGAGGGAGAGAGAGCAGACTGGCAAACGGGGTGCAGTGAGGCAGCAGGGGGGTCGGAACTGAGCAAACAAATACTGGAACGTTCTGTGGCAGAGGAAACACACTCGGTCTCATGCACGCGTGCGCGCACACACACGCATGGATGGAAAAGACCCTTTCCGCATGCCTCTTGGCAGACCTTCGTGCGTCCTTGGGCCTGGCCATTTAAATGGCCCGCTGTTCTCCACCCATGTTCACAGTGTCCAACTTCTGCGCCTTTGCCTAGGCTGTGCCCCTTCCTGAAATGCCCTTCCGGACCATTCCAGCGATCGCCGAGGCCCCGGCTTCTGTGAGTCCTTCCCTGGTCCCCATCCCCCAGCTCCCCCATCCTTGGCAAGGCCCTAACCTTCCACAGACCCGTGGGCGAGGAAGGGGTGGTGGGACTCTCTCTGCTTGGCCGCTGTGCGCGTGCGTGCCCTATAGGCTCGGGCAAGCCCCTTCCCTTCCCGCCGACTTTCCGGGTTCGGAGTTCCGAGGCTGCACCTGTAGAAAGGCAGTTTCACACTCGCCAGATTCTCATGAAAACCCTGCGGTGACTGTCCCCATTTTGAGGAGGACGAAAGAGAGTTCAGAAAGGTTTAGTGCTTGGCCCAGGGCCACCCGGCTGGCTCGTAGGAGTCTGTCTGGGTTCAACTCCAGCACCTGTGTTTTCCTCGCTTCTGTGGTTAAGGACGGCCTGCCTGGGAATCAGGGAAGCTTCAGACATTGCCACCTGGCCCCTCCGTGCTCCTCTGCTCCCCCTTGTCATTCTGGCCGTGGGTGCGGTTGGTCCCCGCCCAGTGGGGGGGCCTTGGGCAACTCCCAGCCCCTCTGGGCCTCAGCCTCCCCATCGGCAGGCAGGGAAGCATATTCCTGCCCGCTTGACCCGACCCTCCACGCTGGGAGGTAGAGCGGGTGGGAGGAGGGGCTCCCACTTCTCAGAAGGGGAAACTGAGGCTCACAAAAGCCAGTGGTGGTTCTAAGGAGCCACGGCTGGGCCAGGGTAGGGCTGGGATTTGAACCCAGGCTTTTGGCTTTGCTTACCAGCCCCAGACTGCTTTCTGCTTCCACCTGGTAGGTGTGAACCAAACCCCTCGGGGCTTCTGGCCTTGGGGCTCCCAGTCAGAGCGGGCAATAGGGAGGGATTGGGGAGGTTCTGGGGACAAAAATGCTCCCTGGGGACCCGGGGCTCTGCGGACCCTCCTGCAGCCCTTCCTGGTGGGCTGGTGGCTTTATTTCATCAGTCAAAGGGGCATACTATTAGCACCTGCTTTGTAGGTGGTCACGAGGATGAAAACGAGTTGGTAGTCAAATGGGTCCAGTGCTTAGAACAAGACCATGCGAGCTGTTGGCTGTTACCAACATCATCAGTCATCAGCTCGGCCGGTGCTCGTGCTGTGCTGAGGCTGCCTTTTCGGCAAAAAAATCTAGTTCATTGTCACGAGGCCTTGGATCGATCGGGTCCAGCTATGACACTGGCCTTGGCATCTCCAGACCTCAGTGTCTGCATCTGAGAAAGGGGGAGAATGGCCCGCTGACTTCACCATTCGCTCACCGTCAGAACCTCGAGTGTTCGGAGGCACCACGTGACAGGCCTGACGCGGCCCACACGGACTCCTCCTCCCCATCCCTTGACTGCAAAGCCCCCAGTGCGGGACGCCGTATAAGCCACTTCTCCCGGGTGGGTGGTGGGCAGTATCCGGTGTCAGCACCCAGTTTCTCCTCCTGCAGGGCTGGCTAGCACCAGCCTGACCCTCCATCCGGACCGAAACACCCATGCAAAATCCCACTTGTAAAATACCCAGCCTCTCCTCCCCCAGCATCCTCCCTCTCGCTGTGCTCCCTCTCTTCTTTCTGCCAGTCCTGTCGCATTTTTTGGAATTCTCAGGACTTTCTCCAGCACCCCCCCCCCCGCCCTCCCCCCCCCCCCCCCGCACCGCATGTGCTGTTCCTTCTATCTGAACTCCCTCCCCTCTAGCAAATTCCAATCCTCATATCTCCACTTTGGTGCGTCAGCTGTCAGTGGGGCATTCCCTGATCGTCCCCCTCCAGGGCCCCGGTCCTGACTGAAGATGCTGTCTTTGTACCTGAAGTATGAACTCCTCCAGGCAGAGGCCACGTCGGCTCATCTCTGCTTCTCCGGCTTCCAAGTGAGCCGGGAATGTTTGTTGAATGAATGCATGACCTTGTTGGAAGACCACAACTAGCTTCTTTTTCTTTTTCTTTTCCTTTTTTTTTAAGTTTATTTTGAGAGAGACAGAGTGTGAGCAGGGGAGGGACAGAGAGAGAGAGAGAGAGAGAATCCCAAGCAGGCTCTGTGCTGTCAGTGCAAGGCCCGACGTGGGGCTCAAACTCACAAAACTGTGAGATCACGAGCTGAGCTGAAATCAAGAGTCGGACGTTTAACCAATTGAGCCACCCAGGCGCCCCAATTGCAGCTTCTTTTGACGTTGGTTTTCAACCCCAGTGTGGTTGGGGGACTTGAGCTGGGGCCTCATGGAGGTGGGGGAGTCATGACGGTTGTAGGTACCATTTTGGGGCAGGGCCTTTGATGGGTCCCTGAGGCCTGGCAACACTCGCTAATCAGCCTGTGATCACGGGACATTTGTTCTCTGGGCAGGGGCTCCTCGACCTGAGTCTGCTCGGACACCCCCAGGAGGCCGAGATGCTTGTCTATCCCAGAGCTCAGAGAGGAACAAAACCGGCCAGAGGTCACACAGCAAGGGGTTGAGAAGCAGAGGGCAAGCCTACTGGCAGAAGCCCCGGAGTCATGCTGGAGAGAGAGAGTTCTGGCACGCATCTGCCCTCAGGACCGATCCTCAGGAAGAGGAAGGGGAGGCGAGCGGCACCCAGGTGGATCTGCGTGACTGTCAGGGGCTGTTACCGTCACACCGAGCCCCTCCCACTGCCAGCAAGGACCCGACCCGTCTTCCCGAGTTATGATGGTGATGTATCAGTTCATTGAGAGCACATGAGTGTCCCGCCTGGCGCCGAGTGCCCGGGGCGGGGGGCAGAGAATAGGAGTCACATAATGACCACATTCACGGAGCATTTGCAAAGTGCAAGATGCTGTCCTAAACCTATTTCCTGCATTAACTCGTTTCACCCTCTTGATGACCCACGTTACAGATGAGGCAAGTGGGGCCCAGAGCAGAGAGGGGAGTCTCATGACGTCACGGAGCTGGTAGGGGGTAGAGGCAGGGTTTGGCTCAGGGCCTCCGTGCCCCCGATCGCGGCCACCTGTGACATGTGTATCAGCCGTGGTCCCTGTCTCGAGGGGACAGGGCCCGATAGCGCTAATCTCTCCAGCTCCCGCTGTTCCTGGATCTTTCGTCCCAACAGATGCACGCCTTCCCGTCTTCTCTCACACTCATTCGAGCAACAGACACTTATGGAGCACCTCCTCTGAGCCCGGGGCGGTTGTCGGTGCTGGGGTACAGCTGTGGATAAGCACGTCCCATCTGGGGGACAGGAGTTTCGAGCTTAGCCACACGCTGGTGTGTCCTCTGAAGGGGAAGCCCGGGGAGATGGGGGGGGGGCTCACCCTGTTTTGTTTTCTTTGTGGGACACCAGGGGAGGCTTAGACGGAGGCCTGGAGGGGCACCGGGAGTTGGGGGGGAGCCAACGAAGAGGTGCCCCCAGGGACCTGCTGTGCTGGTTCATCCCTTTCACTCGGAGGCCCTCCCTCCTCTTGCTTTGCAGGTCTTTGCTCAGACACCCTCCCCTCCAGGAAGCTGCTCCCTGTCCCCTTGGCTGGGCTGGTGGCCCCCTCTAGGCCCTGACCGGTCCCTGTGCCACCCGAATTGCTCACTGGGCTGTGAGCTCCCCGAAGGCAGGGCCGGGTTTGGTGGCCACCCTGGTCCCCAAAGTTACAACGGGGCGGCAGGCTCCATGTGTTTACGGAATAAAGGAAGGAGGGGGTGAAAACGTTCCCCGGCCACTTTCTGCTGAGGGTGAGTGAAGGCTGCCGACGCCAGCCCCCAGAGGCTCATGGGCACAGTCCCGTTCTGCCTCCAGTAGCCCCGCTCTGGAAGTGTACCCAGACCCCAACCGGTGACTGCACACGGACCAGTGGGGTAGGGTGGGGGGGGGGCTGGGTCCCATCTTTCAAGGGCGGGAGGGAGGTTTCACCAGCAGGGGTGAGGCTTCGCCTAATGAGTCAACTACTTTCGATTTGGTCTTTGTTCTCAGTTGTTTGAAAACGTCCCCCAGGACGCGTACGTAAGGGCCTGTAGAGATGCACACAGACATAGACACACACAGGACCACACACACACATACACACACACACACACACGGATGCACACACAGATATGCACACACGGACAGACACATACATTGACTCACACACACACACAGACACATACGGACACACACACAGATGCACACACGGATATGCACACACACACGGATGCACACGGGGATATGCACACACGGACAGACACATAACATTGACTCACACACAGACACATGCACAGATATGCACGCATGGACACACACACGGATGCACACACAGATATGCACACACACACACAGACACACACGGACACACACACGGATATGCACACACACGGATGCACACGGGGATACGCACACCTTGACGTTCTTATTAAGTCCCGACCAAGGTGCCTCACGGAGTCATTGTGCACTTGACCTTCGAATAATGCAGCTGGTGCTGTGTGTGTTCCCCGGGGGGGGGAGGCTGCGACCTGGACGCCCCGGGGGGAGGGCCCACCTGCACCCAGATTTGTGTTGGGGTGTTTTGGAAGGCCGTGGGACTCCAACCAGGAAGGGCGCGGCATATGGGGCTCGGAGGCGGGGGTGGGGAGGCTGGACCACCGCAGAGGATGAGAACCGCAGCGAGCAAACCAGTGGCCTGGGGTGGATTCAGTGGTGGGTTGAGACAGGGGCACAGAGGGTGGGGGCCCTGACACCCTTGGGATCCAGGCCCTGACCTTGCCATTGCCTTAGACAAGCAGCAACGCCTCACGGGGCCTCAGTTGTCCCCGTCTCTGCGGTGGCTGCTGACCGCAGACTGGTCTAAACGTCGGGGCCCCGTCCGAGCTCTGCCCAGCCCGCTGCGCAACCCAGAAGCTGGGGCCTGGTGCCATCCGCATGGCTAATCTGGCGTCGGAGTGTTCTCCTGGAGATCAGCCGGCTGGCTGGCCCGAGGGGGAGGGCAGGGCGTTATCTGGCTCGGAGCAGGTGGAGGGCCCGAGCGCTCAGGGCCTGCCGGCTGCCTGGTTTGTATTTTTAACACCCGGCTCTTGGGCGGTGACAAGGTGTCTGCTAAGTGAGGTAATAGGCAATTGAGTGGGTTCCGCTTTGCCGAGGGCCCTCATAAATCACGTCTGTCAGGGGCCTGTGTCACGGTCCAGGGCAGCGGCCGCGCGTCGGCAATTAGCCAGCCTGTGCCCGGTGGCTGGACCGCAGCCCGCCGGCCCGAGGGGAGCTTCGACCCCCGCCCTCCTTTCTCTGCCCTCCCAGCCCACCCCAGCTCGGCCTCAGACAGACGAGGAGGAGGCTGACGTGATGCGGGACCAGACCCCCAGGGGAACGGTTGCTTCACTGCTCGGGAAGCGGCCGGGCGAACTCAGCAAACATCTTCCTCTCTCTGGGGCTCAGTTTCCTCATCTGTAAAGTGGGTGAGATCATTCTTGCTTGAGCGCTAATGAGCGGAGGTGACAAGGGTCATGGTTTTGGTGACAATAACTCCTCTCCACGCCACCCTGCCCTGGTTCCAAAGCTTCCTTTCTTGGTGGAGACAGCGGGGCGGGTGGCTTCAGAGCAGCTCAAATAGCATTAAGGGCAGCTTCAAAGGCGGAGCTGTGTTTCCCTAAATCACCAAAAATCCTGTGAGGTGGGTAGCCCCCTTTTGCAGATGGGAATACTGAAGCACAGCTAGATTGGTAACACGGCCACGTGAGGAGAGGCAAGTCTCAAACCCAGGCAGTCTGGCTTCCCAGTCCACACGCCTCTCCTGTGTGGTTCAAGTGGCCAACTGTGCAATCTGATGCTGTGGGAGGGAGCGAGCTCCCCATCCGGCAAGGGGGGTCAGCGGTAGCTGGACAGACCTCTCATTGGTTACTGGGGGACAGGGGAGTCCTCTCTCAGGACAGAGATCTCTGTCCCTCTCTGAGGTCTAAGCTGTTGGGGGCGGGGGTGCTGACAGGGAAACAGGACCAGAGAGGGTAAGGAACATGCCCGAGGTCACCATGGCCAGGGGTAGCTGGTGTCAGACTTAAAGCCTGCTGGACTTGGCTTCCGTTTGATTCGACAAACATTGTTGTGATGGGCACCTGGTGTATAAAATGACCCCCCCCCAAAATAAATAAAATGAAACCCCCAAAGCCACCAGCCCCACAGGAAACCTGTTTCTTTGTGTCCCCCGGGCAGCCTTTTCCCTAAGGCCTGGTTTGTATCCCGTCCCAGCATCTCCAGTCGGCAGCTCAGCCCTGAGCCCAGCCTCACTCTGCTCATCTGTAAAATGGGCTCTTGTCGGTACCTGCCCCCTAGGCCGTGAGAACACAGGGAGGTATGTGGCGAGGGCTCAGACTCAGGCATCTATCTTGGGTGGGGTGGGGTGCGGTGGGGGGGTGATGTCACGATAAGCGATGTTTATTTTATTCTTATTACATCATTTTCCCCCAAGTTTATGTTTCACCAGGACCAGGGCTGGGAAGCTCCCCTAGCAGGTCTAGCAGGAGGCTGAGGCCTGAGGCCCCAACGTGGTGGGAGCTCCTGGGGCTGGAGTCTCCAAGGAGACAAGCCCTGAGGTCCTTTCTTAGATATATATCCTTAGATGTATATCCTCAACCTGAAGAAAAAATGCCACACGGCCTCTCTCTCTCTCCCTCTCACACACACACACACTCCCTCACATGAGCTCAGAAACACAGATTCTACGCTATGCCCACACTGCAAATAGTTCCTAGCACCTGCTGCGTGCTCGTGGGTGATATGGTCATCCAGACCCAGAGAAATTCCTGCTCTCAGGCAATGTAGCCTTGAACCCCACCCCCGCATGGCCTCATACCCCAGCCCCGCGCACACACAGGAGGCCCGTCACTTTTCCGAGTCTCCACCGCCCCCTCCCACAGTGTCCCCTCCACGCCACCCTCCCTCGGTCCCCAAACTTCCATCCCTGCTTCCTGGGGGGATGGGAGTTGGGTGTGGGGCACCGACAGCACTGATGGACGAGTGGGGGTCCCGCCCCCTCCCCTCCAGGCCTCCTCACGATCCCCGATCCCGGATGGGAATCCTGTGCCTGCTTCCGGTCCCCTCCCTGTCCCCTCCCACCCCCCACCTGCCAGCCTGACCAACCTTTGTGATGGGGAAGGGAGTGCGGAGAGGCCCCCCTGGGAGAAGATTCTTCAGAGAAAGCCCCTGGCCCCGCCTGTGCCCTGCTGCATTCAGAGCCTCTGGAGTGGCTCCCCAGCGGGCCTGGTCAGAAGAGGGGCCGGAGGGGGCATCTGGGTGCTTTGAAGAGATGAAAAATACCTCCATCAAGGGGGGCGCTTGGACCCCAGCAGGGCAGTGTTTCCCGAATATTTCTGCCTCTTTTGGGGGCACCAAACACCAAGGTCCAGGCTCCAAGCTCATCTGGGGCCCATCAGGTGCACCGGCCAGCCCTGGTTGGGGGTGGGGGCAGAGGGCCCTGGAGACCGCCATCTGCGTGGCCGTCTTGGCTGCCTCGCCTCCCTGGGGGTCACCGGGGGCCGGGATCGATGCCGGGCCCAGCTGCCCAGCGGCACCCCATTACGAGCCGGGCCCGGCCTGGCTCTAATTGATTACACTGGGGCGTCTGCGCGGGCCCAGGTGGCAGGCCCTGGGCAGCTTTTGGCTCCCTCAAGGCACGGCCCGGCTGGGGACAAGGGAATAGCAAAGAAAGAAGCCACGGGGTGAGGACGTCTGTGAGCCCCAATTAAGCCACGAGTGGCGCGGCCCAGGCTGCTCCTAATTTGGTTTGGGATAATGAGCTGGGAAAATTGGCTCCTGTCTGACTGGAGTTTAAGCCCCATCTGGGCTGGGCCCTGGGAATAGCCTCTTCAGTCCCTGGCCCGGGGAACGGGGAGTGGGGGCTGGAGCCGGCTCCCGTGGAGGGCACGAGTCTCTTTAGTGCACACACACTTTGTCCTTTGTGCTCTCAATGGCATCTGCTTGTGGGGGCGGGGGACCCTCATAGCCCCATTTCACAGACGGACAAACTGAGGTCCAGAAAGGGGACATGAGGTAGTCCCGGCTGACTCCTGTCTGGATCTAAGCCTTGGACCCAAATCTTCTCATTCAGGTGCTTCTTTTTCTTCCTGAGATATTATTATTATTATTTTATTTGCTTTTAGCCTTGCCAGATGTAGCGAATCGAAACATAGGCTGCCCAGTTAGATTTTAATCTCAGATTAAACGATGAATGAAATTTAGTATAAGTATATCCCCATGCACTATCTGAGACATACTTACATTGAAAAATTATTTACTCTGGGGGCGCCTGGGTGGCTCAGGCGGTTAAGCGTCCGACTCTTGATCTCGGCTCAGGTCATGATCTCGCGGTCAGTGAGTTCGAGCCCTTACCTGGCAAGAGAAACTTTGAAATTGAGGATCTGGAGACAGGGAGATTATCCTGGGTTGTCTGCGTGGGCCCAGCACGAGCAGGAAGGTCCTTCTAATAGGAAGAGCAGAGGGTCAGTGAGTCAGAGATGTCCTGACGGAGGCAGAGGTCGGAGCGATGCACTTTGGAGATGCAGAAAAGGAGCCTTGAGTCGAGGAACGCAGGCGGCCTCTAGAAGCTGGGAAGCCCAAGGAAACAGATTCTCTTCCAGAGCTTCCGGAAGAAACACAGCCCTGCTGTCGCCTTGCGTTTACCCCTCGAAGGCTCATTTTGGAATCATGACCTCCAGAACTATAATAAATTTGCATTGTTTTCAGCCACCGAATGTGTGCATGTCTTATAGGAGCCATACGAAGCAAATACGGGGGCCTTTGGGGAGTTGCTTAAGCACTCTGGGCCTCTGTTTTCTCATCTGTAAAATGGGACCGGTCCTCTTTCCCACACAGGGTTGATGTGAGGTTTACCCAGGGCAGGAAGTGGCATGTCCCGCTTGGCTGTGGTTAGTGTAAAACCCCAGTGGGATCCTGAGGGCCCTGCCGCAGCCCCCCATCCCCCAGCACCAAGCGGACAGCAATTTTGGATGCCCCGGAGGGAGCTGGAAAGCAGCCCGGTCTTCCTGGGGAGTGAGCTGGGCCCCGACTCCAGAGGACGGGGCTCATCGTTCCTCCCAAAGCTGCCTTCGGAGACCACGGAGCACGGGTCCCGGGGTCCCCCGCCGTTTCTCGGCTGTGTGCCTGTGGGTAACTGAGCCTCTGTCCCTCAGGACACCCCCCCCCCAACCCCGGGTCCTTCAGAGGATGAAAAATCAGATGCCACCCCAGGCCTACCGATGGGAGGCACCCAGCAGGCACTCAGTGAACAGTAGTTCTCAGGGACCCTAGCACGTTCCCATTTCGTGGGCGGGAACACTGAGGTCCAAGAGGACTCGCTGAGGACCACCCAGGGCGTGGTTGCCAGGCCCTGGGCCGGACCTTGGGCCTCCTGATGTAGCCCTATTGTTGTATGACCTGACGCGCTCCTTTGGTCTGGGGGCTCCACAGGTATTATTTAGTGATTTATTTATTTTAACGTTTACTTTTGAGAGACAGCGAGCACAAGCAGGGGAGGGGCAGAGAGAGAGAGGGGGACAGAAGAGCCGAAGCAGGCTCCAGGCCACCAGCGCAGAGCTCGACGCGGGGTTTGAACTCACAGACGGCGAGATCATGACCTGAGCCGAAGTCGGACGCTCAACCGACCGAGCCACCCGGGCGCCCCTCTGCATGTATTTTAAAACTCCGGGATGCAGGCTCGTCAGGAGGGAAAAGAGCGCGTCCTGTATCAGACCGAGGGAGGCATCTCTGAGATGGTGCTTGTGAGTCTGCGTGTACAGAGACCTGCGTGGGGGCATCCAGGTGACTGCCGACCCTGCCGCGTGGTCCCCCGAGGTGGGGTTCTCGTGGCGATGAGGAGTGGGTTTGCTCATATCGTACCTGGCATCCTCTTTGGGAGCGATTTCAGAGCCAGAAAACCGGCCGGCCGTGCGCCAGCCCTGCCCTTCTCCTGGGCCAGCCTCTCTCCTTTCCCTGCTGGATTTGGTCACAGCCCTCCTGGCCTGCGGGGGGTTGTGGGCCCCAGAGGGCTTCCCCTCACCCCGGGAACACCCACTAGGTCCTTGGCAGGTGTCAGTCTCCTGATTCACAGATAGAGACGTGAGGCTGAGGGAACTTGCCCAGACCACTCAGCTGTAAGGTGTCGGGTTGGAAGGGGGACCCGAGGACTTCTGGGTGACCCCCAAGCCTCCTGCTCTCCCGTCACCGGGAAGGAGAAACGGTTTTAGTTATCGTGAGGCCTTTGGTGCCGCACTGCCTGAGTTTGAGTCGCATTCCCGCTTTGCACGTGCTGTGTGACCTCAGGCAAGTCCCATAACCTCTCTGAGGCTCTGTTTCCTCATCTGCAAAATGGGGGCTGATTGGCAATCCTTCCCACCTCGAGGACTGTCAGGGGAGCTGCGTAAGCTAATAGGAGGGAGGTGCTTGGAATAGGACCTGACACGTAAGAGACCCCTCTTTAAGACATCCTTGTATTCATTTTACAGTGAGACACATACTGCTGAGCAGACTAGGGTGGCTGTTGCCCGGCACACCGGACTTGAGAACAAGCAGCAGCAAACCCTGATGAGAAATGGAGTCCCCTTTTATTTTGTAAATGTATGATGATTTTTTATTTATTTAAAACTTTTAAAAATGTTTATTTTTGAGAGAGAGAGAGAGAGAAACAGAGCACGAGCCAGGGGAGGGGCAGAGAGGGAGAGGGAGACACAGAATCCGAAGCAGGCTCCAGGCTCTGAGCCACAGGTCCCCGCAGTTCAGCCCGGGGTTTATGGTCTGATGGCCAGTTCACAGCCCCATGACCAAGATGTCAAATCTGGAATTTTAATCGATGACAAAGCGGGGATTTTCTCATGTTTCCACTGTGGAAATCCTGGACTGTGCGCACCAAGGAGCCTGGCCACCCCTGGCCACCTCAATCTGGATAAAGCACCCAGCATCCGAATGGATGGGGTTGGCCTGGACCTCACAGCTGGCATCAGCTACCGACCTTTGATTCTCCAAAGTCCCCTGATGTCCTGAAGTCCTCGATGGCCTATCGGAACGCACGGAAAATATTGGGGGGTGGGGGAGGTTAAACCCAATAAAGACTAAGAGGGCTTTATGAACAAGCAAACAATGTTGGTGAAAGGAATTTCAGACCTCAGGGCATAGAAGGGAGGGGAGATAGGGAGGTTCAGGGGAGGGGTGAGGGCAGGGGGGAAGGACCCCCTGGCCCCTACCCCGTATGAAGGAGGCTTTCTTCATTTGTGGGTAAATCAGCTACCCCAGACACATAAAAAAAAATTGTTAAGAGATAAGAAAAATCCCTGTCATTGTCTTTTTCTTTTTTTCTTTTTCTGGACATTTTCTTTCTGTCTTGCGACTTGAATATACTAAGGTAAAAATCGCATCTGGGGCCCCTGGGTGGCTCAGTCACTTAAGCGTCTGACTCTTGACTTCGGCTCAGGTCGTGAGCTCACGGTTCATGGGGTTCGAGCCCTATGTCGGGCTCTGCACTGACAGCACGGAGCCTGCTTGGGACTCTGTCTACCTCTCTCTCTCTCTCTCTCTGCCCCTCCCCTGCTTGTTCTCTATCTCTCGGAACAAATACAAATAAACTTAAGAAAAAAAATTGCCCCCAACTCACCATCAACTGGACTGTGGGTTCCCTCACGGGACCTTTGGGGGAAATTCTTGAGGGCCATTTGGAACGGGTATCAGAAACCAGCCCCCATTTCCAACGGGATGGGGCCTCCGCAAATCTCCCAGGCATCGCCGCCCCTCACCCCGGCCTCAGGAGGAGTCCCTGTGTTGACCCCCAGGGAGCCTGTGGGTCCTTGGTCACAGACGGTGCCATCCTTCAGCAGTCTGGGTTGAGGCTTGAGCGCCCCATGGGGATGGTAAGGGCGTGACTTGTATTGTGTGTGGGCACTTGACGAAGGCTGAAGGTCACCTCTGCGCATGTGGCTGGGCTCAGGAGTGCTGGGCTGGTCCCAGGACGAACCATGGATGTGCCCAGTCAGCCCCACAGGCCTGGAACTACCTGGGATGGCTGGCTACTCCTTCTGGAGCCCCCCGCCCCCTACAAGCAGTTCCTGGAGCTCCCCTGCCCCCACAAACAGTTCCTGGAATCCCAGGCCTGTCGAGGGTCCCAGGTTCAACAAGCATGCTTGGGATGATGCCCGTGTCTCCCCACCAGGATTCCAGAGGGAGCCCCTTGGACCCTTCCTTTCCAGCGGTGGGTCCCCTTCTTCCCGGCCAGGGTCGGGGCCGGAGGCAGCATCCAAACTTGCCAGTCAAGTTTCCCCAGGGCTGGGGAGGCTGTGTTCTTGGGGCGATGCCCACTGGGGCAGGAAAACGAATGCTCCCTATTTCTCTTTAGGAACCAGGAACTGCATTAAGGGAACCAGCCTTGGGGAGGATGCGAGTCGACGGTGTTTCCTGGAGGAAACCCTCATTTCCTTTCATGTTCTCCTCTCCTCTTCCATCCTGCCTGCTTTGATCCCATAGGTCTTATTCTGTCTTCTTAGCCGTGGCACTATGGGTTCCAGCAAAATCAAGGAGAACCCCAGAGAGAAGACAGTTGGGCAGGGCTGCCCTGTGTGGGGGACGGGGGTGGGTGGGTGGCTGGAACACCCTGCTTTGCTTTCTCCCACCCATACCCCACGGCGGGGGGGCTTGAAGGGCTTCATGGAACCCCCAGGGTTCCACGGAAGACAGTCTGAAAACCACCAGCGGGAACTCGATCTGCTCCATCTCAGATTCAGTGTTGGTCTGAGTGCCAGCTGGCCTTGCTGCGTGGACCCCCTCCTTTCTTTCCTGGGTCTCTATTTCCCCACTTTTTATAGAGCCTCAATGCTCAGAGGAGCCGAGGCCAAAAAGAAAGCCCTCATCTGACAGTGAGGAAAGTGGGAGGCCCAGAGAGGGCACTCCACTTGGCCCAGGGCACACAGCTTGTCCAGAAAGCAGAAAACATCCCTGCCTGGAAGGTCAAGGCCGCTCTCCGAATTGAGGGGAGTCCCCATCTTGCTCCATGAATCCTCCCTCCAGGCTGCCAGGGGGATGGGCTCCGGCCAGATGTCCCCACACCGGCCCCAACGCCCCCCAGAGCTCCAAGGCTGGCTTTCCCTCCGGAAGGAGTGGCCCTCTCAGGGTATTTATTTTATTTCTGTGGAAGCGGGAAGCGGGTCTCTGGGGCCATGCTGTTGATATGACTGGTAGGAACGTCTTCCTTGGTGTTTCAGGATCCAGACAGTAAATTCCTTCTCTGGGGTGTAATGGTACGAACACGGGGCTCTTAGGGGGTGGAGGGGGGGTGGAACAGCCACTGGACCCTAACCTCGTGTCTGTGGCCCATGTGGGGACTGGGGAAGGGGCTGTAGACCTTGGGATGACCCCGCCTTGCCAGGGGCCTCCCCCTCCCCACTGGGGCTGGAAGCAGGAAGCAGCTTCTGTTTCCTGGTGACAGTGGAGGGTTTGGGAGCCCAGCCCACATCGGATGGGTGGTGAGTGGCTTTTCCTCTCGGCTCTTTGGTAACCTCATTTCTTCTTATTTTTTATTAAAAATTTTTTTTAATGTTGATTTATTTTGAGAGAGATAGACAGTAAGCAGGGGAGGGGCAGAGACAGAGGGAAAGAGAGAATCCCCAGCAGGCTGCGGGCTGTCAGCGCAGAGCCTGATGCAGGGCTCGAGCTCGTGAACCGGGCGATCATGACCTGAGCTGAAATCGACAGTCAGACGCTTAACCGACTGGGCCACCTGGGGATCCTGGTAACCTCATTCCTGAGACAGGAGTAATGGTAAATGGCTTAGCGCTATGCCAGGCACCTAATAGGTGCTCGGTGCATTGTAGCTACGATAATCCGTTGTTTTTATGATCCGTATTATGAAGTGACGTTGAGCGGGACATACTTGCTGCCCCCATGAAGTTCATGGAGGAATTGGGGAGAGAGAGGTCAGGATTACGCAGCAGCCGCCTGAGGGAGGGGTGCTGGGGAGAAGGGGTGGGTGGGACAGGTGAAGAGTCATGGAGGGAAGGAAGGGTGTTCCAGGCAGAGGGAAGAGTGTGGGCAAAGCCTTGGCGAGGTAGCAGGTCACTGCTTCTTCCCGGGTGGAAGGGGATTCAGTTCAACAAGGCTGGGACACCATGCGTGCGGGGCGGTGGCCAAGGCAAGCCGGGGGCGTCCTCAGAGACCCCATCGACCCGTCTCCCCAATCCCATCGTGTGGGGCCCTGTCTCCCTGAAGACTTGCAGGTTAAGCATCAGAAGATATGTTTACACCAAAGGACAATGGCCAGGGGCAGGCTTACTGGCTTGGATGAGTGATGGAGGGCTGCTCTTAGGGAACACGGGGCTGGGGTGAGGGCCGGTGACACAGTGTGTGATCAGGCGGGGCTTTCCAGCAGCCTCGATGCTGAGGGGCGCAGGAGGCCAAAGGCAGCGCCTTAAGAAGCAGGCCAAACAGGGGCATCTGGGTGGCGCAGTCGGTTAAACGTCTGGCTCTTGATCTCGGCTCGGGTCATGATCTCACAGCTTGGAAGTTCGAGCCCCGAGTCAGGCTCTGTGCCGACGGTGCAGATCCTGCTTGGGCTGCTGTCTCTCCTTCTTCCCTCTGCCCCTCCCCTGCTTGTGCGCACTCTCTCTCTCAAAATAAATAAATAAACATAAAAAAAAAATAATCGGGTCAAATAATGTGGTCATCGTTAAATGGAGTGTGGAGCGTGGCTCCTCATCCGGACTTGGTGGTTAACGTGTCAGTGCTATAATTGACAGCCGTTGTGTAGGGGACTTGTGGGCCCCACTGAATATGCGGAATGGGGACCTGGCTCAGCGGGGTGGCGGGCAGCGGGGTTCCCAGGTGTGGCTGCTGGGTGGGAGAGAGGGCAGGAGCAGTGCCAACCCCATTCTGCTGGCGTCTAGAGAGGGAG
Source organism: Prionailurus bengalensis (assembly GCF_016509475.1). Lineage (NCBI taxonomy): Eukaryota > Metazoa > Chordata > Mammalia > Carnivora > Felidae > Prionailurus > Prionailurus bengalensis. Next base: position 24,810,816 of record NC_057356.1, read on the forward strand.
GGTGGGGGGCACCCAAAAGGATAGAGGTCTGGCCTGGAAAAGCCAAATACAGCCCCCAGTTGGTAGCCCAGGGGCCCAAGTGGTAAGGACCCCCTGTAGGCAGAGGGATTTTTACTTTACAAAGTGCCTCCTGAGGGGCGCCTGGGTGGCTCAGTCGGTTGAGCGTCCGGCTTCAGCTCGGGTCATGATCTCACAGTTCGTGGGTTTGAGCCCCGCACTGGGCTCTGTGCTGACCGCTCGGAGCCTGGATCCTGCTTCCGATTCTGTGTCTCCCTCTCTCTCTGCCCCTCCCCTGCTCATGCTCTGTCTCTCTCTCTCAAAAATAAATAAACATTAATAAAAACAAACAAACAACCAAAGTGCCTCCTGCGTCCTCCCGCATAGTGTGTCAGTGGTGGTGATTCCGGGCTCTGAAGCCAGAGGTTTGGGCTCCAATCCCTCTCCCGCCTTGAGAGCTAGCTGACCTTGGAAATGTTCTCTTTCCCTCTGGGTATATTTTCTCATCTGTCAAATGGGGTTGTCACACTCTTACCATCTGCTGTCATTGGCAAGGGCGCGTGATAGGCACGCAAAATGCCCTCAGGGCTGGTGCACGCAGTAGGTGCCCAAGGAATAGCCCTGTGATAAACGATGATGATTCCAAGGTGGTGTCTTTGCTCTATGCCGGGCCCAGGGAGTGGTGGCTCTGAGGCCACAACAGAGCAGTTATGGTGGGAAGCCATTGCTGGATTCATGCGACCAATATTCACAGGTTGGGGGGGAGAGCTTGACAAGCAGCGGGCCCTGTGCCTACCAGAAACACAGGCAGGACGGAGCCCTGGTGCCACGGACAAGCCAGGGCCCTCCTCCCCTGCTGTCTCCAAGGCTCCACACTGCTGATATCCCCACCATCCCTTCCCTCCCCGACCCGAGACTTCTTCGCCCTGGGGCTCCGTTTCTCCGGTCACTCCTCTTCAGATTCCTCTGTGAGCTTTTCTTCTTCTTTCACTCCTCTTCAGATTCCTCTGTGAGCTTTTCTTCTTCTTGTCTCCTACACTGGAGCTCTCAGAGCTCAGCACAGATGCCCTTTCTTGCTTTTCCTAATCTTACCTGGCTCATTGCCTGCTCCCCCCTTTAGTTTTTCCAAGGGGGCAGGCTTTTCCTGCCCCAGGGCCTTTGCATCTGCCGCCCACCCCCAGGGCTTGATGTCCATTCTCTACCAACCCCTCCCCAGCCTCCATTTCCAGTCCAGACTCATTCATTCGCCCATCTATCTATCCATCCACGCATGTGTTCATTCACTCACAACTATTTGTTGCTGAAACAGTCACTATAATGGAAGCTCCGTCAGGCAGGAACTTCGCCCTGCTTGCCAACGTCTTCCCAATCCCTGGAGCAGGACTGGCGGATGAACGAGTTGTGAGCCTCCCAGAGAAGGCAGCCTCACTCCCCGGAGAGGGGAGGCCTCGGAGGAGACCCAGCTCCCTAAGCCCCAAGGGACTTGTGCGAGAGCTGGAAATTTCCTCAGAGATCACCCATCACATCCCTCTCGCCCCCATTTAGCAGATGCGGAGGCTGAGGCCCTGGGCCACCCGGCGATTTGCCCGAAGCCTGAGCCGGGACCTGGCTTACAAGGCAGCGCTCTCGCCTCTTGCCCGGGAGACGCGCGGGGTCCAGGTGGGCCCGGAGGCATTTCGACCGCGGCGAGCCGTGTCGTATTTCTGTCATGTTACATAATGGTGGGCAGGTAATAACCACTCAGTCAATGCCGTCTCGGCGCATAATAGGCAGGAAAATGAATTCAAATGTCATTCGCTACAATAAAAGAAAGTATTCTTAGTGCTCGCAGTGTTCAGCGGGGCTGAGGCGAGGGCGAAGCGCATTCTCCATGAATCACCAGGTGCCGCGGGAGCGAGGGGATCTCAATTATTCGCTGGCGACGTCAGCTCGATGAAGTGTAATCGCTAAGGTTATTTTTACAAGCGAAGCCGGTGGGTCGGCGCGTGTGCAAAGGTGAAGACACCGGGCGTGTGCGTGCGGGCGCCTGGGGCAGGTGTGCTTGTGTATGGGTGTGGGCGTGTGGACCCGAGAGAGGGGATTAGTGGGCTCGTGCCCACGCGTGTGTGTGGTGGTTACGGATCTGGGCGGACGGTGCCAGGTGCGCACCCCCTGGAGAGTCAGCCCCCGAGGACAGGATTCCCCGTGGGTGTCATTCGGCAACGGTGAGGTTTCCCGGCGGCCAGATTGGTGTCAGGCACACAGCAGGCGCTTCCTAAGTGCCTGTTAGGTGCCTAAATAAATCACCCGGCCCCGTCGCTTTTTCCTCCAATGAAACCTTCAGATCTGACTGCTTTTCTGGACCCCAGTCGAGGCCATGATCTTCTTGACCTCCTCTCCTCTGTTGTGACCCTTTCAGTGCACGGTCCAAGGGGTGGCACGGGGGGGGGGGTGGCTGGGGGTCTCGTTAAAGTCCAACCGAACCGAGCCCCTCTCCTGATTAAAAAACAAAACGGGGGCACCTGCGTGACTCAGTCAGTTGGGGTTCTGACTCTTGATTTTGGCTCAGGTCACGATCTCATGGTTGGTGAGATGGAGCCCTGTGTTGGGCTATGCGCTGACAGCGTGGAGCCTGCTTGGGATTCTCTCTCTCCCTCTCCCTCTGCCTTGCTCACGCTCCCCCCGCGCCCCAAAATAAGTAAACTTAAAAACCAAAGCAAACAAAGCGAAAACAACCCAGTGGCTCCCCATCGCAGCCAGAACAAACCCCCAACTCCTCCCCGGGGCGCACAAGATCCTCAGTGGGCTGGAGCCCGCCTACCTCGTCCACCGCTGCCTTGAATTCTTCCAGGGAGGCAAGACTTCCTTTTCCTGCCTCAGGGCCTTTGCCTCTGCTCCCAACAGAGCCTGCTTAAATACAGCACCTCCTCTGCGGGGGGCCTTCCCTGCCCCCTCTCTAATCTCCACCCCCCCACCCCACTCACAGTCCATGAGGATCCCAGATATGGGTTTCCCTGATAGACTGCGGGCTCTGGAGGGCCGGGCCGTGTCTGCTTGACTGCGCAGAGTATTACAAATCCCCGACCCGGCACCAGGAGCAGGCGGCTGCCGACCGGGCGCGCGTGGAGTGCCCTCCTGGGGAAGACGAGGCCTGAAAGCCACCGGTCCAGAGAGCTGGGCAACACTCTTCCCAAACGGCCATCCCTCCTTCCCAGTGCTGACCTCACTCGCACCCCACCGCACTGTTTCTAACTTAACCTGGGGCTGTTTGTTTTTTATTCTTAAAAATTTTAAGAACATTTTGCTTGTTTCTGAGAGACTGAGACAGAATGTGAGTGGGGAAGGGGCAGGGAGGGAGACGCAGAATCCGAAGCAGGCTCCAGGCTCCGAGCGGTCAGCACAGAACCCGACGCGGGGCTCGAACTCACGAGCTGTGAGATCATGACCTGAGCCGAAGTCAGACGCTCAACCGACTGAGCCACCCGGGCGCCCCTCAACCTGTGTTTAAAGAGATTCGCTTTTGGTTCCCTCGGGAAGCTTTCTTCTATTGCTTCGAACTGCAAACTTGCGGTAAAAGAAAAGTGACTACTGAATTAGAAATGCAGGGGTCCCTCCGGCCCAGCGCCCTCCCTGGGAGATGTGGGAGACACAGGAGAGCCCAGATGAGGCCTTCTCCGTAATCAGGAGAGCCAAAGAGGATCAGGTGGCCTTGCGTCGCCCGGATGTTCAATGGCACTGGTCTCACGGTCTGTGCATCGCCCCCGGGTCTCACGGTCTCATGGTCTCACGGTCTGTGGCACCTGCTTTCCTGCCCAGAACGTTCAGATCCTCCAGAAAGAGCTAAGCACTTTCCCGGTCTCTCCTCCTCACGCCCAGCCGCTCCTAAGTGCCTTTGTGTTACACTCCGGGGTGTGTGTGTGTGTGTGGGGGGGGGGTGCGGTTCTGTGTCCAGAAGGCTCTCAAGCAGCTATGAGGATGCCCTGGGATCCGAGAGGACGAGCCCCCTGGGCGCAGGGGACGGGGTCTTCCCTGCAGTCTTTCCCTAGTCTCCAACCGCCTCCTGGGACAGTTTGGAATTTTTATTTTTCGGTCCTTGTTGGCAAGGGAGAAGCATGGGTCTCTTCAAAGTTTTCATTCCATGAGGCTGGAAGGGAGGGGTCAGTCCGCACAGGTGTTTTCAGGAGGGAGCCGGGAGCCGGGAGCCCTGGGGTGGCTGGCCTTGGCAGAAGGCCTGCTCTTCAGGACAGAGAGGAAGCAGCTCAGCAGCATGACTGAGTGCCTACTGTATACTCACCAGAGCACCAGCTGCCCTCCACTCCCCACTCACTGACTCCAAACGGCTCACGAGGCAGGGGCTGCTGACACCCGTTTTGCAGATGCAGAAACCGAGACTCCGAGAAGGAAGGCACCTGCCCGAGGTCACCCAGCTAGGAAGTGGCAGAATCAGGATTCGAACCCAGGTCTGCATGGCTCCCAACCTGTAACCTGAACCGTCTCTTAGCCTTCTTTTCACACAACCACAAGACCACACACAGAAATAATAATACCCCTTTGGTCTGAAAAGCTCCCCCTGGCTCACAGAAGGCTTTGGGAGCAGGGGGGAGGACGAGAGAGACCAGGCGACTCGTCGAGGGTCACACAACATCTCTGGACGCCCCCCCACCCCCCCGACCTCGAAGCCTCGTGTCGCTCAGCAGCTGGTTCTGTCACTGCCCCGTTGCTCCCTGTCTCTTCCTGGAGAATGTCGCCCAGCCTGACCGGCAGGACAGTAGCTCCTCGGCACCCAGGTGCTTGGGGACGCTTGTTTGGGAACCCCCTGCCCACCCATGGCGTCGAGAGCCCCCTGACTGCCAAGGTCTGGAGACGTTATTCTCCACAGACGGAACATCGGATGGGGAAGTCACTGCTCTGATCCTGTCTCATCGAGCGACTGTGCTCTAGGGGGAGAGAAGGCGGGAGACTTTACGACAAAGTCCAGGGGTGTCCCCTACAGTTATGGATTCCACTGGGTCGCGCTCACCAGTGGCAGCTTGGGCCTTCAGAACCCTGTCTTCTCTGCTTGCAGGGATGAAAATCTGTGCCCTCAGCCTGGCCAGGGTCCCACTCTGGCGCTGTTCCTTCATTTGTGTCTCTTCTCTCTCCGCGGTCTCTGCCAGTCTCTCTGTCTCTCTCGTCTCTGTCTCTGCTTCTCTCTGTTTCTCTGTCTCTTTCTCTCTCCGTCTCTGTTTCTCAGCGTCACCCTCATTTCACTTCAAATCCTGTTTTGCCCCAAAGGAGAGACTCGGAGAGCAGATGTAAAAGGACACAACCCATAGCTACACAAATAACCTGTTTGTTTTCTTTTTTCCTTTCTTTTTTTTTTTTTTTTTTTTTGCTTTCTGGAGGGGAGTGAGGCGAGGACCCAAAGGGGAAAGAAGCCACAATGAACAAGATACATATTGTACAAACTGAGTAAAAGAGGAGGAAAAGGAAGGTCCCAAGACAATTGAAAAGAACTACACGGGGCGCCTGGGTGGCTCAGTCGGTTAAGCGTCCGACTTCGGCTCAGGTCATGATCTCGCGGTCTGTGAGTTCGAGCCTTGCATTGGGCTCTGTGCTGATGGCTCAGAGACGAGCCCACTTTGGATTCTGTGTCCCCCCTCTCTCTCTGCTCCTCCCCTGCTCATGCTCTGTCTCTGTCTCTGTCTCTCTCTCTTCTTAAAAAATAAATAAAAACATTAAAAAAAAGAACTACAGACAGGGGCGCCTGGCTCTTGGTTTCGGCTCAGGTCCTGATCTCATAGTTTGTGAGTTCAAGCCCCACATCGGGTTCTGTGCTGGCAGGGTGGAGCCTGCTTGGGATTCTCTCTCTCTCTCTCTCTCTCTCTCTCAAAATTAATAAACTTAAAAAAGGAAGAAAACACGAACTGAAATTCAGCTCCCTCTTTCCTCTCAAACCACTCCTGAGTCTAAGTCTCTCCTTTGAGCCCAGCTCCTTTCTGAGACACAGAAGCAAAGCCTCCCCCTCCCCATGGGTGGCGGGAGGGTGAGATGCTCAGGAGAACATGGGATGTGTGTGTGTGTGGGGGGGGGTCCTCCCTTCCCTGCACCTGCCGCAGAGCAAGTGCTCACGGGGTGGGTTCTGCTGTGTGGTCTTGGGCAGGTTGCTTGCCCTGTCTGAGCCTTAGTGTCCTCATGTACAGAATCAGGCCAGGTTCAGAGTCCTGGCCGTGCCTCCCAGGAGCGTCTCCCTTCTGACTCTGGAACCTGCCAGAGGTGGGGGGACATAAGAAGGGGCAGATAAAGTTCACAGGAGCCAAACTGGGCTGGGAGCGAGGAGGAGGTGGGGACGGCTGCTGAATCCTCCTGGCCGGGGGCGGGGCAAGGACCCCGGACAGGCAGCTCTGGAACCTCTCTCCATGCCCCGGTCCTGAGTTCAAATTCTGCCCCCCTTTTGCGACTCCCTTCTCCTGGCTGGCTCCACTCCGGGCATGTGTGTGTGTGTGTGTGTGTGTGTGCACCTCGTCTTTACTGGTCTTCACAAGCTGCCCACCTCCTTCCTACCACTTTGTTCTGGCTGTTCTCTGCCTGGAACATTCTACCCACCGCTCCTGGCCTGATGTTTCCGGCCTCTACTCCAGCAGGCTCCAGGTTGACCCTTCAATCCCAACTAAAGTCCCCCCTCTCCCCACTCCGTCTCCCATCATTGCTTTTCTGCCGGGAAGGGCCGGAGTAGGGACTGGTACCCAGGTCCCCCGGACGGGCCAGTCTGGAAGCTCATGCCGCCTCACTGCCAGCCCGAGGTAGGCAGGGGAGTCACTGGTCCAGTCCCCTGCTGCAGTCTAGGCGATGCATGCCCAAGGGTCAGAGAGGTTAAGCAGCTGGCCTGAAGTCACACAGCGCGTTGCTGGGGGTCCTCGCTAGAGCCCGGCAGGCCCCCCCCCTCCGGGGCTGGGACAGAGATGGAACTTCAGCCCCGAGGTCCCTGTGCACTCTCTCCCCTTGGTCCCTCCGCTGGGGACGGAGGGAGGAGCCAGTGACACGGGCTGGGCGTCCAGGCCCTATTGGAACCCTCTCTGCCGGGCGGCCTGAGCGGGGCTCGGGAACTTCGTCAATAATAGATGTGGCCGCAGCTGACGGCCCCTGCAGTGGGCGCCTGTAAATCAGCCTGACCGGGGTGATCCTGCCGGCCGGTGCCTCACAGCCTGAGCACAGCCCTCGGGAGTCAACCCGGTAGCCGGACCGGCATCCCGGAGTCCCCGGTCCGGGTCAGGGGTGCAGCCGGCTCTGCTCTGCCAGTCTCTGGCTCCTGTCGCTCTCCCTGTCCCCAGGCCCCCCCGTCCCTCCCCACAGTCACCCTGGTCCACGGGGGGCTCACCCCAAGCCCGGCCCCTCCACGCCCACGCGGGACTCTTCCCTTGCCACCCCCTCCTCCCGCTCCACCTCCTAGATGGGTGCAACCCCTCTCCAGCGAGTTCCTGGGTGCCTCGGTTTCTCCCTCTATGAAATGGAGATAATACCAGTACGCCCACACTGGGTTCGTGGGCTAACGCGTGATGATAGGCCAGGCAGCAGCCGCCAATGGGAGCGCTGCCCCCTTTCCCAGGCATCTGTGGCCACACCGCGCACTCGCACCACGTACGTGTCCCTCCACCAGAGGCCCCGGATTTTCCTACTCGTGTCCATGCTCTTCACACGCCCACACGTGTGCCAGGTGAGTCACAAACGCACTCACATACGCGTCTTGCACACACGTGTCTACATGCGTCAGAGCCACCCGTGCATCCTGGTTAACTATGCAGATCGGTTTGAGAAGGTGCACCTGGCTCAGGAAGCAGCACGTGCAAAGGCCCTGTGGTGGGAGCGAACAGGCACGCTCAGGGACGAAAGGAGGCAATTGCACCTGCTGTGGCCACATTCCTGTTTTCCCCCAAGGGACCTTAGGTGACAGGGAATTTTGGAACCCGGCGCAGGGTAACTCAGCCTCTCGCACAGTCTTGCCGAGCAAATGCTTCTCAGATCCAGATCTTCCAGATTGCCCCCACCCTGCCTTTCACCACAAAGTTAGAGTTGTTCTGACTTCAGCCCCCTTTTCCCCTGCCCCGCCAGAGGGTCTCAGGCCTCCGTGGCCAAGCCTAGGGGCCTCAGTTTTGGTGAGAATTGAGCTCAGGAAGGGCGGGCCAGGAGGGAGGAGGCTGGCCGTAAAGTTCTAGCAAGTTACCGCTAGCAGCCCTCTGCCTGCTCTCAGAGGCCATACAATTTTACTAGAGCAAGAGCTGCTGCCCATGAGGGCAGCCATGCGGGCTTAGAGCCCACCAGGGTGCCGGCCCTCTGTGCCTCCATCACCTGCCAGGCTGCCTCACCCCAGGGCTCATCCGTGAGGCCTGCCTCCCTCAGAGACTCAGGGCTGCCCGGCACCGGTCCAGGGCTAGGAAGTAATTCCCACTAGCCCCAAAAGGAATCTTCTAGGCCTCCCAAGGAGCTGTCGGGGCAGAGCCATCGTGCACATTTGACAAATGAGGAAACAGGCTCAGAGAGGGTGACTATACTGGCCAAGGTTGCACAGCAGATTAAGTTGGCTTGAAGCTAGGATGCTTGAGTCCTGTAACAAGGGTGGCGTTTTCACCCTTGGTTTCTCCTTTTTTATTCATCCACTCATCCAGTTAGCCATCCGCTTCTTCTTTCCAACAGTCTATCTATTCATTCCCCTACCCACCCATCCGTCTGTCCATCTGTCCCTCCGTCTGTCCATCCATCCATCCGTCCATCCACCCATCCAATAAATATTTGTGAAACACAGACGATATGCAAAGCACAGAGATAAATGAAAGAGCTCTGCCTTCAAGGAAACAGACCGATGATGTCAAGGGAGAAGGTCTGCACACGCCCCTAAGGCACCCACTGTGTGCGGAACAGCGCTGAGTGCAGGGGAGGGGAGCGTGGCAGACCGGGGTGGGGGGCGCCCATCGCCTGCCATTGCTCTCAAGCTCCCTCTCGTGTGCCGGAAACTGCGAGGAGCGTCTTCGTAGAAAACCACACATTTCAGTCATGAACCTACTATGCGCCAAGCCCCATGGTTGATCTAATTTATTGATGTCTTCGGCTCGTGGCATCTGGTGTTTTGACTCTCGTGTGGGCAATCGGGACCCGAGGCTGCTGGGATGGGGCAGCTGAAGGGCGCAGGGGGAGCCCGCTGGGGCGTGCAGGGCTCTGTCCCAAGGTGGCTGGGGCGCAGACCTGCACAGGAAACATCTTTGCCTGGCAAACAGGATGGTCGTTTGCTGTCTGAGCTTCGGGGCGCAGGGGTGCCGGAGAAAGGCCCAGAATAGTTCCTGCCCTCACCCTGCCCCCTGCCCGGCCCCTGCCCGCCCTCCGGCAGCCTCCACCCCACCTCGGTGCCCACAGCCGAGAACCTTCGGCAGCGAGGCTGCTTTCCCCGGGCTTCCCGCGGACCCGAGCCTGCAGCAGAGGGAAAGCAGAGGTTCTGACAGGGGGAAGGGGCTGCCTGTGTGACCTCACGGTCCAGGCCGGCCTCTCAGTCACATGGAGACTCCAGCTCTGGGCCCTGGGTTCTTTCAGGATCTGGGGGTGGCGGGGAGAAGGAGCTACACTGGGGGGTTCCCCACCTCTGGCAATGCTTCCATGTGGGCAGAGCCAGGTCCCCCTTTTCCTGGGGCTCCCAGCCCTCATCTCTGCACCCTGCTCGCCCAGGGCGCTGCCCTCTGGGCTCCAACCATTGGGGGCAGCTGGCGCCAGACCCTTTCTGCGTCCTTCAAAGGCCCTTCCTGAAGGCAGGTGGCTCTCATGAGAGATTTCTGGCACGGAGCGCAGGGACACAAAGGGACACAAAGGGTGTGGGTGTGTGGTGACCGTGCCTCTGAGAAGCTCTGAGTCTAAGCCAGCCTAACCGCTTCCCCCCACCCCTCCACACACAGTGCCTGTGCAGGGGTGTCCAGCTGGCGGCTGTGTCCAGATTTGAGACGCAGGGACAGGCTGTCCACCTGCCCCCAGGGGCTGCCCCCAGGGGGCCAGGACCCCGCCTCTACCTGCTGGGTGATCTTGGGCAAAGCACACACCCTTTCTGGGCCTCATGATTGCCCTGGAAAGGACATCGGTTGGGAATCTCTCTTCCTGCTCTTGAATTTTTTCTTTTCTTTTTAAAAAAAGTTTCTAAATGTTTATTGATTTTTGAGAGGGGCAGACAGAGTACAAGCAGGGGAGGGGCAGAGAGAGAGAGGGAGACACAGGATCCGAAGCAGGCTCCAGGCTCTGAGCCATCAGCCCAGAGCCCGACGCGGGGCTCGAACCCATGACCCGTGAGATCATGACCTGAGCCGAAGTCGGACGCTCAACCGACTGAGCCACCCAGGCGCCCCTCGCTCTTGAGTCTTCTAACTTGATGATTTGAAGATCCCATCAGCCTCTGCTAATCTGAGTTTATTACATGAGTATTCTGTTCCTAAGATTCTATGATTCTCAGACTCGACCTTTCCAGAATTTTCTCCAACCACTGGGTCTGTCACTTGTGCACAAGTGACTGTTCTGAGAAGCACTGCAGGGTCAGCCGAGGCCCCCAGGTGGGTGCTGAGCCTCCACGGTCACACCTCCCCGGTGCCCCTCTGCTTGGGCTTTGCTTCTGCATATCTAAAGTTATTTGGGCTGCAGCGTCTCAGTCAGCTCGGGCAAGTCACTTCACCTTTCTGGGTCTCAGTTTCCCCATCTAACAAATGGAGATGAGGGGGCGCACCTTTCAACCCTTCCCGCCTGCGGGGGCAGTGGTGGTGGAGGTAGGGGGTGTTTCTCCTCCAGGGGATACTGGACCCTAGTGAGACACTGCCACCAGGGCTACTATTTTGGTGGGGAGACCTGGCATCAATTGGCAATGAAACCGTCCTGGGAGCCCAGCGGTGGGGTCTGAGGGCCAGGAGGCACCTTGGCCTCCTGGGGCCCAGTCTCAAAGGCCCTTGTGGGGGTGAAAGGCTGAGCTCCTGCGCCTCGCTAGCCGGGAAAGGGGGTGTGAAATCCGGGCGCATGCGGAGAAGCAAGGGCCGGGAGGATTCGGACCATCCTTTGATGTGCTTTTGGGGTGTGTAATTAACTGTAACTGAAATATTATTTGATCTTTTATGTGGAAAATCAAATTGTGTCGTGTCAGACATGAATAAATACGCACCGTCCGTTTCTACAGCGGTGGCTCCTCCCAGCCCCCCTCTCCTCCGGCTCTCCGCCCCACCCCCTTCGCCAGGGTGGAAACATAATTCTCGCCTTTTAAACTTTTTCCCTTTGTCTGGTTGTGAAAGACCCCATTGTCCTGGGGAAGTGGCGGGAGGGGGCTGGGGCACCGAGCCGAGGGTCCAGGGAGGGGTGTCCCGCCCACAGACAGGGCTGGGGCTGGGAGGCTTAGCACCGGGAGCTCCACGTCTCTGTCCCCGGCACTGGGTGACTTTGAGCAAAGTGCTTCAGCTGTCTGAGCCTCAGTGTCCCCATTTGGGTTCCCTCTGAGGAGAGCACTGGGCCCCTGGGCCCCACTGAGCGGGGGGTCACATTTTATAAGCCATGGAGTCTCATGGTGGAATCTGAGGCGCTGGCAGTTACTTTCACAGAGGAGACAACCTCTCTGGACATAGTAGGTGGTCCGGTTCTGATCTTTTCCTCCGGCGAGGCCAGGGCAGGAGGTTGGGGGCAGGGAAGAGCATAGTCTAGTTGTTACGGAGGGAATTTAGAATCATCCAGGCCCGTGTTCAAGTGGTGTTTCCGCCATTTACCGGGTATGCGACTTCTCTGAGCCTCGGTTTCCTCACCTGAAAAATGAGGCTAATGTCCCTCACTGGGTTGGAAAGCAACCTTCATCTTTGCACATTCCATTCCACCTGCCCAAGACTCCCTTCCCTCCCCTCTCCTCCATTTGTCAGGCCTCAGCTCGGACATCACTTATTTTTAGGAGGGACCTTTGCTGGGACGTCTGCCCTGTCCTGTCCTCTGCTTCTCCCAGTTCCCTTCCCATTACCCTTCCATGCCACCCATGCACTTACGTATTCTATGCCTGCCTTACCCTCTGCACTGCCTCCCAGAGATGCTTCTTGTCTCTTCTGCAGAGTCCCAGCACCTGGAACAGCATGAGGCACAGAGTAGGCGCTCAGGAAGTGGTTGCTGCGATTATACCCTGCAAACTCCGGCTCCATCAGGAACTTCCCCCGGCCCAGACTGTGCTCATCAACCCCCTGGAAGAGGTTCTAACCAGTCCCCATAGGGAAATCTGGTGCCGGGAGCAAGAATCAGAGATGGCCAAGTGAAAACACTGGGAGCTGGGTCTGGGCCAAATCAAACATCCTGGAATTAAAAAAATAAACAAAAAAAAAAAAAAAAAAAAGAGAGAGAGAGAGAGAGAGGCGCCACAATTATTGTCTGAACTGGTAATATTTACCTGAGTGGGAGACAATATAATTTTGAAGAGTGAGCCTTCCAGTTCCGAGCTGGCCTGCCTCCCCTGAGGGTGTGGGGGTGTGGGGGTGGCTTCTTCCTTCTCCGAGCAGAAAGGCAGAGAAACAGCCGGAAGAGGATCCCCGGCCCTGGGACTCTCACCTGGACAACTGGGGAAACTGAGGCCAGCCAGGGGACAGCTTCCAAAGATCACACAGATCAGACAGATCACACAAATACAGCCCAGAACGGTTTCCATGTCCTGACTTCTAAACCAGTGCTAGACTCCAAGAACTACAATAAAAGCATTTGTTGAGCATATAGTAGGTGCCGGATCCCGGGCCAAGAGTTTTCCACGCAGGCACGTTTCTCATCCCCGTTTTCTAGGGGGTCACGTTTTGGTTGTCATGAGCCCCTTTCTCCATTAAAAAATACTAAAAATTATATTTTATGACTATGTTGGTGTAATGATGAAAATATTAATTTTATACATAGAAAACTGTTGTGTTCAAAAATTCTTTTTTTCTCCTGATTTTAGAAGAAACCAGGGGCGCCTGGGTGGCTCAGTCAGATAAGCGTCCGACTTCAGCTCAGATCATGATCTCACAGTTCGTGAGTTCAAGCCCCGCGTCGGGCTCCTGTGATGACAGCTCAGAGCCTGGAGCCTGCTTCAGATTCTGTGTCTCCTTCTCTCTCTGCCCCTCCCCTGTTTGCGCTCTGTCTCCCTTTCAAAAACAAACAAACAAAAAACATTAAAAAAAATTTTAAAGAAACGAAAACATTTTCAAAGCCCCAAATGCTATCGTGGGCCCTAGGTTCTGTGACTGCCGTGCCTGATGGATAAGTTGGTTCTGTACAGAGGTGCAACTGAGGCACAGGGAGGAAGCCCAGGCTCAGAGAAGTAAGGCTGCTAACTCAGGGACACATAACCTGAGAACAAAGGAGCTGGACAAAACCGAAGTTCCCAGTGTGTGTTTGTGTGTGTGTGTGTGTGTGTGTGTGTAGGGAAGGGTTTGCCACAAAGAACGGGGCAGCCCCCCTGGGGCCGGAGCTCCTGCCCCTGCCCCAAGCCTTTTGCTGACCCCCACGTTCTCCGAGGTCTGGGCTGCAGCCAGGCTGGCTGGCGTTCAGGGTCTGGGAGGCCTATGGTGGTCTGTAAGGTGACACATTCCCAATGTCCCCAAGTGTAGAGGCGTCCCATTTTTGGTTTCTGCAGTTTTGGGACTTCCCGCCCTGGCTGGTCAGCGGGGGGGATGTGGGCCAAAAGCCATTGTTGGAACTCTATAGATCATTCCCTCCCTGCCTTGGTCGCCGTAGGTCAGGACTTCCCCGAGGGCTGGACCACCTGCCTAGGGCTGGGAGGGATGCCCTGGTGGCACAAAGGGTGTTTTTTAACAGTTCATGTCCTCGGGGACTGAGAAAGTCGCTCCTTCCTAGTTTACCTTTCAACCTCCTGGTAACACCAGCAAGAGAGTCTCAGTTGGGTGCTAATGTGTTGTTAACTCCTTTCCTGGTTTTTCTCCTTTTGTAAAGTGAGGTGGAGAAGCGTGTTTGTCTCTAAGTTTTTCTTCCTTTTGATGGTTCCTTTTTATCCACGGCATCTAATGCTGGTTTCCCATTGAAGGCGGGGAGAGAAAGTTTCTTTGAAAAATAATTTTAGGGGGCGCCTGGGTGGCGCAGTCGGTTAAGCGTCCGACTTCAGCCAGGTCACGATCTCGCGGTCCGTGAGTTCGAGCCCCGCGTCGGGCTCTGGGCTGATGGCTCAGAGCCTGGAGCCTGTTTCCGATTCTGTGTCTCCCTCTCTCTCTGCCCCTCCCCCGTTCATGCTCTGTCTCTCTCTGTCCCAAAAATAAATAAACGTTGAAAAAAAATTTTTTTAAAATAAATAAATACAATTCTTTAAAAAATAACATAAAAATCACTTCAAGTAGAAGATGGAGGTCAGTTTAGAGGCATATCCTAAGTAGATCAGCACAGAGATCATGCCGGAGGCGCATAAACCAGAGAAGTTTGGAAAAACTGCTGGGAGCCACAAATACATCCTTGTTGGTTTGACTCTGGGGCTCAGAGAGAGGCAGCCACTTGCCCGAGGTCACACAGCAAGTCTGTGACATGTGGAAAAGGACTCCAACTCGCGTCTTGGTGACTGTAAAACCTATGTTTTTATTTTGGGAGTTGTTCTCATTTTGGCATGGGGTGGGGTGGGGGTCAGGGTTGGTAGACTGTGCCCTCAGAAAAGCTTGCAAACAAATAGGCCTGACTTGGCTAAAATTTCAGGGACGTCGTGATGCAGGCTCGGAACTTCTACTCTTCAAACGCTCGGCCACATGTCGTCTGTAACCCCCTCCCCTGTATGATGGCAGATGTTTTCCCTGGCTGGACTCCACCGTGCTCCTGATTACATTTACGGTGTCCAGTCCTTTCGTTAAGCGTCACCGGGGGCCCAGAAGAGGCCGTAGGCCGTCGGGGGGGACGCATGTCCCTGTCTGTGTCCACAGGGCCCCAGAAGGCAGTGCAGGGCGTCGGGCCTCCCTCGGCAGAACGAAGCTGGTTCTCACAGGCAGAGCTGTTCCATCCAACGGGGCTGCCTGGCTGGGCAGTGATCTCTCCATCACCGGAAGTATGCAAGCAGAGGCTGGGGTTGGAATTCTTGTCCTAGGAGTGAGACTGTCTGTAAGCCTCCCCTTCCCCTTCCCCGTCTCCTTCCCCCTCCCCCCTCCCCTTCCCCTTCCCCTCCCCTTCTCCTTCTCCCTCCCGTCCCCCTCCCCTTCCCCTTCTCCTTCCTCCTCCTCCTCCCCCTCCCCTTCCCCTTCCCCTTCCCCTTCCCCCTCCCCCCTCCCCCCTCCCCTTCCCCTTCCCCTTCTCCTTCCCCTTCTCCTTCCCCCTCCCCCCTCCCCTTCCCTTCCCCTCCCCCTCCCCTTCCCCTTCTCCTTCCCCCTCCCCCCTCCCCTTCCCTTCCCCTTCCCCTTCCCCTTCCCCCCTCCCTCCTCCCCTCCCCCTCCCCTTCCCCTCCCCTTCCCCCTCCCCCCCTCCCCTTCCCCTTCCCCTCCCCTTCTCCTTCTCCCTCTCCTCCCCCTCCCCTTCCCCTTCCCCTTCCCCTTCCCCCCTCCCCCCTCCCCTCCCCCTCCCCTTCCCCTTCTCCTTCCCCCTCCCCCCTCCCCTTCCCTTCCCCTTCCCCTTCCCTTCCCCTTCTCCTTTCCCCTCCCCCCTCCCCTTCCCCTTCCCCTCCCCTTCTCCTTCTCCCCCCCTCCCCCTCCCCTTCCCCTTCTCCTTCCCCCTCCCCCCTCCCCTTCCCTTCCCCTTCCCCTTCCCTTCCCCTTCTCCTTTCCCCTCCCCCCTCCCCTTCCCCTTCCCCTCCCCTTCTCCTTCTCCCCCCCCTCCCCCTCCCCTTCCCCTTCTCCTTCCCCTCCCCCCCTCCCCTTCCCTTCCCCTTCCCTTCCCCTTCTCCTTTCCCCTCCCCCCTCCCCTTCCCCTTCCCCTCCCCTTCTCCTTCTCCCTCCCCTCCCCCTCCCCTTCCCCTTCTCCTCCCCCCTCCCCCCTCCCCTTCCCCTTCTCCTTCCCCCTCCCCCTCCCCTTCCCCTTATCCTTCTCCCTCCCCCTCCCCTTCCCCTTCTCCTTCCCCCTCCCCCTCCCCTTCCCCTTATCCTTCTCCCTCCCCCTCCCCTTCCCCTTCTCCTTCCTCCTCCCCCCTCCCCTTCCCCTTCTCCTCCCCCCTCCCCCCTCCCCTTCCCCTTCTCCTTCTCCTTCTCCTCCTTCTTTTTAATGTTTGTTTATTTACTTATCTGGAGACAGAGCGATAGGCAGTGAGCAGGGGAGGGGCAGAGAAAGAGGGAGACAGAGAATCTCAAGCAGGCTCCCCGCTGCCAGCTGCAGAACCCAGGCGCGGCTGGCACCCACGAACTGTGAGATCATGACCTGGGCCGAAATCAGGAGTCGGGCGCCTAACCCCCCGAGCCACCCGGGCGCCCCTCAGAGGCCCCTCTTCTCTAACAGACATGTTCCCAGCATGTCTGCAGGGGTGGTGGAGGCCGTGTGGGCCCTGGCGACAGGCTGGGCTGGGTGGGAGACCCATCTCTACCCGGCTCCACTCCCCCCTGCTCCTCACCTTGACTTTGCGCATCTCCTCACCTGGCTTGATTCTTCTTGCTAGCGCTCGCCCCCACCGGCGTCATGGGGCCGTGTTGCCGGGTTGAGTACTGTGTAACTCAGTGGCTTAAAACGGCGACAGCCACTCCCTTGGCTCTCGCACCTGCCGTTTGGGGGGGTGGGGGTGACTGCTGTGGTCATGTCTGGAAAATATAATCTGCTGCCTCTGTCGGCTTCTTGTGTACTGTCTCGTGAACACAGGGACCGCATGTTACCGCCGCATCCCCAGCTTCCGGAAAGTGCCTGGCCCACAGTAGGCGCTCAATATGTGCTTGTTGGATACGTAAATGCAGAGTGGGAGGAAAAAAGAGGTGGAGATATAAAGAGGCAGGAAGGTGCTGGCAGCCCAGAGGAGAGACGGAGGCCATAAAAGGCAGAGATAGGGAGACCGGGAGGGGACGGGGGACAGGACTTGGTGAGACACAGTCAGCACCTGGCAGAGGGGGAGCTGACATCCGGCAAGACCTAAGGCAGGGAGCCCGCCATGGGGAGGCCTGGGGTGGGGTGGGGGCAGCCTGTGGGGTCTGGGGCCTGTGAGCTGGGGGAACGGGGGTCAGCAGCCCAGGAAGGGGGTGGGTCATGGTCCAGGCAAGCGAGGACCACGTGGGGCGCAGGCAGCCTCCCCGGGCTGGCAATTTCCCTAACGGCCGGGCCGGACAACCAAGAGTAATGAAACGGGGGAATGTCAGTGACATGTTTCTAAAGAGGAAAAATGTGGAGTTTCGAATCAAACGGAAAGACTTATCCGGTTGGCCGTGAGGCCAGCGCTCACATTTGAGAACAAGCTGCTCGATTAAGGGACACAATTGAGTCCTGGTGATGTCCCAGCTGGGGCGGCGGGCAGACCCTGTGTGGACCAGGTTGCTGGCAACGATCGTCCCCCAGCCCCTCGGAGACACAGATTGGGGCATCCCTGGGGGTTGTCGGGAGGCTGAGCCGTCTCTTTGCCCATCCGGGCCTAAGAAGCTGGGGCCTGGGGGCGCCTGAGTGGCTCAGTCAGTTCCGCGTTTGACTCTTGGTTTTGGCCCAGGTCACCATCTCACGGTTCATGGGTTCAAGTCCTGCATCGGGCTCTGTGCTGACAGGGTAGAGACTACTTGGGGTTCTCTCTCTCCCTCTCTCTCTGCCCCTCCCCTGCTCACTCTCTTTCTCTCTCTCAAAATAAGTAAATATTTTCCGGCCGGAGGGGCGGGTGGCTGGGCAGGTGGCCGGCAGTCGATAACAACGCGCAGCACGACTTGCCTAGCACTTTCCCTCTGTCCCCCCGAGAAAGTTCTCTTTCCCCTTCCCACGCACCCTCTCTGGTTTCCGACCCCCGTGACGACCCCGCGAGGCCCGGAGAGCGGCCGCCGGGGCAAGCCCGGGTCTTCTGACATCTGGAAGTGGGCCTTCCGGTGGGTACAGGACTCTGGTGAGGTGAGGGCGTCCTGGCCAGGCCTCGGGGTCTAGACGGCTCTCCGAGCCTTCATGGAACACCCCGGCCCCCTCTCCACTGCAGTGCGTCCATTCTGTGGGGCTTCATTTACTGGGCCCTTGGACCAACGTGGCTATCGGCACCTTCCTGTTTGCTCTGGAGCATCTGCGGTGTAGACAGTTGATGCCTTGAACCCAACGCGTCCCGGACTGCACCCACCACCCCCTCCCCTTCCCTCCTCGCTCTCCTCTGCGGTGGTTTGCCTTGTACATAGGAGGAACACTTCTGTCTTGTCGGGACGCGCCCTCAATTCCTCTCCCCCACGAATCCCCAGGCACAGCCGCCCCCAACGCCTTGACAACCTACCTTACAAAGCTGTCTTGAGTCTGTCGGCCTCTCCCTGCCCTCACCGCCACCGCCCTACTGGTCCCCCCCGAGTTCCTTGTCTTCGAGGACTGCACTGGGCACTCCCCGGTCCCTTCTCCCCGTTCACTGGCCACACAGCGGCCAGAGACACCTCCAAAATGCAACTCACCCCCCCCCCCCCCGCCCAAAATCTTTCCTCTAGCTTCTCAAGGACTTACCGGATCTGGACCCCGCCACCTGCCGGCCCACACCGGCCCCTGCCACTCACCTGCCCGAGCCCCATGCTCTCGACCAGATCGCCAGCAATAGCACGGGTGTCCTCTCTCCTACTTCAATCTGCACATGCTACCCTTTGGAAAGCCCTGGAAAACCGCGGTATATGGAAACAATGTGCTCCCATCCTCTTGCCCCAGGCCGTGAGCTCCTCGGAAGCAGGCCTGGACTTCACGGCTTTTGCTTCCCCTGGGAGCTGGGAGCCTGCGGTGTTCGTTCGGGGAAGGGCCTCGGGCAAAGGTGGTTTGGGTTTTGTTTCAAGGACGGGGAAGGGAAACTGGACTGGGAACAGCATCCTTTGGAAGGTATAAGGGACTGTACAAAGGCACAGAGGCTCTGCAAGGAAATCGCCCCAGGCCGAGGGGAGGGAGATACCCAACAAGGAGGCTTGTCTGAAGCCAAGACCTGCGCAGTATCAGAGAATCAGACTGCAGGGGCCTAGGTGACTCGGTGGGTTGAACTTCTGGCTCAGGGCGTGATCTCAGGGTCTGTGAGTTCGAGCCCCACATTGGGTTTGCTGCTGTCAGTGCAGAGGCTGCTTTGGATCCTCTGTCTCCCTCTCTCTCTACCCCCACCTTGCTCTCTCTCTCTCTCTCTCTCATTCTCTCTCTCAAAAATAAATAAAACATTAAAAAAAAAAATAAAGTCAGCCAGACTCAGGGTTAGGAGACCCTGTAGGAACCTCCATTTATAGGTGGGGAAACTGAGGCTAGGGAGACTTGCCCAGTCTTACAACAGACCCAGCACTGAAAGCCAGGACTCCTGACTCCGGGTCGACCTCCTCTCATTCGGGAACGAGCTTTCCATGCGCCCCAAGGAGGAAAATGGGAGATTCTTGGCCAACAGAGAAGCATTTGGGGCCAACGAGGGAAATGCCACTTCTCAGACCTGTTCAGATCACCTTCAGTTTTGCTGAAGGGGTCACAAATGCACAGACTGCAATTTCCTCGGAGGAAACGAGCTGCCGTCTATGGGGAAAAATGTCTGGGGCCGAGCACTCGGGGCCTGGATGGTAGACAGAGGGGAGGGGAGGAGGGCGGTGCACGTTGCGATATCTAGGTCACTTCTGCCACCAGCTGTCCCAGCCCTCTGGGCCGGCCCTGCCTTCCGTGGCGGAGATGACGGGAGCTCGCCCGGTTGGGAAAGCATTTCCTTTCCGATCCCGTTCAGGTCCTGTCCAGAGGGGCTGGGTGGGGCTGTTGCCTTCATCAGCCGAGCCCCCGAGATAATACGAGCAACAATAAATAATAAATGCCACCATTGATAGAACATTTCTTCCGAGCCTGGCATCGTGCATGGCTTTAATCCTCAGGAGTTAGAAACTTGTGCTCCTTCCCAACTCACAGACGAGGAAACTGAGGTTCAGTTGTTGTCTAGGATCAAACCCAGATCTGCTGACTTCAAAGTTCTGAGGTATTAGACTGAGTGTTATGGAGAGCGTCAGGCTCAGCACCCTACCTACAGGTGCACGTTGGAAGCCGGTTGGCCCCCGCCTCTATTGGGGTGCGTCTGGGCTTCTTGTTCTGTGATCTAAGAATGTCAAGGCACAGTATCTGCCACCGGATGCTTAGTCTTGGGGGAAGACAAGGCTGCCTTCTAGTGTACCTTATGGAACATTCTGGATGCCTTCCCAGAGCCTCCCCCCCTGGCACGCCACGGCGGGACGCTCTATCTAGCCCTCCCTCACAGCTCTGGCTCACAATTGGTTTGCAAGTCATTTGCTTGATGTACGTCCCTCTCATTAGATCTGAAACTCATCAAGATGGAGATTGCGTCCCCAGCACAATGCCTGAGCCTCATAGGTCCTTCATTAATGATTATTTAATACTGTAAAATAAGCAACACACACACACACACACACACACACACACACAGATACAAGCCGAAGCCAGGATATATAATGAAATAAGCCAGGATATGTAACGAGTGGATTTCAAGCAGGAAGTGCTTTGGAAGAATTATTATTTTATATGTTTTACACAAGTGAGCCATGTTCATTATGAAAATACTAGAACATCAAGATGAGGATTAAAAATAAAATCACTCTCACCAGTAGCCACTCTTCCTATCTTGGCAGATAACCTTTCATACTTTTAAAGCTATATGCAGGGATGTTGCATTGCCCACTGCCAGTGGTACGTTTCATACCTCATTCTTGAGTGATCATAGTTGTCCGGTACACAACCTGGGCCACCGTGGAGGGCAACCCTGCGTACGTATATGTCTGTCCGTGTTTATTTTTGTGGAAATGACACCAAACTACATAAACTGTTTGAAAAGTTGTATTTGTTACTAAAAAAATACTGTTATCATCTTCTGTCTTAATAAATCTCTTTTTTAAATGTCTTTAAAATCATTGAAATTGTTAGGCTATTTTCAAATTATTAGGCTATTACCTCCGGGCCTTTGTCCATTTAAATTCTTGGGATAAATCCTAGGAATTCTGAGCAAGAGGATATTTGATGCTGAAGGTTTTCAATACAGACTGCCAAATTGTTCTCTAGGAGAGTTGTACCAATGGGCTGTCCCACCAATAATGCAGGAAAGAAAAGGGCTAGTATAAATTTGATAAGGTGGTTGGAGAAGGAAAAGGAGAGAGGATGATGGGGTATTTGATCTGCCAGGAATCTGTAGAGAAAGCATTCTCTTTAGCAGGTTAAGACAGGAATAGTCTGTCAGTGGGGGCTCAACCTCTTGGCCTGTAGTGATAAAGCCACAGCATTACGACTTCTCTTTAGACTCTGCCCTGAATCTCTACTTGACTTTGAGCAAGTCATTTCCCTCTCTGCTGCCTTTTCCTCTCTGCAGTTTCTCTCCTGGTTAACTTGCAAGATTGGGCTAAATTTGCAACGGTAAGTAAGAGCATGTTGTGATTGATTGGTAATGCCTGCCTCGGAGGGAGGTGTTGAGATTGCCAAGATGTCTGCCCTTGGCAGGAAAGAGTTCTGTGATCAATTAATAATGTCTGCCATGGGTGTGGGAAATGTGGTGATGCAATCTTCCCCATGTATTTGCTATTTCAGGACTAGACTCTCTTACAGGCTATTAAAGCTCCAAACAGGTGGGGACTTTTTCCTGGTACCTTGTTTCCTATAGACGTCTAGATTTTGAGGGATGCTTCGTCGAGCTAACCAACTGCTCCTACCCTGGTCTGTTACATTCTGGGTGTATCACGATGCCGCTATGAGGCAAAGGACACCCAATTTCTATCTCTCGACCCTAATCTGCATCTCATGACATTGTCTCCAGCCTGTAGAGGGAGGGTTGGGGATTTCCTGCAATTTCAGTATTCCATTCGGTTTTTATCATTTTAAGGTTCATGCGTTTCTAATTGTTATGAATACCATGGCAAAATTAATAGTTCTATGGTTGGTTTATTACATTTAGTAAAATTATGTGCATGCAGTGTTTGCCAAGAGAAGACGCGGCAGGCTCCTTAATCATGTAAAGATGATAATTTAGTTGTTACACTTGTTGAAATGATGGGATTAATTTTTAAAAAGTTTGCAAACTGGAGGAGAAATGTAAAGCATTAATTTAGTTCGACAAGCAAGCCGACAACTGACAAATCCTTTCAGCCAAACTGGGTAATGGAGATGCTGTGGACCCAGCGGGGAAGAGATTCATCAAGGAGGCTTTGGGCTCTTTCAGGATTGGGAGTGCGGGGATGGAGTGTGCTGTGTGACTTTTGGGGAGCCACTTTCCCTCTCTGGCTTTATTTTTCCTTCTGTAGAATGGGACTAGATGTACGGTTTTCAAAGCATGTCCTGCAGAGCCCCCAGGTTTCAGAAAAAGTCTTGGGAGCTTAAGAAAAAGGCAGATGGGACATAAGATTTCAGCAGAGTGGGCATCAGTTTTGGGGAGACCATCCAGACTCCTTTTTTGGGGTGTTAGAACCCTGATTTTCCCTTGGGGAATCTCTCTTCCCCCACTCTTACTAGTCTATGTAGCTTTGGAGGGATGAACCCACCTCCTCGATTTAGAGGGTGGCTCTGACCTGGGATTAGCCAGTAAAACCAGCAAATCACCCTGGCCACAGTGTTTGGTTTAGAGCAATCACATGACTCATGTGTGGCCAATCAGAACCACTGAACATTTTTCCTGGTATTTTTCCTAGAACTAGCTAGAATGAGTCTCTTTTTCCTTTGTGGTGGCCGAGCCAGGGAAATGAGAGACTAGGGCTTTGGGGGTCATCTTGGTCATGATTTGGGAGGAGCTTGTCTGAGAATGAAGCCAATGCAAAAGGAAATAAAACCAAAATACGAAACAGATTCCCGATGCCGTCTTTCCAACTCCTGGATCCAGCCATACCTGATGGCTAGAACTTTTCAGTTATAGGAGCCTATGAGCTTAAACACTTTTTTTTTTCCTCTTCAGCAATTATGAGTTGAGTTTCTATAACTCGTGACCTAAAGACTCCTAACTAATGTGGACCCTTATCCCACCTCCACTGGGGCTGACCTACGTTTATCCATTTGATACTTTGTAATTCCATTTTAAAGTTAGGTTTGAACAAAGAATCCTGTTACTGAAAAGTAGGACTGACACTAGATGATTCATAAGGGCCATTCTATCCGTGACCTCTTGTGTCTCCGTGGGTGACGTCACAGGCTTGTGTGCCCACGGTTATATGAACTAGGTCAATTTCACTGAGCCAATGCCAATTTCACTGCGAAGGCACCATGTGAGGTGGGTCTTGAAGGATCAGTAGAAGTTCTCCAGAGGGAAGGAGGAAGCAAATGGAATTCTAGGCAGAGGGAGCAGCCTGTGCAGATAGTCTAGAAGGAAGTTGAAGACTGGAAGGCACTGGGGCAGGCTGGACAGCCTCGTGTGGCTCCACCTGTGGCATTTGTGGGTAGAAAGAGCATGGAGACTCGAGGAAATGAGGTGGGAAAGCTGGTGTAAGCCCCCTGTAAGGGGCCTCACGTGTCAGCACGAGGAGTTGGACTGCGGCCGTGAGGCTACGGCAGCCATGGTGAATTCTTGAGCGGGAGAGAAGCAGGACCCACTGAGAGCTGCTTGCTGGGAACAGGACACACTATGGAGGGGAAGTCAGTCTCGCTGGGTGGCTTTACCCGAGACTTCTGGTCCTTCGGGCAGCTCCGGAGGGATCCCAGGTCCCCACGGGCTGCATACCAGAGCCGGCTGGGCCTCACCATTCCCAGCCCTGGAATCTGAGCATTCTTTTGAGGAAGGGGGCCTGGGAGGCTGCTTTGGTGGAAATTGGGAGGGTGGGGAAGGCATTTCCAACTCCGCTGGCTCCATTTAACCCGGTGTGATTTACAGGGATGTTGTGCTGGTTCCCGGGGGAAGCCAATCTTCTCCGACCACACTGGGAACTTTGATGGCATCTCAGAGTATTAGGAAACTTCGTACAAGTTTTCGGGGGCCTATTCTCTTCGCCCTTGGCGGTCTCCTCCCTGCAATCCGCCACAGGAGCCATGTTACATTATATTTCAGAGACGTTTCCCTCTTCCCGATCACCCTGCCCTGTTTTCTCTTGCCCAAGGATGATAGTAACAGTACTAACAGCAGGAGGACGGGCAGCCGTAACGGGCAGGAGCGTATACTGAGTGCCTGCTAGGTGCCGGCACGGTGCTAAGTGCCTTATGTATACTTTCTCACGAAATTCCCTCAATAGTCCGATGAGACTAAGACTTTTATTAGCAGCAAGCTCAGAGACATGACGTAATTTGCCCGAAGCTTATAGCCGGGACGGGAACCCAGGGCTACCGGAGATGGGACAAGCCTTGGATTTGGGGAGTTTGAGGAATCTGGGAAGAGGGAAGAGGAGGGGAAGGGAGGGAGGAGCCAGAGGCGGGAGAGAAGGGCAAGGGGAGGAGGAGAGGGAAACTGAGTCAGGTCCTGGCAGCCCTGACTGGGACAGTTTGAAGAGAGGAAGCAGAATTATTTGCAAAATGTTCACGAGGCTCCAGGCACAGAGCAATAGGGAAGGAAAGACATGGGGACTCTGTGTTGGGAGACAGGTGAGCAGGTGACCCACTGTGGGTGAGAGATGGGGTGCAGAAAGCTGGGGCTCCCGGGGCCCTGGTCAGGAAGGGGGCAGAGGGCATGGTGCTTGACAACCTGGGCTCCTCAAGGAGAAGGGCGCGCCCCCTGGCTGCTTCACCGGCTGGCGTTTCAGGTCTGTATTATCAACCACAGAGGGGCAATGGGGCTAAGGGGTGTCCAGGTGCATTTCACAAGTTCACCTTGACCAAAGTGCAGCTTTAAATTTTTTAAAATGTTTTTATTTATTTTTGAGAGAAAGAGAGAGACAGACAGAGAGCAGAGGAAGGGGCAGAGAGAGAGGAGGAGACACAGAATCCCAAGCAGGCGCCAGGCTCCGAGCTGTGCACAGAGCCCGACGCGGGGCTCGAACCCACCAACCGTGAGACGACGACCTGAGCTGAAATCAAGAGTCAGATGCTTAACCAACTGAGCCACCCAGGTTCCCCTAGCCAGGGATTCTTAACAAGTACTTTTCATGGATTATCTTGTTGAATCGTGATGGCACCTCTAGGAAGCAGGTATGCCTCCATTTTACAGATGAGGAAACTGAGGTTTGCGTTGCCACAGAGGAGGGCCTGGGATTCTGGCCCCGCTTACATGTTACCCTATCGCGGTGCAAGATCCTCCGGATGGACGGGTTCAGGAGCACGCGGAAGGAGGGCCACGGCCGAGACGACGTCTCGGGCCGCGCTGTCTGCAGCGTCAGCCCAGAGCGACCGGGCCGTTCAAACGGCGCCCCCCCCCCGCTTCCCTGAGGGATCTGTGGGTTCCGGGGAGGAAGCGCCCGTCCCGACGAGGTGAGCGGGCCCCGCGGGGTCCCCTCTCCGAGGTGGGGCTTTGCCTCCAGATCTGAGCTCGTGGCAGCAAAAGAGAGCAAACCACAGGAGCAGGGAACGGACTGCGTGGAGCCAGGTCCTTGCTGCTTCGTCTCATCTAATCCCAAAACACCTCCGCGAAGTGTGACCGATATTCCCATTTTACAGAAGAGAGAGACCGAGGCTCAGAAAGGTCAACTGACCTGCCCGAAGATGCACTGCAGGGAGTCGCACGGCTGGGGCAGGAGCCCGGGGCTCTCCCTCCGTTCCTCTGACCCTCCAGCATCTGCCTCTAGGGACCTGCCCAGCAGGTTCCGGGCCCCACACGGACGGCGGAGAGAGTGACCCCCGCAGACCGCACTGACCTAGCACCTCACCTAGCCTGGCCCAAGTCCAATTCGTGCGATTTATGCGGAAACAAGCTGCCGGGTGTGTTTAATCCCGAGGCTGTGATGACCGCAGCTTTGGCCTGATTTATGAGGCTGTCATTTTTTTTTATACGAAAATCACTACCTGAAAATATCCGTCCTCCTGGTATTGACGGAGTCGGACCATTGGCTTGAGAGGCATTGAGAGGAGCAGCGAGGCCCATCTTCTAGCCTCTGGGGCTTGTGCCGGAGGTTGCTGGGGGGGGGGGCGGGGAGGGGATGGCAGGAGATGCGCACGTGGGGAGACCCCCACCCCTCCGGGGACGCACGCACACGTGCCTGGATCCCCCATAGCAGGCGTTCATGCCTGTACGCATGCGTGCACGTGCATACACACACAGGCAAAGGAATGCAGTCACACGCACGCGTGCTCAGGGCTTATATGCAGCCGCGGCGCGCGCACACAGGGGTGCACACGTGCGCATGGGCCGTGGTCAGGCCCACGTGTACACGCACGGGCACCCACACGCGCACTTACGCCTGGCCGTGCGTTACCCGGGATAGGCGCGTGCACGTGTTTGCGCAAACGCACACCAGCACGCACAGCAGGCGCATGTCCATGCACACGCGCATGCACACATCTACCCAGACATACTTGTATGCTCATCCACGCGTGCCCACACTGCAGGCAGGCCCGCACTCACACACTCACGGGTGCTTGTGCATATATTTGCGCACACAACGCGCACGCCCACAACGTGCACGCCCACATTCGGACAATTTCGCATCACCCACACTGCCCCTGGCCCAGGCCTGCGTGTGTGGAGAGGCGCGGAGTGAGGAGACCCAGGGACCTATGTTTGAATCCTGGTTCTTTCCCTTCCCGGACTGTGTGGCTTTGAATAGCTAGATATTTAACTCTCGGGGCCTCAGTTTTCCCATCTGTCCGAAGGGTGATATGGAAGCCAGCTCCGACTGCTGGATGATTAAGGGAGGCAACATCAGTAAAGACCCTGGCACATAGTAGGACTTCGGTGACTCTCCGAACCAGTAGTTGGACCGTCAGGAATCATGAGTCTGGTTAAGTGTCATTGCTTCCCAGCTTTGCTGTTCAGGCCTCATTGATTCCCTCGTCCACGTATGCACCCCACGTTCAGCTGTCTGGAACCCCTTCTCGTTCCCTGAGTCTAGGAGGCCTTTGGAGCCTCCGGGCTATTAACCGTGATCTTCCCATTGTGTGCCATGCCTTTCCCTTACTTCTCTGCGGAAAACTCCTACTCGTTCTGCAAAACCCAGCTTAGGATTCCTCCTCCAGAAGGCCCTCTGTGAATACATGCCCCTATGTACCCTCCTACAGGTACCTGTTTCTTCGCCTGTCCCTGGGTCAAGCTCCAGTGCCTGGCATGTAGTAATTACTCACCCAGTCACACTCGTTAATAAGAAATTAGCTCATGCATCTGCTCCCAGGATTGCTGTCTTTTCACATCGCTGAATTAGAGGCCTGATAGTAACTACAAGGGCTGATACCAGCAGCTTTGTGCTGGGCCCTGTGCTACACACAATAGCCTCACCATCGAGCTCTTATCCTATTTTACAGATAAGCAAGGTGAGGCATGGAAAGATGAACGGGGGGGGGGGGGGGGGGCCCAACGTGCCTGACGGGGGAGGGGGGAGCTGAGCCCAATTCCTGCCGGACTCCAGAATTTGAGTCTTTCCCACACGCCACGGGGATGAGTCAATGCTGACTGAGTGAGTGAGTGAGTGAATGAATGACAGCCTGAATGAATGAATGAATGAATGAAGCGACAGACAGGCAGACGCAGAAACCAGTGCCTGCCTTACCTTCTCAGGCACACATGGGTTGCCCCGGGCAAGCTGCATCCCCTTTCCCTGGGCGGGTGGCCTTAGAGGCCCTGGGTGGCTTTGACTCCCTGACAGACCTCATCCGCACCCCCAACTCATGTCTAGAAGCCAGTGGCCGCTGGGCTGTGGCCATCTGTGGGCCGTGGCCGCTGGGCCCTGAGCCGCGGCTGGCACAGTCGCCCAGGACCAGCCAGGCGCCGCCCCGGTGCCCCAGCCCTCCATTCCTGTAGCTGATGGACGGGAATCCACCGACAGCGAGTAAAAACCCCCTAGGCCGCTGCCTGCAGCCCTCCTCCCGATCTGCCTCGAGAGGGAAGTAGGTCAGCTGGAGCCTCTCGCCTGAGACGCGGGCCCATAATTCATAAGGGGAAGGCGTCAGGGGTGTATTTTGACTACAGAGTCATAAGCTCTAGGATTCGGGTCTGTGAGTGCCGTCCTGACAGATAAATTGGTTGGAATTCAATTGTCTGTGACAAGGAGGGCCGATCTCCCCAACTGCTTTCTGCCTGGGACCGCGCGGCTCACGGGAGGGAGAGTCGGGAGGCCCGCATTAGTCTGGCTTCTGGCCAGCCACCTGCCAGGGTCCCTCGCGGCCGGTGCCAGCCTTCTCGGCCGCCGGTGCCTAAAATGGGGGAGCAGGGCCGGCCAGTAGGGCTGTGCTAGAGACTCTGATACTTGGCTGCTGTCTTGCTGTGTGACCTTGGGCAAATCTTTTCCCCTCTCTGGGCTTTAGGCTCCCCTGTTCTTTTTTTTAAATTTTTTTAACGTTTATTTATTTTTGAGAGAGGGAGAGAGAGGAAGAGAGAGAGGGAGACACAGAATCGGAAGCAGGCTCCAGGCTCCGGGCTGTCAGCCCAGAGCTCAAAGCGGGGCTCGAGCTCAAGAACCATGAGATCGTGACCTGAGCCGAAGTCGGATGCTTAACTGACTGAGCCACCCAGTGCCCCTCCCTCCCTCCCTCCCTCCCTCCCTCCCTCATTCCCTCCCTTCCTTCCTCCCTCCCTCCCTCCCTTTCTTCCTTCCTCCTTCCCGCCCTCCCTCCCCTGGGTGCTAAGAGGATGTTAAGACTTATAAGGGGTCTAGTCTTCAAGGCAAGGCACTCATTCATACATGTGTTCATTTAACAACTATTTCTTCAGGACCCACTCTGTGCCTGGAGCCGGTAAGCAGCAGGGAGCCAGGAAGACGGGCCTTTGACCCTCACGGAGCTGCGGACTTAGGGGGAGACATTCATCGGGTCAACCCGCCGGTGCAATCATGATTACGAGTTCTGCTGGATGGTTCCCTGGTAAAAACAGAGAACGAGAAAAAACAGGGGTCTCACCTGCAGAGGCTGCTCAGGGAAGCATCAGGGACATTTAGGCTGAATGGCCGTGGGCGAGTTTGGGGTGAAGAACGTTCCGGGAGGAGAAAGGCCTTGTGCAGAGGTCAGGACTCCAAAGAAGGTGCTGTGGCTGTTCCAGGGTTTCTTGGGCGGGGGGTGGTGGGCGGGTGGTGAGGGAACTTCTTTTTCTGCAGCCGCTGCTCCCTCCTCCTGTCTCCGGCTGGCCTGGACCTTGGCCCACCTGAGAAGATTCTATGCCTCGGTGCAGTAGAAAGATTCATCCATTTTCCCTGGCTTCTTCACTGAGCGGACATTCCCCCTGTCATATCTCAGAAGATGACAAATATCTCAGGAAGCAACACAAATATCACGGGAAGTAAAAGGTACACAGGTATAGGACAGGATGCAGGTTGGAGAAGCGCCAGGAAGGCCCCTCGGGCCTGCCAGCGGTAGGGGTCGAGGCGGCTCGGGGTCTGCCCGTGGCTGGGTGATTCGCCCCCCGGGGCCTCAGTGTCTGCGTCTGTAGATGGGGAACCCCGATGACTGGGTGACGCCTTTCACCTCTAGTAATTTGCCATTGCCGAGCGGGGTTGAGAGGGTCCTGGCACATTTGGCTTCTTGAAGCAGCAGAGAGAAGGGCTTTGAGCCCAGCCTCAGCCTGTCACACAAGCCCTGGTCTGAACCGTGTCTCTGCCTCTCTCGGGCTGGTGGCCCAGGCTACTCTGAGAGCCCTTGTGGACCTGCATTTGCCTCACCGCTGAAATGGGCATGTGGTCTCCCCACCACGAAGAGTCGTCATGAAGTTTAAGGGCAAGCTCACGGCGCTCGTCGAAGGGCACTTGGCATTCAGTGGGAGGGGAGGGGGGCACTGTTTCTGTGTCCTGTTTGTGTGTTTGTTTTCGTGTCTTTTGGGCACACACCTAACGCGCGCATCCCGGCGGTGGTTTCGTGGACGTTATTGCTTTAGACTCAGGTGGGAAAAAAATGAGTAAAAAAAAAAGACAAAGACGAAGTTGGGGAGGTATGGGAAGGGGGCAGAAGTGGTAAGATGGCCCAAGGGTGTTAGATTCTGAGGGCGCTCATGTGGAGCCCTTAGCGTCGGGCAGGGGCTTGGCAAGACCTCCAGGATGGGCCATGGCTGCCGGATGACGAGGAGGAGGGGGAGGAGGGGGGAGGAGGGGGAGGAGGAGGAGGAGGAGGAGGATTTTTGTATGCGAGGTGGCCTTCTCCTGAGTTATTGGGGAGTATTGGCTGCTTTGGTTAGATTGCTGTGTGGCCTCAGGCGAGGCGCTCCCCCTCTCTGGGCTGGCACTCACTCAGTCAGAGATCTTAGTGGACAGCCACGCCCTACGATGGCCCATAGCTCCCCGTCTGCCTGTTCGGCAGAGGCTCCAAATGATAAGGCCTTGTTCAGGCAACCTCTGTCCCCGGGCGCTCGGGGAAACTTCTGGCGCAAACAGCGGGGGCAGAGCGTGACGACAGGAGCATCTGATTAAAGCCTGGCAGGGCCCCGCCCCTGCTTTCCGGCCACAGGCCCGACTGATTTATGTACCTGCCCTGAAGGTCACGATGCTTGTGCTTTTCCAGCAACGGGAGGCAGGGAGGTCGGGGACCGGCGAGAGGCTGTTCAATGAGGCAGGTAAATGTTAGGTGAGCGGCGGTGACGGCCACAGGCGGGGGGCTGGGCCGAGGGCTTCTCCCCGCTGGGAGGCGTGAGGGGTCCTGACCACGTCTACGCCTGCGGTGGCTGCTTCCACTCCTGGCCCTGCGTTTCCAGAACATGTGTCTGAGCAAAGACCCCAGCCGAGATGGGAGAGTCTAACCCTCAGATGGCTTTGTCTGGACCAGACTCACGTCTTGTCCTCCTTCTCCGAGGAGCAGTTTTCTGTGGAAGGGAAGGAGTCCAGGCCTAAGGGTCAGAGCCTCGCACTCAAATCCTGTCTCACTAGCTATGTGGGCCACTCGGAACCTCAGTTTCCTTCTCCGAGAACGGGAATCAGTCAGACGCAGTTGAGCGTAGAGAAGGAAAGGCCGCTTTGGACGGAGGTGATTGCACTTGGTAAGAACAGTATGGATCAGAACAGAGACGAGTAAACCCAGGGCCGTATGAGGCTGACGAATCAGCTCAAAAAGCCCCACGGCTGGCCTGGTAAACAGTAGGTGCTGTTTACAGAGGTGGGGGAACCCGTGCTATGTCTCCGTGGGAGCCTGGGAGACCAGAGACAGGACGTGTGGCAGGACAGGGGGCGGGCAGGCTGGGGTGGGGGGTGGGG